>NC_133506.1:157365000-158615000 GCF_049354715.1 Callithrix jacchus | reverse complement strand
AGAACGAGTCAGAATTGATCAGGTGAAGAATGTTGAGGGAATATAGTCTTCTTGAGTTTGAAAGGGCTGTATACCCAAGGGACTGAAAGAAGGCTTGTTTGTTGGATCAGGGTGAAAAGCAAGGCTGTTGACTACTGACCTAAACCAGTTTGGTCATGAACAACACTTAGATTGATTTTATCAGTTAGCAATGAATAACTTTAAATATTATAGGTACTCTTATCACCTGGCTACTAGACTATAAAAAATGTAAATTCCAAACAGAATTCCTTTTTTTTTTTTATTATTATACTTTAAGTTCTGGGGTACATGTGAAGATCATGCAGGTTTGTTACATAGGTATACACATGCCATTGTGGTGGTTTGCTGCATCCATTGCCCTGTCATTTACATTAGGTATTTCTCCTAATGCTATCCCTCCCCAATCTCCCCGCCCGCTGCTATTCCTCCCCAGCCCCCCACCCCTGCAGGCCCCAGTGTGTGATATTCCCATCCCTGTGTCCCTGTGTTCTCATTGTTCAATACCCACTTATGAGTGAGAACATGTGATGTTTGGTTTTCTGTTCTTGTGTCAGTTTGCTAAGAATGATGGTTTCCAGTTTCATCCACGTTCCTGCAAAGGACATGAACTCATCCTTTTTTATGGCTTCATAGTATTCCATGGTATATATGGGCCACATTTTCTTTATCCAGTCTATCATTGATGGGAATTTGGGTTGGTTCCGGGTCTTTGCTATTGTAAACAGTGCTGCAATAAACATACATATGCATGTGTCTTTATAATAGAATGATTTATAATCCTTTGGGTATATACCCAGTAATGAGATTGCTGGGTTAAATGGTATTTCTGTTTCTAGATCCTCAATGAATCACCACACTGTCTTTCACAATGGTTGAATTAATTTACACTCCCACCAACAGTGTAAAAGCATTCCCTTTTCTCCACTTTCTCTCCAGCATCTGTTGTCTCCTGATCTTTTAATGATCGCCATTCTAACTGGCATGAGATGGTATCTCAATGTGGTTTTGATTTGCATTTCTCTAATGATCAGCAATAATGAGCTTTTTTTCATGTTTGTTGGCTACATAAATGTCTTCTTTTGAAAAGTGTCTCAAACAGAATTCCACCACATACTCATTTAATAAGCAGCCTTTAGCAAAGCAGGCACAAAGCAGTTCACACACTGTGTTACTTAAGCCTCACAAAGTCTCAGCTCTCTGTGCATCCAGGTAAGCTGGCCTTGCCTTATAGGAAAGGTTTATTAAGGCAAAAACAACAGCATTTATCAGGCATGATTCTAGGCCTTCTAGTTGGCATCGTAAATCAGAAATTTTCCCAAACCAATGCTGGCCACATATCCAACTATGTGTTAAGCCACAGGCACCATTTCTCTAAGAGGTACAGGATTCTAGCCTAAGGGATACATGAAAACAGGCCTGGCTGGATTCTTACTTGTTTCTACAGTGGTGGGCGTATGTCTAACATATTTCTACCCATGCACATACTTTGAATATCTTAAACATCACCTAATGAAATTTCATCGTTACATCTATCATGCTAATTAACAATACACTACTTTCACCAATGAAAACCTAATGTTGATTTTTATTGGCTACTGGCAAAGTTTCTGCTCTTGACTGATATACAGATGATAAAAGGGCTTGTAGTCACTGCCTCTGGAGTGTGTCTCTTTCCGATTGAATGTTACCTTGCCACCCTAGTCTTGCCTCCTTTATAGTACATTGCCTTGATGAACCCTGAACATGAAAGTATAAACAAACTGGTATATGCACAATATCACCCTGATTACGCTGGAGTAATTTAAAGTAATTTACAGACTGTAACAGAAGAGTAATGGCCACCTCAGAGCCTGGAAAGATTGAAAAGGAGGCAAGGATAAAATTCTTCTTGGATGAGAAAGCTGACGCTAATTGACTTTCTTCTTGCCTATTTATAGAATACAAATGCTTATAGAGAGCAAAGAAATAAAGGAGGAAATGGAGAGCTGCTTGAATGTTCACTTTTATAAACCAGCAAATGCTTCATTGTCTAGCTCTGTGAATGGCTTGAATTGCCACTTTAAAGCATTGCTTCTTCCGTATCTCACACAATGTATCGATCCCCAATTTTCCCTATTTCTCAATATCTGGAGCTTTAAATATTCGTCAGAAAACTCTTGATACAATTATTAAATTATGTTGTTATCGTCCTGGGTCACTGTGTATCCGGTTGAGAGAATTCCTTCGGGGACCCTTTGGTGCTTTTTTCAGTAATGAGGTTACATTTTTGATCAAGAGAAAAATCAAGGTGAGGACTTGAGTACTGCGGGAGTCACAGCCCTAACCTCTAGCAGACTGTGAGAGATACTTTCCCACAGCCAGTTCAAAAGACAAGGCAGGGATTTTGAAATCTGTGTTTGACATCTTTTTGACACGACTAGATTACATAGATTCAGCTGCTGGCTACGCCTTTATGCCATTCTCAATAGCAGAGATATTTATGAAGCCTTCTCCATTTCCAGCTACTCTTTTGCTTTTGTTGCTGGAGGATTAGTTTGCCTTCATAGCAGATCATTTTTAGGGTTGCTTTTCATGAGTCAGCATTTTCTATGCTCTTTTATGTTACAGATGGAGCCTGTGATCCTGGTCTGTATTTGTGTTGTCAATAGAAATATAGGTTGTTGGGAGGCCAAGGCGGGTGGATCACGAGGTCAAGAGATCGAGACCATCCTGGTCAACATGGTGAAACCCCGTCTCTACTAAAAATACAAAAGATTAGCTGGGCATGGTGGCACGTGCCTGTAATCCCAGCTACTCAGGAGGCTGAGGCAGGAGAATTGCCTGAGCCCAGGAGGCGGAGGTTGTGGTGAGCAGAGATCGCACCATTGCATTCCACCCTGGGTAACGAGCGAAACTTAGTCTCAAAAAAAAACAAAAAAAGAAATATAGTTTGAACTACATATGCCATTTTAAATTTTCTTGGAGCTAAATTTCTACATTTAAAAAAGCAAAAAGGGCTAGGCACAGTGGCTCATGACTATAATCCTACCACTGTGTGAGGCCAGGACTCGAGGATCACTTCAGGCCAGAAGTTAAAGACCAGCCTGACCCACATAGCAAGATTTCTGTCTCCACAAAAAAATTGCAGAAATATTAGCCAGGCATGGTGGCGCATGCCGATAGTGCCAGCTACTCAGTAGGCTTAGGTGGGAGGATTGCCTGGGTCCAGGAGTTCAGGGCTACAGGGAGCCATGACTGTGCCACTGCACTCCAGCCTGGGTGACAGAGCAAGAACGCACCTCAAAAAATAATAATAAAATAAACATTTAATTAATGAAAATAAAAAAGCAAAAGAGATATGAAATTAACTTTAATAATATATTTTATAGAAATCAATGTATCAAAAATATTGTTCTTCTAACATGCAATCAGTGCAAAAATTATTATGAGGTATTTTACCTTCTTGTTTTCATATAAAGTCTTTGTAGTTGGTGTGTCTTTTATACTTCTCCAACACATTTTGAGTTGTAATAGCCACATTTCCATTCCTCAATAGCCACATGTGGTTAGTGGCTACTATATTGGACAGTACACATCTGTTTAAGAGTACTAAGAAATGTGTTATCTAAATAACCCATTGTTCATTCTGTAAAGCATATTCCTGGATCATTCCCTATCTTCCTAGTGGTTTTTGTGACCAAGGCACCTACTGTTGAGATGACAGGCTTAGGACATTACTGGAGGACAGCTAATTGGCTTTTTGAAATTCAAACATGTGAAAGTCTTTAGTTCCATGCTCTAGCCATGTTGGTTAATTGTTGACAGTGTTATAAAAATGATAGAAATAGACTGATTGCTGATAGTAGTAGAGCACTGGTAAGTCAGGAAAGGTGTGAGAATGAGTAAGCAGTAGAACTCATGGTACTTTTGTGAAACCTAAATTTTAAAAACTCAGAAGAAAAAGGCTGAGCATGTGTATCTCCAGAAAGCTCATGAATACTCATGCTGCTTATTTTTCTGCTTCAGCACCAGCCTAGTAATGACTACTGGAAAGAACAGGACACAAATGATAGAAGATGCCCCCTTCCCCACTCCTTATTGAATCTGACAGCATGAGACAGTGAGGTCGTCATCTCCCACTGTTGATTCCAAGTCTCCCTCATCTGTATCATCATGAAGCTGAGGAATTTCCCCTCTTAAGTGGAAACAGTAAACTCTCAGTTTTGTTTTGTTTTTTTGTTTTTTGAGACAAGGAGTTTCGCTCTTGTTACCCAGGCTGGAGTGCAATGGCGCAATCTCGGCTCACCACAACCTCTGCCTCCTGGGTTCAGGCAATTCTCCTGCCTCAGCCTCCCGAGTAGCTAGGACTACAGGCGCTCACCACCATGCCCAGCTAATTTTTTTTTTTTTGTATTTTTAGTAGAGACGGGGTTTCACCACGTTGACCAGGATGGTCTCAATCTCTTGACCTCGTGATCCACCCACCTCGGCCTCCCAAAGTGCTGGGATTACAAGCATGAGCCACCGCGCCCGGTGAACTCTCAGTTTTAAAGGAGAGAGACAGAGAGGGAGGAACAAACTGTTCTTGTTTTTCTTCCTGCCTAGCCCTTACTTTCATTGTTATGTAAGAGGTTCATGCCAATGATTTTGGTGCCTGTGTGTGCATTTCTAAAAATTAAAAAAGACGTTGTAAAATCACCACCCAAAGTCCACGTCACAGGATTTCAGGGGTTCTGTAACTGTTACACTTAGACCACTGAGTGTGTCTACTGTGGGTATTCGTAGTTATGCTCGACATAATCATGAGACTGCAATTTGATGTCACATAAGCTCTATAAAGGAATAACTTGAATTTCTATATGTTAATATAGGATGGCTTGCTGTATGGTTTTAATTATCATTTTCTCTAATACTTTGTTTATTTCTTTGGTGATTCAGCTTAAACATAGTCGAAACTGGTACTTAGTAATGAAAAGGAATGGAAACGGTTTAGAATAGACACAGTAGTTGATACTAACAGGCATTTTGGTGCTGGGAAGATATAGGAGGATATTACTAATATTTATCATTCTTACAATAGTCTGAAACGTCTGAAAGCCATTCCCTCTAACACAGCACTGTCCACAGCACTGTCTGCAAATGATGAAAATGTCTCCTGTCTGTGTTAACTAGTAAGGAAGCCAACGGCCACATGTGGTATTGGACATGAAAAATGTGACTTGTATGCCTCTGAAACCAAAACCTGATTATTTTCTAAGGATTTACATTTCTGTTGAACTCACATCAATGTTTTTTCCAAGTTAGTATCGACAACAAATACCAGTGTGAAGTGAAAGTGTGCTGAGGCGCACATTACTGCCACCCTTCATTTTAAATTTGGCTATTAATAATTTTCACCTTATTTAGGCCTGGGTTTTTGGCCTAAGTAAGGTTTTATGAATTTTCTTACTTAACTGTGGTAGTCGAAGTTTTCTGATCTTGGAGCCGCTTCAGCTTTTTTGAGGTGCCGATGAGGACAGAACTTATCTTGCCTCAAATGTAAGAGGCAATATTAGTCAGAACATTTTGGTTTCTCAGTGAATTTCTTTGCTTTCTACAGCTTGATCTTTAGAGAACACTATCCTTTCAATCCCCATGCTTCTCCCACTTTTGCAAACAAGAGTTCACAATTCTTGTCCTGATTTGCCAATTTTGTTACCCTAAATTTCCAATTAAGATATACCTACATAAGTGTTGTGATAGGAGTTTAGAAAGAACTTGTTCAACTCTTGCTTCCCAGTTTTTCTCTTTCCTAATTATCATTTTTCTTCTCTAATAAATGCTAATTAAACTACTTTTCTTGCTGGTTTAGAGCCTTCTGTTTTAATATTCTTCTGTCTAGAGGCTAAGTTTAGTTTTTCCTCTGAATTCTTCAGACCATTTTAAACAGGAATGAACATGTAAAACCACTTTAGACTGAGGTTTCTTATTTTCTCAACAAGATAGCTTCAATTACTATAGATATGTGTTCATATATTTTAATAGAAGTCACAGAAAAAACCAGATTGACCCTATGCTCTTTTGACCTACAAACATATATGTTGAAACTTTGAAAGCCCCTTTTCTGGTGTCTGAATAACCACAGGGTTTTTAAAACTTGAATTCCTGCATGAATCATTGGCTCTAGGAAAGACTTGGAGTTGTAGGGTAGGCTGGTCACACTTATGTCAAAGGATTATAAAATGTACTCTGCTGTTCTAGAGCAGCAATCCCCAAAGCAATCCCCAACTTTCTGGCACTAGGGACCTGTTTTGTGGAAGACAATTTTTCCATGGACAGGGAGGCATAGTGGGGGATGGTTTTGGGATGAAACTGTTCCACTTCAGATCCTTAGGCATTAGTTTGATTCTTATAAGGAATGCACAGCCTAGATCCATTGCATGCACAGTTCACAATAAGGTTTATGCTCCTATGAGAATCTGATGCCACTGTTGATCTGACAGGAGGCAGAGCTCAGGCAGTAATGCTCACTTGCCCACTGCTCACCTCTTGCTCTGCGGCCCAGTTCCTAACAGGCCAGGGACTGGTAGTGGTCTGTAGCCCAGGGAATGGGGAACCCCTGTTTTAGAGGCTGGTGGCACTTGGTTAAATCCAATAAATTTACAATATCCAAGAAGACAGACTAGTGCTACCGAAGCTTTCCAGTTGCAGAGTCACCTCAAATTTGGGCTAGTGAAGACTGAAGCCGCTTCCGTTGCTCTGCCCTTTGCAGAAAGGCTGTATTCCTTAGGCAGTTGAGAAATACACGTTTTGGGAAATACATCTTTCTTACTATTTGGTAAATTAAAGAATGAGCCTCACAGGCCAGGTCCGGAGAACTCAGTGCTAGAATGTTTAATAACTTTGTCCTTCAAAGAGCTCAAAGAAATTGACTGTTCTTTCTTAAATCTTCATATAACATCCATGAAGTTCCTTAGGAGATTTTATAATTTTATTTTTTTGTTGCATTGAGCCTGTTCAGAAACTCAGTAGGAAAATGGGTTCAGGAGAAGCAGCCCTGGTTGAAATGGGGTTTGCCTCCGAAGTCCTTCCTTCTTCTCTTTCCTTGATGATGTTGTGTCCGTATGTCCTTGGGGGAGTGCCCGTGGAATACACCCTGAAGACTGGCCAAAAGCATCACTAAAGATGTGTGATGAACAAAAGTTTGGTTGAGATGCTGCCTCCACCCCAAAACAGTTTATGTCATTCTAATGCTGCTCAGCAGAGTTACTGCGTTTGTCTCTCTCTACACAAACAAACGCACGTGCGCGCGCACACACAAACACACACACACTCTCACTCTGAGTTTCCTAGATCCCAAAATAATTCATTAGTTAAGGCTCTAAATACATGGTAATTTCAGAATAGATTGGGCCTTTCTGAGTTACACCCCTCCCCAATGAAAGGGAGACAATGGAAATTATTCTACTCACCAGGAGCTCCTGGAAATAGAGTTTATGTGGAAATACAAACATCACAGTAACGGTCTGTGCATTGAGAGAGGAGAAACTCAACAGATGTAGAAACGAAAAGAGGAGAACAAGTGGCCAAATCCGGAGGTGCCAGAGGAAAGAGGGATATATGACCTCACTTTACCTTCGTCATGGATGACTTACAAGGATTAATTAAGTAAAAGTCGGTAAATGTCTTGAAGCTCTTTGGAGAAAGAAGCTATTTAAATATAAATTACGATCATGCAGCTTACATCTCACATGTCAGGCATGCATGGTTAACTGTGTCTGATGTGTAAGTTACGCTTCCTCCAGGTTACAGCCATGAGGATCCCGGATCCACCTCCCTTCTTTGACACAGTGGTAAGACAGAGATTGATGGTGTTATATGTGGCATCCGAGTCCAGGGCATCTGAGCTGTGATGTTGTGCTTGGAGAAACCAGAGCCTCTATCTGAGCCTCTTCTTGGGCATTTTCTTAAGACATTTGAGGATGGAGTGGGAAACAGAAGTTAGTAAACTGAGAAAATCTTTTTTTTTTCAATTTACTTTATTAACGTATTGCCTAAGAGGGTAAAACAAATTAAATGAGAGAAGAATATATTTTTAACCAGATGTTTTAGTTTCCTAGGGCTGCTATGAAAAAGGACCACCAAGCATGAGACTTAAAACAACAGAAATATATTCTCTCACAGTTCTGAAGGGCAGAAGTCTAAAATAAAGGTGTTGGCCTCTTCTAGCTTCTGGTTGCCCTAGGCATTCCTTGACTTATGGCAGCCTTCACTGTGACTCCAAACTCTGCGTGTGTGTACGTGCGCGTGTGTATGTATGTGTAGGTGTATGTGTGTGTATGTATATGTGTGTATGTGTGTGTATATGTGTGTATGTGTGTATGTATATGTGTATGTGTGTATGTGTGCGTATGTGTGTGTATGTGTATGTATATGTGTGTATGTATGTGTGTATGTATGTGTGTATATGTGTGTATGTATGTGTATGTGTGTGTATATGTGTGTGTGTGTGTCTTCACCTGCCTGTCTTCCTGTCTTCTTTTTTTTTCCCTTTCCCTTTCCCTTTGCCTTTCCTTCCTTCTTCCTTCCTTCCTTCTCTCTTCTCTTCTCCTTCCTTCCTTCCCTCCCTCCCTCCCTCCCTCCCTCCCTTCCTTCCTTCCTTCCTTCCTTCCTTCCTTCCTTCCTTCCTTCATTCCTTCCTTCTCTTTCTCATTCTGTCACCCCAGGCTAAAGTACAGTGGCACAATCACAGTTTGTTGCAGCTGTGACTTATTTGGCTCAAGTGATCTTCCCACCTCAGCCTCCCAAATAGCTGGGACCACAGGTGCACACCACCACATTTGGCTAATTTTTGTATTTTTTTGTAGAGATGGTGTCTTGCTATGTTTCCCAGACCAGTCTTTAACTCCTGGGCTCAAACAATCCTCCTGCCTTGGCCTCCTTAAAGTGCTGGGATTACAGGCATGAGCCACAGCACCCGGCCTGGCTGTCTTCTTATAAGGACACCAGTCATATTAGAGTAAGGACCTAGCCTTCTCCAGTGTGATTTCATCTTATCTAATGACATCTGCAACAACCTCATTTCCAAATAAGTTGCCATTCTGAGGTACCGGGGATTAGGACCTTAATATACCTCTTTTTTGGAGATAGGAGGATGCAGTTTAGCCCATAACACCAGGTTAGGATAGTTTTCAAAATTATGGAGGAGCCGAACCTTGCCCTTATGTAAAATATCGGGTGCAGTCCCATCAGAAAGCAGGTAGAGCAGCCCTGCCCTGCTGGGAGCAGCAGTGGAGGGCAGCCCCTGTGCTCTGCACCCCTGCCAGCTCACCTTGTTCCATCCCACCTGGGAACATGTTCTTTAGATGCCACAGAGACACCCACACACCCCACAGGGCTTCAAGGGTCACAGCAGAAAAAGCTGCAAAACTAGATGTTCCATTGGCTTCCTTAATCAAATAACACCCTATGCCTTTATAACAGGCAGCTTTAAGGAATGCAAACTCTGAAAATAGTCTGTTTATAAGGCTTGTTGGAGAGCAATTGCATTTCCTCTGTTTGTTGGTTTTAACATAAAGGAAATAGAATCTACTGAAAGCAGACTTTTTCCAGTGTCACCTTAGCACTGCCACCAGCACCCATTCAGATTTGGGTGCTACAACAGACTGAGGGCTGATTTTTCCCCTCTATATGTTCACGTCCATGGAGAATGGTAGCATACACCTCACCCTCTAGCATCTAACTCCCTCCTTTCATAAAGATTGGGAAAGTGGGAAATTCATTCTTGGAAAGACTGAAACAGAGGGAGTCACAGCCAGTCCTGCTTAGCAGCACAAGTTCCACCCACAAAACCAATTGACTCCACAGCAGAAACCCTGACTGAGGTCCACGCCGCCTCCCGCCCGGAGTGATGGAACTCTTGGGAACAGTTGCCCAGGCTCCTGGGAGGAATGCCGACTTGCTTATCAGTCTCTGTGAGGCTGTGATCTCCCTGGCAAGGAGAATTATATTCTTTAGATAACTAGATCCAAGAAGAGGAGGCTCTGGGAAAGAGTACACAAAGCTGCCCAGGGGGAAAAGTCCTGATGATAACTCCACAAAAGGCAGCTTTAAATGGTCTCAGCTGATCCATATTTTTAGAAAATTGTTTTTACTCTGCCTGCCTGACTGTAATACTATTGACAGAAACAGCAATGAAAGTGAGATAAACATGATGTTGTGATCTTTCTTTTTATGCCTCCCATGAAGCCCTGGGTAGTATAATTTGTGCTTGACAACCTTTGATTAGCAGCTGCTCATTCTGCTGAGGAAAGGAGGCGTTTATCTGAGACACTGTTCTCCCTTCATAAATAAGCTAGAAATTTGCCACTGGTAATAGTTTCCCAGAGGAAGCCAGGTCTGACCCTCCTCTTTCACACCTCTGGACACTTCTGTTTGCAGCCCTGTGGGAAGGGGCAGTGGGGAGTCCATGGGGCCAATTGGGGAAGTCTGTGTCTCACTCTTAGGGCAGCGCTGGGTGACCCCAGAACTTTTTGAATGTGATATGGTCTGTGCCAGGCAGATCAAGTACTTTCTTCTTTTCTCTGTGACAGTGTGGTGCTGCAGAGAACGCTTTGGACTGAGCAACAAAAGATTTCATTCCATTTCTGATTCTTTTACTCACTGTGACTTTGAGCATGCCATCTAATCTCTTTGATCTGCAGCCTAGATTCATTCTTCTCAAACCAAGCTATCCATGTACTTAAAGAGAAATGGCTCCAGATACGTGAAGCCACAGGATAAACCCAAAATATCTTCTAAGAGCATCAATTTTACTCCATCGTTCTGAAGAAAGCATTTTTATGTGAGAAACAAGGCTACCCATGGAGTAGAATGGAGAACTTCACAATAATTTTTCAGTAGGTTCAAGGAAAACCTGCTTCAGAGAAGTGATAACTAAAGTATGAGTTCACCGCTCTCTGTTTTTAGGAATATTGTCATGTCAGAAAGTTTGAGAAGCACTAGATTAGGTCATCTTGAGGCTGCCTTTCTACTCTTATATTTGGGGATTCAACAATAAACCTGTTTTGGGCTGAACATTGCCCCCTACAAGTTCAAACGTTGAAACCCTAACCCCCAGCACCTCAGAATGTGACTATGTGGAAATAGGACCTTGATGAAGTTAAAACAAGGCTGTTAAGGTGAGTCCTAATCTAATCTGACAGGTGTCTTCATCGCAAGAGGAAATTTGGTGCTAGGTGGAGTGGCTCACACTTGTAAACTCAATAATTTAGAAGGCTCAGTCAGGAGGATCGCTTGAGGCCAGGAGTTTCAAATCAGCCTGGGAAACATAGGAAGAAATATGTTGATAAAATATACCTTAAAACAGATTGAAAAAAAAAAAAACTAGCTGAGTGTGGTGGCATATGCTTGTAGTCCCAGCTATTTGGGAGGCAGAGGCCAGAGGATCACTTGAGCCCAGGATTTCAAGGCTGCAGTGAGCCAGGATCAGGCCACTCTACTCCAACCTGGGAGGCACAGAGAGACTCCATCTCCATAGAATAAAAAAGAAAAGGAAATTTGGACTTACATTAGGGATGCCTGCTTTACAGAGGAAAGACCATGTGATAAATGGCTATCTCAAAGCCGAGAAGATCACAAGAAACCCAACCTGTGTACACCTTGATCTAGGACTTCTAAGCCTCAAGAACAGGAATAAATAAATGCATACATAAACGAATGAATGAATGAATGTTGTTTGGGCCACCCGGTCTGTGGTGTTTTGTGATTGCAGACTTAGCAGACAACAGGAACGGGTTCCCTTTGCCTACTACATAAAGGCCAACGTCCTTGGCCCAGAATTAATGACCTTCTGCAAGGGTCATTGACCCCATCCTCACCATTTAGCCACCACTGCCCTCTACTCCCTTAATTCCTAACCTGCTCTGTTTTCATGTTGTGCCTGCCCATCACCAGGCCTATTCCCTTCACCTGAGATGATTACGTGTCTACTTCTCAAAACGCACTCATCCCTAACCACCTCCTTCCCCTCAGGTCCAGCCTAAAATGAACGGACTTAACTGGTAACTGCTGGTTTTGCTGCTAAATGACACAAGGATAGCCTTGACTTTGGGTTGTCTCTGCGTTACTCTTCTTCCTCTCAGATGCCAGAGTGAATAGACCACTTCTTCCGTGTTTTAAAAGTTCGTTTCCACAGCAAGACGTCCCATGCTTGACATAGAGTCAAGCCCACCAGCTCAGTGCATGAAACAGAGATCAATCGATATTGTTTTCTCTGCCAAATATGTTTTTAAATATACAGTCATTCCTTATTGTCCTTGGGGGATTGGTTCCAGGACCCTTCTTAGATATCAACACCTGCAGATGCTCAAGTCCTTCATATAAAATGTTACAGTATTTGCATATGACCTATGCACACTTCCTGTATAGATGAAATCACCTCTAGATTACTCGTAATACCTAATACAGTGTAAATGCAATGTAATGGTTGTTACAGTGTATTGTCTAGGGAATAACAACAAGGAAAAGAAGTTTGTGTTCAATGTGGATGTAACTTTTTTTCCAAATATTTTTGATCCATTGCTGGTGAATTCATGGATTCAGAACCCATGGATTCAGAGGGCTGATTCTATCTTATAAATATATTTTACACATATATATCTCTTATATATAACTACATTTTAAACAATACCTTAAAAGATATATCTCATATTTTGATTCATATGTATACAACTGGTGTTCACGTTTTTGTTTGTGGAAAATTCATACTGAGATAATTAAAATATCAGGCTAAAAATGAGTATTCCTGCTTCTACCCTCTGCTAGTTCTGCAATGTGTAGTGCAGCATTTGCCAACCCCCGGCTCTTTTTTTGAGATGGAGTTTCGCTCTTGTTGCCTGGAGTGCAATGGGGTGATCTTGGCTCACTGCAACTTCTGTCTCCCAGGTTCAGCTGATTCTCTGCCTCAGCCTCCCAAGTACCTGGGATTAGAGGTGCCTGCCACCATACCTGGCTAATTTTGTATTTTTAATAGAGACAGAGTTTCACTATCTTGGCCAAGCTGGTCTCGAACTCCTGACTTCAGGTGATCCACCTGCCTTGGCCTCCCAAAGCGCTAGGATTACAGGCATGAGCCACCACACCCAGCCACTTTTACCAATTTTGAAGTCTGTTTTTTGTTTTGTTTTGTTTTGTTTTACTGTGCTGGTTGGATAATCTATTTGAAAATATATAAGTCATTGTGACTGCTTGTGGTAGTATTTTAATACTTTTTCCTTTGTAAAATACTTTATAATCATATTTCAAGGTATGTTTTTATATCTTTTAATATTTGGAAAAAACGCTAAAGACAGATGTGGTGATTTAAATCGAGTCAAAGTGGAAAAAAAGTATTGAACTGACTGGAAACAAAATTCTCAAGCACTTTCAAAGCTTGCTTGGGACTGATCAGTACATCGCAGATGGAAAAGTCAAAAGTTTCAGTTCTCCTTGACATTTCAAGAGAGAAAGAAAACAGGAAAATCATGATATCTGTCTTGAAAGAAATTGCTTTCAAACTGCTCTCTGTCAGCTATTCCAGATGGCTTTGCTGTTTCTTAGCAGAAGTGAAGGTATTTTTAAAAGACCTGAGGAAAATAGATGAGGTTCTTCTTTCCTGATGTCCCAGAAGGAGGATGAAGGGAAAACTATTTTTAAGGAATTGTTTCTTTTGAGTGAGTTGGCCACCTGTACCACCGTACTGATGGTGCATATCAGCAATCTCATGATACATTCATATCCTCTCACTTTTAGTGATGAAAAAGTTGCTATATGAGTATAAATAGTGAAAACAGTATGTATCCTAAGCTGAAAAGTTGGCAGAAGTTAGTAAATGCCTGTTATAAATGGCTTATATATTTAAAATATATGGTATATAATTTGTATATGTTACATTCCTAACAATAACAAAATAAGCTACATATGTAATTTGTAGATCGAAATTATACATGAGGTTGTAGATGATTATACCTAAGGTTTGGTACACACATACGTATGTATATGTATGTTTTATAAATCTTTACATAAATGCTTACAATCCTTAAAACAGCTCTGTGATATGGATTTTATGCCTTCTTATTGATGAGGAAACACACTCAGAGGAAGGCAAGAAAGTTGCCCATGATCACAAAGCCAGAGGGGAACACAGCCATACTTCTGAGGCCATCCTTTCATTACCATACAACACTGCAGTAGTGTTTGTGAAATTCTTAGGGTGTTTGGTTCACTGTGGCATCACAGTCAGTAGTAAAGACCTGGATTCAGGCCAGACATGGTGGCTCATGACTGTAATTCGAGCACTTTGGGAAGCCGAGGCAAGCAGATCACGAGGTAAGGAGTTCGAGACCAGCCTGGTCAACGTGGTGAAACCGCATCTCTACTAAAAATACAAAAATTAGCCCAGTGCAGTGGTGCACATCTGTAGTCCCAGCTACTTGGGAGGCTGAGGCAGAAAAATCTCTTGACACTGGGAGGTGGAGTTTGCAATGAGCTGAAGTCGGGCTGCCACTGCACTCCAGCCTAGACGACAGAACAAGACTCAGTCTGAAGAAAAAAAAAAAAGACCTGGATTCAAGTCTGTCCTGTAGTGTGTCAAAACAAAAATCCATGCAATTGCATGCTTTAATTTTCCTGTTTGCAAGCTAGGAATAAGTAGTATTTGCCATCAGAATATCTAGGACTTAAAGAAATGTGCTATATTAAGGCATGATATACTTATTTTCATTAGGACTTGGGCTTTTCACTTGAAACTTTCTGCATTACTGTTTTTGGATTGGATTTTTAAAGTTTTTATTTGTATGCATTTAGGAGTACACAGTGTGTCCCACGGATGTGTGTGTAGCGGGGAAGTCCCAGCTTTTAGTGTCCCCATCACCTGAATACTGCACATTGTACCTGACAGGTGACATTTCATCTCTCACTTGCTTCTCACTCTGTATTACATTTTGAAAGTTTGTCCTGGCCAGGCACAGTGGCTCACACCTGTAATCCCAACACTTTGGGAGGCTGAGGCAGGTGGATCACAAGGTCAGGGGTTTGAGACCAGTCTGGCCAACATAGTGAAACCCCGTCCTAATAAAAATACAAAAAATTAGCCAGGTGTGGTGGTGTGCACCTGGTAATCCCAGCTTCTAGGGAGGCCAAGGAAGGAGAATCGCATGAACCCAGGAGGCAGAGGTTGCAGTGAGCTGAGATCACACCATTGCACTCCAACCTGGGCAACAGTGCAAGACTCGGTCTCAAAAAAAAAAATGGTTTGTTTTCTTTGTCCTTTATTTTTAGAGACAGCATCTCATTCTGTCTCCCAGGACGGAGTGCAGTGGTGCAGTCATAGCTCACTGCAGCCTTGAACCCCTGGGCTTAAGCAATTCTCCTGCCTCAGCCTCCTGAGTAGTTGGGACTACAGGCATGTACCACCATGCATGGCTAATGTTTTTCTTTTTTAAGAGAAGGAGTCTTGCTGTGTTGCCCAGGCTGGTACTGTTTCTATTTATCTGTGTAAGAGGCTTCAGTTGGCTCACTGTGGCAGGACATACTACACAGGGCCTATCTCAATTTGGAGAAAGTCTTTCTTTCTTCTCCATGTCATCACATGCAGATTTTACTATCTTTTAAAAATATGTCTTACATTCTACTCTGCTGTTGGTGTGGGGCTCCTGATTTACTTAAGAACCTTAGAAATATCTAAGAAGAGGAATTACTTCTTACCCAAACTAATTTTTTAAAAGTTAAGTAGAAATGAATGAAGATAGTTGGAAATCTGTTGGTGCTTGGGCTCTTGTTGTGTTGGTTAAGGGCACTTGTGGAGAGAAAGGTTTAACTCTTCCTCCTAAATACTGTTATGTTAGAACTGAAATGAGTTTCTGAAATAGAACTTATAGGAGAGAAGCTGAAGTGAAAGCCCCAGGGAACTCATCACTCCTTTGGAGGATTTCTCTACCTGAGTTCTGCACTGTCTTGGGTAATTTTATGATATTAGTATATAAAAACTAAGGAGCCAAGCCTGTGGTCTCAGTACTTTGGGAACCCGAGGCGGGTGGATCACGGGGTCAACAGATCGAGACCATCCTGGTCAATATAGTGAAACCCCGTCTCTACTAAAAATACAAAAAAATTAGCTGGGCATAGTGGCACATGCCTGTAATCCCAGCTACTCGGGAGGCTGAGGCAGGAGAATTGCCTGAACCCAGGAGGCGGAGGTTGTGGTGAGCCGAAATCGCGCCATTGCACTCCAGCCGGGGTAACAAGAGCGAAACTCCATCACACACACACACAAAAACTAAGGAGGGAGGTGGTTTTCCTCAGATAGTTTGCCCTCTCTGTGTGTGCTTCTCCCGAGTGATCTCCTATAGCACATCTTCCTTTCATATGCAAACATACCATGCCACCGTCTGTGGCACACTGGGTAATTGGTGTGCATCGCTCTGATGCTCACACCATCCCCAACAGTTGCAGGTGGCTTTGTTCACACTTGCCCCGAGAGAAACGCTGAGTTTCAAAACAAGTGGCCTGCCTAGGCCACACTCACCAGTGCAGAGGCTGGCTCCACACCAGTGGCTCTCTGGCTCCAAAGCTTCCAGCCCTTCCCCTACAGCACGCTCCCAGTTCAGGACCCCATTTGAGTTAAAACCTGGCCATGCTTCTTCTTTATACTTTTTGGCCTTAGGTAATGATTATAAGATAATAAATTACTATTTCTCATGGCCATATGAGAAGGTGCATTTCCTGGGTTCCTTCTTCTCAACCCACAAGCCCACTCTTCCTTTCTTCCCAGGGAGTTTGGTTACTCACACCCCACTAGTTCACTACTCATCAGCCCCTCCCCTGAGGTCATGGGATCCAGTGTAGAAGCTGTGTATGAATTAGCATGACAAACAATGTAGTTCCACATATGATCTGCACCGAATTGGGGCAACTTGGTTCTACCGTTGTCTCCATTCAAACAGGATGCACCCCCTAACTCGGCTCCCGTTCTTGCAAGAGACAGTGTATTTATTTCAGGAGTCTCTTCTCCAGCTAACTCTGACTATGCATGGCTTGGCTTGGCTTGCAGTCCCATCACAAAGTCCCTCATATTAGCTCACCCAGAATCCCTGAGAGTATTGAACAATGAGTGCATTCCATAAAAAAGATGTTATTTCCCAAGCACAGAGTAAATCACTCTACAAGCCTGCAGGAAGGAGACCGTGGACTGGGGCTCTAGCAGGAATCACAGGTCTGTACAGAAGTCGGGGGAAAGCTTGGCGGTGGCCAGGGATGCCATTCGACTTCATGATGCCAAGGTGTGTTGCCTGTGAGACTTCAAAACCCATGGCATCATCTGCCCTGCACTTCAGTGGAAGTTTTGGAAATCTCTCCCACAGCCCTGCGCATCCTGATGTAATGATGGTGCGCTTTGTTTTCATAAAGTCACGGTTATATAAACAAAAATAAAGGTTCAAAGTGTCACCTCCGCCTCCTCATAATTTCATAAGAGGGAAGCTGCTTCTACATGCTCTGCCACTGTGCTGGGATTTTGAAGGCATTTTCTCCAATGTTGTCAGTAACTCTGTGAAGAAGCATTGGGATATCCATGTTGATGTGATTTGAATGCTTGTCCCTTCTAAATCTCATGGTGAAACATAATCCCCCATCTTGGAGGTGGGGCTTGATGGGAGGTGTTCGGGTCATGGGGGAATATCCCTCGTGGAGTGCCTGCCCCGTGGTAATCAGCTCTTGCTAGAGTTGGTGGTTTAAAGAGCTGGGCAGCTGTCTTGCTTCTCTCCTTCACCAGGGGATACACTGGCTACCCCTTTGCCGTCCACTGTGATTGGAAACTTCCTAAGTCCTCACCAGGAGCAAATGCTAGTACCATGCTTCTTGTACAACCTGCAGAACCATAAGTCAAAATAGCCTCTTTTCTTTGCAAATTACCCAGCCTCAGTTATTTCTTTATAGCAATACAAATGGACTAACACACATTTTTTGGAAGAAAGTTCTGAGGCTCAAGGTTACAAGACTTGCTTGGGCGGTACCTAGAAAGTGGCATGCCTGATATCTGAATACAGCACTTTCTGACTCCTAAGCCTTTCTTTCTGCCACTGGAATATTTACTTTTGTGAGTAATCAGTTTGGGAACATACAATGACTGGAGTCTGGTTTGGCATTAACGTTGCATTTTTTTTTTTTCTTTTTTAAAGATGGGGTTTCACCATGATGGCCAGGATGGTCTTGAACTCCTGACCTCAGGTGATCCACCCACCTTGGCCTCCCAAAGTGCTAGGATTACAGGCGTGAGCCACCGCGCCCGGCCTAACGCTGCATTTTCAAAGCAAGGGTAGAATGCATTCAGGGCTTGCCTTGCAGATTTACTTCTGCACTTTTGCTTTTGTTTTTTCTGGTCAGGACTTTTCTGACAGAATATTGTCGGAGCCTCGCCCTGCTCCTGGAAGATTGAATGTTGAAGTGTGATGATTAGGTGCATTCTTTTTTTTCTTATTGAAGAAGGTCAGTGTCAGGAGTAATTCCTTTTTTTGCACAAAATGACAGTTCTTATTAAGAGACAATACGTCTACTGAAAAGTCTGAGCTGAGCAGCTTATCTGTGCTGGGACTCTATTTTGTCATTCTGAGGTTTGTGAAATGTCCTAAAAGGTTCTTACTGGAATTACTGGGTCAGGTAGCTGAAGCAAACTGATCCTACTTTAAGTTGTAGGATGGTTGTTTGAGAAATGTGAAAGGCTTAAAGGTGTCCATTACTCCAGATTTATATAAAAATCACTTTCCAAGCTGATGGATCCCAAGATGACTTCAGGATACAGTCCTGTCTCAGTTACAACTTTGGGGATCGAATTTTGTATCTGTGTCATAGGTCTGCATAAATTCTTGGGCCAAAGAAAGAAGAGGATGGAGTGTGAATGATGACAGGGAGCTGTAGGTACTGATGCCTGAAACTTACTGTGACAAGCACCCTCCATCCCTGAAAAAAAAAAGATGGATTTATGGATTAATAGAGGAATGGGAGAATAGGTCAATCCTAATTTCAAAAACCTGTTAATCGTAGAAACTAAATGGTGGGTATTTGGATATTCACTGTAAGGTTCTTCCAACTCTTCTGTAAGTTTTGAAATTTTCCATAATACTATGTAAGAAGGAATAAAAAGAAATGTATTGGGCCGAGCGCAGTGGCTCACGTCTGTAATCCCAGCACTTTGGGAGGCGGAGGCGGGTGGATCACAAGATCAAGAGATCGAGACCATCCTGGTCAACATGGTGAAACCCCGTCTCTACTAAAAATACAAAAAATTAGCCTGGCTGCCTGTAATCCCAGCTACTCAGGAGGCTGAGGCAGGAGAATTGCCTGAACCCAGGAGGCGGAGGTTGTGGTGAGCCGAGATCGCGCCATTGCACTCCAGCCTGGGTAACAAGAGCGAAACTCTGTCTCAAAAAAAAAAAAAGAAAGAAAGAAATGTATTAACTCTTAGTCGTAGAGATGTGGTTAGTTCCAGCCAATGTATTTGTTGTGAAGATGTGAGCAAGTGATACAGCAGAAACTTCTGCTCCTGATTAGGTAGTGTTGGGTTTATTTGTTTGTTTTAAACTGGTGAACACCCGTAGGTGCTAATGAAGAATCTGAAAGTGGCAGGTATAATAGAATGAAACATTTGCTATTCTGGAACAGTGGTAATATCTTTGTTAATATTGACACGAACAACTATAATCTGCTGCCCCTGTTAGATGTGAAGCCCTAGACCTGTGACTTTTATCACGTCATTAATTTATTTCTAATAACAGCGCTAGAGATTCAGGTCCCATGCTAAATGTCCAGGAACCATTAGCTCTACTTTACACAGAGGAAAGACTGAGCTCAGAGAGGTCAAAGGCATGCTCCTCAGGGTCACAGGTCTAGTTAAGGCTGGTGTCAGAATTCAGGCCTGACATGATGGACATCAAAGTCTATGCAATTTCCACTCGACCCTCGAGGATCAATGTGTGGTTCTGGACAGCAACCTCAGCCTCATGAGGAGCTGCTTGGAAATGCGGGACATCAGGCCTCATCCCAAAACTACAGAACCAGAACGTGCATTTTAACAAAACCCCTGGCTGTCTCTGTGCACATCAGTCTGAGCAGTGCTACACTGGACCGTGGTCCTCTGGAAATTTGGGACCGTGTCTTTATTTTTCTCTCCATGTAATGCAGGACACCATAGGGTCTGTGAAAACCGCATTTATTTTGTTCCAGAGGGGAAGCTGCAGTACTGAGCCTTATTAGCTTCCTTTCCAGCAGTATCAGAGTGAAGGCAGTGAATCAAAGCCCCTATTCCCATCACAGGACTCAGACGCCTGAGTCTGTCCCAGCCTGCCTCTGGTCATCCGTGTGATGCTGTACTTAGAGCTCCCCATCAGTGTGTGACTCTGTTTCTTCAACTACCAACTGGGTGAATCAATTCTGGCTCCACCTGCCTCACAAAAAGGCCCAAGGTGCCTTTAAAAGACAAGAAACAGCTGGGCATGGTGGCACATGACTATAGTTCCAGCTACTCAGGAGACCAAGGCAGGAGAATCACTAGAGCCCAGGAGCTCGAGGCTGCAGTGAGCCATGATCCTGCCACTGTGCTCCAGCCTAGGCAACCGAGCGAGACCAGGTTTCTAAAAACAAACAAAAAGGAACAGAAAGAAGCACTCTTATCATGGCGACAGTATACTAATCCTTCACTCCTGTGAGTGTCTCCGCAGCTCTTTCACTTGTGCTGTCTGAGGTTTCTATGGCTGAGGTGACTGCTGGGCCAAGGTTTCATGGTTCACAGTTCCAGCAGTGTCCTTGCTGGGGCCCTCCCTGCATTCCATCTGAGAAGAGGAGCTTCTCCAAGAGAGGAGGACTCGATATCAGACAAATATGTACAAAAACACATTGGTCTTACCCAACCTCACACCCTCCCTGCCTGCACGACAAGGTCTAAAATTTAATGATGAAGACCATACATTGAACTATTCCTGTGAAGCATTGTATCTACCCCTCTACCCACACACTATCTCCTTTAATCCTTGCAACTGTCTCAAAAGATAGACATTTGCCCCCATTTTACAGATAAGGAAAACTGAGTCCTAAAGAACTGACATGGTAGAATTGAGATGCACTTAACTATTGGGGTTAGAAAGGTGTTGCCTTTAATCACATGTAATTTCCCAGAAAACTGTCCCATAACAATTGCAAAACCTCCCCCAAATTTTCACTGTTTGAAACAACTTTATTTTTTTCTCCTGCTGATTGCCTAGGACTCCAGGAAGAGCAAAGGTGACAGGTCACTCATGACTGAAATTAGCTTGTGAATTTTTGCTCTAAGCTAAGGAACAAGCATTGTGGTACATAACACATTGTACATGTCTTTTGTGTTTTCTGTCACATGAATTGAAGAAGAATGAAAATCAGGGTACCATTTGGAAAAGCATTTTAAGGAAATTCAAAGTATGC
Organism: Callithrix jacchus; assembly: GCF_049354715.1. Taxonomy (NCBI): domain Eukaryota; kingdom Metazoa; phylum Chordata; class Mammalia; order Primates; family Cebidae; genus Callithrix; species Callithrix jacchus. Next base: position 158,593,535 of record NC_133506.1, on the reverse strand, counting down.
TCTCTTCTGCAGTATGTTTTCAGCAAAGAAATTGTCTTATTTTGATTTGTTAAAATATTTTTGATAGGTTGTCAAATTATCATAGTTCTGTTTTACATTTTAGTGTTTGAAAAAGATATGCTTTACTTGGCTAACTTTCTGATAATAAACAAACCCGTTTCCCATCTTTACACCTCCATGTGTTCTTTTTGAACAGATGCTTTTTGTGTGCCAGCTCTCACATCTGGGCTTCTCACTCACTGACATCCAGGAAAGGGATCTGCAGAGTTTCCAAGAGCCCGCCCCTTGTCGTTAATCACAGGTAGCAGTGGGAGTCTTCCCCGTACCTAGAATCAGTGTCAGTCTTGGACAAATGGTGACTGGAAGTTTGGCTTGATATTCTGCCCCATTCCTCCTTCCCATTTACACACAGGGTTCTGTGCACATGTGGATACAGAAAGTAAGCCCAGAGATGGGTCAGGGAACACAGGGATTTGGGAAGCATTGGAGAAGCCGGATTAGGAACACTGGTTCAGGGCTCAGACCTGGATGTTTGTCCCTGCATCTACCACTTGCGTAGATGTATGAGCATAGGCCTGCTTGTGCAGGCTTCAGTTTCCCTTACCTATTAAATAGGGGCAGTGATATATTCTACAACTATGACTCGATATCTGGACTTCAAAAATACCTGTGGTCAAAAACACGTTATTCTGAGGATTTTTAAGTACTGAATAAATAATATTACTACTATTAATATTTAACAAAAATTGCGAATGAGTGAGTTGGATGCAAGTAAACATAGATATCTGGTCTTCCAGGACATGGAATACTTAGAAATATCTGCAATGCAAAATGGCCATTCTCAAGTAAAGGGTAGAGAGTGCATCACAATAGCAGCTCATAGGAGAGGCAAAACCTATAGCTCACTGCTGGGATGACCAGGGAAGGCTATGTGTTGAGCTTTCTAGACCTTGAGTACTAGTATTTTCTGAGCATTAAGGTAAGTAGTGAGAGCGTCTCAGTCAGAGAGAAGGGATTTGACTTTCAGAGATGAAAAAGCTCAAAACGTAGGCAAAGAACCAGTAGTAGGTGCAGTAAGTCGTCAGGGCTCCCCTGTCAGAAATGCCTTTGAGACTGGCCGGTTACCCAAGCAGTTAACAGGATGACCAGGACCTGGCTCCAGCCAGTCACTTGCAGGCTCTGTATTGGCATATGTTTCAATTATTCAGGAGATACAAGAAATCTGGACTTAGACATACTAAGTCCCATTTGGTAAAACATGATGATGGTCAAATCCAACATGTCTCTGGTTGACTCAGATTATGTGTGGTGAGTGTGTGACCACTGGGATCGTGATGGGTGGAAAGGAGCCCTGGCCTGGGATCCAGGAGGCCCAGGATTAATCCGAGCTCTGTGTCCTTGGACAGGCTTCTCACATCCTCTGTGCATCCGTTTCCAGAAGGCACCTTGATAGGAGTTGTGGTTTACTAGAGCCCAACCAAGCCTTGTTATTTATTTATTTTTTTTTGTAGACTAAATGTAATCCTTGGGTTTTCAGGGTCTGAAGAATAATACTACGGACCCCTGCTCTTGTTCCTCCCCCTGCCCCACTGTATTTGTTTTATTGTTATGTTTCCTGTTCTTACATTTTGTAAAGGGGCCATTATCTAGGGATGAAAATGGATAAAATTTGTGTACATAAATTAGCATACGGAGACTTTGAGATGGAAACGTGCCAACCTTTTCCAAAGAGAAGGCCAGATAACAGGCTGCAAGATTGAGCAGCTTTCCTGAGAACAGTAGAGGAAACAATTTCCCTCGGTGCTTACCACAGAAAGGAAGGTAAAGGAACTGGAGGATGGATAAAAGTATCCAAAAAGCATGAAAGATGAATCGATGGGAAACGCTGGTGCGACCACTCAAGGGGTCATGGGTGGAAAAAGTCATTCCATTAAAAAAAATAAACAGTGGAAAAAGAATGGAGCCATAGTCATGGGAAAAAGTGAGATCACATTTAAAAACTTTCAAGATTGGCCTGGAAAAATAAGGCTTTATGAGTTTAACATGAGGACTCTATTCTTACCACCTGTGGAGAGTAATTGGCACTGGCCGACTGGAGGTTTGTTTTGCCTTCTTGGCAGGAGCTGAATTGTTATGTTAATAGTCCGCTGGCTAAGTGTTAAGTACAGCGTTTGAATGGAAGGAGTTTTGCAGAGGAGAAAATTCCCACCCCAGGTTCCTATTCCGACCACTGAGTGCTTTACGGATTTCAGACTTCACACACTCAAATTCTAAGAAACAATTAGTATCATGGCCGATATTTCTAGCATTTTATGAGAACGAACAGTTTCTACTGGGAACTCTCCTGTAGGTGGTTTACGGCCAGAGCGTATCCAGGCTCAGGTTTGGCCCCAAGAGCCCATTTGGAGCTAAAGAACAAATTTCATCACAGCAGCATTGCCTACCTTTTCGTACTTGTCTGTGCCAGCTCTTTTCCATTCACATTGGCTTCTCCTTAGAGGTCATTCCACTGATTTGGCTCTTAAAATATTTTAATTGTCCTTCAACAAGGTGAGCCCCCAAACCTCAGGGCACTCAGGATGAAATAGCTTAGTAGTCGATGCATTATTAAAATGAACTTTTCCAGATTTAAGAATTATCAAGTCATCTGCTGGATGATTGGTTTGTCTTTTTTAGGAGGCGGCATCTCTCTGCAGTCCTAAAACCGCTTTTAAAATGATCTTTCATGTGACCTTTTGACTCTAGATTGCTGATTGCTGGTAAAAACTAAAGATTGACCTAATTTACAGTAATTTGTGATTGACTTATGACCCCTTAAAAGTCTCACATCGTTAGGGTTGCAGAAATAGATTGCTTCTTAATTGCAAATGAGCTCGTAGCTGCAAATGACTTCACACCTCTTCCTGCAACTCACCTTCCTCCCACCTTCCTCGGGTGGTTGACTTGCTTCACAACATCTTACCTCACTTACGCTCGTGTGCACAGATTTCCAAAAGGTGTGATACTGTGACTTTTTTTCTTTTCTTTCTTTCTTTTTTTTTTTTTTTTTTTTTTGAGACGGAGTTTCACTCTTGTTACCCAGCCTGGAGTGCAATGGTGCGATCTCGGCTCACCGCAACCTCCGCCTCCTGGGTTCAGGCAATTCTCCTGCCTCAGCCTCCTGAGTAGCTGGGACTACAGGCACGCACCACCATGCCCAGCTAATTTTTTTTGTATTTTTAGTAGAGACGGGGTTTCGCCATGTTGACCAGGATGGCCTCCATCTCTTGACCTCGTGATCCACCCGCCTCGGCCTCCCAAAGTGCTGGGATTACAGGCGTGAGCCACCGCGCCCGGCCGACTTTTTTTCATGTTGTCTTTTATGGCAGTGACAAAGGAATTTGGTTGAAATTAAGCCCCTGTGGTAACCACAAGGCTTAGAAGTCTAATAAAGAAAACCCATGTAAATTATATGGAAGCTCGTGAACTAGAGATTCTAATTGAGCCATTTACTTCCCCAGAAGCAAATTAGGGAACTAGAGCTATTAAAATCCGTTAGGTCTCTAAGACATCATTTGGGCAATTACTTCCAATTCCAGAAAATTTTCTGAGCTCCATTTCTGCATACTACATAATACCCAAGTAGTATTTAATTCAGAGATTTCTAAACTGTGCTTCCATCAAACATAGATTAACATGGACTAAGATTTAACACTGTTGGAACTGAACAATGACGAATTTCTTCCTTTCAAAAGATGTTCTCACTTTTACATTTAATTGCCTGTACCTTACTTTACAAAATAGCACTTCAGTATAGACAACAAAATGCTAGTTGAGGTCAGTCCTCTCCCAACAGGTAGTTAGTTAACATTTGAAGTATCGTCTTCAGAAATGTACATTTCAGGAGAGGTTACTTGGCCTGTTACATTTCCTAACTGGAGACCCCACCGCAGACACGTTCAAAGGCAAAGCTTTGGACGAAGACTGAGCGGTTGTGTCCGCGTTGCCAACCTCGAGCAGCAGTGGCTTCTCCACGTGGAACCCGGGAGTAGGAGACTCAGAATCGAATCTCTTCTCCCTCCTCCCGCCTGTTTTTGGCTTTCTGAGAAGCCTTATCCTCAGACACAATGGCCAGCAACGTTACCAACAAGACACATCCTCGCTCCATGAACTCCCGTGTGTTCATTGGGAATCTCAGCACTCTCGTGGTCAGGAAATCTGATGTGGAGGCAATCTTTTCAAAGTATGGCAAAATTGTGGGCTGCTCTGTTCATAAGGGCTTTGCCTTCGTTCAATATGTTAATGAGAAAAATGCCCGGGCTGCTGTGGCAGGAAAGGATGGCAGAATGATTGCCGGCCAGGTTTTAGATATTAACCTGGCTGCAGAGCCGGAAGTGAACCGAGAAAAGCAGGTGTGAAACCATCTGCAGCGGAGATGTACGGCTCCTCTTTTGACTTGGACTATGACTTTCAACGGGATTATTATGATAGGATGTACAGTTACCCAGCCCGTGTACCTACTCCTCCTCCTATTGCTCAGGCTGTAGTGCCCTCGAAACCTCAGCGCATGTATCAGGAAACACCTCACCAAGGGGCAAAAGTGGCTTCAATTCTAAGAGTGGGCAGTGGGGATCTTCCAAGTCTGGAAAGTTGAAAGGAGATGACCTTCAGGCCATTAAGAAGGAACTGACTCAGATAAAACAAAAAGTGGATTCTCTCCTGGAAAACATTGAAAAGGAACAGAGCAAACAAGCAGCAGAGATGAAGAATGATAAGTAAGAAGAGGAGCAGAGCAGCAGCTCCGTGAAGAAAGATGAGACTCATGTGAAGATGGAGTCTGAGAGGGCTGCAGATGACCCTGCTGAGGAGGGGGACCTACTGGATGATGATGATAATGAAGATGGGGGATGACCAGCTGGAGTAGATCAAGGATGATGAAAAAGAGGCTGAGGAAGGAGAGGATGACTCTTAAGCACATAGTGGGGTTTAGAAATCTTACCCCATTATTTCTTTACCTAGGCGCTTGTCTAAGATCAAATTTTTCACCAGATCCTCTCCCCTAGTATCTGCAGCACATGCTCACTGTTCTCCCCATCCTTGTCCCTCCCACCTCCATTAATTCATATTTCCCTGCACCTAGTCCCATTTTCACTTCCTTTGACCCTCCTAGTAGTTTTGTTAAGTCTTACCCTGTAATTTTTGCTTTTAATTTTGATACCTCTTTATGACTTAACAATTAAAAGGATGTATGGTTTGTTTTTTTTTTTTTAAAAGCAAAGCTTTACATCACTATACTTGCCCCAGAAGTTTAATAATTAGCATAAATCGTGAATTAGAGAACTTTTTATTAATTAAGGAAATGGTAATGTTCAAGAAATATGTTAGGATAATAAGATCAGTATTGGCTCTTCTACCCTTTTGTGAGTGGGCATGTACCAGAGTTTGACCAGTCAGAGAAACCATTCTAGATACTTCCAGCAGGAAGGGATGTAGCCCAGGGATTTAATGTTCTGTAGACCTACTATTAGGTCTGAGAAAGTGAAGGTCAGAGAAGCTGCTTTGGAGAATTCAGGAAATTGGGGAGTGCTGGGATCAAAAGAAGCTACAGCTGATAATCTACCCTTAGTGAGTGATGAAAAGGGGGACACGTGGAAATCACTCCCAAAATCTCACTGTCTACTCTCTGCAGAGAGGCTTGTCCCCAGCTGCAGGTGTGAATGTGGAGTAACAGTTTATCCCTTCTAACTTTTATATTCCACATGAGAGCTTATTATTGACAGTATGACCCAGAACGTCTACTAGTTTATGGAATACGGTTTCCTGGCCTCCAGGCCTACCTAAATGGAAGAATTTTAAAGAGGGATGGTTTTCATTGTTAACAAGCACTGTCAGACTTAAGGCCTAAGGATCCGACGAGTCCAGCATTCTTTTAAAGTGTGTCTTATATCTAGTACAGCCATCCCTCAGTAGAACTACAGTTAGAAAAATGGTCTAATTTACACTGTCCAATATGGTAGCCACTAGTGCCACATGGCTATTGAGCACTTGAAATGTAGTTGGTGCATGTTATAGTGAACCCCAAGTTTCTCTTCAAAGAATCACTGTGTCAGTATGTTCAGCTCTCTTATTCTTTAATTCTCTATTTTAAAGTTTAACATCCTTGTAATTCCAGTAAACAACCTTCTCCACCGGTTTAATTAGTAGTTCACCTCTGTTCTCCCAGCCCCCAGCTCTATCCTGACTCATCCTGGTCACCTGCTCCAGTCACCTGCTCCGGTCACCTTCTTTGACCTAGGTCACCTCTAGCTACCTTCTCTGACCCACCCGTAACCATCCTTCCCACCAAAACACCCTCCTTGCCACTCCAGCTTGGACCCCTGCTCTCTTTGAAATAGCCAATCAGGATCAGCCTAGCTTGTGTGGTCTAACCCTAGGCAATAGGGAAACAACAAACACAGCAGTAGGGACGACCCCCGTCAGGCATAATTGCCCCTTCCCCCCTTGTCCAGGTGTGTGGCCACCATTGCTCCATCCATTAGCCACACTCTTCTATGGAAGTAAATTGCCTTGCTGAGAGGATTTATTTTCGAGTGCTATTTCTTCTGTGGCACCGAAATTTTACTTCTAACAGTGCAACTGAGGGATTGAATTTTTGAGTTGTATTTAATCTTACTTACTTAAGTTTAAATTTAAAGGGCTACCTGTGGCTATTGGCTACCGCCTGGGGCAGTGCAGGTTTAGATCTCTCTTTGGACTTGTGCTCCCTCTCCATTTCCATTTAATTGACAATACTGTGGCCTGATCTGACCTAAAGTCTCCCTAAGCTGTCTCATATTTGTTTATTGGGTGTTGAAAATTTCATGTGAGGACCTTGTTAGAATGACTATATATGATGGAGTTGTGTTGGGGGGGGGCAGGCCACTGGATTTCACTGCACTTACCAAATTGATCTTCTGACTCTTTTTAGTGCCAGCTTACTAATAAACATTGGTTGTGTGTTTGGCCGAATTTGGTCTGAAACTCCCTTTTGCCATAACATATGATGACAGCAAGTGAGTGGGGAGGCCACTGAAGTGTTTGCTATATATCCTAATAATTCTGATAGCCAATTAGCCCGATCGTATGGTTTGTAACATGTTTTTCTCCCAGAAATGTTTCTCAAATTTTTGGAGTCTGCAGTATCTTTCCTGCTAGCAAATACTGGCGGACAACAAAATGAAAACTACACAAATATTAACAGAAAAATTCAGATAAGCTAGTTGCCCACCACTGAACAACTTTTTAAAAACATGAGCATATGTTCATGGTCTATTTTAAAAATTCATACATATATCACAAATTTTCTGTGTTTAAAATTGTTCCTAGTTTGTATGGTCGAATCTACATTTCAAAGTAATGTGGCTGGGCATGGTGGCTCACACCTGAAATCACAGCACTTAGGGAGGCCAAGGCAGACAGATCATGAGGTCAGGAGTTCAAGAACAGCTGGACAAACATGGTGAAACCCCATCTCTACTAAAACTATAAATATCAGCTGGGTGTGGTGGCACGTGCCTATAATCCCAGCTACTCAGAAGGCTGGGGCAGGAGAATCTCTTGAACCCAGGAGGTGGAGGTTGCAGTGAGCTGAGATCACATCACTTCACTGCAGCCTGAGCAACAGAGCAAGACTCAGTCTCAAAAACAAACAAAGGTCAAAACAACGGAGTATAACCCGGCCTAGGTTTGGCTGCTTGCTGGTAGAAAGCCAGACAGAAGACAAGAGGCAAAGTTGGGTGGGAGGAAAGCAGGTTTAATTGGAGGACCAGCAACCTGAGAAGATGGTAAACTATTGTTCTAAATACCATCTTACATTTTAAAATTTGCCATAGGGCTTTTACAAGGAAACTTGGTATGGGAGACATTCAGGAGTAGTGCAAGGTACACGGTCTGTGTATTTTGTTCTTGTTAAATTGAACTAAACATGGCCAGAGAAAACCTCCGTACTTCCATACTGGAGTCCTTGAGAATGAACCATAAGCTAACTTAGTAGGTAGACAAGTAGGGCCTTAGTAGAAAACCTAATTTAGGAGTATGCTTCTGTAACAAAGCTGGATCTCAGCCAATCCCAGCAGCCATACTTCAGCAACTCATATGCTGCTGACTGTTCAAACCGTGTTCAGATAAGTCAAATGCCAAGCTGTAACCCATCCAGCTGTTTCTGTACCTTACTTCTGTTTTCTGTACGTCACTTTCCTTTTTCTTTTTTTTTGCCTATAAATTTGCTCTGGCTATAAGGTTTCCCTGGAGTCTGTCTGAATCTGCTGTGATTCTAGAGGCTGCCTGATTTGTGATTTTTTTTTTTATAAACTCTGCTAAATTTAATTTGTCTCAAGTTTTATTTTAACATTTTGATGGCCATCTTGGATAACTGCCTGTCCAGAAGTCTGATTGGCATTATCTTGTCTTCGATGGTGGTGGACTAATGGGGGACTCTCCCTAAGTGAGAGGATTCCACAATGGGGCTGCAGCCTGGTTTGTTTCAAGAGCAAGAACATAATTAGATAAGTGTACAATGTTGGAGGGGAGTGTCTAGAGAGGGAAGAAATAAAGGGGTGAGAGGGGAGAGAAGGAAGAAAAAGACAGTGGGTGATTTTTAAAACTAAGGTCCCTGGTTATAGTATCATTAAAACAGCCCAGAATTCCACAAAAGACCCTGGCTGCCAAATGTTCTGCCCCTTGGAGAGCCCCTGGCCTAAGTGTTCCATATGTAAGCGCCTTTCTATTTAGTGTCCCAAAGTGACTAACATAAGACTGGGCCAAACTAGGTGTTTTCATGACTTCATGGCACATATTTTTTATCCCTAATGAAAAGAATGTCAGCAAATAAAACTGTTTTTCATTTATTTGTCTATCAGGTAAAGAGGAAACTACCAATGAGTTAAATCAGAAGTCCCAGCCTTTTTTGCACCAGAGACCAGATTCATGGAAGACAGTTTTTCCATGGACTTGGGTGGAGAGGGATGGTTTCAGGATGGTTCAAGCACATTACATTTAGTGTGTACATTATTTCTGTTATTATTACATTGTGACATATAATGAGATAATTATATGACTCACCATAATGTAGACTCAGTGGGAGCCCTGGGCCTGTTTTCCTGCAACTAGACCATCCCATCTGAGAGTGACAGGAGACAGTGACAGATTACCAGGCATTAGATTCTCATAAGGCGCGAGCAACCCAGATCCCTTGCATGCATGGTTCACGGTAGGGTTCATGCTCCTATAAGAATCTAATCCTAGGTCAGGCGTGGTGGCTCACACCTGTCATCTCAGCACTTTGAGAGACTGAGGCGGGTGGATCATCTGTGGTCAGGAGTTTGAGATCAGCCTGGCCAACATGGTGAGTCCATTCACGGGAACCTGTAATCCCAGCTACTCAGGTAGCAGAGGTAGGAGAATCATTTGAACCTGGGAGGCAGAGGTTGCAGTGGGCTGAGATTGCACCACTGCACTCCAGCCTGGGTGATGGAGCAAGACTCCATCTCGAACTAAAAAGAAAAGAATCTAATTCCACCACTGATCTGACAGGAGGCGGAGCTCAGGTGGTAATGTGAGCAATGAGGAGCAGCTGTAAATACAGATGAAGCTTCACTTGCTTGCCTGCTACTCACCTCCAGCTCTGTGGCCCAGTTCCTAGCAGACCACAGACCTTTACTGGTTCATGGCTCAGGGTTGGGGCCCCTGGCTTAAATGTTAGTATTTTTCATTTTCTTACACTTAAATACTTGTTATCCAAATGCCTTTCTGCATTTGTCATCCTTTTAAGAAAATTGCTTGGCCGGGCGTGGTGACTCAAGCCTGTAATCCCAGCACTTTGGGAGGCCGAGGTGGGTGGATCACGAGGTCAAGAGATCGAGACCATCCTGGTCAACATGCTGAAACCCGTCTCTACTAAAAATACAAAAAATTAGCTGGGCATGGTGGCGTGTGCCTGTAATCCCAGCTACTCAGGAGGCTGAGGCAGGAGAATTGCTTGAACCCGGGAGGTGGAGGTTGCGGTGAGCCGAGATCGCACCATTGCACTCCAGCCTGGGTAACAAGAGCGAAACTCTATCTCAAAAAAAAAAAAAAAATTGCTCACAAGATCTTATCAGAAAGTGGTGCTACCTATAAATTTAAGACATGAGAATCATGGAGAAGATAACTCATTGTTTATTAAACATTCATGGAATTCAGTTTGCATTCTCATTGATAATTTCTTTACTTGATGGTGCCTAAAACTAGTTTGAGGTTGTCTTTGGAGTCCTGTATATTCTATCCTGAGGAAAAAAGCCCAAGGAACTCGGCCACTAGGACATTTGCCTCGTCAGCAAAAACTTGTATAACTGCTTTTAGATTATTCTTCAGCTTCGACATAATTCATATTTACGCAGTTGCGTGGAGGACATCCTGGGACTAGTGATTCGCAGTTTGAATGATTCTTTCTAGCACTCACACAAGCAGATGGTCCTCTGCACTGCATATAGAGGGCCCTTCATGTCAATCAAGGGACAGATTGGAGAAAGCATTACCAGGGTAGGAAATGTATCAGGATGGGTGTGGGGTGAGGGAGGCCTTTCCTTAGAGCTTTGCAGGGTGGTTGAAGACAGGGTTGGAAAGCAGCTAGCTCCGCCTTAGATACCTGTGAGGAAACAGATTATTTGTATGGATTACTGCTACTCAATTTATCCACCAGGTGTGATGGGGATGGGGAGGAAAAAGGACAAAAGAAGGCCAGGAAGGGACTTGGCACAGAAATATTGAAGATCTCCTCTCCTAGATACATTGGGGCGCTGCCATCCTCCTCCACATTACCATATTAATGGATTTTCTCACTTAGAGGCTCTCTCATTTAGCGCCTGATAACCCCCTTCCCCCTCATTAGGCTAGTATCTGTTGGTCCTCTGAGTTCAGCACATTTGCAGTACTCACAGGTACCTGTGAGATAACACCTGTGATTGACACAACAAGATCTTACTTTCAGATTAGCCCACAAATTCAAACAGTGAGTGCTTAAATCTCATTTAGCTTCTTGTAAAACCATATTAAGGCTTCGATGCAAACTAAAGACTCACCGATTGAAAGCTGTCAGCTCAGAGATTGCTGCCAGGATAATTTAATTTATATTAAAAGAAAACTGTCACTTTCTTCAGTTTCATCATCAAAACTTTTGGTTTTAACTGCAAGGAGTACTTAGATTACAATAAATGTCTGTCTTCCTGAGTCTTTCTGAGATGTGTGGATGCTGTGATTCTCAACACCGCATATTAATGAGTAGTACAGTTCAGAGGTTTGATCGATGTGCCAAGGCCATTCATGAAACTCTTTACGTTCTTTCTGCCCCTGGCAAAGTTTGACAATGCTGAAACATTCTATTTTGATTCTTAAATAGGAAACAAAAACCTAATTATCAAGAAATCATAGCCTATTAGGAACTTTTGCTTGCTCTTGAAATACTTGTTTGCATGGATTAGTGGTGGAATTGGTTGGCTTTTTACAAGAGCGATTAAAAAAAAAAAAAAAAAGCTTTGGAATTGTATTTCCTAAACAGGATTTGCAAGGCTTTTAATGCTGTAAAAGGCCAAGTTAGACCGAAACTGTGCCGGCGAGATGTTTTTTTCTTTTAAGCAGACTTGAAATTGTTGGAGTCAAACTGACCTTAGATTGCTTAAAAGAGTTGTGGCTGGAGAGTTGTGGCTGGTGCTATCCAAAAAGCAGATGCTATAGTCTTGTTATATTGCTAAATATTGATCCCACCACCTTTATCTAGTGATACAGAGATGCTCTGGTAAAGCCTTCTTGCCTTATCTCTTTGCAGGCTTATTGATTGGTGCTGGCTGTGCCCTCTACCCCTTGGGCTGGGACAGTGAGGAAGTCCGACAGACTTGTGGCTACATTTCTGGCCAGTTTGACCTGGGTAAGCTCTCTTCATGGATGGCATTCCTTTTAGAAAAAGAACCTCATCTGAGGTTTCATAGAAGCAGAAACTGGAAAGACAACAGATGAGAAAAATCTATCTGGATATTACAGCCAACACTCATGTGCAACAATATAAATGTATCCATTTTTTTAGTGAAGAGTTATTGATAATCTACTGTTTGCCCAGTACTATGATGAGTATTGTAGACAGAAAGATAAGAAATGACCCCTGCCCTGAAGAGTTGATACTCATTGATTACCTCATTTTTCAAAATCATGTATTTATTACCCATTTTGTGGGCTAAAAATAATTCTGTAGAATTTGCAGTGTAAGAAGAGGAGGCAACAAAACAGTCAAGGAAATGATGAAAAAAGCTAAGTCATCCAAAGCAGTTTCACGTCAGTGGTCTAATAAAGAGGTGAGAATGGAGTTCAGTCGTGAGCCGAGTGCTGCATGCGGATTATCAGGATTAGATGGAATCTCCTTGCATGTGAGGGATACAGTGCAGCAAAGGCACAAGGAAGGAATGGGAAAAGCTCATCAGGAGACCACAGGGATTCCAGCAACAGGAAGAGTAAGGTGCCACTCTGATCAATGCAATGATTGGGTGAGAGTTTGCACATTGATAAAAGGCTCTTTTTTTTTTTAGGCGAGTCTTGCTCTGTTGCTTAGGCTGGAGAGCTGGAGTGCAATGGTGCAATCTTGGCTCACTGCAACCTGCACCTCCTGGGTTCAAGCAATTCTCCTGCCACAGCCTCCTGTGTAGCTGGGATTACAGGCACACACTACTAAGGCTGGCTGATTTTTGTATTTTGGTAGAGATGGGGTTTCACCATGTTGGTCAAGCTGGTCTGAACTCCTGACCTCGTGATCTGCCTGCCTTGGCCTCCCAAAATGCTAGGATTACAGGTGTGAGTCGCCACACCTGGCCCTGATAAAGGGCTCTTAACTCAAAAATTTGTTTTTTTGCAGACTAATAAGAAAATGTCAGGTAGTTTTCACTTGTAACCACAGTGTGGTGTGTTGCAATATATAAAATATTTTGCAGATTGCTCCATTGTTTGCATCATTTTAATTTGTAATAATTGGGTCATATTTCACTTGCTTGATAAACTTACATTTACTTAACCACGTTCTTATTTCTTTCTAGCTGGGCATTTAGTCTATTCCAGTTTCTGTTGATTTAAGACATGTTATGATGAGTAGTTTAATGAATATATTTTTCCTACTGAATTATTTTCTTAGAATCTTTTTCTAGAATTGGTATCACTAGATCAAAGCCTATGAACCCATAAAACACTTATTGTATAGGAAAAGCAATGTGTTTTATCTTCCACATTGCTAGATTCAAACCTAAGGCTCCTGTAACAAAAGGGAGATTAACAAGAGAAAAGCATACACATTTATTTAAAAGGAAATTTTCATGACAGGGGACCTTTCATGAAGAAATGAAGACTTGGAGAAGCAGGTCAACCTGTATACTTTTTTTTTTTTTTTGAGACGGAGTTTCGCTGTTGTTACCCAGGCTGGAGTGCAATGGCACGATCTCGGCTCACCGCAACCTCCACCTCCTGGGTTCAGGTAATTCTCCTGCCTCCTGAGTAGCTGGGACAACAGGCATGCACCACCATGCCCAGCTAATTTTTTGTATTTTTAGTAGAGATGGGATTTCACCATGTTGACCAGGATGGTCTCAATCTCTTGACCTTGTGATCCACCCACCTCGGCCTCCCAAAGTGCTGGGATTACAGGCGTGAGCTACCGACCTGTACACTTTTAATGCTAGGTTTAATGAAGAAGTGGATTGCTGTGGAGAAGCAGATTGGACAAAGGGTGTGATCTAGTGGTGATAAGCTGCAGAACTTAGCAAGACCCATTTGTTCAGATTCCTCTGTGTGTCCTTGTATTGGAAAATAAGAATATTCTTTTCTTCCGGTTGTAGTGAGAGCGTCTCTCCAATGAAGGTCTTACGACCTGCTTCAGATGAAGGCCAGGTAGTCCTTTCTAGGTTTCATGACAGGTGTTAAGGAGAGAAGGGCAGCAGGGGAAGGGGAGAGAGACTTTCCTGCTTCTGTTGTCTTCTCAAATGCCAAGGTGCTGCATTTTAGGGTCGCACGTCCTGAAGCCCATCATTGCCAATGATACCAAATATATTTTCCTCTACTGTGTGGATGGCCGGACGGAGATTCTGATAATTAGTACGTAGTTACTCCCTTAGACATCTACTTTTTACATTAGTAGGGAATCGGTCTGATGGCAGTATTACTATACTCCAAATATTAATTTTAAATTTTTATGTTAGAACATCTATGAAAACATTCTGAGAGATTCTGAGAAAAAGGGACAGGTATGATACAATAGCAAAGGTCTGTGAATTCGACAATGATGTCATTTTTATTTGAGTTCATGGATGACAGCCGCCCTAGTTCTATCAAAAATAACGCTGGCTCTTCTGGTAGAGAAGACTGCTCTAAAAACCACCTAATTTGCATGGATAAAACAAATAAGAGATTTCCTTTTGCCTATTCTTCCCTCTTTGATGATGGGACTTTCCTAAATCTGGTTTAATTTGGGATTGCCATAAATGGAGAGAAGGGGAAAACAGTGCTGAGATGCTGGCGTGCAAAGCTGACTGCCAGCCTTTTTCTCGTTTTCTTTTTTGGAAAGGAAACCATGTCTAGGGGAGATATTTTAATACAGTGCTTGGCATTTTTCTTTCCCTGGTGTTTGAGGCATTCTTGGCTGTTCAACACAGGCCTCGACTTGATCGTGATCCCGTGTGTGCTGACCTGTCGTTATTACGTATTGCTTTATTAATTAGCAGATTATAATGAAATTCAGGTCCTGTTTTTGCAGTTTTCATTACTGCACCCCAGTATGTTGTATGTCCCAGCATTGTGGAATAAAACTTTGAATGTCAAACTAAACATTGAGAAATATTTGCCTCTTTTTTTTTTTTTTTTTTTTTTTGAGACAGAGTTTCACTCTTGTTACCCAGGCTGGAGTGCAATGGTGCGATCTCGGCTCACCGCAACCTCCGTCTCCTGGGTTCAGGCAATTCTCCTGCCTCAGCCTCCTGAGTAGCTGGGATTACAGGCACGCACCATTGTGCCCAGCTAATTTTTTGTATTTTTAGTAGAGACGGGGTTTCACCATGTTGACCAGGATGGTCTCGATCTCTTGACCTCATGCTCCACCCGCCTCTGCCTCCCAAAGTGCTGGGATTACAGGCGTGAGCCACCGCGCCCGGCCCAATATATGCCTCTTTACTAGTGGTACTAGTTATACTCTCTAAACCCATTCTGGCAATTAAAAAAAACTATAAAGTCGTTTTCATTTCTGCTCATATGCTTTTAAATTTCCTTAGATTGGTTGATGAGAAAAAAAAACAATTGGCATCATCCACAGATGAAATGAGTTCTAGGTTCACTCACAAGTTTTTTGGGGTTTATCAAGGTCTCTTCTCTATTATGTTTGTGGACTCTTATCTATTCTTTGAATAGAAGACCTAAAGAGAAAATGGCATAGAGATATCTCTAGGCCCATCCCATTTCACTTTCCTTTTTTTTTTTTTTTTTGAGACAGTCTCGCTCTGGTGTCTAGGCTGTAGTGCAGTGGAGAGATCTAAGCTCACTGCAACCTCTGCCTCCCAGGTTAAGCAATTCTCAAGCCCCAGCCTCCTAGTAGCTGGGATTATAGGCACCCACCACCACGCCTAGCTAATTATTGTATTTTTTGTAGAGATGGGGTTTCACCATGTTGGCCACGCTGGTCTCCAGTCTCTGACCTCAAGTGATCTGCCCATCTCAGCCTCCCAAAGTGCTGAGATTATGGGCATGAGCCACCCCATCTGCCCATCCCACTTTACTTTCTATGCTTTCTACCTTTTAAAAATCATTAAAAAGCTCAACGAATGAAAGTTGAGCTTCAGTGAATTAGTGAAGTCACAAATTATGAAGTTAAAATGGGAGGGTACCTGGAACAACTGTAGCTGGTGAGCTGCAGTGTGAAGTCATGAGTGAGCATTCTTGGGTAAGATGGCAGGCTGGGCACAGTAGCTCATACATATAATCCCAGCACTTTGGAAGGCCAAGGAGGGTGGATCACCTGAGGTCAGAAGTTCGAGACCAACCTGGCCAACATGGTGAAACCCCATCTCTACTAAAACTACAAAAATCATCTGGGTGTGGTGGTACTCGCCCATAATCCCAGCTACTCGGGAGACCAAGGCAGGAGAATCAGCTTGAACCGGGAGGTGAAGTTTTTGGGGAGCCAAGATCACACCACTGCACTCCAGCCTGGGCAACAGAGTAAGATTCCATCTCTAAAAAAAAAAAAAAAAAAGACTCCAGCAAACATGCTGCTTGTCTCTGCCCAATCCTGCCCCTCTGATTCTAAGAATCCAAGTTTGTTTCCGCCTCTTAAAGGAGACAGATCTTCCTCCCAAGGGTCGTGAAATGTTGCTGTTATTAAAGCTCATGCCCTTCTTATTGGGAATACGTGTTTCTTTTTTGGCATGCTGTTTTTGATATGTTGTTACTCTCCAATCTGGAGCATCCTGAAAGAAATAATTGCCTTTGCTCCTACATAGAAGAGTATTTAAGTAGTGCATTTATCTCAATTAGTCAGCCAACAGATATGTGTGGAGTGCTTATAATGTGCCAACCCACGGGCTAGGTGCTGGGGATGTGGCATCAGCAATGAATAAAAAATGACACTATTCACTGCCCTGAGGGAACTTAAAATTAGCAAGGGAAGCAGATGTTCAAAAGATAATATACACGTGAAGTATGTTAGAAAGGAAAAGTTTTGGGTGCCATATGGAAATTGTGGTTGACTTGCCGACATTATTCTACACTAGCTGGTGCGTGTGAGCCAGAGGTTGGCCAACACTTCTATAAAGGATCTGATAATATCTTCAGTTTTGTAAGGTATATGGTCTCTGTTGCAGCTATTTAACGCTGCAGAAAAGATAGATGGTCCCAATAGAATTTTATTAATTTATTTTTATAATTTCGACTTTTATTTTAATTGAGTGGATGCATGTGCAAGTTGATTACATGGGTATATTACTTGGTGCTGAGATTTGGGGTATGATTGATCTTACTACCCAGGAAATGAGCATAATAACCGAGAGCTGGTTTTCAACCCTTGACCCCCTCCCTCCTTCCCTCATAGTGGTCCCCAGTGTCTTTGGTTGCCACATATATGCCCATGAGTACATAGTACTTAGCTCCCACTTATTAATATAAACAAGAATATGCAGTATTTGGTCTTCTGTTTTTGTGTTTACTCACTTAGGATAAGGGCTGTATCCATGTTGCTGCAAAGCACATGATTTTATTCCTTTTTATGCCTGTGTAGTATCCCATGGTTTATATGTACCACATTTTCTGTATTCTCATCCACCATTGATGGAAACCCAAGTTGATTCCATGCCCTTGCTATTGTGAAGAGTACTGTGATGAACGTATGGGGCACATGGGTCTTTCAGTAGAATTGTTATTTTATACACACACACACACACACACATGCAATGGGAATGCTGGGTTGAATGGTAGCTCTTTTTTCAGTTCTTTGAGACATCTCCAAAATGCTTTCCATTCCACAGTGGCTGAACTCATTTACATTCCCACCAACATTGTAGAAGCATTCTTTTTTCTCCATAGCCTCGCCAGCATCTCTTGTTTTCTGACTTTTTAGTAATAGCCATTCTGACTGGTGTGAAAGAGTATGTCTCATTGTGGTTTTGATTTCCATTTCTTTGATAATTAGTGATGTTGAGCATTTTCTCATGTTTGTTAGCCGCTTGCCAATTAAACTTTATTTACAAAAACAAGCAGTGGAGCCACAGTTTGACAGTCCCTGATCTCAGGCAGAGAATACCTCTGGTGTGCCAGAAATGGTTATGTTTCAGCTGTGCTCATTTATTAATCCCTGCAGCTCTCAGGGCAGCTGGTCAGGACCCAGGACAGTTTAAGACTCTGCACTGAGCAGCCCCATCCAACTACCCAAGTATGCTGTATAAATACTACAGTTTGCGGTGGCAGTGGGGAGGAAGGTGGCAAACACTGTACCTCAGCCTTGGTCACCCAACCCCTAACACTGGCGTGAAATAGGAAGGCTTAGGCTCACTTGAACCAGTAAGTCTAGAGGCATCTTGGGAAGATGGGATCCCACACCTAAGGGGGAAGCCCCACATTCCTGGCTCTCCCTCCTCTGGCAGCCCCCCCCCCCACCACGGGGACCTGCAGGAGTAAGCAGCCTGCGGGGGTAGAGGTGGGCAGAGAAGCCGGATGTGTGGAGCAGTCATCCCTTAAGCTGGCCTTCCCTAGGAATATCCATCCTCCCTGACACACAGTAATTTATTTCCATATTGGGTGATGTTTGAGGCCTGTTTACTGTGACTTGGAACTGAAAGTAGACCGACTTATCTATCTCATATTTCAAGGGGACCTGACCTCACCTGGGAGCTTCCTCAGGAGGTACTGTGCAGGCAGAGCTCTCAGCCCGTGTAGGATTTAGGCAGGTAAAGGGTTTGAGCCTGGATGTGGTTTGGGGTAACCTGGGGAGGTAGGTTGCAGAGAGGGCAGGAGGAAAAGTCAGGAAGGAGGCTACTTTATGTACTGCTTCACTGTTTGGACAGGTTTTAACTCCCAGTAGCAGCCATGGTTCAAAATAATACTTTATTTAATTTCAGAGAGCAAGAAGAGCCTCTCAAGGTCAAAACATTTAAACTAAGTTAAAAAATGTAAGTAATAGGCAAGAAGGACTTTATAAAAACCTCACATTTGTGGTTGTATAATGTATAGGAATCTGGAATAACCTACTTAAAAAAAAACTCTTTTCCTTAGAAGAATTGGAGAGAAATTCTTTTTATATGCCTTAAAAACAATTTTATAATCCTACTGATTCTTTCTCAAGCATGTTGATATTTTATCAGGTGCAAAGGTCTGAAGCGATTTTGCAAAAAGCATTCCCTTTCACAAATCAGACTGTTACCCTGCTTACTTTTGGATCACACTAATTTATGAAGAAGCAAGGAGTCGGTGTGATTCTACACATTTTTTAAAATAGAGAAACAAGAGCCCGGGCGGGTTGCATAATTCTTTCATTTGTGGTTTAAACAAGTATCCCATGTGATTTAAGTGCAAGTGGTCCGTGAGCGTACTTTGAAAACAATTGTCTTTAGTTGTATAGAACGTTATTTTTGTTTTGTACCTTGCCTTGCTTAACAAACATTCATTACGTTTTGTATAGACTAGGATGCTTTAGGTTCAGGTTACAACAGTCTGGCTTAAACAGGCCAAGACAAAGATGACATGTAAGATCTCCTGCAAGGCAGGAGCAAAGGTGAGCTGCAGACTTGACTGACTCGGGAGCTCAAAAGATGATTTCCAGCGTCACGTTCAGGAAGAACTGTCTGTAGATTGGCTGTAACCATCGCCATCCGCAGGCTGGCTTCATTTTGACATCGGGTCTCCCCACGGTTGTAAGTGTGTTTGGCACTTGTGGCTCTAAAGATCCTTGTTCGTGCCAAAAGGAGAGGACAAGTTTCGCCCCAGGAATGGAAGCAAAGTCTCTCTCCTTACTCTAGTTGGACCAGCTTGATCATCTGTCCACTCAAAGAGATCATGGCTGCCAGGGAATGCCACGTGCTTCTTTTGGTTCAGCTTAGATGCACCTAGAGTTTTACAAGACTCGATTTTACTGAGAAGTAGTGGGATTTGTGAGAGGAAGATGAGGTAAAGAGGAGAAAAGGCATTTCAGTCCTTTCTCTTTCTCAGACTTCATTGTCTGTGGTCCTCCATCAGCGCAGCCTGTGGTTGTGGACAGAGGGTCAGTCGTAGCAGGTGTTAACAATGCTGACTTTATTTATTACTTTTAGAGAGAATAAACAGTACCAGTAATAAGAGTCCATAGTGCCACATAGCATCTGGCACATAATAAAAGCCCAGTCATGTCTGCAATTGGACAGGACCATTTTAATGCATATTTGCTGATCAATCTTTATTATCCCTTTTACATTCCACAACAGTAAGTTTGGGTTTACACATTAAGCAAAAGGGCTTTATAATTAGGTTATCCAGTTGATTTAATTCATGCCTCAAAGATATTCCCATCCACCAAAGACTTTTCTAATTATATCCTTTTGATCAAAAGTAGTGTTTCAATTAATTTGTCTTGCTATTTTGCCAAGTAAATTTGAGTAATTATTGCTTTCATTTTGCTGTTTAATTTGATTAAGAAGCCATCATGTTTCCTGTTCTTGAAATTATACTGCTAGCTTCTTAGAGCAGAACCAAAAACTCATAATTCAGAGCCTCTCAATGTTGAAAAAGATGAGGGTCTGTTTCTTCCAATTTTCAATCATAGAAAGAAATCTCTTCTACTCTAATCTGAACAGTGACCATCCCACATCTCTCTGGACACATGTGCTTTAGCTCTTTGACTCCTGACTCATGCTGTCTCATCTCTCAAATCTAATCAGACTTGAGAAAAAGCTGTTTGGAATTTCTGGGTAGGTCAGTTGGGTAAAAATGCAAACAAAAGTATAAATTTTTTTTTTTTAATTTTGAACTTTTGGTGTGAGTGGGTGTCTCTCAAGCAAGAGAGCCTGCTATTGATCTCTGTGACAGTATCAATTTTGGCCAGAAGCTAGAAGGCTCCTATGACTCCTGTGGACTTTTTTGGGTTGGTTCCTGCCCAGACAGGCCAGGCAGCTGAGGCTCTGTGCAGTTTCTGTGGGCATCTGAGTTGTGTGCCAGAGCAGGGCTCTCCTGACTTAAGCAGCAAGTGTTGGCAGAGGGCAGCAGTTAAAAATGTCTGTCACTCAGCTCAGGAAGAGACTCCTGACACTTGATGCATTGGTCATTGCGTAGAGTAAATGGATTATTCCATTATGAGATTGCTATTTGGGAGGCTGGTTAATAGTAAGGTATTGAAGATGCATTGAAATGTAGGCAGATTTAAGGTCATTAATGCAGCAATGGTGTCCCACCTCCCAAATGCCTATTAAATGAATGTTTTCCAAACTTTTGACACTTAAATCCAAGTCACTGGAAGTCATTTAGAAGGTCCAGCACGAGCCTGGATTCCCTCACCCAGAGCTCTAGCACAGGAGAATGACAGGAAAGCCAGGCAGCTGCTGCGAGTTCAACAAAGACCCAAACTGGGTAGGAACCCATGGGGGCCGCGCTGGAACTTGGCTCCAAATGACGCAGGGAAGCTTCTGCAGGCCGAGGGAGCCCACCCTGGCCGGCGATGACATGACTGAGCAAACTGTCCAGGTGCCTCCAAGGCAACAATAATCAGGTTTTCTGGTTACTCAGCCTTTCTTAGGGGCCTCTTTCCATCAGGTGAAGAGCTTTCTGCCTTTACTCCAGAGGTAGAAAGAATGCCACATTCTTTTAGGGGGCGTTCATTCAGCCTGCCCATTCCAGTGGGTTGCACATTATCAAAATCAGGGCAGAAACTTCTCTACTTTTAACTTAGGAAATACCTCTTATTCCGCTTTGGGAAAAAGGACCCCATCCTGTACAATCATAGATCAAATTTGATCTGCTTCCCTACACACTGCTTTCCAGGTCGAGGTGAACCTGTGGAATAGGATTTTCAGAGCCTAGCTTGGGGTTTGGTGTTCAATAGATTCACTTACTTCCTCAGCAAATATTTATTAAGCACATTCTAGGCATCAAAAGTTGTGCCACAAACAAAATTGTGAATAAGATGGACATGATTCTTACTGGCATGCCATATATCTGCCATCTATTGAATGGTTAAAAAATTGGGAGGGAGAATAAGAGGAAAGGAAAGGGGGACGGAAGGAAGGAAGGAAGGAAGGAAGGAAGGAAGGAAGGAAGGAAGGAAGGAAGGAAGGAAGGAAGGAAGGGAGGGAGGGAGGGAGGGAGGGAGGGAGGGAGGGAGGGAGGGAGGGAGGGAGGGAGGGAGGAATGGAGAGAGGGAAGGGAGGGAGGGGAGGGAGGAAAGGGAGGCAGGGAGGGAAAGGAGGAAAACAACCTGCTATGAATTTTTTGATCATAGAAATAACAGCTGCCATCCTGTTTCTGTATATATTTGCCCACTTATGTCCTGGCAAGAATCATGGCATCACTCTTTAAGAGACTAATGGCCTATCCACCTCCCAGAAAAAAAAAAAAAAGAAATCCAAGTTAGGATCATCGTTTAAAGAACAAGATACCCCGTTAGGTGGGGAAAAATATATATATATAAATTGTTCTATATTCTTTTTCTCTCAGGTCTTTCTTGGCTTGGTTATTTCCGTGTGGATCATGCCTGCTCTTTTATTTATGCATTTGTAAAGCTTTATTCAGTAGCTTGCAGAGATTTATAGCAGGGGAATTCAGCAATTGTGAGAAAAAGGAAATCTATTAGAAAACCTGTGGGAAATACGATTTCTTGAGATATGGCTACAAAGCTATTGGGGAGAATATGCCAGTCTCCCATTTAAAGATTTTCTTCATTTTTTAAATGTTGTCCTTTTATTAGTTTTTCTTTTTTCTTTTTTTTTTTTTTTTTAAGATGTACCTGAGTTTGCCTTTTCCAATGGAAAGTTCTTAAGGACGTTTAAGAAATTGAGCTGTTTTATTCTAATTATTTTTTGTATTATGTGCTTTCAACTATTATATTCTTTTTTTTTTCCCTTGGCAACAACCAACCCATTACTATAAAAACCTTTATATTCTTTCCCATCATTTCAGCCAGAATATATCAGATATAAAGCAGAAAGAAGCCCCTTTTTAACATTAGTGGCTCTGTTGTCATACACTCATTCCTGAGAGCTGTGGACATTTGTAGAATGCTGTTGCCCTTGTACTAGGAAATCAAGTCTCAAATTATTTTTTTGCTCTTTCTGGTTTTGCAGTTGTTGCTTTGCAACTGCTCACAGTTACTGATTATTCATTGTAGTCATGAATGATACTTGTTTCTATTATCTCACTTCTAATTTGTGCCCTTTCTAAAGATCATAAATCGTTTTAAAATCATACAGTGAAGCAACACTCTTCGGTTCTCTTTTCTGAGGATTTTGTGTCTTTTTTTTTTTTTTTCTGAGATGGAGTCTTGCTCTGTTGCCAGGTTAGAGTGTACTGGCACAATCTTGGCTCATTGCAAACTCCTTCTCCCGGGTTCAAGTGATTCTCCTATCTCAGCCTCCCGAGTAGCTGAGACTACAGGCATGAAACACCACACCCAGCTAATTTTTTGTATTTTTAGTAGAGACGGGGTTTCACCATGTTGGCCAGGACTGTCTTGGTCTCTTTACCTCATGATCTGCTCGCCTCAGCTTCCCAAATTGCTGGGATTAAAGGTATGAGTCACCTCGCCCAGCCTGTATCTTTTTTTTTTAGACCAAGTCTTGTTCTGTCACCCACTGAAACCTTCACCTCCTGGGCTGAACTGATTCTCCTGCCTCACCCTCCTCAATAGCTGGGATTACAGCCATGCACCACAATGCTTGGCTAGTTTTTGTAATTTATGGTAGAGACAGGGTTTCACCATGATGGCCAGGCTGGTCTCGAACTCCTGGCCTCAAGTGATCCACACCGGCCTCAGCCTCCCAAAATGCTGGGATTACAGGTGTGAGCCACTGTGCCCAGCCGGATTTTATATCTTTGAAGCATTGATGTTTATACATTCTGGCCAGTAGTTTTTAACCTCCTGATTTGGGGTCATGTTTTGGATAGCTGGAGTTGTTATTAATGCTTATGTGATATCTGGCTAAGTAAGCCAGTCTGGGTTAGCAACTGAACGTTTTGATGACAGTGATGAAAGAGTTAAATGTTATGGCAGACTTTGAGCTTTAGATTGATTTTAACCTAAGGTCTCCAGACAGTTTAAGTGGCTCATAGTCCATCAATAGGCTTCAGAGAAATTGAGAACCTACTGAAATGCTGTGCAATTTTTATAGGCTTTTGGACATGTGTTTTTTTTTTTTTTCTGGAGAGAGTATTCATAGTTTTTGCTATTATTCAAATGAATTCTTGACACCTGAAGACTTAGAACCTCCAGTAAACAACATTTAGAAGTCTTAACATGAGAAAGCTTAGAGATCTGAACTCTAGACCCAACTTCCCAACAGTCCTCAAATCCCCACAGAAAGCTAGAACATGATTAAACCCCTTTGACTTGATTTCATTATCTATGAAAATATTTGTTAAGGGATATTGTAAAGCACCTCTGCTTACAAGAAGCATTATGCAAATAACTACTCCCATACAACAGTTCCTTTTTATTTTTATTTTTTTAAGACATTTTCATTTTTTTTAATTATTTCAATGTTTGTTTTAGATTCAGGGGTACATGTTTGGGATTGTTACATGGATATATTGGGTAACACTGGAGTAACATTGGCTGGAGTACAAATGATCCCATCACCCAAATGTATCCCCACTGTTAAGCAATACATGTCCCCATGTATATATGTCTCAACATTCTGGTTTGTTGATGAAAAAGTTTTACACAAATTTATAGCTTTTTGTTCTGGGTGTGTAAAATTAAAAGGGCAGGCAGGTAATTATGTGCTATATGTACCCAAAGAGTTAGGACTGCACTTTTTGATAAGAATAACCCAGCATCACCAGCTTGCTTTAGACTGGGAGCCAGGAAATAACAAATTACAAACAAAGACTCAATTTAGGATCCCAATTTAGGAGGAAGTACATGTTTGGGATTGTTACATGGATATATTGTGTAACACGGAAGGTTGCAGTACAAATGTTCCCAGGTAGGAAACATAGTACCCCATAGGTAGTTTTTCAGCCCTTATCCCTCTCCCTCTCTCCTCACTCTAGTGGTCCCCTGTATCTGTTGTTCCCATGTTTATATCTATGCCATGCACCAGTTCTAATTCAAAATCATATTCGTGAAAATGAGTGTTCAGCCTTCCTAGGGAATTGAATATGCGTCCACTTAGGATCTTAGCCAATTTCATTAGTGCTGCTGTGGGAGATGGCTCCTCACAGATCTCTCGTGTCAGCAGAGACACTCTATTCTGAACTCTCTTTTCAAAGATGTTTGTATGGTAAATAGTCTTGAAAGTAGAGCAGAGGACAGGTAGGTTTAGTGTCTATTGTAATAAAAATAATTCTTTTCTCTGAGGTAAATAAAGATTGGTCAGATTTTCTTGCAGTCCATTATAAAAATTCAAGTTCCCTTAGTTGGGGTTTCTCATCTGTGACTCAAACCCCCTGTGGTTTGCTGCATCAGCCCCTGTGAGGAGAGGATTGCAAGGAACTACATAAACATGAAGCTCATGCTACCTGCCATGTTGTGAGTAATGCAGTCCTTTGTCTCTGATCCAGGAGTCTCCTATTTTTTACCAGCATTCACAAAATTGTGATAGTATAACTTGTTAAATGGCAAATAGAGTAAACTATCAAACCCTTCACAGTTCTTGACGCTACTGTTACAATGCCTATAGTTCCTTGAAAAATATTTCATCATAGACAGTGACGTATGCATATTATTTAAGGGAAGCCACAACTCAAGTGCGTACTCCAGAGTGGATACTCGTGGATGCCAGGACAAGTGCTTCTATTATTCATATCTTGACTAACACTGAAAGCTTTACTAATTAACACAGCAATGGTCAAAATGGACTTTTGTTGGTAGAATTAGTTTTTATTACATAGCATGATGAATGTTAAAAATGGGCTTTCATTGGTGAAATTAAAGATACTCAAGAATGTGGATTGGTAGAATCCACATAAGTAGTTAGAGACACTTCCTATTTTTGCTTGAAAAGATGTAAGCATTCATCTAGCCATAGTATTATCACTGTAAGTCTGAGTGGTATTCAAAATATTTAATAATCAATATGTCATATGCTGTGAAAATGTGAGCTAAAGCAAGTGCTGGCCACGTGCAGAGGTACGTTCCCATGGGGCCCTCCTTTCCAGGCATTAGCTCTTTGGATTCTGGGATGTGAGGCAAGGATTCCCTAAGGTTTCCAAGGGAAGAAAGGGTTTTGGGGAATTTGGGGCAGGTGGCTGTTTACCTGCAGACAGAGGTACATATCTCAGGATTTTGATGCCCAGTACAGCCTTACTGATGCGTTCCATCTGTGCCCTCACTATTCTTCGGAATGATCATCCCGAAAGCGTTCACTTTCTAAAAGTCTTCGGTTTTGAAGATTTCTGGTTATTTGTTGCCAGAGAGAACAGAATCCCGCCCTGGAACCTTGCTGCATTTTCCCTCACGGTTTTTTCAAGAAGTTGGTAGTCCAAATACCTAAAAAGAGAGCTAGGACTTAACTAGCTCCCAGGTCAGTGTGATCTTTTGTGCCTGCTTTTCGATGGCCATTTGTTGAGTAAGTGTCTGTATGTGTAGGAGGATTGGATCTGAGTCTTGCTTTCATTATAAGTTGGAAATGAGATTGTGGAAAAGTAGCTTACCATGTCTCACACTTTTTCAACAGATTGTAGTTTACCAAAAAGAGTCTTGAGGCTGTGCTTGACCAAATTAGATGAGATTCATTCCCAAGAGCTACTGTACTAGCGAAAAGGAATCATCAGGGAAAACCGTTTAGATTGAGGGCGGCTAATCAACATCAAAGCAGTGCTTGGTGCAATTCAGTTCTTTGTAACCGGATACCCAGAGAGTATATTCAGAGACTGCTTGGTGGCCAGTGGAGGTATGACCAGTATAGACAAGGGAGGACAGATAAATGACACCAGGATGAAATATAGCACTTCTTCACATGGGTTTATAGGAAAATGGCCGCAGCCATAGTTCACATGAAGGAGCAGCAATTAGAGACAGACTGGCTCTTTTCATACTCTCTTCTGGGCAGTCATGAGTCACAGGAGCTGGGTTTCAGGTATTTCCAGCCTTTATAAATAGCAGCTACAGAGAGAAACTGAAGGGTAATCTTTATCACCAAACAGTGATAAATCCATACAGTCAGGCTAAATAAAGCCTGCCTGGTTATCTCAGCCACCCCCACCTGGAGATCAGATTCTGTGTCAGTTCACAGTGTGAACACCAAGGCCACCACTATACATAGAGCCAAGGTGTTTGCCTTATCATCTTAACAGTACACGTTCTTTAAGAAAACTTTTAGGGTGGATTTAGTGCTCAGGGGCAAGGATTAATAATAGCAGCTGTGCTAGCAGGTATAGCTGGCCACACAAGACCAAGAATAAACCATTTTTTATGTGTTAAGTGGCACAAATGTATATGTTAAGAAAACTACCCACCGGGCTACAGAACAGAGGTCCATTTGATTGGTGTGAGCATAAGGATTCGCAAGCTCTTCCACTCGTCCTGCTGAAATGTGGTTCTGTTTCTGGAGGAGCCAGGGTATTTCTGTTTCCTTTGCCATTTCTCTGCATTAGGGGAATGATAAGTAGGCAAAGCATCTGCCACCCTTTCTATGGCATGTGCTTCCTACAAGGATTTCAGGATGGGTTGACACAGGGCCTTTACTCAGTGGAATTTAGGAGGAAGGACCCTGAATGGATCTGATGGAAGAAAAAGTAATTAGGTTTTGTGTGGTAGGAAGGGGCAACCCCACAGGACTCTAGGTAAGAGGGGAAATGAAGAGAGTTTGTTCCTGTGCAGCCATACCTAGCAAATCACTTGAACCTCTAGTTCTCAGATCCTCCAGGGCCAGTTTCTCTGACTGGCCCATCTCTATTCTCTTCTCTGCCACATAACCCCACCCCTTTTGTTTTATATTGATCTTATTTTCAAAAGTAGTTTACTTATATTGACATGAAATACAGTCACACACTGTATGATGTTTCAGTTAATCATGGGTCGCATGTGTGATGGTGGACCCACCAGATTAGGGTGGAGCTGTGTACTGGAGTAGGCTATACCATCTAGGTTTGTGTAAGTACACTCCACGATGTTTGCAGAATGACAGAATTGCCGAATAACACGTTAGCAGAATGTATCCCCACTGTTAAGCAATACATGTCCCAATGTATATATGTCTCAACGTCCTGGTTTGTTGATGAAAAAGTTTTATTTTTTTTTCCCCCACAAATTTATAGCTTTTTGTTCTGGGTTTGTAAAATTAAAAGGGCAGGCAGGTAATTATGTGCTATATGTACCCAAAGAGTCAGGACTGCACTTTTCGATAAGAATAACCCAGCATCACCAGTTTACTTTAGACTGGGAGCCAGGAAATAACAAATTACAAAGACTCAGCTATTGAAGAGAACACATTCCACATGCATGGGAAATGTAGGCGTCTCAGGCAGCAGTGTTCTCGCTGGGAAAGTATAGGAGATGGCTTACATCAGGGGTTGGCAACCTATGGGCCAAATCTAGTCTGCATGTTTTTGTAAATTAGATTTTATGGGAACAAAGCCATGCTCATTCATTTATTTGGTGACTGTGGTTGCTTTTGAACTACAATATTTCCTATCTGACTTCTTTCAGAATAAGGTTGCCAACCCATGACCTAAATGATCCTTCTCCTAAGTCCCTCTGGCCCTAGAATCTGTGATGCTGTGATGCTCTGGGTGGCAGAAGTGACAAGGACAAAGTCAAAAGGATGCAGAAATGGAGGTGTGATGCACTGGCTTTTGACAAGGCTTGAATTTAAAAGAGGCTCTGTCCTCTTCAGGTCTAATCCCTTTCCTCTAATCCTGCCTTCCATCCCTTCTGCCTTCCTGCCTGCCAGGAGCACTCACAGCTGGGGCTGCCTGGGATGACTTTGATTGCACAAAGAAATCCGTAGTCTCTCTCTTTAGAAGACAGGCTTTGCTTGTATAAAATCCTTCAAATGCATCAGCTGGAAAAAATCCCTTTTTTTCAGTGGGAAATATTGTTTCCCACATAGAATATTTTACTGCTTTACCTTGCCAGGCTGGGGTAAATGGGCTCTCTGTGCACCAATGCGTGGCCCTCATCCTCTGGGAAGCTCCTGCTGGAGAAGATGAATGACGCTCTGTTTCTTCCCCGCTGGGCACAGGCTCTGCACACTTACCCACCTCCTATATTGTCTCACAGGAACATTGTATGATTCGTACTGGGACGTCATCTTTATTTAATTGATTCAATTTGTAGGTTGTTTGCTCAGTTGACTGTGGTTGGCAGGAATGGGATGAAGTTTTGTGTTAGATGGGATGTGGCCAGAGAGCAGGAACCAACTGAGCTACCTCACCGTGTGCTGTGCTTAACAGAGCCACACTTGCAAATGGAGTGTAAGAGGGTAAATGAGTATTTTCATGAGGAAAATGACAGAATAAAAGTGGGCATGATGCAGGTGTCTCATTTTGCATGTCGTATGGTCAGGATGTTTATTGATTTCTTGCTCCTTCTACTTATAAAAGTCCCCACTGATTTTGTATATACTCATACAAATAAATACACACATTGTGTTAGTCGGTTCTCACACTACTATAAAGAACTACCTGCGAGTGGGTAATTTATAAGGAAAAAAGGTTTAATTGGTACACGGTTCCACAGGCTGTGGAGGAAGCATGGCTGGGGAGGCCTCAGGAGACTTACAGTCATGGCAGAAAGCAAAGGGGAAGCAGGTTCTGTTCTTCTGAGCAGAACAGGAGGAAGAGAGAGAAAGGGGAAGGTGTGACACACTTTTAAATAGCCAGATACCTGGTAACTCACTCTCATGAGAACAGCAAGAAAGAAATCCACCCCCATGATCCAGTTACCTCCCACCAGGCCCCTCCTCCAACACTGAAGATTACAGTTTGACATGAGATTTGGGGAGGGACAGACATCCAAACCATATCACCTACATATGTTTAAACTTTTGTTTATATTTGTGTAATTTTGATCTTGAAGTAATTTAGATATATAGAAAAGCTACAGAATAATACAAAGAAGTCTTATATTCCCTTCACCTGGATTCCCTTAATGTTTTATTTCATCACACTGGCTTTTTCAGTCCCTGTCTCCCTCTTGCCCCATTCCTTCCTTTGCAGACATGCTGCCCTCCCAACCCTAGATATTTAAGTGAGTAATTCCTAACAATAACATTCTCTTATCTAGCAATTACGATTACCAAATTAGGAAATTAACATTGATAAAATGCTATTATCTAATCTGCAGACTATATACTGATATATTTTACATACAGAATTATTAATAAAAGAAATGGAACTCATTTCCTTGTGCTGGGTATTGTTTGTCATGGACTTTCTTTATGCTTATGGTTTTCCACTTGCAAAATATAACAAATGCAAAGCATTTTTTAAATTTCCAGAGGCTCAAAAGTTGAAAGAAAAAAAGATTGCTGGCTGGGTGCGGTGGCTCACGCCTGTAATCCCAGCACTTTGGGAGGCCGAGGCGGGTGGATCATGAGGTCAAGAGATCGAAACCATCCTGGTCAACATGGTGAAACCCCGTCTCTACTAAAAATACAAAAAATTAGCTGGGCATGGTGGCGCGTGCCTGTAATCACAGCTACTCAGGAGGCTGAGGCAGGAGAATTGCCTGAACCCAGGAGGCGGAGGTTGCGGTGAGCCAAGATCGCGCCATTGCACTCCAGCCTGGGTAACAAGAGTGAAACTCCATCTCAAAAAAAAAAAAAAAAAAGATTGCTTTCTAAACCTTCATTCTGATGTTAGAAATTGTTAAATTTCACAAAAGTATTAATAATGACAGCATTAGTGATGACGTTGATGGCTAGCGATGTCTTCCATCCTCTGGTGTATAATTTGGGCTCAGCACTGCTGACCCTTGTGTCAAGTCTATTTGCTGGTCAGTGTGTCCTGCCCTTTCACAAATTTAGCAGCTGTGCAAGCATGAGATTTCAAATAGGTATTTCCTGGTAAATTCCTGCATTGATGATGACCAGCATTATTTCTTTGGGAGACAATAACTAATACAAATAAATGGGCAAAAAGCTGTTATTTTCTTTTGCCCACAGTCTCTCACCTCAAGAGTGGAGCTAGGACGTTTTTGCAGGGACAAGAGAGACTCAACAGAGCAAATAAAAATATGACTTTGTAGTAAAATTTTAGTGGGAATCCAGAAAAGAAACATACTGTTGAATATAGAAGAATGCATTTGTAATTCAGAAAGGTTTTTTTTTTTTTGCTCCATTACAATCTGAGGTTCATCTAACATGTGCTCCTATTTGAGCTCAGTGCTTGAACAGCTGGTCACTGCCTCTAATGCATATCTCTGCAGAGCTCTCTCCTGACTCCTCCCACTCCAGCTACAGAATGGATTCACCTACGCTGGATACTATTTACAAGGCTGACATATATTTTCCCATCAAAATTCACCTTTAACTCGTCTCCTTAGACATAGTGCTGTTCTGTTATGAGCTCTTTGCAGATACACATCTTATCTTTACCAGAGCATACATTCCTGGCTCCTTTGCCATGCATGGTTATGGAGAATGCTTAATGCCCTAGCCTGAGTGTGTCAGTTCTTACTGATGAACACATATGCATTTTATCTTCTGGTTAGTTCTGTGGAGTAAGTAGGGCAGACAAAAAAGATGAGGGGGGTCTTTTTTTAAAAAAATCTTGTCTTTTTGTTGAAGTGGCTCCAATATTCTAAGCTAGGGCATCATACATTGAGGCACATTGCGTGCTTTGGGGAAAGGTGTTGTCCAACTTTTATGAGAGTCCAAACCCTACCATTCAGTCCCCTAACTAAATAACAGAACAGGTCAAAAGAGCCTTGTATGCTAGAGAGATATGAGAGATGAGAGCTGCAGTTTTTTTTCTTTTTCAATGTTTATTTTGGATTCTGGGGGTTCATGTGTAGGTTTGTTACAAAGGTGTATTGTGTGATGCAGAGATTTGGAGTATGATTGAATCCGTCACCCAAGAAGTGAGCATAGTGAGCAAGAAGTGAGGTAGATTTTCAACCTTTGTCCTACCTCCTCCTCCTTGTCTTCCCCAATATCTGTTGTTCCCATCTTTATGTACATGCTTACCCAGTATTTTGCCACCATTAATAAATGCGAATATGCGGTATTTGCTTTTCTGTTTCTGCACTAATTTGTTTAGCATCATGGCCTTTATGATGATATTTTTTATGGCCACTAGTATTCCATGGTGTATTTGTACCACAGTTTCTTTATCCATTCCACCATTGGTGGGCACATACCTTTGCTATTGTGAATAGTGCTGCAGTGATCATATAGGTGCTTGTGTCTTCTTAGTAGAGTAATTTAGTTTATTTTGTGCATATACCTAGCTGTGATATTGCTGAGTTGAAGGGTAGTTCAACTCTTGGTTCTTTGAGAAATCTCCAGGCTGCTCTGCACAGTGCCTGAACTAATTTAAATTCCCACCAGCAGCAGCATGTAAGTTTCCTTTTCTCCACAGTCTTGCCAAGTCTGTTATATTTTACCTTTTAACAAAAGTCATTCTGACTGGTGTGAGATGGGGTCTTGTGGTTTAGACTTGCATTTTCTGATGATTAGTGATGATGAGCATCTTTTCTTTCACATATTTGTTGGCTGCTTGTATATCTTCTTGTGAGAGGTATCTGTTCATGTCTTTTGCCCACTTATTAATGTGGTTATTTGTTTTTTGCTCGTTGAATTCTTTAAGTTTCTTATAGATTCTGGATATTAGGTCTTTGTCAGATGCATAATTTGTGAAAATTCTCTCCCATTCTGTAGGTTGTCGGTTTACTCCATTGATAGTTTCTTCTGTTGTGCAAAACCTCTTTCGTTTAATTAGGTGCCACTTGTTGATTTTTTTAATTGCAATTTTTTTTTGAGGACTTAGCCACAAATTCTTTACCCACATCTATGTTGAAAGGGTGTTTACTAGGTTTTCATCTAGAATTTTTATAGTTCAAGTTCTTACATTTAAATATTTAACCTATCTTGAGTTAATTTTTGTATTTGGTATAAGAAAGGTATCCAGTTTTATTCCTCTGCATATGGGTAGCCAATTATACCAGCACCATTTATCAAATAGGGAATAGTTTCTCCATTGCTTACTTTTGCTTTTTTGCCAAAGATCAGATGGTTGTAGGTGTGCAGTTTTATATCTAGGTTCTTTATTCTGTTCCAGTGGTCTATGTGTCTTTTTTTGTACCACTACCATGCTGTTTTGGTTTTTGTAAATTTGTTGTATAGTTGAAGTCAGGTAGTGTGATGCCTCCAGCTTTATTCCCTGTGCTTAGGATTGCTTTGATTATTCAGGCTTTTTTTTTGTTTCATATGAATTTTAGAATTTTTTTTTCTAATTCTGTGAACAATGATGTTGGTAGTTGATAGGAATAGCATTGAATCTATAGATTGCTTTGAGCAGTATGGGTATATTAATGATAAAGATTCTTCCAATCCATGAGCATGGAATGATTTTCCATTTGTTTATGTCACCTCTGATTTCTTTTATCAGTTTTTGTAGTTCTTTTTGTAGAGATCTGCCTAACACTGTCAATAGGATGTTGAAACCCCCCACTTTTATTGTGTGGCTGTCTAAATCTTTCCGTGGGTCTAGATCTGCTTCTTTTATGAATCTTATGCTCCACTGTTGGCTGTCTATATACTTAAGATAGTTAAGTCTCCTTGTTGAATTGAACCCTTTATCATTATGAATTATTTTATTCTTATACACGTGAGATGGGTCTGTCTCAAAGATAGCAGATGGTTGGGTCTTATTTGTTTTACCCACTTGCCATTCTGTTCCTTCTATGTGGGGCATTTATACCATTTACATTCAAGGTTTATATTGATATGTGAGGTTTTGATCATGTCATCAGGTTGTTAGTTGGTTGTTTTGTGTACTTAATTATGTGATTATTTTATAGGACGTGTGTTAGGTACTTAAGTGTGTTTTTGTGGCAGCAAGTTATTTCTCTTTTGCTTGTGAAGCTTAGTTTGGCTCGATATGAAATTCTTGGTTGGAATTTGTTTTCTTTAAGAATACCTAAAATAGGCCCTACTCTTTGCCGGCTTGTAAGCTTTCTGCTAAGAAATCCGCTGTTACCCTGATGAGGCTCCCTTTGTAAGTGAGCTGACCCTTTTATGTAATGGCCTTTAAGATTTTTTCTTTCATGTCAACCTTGGAGAGTCTGATCACTATCCATCTTGCTGGGGTTCTTAGAATTTTTTGAATTTGAATGTCGCCCTCCCTAGTGAGATTGTGGAAATTTTTGTAGGCTTTATCGTCAACTATGTTTTCCAAATTGCTTATTCTCTCTCCTTTCTCAGGAATGCCAATGAGTCATAGGTTTGGTCTCCTTACATAGTCCAATATTTCACAAAAGTTTTGTTCATTCTTTTTAATTCCTTTTTCTTTATTTTTGCCTGAAGGAGTTCAGACTGGTCTTTGAACTCTGAGATTCTTTTCTCAGCTTGGTCTCTTCTGCTGTTAATGCTTCCAACTGTATTATGAAATTTGTGTAGTGAATTTTTCAATTTTACACGTTCAGTTTGGTTCTTTCTTGAAATGGCCATGTCTTCCTTCAACTCTTAGATTATTTTACTGTTGTTTTTGGATTGGATTTTAACTTTCTGCTGAATCTCGTTGAACTTCTTTCCCATCCGTATTCTGAATTCTATGTGTTTTATTTGAGCCATTTCAATCTGGTTAGCAACCACTTCCGGGGAGCTAGTACAATCATTTGAAGTACAGAGACCCTCTGACTTTCTGAATTGCCAGAGTTCTTGCCTGATTATTTTTCATTGATGAGGGCTGGTGTTCTTTTATTTTTCTGAAATTGCTGTTGTTTGGGTGGGGCTTTTTTCTTCTTTCTCTGATGACGTGACTGTGGTGTATGTCATGTATAGTCAATTGGCTTCATTTCTGGGTGCTGTCAGAGGCCCAAGGCTCTGTACAGGATCTTTATTTGTGGCTAGATTTTTGTGCTGGGTTTCATCAGTGATGTGTGCTGCCGGAATTTTTGTTTGGTGGTGTAATTCAGGCTGCAATCCAGTCGATGGCCAATAAATGTAAGGGCTGGCAGGTAGGCTCTTATTCAGTGGCACACTTCTTTTGTATTTCAGTGCATTCACAGCAGCAGTGGAGAGCTGCAGTTTTTGAGGGGAAACTGAGCAGGTCCTACCCACTATAGTGCTGCTGTGCTGACTTAGGAGGCATTTAGATGCCCAGTGCCTCCTGGGATATTTTGTAAATAAACTCAATGCATGGGATTTGGGCGATTCTACCATTACATACACCTCCTCACTACCTATTCTTTTGGGGAATACTGTGCAGGGGGTGCTATTCCCGTTATACTTGTGTGCAGCACTGCCTGCCCCCCTCCACCCTGATGGCATATCCATTAGGAAGTGCATAGAATGCAAAATAAATAGATCCCTTGGAGTTGTGTACAGGACAACCCTGACAATCAATATGAGTTTATACTTACTGAAATAAACAGACATAAACAAGCAAAGAAGCTTTTTTTTTTTTTTTTTTTTTTTTGAGACGAAGTCTCTCTCTGTTGCCTCTGTTGCCCAGGCTAGAATGCAGTGGCGGGATCTCGGCTCACCACAACCCCCGCCTCCCAGGTTCAAGCAATTCTCCTGTCTCAGCCTCCCAAGTAGCTGGGATTACAGGTGCATGCTACTATGCCCAGCAAATTTTTTGTATTTTTAGTAGAGACAGAGTTTCACCATGTTAGTCATCTTGATCTCGACCTTGTGATCTGCCCACCTCAGCCTCCCAAAGTGCTGGGATTACAGGCATGAGCCACCATGCATGGCCCTAAAGGAGCTTTTTAAAAGAGCTGCACCCCACAAACATTCTTCTCTCAGCCTTTTTACTTCTGCATTTTCTGCCCACCAAGACAAGTTTGGGTGGTCTTCTCTTTACAGGCACATGACACATCGTTTTTACTACTTGTCTCTTTAAAACTTTACTTAGGACCAGACATGGTGGCTCATGCCTGTAATCCCTGTGCTTTGGGAAGCCAAGGCAGGTAGATCATCTGGGGTCAGCACTTTGAGACCATCCTGGCCAACATAATGAAACCCCCATCTTTACTAAAAATATAAAAATTAGCCAGTCATGGTGGAGTATGCCTGTAATCCCAGCTACTCGGGAGGCTGAGGCAGGAGAATCACTTGAACAAGGGAGGCCGTAGTTGCTGTGAGCCAAAATCCCGCCACTGCCCTCCAGCCTGGACCACAGAGCGATATGCCATCCCCCGCCCCCCACAAAAAAAAGTTTGATTTAAAGCTGTTGTATGTTTAGGTCAGAAGTTCAATGCCTGTTTTTTGTTTTTTTTGTTTATTCACTAGTGACACCTTTGTTTAGTAACTTCACAAAGAGCAAATGGAATTGGTCCCATGACAGATCTTTTTTGTTCTTTATTTTAATGCATGTGCAAACAAGCTAGTATAAATATGATTAGGTATGAAGTTATTTATTCAAGAGGAGAAAGGTCTGTCAACCATTTTTCCATGGTATTTAAAAATATAAATGTTTTTCCTCTTTTCACTGATCCTTCAACTTTCCTGCTTTTATTATTAATACGGCAACAAGGACAAAATCTAATATGGCTGCTTCTTCTTTACCCAAACTTTACATTTAAATATTAACATGTTACAATTTTCAAAATATCGCAGATGAAAGATATTCTGCCTGGATAAATGAAGTCAGCTTCTCATATCCTGACTCAGGCAATACGGCTACAAGGCATTCTGAGTGCTCAGCAGTGACCTTGTGGGGAAAGAGAAATAAATGGGGACTCCATGGAGCTCAGGTTCAAGGAACGGCACTGTAAACATGGAGGGTTTGTGAAAATGGCATGCAGTCAGAGGGCAGGAACTGCCTGTTACAGTGTCCTGTGTGCGCTTTCCAGACCATGGAGTCTCTGGGTGAAAGTTAGGATGGTATGGTGCACCAGCCAAACTTCTAAGGGTTCAGAGGCAGACAGCAGCTCTGGAGGGGAACTGAAGTGTACCCAGGAGCTGAAGCCCTTCATCAGCTAGGGCTTAGACAGAGTCAGGGAAGGGTCCAAAGCACTCAGTTTGGGAGCATTTCGAGAGCCAGGTTCTCCTGCAGGGAGCATCCGTTATCTGAATTCCTCAAGCAAGCTTATTTTAGGCGTCACCTTCCCACATCCTTAAAGAAGATGCAATGCCAAAAGTGCCGAGTGTGCTTTCATTGGCTCAGGAATTGGGGCTGTTGAGTCTTTGCAAGGTGCAGACCTTTAGTACTTGATAACAATGCAAACTGAACATCGGCATTGTTCAAAGAAAGACTTCGGCTGAATTCAGCTTCAAGGATGTTAACTGAGCAATGAACTATTTGCAAATCAGGCAGCCCCCCAGAATCACAGCAGATTCAGGGAAACTGCAGAGGTGCCTTGTGGTCAGCACAAACTTATAGACAAAGAAAGAAAGCGACATGCAAAAATCGGAAGTGAGGTACAGAAGCAACTGGATTGACTGCAGTTTGGTGTTCGCCTTGTTTGAATACGGGTTGAACACTCAGCAGTGTGTGAATGGTTGAAGTCTGGCTGCTGGGATTGGCCAAGACTCCGCAGTTGTTACGGGTGTATACTCCAAAGCTAGGTTTTCAGTCTCGTCTGCCTGTTAAGCTAGGTTACGGTTCGTCCACAAGGACTCAAATAGAGAAGTACGGAGTTCTTCTCAGGCCATATTTAGTTCACTTTAACAGCAGGTATTCTTTTAGGAAGACTGGCAAATTGAAGGGATAAGATAAAATATTTTTTTTTCTTGGCATATAAGTGCCAAGACAAGTACTATTTAGCAAGTGAGAAACATGCATTTGATTAGATCTTTCTTATACATTATCTGAGCACAGGAAAAATCTCTGCAATCAGCTTGACCCAAGTTCAAGCTTCGTTATTTATTTGAGATACTGGGTAAGTTACTTATCCTTCAGTTTCTACATCTTCAACGTGAGAATAATGTTGAGAAAGTCTAAACAGATCAAGGATCCTAGACAAAAATGATTCAAGGAGAGACCACTTATAGCCCCTCACTCGCAGTCTATATGTGACAGCTGTTATATGACTATTGACTTTATATTTATATTCTTACTGCAAGTACAATGTCTCATATCCATTCATGCCACAAATGTGTATTGGTTGCTGTGATCTGCTCGTCATACTGAGTGCCTGAATAGAGCACTAAAACAAGCAGACAGTCACACTTGGTAGGATCCAAAATGTTAATGGAACAAATTAATGAAAAGGCAGAGGTTAAACTCCAGTGTCCTTAAAGATGAAAAGATCACCAGAATTCCATTGTTATATGTAATAAGACTGGATTCTTTGTACCTCTCTTTCTGTCCCCAAAACTTCCAAAAACTATACTAAAAACTAATTTGAGCCACCCTAAAAACTCAGCTACGTCCCTCCCACCCCTATCTCTACTCGAGGGCTGCGCTGGAGTTCCGCCACAGTCTTTTTCTATCAACTTGGCAGGTGGCTATGGTAGGCTGCTTTCTGTCCCATTAACCTCTATTTTATCTGTCAAGAATATATTCCCCATTGTTGAAAGCAGCAATTTGCCAACCAAGCAAGCTTGGAGTCCTGTTTGATGGAGCATTACAGAGAGCAAAAGGGAAAGTTTAAACAGATTTGCTTCTCTAATTTCCTGAAAGGATCACAGACAAAACTTGCCCTCTGGAAAAATGCTTTCTGTTTGCATTATAATAACAAGCATTTATTGCCATGACAGGGGTAGAGAGAGGTCGTGGAAGACTGGCCCTGTATTTCCTGGTTTTATTTAGTCCCGTTACTACTCATGAAAAGTATGCAGAAACACTTTTTTCCTTTGACTGTAAACATGGTGCTAATTTCTCATTGTTGAGCACATGGGTTTTAACAATAGGATGATGCTCTGAGAGAAAAATCTATTTTTCCTTTTCCTTTGGAGAAGTTCAAGGCGACAAGCCTGTGCCTGCTAAACCCTGAATCTCGCACAGAATTCTGAATGTTTTGCTTTCACATTTATAGTTTTGTGAAAAAAAAATCCTGTTGTATCTGGTTTATTTCATTGAACTGAGTTTCTACAAAACATGTGCATAATGTACTAGGAAAGTTTCAGAATAATACAGCTGACGTGAGCGATATGCCCTGGACAGTAAGCTTCATGAGACCAAAGATTCTGTATCGTCCCCTGCTGCATCTCCACCTCTATAACATAGCAAAATAGGTAACAGGGGCTTAAGATTTATTTGTGACTGTTAAATGCCTCATATTCCTATCCAAAACTACAAATGACAGTTTCGAAGAGGAAATGTTGAGGCTTCAAGCTCTCGAACTCTGGAAGTGGTCATACCCAAACCCATCTTTCTCTTGACATCCGAAATGGCATCCATCTCTTACTTGAGCAAGACCCGGATCTGTCTCCCATTTCTCCATTACATTTTTCATCCCTTCAGTCCAAGCACACTGTTCCCTGGCCCCCTACACTCATGCTTGGCTCACTGCTGAACATCTGCAGGTCTCGGCTTGGGTTTTGCTTCTGATGTGAGGCTCCCTTTCACTGACCTGAGCACGCCACACAGATCCCTTACGATGTGCTGCCTTCGCATCCTGAATTTTTTCTTCAAACCACATATCACAATTACCAGGTATAACTGTCTCAGTATTGCTTAATGCTTATTTCCTTGACTAGACAATAAGCTTCTTGATAGCAGGAATTACATCTATATTATTCCCAAAAAAGCTCCCAGTGCCCAGTGATTCAATCAAGGTTGGAGCTGGCACTCAATGAATGTTTGTTGAATCAATGAATAAATTGAGAGAGGGAGTGGGGAAAAAAAAAAAGGAAGGGAAGAAGAAAATAAAGAATCAGGATTAGATGACGGTATTTTTTCAGATTTGCTTAAATTCTCTTGACACACCTCACTCTTACTAGACTGATCTTGATGATTTTTTGTTTCTCCAAAGACATGTATGTGTATGTACTGTTGTATATTTTTTGAGGCTAGTTTGATTGGCTGGCTATATCTCAACATAATTTGTAATATTAGAACAAATTTATATTAAATCACTTTTTGATTTAATAATAGTTTATAAATTACTGAGTAAATGAAAAAGTCTTCATGTCCTAAATGAAGGACTCTTTTTCTTGTAATTCACATTGAACATTAATAGCTCATTTGGGACCTTAATCAGTTGTTGAATTTTAACCCCAAATTTTGTAAATCATATACACAAACTTGTGTCTATGTCCGATTGGTGGCCATATTTTCTTATATCCTCAAACATTTTCTCCTATTATGGTATACTCTTTAAAACTCTTGCTTAATTTCCTGCCAGTTTTCATCTAATAGACATTTGGCCTGATGCATTAACTGTTTTATGACATAAGAGTGGATCCAGATACAACAATTACTAGAAATTATAATTACACCTGAGCAAGACAAGGAGTTGGCTTTGCCCTAGGAAGAAGGTAGCATGGGGAGAATGGGAGACAGCTGGTGCTGAGAGCTCTGCTCTGCCTCTTTCTGGAGATGGCAGGGCTTGGGTGCGTGAGTGGGTGGCTTAGCTTCTGACAATGTTAGAGACTTACAGATCCCTTGATAAAGAAAAGTAAGAAAGTCTTTGTACATTCACTCTTGTCTTAGAGCTGGTTCCCTAGAGTAGATACTGAGATGAGGATTTTTGTTCACGTGATTGAGAAGATGTGCTAAGGAAAAGCCAGTGGGGAAGTGGAAAACAAGGTAGGGAAGGAGCGAACTCCCAGCAGGGTGGTGAGAGTTTGGCTTCAGCCTGAACTCACCGTGCTGGGAACAGTCATTGCGCTGCAGACTTTGTTCCACCTGGAGGGAAGAAAGCCAGGTGTGCCTGCTCCAGTACAAGTCCATCACTGGCCATAAGTCATGCCAGGGGCATGTCAGCCTTCAGAGAGCTGCGGCAGGGTAACATCAGTCAACCACGGGTCCTCCGAAGAGTGTTGCAAATATGAGCTTTTAGGAGCAAAGCCCAAACAGAAGCTGGAGATTGAGAGTCCAGAACCAGCAAAGGGACCCAGAGGAACTGGCTGAAGAATCTACAGCATTGGCTGTAGCTCTCCTGCCACTTACAAGACTCTGACATTTAAACTTCTGCTATTTTATTGACTTCTCTGCTAAAAGCAAAAGCAAGACCAATTATCCTTTCTCTCCTTGGTCCTCGGATAGCCAGTCCTTTACTAGCTTCTTTTTCCATCTTTGTTTAATAAATGTGTCTACTGTCACATACACTGTTTTCAAATAATTAGGCTCAGCACATTTTCTTAAGTGCCGAATAATTAATAAAGAATTATATACTCTAATTTTCATGTTAGTTCATGGTACTATGTATAGGTCAATACATTATTAATAATAAACAATTGTTGTATTCTAGATTATGAGCCCTGTGCTAAACAGATGGGCCACAAATTTTGCCATCTCTTTGAAAGGTTCTAACCCATTGGCCATCTCTTTTCTACCTATTAATTCTCCCTCCTAGATTTATCTAATCCAGCTAAAGCATAATTCAAAATGGAGATTATTCCCAAGACTCACAACCCGTGGTTGT
Source organism: Callithrix jacchus (assembly GCF_049354715.1). Classification (NCBI taxonomy): domain Eukaryota; kingdom Metazoa; phylum Chordata; class Mammalia; order Primates; family Cebidae; genus Callithrix; species Callithrix jacchus. The sequence goes on along the minus strand of NC_133506.1, from coordinate 158,552,209 downwards.
CAGCAAATCTGACCTATGAAGGGGGACTCGGTTACCCGTGAAAAATGCTTATTCTCTCTATCAGTATTAATGGAGGTCATCGTGCCAGTGTGATTTACCCAGAGGTGGAGGTGTGATCTTTCAGAATCTATTACCCTGTTAAATGTAACACACTCTCTATGAGGCCGGAAATACGTACTTGGTTTGGGAAGTTCTCTCCAAAATGTCAGTGCCAAAACAGGACTAGAGTTACTGTTAAAATAAAACCCTAGAGGTACTGTTGTTTTAGGTATTAGCTGTCTGCTTGCTTTGCTTCCTTTCTGCTCTTCTTTTACCTTGTCTTTCATTCAACCATTATTTATTAGGCGCTTGTCATAGGCCTGGCATTTCCACAATCTGGAAGTGGAATTTCTACATGGAAGGAATCGTAAGTATGGCACTGTCATGCCAGCGACAAGCCTGATAAGCTCCAGAAAAAGCAGTTAGTGTGGCCAGAGAAAAAACATAGGAGAGAGTGGTCATGAGGTCTGAGAGGTCAGTAGACTTTTAAAGCCTCACAGGCTACGAAGGACAATGATTTTTGATAATTCATTTGAGGGGCTTTTTTTCTCTTTCTTTTTTTTTTTTTTTTTTTTTTTTTGAGACAGGGTTTCACTCTGCCATCCAGGCTGCAGTGCAATGGCGCTATCTTAGCTCACTGCAACCTCCACCTCCCAGGTTTAAGCGATTCTCATGTGTGGGCCACCACACCAGGCTAATTTTTGTATTTTTAGTAGAGACGAGGTTTCACCATGTTGGCCAGGCTGGTCTCAAACTCGTGACCTCAAGTGATCCCCCTGCCTTGGCCTCCCAAAGTGCTGAGTCGTTAGAGTGTTTTAAGGTTGAGTGTGGCTTGATCTTGATTTTTAAAAACACAGCTGCCTACCTTGCTGTTGGTGATGAGATAAGTAGAAGCCGGGAGACAAGGGAGCAATGACAGCAGATGAGACTGCCCGGGGGATGAGGCCGGCATTTGAGAAGGGGCAGAATGCAGGACAGGTGTCAGGGAGAGTGGCAGAGGACTTGCTACTCTTTAATGGGAAGTCCTTGAGCAGGTTACCAAACTTTCCTTGGCCTCAGTCTTCCCTTCTGAAAGATGGGAATGATAGTCATATACCTACCACATTGTGCTCCTGTGAGAATTTAAGCAGTTTTACTCCACGTGAAGCTCTATGACAATTTTGAGAAAGTGGTCATCAATACACATTTGCTATTTTTAAATTGTTGACTGGATGTGGAAAGGGAGAAATCAAGGATGACACATAGAGAAATCAAGGACGGCACAACGTAGCTCCACGTCTGTGTGCTTAGGTCATGGCCTAAGAACTTTTCAGATGTGGACACTCTTGATCAAATGTTGCTGCTCTTGACACATGGTGACCACAAGCCAATAACTCCCTTAGCTCTGCCTTGCCTTGCCTTTTTATCCGTGCATGGGGCACGTGCTAACTGCTTCTCCAGTAAATGCCCAGTGGAGATTTGAAGTTCACTTGCATGTTATACCTAACAGACTTGGTCATTTTCAGCACAGAAGTAATTCATTTTTCACAACCGAACAAGGTAAAAATGACTGTGTTCCGTAGTAAGCAGGTCCATGCAAACCTAACCCCGTAGGCTGAGGAAGCTGAGAGGCTGAAAAAAGAGGTGAGGAAAGAGGCTGACAAGTCCAGTTGCTCAGAAGGAAACATTTCCTAGGGACTTACACACAGAAGCCATGTCTCAGGCAGCTGCAAGCTGGTGGATCCTTGCACCTGGCCTCCAGAAAGCAACCTTGATACAGCAAGCTTTTAGGGTACAGACACGTGCAGCGGGTCACATCTCAAACTTTCCTGCCAAAACTAGTGAGCTCTGGGGAGATGAGATAAACATCTTTATGAAAGGTTGTCTGTGCCATGGGCATTGTTTCTTCATGAGCGGTTATCTACCTGTGGGACACCTCGGTGTGCAGGAGTCAAACGTTGGTCGTCATTGAGGTTTCACATCAAGCTGGTGTCACTCTTGCCAAGCAACAGGCTCCTTTCCTGCAGGCTGACTTGTGAAAAGAAGGGATGCGATTTTTCAATCTATGGTTTTTATGTTCAGTGACTGTAAAATCCAAATGTCTTGGTGTTTGTGTTTGTATCTAATATAATGCAAAGCAAGAACCAAAGGGAGGAACATGGTTGCTATTGGAGCATCGTCTGATAAGACCAGCTGAAAGAGGAATTAGAATTGGAGCAGATAGTACAGTGTCTGGTAGAGGATACGGAGGCCTTCTTTACTGTGCACACAAAAAGAATAGCTTGTATGTCTTTAAGAAAGAAAAGCCTGATGAATGCAGAAACCCATTCCATTAACCCAAATGGGGTATCTGGGGACTCCAGCCTATGCTTGGGATCTGGAACCTGGGTTTGAGTCCTGGCTCAGTTTATTCCAAATTATAAGCACATGACTATGGGTAAGTCACCAACTTCTTTAAATGCTGAGAAGCTCTTTTGTCAACCGTGTTGAACTAGTATTCCACCTTATAATGTTGATAAAAGAATTGACAAAGACAATATATATAAATAAATCTACTCATTATATTTTTAATATTTTGCATGTGTTATGACTATTAAGACTAATCCATTGAGAAATCAGGACCCATTTGGACCCTTGTCATTATATTTTCATTTAAATGACACTTTATCCTCGAGGTGAGTGTTGCTCACAGAAGAATCTGGGAGTTTCTGTTTTCTGACTCAGACAGTAGAGTGTAAGTCACTTGAGGATTCCACAAAACAGCAGTATTTGCCTTAGCATTAGCCATTAGCCTTCAACTGGGTTGCCTCCTCTAAGTGGCCCTTTTGCAGAAGGATTGCACCAATATTTAGACGTTTTCCCTAAAGTACTTTGTTATGCATGTGAGCTTGGGTGATTTAAATTAGAATGAACTCCTTCATCTCCTATCCTGGTTGCTGCCATTCCTCTTTTTTTGGCCAGGGTGTGGATGTTGGTAGAGGGGACTAGAGGGTTCTTAGCCAGCATGAGACATGGACCTTGAGATCCTTCTGAAATGCACCCAGCCCTTCTTGCTTTTTTCATGTCAAGATAACTTTTGAGCCCCTTATCATGCCATTTAAGCGAGGATGCCGTATTCCTAAATGGGTGTGGAAGAACCCACACATTGGAAGCAATAAGAAAGCCTGCTGCAAAATCATCCTCATGTGTGACTTTCTTCTCTCCCCTTCCTTTGCCCCTAGGGAAGTGTGAAATCGGCTGGGCCTACTACTGCACTGGAGCAGGTGCCACTGCCGCCATGCTGCTGTGCACATGGCTGGCTTGCTTCTCAGGCAAGAAGCAGAAGCAGTACCCATACTGAGATGGAACCGCCAAGAGCAGACAGAGGAGAAGACGGGCCAAAGGGGCTTGGAGAGGTCAAACATCCAGCTACCTTCAAAAGGCTGGATAGGAACTCTGATCCAACACAATGCTAGTAACACGAAACCCGATAAAATCAGGAACATGATATAGGAGGGAAGGGGTATAGGAGATTAGTGAAAAAACAAAGTGTAGAATGATGGAGACAAATGGACCAAAGGCTAAAAATACTGCAGGGCATCGGGTGTTTCCATTCCACACGGTATTATTAATGTAACACACACACACACACACACACACACACATACACACAGCAAATCTATATATGCAAACAAGGGTTTTGTTTTTGTTTTTGTTTTTTTAAGGTGAGGACTCAAAATCAAAAGGGCTCAAAGAAACAGTGTTATGTTGGGAAGCAGGGTACCCCCAAAGATGTCCCCTGTAGGTCACGGCACTCCTGAAAGCACACAAGCACATTATAGACGTATGCATCCCCACACACGCCCGTGCACAAACAATGTGGCTTGTCGCACAGACTGTACGGGAGGCATAGTGGTGCATTACTCCTCTGTTTTCTTTTTAATATGCATTTAAAATACAGTATTATCACTTTATAAAGCATACATTAAACCTAATAAGTAGACCGATAAGCCAAACTATCAGTATTTTGTATATCCTGCATAAACTCTAATTTAGTTCCTCAACCTGTTTTCAGTGTTTATGCGGAAATTTAGAGTTAAGCTTTTGTATTTCAATGTTATTCAACTATCTGCAGTATTTCTCTGAGTAGCTTCTGCTATGATATTCTTATGAAGTAAAGGGGCAACTTTCTGTCCACAGTAGGAGAGAATTCAGCCGAAGATATGAGAGTGATGAGAGACATTTTTCAGTCATTGGATCATGTTTTCTTTTGTCCATTATTGTACTGTGCTGTACCACATTTATTTCTATATTCATTTTGTAAAAAATTTTAAAGTGCTATTTTGTTTGTATTTGGAAATCTCTGTGAATAAATTCTCTCTTTGATCAATAGTGAGATGAGTCATGGAGTGTTAATTCAGTTATTGGATTTGCTTCTTTAATTCCTTAAATGTAGCTCCTCAACTACTATAGTCCTGTAAAATGTCCTTTTCTCTTTTAAGATCTCTCATTAATTCATTCACTAATCATCCAACCAGGCACTGTCCTACGAGCCAGTGTATTAAAGATGAGTAAGACAGTTTCTGCTTTCAGCACGAATTCTTTGCAACCAGAATTCTAACTTCCTGCTCATTCCATTTCAATCATGGCCAAATTCCTAGGAGACAAGAACTTCGGGTCTGTCTTGTATTAAGTTTGAGAATATAGGTGGTATTTAGATATTATTTAGGGCAACAAGAGCCAGATTGTGGTTCAGGAGGTGACTGGACCCACAGTCTCCAGCATGAAGACACAATTGTCACAGCTGCAAGTGACTTAATATTCCTCCAGCTTCTACAAAGTGCTGGGTTTCTTCTGTACTTCTGCGCCAGGGGCAATTTCATATCACTATCTTTCAGGGATGTTGGCCATTTGAAAAAGTTTATCTCATAGCCCTGCCCCTCAAGCAGAAAGCCTTCACTAAAGAGAAAGATTTGGACCCTCACATGGCCCCCTAACAGAACTAGCTCTGTCAGGGCCAGACGCAATGGCCCATCCATGCCTGTAATCCCAGCCAAGGTGGGGATGTCACATGAGGCCAGGAGTTTGAGAGCAGCCTGGCCAACATGGCGAAACTCCATCATTACTAAAAATACAAAAAAAAAAAAAACCAGCTGGGTATAGTGGTAAACTCCTGTAATCCCAGCTACCCAAGGCGCCAAAGTACAAGAATAGCTTGAACCCAGGAGGTGGAGGTTGCAGTAAGCCGAGATTGCGGCACTGCACTCCAGCCTATGCAACAGAGCAAGACCCTGTCCCCACCAATAATATAAATAAAAAATAACAAATTACAAAAACTAGCTCCTTCAGGAGCAAAGATTACATAGTGGATCTAGCCTTTTGTTTAGTAAGCCTGAGTTATTGTAGCAAATCCTTAAGAATTCAGTTTCAATTAGCTTCTAAATTCATTGTACTTTTGAGATTTGGAAATTGAACATTCTGGCTATTTATACATGTAACTATATTTTCTATGCTCTCTATCCATATCTATCAATTTAATTTGAATATCTGAGTATTTCACTCGCTTCTGGTACTTTTAATCATTGCAGGATGAGAATCCATGCTGCTCTGGACAAACAATACAGGATCTGACCAATAACATTCTAGACTTTCTGAGGCTTTGTTGGTGTGGAGAAAGTCATTCCGCTCTCGAATGCTTAATTCAAAATGTGCTGAATGTGATTTGATTGTGTCTCATTGTCTGCTGAGCAGGGACTTCTCCATTCTGTGGCTTCCTGCAGAGGAGAAAAGATTGCACTTTGCTTCCTCAATTAGCTCATGATTTTCATGTGTAGCTGGTGCTTTTCAAATTTCTTTTAGCTGCACCTTCCTGTCAGAGTAGTGTGGTGACTTCTTGGCTCCCATTATCAGGTTGGAGCTCTCTAGGGAAATCATTAAGGTCTAATTCCTTGGACAGATTTAATGATGACATTGTCATTTTTATGTAGTTCATGTGATTTTTGACATTAGTGAGCCTCACTGAAATAAAAGGTCAGCCACTCTACATGGTAAAGTCAAATGAAAAATTCTTATAGGGCAAATTCCGGCTAGTCATATAATTTTTTTTTCCCCAAGATGTCCCAGCGTTTCATTAGCAACATCTAAGTTATTAAGAATTCCATATACTGCTTTCCAAATGAAAATCAGGATTCATCAGGTAATAACAAAGTCAGAGAAAAGCATATATTCACAGGATTCTTACAGATACACACTTGAGAGGCAATAAAAAATCTCAATTTTCACAAACTTAAAAGCTGTCATTGCTTTCACATGCCTCTGCAGTAAGTGAGGAGTTTATCTTGTTTTCAGGAAGAGAAAATGACATGCAAAGCAGTGAACTCATGAAATTTAATTGACTCTCATCATTGAACACCTGCTACTTGGTAGGTCTTCTACTAGACATAAAACACTAAATAAAACCCAGCCCATGCTCTCAAGTCAGTCATAAGCTTATGGAGAAAAATGACAGGAGAATCAGTGATTACCATATTATATGTCAACTGATTTTCCAAGACAAGGAAGAAGTTCCTCCCATGTAAAGAATTCTGCACAGACGAATTAAAAAAGTATGAAGAAAGATGGTCTATTACAATGTTCTGCTCTTCAAAAATCATCAAGAAAATGAAAAAATGTGTCAAAGACTGGAAAAAGTTATATATCTGATAAACAAGCTGTATTCTGAGTGTTAAAGCTCATGCTCTGAATGAAAAGACCCCTCTAAACAGGCTTTGTGTGAGCAACAAGGCTGTTTATTCACCTGGGTGTGAGCGGGCTGAGTCCGAAAAGAGAGTCAGTAGAGGGTGGAGTGATAGGAGTTGGTTTTTTAGGTTTGGGATAAACAATGGAAAGTTACAGAAGTTACAGTTTAGGGCAGTTTTTTTGCAATCTGGGAGGGGGTCATAGGGTGTGGAGTCAGGAGGTTGAACAAGTTCAGTTACAAAGTCCAATGGCTTGTCAGTTGAGGCCAGAATAAGAGACAATAGAAGAATGTCTCAGGTTAGTTAAGTGCCACAAAGGCTGATCGTCCGTTCAGTTTTCATGATTTTCCAGCTACTTCAGGTTTTCTAATTCCAGAAGGCCCTTCAAAAGTACACATTCGGGTCACGGGGTGGCCGTGCTGTCCGTGGTGCAGTCAGACCTTACATTGAGTACATACATGATTCTCTCAAATGAATAATGAAAAGGACAACCCAATTTTTAAAGGGTAAAAACTTGAATGGGGCATTTCCCAAAAGACGATACACCAGTGACCGATTACATTGAAAAGGTGTTCAACATCATTAGTTGAGAAGAAAATGAAACTTCAAGAACCACAATGAAATGCCGCTTAACTTACACTAGAAAACTAAAACAGAAAATATTGGCAACACCAAATGTTGCTGAGTATATGGACACATGGCTGGAAAAACACTAGGTACATTTTTATTAAGTGAACCATAGTAATTCCCTTCCTAGGTATTTGTGCCAAAAAACAAAACTATGTTCACAAAAAGATTGTGTACAAATGTTCATTTCAATTTTGTTCATAAAAACCCTAAACTTTGGTTTTTATTGTGTCTATTTGATTCTTCTCTCTTTTGTTCTTTATTAGTCTGGCTAGCAGTCTATTTTTTTAATTTTTTCAAAAAACCAGCCCTGGATTCATTGATGTTTTGGAAGGATTTTTCATGTCTCTGTGTCCTTCAGTTCTGCTCTGATCTTAGTTATTTCTTGTCTTTTACTAGGTTTTGAATTTATTTGCCCTCACTTCTCTAGAGGAACTCCAGACATTATAAAACATCTAAAAATATTTGTTATAAATACTATATCAATACTTGACAATAAAAGCTAGACACAAAATGCAGTTTCTGATCCCTGTCTGAAATTCTTCTGAAGATCCGCTGATCCCCCTTTTCCACGGAAGCTGAGGGAATGGTTCTTGTTGGTTTCATTTGTCTTCTCTGTGATCCACATGGCTTTGTCCTGTGAGTCTGATACACTTTAGAATGTCTTCTTCCAAAACACAGATCCCTAGTCCTAAGTCTTTATTAGTGTATTTCTCTGCAATGTTTTGCTTTCCTCCAATGGCCCTGAAACATGTGCCTGTGATTTTGCTTCTGCAGCTCACTGAGATTTCAAGCTGAGCTTTCTGAACCTTTATCTGTGTTCTCTCTGGCACCTGCCTCCTCCCTGTTATGCCCCTTTTCATGATGAGAAGGAAATTTTTAACTGTTTTGTCAAGAAGAATTATTTTGGTTTGCACATGATGTATGTTGCTCCAATATCCAGCCTAGAGACGTTGGCGTTCTTCAGTGCCTTTTCCCTTCTTCTATATCATTAACTGCCTAGACCATCCCATGACCTCCTGTGGCTTCAGTTACCTCTTCTTACTAAAGCCTCCCACAAGTACGTCTTCAGCCCCAGACCTCTTCTATCCAGCTACATATGTAATATCTTCATTTAGCAAACTCACAGATCTATCAAACCCAGTCTGTCCAAAACGGAATTTGTCATCTTCCTCCCAAACCAGCCCTGCCACCAGCATTCCTTGTGTCTGTATACTACATCACCATGTACCGGGTTGCACATGCCAGAAAACCAACATTCTCCCGTCTGCCCTTTCCCTCAACCACCTCAAATCCACCCCTTCAGTAGATCCACTTTCCCCCATCTCCACCACTGCTATTTTAATCCTGTTATTGTCAATTAACCTGAGCCAGCTTGGCCAATCAATTCCGTTTTCAGGATTGTGTTGACACTATCACTAGCTTAAGACATATGGAGATTGATGAGAACTCTGGTATCTTCCTCCACAAGCTTGCCACCAGATGGGATGCTACAATGAAAGCAAAACCCGACCAGATGCTGCCACATAGCTTGCAAGTAAGCACAGAAACTGTCATATACTGTGTTCCATTTATTTGTACCTTAGGCACTTTGCAAAGTACTCAGCATGAGAAGTTCTACTGAGCAGCTGCAACAGTCTAGCAGCAGGATGCAGCTCACCTTCTTATGGATCAGAATTCTCTGTGAAGTGGTGGGGCATGGAACCAAGCATCCCTAGAACTAGGGTACCACTCCTAAATTAAGAGGCCGCTGGGCTTGCCAGATTCTCAGAACACTGTGCAAAGGTAGTGGCTGTATAATTAACCCGCATCAATTCATTTATTTTAAATGCTACTCATTGCACTAATTAAAATTCTATCTAGCATTCCTTACACCAATTAACAAACGCTCTAGTGAAGATGTAACAGTGATATTTGAAGTCATTTGTTGTAACTGTCTTGTCTGATGAGGACATATTAAATGTTAAGTAATCTCCAGCGTAGAGATTTAAAAGAATAGACATATATTTGTATGTAATTACCTATATAATATTATATGTTATTGTACTCAAGAGGTATATTTCTGAGTACACATACCCACATATGTATTCATATATATATATACAGTTAAAGTTGCAATTAATTACCGATACTGAAATTATACATATGTGGGTATGTGTAGACTATTATAAACATATATGCTTATAACGTAAACATATATAAATATAAACATATTTTATAATATAAAAATATATATGTTTATAATATATACATATATACATGCTATTTACACACGTGGGTATGTATAGAATATACATATATGTGTATATACACATGTGGGTATGTGTAGACAGACGCATATATGTACATTTATATATCACATTTTAAAAGTACATTATGGACAATATATTCCTTATCTGCAGCCTCCTAATTCATCATCCTGCATCCTGGCTTTCTCTCCTCTAAACCCATGTTTCACAGTAGTGAAAGAATCAATTTTTAAAAATCATAAATCTCATTGCTCTGCCTCAGTGATTCTCAATTCTCTTTTTCTGACTGTTCTGTATGTATCTTACCCTGTCTCTTGACACTCTATTCTTTATCTATTGGACCTGATTACATCATTGTCCCCCTTTTTGTTCCTTCACCTTGCCAAGACATTTTGAGTCTTATAGCATTTGCACTGCTGTCCTCCCTTGCATAGAACCTCATTCTTCACCTCTCTTGGCCTATGCAATCCTCTGCATAAGTGAGGTCACAGCTTAAGCCCATTCTTCAAGGATACATTGCTGACTCCTCCCTGGTTCAGAGGAAGTGAGCTTCCTGCTAGACCCACATATGACAAAGTTGCAATTAATTAATTACTGAATTGTCTGCTTTCTCACTTGAGTGTTGCCATTACAGGGACACGTTTCATGTCTCTCTTACTCAGCACTGCCTGTGTCTGTGTGTTTAATAAATATTTACTGCATGACTGAGTGAAAGTAATGGCTATATTGTATCTGATGAATTTCAGCCACGTGCTTACGTTGTGTGTCCTGCTGGAACATGGGTTTGTTGGTAGTTACGTCTGGAAATATCAATTGGTGTTGGTGTTGACTTTTTAATTCTATTCTCTGGAAAATGATATGACACGTTAATTCCTCAAACTGGATATACAGAGAATACATACATCTGATATCCTGTGAAGTTTAAATCTTAAATCCTCCTTATCAGACAGCTCCTAACAGTCTTTTGGAAGAAAAAACAACATTTAGGACAAGAATGAATACAAACACTTGCGTACCATGTCTGGAAGGAGTTTCATCACTTTTTCTCAGGGCCTTCTTAGGAAAGCAGAGCAGAGGTCAAAGGTGACCACAGGAAGACCTTTAAAATCGGGCTCAAAGGAATTTTCCCAGCAAACTAGATTGAAAACTATGCCAAGAATTAACTCCATGTGGGGAAATCTTACAAAGTGCAAAATCCATTTGTCTGCTTTGCTCTGGTAAACACAAATTAGTCTATTTGCTTATATTGCAAAGATTGGGTTTCTTTTATGGTATCGTTCATTATGTCTTGGAGGCAATACAAGAGATAATTTATGCATTGAAACATTGCCAATAATCTCTCAGGCATTAAAATGATCATATATTTTCTTCCAACTTGTATGGTTTATTTAAAAAAGCAGATGCTCGGGCCTAACAGAGATTATTACTCAGGAGACAAGGTGTAAGGCCCAGTAATCAGCACTTAAAAAATAAATTTAAGATATTAAAAGATAGAGAAAGCCATCACGAAAACAGAGAAAGCACGTATTAATCCTCCTCATTCGTATAGAACTGGGTCACTCTTTTTATCTGTTATGGAAAGTTCCATCCTGTGACATCCTCTCTACTGAAGAGATCAGTGATGTTGGAGGTATTCATGGATAGCCTGCCGAGGAAATGGGCCATCCTGAGTTGGAAGTGGAAGTGGATACTATTACAAGTGAGGGCATAAAAAACAGGTACCTTTTTGTTCTTCCAAGCAGTGGACCTCATTGTCTTTTCAGTACAATTTGCTAGGACAGATGTGCCTTCCTTATTTCTTTATTTTAGAAAAAAAAATCTCAATTTCTGTAACAAATAAGTGATGGGTAAGAATTAAAATGGCATATTCTAACACATTTACTCTTTAAATGTACTTACGATATTCTGACTCAAAATTTCTCAGGAACACACCTTCTTTCCAAAGAAAGATCCACTTGTAAATAAATCTACTTTCAAGTGAAAAGAACAAAATTGTGCTCACTTTGCCGTTCTTAAACAGAGCTGCTATTTGAAACATATGACCCACATATTTTGGTATGAAGTTAGGATTTGGAAATGTAATTAAGTTTTTTGACTTTTTGGTCGGAATCAAGGCTGAGGAGAAGAATGTGAATTGTGAGCAGGAGTGGATAGCATTGAGCTGCCAGATAAATAGGTCTCCTCTTTATCAATTATCTTTTGGAATCTGTCAGGAGAGAATTCAGATCTCTTAACTCTCAGGGTCCCTAGGGCCTTGTTGTCTTTGGAGGATTAAGACTTCTCAGTAGAGCAGAACTTTCCAGAGAAATGGGGAGGAGGCTGCTAAGAGTTTTACAATATAATTGAATCTGGATTCTCTGATTGGAACTGAAAAGAAAAGGAAATTGAAAAATTACAAAAATTTCGACCAAAAACCACTGAACTGTATACATTTTCAGGAGACAAGGCATGTGTGCCTGCACGTGTATCTGTTTGCATATGTGTGTGCCTGCATGCATGTGTGCCTGCATGTGTGTTCATATATATATGTGTGCCTGCATATATGTGTGCATGTGCATGCCTGCATGTGCACACATACATATGTGCTTGTGCCTGCATGTGGGGGTACATGCATGTGTGTGCCTGCATGTGCATGCATATGTGTATATGCATGTAGGTGCCTGTATGTGTGTGCACGTACATGTGTGTGCAGACCTGTGTGTGTGCCCCCACATGTGTGTGCATCTGCATGTGTGCTCATACATATATGTGTGCCTGCACGTGTGTGTGCATGCATGTGTGTGTGCTTGTGTGCATAGATTTGTGTGCATGCATATGTGTGTGCCTGTGTGTGTGCCTGCATGTGCATGCATATGTGTGTGTATGCATGTGGGTGCCTGCATGTGTGTGTGTGCCTGCATGTGTGTGTGCTTACGTGTGTGTGCAGGCCTGTGTGTGTGCATGTATTTGTGTGTGGATGCACATGTGTGTACGTGTGTGTGCCTGGCCTGCATGTGTGTACATGCATGTGCATGCACCTGCATATATGTGTGGGTACCTACATGTGTGTGTGTCTGCATATGTGTGCGGGTGCCTACATGTGTGTGCGTGTATTAGCATGCATGTGTGCATGTATGTGGTGTTTGCATGTGCGTGTTCACACATCATATACCCATGCACACACACAGCATAAGTGTAGTGATGGGCATAGGCAGTTTAAGGTTAATAAGTCAGTATTTTTCAATATTTCCATCTTTTCCTCAGCTTTGGCATCCAATGGTGACAGAAAGGAATGACAGAAACATTTTAAGTATAAAGAGCTGACTCTTGCAAGGATGGCAGTAAAACCTGTAATACAATGATGAAGCAGGCTTCAGAAACCAGAATGAGCGGTGGGAACAGTGGGTATAGTTTGGATTAATTTGGATGCTAGCACTGAGTGGAAGGAGTGAGGGGTGTCTAGTAATTCCCTCTGGCCGACTGGAAATCTTCATTCTCTCTATAATTGATTTTTCTAGAGGCAAAGGTTAAGCCAGAAGAATGTGAGAATAAAATTCTGGGTTTATTAGAACAGTTTGAGTCACAAAGGCAAAATGATTATAAAGAGTTCTGAGTGTCTGACGGGGGACATTTGTTCTTTCTTCCTAAGCATGTGCCAGCTGTTGCCAAGGCGTTTTTTCTTCCATGGTTCTGGAGGTGACAGCAGGTGAGACAGGCTATGGAAGTTTCTGCAGAACATTCGTCTTTAGCCTGGAAGGGGTCCCACTTGCTCACTCTCCGAGTCCTGGACAAGATCGCTTTGACCTTCCTCTTTCATGGTTTTGCTTCTTTAGTTCCTTTTTGGATTAAATCATTCTTTATTGTTGTTTTCTTTTAAGCTGTAGCTATGTTGGAGTTCAAAGCCATAGGCATACATATATGTGGATGTCAGTGGATGTCAGTGAGAAACAGGCTTGATCGGAGACCCATTCCTGCCACCTACTAGCTGGGCAAGTGTTGAAATCATGAAAACTTTCTTTCCTCACCTTTGACTGGATGTGAAAAGAGTACTTAATGAGAAACTCACAACATAGTATTTGGCAAATAGTGAGTGTTCAATACATGTATTATTTTTTTTGCTGTTAATATTTTCGTGCTTTGAAGTGACTGGAGCTCTTTGATGACTTAAGTCTACAGGAACCTTTTTTACATAAAGTGAAGAGCATACATCTGACTCTGAACTGGAAATTAGCTTCTTCATCTTCTCTAGATTTCTCTGGCAATAAGCTTCCTCGGAAAACATTTTAAAGCCTATGAAGTGGTATCTAATTGTATTATCCCACATATTGAAGACCTATTTTATCAGATCATTACCCAGTGAAGGACTCTGCGCAGCTATTCCAGGGACTGATATTTTTTATAACAGTCCACAACACTCATCACATTGGATATGGTGTTTACTTTATATTAAATCTCCCAGCTGGGGATGGAACCCTTCAGCCCTATGTGCATCCAATCATGCTCTTCAGGAGGAGATCTGCCAATAGGAAGAGGAATGAAAGGACCTTAATATGGACACGATTCACTGTGCAGGCCAAAGAGAACGAAGCCTTTCATTACTTTGGGAGGTGGTGCATATGAAAAGCTACAAGTGTTGTTACACTGCCTGAACTATTCACAAATGTGAAGAAGAAATATTTGGCAAGAAGCAAAGACCCCAGAGCTGATATCTAGGATGAGTTCTCCGTTGTTTTCTGAGCTTGGCATCTTAGAAATTTCTCCAGAGCCCGATCTTCCCCTCCTCTGCCTCTGCAAGTTGTCAGGAGCCATTCTTGGACATCGGGGGCTGCTGGGGGACATGATTAGGCTCTCAAGGAGCCATTCCCATGAGCCTTTGCTGGAAGTGTCAGGTTGCTGAAGCAGACATTTTCAGTCACTTGATTTCGTTTTCCTGCCTCTGGCAAGTGGTTTGGAGCTATTCAGTTAGTAAAGAAGACGGCTGGACTATTTGGGAAGAAACAGGACATAAGAAAACACTATTTTGACCTAATTAAGCAAGTGAATTCATTGTTGTATTTTAATGATTGGACCAGAAATCTCAGTCCTGGTCTAAAGGCCTGGGAGCCCAGCTGATATCTCAAAGTAGGAGAAGATGGATGACCCAAATCTAGCAGAAAGAACAAATTTGTCTTTTCTCTACCTCCTTGTTTTATTCAGGCCCTCCGTGGATTGGATTTTTTTTTTAAGGAAAACCATAATTGTTCATTATGAATGCTTATTAAATAAAGTATTAGGAGCAACATAGCTTTATGAAACATGCTGAATGTGATTTCCTTCCTTCTCTTCCTTCTTCTTCCTTTCCTCCCTCCCTCTTCCTTTCTTTCCTTCTTTCTTTTTTCTGTTATTCTCTTCCTCCTTCCTTCTCTCTCTCCTGTTCTTTATCTTCTCCCCCTTCCCTTCTTGTCTTCGTTCTTTCTTCCATTTTATTTTAAGTGACAAAAACTGTGCTGTGTGTGAGAGGCTACGCTACAAGAAAAAGGTTCTTGCCCGTAAGAAGCAGTCTGATGGGGAGACAGACATATTAATAAATAGAGCTACAATTACAGAAGCGTGTGCAGGGTCCTGTGAGGAACACAGTAGGAAGTGGTCATTGCATTTGGAAAGTTAGGGAATGCTATGTAGAGGAACTGTCACTTGAGCTTTATTTCTATTAAAGAAAAAGCAGTAACTGAATTGAGCACTTTTCAGAGTTTATTATAATCATGCATACACACACACGCACACACACACACACACACACACACACACACAGCCAGTAAAGAAATAGACTCCTCTAGAATCTTAGAATAGGATTTTAGGCACAACAAGAAAAAAGTTGTTTACAGAGACCCAAGACTGAATGCTTAGCCTGGATGCTTAACAAATTGCCCCAGTCTTTGCGTTCAGATCTTTAGGACCCAACTTTGGGGTGGTTAAGTATGTAAATGTTCATTGCTGTAGTACTGTTGTTGTTGTCACGTTTTTGCGGGGGAGAATTGTTAGACTTGCAAAGATTTGGTACAGATTTTGGTTAACATACTGTTAACATATATAGCAGGTATTACTTGCAAATTCTTCCTCGGTCATAAGAAATGGATATTCACCAAATTCTTTCTTAGTAACAAAAAATGGATAGGTATCTCAGCAGCGTGGTAAGAGAGGGTACTCCAGGAAACAGGGGGAGCATGAGCAAAGGAATGCAGGCAAAGAATAGTTCTGATGGAGAAATGGAAATGGTTCATTATGGCGGGAGAGTGGGCCAGAGGGAATGAGGCTATGAGTGGGGCAAGGGTAAAATCTACCACTTAACTCCGGAGGGTAGATATGTTTGTGAACACAGGATTGCTTAACTGGTGGGCTGCTTAACTCCTGATCCCTTCTGTTTCTTTCTTCTCTATGGGTACTTCCACTATATTTATGTTTATGCATGTAATGATGTCCCACATTCCAGTAAGTCTGTTTATTTTTATTTAATTCTCCCCTCTCTTCTAAGTGCATAATTTCTACTGATCTGTCTTCAAATTTGCTGATTCTTTCCTTCTGCAAACTCACATATACTGTTCAGTTCCTCAAGTAAATTTTTCATTTTGCTTTTTTTTCTTTTCAGCTTCAGATTTTTCATGTGATTTCTTTTTTAAAAAAATAATGACTACCTGCATTAGACCAGGTTCTCCAGAAAAGTAGAACCAACAGAATATGTATAGGTTTATAGAAAGAGATTTATTATGAGGGTTTAGCACACATGCTTATGGAGGCTGAGAAGTCCCACAATCTACCTTGTGCAAGCTGAAGATCTTGGAAAGCTTGTGGTGTAGTTCCTGTCTAAACCTGAGGACTGGGAACTGGGTAGGGGGCTGGTGGTATAAATCTCAATCCTGGTCCAAAGACCTGGGAGCCCAGCTGATATCTAAAAGTAGGAGAAGATGGATGACGCGAATCTAGCAGAAAGAACAAATTTATCCTTTCTCTACCTCCTTGTTTTGTTCAGGCCCTCCGTGGATTGGATAATGCCCACTCATATGGTGAGGATGACCTTCTTTACTCACTCCATCAATTCAAATGCTAACCTCTCCCAGAAGACACATCCAGAAATAGTGTTTTACCAGCTGTCTGGGTATCACTTAGCCCAGGGAAGGTAACACATACAATTAAGCATCACATTATCTCTATGAATATTCTCTATTTGATGAATCATTGTCTTTATACCTTCCTTTGATTCTTTAAACATGATTTCCTTTAGTTATTGGAACTTTCTTTTTTATAATAGCTGCTTTGAAATCTTTGTATGCTAATTCCAAACTGGCCCCTTTCATAGGCAGAGATTTTTACCTGCCCTTTTTGATGTGTGCAGGTTATACTTCTCCGTTTCTTTGCACGTCTCCTAATTTTTTGTTAGAAATTATTCAAAAAAATTACTACTTGCGTTAGACTAGGTTATCCAGAAAAATAGAACCAATGGAGTATGTACAGGTATATAGAAAGAGACTTATTATGCGGAATTGGCACACATGACTATCTAAGATAATATGATATCTTAGAAAACATAGTGTTATAGCCACATTGAATTGTATTCCCCTTCCCATTTCTGAGAACTTAGTATGTTTTTATTTAGTTTGGTTATGTATTTATTAGGTGGGGCTGGACTAATTCTGTGGACTCAGTTTCCCCCACAGTGTGCAACCTCTGATGTCTTGCTCGGATATTTTTTCCAGGACCTTTTATCCTGGCTTCCTGCGGGTTCCGTACGGGTTCGCATAAATCAGATATTGGTAGAAGATTCTGGTTAAGCTCTTATCCAGTTATATCCTCATCCTGTTTTCACAAATTACTTATGTATGTGGCTTAGCGATTACCCTCACGTTTTGGGGAGTTTACCATTTTGCGCATATTATTCCAGGGGCTAGAAGCTTGGAGATACTCTCTCCATTCCCTCCTGATGGGACATGGGGTTGGACATGTGCACAGACTTCCAGTCCACCAGGGATGATAATGGTTTTATTTTTAAGCCAAGCCTTCCAGGACACACCCCTGGGTCAGAGTAGCTCATCTTTAGCCAGTATTTGATCAGAAGTTGTGCTTAAGCTCTTTGATCCAGTAAAACTAGAAAAATCTTTGCTGGTAGATTGGTGCATGAACTGAGAACCCTTCTGAGGCTGCCCCCCATCCTGCTTCAGTTGTTTCTGGGAGGGTGCAGCATCCCCCAAGGATAACTTTGGTCATGGAAGGGCTCTTCTTGGCTCACTTCTTCACTGTTTCTCTCTTTTTTGGCTGCTCTGCCCTTTTGCTCTTTGCTCAAGTATCTTGGAGCTACCAGCCCCCTCTTGATTACTTGTCACCCATTGTTTTTGACAGTATCTTTGGGCATGAACTTCTCCATGCTCTGTTCCAAAGCAGTTCCCCTCAGGCAGAGCTGTGGAGCTCTCTATTCCTACAACCTGCTCCTTCCCCTGGGAGAGCCTCAGAGCCATTGTGCCAGAGCTTCGGATAATATCCCACTTCTCCCAGAATGACACCCACTCTATAAGCTGGGCCGAGTGGATGGTTACCTTTTGCTTTCTTGGCTGCCTCACTGGTGTGGAACCTCCTCCTTGTGAGCAAGCTGTAGTAGGTACAGTCAGCACTCTCAGCTGGCTGCACCTGGGCCAGAGATCTCACCGTGTGAATGTGAGCTAGGTGGGAGAAGGGAGCCCCAATTTCATTGGCCATGCCTGCTCAGAACAATGCTTCCATAATGTGAGACTGTGGAGAATGAGAGATGTTAGTGCCTTATCCCTTCCGAGGTGAAATTATTGCCTAGAGTAGAAGCTGAGGAGACCAGGAGACCCCCGCTTTTTGCCTGTGCCCAGCTGGAGTAGTTCTTCCATCTCATGGAGCTGGAGCTGGGGTGGGGCTCTGGGAGCAGTCATCATTCACATGCCAGAGACTCACGCTGTTTGCATCAAGATTTGGTAAAACTTGACTGAATCTTTTTCCATTTGCTGCTACTCCTATGACAATGCCTGGAGGTGTAAGGTGGTTTTTTGTTCGTTTGTTTGTTTTGTTTTTCTATTTTTCCACCAGTTAAATGCTTCCTTTGCTGGGAAGAGCGTTCACCCGGATCCTCCCTTTGCCATTTCTCATGTTCCTTCTCCTAGTAGGCCATTTATAACATTTTGAAATTTGGGGCTGTGTTAACTGGCACCCAGCAAGCAGGCTGTCAGTTTTACAAAAGCGTAAAAGAAATGCCATTGCTATTGTTAATGGAAATGATTTTAAAATGATAAACTCAGATCAGTTAAATGGATAACATCTTACCAAGTTATTATATTGAGCTCCATGGTGATAACATCAACTGTAAGTCAGACTCTTCATCTGGTATGTTTCTTTTTCTTTTCTTTTTTTTTTTTTTTTGAGATGGAGTCTTGCTTTGTCACCCAGGCTGGAGTACAATGGCATGATCTCAGCTCACCACAACCTCCACCTCCCAGGTTCAAGCAGTTCTCCTGCCTCAGCCTCCTGAGTAGCTGGGATTACAGTGCATGTCACCACGTCTGGCTAAATCTTGTATTTTTAGTAGAGTTGGGGGTTCACCATGTTGGTCACGCTGGTCTCGAACTTCTGACCTCATGATCCTACTGCCTTGGCCTCCCAAAGTGCTGAGATTACAGATGTGAGCCACCACGCCCGGCCTGGTATGTTTTTTTTTTTTTAATTCTTTATATTTTGCTAAATTAGAAACTTCTAAGAAAAAAAGGATGCAAGCGCTTGGTGACTCTGTTGACTAGATTTCAGGGAAAGGCAAGGACTCAGCATTCCTGGGGCCATTTCTCATTGAAGATGACTTCTGGCACTCTGTCAGGTGTAAAGCCAGCAGGATTAGGAGGGTTTCAGCCTGGGATAAAGCAGCTTATGCTTTCCGAATCTACTTTCTTATTACATTCTACTCAGGAAAATAGTTTTTTCCCATTTTTATTGCATTATGTGGAGGTGGCTTTAAAATGTAACTGACTAGTATGAAGTCTACTAATTCCCTGGTTGAGTGAAGAATTTCACCTACTTCTTGGAGAAAGTAAAACTCTCAGCAATTAGTCTATCATATTTTGGCTTTCTTGTAAAATCCTGATATTACATCCTCAGCAGTAACATCTTGAAATGTCACCTCTGAAGTGACAGCTTTAGGCTATCTAGAGTTCATGATCTATTGTTGAGCTATGAAACATGAGTAAGTTTCACTGAATCATAGAAATGGTTTTCAGCAGCCTTGTAAGTGTCAGGGTGAGCTGATTTTGTAATAACTTTAACTTCAGTCGCTGAAGTGAGCATGTTCTCAGTGGTCAGAAAATTTCAGAGTGGAAAAGCAGATATATATTGCCAATTTATTTTCAGAAGAAGCTGGAAATGAATGTATTCTGTTGGCTCAATTTGACTGTATCACAATTGTTCCTGTCACCATAACTAGTGAATTAAGTCGGGGAGTCGTTTGTTGACTGCTAACTGTTGCCCATGTACTCATGGGCTCACTGGATGATGGTGTCAGAGACCCTTCCTTATAGAGTCCTTAGCTCAAGCTTTGTCAGCACTGAAATCAACACATTGTTTATCAGTCTACACTACCATAAAATAATCCTTAACTGTAAAAAGTTTGTTTTTCTAAAACATGGTTTCAGTGCTAAATAGGTCAACGCGTCCTCCAGTCCATCAATTCCATCCACACAGTGCACAAGCGCCAAGAGCTGACTCATACAGCACAACACTGCAATTCACTTCTAGTGCTAACTACCCAGAGTTAGTGCAGAATCCACGAGTTCAGAACAGATCGCCGACAGGACTGTGCTCACGTCAGATGCTGTAAGTTCAAGAATCCTCAGGCCTCCTGCGCTTCTGACCAACTGCTAGTTGGCTAGATAAATGCACAGAACTCAGGAAATTGCCATACTTACAGTTTCAATTTATTATAAAGAATTCAAATTAGGACCAGCTAAAAGAAGAGGCATAGAGGACAAGGTCTGGGACAGTCCTGAATATGGGGTTTCTCTGTTCTCTTCCCATGGAATTAGGCTACCTAACCCTCCCAGCAAATAAACATGTTCACCAGCTGGCAAACTCAACTGAGCTTCAGTATTTAAAACGAAATGTTATTGGGGTTTCATTACCTGAGCATGATTGATTTAATCATTAGTCAAGTGACTGAACTCAATCCCTAGACCTCCAGCCCTTCCCAGGAGGTAGATCTGATACCACACGGCTGCTCAACGCCTACCCTCTCAACTATGGCATAGTTGACCGTTCCAGCATGGCCAGCCTCGATCCTGAAACTATCTAACGGCCCATTATAGGTTGTCTTGTTAACATAAATTCATAAGATGCCTACTATTCATAGCAAAGATACTTCTATTTCTCAGAAAATTCCAAGTGTTTAGAAGCTCCGTCCCAGGAACCTAGGACAGAGATCAGACAAATTCATACACAACATGCAGCTTCGTCCAGCAGTGTGCCTATTCATCATTGCCTTCCTGCTGGTATGCTGTTTATAATTTGCAGTCTCCATGGCTCCACTTGATAAAAAGGCTTTGCCAATATCTTATTAAGCTATTTCTCTGAGCCCAAGATTATTAACATTTAAAAACATATAGGAAATCTTCTTGATACTGGTCTAGGCAAAGATTTTTTTGAATATGACCCCAAAAGTACAGGCAACAAAAGTAAAAATATACAAATGGGATTGCATTAAGATAAAGAACTTATGCACAGCAAAGGAAATAACCAACAAAGTGAAGAGACAACCTATAGAATGGAAGGAAATGAACCAAGTATCTAGTAGGAAATTAATACGTAAAATATAATATAAGAAACACAACTCAATAGCAAGGAAACAAATCACCTGATTAAAAAATGGGCAAAGGACCTGAATAGACATTTCTCAAAGTAAGACATACCATCGGCCAACAGCTTTATGAAAAAATATTGACATCACCAATCATCAGGGAAGTGCAAATGAGTGAGATATGATCTCATACCTGTTAGGCTGCCCATAATCAAAGCAATAAATCAAAAATGTTAGTGAGGATATGGGGAAAAGGGAACCTTTGTACATTGTTGATGAGAATTCAGTGTGTACAGCCACTGTGGAAAACAGGATGGAAGTTCCTCAAAAAGTTAAAAATAGAAATATGATCCAGCAATTCTAATTTTGGGTGTGTATTTAAAGGACATGAAATCAGTGTGGTATAGTATCTGCATTTCCACATTCACTGCGGCACTGTTCAGACAACCAAGATCTGAAATCAATCTAAGTGTTCATTCAGAGATAATCGGATTAAGGATATGTGATATATATATATATATATATATATATATATATATATATAATATAATTTTAATAATAAAGTACTATTCAGCCTGAAAAGCAGAGTAAATCATGTAATTTTCAATGACATAGATGAAGCTGGAGGACATTATGCGATATTAAATAAGCCATAATATAAAATTATGAATACTACATAATCTCACTTATATGTGGAATCTAAAAAAATCAACCTCGCAGAAGCAGAGAGTAGAATGGTCAATACCAGCGCCCAGCAGGGCAGGGGCTGATGGTGATGTTCGTCGAATAATACAAAATTTCAGTTAGATAGAAGGCATAAGTTCAAGACTTCTATTGTATGACATGGTGACTATAGTTAATAATAACGTGTCACACGCTGAAAAATTGCTAAGAGAATAATCTTTTTCTCACTACAAAAAAAAGATAAGTACATGAAGTAAAGCATATGTGAGTTAGTTTAGTTTTCTCATTTCATAATGTGCACAGATACCAAAACATGCTGTACAACATAAATATATATATAACTTATGTCAACTAAAAAGGGAAAATACCTTTAAATAATGATTTCATTCCTCCTTTCATATTACTTTGAATTCAATAAACTATTGTGCTGAAAACAAATTTTAAAAAATCTTTTGTACCTGTGTACACCCAAAAATGTGACTTCAAGACTGCCTCCTCTGAATTTGGACTCTTATCTTTAATACTTGCTAATGCTGAGTATTTAGTATTTCCCAGCCATTCAGCTCAGCACTTTACATGCCGTTCCCCTCATAACAACTCTATAAGATCAGATACTTATTAGCACCACTGAGCACAAAAGGTAAGTGCGGCAAAGAGACATTGTGTCCAAAGGAACTTACTCAAAGTCACAAAACTGGAAAGGGACAGAGCTCGATACACACACAGGTCTCAAAGCCTGTGCCCTAACCTATTAGGCCATGCCACTTGTAACAACAGAATCATCAGTTTTGCACTGAAAAGTTCTGGAGAATCCCAGTTGGTTCACCATAAAAGCAACTGTTCTTCATTTGAAAAATGATGCGAAAACATCAATGATTTTAATGCCCTAATATGACATGTTGGTTTAAAAAAATGCATCGAGAATTCAGGTCAATCCAATAAAATCCATTTTTTCAACATTTGTCATTCATTGGATTCTTGTGAAAAGTCTTCACTTGTAAATTCACTATCCTAACACGTTTTATCTACATTGGAGACCTCTGCACTATTTATTATGAAGTTAGTCTAAGTTGCATTTTTAATGTTTCTATTTTCATGACTACTTTTACACCTTAATAAAAAAACTTTTTTTTTCTTTTTGAGATGGAGTCTCCCTGTGTTGCCCAAGCTAGAATGCAGTGGTGTGATCTTGGCTCACTGCAACCTCCGCCTCCCAGGTTCAAGCAAATCTCCTGCCTCAGCCTCCCAAGTAGCTGGGATTACAGGTACATGCTACCTCACCTGGCTAATTTTTGTATTTTTAATAGAGACAGGGTTTCACCATGTTGGTCAGGCTGGTCTCGAACTCCTGACCTCAGGTGATCTGCCCACCTCAGCGGGCAATAAAAGTTCAAGTCTAAGAACATTGAGAAAACATTTAAATGATATAAAAATACATTAATCAATAAGTCATCCCCTGTCTGTGAAATGGGGTAATATACTACCTAAGTGGACTGCGTGAGTCCTCCACCAATCTATATAAAGATCATAAGTGAATGGAACAGCCCCAAAGACACACGGAGCTGGCATCTCCATTGCTGGTGGGCAGGTGCCAACAGGCCTGTTGGAACGCTTCGATTACGCTCCTTCTTTCCTTCTGTAATCATTTCTTATTCTGAAAAAAAAAGTTGTTTCTCCTGTGGCAGGGATTCTTCCTTTGGTTTTTGCAGCTACCGGGAGGAGAAATGTCATCCGCGTAGTCTGAGAAAGAAGAGCGATGTTTTTCCTTAGCGATGTTAATGGAGAACAGACAGGATGTAACGTCAAGAGCGAAAGTGCAAAGTAATGAGAGAGCGCCGTGTCCTTCATTCTGTTTTTACTGTACATGGCACTGATACGGCCTATTTTACTTATACGCATTCATTATCCTCAAACTTGAAATGCGTTTGAAAGTGATGAGGTGTTCTTTATTAACATATTTTATAAACCTGTCCCACAAGTATGAAAGAAGGGGGAGAAGACACAGTTACATAAATTTGGTCATGATTCTTTATTACTTTTAATTTTTCTTAAAACTCAGCAAGCTGACTTTGAATGTACCTTAGTGAAAAACATTTTTTTAACTAAAAAATATTCACATCAGAGCTTTTGTGCTTGGCTGCCTTGATCCTAGCAGTTCTGATAGCTGCAAGTTCTCATTCAGAAATTCAGCCCCCAGGGCTACAAGACAACAAGCAAAACCCAACTTCAGCTGTTGGAACTGTGTAAAGGAGCCCATTCCAAGGGCCTCGCATAGATTTTCCAAATATATTTAGTTAACGCACAAACATACACTCCGTGCGCGCGCACACACACACACACAGATGCACACCTCCTCCTTTGAACTAAAAACTGTTAGAGCCAGCAGTTTACTGATGTCTAAAATGTAAACCTCCTTTTGAATTTGTTTTTGGTGTAGCTCAGGATAAGGTCCGCTGTGTAATTAACGGAGTGATTTGCTTTAAGATCTGGGTGGGGCTCAGGTTCTGCGCAGAGAAGCTTGGAATTTTTACGCAGCCCTCACATGGCCTGGAGCTCTTGGCAGCCTCTGACTTGCTCCTCTTCCCTCTCAGCCACTTTAGTATCTCTGAGTGTCTCTGCTTCTTTCTGGCTTCCTTCCTGGGTGTCTGCAGACATTTCTCTGTCTCGGAGAACCAAACCCCCACCTTCATTTAGTCACATTCTCCACTTCCCATCACTCACACAGCATTAGAGACATCACTCTGGATTTTGAACTCCAGGCCACCACCTACCACCTGCGTTAACTTGAACAAATTACTTAACCTCTCTCAGCCTTCATTTGTTTGCCTGTAAAATGGGAGTAATGCTATCCCTCACATATTAGAGTTGATTAAATGAGGTAGTAAGTGTAGACTTAGCACAGAGTCTAATACACATTAATAGCTAGTAGCTCTTATTTACTGTACACAGAAGAGCAAGAAGCCTATTTTATTTTTAAGTGTATGAAGATGTCTCCTGATGCTGCTTAACAGGGCAGATGTCTGCAAGCTCACCTCCATCATTTGCAGGGCTCAGGGGCAAGACTACAAATGTGCACCCACTCCTACAATCTTTCGTCCTTCCACGGATACCCTCGTTACAAGGAGCCTCATCCATGCGAGTGTGTGATACCCTAGTCTGCATGTCAAACTTGTGTCCCAGCCCATCCTCTTCCTGTTCTGCAGACAGCTGCCCCTCAGCTAGATGGCCTCTCCAGAGGACATACCCAGGGCAGAGCCTCTTAGGACCTGGCAATGGCCTGAGCCCTGGGGTGGGGAACCCATGATCTGGGGTCCCTGGAGTGTGGTACAGAAGAGGAGAGTGGCCTGGATTTGGTGCCTTGGAATTCTTTTTCATGGGGAGGCACGGCAAGAGGGTGGCCAGAGCAGAGTGCTCCAATAGGATGGGCCTTGAAGGTCTGGGGCTAATTATGTTTGCTGGTAGAAAGAACCAAGCTTTGGAGAGGGAGTTTCTCCATGCTATGTCATGCTAGCCAGCCTGAGTCCCTCGTGTCCTGCTCAGTCACCACGATGCCAAACCTAGTGTGTGCAAGAGCCTCCTCCTCTCGCAGAGGCGCTGACAGCTACCAGGACAACAAAGGGCATCATTTTTGGACCAACTCCAAGGAATGCAAATTCCCGTAAAGCTCAGGGCTTGATGTTGTAGTGACTGCACCCTTTCGTCGGCTCCCTCCCCAGCTGCAACACAGCCCGGTCTCCTCCTCCCCTCCCCTCCCCACCCCTTTTTTTTGGTTTGTTTGTTTGTTTGTTTTGTTTGAGACCTTGTCTCACTCTGTTGTCCAGGCTGGAGTGCAGTGGCACAATCTCGGCTCACTGCAATCTCCACCTCCCTGTTTTAAATGATTCTCCTGCCTCAGCCTCCCAAGTCCCTGGGACTACAGGCACGTTCTACCATGCCCAGCTAATTTTTGTAGTTTTAGTAGAGCCAGGGATTTCATCATGTTGGCCAGGATGGTCTCTATCTCTTGACCTCGTGATCTGCCCGCCTTGGCCTCCCAAAAAGTTGTGATTACAGGCATGAGCCTCTGCACCTTGCCCTTCCTCCCCTTTTCTGTGGTTTCTTTTCTTTGGCATTTGCTGGGTGGACATAGAAGTAACACTGGGAGGAACTCAGATACCAGGGATCTGAGAAGAATCTTAGGTTCAGTGGGATGGGAAGGGGTGTGTTTGCTGTTAGTAACATCAACTCCAGAAATCTCGGTAAGGAAGCCCTTGAGGCCAGCACTGTCCCACTTCCTGCAGAATTGAGTTGAACCCGTCTGCTCCTTTACAATGTATGATTATGTCTCCATTAGCAGCTCTCCTTTCATTGCTGAGAGTTGCAGCCCCTGCGTCTTCCGCATACTGCTGCAAAGGAATTGAGCTGAAGTGTTAATGTACCGAGTTTATTTCTTTAAGAAATAGTTCAGTAAGAAAAACAGTTATGAAGAATAATTCAATAGCCAAATACACAATAAAGATGAAGCATATGTAGTAGACAGTAAATCTTCCCCAGAAAAGGAAATCAATGCCTTCAAGTACAGTTTGTCATGTGGAATTTGGAATCTGAGCAGCAATACCATCCCTGGAGAACAAAGTATTGAGTGCTAGAAGTAGAAGCTTTGCTTCTTTCTCTCCTGAGCAGAAATATTTTGCTCTGCTGTCCCCAAGACTCACCAGATTCCAAGTGCATGGCCTAACTGGCTGACTCAGCCAATGGCTTCGGAACCGGATTGGTCTGGTGAAGAATTCTTATGTACAAGGCTGTGTACGGAACCAGAGAAGGGACCTCTTTCAGCACTTTTGTTTTGCTTTTTGTTTTATTTTTCTAAAAAAAAGAAAAGACAAGACATATCTGACTGACATTCTAGCTAGTGGGCAAGAAACATGAGTTTCTTACGATGTTAGCAGGGATTTCTATGGATCCAATGTTTGTGTCCCCCCCTAAATTTATATGTTGAAATTGAATCTGCAATGTAATGGTATTTGGAGATGGAGTCTTTGGGAAATGATCAGGTCGTGAGGTTGGAGCCCTCAGGAAGGAAATTAATGCCCCTACAAAAAGGAGCCCAGAGAGCTCTCTCATTCTCTGTTCATCATGTGAGTCAACGGGCTGCAACCTGTAAGAAAAGCCTCACCAGAACTTGGCTATGCTGGAATCCTGATCTTGGACTTCCAGCCTCCAGAATTACGGGAAATCAATTTCTGTTTATGAGCCACCCACATTATGTTACTTTGTTGTAACAGTCTGAACTGAGAGGGATAATATAAACAGTGCTCTGCGGTGTAAAAGTTTGAGAAATGTTAAACTAAAAATTAATCTAAGAATGTTTGTTTTAACTGCAGGATGTCTCAGAGTGTTTATTACACTCGAGTGCGATATTATTTGAAATGAGAGGCTGTAAAATATGTTTTCTCAAAATAGAATGTACAGTAGATATTGCTCATTCTGGCCACTTTTTATGCCTTGGTCCTTTTTCCTATCTCCTTTCCAGATAAATATTTTAAATACCTAAGTTTAGAAATGATATTTAAGATATAACTTAAAATGTTCCATTTAAGGTGGACGAAATGATTCATGAGTGTTGAATTCTAATATTATCCAAATTGTCCATCTAAGGGGGAAAACAGGAAAACATTCTGCCAAGTTTCTCATGGAAAATCAGATGTAGGGGTACAATTTCTGGCATGGAATATTCCTTGGCATCTGTGTGGTTTAGGTACCACATAACTGCACAGTCCCGGCAGGGACCACCCGGAGTTGCAATGTCCAGGCCTCATAATGAGTCTGTACTCCTGACTGTACTCTTTCCGTTCTCAGGATCTCGTCTAAGAGACTGATCCCAATGCTTAGTGACTCTTAAAAACAAGGGGCTGAAATATGGGAGAAATGGCAGTAGGTTAAGCATTTAGGAAAACATTCTCATTCTCCCACAATACTTACATTATTTATCCCTTTTCTTTTCTTTACTTTTCCTTTCTTCGTTTAGTTCCACAGATAACCAGTGGCCCGAAAAGCATCAACGAACTTTGTGACATTTGAAGTTGTTTGCCTTCTTTAATTCAATTGACTTTCAGCCTTAATGAGGTCGTGGGTTTGACTGAAGGGAGAGGAGGCACCGAGAAGCTTTACACTTAAACAAAGATGCTGGGAGCTTCCATACACATTTCTTTACATGTCTAAGACGGAAGCTACTTTTGGACACAGAGTTTAGCTCTAAGGAGGGCATTATCGTGAATTCTATGAACATGGTGATCATATTTTCCAGATCTCAAATTGGGACACATTCCCTGGCTAAAGCATTGTTATTTTTTCTGTGAGGTGATTTACTCTTCATGAGGTGTACATTAACCTCATTCAGCTAGTTGGCAATGGAAATGCCTTGATTAGAGAAAATAGAATTTCATAAAACCCTAAGTGTACCAGGAAATCTAGCATAGATGCTCAATATATGTGATTCCATTCATGCAATGTTTACCTTGCAAAATCATCACTAAGAATATTTTTGGTGACTTTTATACTGTTTTAAAGGATGAATTCTTTGTATTTTTCTCGTGAACCAAGGCTTAGTCTGCTCTACCACATTGTTTTAAAGGAGGCTTTTATCACTCCATTTGCATCAGTGAGTGAAGCTGCAAGATATTTTTTCTCTTTCAGAAGGACTGTTTTTCCACCCTGAGATATTGCACATAAAGCTCTAGAGTATGACTATGCCTCAGGGTCGTGGGACTTTCATTGCCAACCCAATCATTCCGAAACTCAAATCTCTGCGTTGTGTTGTGTAATAGCATCTTTAATTAGGCTGCATCTATCAAGGTCTGGTTTGTGTTTAGGTAAATGGGTGAGTATAAATGCCTACCACGTGTTTAGGAGGGGCAGGAGAGTGTATGCCACGGAATATTCCCTATCAGGTCTTCATATTTGGATAAGAGTTGGCTTGGATTTGAAACAAAATAGGGCAGTTGGACCTTAATAAATACAAGAAAGTTGGCAAAGAAGATCTGTGGGTCACCTCGCTCTCCCTCTTCCCCTGGATTCACCTTATCCAGAGTAAAAGCTGGACTGTAAATCCTTAAAAATTGAACCTCCACAAGAAATTTTCTTTTTTCTTGCTTTTAAAATGAATATTAGCTCACTTCTTTAAGCCTTTCAGTTTTCACTTTGCTAAGGGAAGGTGCTGAGTCTGACAACTTGGGAACTTTGAGTTTCTGCTATACTTCTTAAGCTTGTAACAGAATGCTTATCAGAGAATTTCAGCAGGGCCAAGTTTATCCAAAGCATTCTCATATTGGGGAAAGACCAGAGTTCTGATGTCTTATCCAGTGGAGTCCCAGTAAATGTTTAACAGTGTAGCCTTCATGACTGATTTAGTCTCCAGTGTGTCATCACTGGAGACAGAGTTGGGAAGAGATGGGCATAATTAGTCCTTTCATGCCTAGTAGGAGCTGGCTTCATTATCACTGAGTTTTTGCCCCTAGGACATTGGCCTCCAAATTTTAGTATAAATCACTCTCACTATTATTAAAAGTATAGGAGTCGATTCAGAATCTCTGGGGCTGAGGCCAGGACGTTTAGCGAGTTTCCCCAGGTGACCCTGATTCTGTAGTTTGAGTTCCGGTTCCCATTTCATTCCGATACAAGGCCAGTCGTGAATGCAGAGCACTGCCATGCCAGATCAAGAACTCTAAATACTTTTTTCATGCCATGAAATTCACTAAGCTATAATTAAAATAGACTAAATTTACTAAGACATAATTAAAATGGATTCTAATGTTCAAGATGAAAAATGATCATAGTATTCACTTTTATATAATAGTCTATATTCAGTTCATTACTTTTCATTTTCCTGAATGTAAAATGTGCTATGGAAAGCCAAATTCCACATATTTTAGGAATTAAATGAAATCTTTATGGAGCCCATAGCTCATCTTAGAGTTGTGAGAAATATTTGCATCAGATTTTTTTTTTTTTTGTAAAAAATAAAAAAGATTCACAGGATAGTTTCCCATCAATTTCTTCCAATAAATTTGTGCCAAATGTGTTGTGAACTTAATGATTTGTTTAGGATAATAAAATTCAATAAAGATATACTAATTTACTCTTTAAAAATATTTGGGTGATTTTTTAAAGGCTTTGTGCAGTTAGTTTACTCTTCTTCAGTGAAGAATGTTTCACTGGAGATGATTGTACTGCTTTAGACTCAATCTTTTCCCAAGGTCTGCATTCCCTTCACAAATATCTACCCAGACAGCCTCCCTATTCAGAGGAGTTTACAGTCTAACTGGAGTTTTAAGGATTCCTTCTATTAACAATTAGAGAAGAATATGGGAGGTTTTGGACATATGGCTGCTGTCGATTGTTGCATGCATTTTCCTGATTGTTTGGTGGGGGAGACAGACGTAAATAATCACCATAGAGTGTGTGACAAATGCTGGGAGACAGTGACTAAAATTTCCCTGATGATTCAGGGCGGCTTCACAAAGGGGGGACAGGAGCTGAGACTTCAGGATAATCAGGAGCCAGGAGGTTGAAGCACAGAGGGCTTTTCAGGCCGAGGAATGACACCAGGCACCTGGCTCAAGAAGAGAGGTTTTCAGATTGCTCATGTGAATAGCAACTATTCACCTACTCTACACAGAACTGTGCTTAGCACCTGGGGGAAGGAGAGGGGATGGCACAGCCCCTTAACTCAAGGTATTTATGTGCCCTTGGATGGCTCTAAGACTTGGACGTATTAGAGAAGGAGAAGAGCAATAGTATAGCCAGAAACCATGGAATATTACAGCTAGTGAGAAATGTCGGATATTGTCAAAAGGTGAGATAGGCGTGGCTGAAGCGCTTAGCAAAGACTTTCTGGCCTAAAGGTGTTCAAGCAAGCAAGAGAAATGGTATTTAAACAGACAGAGGCGCCAGAGGGGGTTTCATGTGAGATGGATAGAAAATCCCTGTGACCAGGGCCGGGCGCGGAGGCTCACGCCTGTAATCCCAGCACTTTGGGAGGCCGAGGCGGGTGGATCACGAAGTCAAGAGATCGAGACCATCCTGGTCAACATGGTGAAACCCCGTCTATACTAAAAATACAAAAAATTAGCTGGGCATGGTGGTGCGTGCCTGTAATCCCAGCTACTCAGGAGGCTGAGGCAGGAGAATTGCCTGAACCCAGGAGGTGGAGGTTGCGGTGAGCCGAGATCGTGCCATTGCACTCCAGCCTGGGTAACAAGAGCGAAACTCCGTCTCACAAAAAAAAAAAAAAAATCCCTGTGACCAGAACAGCGAGGCGGCTGAAAGGACAGCACAGTGGAAAGCGCATACTCAGTCCCAATTCACCCTGGGGCTGGTCAGGGACTTGCGGGGGGGAAAAGAAAAAAACCTTGTCTTTTCAGATCCTCTATTTCTTTAACTATAGAATGGGCAGAGTAAAATTTAACTCACAATCTTGTGAGGTTCAGATGAGGCAATTTATGTGAAAACATTTTATAAACTGCATATATTATAATGATGGGTCATTATTAATGGATGAGATTCATTCTTCTTCAATAGTGGTTCCTTTCTATGAAGCCATGACTTCACGCCTGTGTATTTAGGTCTCACGAATGGTGTCCCTTGGCACGAGGATATATATTGCATGGCAGATGTAGATATGCCACTGAGAAGAACAACCTCAGAACCAAAACGTTTTTTATTAAATAAAAGTTTATTTGATAAAATATATAGGCCAGGTACAGTGGCTCATTCCTGTAATCCCAGCACTTTGGGAGGCTGAGGTGGGTGGATTACGAGGTCAGGAGTTCAAGACCAGCCTGGTCAACATGGCAAAACCCCGTTTCTACTAAAAATACAAAAAATACAAAAAATGTCTCAGCGTTCGAAGCAGCTGGGATTACAGACACACACCACTATGGCCGTGGCTGAGACAGGAGAATTGCCTGAACCTGGGAGGCAGAAGTTGCAGTGAGCCAAGATAGTGCCACTGCACTCCAGCCTGGGCAACAGAGCAAGACTGTCTCAAATAAATACATTAATTAATTAAATTAAATATATAAAGAAATACGTAAAGAAATGTGGATTTTATTTCCAGTTGATTTTATTATATTTTAAATGGTAAACTTTACAAATTTCATAGATTAAATTGCAAAATAACAATATTAAATACTTGTTAATATTGAAGTATGTTTCATTGCTTGTCTGTTTTCTTCAGTGGGTCACACTCCCAAAGGAAAAAATATATATATGGAAAGACGAACTTGCTTTATTTAAACAAAAAAAGTATTAATTGTTGATCTGATTAATGGATGTTCTTTTAGGAAGCATTGTTTCGAAATGGAAACAGTGCCACTGAACGTAAAGAGTCCCTTTGAGGAGCTGGTTTGCCCATCAAGTAAAACAGTAGTGGTGAAAACAAATGAGACTTACTCTAGCCTAGTGTACTACAAGGATTCTATGGCCGTTCTCCCATCCAGCCTCCAAGATACGTCCATTAAAGTGACACAAATACAATAAAGACGATTAAAAAGCTCTTCCTTTTGTATATCAGAGAGTGACATTTTAAAAAGAAAGTCGTACATTTTATACAGACGGTTTTCTATTTGCGCAAAGAGAGAATTTCTAAAATAGATTTCTCATCTAGAAAAATAGTTATTTTTCTCATTTACACAATTACACTCTTTCTCACACAAAAATTTCCGTCTTCGATCCTCCGTCCACTCCAATCCTGAAGTTTTCACTGTTTGCAAGGAGCCACAGAGATTGAAGCTGTTAGCTTGCTGCACAGAGCCCTGCCTCGGCGGTGCTCTGGGGCCCCTGCATCTATTTTGGACCCGGCATCTGTGCAGCACATGAGGACCGACTGCACTTCACTTTCCAATTGAGTTTCATTGCATGTCTTGGTAGAACCACCCACTTGCATCTGGCAAATGACACGTTCCAGGATTTCTCACCATCATGGGCTCACCCCCCGCAACACATCGGCAATAAACACAGAATAAAAATGTAAATACAAATTATATTTCTATATTTGAGGAAAGAAACAGGTTAGTAGGTGGCTATCACTTTCCATTTCGAACGGCTCAAAATATTTCTCAAATATAGCTATAATCCTTCATATTTTTAGCAACACTGTACTTATTAACCTTGGAAGGAGAAAGGGCCTTTTTTTTTGGTTATTTTATAGGTGTAATTAGAATGGTGGCTTAGTTAATCTGATACATTCTACAAAATGAAAATGAAGGCATTGAAAATTCCGACCATTTTAGATATTCAAATGAATAAGTCATGTTAAAATACTGCCAAAACAATGTGAAGTAAAGTGGGAAATTAGTGTGATTAATTTTTTTTTGAGGCAGAGTCTTACTCTGTTGCCCAGGCTGGAATGCAGTGGCACGATCTCAGCTCACTGCAACCTTCACCTCCTGGGTTCAAGCAATTCTCCTGCCTCAGCCTCCTGAGAATAGCTGGAACCACAGATGTGTGCCACCATGCTGGCTAAGTTTCGTATTTTCAGTAGAGATGGGACTTTGCTGTGCTGGCCGGGCTGGTCTTGAACTCCTGACCTCAGGTGATCTGCCCACCTCGGCCTCCCAAAGTGCTGGAATTACAGTCATGAGCCACCACATTATTTTTATGCAATCCTATATCTGCCACTTCTTTGGTTGAATCAAATTCCTGTTGCGTTGGTGGTTTGTTTAGTAAAATTTACCTCTCTGTGGCCTCAGGAACTGTCATCCTCCTATTTGAGTTCAGAGCCACTGCTGGCGATAATCTTGGTTCTGTATATTTGTTTCTGCTTTTCTCTCAGTGGGCGGGAAGAAGTGAAGCCAGCTTGCCTCTACACTGCCGTTTTGAAACTGGAGTCTCTGATTTTAGTCTAATATCATGGTAGATTAAGGATGGCTGTAAATTCTCTGTGACTCCTGCCATTGAGTGTTAGAGTCTGGCCTCAGAGACTTGCTTGATCAATGAAGTGTGGTGGTGGAAGTGACACTATGGGACTCACAAGAAGTCTTAGAGCTGCTGCCTTTGCTTCTGGGAGCACTCTCTCTGGAGCTCTGAGCTGCTCTGAAATAAGTCCGTCTGCCTTGACACTGCCATGTTTGAGAGGCTCCGTGTCAACCCTCTGGTTGACCGTCCTAGCTGAGCCCAGCCTTTTTTTTTTTCTGGTAGAGATGGGGTTTCATCATGTTGCCTGAATTGATCTCAAATTCCTGAGCACAAGTGATCTGCCCAACTACACCTCCCAAAGTGCTGGGATTACAGGCGTGAGTTACTGGGCTTGGCCTGAGCTCTGCCTTTTTGGACAACCTATCAAGTCACAGGACAGTCTAGCTCTCTGGAGACCTCCAGACCAGCCCATTCAGTTGACACCACATGGAACAATAGAATCACTCAGCAGAGGAGCCCTGCCTGAATCCCTTAACCACAAAGTTGAGCTATAATAAAATGGGGGCTGTTTTAACACTGATAAATAATCAAACACATGGAAAGGACATCCTTTGAGATAGTTACATTCTTGTCCATTGGTGTCTTTACTTTGCCCTGTGACTATTACAAATAACATCTCTTTCTAACTCTCACAATGATCTTATACTATGTATATTATTTTCCTCAAATTACAGATGAGAAAGTAGGCACCAAGAGAATAACAACTTAGCTAAGTATACAAAAGCATGGTAGATACAGGATGGAAACCCAAGGCTGTTTAGCTTGGAAGCCTATGCTATTACTGGAGTGAGAAGCTTAATTATTGCTGATGTAGTCACATAGCTAAGAAACAAAAGTTTCTCTGGATCATCAGGCTGTGATTCCATGAGTCTCAATCAGGGGTCAGAAAATGTTTTCTTATGGGACTAGACAGCGAATATTTTAGACTGCAGACCACATGGTTTCCATGGCGACGACTGTGCTTGCTTCTTATAGCATAAAAGTAGCCATAGACAACATGCAAGCAGATGATAGTGGGTATGTTCCAAAAAATTGTATTTGCAAAATCAGTCAGTGGGACAGAGTGGCTCCCAGGCCATAGTTAGCTGACCCCTGATTTACACACCTGAGTGATCATATCTGGATCATTTTGAGTTTTTGGAAAAGAACTTCAGATCTCAACGAACACTTGATGATACCTTCTTATGATTCGAATTTTAAGTCAAAGCTCGAGCGTCTATAAATTTGTAAGACTCAGCAGAATATGTGTAACTCAATGGAATGTGTAAATCAATGTAGAAAGTAGCAAAAAAGTGTATATTTAGAAAAGCTATTTTTGAGGTTCTTTTTGATCTACTAAGTTCCAAATTCTAGAATAGGATTGTTACGTGTAAAAATAAACTAGAAGAGAATGCAGAATGGTCTCCAGACGGGCATTACATGTGAGAGTATCCTTAGTCAGTTGTTACCTTCTTCAACCTTTTGGAATTATAAAGGGATGTTCTTGATAGTGATGACAGAGTGCTTTGTGAAAGATTCTGTACCCTGTTTATGGAACTTATTCTCCCTTCTATGTTCTTCATGGTCTCTGTCAGCTGAGTTACTGGCTGTGCAGCAGCTGCACATCATCTATATTACATGTCAGGTAAAAGCAGAATACTCCCATCTAACAGAGACTGTGTTAGCACTTGTGGGCAGCTAAGGATGACTGGAGATGGAAGAGTTTGTTCTTTTTAAAGGAGTTATTAAGATCTTGGAAGTCAGAGAGGGCCAAGACTTTAATTACAGTTTTCCTTCTGAAAGATATTTCTACTATCATCTTTTAGTGTCACCTGAGCTACCCTAAGTTATTTTAGTCGTGCTGTTCATTTTTCTTTCTTATTATCTTGGACCCACTTGTTCTACTAAGTATGAAGTGGCGTAAGGGTAGGGAATGTTTCTTCTTCTTTGTATTTTCTTTTCTATTGCTTAATGTATAGTTGCGTTTAATACATTTTTGAAACTGCTTGGTCATTGTCTTTAAGTTTTCTTACGTCAAATACACACACACACACATGGGGACATGTACATATGAAGACTTTTAATATTGACTCTCTAGCTATCCAAGAATACTATGAGCACAATATGTAATATTACCATAGCTAGCTCCTGTTGCTATAACATTTCTTTTACAATTTGATTTTGTGAATCAGCTGCCCACAAAATTTCCAATGACTTTGAATTTATTTACTCATTTAGAAGAGGTAATGTATACATATGGTGCATAATTTTTGTAAGTACAGAATAATGTAGAGCGATGTAAATCAGGTTTTCTCCCCATCTCTCTATAACCTTGGTTTATCCCTGCTGTACCCAGCTTACTGAGTATCATGCTATAGACACACTGTGCCTACACCAGGCAAGCACATATCCTATCTCCCCTTTAATTTGCACACACACTAGAGTATTGCATATGCTTTTATGTATCTTGATTTTTTCATTTGTTATTAAATTTTTGAAATCCATTTTAGCAGATAAAGAAATGATTTCTAAATTCTGTTTGTATTTTATTGTGTGCTGTAGTTGACTTACTGAGGTATGTTTTGCTATTGCGAGCAGCGCTATACTAAATAGCTTTTGACCTATGTCTTTGTGCACATGTGAGAGACTATGTGTAGAATAAATTCCAAGAAATAAAACAGCTGAGTCAAAGCAATATGAATTTTGAACTTTATCAGGTATTTTCCAGGTAGCCTCTATAAACTTGCACCAATGTATACGCCAAGCGACAATGCACCATCGCTGCTGCCCAGTTCTTCCACACAGAATGTTTCATCAAACTTTGATCCTTATACATTTAAGGGAAAAAATATTCTCTCTATAGAGTTTTTAGGTGTATTTTCCTCTTCTTTTTATTTTCTTAAGTTGTAGTTTTCTGAGTACTGCATGGTCAAGATCTTTGCTTGATTTTTTTTAATTTAATTTTTCTTTTTTTTAACTTGAGATGGAGTCTTGGTCCGTTGCCCAGGCTGGAGTAGAGTGGCGTGATCTCTGCTCACACAACCTTTGTCGTCTGGGTTCAAGTGATTCTTGTGCCTCAGCCTCCCAAGTATTTGATACTATAGGTGTGTGCCACCACTCCTGGCTTTTTTTTTTTTTTTTTTTTTTTTTGTATTTTTTAGTAAAGACAGAGTTTCACCATGGTGGCCAGGCTGGTCTTGAACTCCTGACCTCAGGTGATCCCTCCATCTCAGCCTCCCAAAACGCTGGGATTACAGATGTGAGCCACCTGCCTGGCCAAGACTTCTGCTTGATTTTTAATACAATTATTAAATCTTTTTCTTCTTGATTTATAGTTCTTTGGATATTAGGAAAAGTAAAACTTTGTTAGACATATGTTCTGAATGTTTTTCCCAATTTTTTTTCTTTTATAATGTAGTCAAATTCGTGAATCTTTTTTAGCTTAGGAGTCTTTCCCTTGCTAATATTATGTTAAAAAATTCACCGGCCGGGCGTGGCGGCTCACGCCTGCAATCCCAGCACTTTGGGAGGCCGAGGCGGGTGGATCACAAGATCAAAAGATCGAGACCATCCTGGTCAACATGGTGAAACCCCGTCTCTACTAAAAATACAAAAAATTAGCTGGACACGGTGGTGCGTGCCTGTAATCCCAGCTACTCAGGAGGCTGAGGGAGGAGAATTGCCTGAACCCAGGAGGCAGAGGTTGCGGTGAGCCGAGATCGCGCCATTGCACTCCAGCCTGGGTAACAACAGCGAAACTCCGTCTCAAAAAAAAAAAAAATTCCTCAGAAAATACGTTTTAGTGTTTTCACCACACACAAAAAATGATAGGTGTGAGCAGTAATACATATGTAATATATGTTAATATGTAATATGTATGTTAAATAGCTTGATTTAGCCTAGCCATTCCACAATGTATACATACCTCAAAAAATCTTATATATACTATTTTATATATATCACAAATATAGACTATTTTTACTTCACTAAAAATAAATTTAAAATTTTATCACTTAATTTTTTATATTCATTATTTCATTCTTTTAAAAAGTTAAGTAACAGTGTTGATAAATAATAGTCATGCTTGGTTTGCTTCTGACCATAGTAAGAATGCTTCTAACATTTTTAGCACCAAGTATGAGGCTAGCTTGCAATTTACAAGGAAGTATTAAAATATACAGACTTAAATAGGTATTTATTTAAATACAGAAAGTTTTCAGGCTAGATATATATGTGTATGTACACACACACTGCCTGCGTGTATTTATTTAAGGGAATATTTAAAAAATTTTCGGGTGGCTTTGTGTGTATACACAGGAAATGTGTATAAGAGAAAGCTTAAGTGTGTTTAGATAATTTAATTTTTTTCTCTGCATTCCTCTCTGTCTTCAGAAAACATGAGTTTCTTCAGCTTTTTGCCTCATGTGTCTCTTTTAGTCTCTGTAGCAGATTCATTAACTATGACTAAAAATTGAATCATCTGGGCCCCAGAGTTCTTCCTAATTGCATTTTAGGATTCTAGAATTCTCTAATGTATTGAATTCACCTCTCCTGGGAAGAGGCCACAATAGTTTTCCTCCACGCTGCATTTCCAGAAGTTTAATTGGATTTTGTGAGCTCCACCTAGTTTGCCAAACACCTACAGAAGAAAGATTGCAAAACACGAATATGATGAGATGCTCAAGGCTGATGAATCATGAATAATTGCTGACTTGTCTGTGATGGTCAATTTTATGTTTCAACTTGGTTGGGTCACAGGGCCCAGAGAAGTGGTCAAACATTCTGGGTGTCTTTGTGAGGGAGTTTTTGGATAAGATTTACATTTAAATTGGTGGACTTTGAGTAAAGCAGATTGCCTTCCCTAATGTGAGTGGGCCTCATCAAATGAGATGAAAGCCTGAATAAAGCAGAAGACTGACTGGTCTTACACTTGGACTTTCTGACTGCTGTGTTTATTTTAACTTCACACACATCCACACACCGAACCCAGACTTAGAACCCTGCCGGTTTTCCTGTTTAGATCACGTCTGCCGTCGTCAAGACCAGTTCCCTGGAGCCCATCTTTTCTCCTTGCTTCTTTGGCAAAAAGTGAGATAAATTTGATCAGTTACATGTTTTTTGTACGAACTGTGCTATCTTCCTGAAGTTAAATTTCTCCTGTATTAGTCTGTTCTCACACTGCTACAAAGATACCACCTGAGCTTGAGTAATTTATAAACAAAAGAGGTTTAACGACTCATAGTTCCACATCACTGGGAAGTTCCTCAGGAAACCTGCAATCATGACAAAAGGCAAAGAGGAAGCAAGACACATCTCACATGGCAGCAGGAGAGAGAGAAGGGGGAAGTGCCACTTCTAAAATCATCAGATTCCATGAGAACTCACTATCACAAGAACAGCATGGGGGAAACTGGCCTCATGATCCATTCACCTCCCACCAGGTTCCTCCTTCCCTCAACACGTAGGAATTACAATTTGAGATGAGATTTGGGTAGTGACACAGAGTAAAACCATGTCATTCTGCCCGGCCCTTCCCAAATCTCATGTCCTTTTCACATTTCAAAATGTAATCATACCTTTTCAACAGTCCCTCAGAATCTTAACTCATTTCAGCATTAACTCAAAAGTCCACAGTCCAAAGTCTCATTTGAGACAAGGCAGGTTTCTTCCACCTATGAGTTTGTAAAATCAAAAACAGTTTGGTAGCTTCCAAGATACAAGGGGAGTACGTGCATTGGGTAAATGTTCCTATTCCAAATGGGAGAAATTGGCCAAAACAAAGGGGTCACAATCCCCATGCAAGTCTGAAACCCGGAAGGACAGTCATTGAATCTTAAAGCTCTGAAATGATCTCCTTTGACTCCATGTCTCACATCCAGGGTATGCTGATGCAAGGGTGGGCTCATAAGGCCTTTGGCAGCTCCACCCCTGTGGCTCTGCAGGTACAGCTCCTATGGCTGTTTTCATGGGCTGGCATTGAGTGCCTATGGCTTTTCCAGGTGCACGGTGCAAGCTGTAGGTGGATTTACCATTCTGGGGTCTGGAGGTTGGTGGCCTTCTTTTCACAGCTCCACTAGGCAGTGCCCCAGTGGGGATTCTGTGTGGGGGCTCCAACCCCATATTTTCCCTCTGCATTGTCCAAGTAGAGGTTCTCCATGAGGGCTGTGCCCCTGCAGCAGACTTCTGCCTGAACATCCAGGTATTTCCATATATCCTCTGAAATCTAGGTAGAGGCTCCCAAAGCTCAAATCTTGTCTTCTGCATGCAGGCCCAACACCACATGGAAGCCACCAAGACTTGGGCCTTGCAGCCTCTGAAGCAATGGCCTAAGCTGAATCTTGGCCATTTATAGCCACCACTGGAGCTGGAACAGCCAAGACACAGGGCACCAAGGCCCGAAGTTGCACAGAGTGGCAGATCTCTGGGCCCAGCCCATGAAACCACTTTTTCCTCTTAGGTCTCTGGGCCTGTGATGGGAGGGGGTGCCTCTAACGATCTCTGACATACTCTGGAGACATTTTTCCCTTATCTTGGCAATTAACGTTCAGCTCCTCTTGACTTATGCAAATTTCTGCAGCTAGCTTGACTTTCTCCCCAGAGAATGGGCTTTTCTTTTCTACCACATGGTCAGGCTATACATTTTCTAAACTTTTATGTTCTGCTTCCCTTTTAAACTTAAGTTCCAATTTCAGATAATCTCTCTCAAATTCAAACTTCCACAGATCCCTAGAGCAGGGGCAAACTGCTGCTGTTCCCTTTGCTAAGGCATAGCAAGACTGACCTTTGTTCCACTTCCCAGGAAGTTTCTCATCTTCATCTGAGACCACTTCAACTTGGACTTCATTGTCCATATCATAATCAGCATTTGGTCAAAACCATTAACAACATTTTAAGAAGCTCCAGACTTTCCCACATTTTCCTCTTTTTTTTTTTCCTGAGCCTTCCAAACTGTTCCAACCTCTGCCCATTATCCAGTTCCAAAGTTGCTTTCACAGTTTCAGGTTATCTTTCTAGCAGCATCCCACTATCCTGGTGCCAATTTTCAGTTGTCATGCTGCTATAAAGATAAACAAAAGAGGTTTCATTGACTCACAGTTCCACATAGCTGGGAAGGCCTCAGGAAACTTCCAATCCTGGTGGAAGGTAAAAGGGAAGCAAGGCACATCTTACATGGCTGCAGGAGGTAGCGGGTGGGGGAGTGCCAGACACTTATCAAACAACAAGGTCTTGTGAGAACTCACTCACTGTTATGAGAAGAGCATGGGGAAACTGCCCCCATGATTCAGTCACCTCCCACCAGGTCCCTCCCTCAACACATGGGGATTACAATTCAGATTACAATTGGAGATGAGATTTGGGTGGTGACACAACCAAACCATATCAGGGGGCTTCACAGTAAACCGGAAAAATATCCCTCATCCTCAGTGGCAATAAATGGATTGTGTATGCTCTTTGTTTACCTAAAAGAAAAGATCAATGGAAGTGGCTTGCTGCTGCTCTCTATAGCTATGAAGCACCTATATTGTGGGGGTTTGAAAATAGGCTGCAGTGAGCAGAATAACAAGCTTCCAAAGATGTTCACGCCTTCATCCCTGGGACCATTGAATATGTTTCTATGATTGGAAAAAAGACTTTGCAGGTGAGGTGAAGCTTGTGATCACTAGGCCCCTTAGAAGGGGAAGAGGGAAGTGGCAGTCTGAGAGATGCGCTGATGAAACAGAAATCCAAAGAGGTGGCAGGCTGAGGAGGACTTGACCTGCACCGGGGGGCTTTGATGATGGAGGAAGGGGACCATGACCCTTGGAACACGGGCAGGCCTACTGTCTGAGAATGCCCTGGTCCACAGTCCACAGCCAAAAGGAAATGGGGAGGTGGGACATAGCCCTGCTGCTGCCTTAATTTTGGCACTGTGAGATTCTGCACTGATGCCTGGTTGAGCCATGCAGTTCTGGGACTTCTGCCTACAGAAACTGCAATGATAAATTGGTGTTGTTTTAAGCCACTAAACTGTGGTGATTTATTATGGCACCAATATCAAATGACTGCAGAGGATGTCACAGAGCTGGTTCATTTACCTGGCACCCAATCCACATCTGTATACTTCAGCTCATGCACAGATACCTCATGCAATCCTTTGATGGTGAGTTATCAGGACTTGTTTTGACTTAAAAGTAGGGATTAGGAATCAAAGCAGCATATGCCTACCCCGAAAAGATAGTGGTTTGGGGTCACTTTGATTAGAAGGCAGCAGTATAAATGTAGGCTTGTGGGACTTCATGGATAATGACTCCTTAGCCCAGGACAGTTGGGAAGTCTTTCATCATCTTTTTAGGATGACATTACTTTTAGGTCTGATGTTACTTTCTCTGTGTTCAGCTGTTCAGCCACTCAGCAAACGTATTGAGAACTGTCAAGAACTGCCTGGCACTTGTACATATCTTGATGTATCTATAATGGTTTCTTTTCATGCTAGTTTGCATCTCTAACTCCTACTACATCACTGGCACATAGTGGACCTCCTTCATAATTGGCTATAAACAAATGGACTCTAGTAATTAATTTGTCCTAATTAATTACTGACAGTGAATATAATTATTTTGACCCAAAGTAATACTCTCATGTTCTTCTTCCCTAAACTATTGCACAGCAGCCTTTCCACTTCTTCTAATTCCATTATGGCCTCTTATCCTAAAATAAGAGAAACACATTCAATTTATTAGTGTGGCAAGCCATAATTTAAATTTTTCTTTATTTTCGTATGTGTGATTTCTCTATTATTGTGACCATAGCCCTCTAATCCTTGTTTGTGTGATTCAATACAAAATATTCAGAGAGTATCACAGAGAAGGCTAGCTCTACTCTGATTTACTAACATAGGCCTAGGCATGCAATTTAAAACACACATGCTCATGTTTCAGCTGTTCTGTCAATAGATTTTTTTAAAATTGTACATTCCTAGGGGAAAGAGTAAGTCACAGTTGCCCATCTCTCCTGGCATACATGTGTTGCTATTTTAAAACCTAATAAATTTGTCATTTCTGGACACTGCTGTGTTATCTTGACCTTGCTCAACCAGGCTTGTTGGTGAAAAGCAAATCATTAGTTGAATTATTATTATTATTATTTGCAACATCAACTCTAAGTATTTGATCATTTTTGTAATGGAACACCTTAACATTCTCTTGACTTTCTCATTCTTACTATGTTCATTAGCCCTGGAGTCCTCAAACAAACTATCAGACTCCACCCAAAGCTACAGTTTCAAACATATCCTTGTACTGAATTATACAGTAAGCACAAGTTCAAAGCACACTTCCAAAGAATATTCCTTTGTTAAGGTTTTGAACACAGGGCCCGAGAAAAGACCTGAAGCTTGAGATATGTGCTAAAAAATATTTTTGCATAAGCCTACGTTTT
The DNA here is from genome assembly GCF_049354715.1 of Callithrix jacchus. Classification (NCBI taxonomy): domain Eukaryota; kingdom Metazoa; phylum Chordata; class Mammalia; order Primates; family Cebidae; genus Callithrix; species Callithrix jacchus. Next base: position 158,508,764 of record NC_133506.1, on the reverse strand, counting down.
GATGGCTGGTTACTTCTCATCCGAAGAGTTCCTTTATAGGAGACAGATTTAAAATCTACAATTTTTCAATGAAGTTTGCTCTGAGCAATTTCTTTTAAGGACTTTAAGACAAAAATGGCATTGAGAGATCCTCTGTGATGAACAGTGAAAGTGTAAGCATGCAATTTTCAGCATTTACAAAACTTTTGTGGAAAGAGGGAGAAATAAAGTATTATAATGAAATCAGGTTTATCATAAAACAAAGGCTACTTCTGCTCTTACAGATGACAACATACTTCTACATTTGCCCCACTGTGTGTTCACTCTTTATAGCCATTCATTAATATGTCAAGTATGGCCCACTAGTTAGTTACATAACTATTAAGTTCCTATTATCTCAGTCCACACAAGAACTTGGGAAAAGATGGAAAGGGATCATGATTAAAAAATATTTGCCATCTTCTGATGAAAGGCTACAAACCATTATTTCCCACTTAAGTCTTTCTAGCCCCCTGACTTCAATGGAAACCCAGGTAATAATAATTATGATTGTTATTATTATCTTACCTTTTATCTTAGGCTCATGAGCACATGTGAAGGTTTATTATACAAGTAAATTATGTGTCATGGCATTTTGGTGTACAGATTATTTTGTCACTTGGATAATAAACATAGTAACTGATAGGTAGTTTTTTGAAAGGCTCTTTCCTCCCAGCCTCCACCCTCAGGTAGGTCTTGGTGTCTATTGTTTCCTTCTTTGTGTTCATGTGTACTCAGTGTTTAGCTCCCACTTATAAGTGAGGACACGAGATATTTGGTTTTCTGACTGCATTAATTTCCTTAAGATAATGGCCTCCAGCTCCATCCATGTTACTGAAAAGGACATGATCTCACTTTTTTGTGGCTGCATAGTATTCCACGGTGTGTATGTACCACGTTTTCTTTATCCAGTCTACCACTGATGAGCATTTAGCTTACTTCCATGTCTTTGCTATTGTGAATAATGATGTGGTGAACATACATGTGTACCTGTCTTTTTAGTAGAATGATTTCTATTCCTTCGGGTATATGCCCAGTAATGGAATTTCTGGGTCAAATGGTGATCAAGATTATTTCTGTCATCTGATGAAAAAGGTGTTTTGAAGGATGAGCCACGCAGCTTGTGACAGAAGCGTGGAGTCTTCAAATGGGCACCAAGGATGAGTCAAATGCATGCAGCTGACTGCACCCTTAGAGCTTTGAAGATTGCTCCATGGCTGCCTGATTGACCAGTGCAACATCTGTTTTAGAATCCCAGAGAGTGTGACTGTAGAACATCTTCCTTTGTTCTTCGCTCTACAAGGTCCCCCTTATTTATTCTTTTCCAGAAAGTCAGTTCTTCTGCCTTTTAATGTATCGAATCACTCTACATCATTTCATTCCATTGCCGGAGAACTTTCAGAGGCAAATCCATGGAAGAACAGATCCCTTTGGTATGGAATTCTGTGGAGATTTTCCTTTCACTGTTAATTTTTTCCCACAAAGTAATAAAGAACACTTTGAATTTTTTTTTTTTTTTTTGAGATGGAGTTTCGCTCTTGTTACCCAGGCTGGAGTGCAATGGCACAATCTCGGCTCACCGCAACCTCTGCCTCCTGGGTTCAGGCAATTCTCCTGCCTCAGCCTCCCAGGTAGCTGGGATTACAGGCACGCGCCACCATGCCCGGCTAATTTTTTGTATTTTTAGTAGAGACGGGGTTTCACCATGTTGACCAGGATGGTCTCGATCTCTTGACCTCGTGATCCACCCGCCTCGGCCTCCCAAAGTGCTGGGATTACAGGCTTGAGCCACCACGCCCGGCCGAAATGTTTTTATAAAGGCAAACCCCAACACATTTTTTTTTTTCTATTTCAAACCATTTAAGGTGGAGGAACTATTACGTATATATACAAGAAACATATAATTTGTGCATTCGTGCTATGTTAGTGTTTCTCAGTCTTTTTAGTTTCTGGGTGGCCTCGGTGATTTGTGAAGTTAGGCCGCAATGGTTGTGGCACAGCAAACAATTCCTCATTGAACGCCTGTCATCTCTTTGACTACTCCTTTTCCTCCATCTAAAGATCTCTCAACTCATTAAATGAATCGGATTTTTTTTTTTTTGAAAAAACAAAACCCCAAACAAACCAACTGGTGACTAAATTATTGTGATTTCATCCAGATAATCCTAGTAGAGCTTTCGCTGTAGATAAGGGGTTAATCAACCAACTTCTTGCAAGCCATATAGAGGATAGGCGTTCATTCTGTCTGGAAGAAAACAGAATTAAGTGTTCTCAACCAGATGCGTTGTGTTAGTGACAATTTGGGAAGTGCAAAGTTTTCTGAAAACAAAATGTCTCACTGTAATCCTAACGGATCTGTTGCTCAAAGTACATGGCAAGTTAATAGGCCAAGACACCAGATTGCAGCAGAGAAAGAGGTTTAATTCTAGGGCTGTCCAATGAGGAGACAGGAGAAAACCTCAAATAAATCTGTCTCTCTGAGGAGTTTGGAGGTAGAGTTTTTAATGGATTTGGAGTGGGCTGAATGGTAAAGACCATTGACTGGTAGAAGAGTGCAGGGTGAAGTCATGGGACAGGGAGAAGAAGAAGCTGTTTTCTCATGCTGATTCTATTCCCCTGTGGGGGTCTTCAAACTGGTTGGTACTAAGTGTTTTGCTGAAATTTGGGATCTGAAAAATATCTTAAACAATACTTAAACAAAAGTCTTATGATTCTAAAGTCTGAAATCTCATCTATAGGAATACTGGGGATGCAAATGGTGAGGATTGTGACTTTCAGTTACAGGGAAGTGTGTCAAACTGCAGCCTGATTAATGCTAAATTAAAACGACATTTCTTTCCTGAATGCTTGTTAACCCTGTAAGGATTGCTTCATTGCCATTGGCTCATCATTTCAAATTGGGTCGTTTGAAAGTCTTCTGGAATAAGTTAAGGTGCATTTCTCACCAACACAATTGTCAATTATTCAGAGATAAACATCTGATAAAAATAAACAATTATTTGTGAGGGCAATACTAATTACATTATGCAATTAAATGATCTGTGTCTATACCAGAATGTTGCTGACTTTTTAGATGATATATTATGGGATAACTTTGTCACTGGAGTTGATGGTGAATTTCTCCAAAGTCATGTCTTGATGGAAAAAAACCGAATTGTTTATAACTGTCAAATAAAATGAAACTGAACTAGCAAAACTATTTTACAACATGGCTCAAAATTTAGGAAACAGCTCCCTTGTTTTTTAAACCTTTATTTTAGGTTCAGGGATACATGTGCAGGTTTGTTATTTAGGTAAACTCAAGTCATGAGCGTTCATTCTACTGATTATTTCTCCAACCAGGTACTAAGCCTAGTACTCAATAGTTACTTTTTCTGGTCATATCCTTTCTCCCACCTTCTACCCTCAAGTAGGCCCCAGTGCCTGTTGTTCACACACTTTGTGTCCATGAGTTATAATCATTTAGCTCCCACTTGTAATCAAGAACATGCAGTATTTGGTTTTCCGTTCCTGCATTAGTTTGCTAAGGATAATGGCTCCACCTCCATCCATGCTTTTGCAAAAGACATGATCTCATTCTTTTTTATGGGTATATAGTATTCCATGGTATATACATACCACATGTTCTTTATCCAGTCTACCATTGATTGACATTTAGGTTGATCTCATGTCTTTGCTATTATAAATAGTACTGCAATGAACATACATGGGCATGTGCTTTTATGATAAAACAATTTATATTTCTTTGAGTATGTACAAAGTAATAAGTTTGCTGGGTCAAATGATAGTTTCATTTTTCGCTCTTTGAGGAAATGCCACATTCCTTTCCACATTGGTTGAACTAATTTACACTTCTACCAAGAACGAATAAGAGTTCCCTTTTCTCTGCAACCTTGCCAGCATCTGCTATTTTTTGACTTTTTAATAGTAGCCATTCTGGCCAGTGTGACATGGTATCTCATTGTGGTTTTTGATTTACATTTCTCTATTTATCAGTGATATTGAGATTTTTTAATAGGTTTGTTGGGTGCATGTATGTCTGCTTTTGAAAAGTCTCTGTTCGTGTCCTGTGCCCACTTTTTAATGGAGTTATTTGTTTTTTTTTCTTATAAATGTGTTTAAGTTTGGTATAGATGCTGGACATTAGACTTATATTAGATGCCACTATAATTGGGCTTTGTGTCGCCACCCAAATCTCATCTTGAATTGTAATCCCCGTAATTCCCATAATCCCCACATGTCGAGAAAGAGACCAGGAGAAGGTAATTGAATCATGGGGGCAGTTTCCCCTTGCTTTTCTCATGATAGTGAGTGAGTTATCATGAGATCCCATGATTTTTTTTTTTTTTTATACAGAGTTTCACTCTTGTGACCCAGGCTGGAGTGCAGTGGCGCGATCTCGGCTCACCGCAACCTCCGCCTCCTGGGTTCAGGCAATTCTCCTGCCTCAGCCTCCCGAGTAGCTGGGATTACAGGCACACGCCACCATTCCCAGCTAATTTTTTGTATTTTTAGTAGAGAAGGGGTCTCACCATGTTGACCAGGATGGTCTCGATCTCTTGACCTCATGATCCCCCCGCCTTGGCTTCCCAAAGTGCTGGGATTACAGGCTTGAGCCACCGGAGATCCCATGGTTTTATAAGGTGCTCTTCCTTCTTCACTCAGCACTTCTCCTTCCTGCTGCCTTGTGAAGAACATGCTTTGCTTCCCCTTTGCCTTCTGCATTGATTGTAAGTTTCATGAGGCCTCCTCAGCCATGCTGAACTGTGAGTCAATTAAACCTCTTTCCTTCATAAATTACTCATCTTGGGCAGTTCTTCATGGCAGATGCAGAGTTTACAAAATTTTTCTCCCATTCTGCAGGTTGTGTGTTTACTATGTTGAAAGTTTCTTTTGCTGTGCAGAAGCACTTTAGTTTAATTAAATCCCATTTGTGAATTTTTTGCTTTTGTTGAGATTGCTTTTGGCATCTTCATCTTGAAATCTTTGCCTATTCCTATGTCCAGAGTGTTATTGCCTAGGTTGTCTTCCAGAGTTTTTATAGTTTTGGGTTTTACACTTAAGTCTTTAATCCATCTTGAGTTGATTTTTGTATATGGTATAAGGAAATGATCCAGTTTTATCTTCATCTTCATCTTCTGCACATGGCTAGCCAGTTATCCCAGCATCATTTACTGGATAGGAAATCCTTTTCCCATTGCTTTTGTCAGCTTTGTCAAAAATCAGATGGTTGTAGGTGTGTGGCCTTATTTCTGGGCTCTCTATTATGGTCCCTTGGTTTAGGTATCTGTTTGTATACCAGTACCATGCTGTTTTGACTGTAGCCCTGTAGCACAGTTTGAAATCAGGTAATGTTATGCCTCCAGCTTTGTTCTTTTTGCTTAGTATTGCCTTGGCTATTTTGCCTCTTTTTTGTTCTATACACATTTTAAAATAGTTATTTTCTAGTTCTGTGAATTATGCCATTGGCAGTTTAATAGGAATAACATTGAATCTGTAAATTACTTTGGGTAATATGGACTATTTTCACAATATTCATTCTTCCTATCCATGAGCATGGAACGCTTTTCCGTTTGTTTGTGTCATCACTGATTTCTTTGAGCAGTGTGTTTAAACTCTCATTGTAGAGATCTTCCGCCTCCCTTGTTAGCTGTATTCCTAAGTATTTTATTCTTTCTGTGGCTATCGTAACTGGGATTGCCTTCCTGACTCGGCTCTTAGCTTAGCTATAGTTGGTGTATAGGAATGCTACTAATTTTTGTACATTGATTTTATATCCTGAAACTTTGCTGAAGTTGTATATCAGATGAATCAGCTTTTGGGCAAAGACTCTGGGGTTTTCTAGATACATAATCAGGTTGTCTGCAAACAGAGAGAGTTCGACTCCCTCGTTTCCTATTTGGATGCCCTTTATTTCTGTTGCCTGATTGTTCTGGCCAGGACTTCCAACATTATGTCGAATAGGAGTTGGGAGAGAGGGCACCCTTGTCTTATGCTGGTTTTCAAGGGGAATGCTTCTAGTTTTTTCCCATTCAGTACAATGTTGGCTGTAGGTTTGCATAGATGGCTCTTATTATTTTGAGATATATTACTTCAACATCTGATTTATTGAGAGTTTTCAACATGAAGGGATATTAAATTTTATCAAAAGCTTTTTCTGCATATATTGAGATAATCATGTATTTTTTGTCTTTAGCTCTGTTTATGTAATGAATCATGTTTATCGATTTGTGTCTGTTAAACCAACTTTGCATTCCAGAGAGTAAGCCTTTTTTGATCATGGTGGATCAGCTTTTTTTGATGTGCTGCTAGATTTGGCTTGCTAGTATTCTGTTTCTTGAGAATTTTTGTACTGATGTTCATCAAGGGTATTGGCCTGAAGCTTTCTTTTTTGGTTGTGTCTCTGCCAGGTTTTGGCATCAGGATGATACTGGCCTCAGAAGGAGCTGGGAAGAATTCCTTCCTCCTCAACTTTTTAGAATAGTTCCAGTAGGAATGGTACCAGCTCTTCTTTGTGCATCTGGTAGAATTTGGCTGTTAATCCATTTGGTCCTGGGCTTTTTTTGGTTGGTAGACTCTTTATTACTGATTCAATTACGAAGTTTGTTATTAGTCTGTTCAGGGATTCAATTTATTTCTGGTTCAGTCTTGGGAGGGCATATGTGTCCATAAATTCATCCATTTCTGTTAGATTTTCTAGTTGGTGTGCATAGAGCTATTCATAGTAGTCTCTGATGGTTATTTGTATTTCTGTGGGGTCAGTGGTAACATCCCCTTTGTCATTTCTAATTGCATTTATTTGAATTTCTTCAGGTGCCTATTAGGTCCAGTTGGTCACGTGTTTAGTTTCTGAATATCTTTGTTAATATTCTGCTTTGATAATATGTCCAATACTGTCAGTGGGGCATTGAGGTCTCCAACTATTATTATGTGGAAGTCCAAGTCTCTTTGAAGGTCTCTGAAAACTTGCTTTATGAATCCGGGTGCTCCTATGTTGGGTGCATATATATGTAGGATAGTTATGTCTTCTTGTTGAATTGAACTCTTTGCCATTTTGTAATGCCCTTTTTTGTTTGTTTATCTATCTTGGTTTAAAGTCTTTCTGTCTGAAATTAGAATTTCAATTCCTACTTTTTTTTTTATGTTTTCCATTAGCTCAGTAGATTTTAAGAAACAGCATATAGCTGGGGACATTTGCCAACACTGCAACACAGGTACATAGGGAATTCCTGTGTCCTGGTATCTTTGGATTAGCTGAGACAGATCTACTGTTGATCATGTAGGGAGCAGTTTATATTTATACCCTACCTGAAGATTCAAGGTTTAGATATAAATTTGGCAAGAAGAAGAATGCAAATGTTTATTGGGAAGGAACTCTGTTAAAAGCGTTTATAACATTAAAATATTTTAACTATTATGGTTCATCAATAGGTTACTTAAATAATTCTTCAAGATATCAGAAGTTTAAATGGGAGAGCTAACCCAAATTCAACTAGATTAGGCTGTTACACTATTGTAAGTTAAAATATTTTATTCAGTCATTAGCTCATTCATCTATTCATTCGTTTATTTTATATATATATATATATATATATATTTTTTTTTTTTTTTGGGACAGACAACCACTTTGTTCCTCAGGCTGGAGTGCAGTGGCACAATCTGGGCTCACTGCAACCTCCGCCTCCTGGGTTCAAGCGATTCTCCTCCCTCAACCTCCCAGTTAGCTGGGATTACAGGTGTGCACCACCATACTTGGCTAATTCTTGTATTGTTAGTAGATGGGATTTTGTCATGTTGGCCAGGCTGGTCTAAAACTCCTGGCCTCAGGTGATCTGGCCACTGCCTTCCTAAGTGCTGGGATTACAGGTGGGAGCCACCGTGCCTGCCCACAATAAATATTTACTAATGGCCTACCAGGGAACCCCAGATGCTTTACATACATTATATCTAATCCTGTTTTAAAGCTGAGAAGTAGGTGTTATTGTGTCCATTTTACAAGAGAAAAGAGCTTTAAAGAAATTAGGTTTCCCAAGGCTACATGGTTAAGCCTGTGATAGAACCATCATTTAAAATGAAGTTTTGCTTTCAAATTCTGAGATTTCCTTTACATCACTCTACCGCCTTATCAGTATATTTAGTGCACATATAAAACGTTTTCTCAAACCATGCTCTCTGAAACAAATTTGTTAGCAACTGTTATTAAAAAAAAGGAGTTCCATCCTCAAACAAGTATTCAATATGTTGGTAGATTGTACTCCTATTCTCAATTATCCCCTCCCCACTTTCTTATAAGAGAATTACACATCCCTGAGGATTGCCATGTGAGGCATAGTGCCTTCTGCAGGAAAGAGAGACCTCCCTTGCCCCATCCCCTTTGTGTTTGGCATGTGACATTCCAGTGGAATGTGAACGCCCAGGCAGAAACTCTAAGATGCCTTGGGTCAATTCTTCCATTCCTCTTGCTCTTATACCTGGCACGTTCTATAACAGAGCTATTTCTTCAGCCTGAGACTTGAAAGGAGAGGACATGTGGATCAGAGCTGTGAGGCCCTGCAGCTTGTAACATGTGTTGTGAGTAAGAAGCAGAGCTTCGTTGTGTTATAAGCTGCTAAAATTGAAGGATTGTTATGGGGCAATGTTAACTCATATAAAAATACTGCATAGTATATCTCACTTCAGATATCCACAAGGAAACTGAGCATTTTAGGTTCTGAGAAGTCTCACATTAAAAAAAAGAATTTAAAAACATAGTGGTTTAAACACTCATATATTTATATCTATTCTTTCATAAACTACTGTTAAATGTCATTTATAAGGATTTTAAACAAAGAAGGCATAACACGAAGACAGGAAATAGGTAAAGTTCAGATAAGAGATGGCATCAAAATCTTGGAAGCTGGCAAGGCAGAATGGCTCACACCTGTAATTCCAGCATTTTGGGAGGCCAATGTGAGATGATCACTTGAGGCCAGGAGTTTGAGACCAGCCTAGGCAATGTAGCAAGACCCCATCTATAAAAATATTACCAGGGTGTGGTGGCTCACACCTGTAGTTCAAGCTACTCAGGAGTCTGAAGTGGGAGGATTACCTGAACCCAGAAGTTGGAGGCTGCAGTGAGCTATGATCACACCATTGCCCTCTGGCCTGGGCAATAGAGGAAGGACCTGTCTCAAGAAAACAATTTTTATTGGAAGCTGCAAAGCAGAAGAATGAATGATATCTAAAATTTATAGACCAGAGAAAGTATAAATCTAAGCAAACAATGGGGAGAGGCCTGAAACACAACAGCTTGAACCCTCAATCTCCCAAAGATTCAAAACTAAAGGCACAAGGTACCTCTGAAGCCAGGGGTATGGTTAAATCTGCAAGTGGGAAGTCGGTTTGAAAGCTTAAAATGAGTAGCAGTTAGAGCCAGTGTTTCCTTCTCCTTTGCCCCATGCAGCAAAGTGACTGTCTTTTCCCCACTGTGTCAGAAGATGGGTGTTTTAGTTTCTGTGAAAATGGAGCCAGAAGAATCTGATATTGAAAGCGTTAGGAACAGCTGAAGGAGAAGGTAAAACAAAAACGAAAGGATTGAGTGGAAGTTGAGACTGATGAGTGAGGCCCCCCTCCACACTCTCTTTCACATTTGGCTGCCGGGATACTGACACCAAGGCTTATGCCCCCCAAGCAGGAGATGGGGGTATTCATTTCTGGGGATGCTGACCAGGCCATGAGAAAGACCTACAGACAGAGTTTGGCATACTTCAAGGAAGTGGCCACCATATCACTAAGGGTACAGCCTCGTGGACAAGTCTTCTGCCCACCAATGAAACTATGTTCATGAAATGAGAATATACATTGGGAAGTAGGATGACAATCCCATAGTAATGATAGGAGCTAGAGAGCAGTGAAGCAATGCCTTCAAAATTCTGGGGAAAAGTATTTTTCCATTTACAGTTTTATAGCCAGAAAAACTATTAATCAGATGTGAGGTTAGAATGAAGACATTAGCAGACATTTAAGGTCTCAACACATTTTCTCCTAGGCTTTTTCAGGAGACCCTCGGAACATCTGCTCCAGCAAAATAAAAGTAGTAAACCAAGCAAGAGAGAGAGTTTAAGTTCCAGGAAGCAGGGAAGCAAAGAGGATTGTGGAGATGATGAAAACGTCCCACAGCTACGGCTGTTCCAGAGAGCAGCAGAACTGCTTGGCACAAGAGGACAGGACAGAGGGCTCCAAGAGGTACACCTTCGAGAAGAAAGCTACACAGTTATAATATTTAATGTTTGAACTAATTCAGAGGAGAGTTCAGTTATGTTAGAGAGGTACGTAGTAAATTATTAATTGACAGAAAACTAAGCAAACATAAAATGTCATTTATAACTCCAGTTGGTATAAGAAATTTTAAACAGGGCTGGGCGCGGTGGCTCAAGCCTGTAATCCCAGCACTTTGGGAGGCCGAGGCAGGTGGATCACGAGGTCAAGAGATCGAGACCATCCTGGTCAACACGGTGAAACCCCGTCTCTACTAAAAATACAAAAAATTAGCTGGGCATGGTGGCCCGTGCCTGTAATCCCAGCTACTCAGGAGGCTGAGGCAGGAGAATTGCCTGAACCCAGGAGGCGGAGGTTGCAGTGAGTCGAGATCACGCCATTGCACTCCAGGCTGGGTAACAAGAGCGAAACTCCATCTCAAAAAAAAAAAGAAATTTTAAACAAAGGAAAGGTAATACTTGTGGCTCAACTGTAAATAATGGTTGTGTAGCTACAGAAAGATAAACTGCTTATATTTATTTAAACCTGAACCACAATATAAGTATATTGAGAGAAATGAAGAGTAGGACACACTAAAAGTACATATAATGTGTGTCTTAGTTCATTTATGTTGCTGTAAAGGCATACCTGAGGTTGGATAATTTATAAAGATAAGAGGTTTATTTGGTTCACATTCTCTGGGCTGTACAAGAAGCATGGAACAAGCATCTTCTTGGGCTTCTGGTGAGGTCTCAGGAAGCTTCCACTGCTGGTAGGACGAGAAGGGGGACTGTGTACGCAGAGATCACATGAAGAGAGAGGAGGGAAGATAGAAAGTGGAGAGGTCCCATGCTCTTTTTAACAACCATTTCTTGAGGGAACTAAACAAGTGAGAACTTACTCATTATGAAGAAGACGGCACCAAGCCATTCATGAGGGATCCATCCCCATGACCCAAACACCTTCGACCAGACCCCACCTCCAACGTTGGGGATTAAATTTCAACATGAAGTTTGTGGGGACAAACATCCAAAGTATAACACAGTCGTGTTTCACAGACAGCGATAGGTGGTATCTAAAACTAAAGGATGGAGAAATAGGAGATAAGTATGTCATATAGATTGCATATCATAAGTATCAGAAGAAACAGGAAAAGAGTTTCAAGTGTCTGATGTATTAGTTGGAAAAGCAAAAAACAAGACTCCAGCACAACTATGTGAAGTTTCAGAATTCAGGGAACAAAAGGAAGTTCCTAGAAGCTTCCAGAGAGGTTAAAAAATAGTAGATGTCAAATCTCCTACAAAGGGGGTTGGGGGTGGGAAAGAATACGATGAAGAGCCTTTTACATGAAGCCTGTAGTAGCGCACAATTTCTTAAATTATGTTCTTTTGTTACTTGATAACAAATAAAACTTCAATTTAAAACTAGAAAATAAGTTAACTAAATGTACCCACTTATTTGACCACCGATCACTTTTTTCCTGGCTCTTGAGGAAAAAATGATCTATGAATTTCATTTTTAGAGAAACTGCTCTGACAGGGAGAAAACAACAGAAAACTTTGCAAAGGATTACATGTATAACTATGCCCTTGAACTGTTTACATAGGTGCCAACAGTGCTTAGCGGAAAAGCAAGTCTTGATAAAGAAGGAACCCAAGTGCACCGTCCATGAAGGACTTACAGTTTCTCCTCTTGCTCCTGCTTTCAGTCCGGTTAGTAACTTGCTGTGAATTTCACTAAGGGAGACGGGAAGGTCTTTGTAAAACCCCATCTTGCCCTGGCATATCAACAGCTGGTCTTTGGTGATGGTATACTAGATACACAAGTCACCATCATTCATCAAGGACACAGCCAAGTTACATTCCTTTGCTTTGGAATTTCTTTGCCTTTGGAATTTTCCATTGCTTCGTGAAGACTCTGGTTTCTAAAATTTCTGATGACACACCACATTTCAGTGAGTGTGATAGAATTACTGAAGGAGTAAAATAAACCTGGTATTTTGTGATGTCTTATGCTTATATATATCTGACCACTGCCACTCTTTCTTTCTTTGATATATAACACTTTGTGGAAGCTCCATTGCACTGCGGCCCCATACTGAACTTACTCTCAACTTGGATCTAAAGGGTTTCAGAACTCTTTCTCATACATGCCGCTGTTAAGCCAGATCTCCTCAGTTTTATATTTGGATTCAAGTTCTTGACCTTTTCTGTCCTAAATGAGGTATGGCTTGAGAGTTCGGTTCTGTCATTCAAAACATGTTTTAGCTCACAGCTTCATGTCACCCACCTATCTTATAAGCACTCTTCTATATATTTACTCCAGTGATTGCTTGAAAGGGTGAATCCGTTGGATCCAAGGAAATTAATCAGCACATTTAGCAACCACTGATTAATCAGTTTTAATTAACCAAACTGTAATGCCATTACACCCAAATTTCTCCAGCATGTCCAATGGATATTATGTCAGACGGTTTAAACCCCAGAATCGTTGTATCTATCACTTTCTGTTTGGCTGGCTCAGTTATCCTTTCACAAAGACAGTGCAAATAATTTCATATGCTGTTTTAAATGAACATCTTCTGGCTCGATAATCACCATTTCTTCTTCTGAAGATTGCCTCACAAACCATTCTTTCTAAGACATTGATTTTATAATTTTCTCCAAGATTTCTGTCTGGAGGAAAATAATCTTTCTTTTTTTTTAATGAAAAATCAAAATTGTATGTAGTCCTATGCTTTTAGCATTTCTTCTCTCTCCATGGTTCCTGAAAAATCACTGACAATGTTTGATGCATCATTTAAAAAGTGGTCTCAGTATTCCGAGACATAACTTGCCCAGATCACACTATTCTTTGCTCATCTTAGGCTTTAATTCCTTCTCTTCATTTTTTCTGAGGACTATTCTCATATAGCCCTCATATCAGATTATAATTAGGTTTGCAGAGCATTCTCAACTGCAAATGTACAGGGGACTGTAAGAATAGTAAACTCAATGAGAGTAGAAAGCTACCTTTAAACCCAAATAGATCAGTAATTACATAAAATTTACATTGACTAAAGACTCCTTCTGTAAAAGACAAAGATGGCCGTGCAAATAAAACAACAAAATCCAGTTATCTCCTGTTTACAGTCTGACATCTAAATCATAAGGTTACAGAAAGACCGATGCCAAAAGCGAGAAACCCACAAACCATACAAATACTAACCGGGAAAAAGCTAGTGTATTAATATCAAACTATAGTCTTTGTGGAGAAGTCGTTCTTGGAGAAAAGGAAAGATATCTTACCATCAATTCACCAGGAAGATATAACGATCTTAAATATGTATCCATATAATAAATAACCTCAAAATATATAAAGCAAAATTGCACAAATTAAAGGAATAAGTAGATAAATCAAACATTAATGCGTATTAGGCTGTTTTTTCACTGCTATAAAGAAATGCCTGAGGCTGGGTAATGTATGAAGAAAAGAAGTTTAATTGGCTTACAGTTCTGCAGGCTGTACAAGAAGCATGGTGCCGACACCTGCTTGGCTTCTGGCGAGGGCTCCAGGAAGCTTACAATCATGGTGGAAAGTGAAGAGGGTAGAGTGAGGGGTGAAGCACCTCACATGGCAAGAGTCGGGGTGAGAGAATGAGAAGAGAAGGCCAGGCTCTTTAAAATGCTCAGCGCTCCTGTGAACCAAGTCATCGCCAAGGGGAGGTGCTAAGTCATTCATGAAGGATTTGCCCCTGTTATCCAATGTCCTGCCACTGGCCCCACCTCCAACTTTGGAAATGGGATTTCATCGTGAGATTTGGAGGGGACAAACATCCAAACCGTATCACAGTGAGACAGCTTAATACAACTGTCTCCGTAACTAATCAACAGGGAGTCTTTGACAAAAATCATGGGAAGAATATAGAAGAGATGAACAATTCAGTTGACAAACGGCCAAATGGAAATCTTTAAAACAGTGCACTCCTAATTTCTAAATAAGTGTTATTTTCGACACATGTGTAACATTTACAAAATGTATGGCAGGCCATTAAGTTAATCATACCAGCACTTTGGGAGGCTGAGGCGGGTGGATCACGAGGTCAAGAGATAGAGACTATCCTGGTCAACATGGTGAAACCCCGTCTCTACTAAAAATACAAAAAATTAGCTGGGCATGGTGGCGCGTGCCTGTAATCCCAGCTACTCGGGAGGCTGAGTCAGGAGAATTGCCTGAACCCAGGAGGCGGAGGTTGCGGTGAGCCAAGATCACGCCATTGCACTCCAGCCTGGGCAACAAGAGCGAAACTCTGTCTCAAAAAAAAAAAAAAAAAAAAAAACACCAAACTTAAGAGAATTTAATAATAGAATAGTGTTTTCTATTTTCTTTAATCTCAGTGAAATTAAGATAGCAACCAATAGCCAAAAGTTAATAGGGATATTTCCATATGTTTGGAAATAAGGATTATACTTCTAAATGACCCATGGGTCAAGGAAGAATGGAAATTAGAAAATGTGTTAACTGAATTGTAATAAAAGATACTCACTTCATCTGGGATATAATGATCGTTGTGGTTAGAAAGAAATGTATAACCTTAAATGCATGTGATAAAATAAAAGGAAGTCTCAAAATTGATGACCTAAGCATATAAAGAAGTGAATAAAAGAACAAAAGTTAAGCCTAAAGAAAGTGGAAGGAAGAAAAATAGAAGGAGAATACAGAGAATCCACATAGTTTGTCATTTGACATACATAATACAAATGATCAACTCCTAGTGGAATTTTTCAAGAAAAAGGAAAAGAAGTACAAATAACTGGCATCAGTAATGAAAAAATATCCTTCTTAAACTCAAAAATGTTATGAACAAAGGTATCTCAAAAGTTTGAAAATTTAGATAAAATGTAAACATCCTGGAAAACATAGCTTATCAGTAAACACAAGAATTAATAGAAGAACTGAAATCTGTATAAATTTGTACCTATTAAAGAAGCTGAATCCATAATGTAGAATTTCCCACAAAGGAAACTGTAATCACATTTGGCTTCATGTGTGAATTATTTCAAACATTTAAAGAAGAAATATCACCAATTGTATACAATGTTCTGCAGAGATAAGAAAAAGAGAGAACATGTTCCAACTTGTTTTATAAGGCCAGCGTGATTTTGATATTTTAAAACTTGGGATGAGCAATAAAAATTGGAACCTTACAGGTTAGCTTCGTTTATTAACAAAGATGCAAAAATTCTACATAAAATATTAACAAAATGAATCCAGCCATGTGTGAAAGGGGCTCATATTCAGAATACATAAAACCTTTTACAGATCTGTAAGAGACAGACAACCCAATAGCAAAATGGGCATAAAAATTATACATGTTTTTCACAAAAATATTTTTGAACGACTAATAAATGTGAAGGGAACTGAAAATTAATGGTATAATGAGATGTCACAATAAATCCACCAAAGGGGCTATATAGTAAAAGACTGAGAGTAAGACATGAGTGTGGAGCCACAGGCACCCTTTGCTCTGCTGATGAGAGTGTAAATTGGTACCTTCTATGGAATTAGCCACTGGGTATAAACACATGCATGTTCTATGGCCCAGCATTTCTACCCCATGTCTGTATCTGCTCAATAGAAAAGCATGCAGATATGTACCAAAGAAACGCTTATAGTAGCATGTTTTATAAAAGCCAAAAATTGAAAAAGAAGCCAAATACCTACCAAAGACAAATAGATACATAATGGTTTATTCAAATAGTAGAATACTACAGAGTAGAATAGAGCAAATGAATGCTCTATGCAACAACATGGAAGACTCTCATAAACATGTTTTTGGATGACTAAAGCCAGAGACTATATATATATATGTATACACACACACACACACACACACACACACACACACACACGACTTCATTTATATAAAATTCAAAATTAGGCAAATAGATAGTGTCAGAAGTCCAAATAGTAATTACCTTTGGAAAGAAGTAAAAGGGAGGGGTGGTGCTTGGGAAAAGAGACAAGAGGGGGCTTCTGGAGTGCTGGTAATGTTCAATTGCTTGCCCTGTGTGGTAGCTACACAGTGAGGTCTATTTTTCATAATTCATAAACTGTAGAGCTATGATTTTTATATGTTTCTGTATATATTAATATATGCTTATAAGCATTTTTCTATTGTAAAGCTTAAAGATATACAATTAAAACTCAACTGATTTTCAAAAATCTAAAAAAAAACAGACTAACCCATTATTGGTGAGAATGCAGGACAGTAATTCTCATTCACTGCTGGTGGGAATGTTAATTGGTATGAGCAGATTGGGAAATAGATAGACATTTACTAATAAGATTGAAAAACCATGCTATGATCTAGGAAATCTACTCTAAGTACATACCCGAAGAATAGTATGTGAATATGCACTAAAATGCCTGTAGCATTATATCTTAACTGAACATCATACATATCAACATACACAAATTATGATACATCTATAAAATTTGCATAACATGTACACAAGTAAACTATAGCTACAAACATCAACATGGATGAATTCTACAAATATGATGCTAAGTTAAAAAGACAAGACGCAAAATCACACATGCAGTATGATCTCACACGAGTTTGGAAACATGCAAAGCAAACTCTTAATTTATGAATGCCATTTGCATATAGTAAAACTACCAAGAAAGAGATGTCATTGTCACAAAATCAGAAGAGTGGTTACATTTATGGAGTGGGGCTGGTAGTGAACATAATTTGCAGGGCTGCAGGGACTTAGTTTTATGGGGGTAGTGTCAAAGTTCTTTCTCATGACCTCTGTGGTTTTTCATGAACTTTTATCTTACATATATTTGTAAATCTAAAATATGTGCTATATCTTTCTGTCTATATGTAATATTTCAAAGTAGTAAAATGCTGCAATACTTTCCAAACAATGTATCTGTAATTGAGAGTTGCTTTTCCATAATAATTATTTTTATTATGAAATCATGTTTTTTTTTTTTAATTTTTTATTGCATTTTAGGTTTTGGGGTACATGTGCAGAACATGCAAGACAGTTGCATAGGTACATACATGGCAGTGTGTTTTGCTTCCTTTCTCCCCTTCACCCACATTTGGCATTTCTCCCCAGGCTATCCCTTCCCACCTCCCCCTCCCACTGGCCCTCCCCTTTTCCCCCGAAATCGTGTTTTTATTCCTGAAGTCAACTGTCACAATTTCATGGTCACAGAGCATTCAGCATATTCAGAATTACTCATATGAAATCATTTATTAGGATCTGTCTGTTCATTTGATTCCGATATAGCAAAAAACAAATCAAGGGTTATAAACCCAGGTAGTTTTCAGAGCCCAAGAACTAACACAAATGAGTTAAGAGGGCCTGTTACAGGACAAGACTCCTAAGCTTTTATGGGAAACGTCTTTAATAACTACTTAAAATATTGCAAAGTCAATGAAATGCCCAAATAAAACATACCCTTGAGCCGAATAGAAGAGAGGCAAATATTTTTGATCCTTTGAAAGAATGTGGCATCTCCCAGGCTATTTTGCATTATCCAGTCCAATTCTGGTTTCTCTATTTGTTGTACACTTATCACCATATTTTGATATTTCTGAAAATGTAGCTTTATTCACTCAAAAATTTACCAGACACTTGCCCAAGCCAGATTGTAGAAAGTTAACTCAGTAAATGACCATCAGGTTTATCACTGCTCAGAATGTCCCCTGAGGTTCTAGCAGTTGGGTGGGTCCTATTAAGTCTGAGCAAGTCAATGAGGAAATACCTCTGAACTGTTCTCAATTACGTCTATCCAATCAAAGTTACAATTTACACGACAAAAGAAGAGTTTTCTGGATGTTGCTCTAACTGCTCACACTCTGTTCATTTCCACCACAGAAAGTAGCCTTTTCTAGATTGTATTTGTTGGACCAATGTGGGCAAATGATCACATGACTGTCCTCAACTAGGTCCAAAGCGCAGATTGCCTTTTATAGCTCTAGCAAGCTGATTAGCTGTGAAGGCACCCCTGGCAGAGACATTTGCAATGGACATTTTAATTTTTTTTATCTCATGTAACTGCTGAAATAGAGTTACGAGGTACCAGCGTGATTTAAGGGGAGTTTCTTGCTCTACAGAAGTTACTTGGACAAAAGTACTTAATATTGGGTATGTGGAGCTGCCGTAATCCAATGAGGCGAGTTAGCTCTGGGAGGATGACTTATCACTTTAGTGGGCTGCTATCTCAGAAGAGCTCTGAAGCTTTAAAAAACTGTCTCTCTGAATGCCTATTAAAAAATGTTTTATTTTATGTCTTCTTTTTAATTTTAAACCTTCTTTCTAATACAACAAATCAGTGCTACAGAAGTGGCCCTACCGTTTATCCCTGCAATCTGCTCATATTTGATAAAAAGTTAGAGTCTTCTTTTTAAAAGATATGTCTTGGCCTTCTCACAGCATCAGGAGAGGCCACATTTTCTCTCTGTTGGTTTGTAAGGGCCGTATTCTAACGGGGGAGAACAGAAGGATAACACATAGGCAGGGAAACAAATCTCCATTTCTCTAGTTTTCCTTTTTGACCAATATGACTGTCTTTGGGCAGGCTGCTAGCCAGCTTCCAGAGCCACTAGGTCATTGCTCCTTCCTTGATTTGACCTTGTCTAGAACCATCACACTAATCCAGAATTGCTTCCTTTCATCAGGCAACCTTGGCTTGCACGACTCTCACCTTAGAACACTGCTGTCCACATTGGGAGCATTTAGTTAATGTCAGTGTACCAGATGCGATCGGCGCCCTAGAGATTCTATTCGCAGGCTGGTTGTGGGTGCTGCTGCTAATCCGTAAGTCAGACTGCCCTTGTATGTTGCAGCCTTCTTGTTAGGCGGTGCTGGGACGGTGTGCTCTCCCCACTATCACTCCTGGGTGACCGAGAGCCAATGACTGGGGTCAGAGGATGTAAAAACCATTAATGGGATGGACTCTGAAGTGCATTTTAAACTCCACCTGTCCACCATTAGACCGAGATAAGCATAGATTTCACCTGAAGTCACTGTCTTTCCCCTTCCCCATTCTGCTTTTCTCCCTCTCCTGCCGTTTTCTCCTGAGAGCACTGCCAAGGGCTGTGAACGGGTGGAGGTTTGCCCTAGTTGCAAGCTAAGTTAGCCTGCAACAGTTTTATCAATGATGGAAAAAGACAGGAGACTCCTGTCTCAGAAACAAAGAACAATTTTGTACACACAGCAATAGCAGTGGCCAGAATATCATCATTTTGGCATAGGTTCCCCAAGCCCTTATTTTCAAAGAGGGCCAGATGACAGCTGCATGTGCAGTTGCATTACAAACACCCTGAGCTTCAGGATTCGGATCTCTTACAACAGGAAGTAAGCAAACCAGCCCTTTTATTGTGCAGGGATTTACTCTGTCTTCCAAAGCTGTTCACTATGCAAACGCTTTTTAAACTTGACCTCCAACTCCTCATTTTCATTTTCACTGTCTTGAGTTCCAAAAAAAAAAAAAAACAAAGCTAAAGACAAAGTTCATAAGAAATTGATTTATTAAAGGAATGTTTGTGGGGAGAGACTTTTTCGTGGGTCTTTTTTTTAAAAAAAAAATAGTCCAGAACATAGGTAACCAATGACTCTGCTCTCAAGACCGGAAGAAACATGACAGACCCATGGAGAACTGTCACTTGGCAATTCTCTCATTTCTACAACCTCCTGGCTTCTGGAAAAATCTCCCAGTTCTAACAATTCGACTGATTTCTTCCTTTAGTGGTTGTGAATTTTTTTCCTTTCACACTTTACTGTAGGTGTGCATCTCTATAACTGTTGTCTGTAGAGCGTTGGAAATCTCTGCTGCCCGTTTTTATACTAGTTGTGACAATGGGGTGGACTTCTTCACCATGCAGAAGAGAATTAGCAACAACCAAGGCACCATCTGGCAGCTGTGTTTGAACCTACTTCTCAGGATTTGACCTGCAACCACCTTCCTCCCATTTTCATTAACAGGCATTAAATTAAAGACTACTCTTTGCCTGGCTGACCGTACAACCTGGTCAAGATATTCAGCACAGATTCCCCTGAACTTATTTCGCATTCCCTTAATTGGTTCAAGAAATCTTCGTTCTTCCCCTTTCAGAAGTCACGTCTTTAGCGGCACCCCATCTTTATTGCTAACGCAGTCGGGACTTTAAAGGTCTGAGATGGGTTTTTACTTGTAAGCTAACAGGTTAACCTGCCACAGTTTCATGAATGCTGGAAGAAGAAAGGAGACTTGTGTCACAGACAAAGAACAGTTTATGGCAAATGGCATTATCCACGGGGTGATGCAGAGACAGCTGGATGACACTTGGATACACAATGGGTTGCCTTACAAAAGAGAAAACTTGAGTTTAAGGAACCTCTGTCTTTTATACTGAGAAGTCAGCAAACTTGCCTAACCTTTGTCTTGGAAGGAAATGTTACCTTTATTATACTAAACAATAAACACATCTACCTTTTGTTATAGATGGAGGCAGTGTCTCTAGATTCCATGGCTCTGCTATATAAATACCTTGAAAAAATAATTCAGAATAAATGCAGCCAGCATCTCTATTTATAACATACACAGAAATAGGAGAGACCCATGAAAAAGTATCTTCCCACAAGCATTCCTTTAATAAATCAATTTCTTATGAACTTCGTCTTTAGCTTTGCTTTTTTGGAACTCAAGATAGTGAAAATAAAAATGAGGAACGGGAGGTCAAGTTTGAAAACCACAATAATAATGATTATTATTCGAGTATATCATGTAATTTTGTACATTATTATTTAAAGTTGAATAAGAGTGAGAAGGCATTTTTGGTGGCCACGTGCGTTTGGCTCTCTTTCCTAGTACTGTAGTTAATACATTCTAATGACTGAGAGAAAATGAGTGTTTGCCAAGGGAACAATGTGGGAGTGGCAGATTAAATGTTTAATTCAGCCAGCTTTGCAAACTGCATCGTTAGCACAAATTACCTTAAAGGCCTCCTAGATATTCCTTTCTGGTCCAATTCATTGGGCTTTTTTCTTTCCTTCCCTTCCTTCTTTCCACTCTCTCGTTTTCTTTCTTTTTATCCCTCTTTTTTATTTCTCCCTCACTCCCTCTCTTCTCCTTCCTTCCCTTCTCCCTTCCTTCCTTCCTTCCTTCCTTCCTTCCTTCCTTCCTTCCTTCCTTCCTTCCAGCTCACCGTCTACTTCTTGGTTAAGACATTATTATTTTTCTGTTAAAAGAGTCTGCGTAATTTGGAAAATGGAGAATTTTGAGTTCTATGATGTATAAAGGAAATGAAATACACATGAGTCTTCATAGATATATATGAATGCCATAGAGATACATATGTGTCCACATGTTAATACACGTATACATTATACATGCACATTGAAAGTAAGCTCCACAGTCCATCTGGATTGTTAATGCAGACTTTCCACAGTTGCATGTAAGCAATTACTGTCTTTGAAGTTTAAATGAATCCCATCTGCCACAAGACTCTATTAATCAGTACCGTGGCTGTCATTGCCCTCTTGGCATCCAGTAAATAGAATGTGCAACATGGTCAGCACCGGAGATCATCATTAGACACTAATTTTTTTATTTCACAGAAAAGAAGTACCTGGTACAAATCAGTAACTATCCGAAGGACTTAAAAATAACCACCTTTTCAAGGCTTCACTATAGGAACAGGAAAAAGAAAGAATAAAAATATTTGAGGACATTCAAATAGAAGCCAGCAGCCTTCCATCTTTTCACATCAGTCGTATAAGAGATATTATTATCTATGTAATACCAGAAAGGGAAGGAAGTCTCAGAAAGGTTAAATTCCTTTTCAAAGATCCCAACACCCAGGAAGTGGCAGAATGGAATGTAAACCCGGGTCTCTGACCCACTTTCATTTTTCTTTTCAACCGACCGCATTGACTTAAGCCGGGAATAATTACTCTACCTCAACAGACGGAACCTAACTTCTATATCTAACCAAGAGATTTGCCACCCTAAGCCAGGATACTTAAACAACGCCTTTGCTTCCTGGATGTCAGATGAGCAAATTAAAAAAAAAAAAAAATGCCTTTGCCTCACCCAAGACCCACTGAATTCCCCATCTGGGCAAGGGAGACAAGCTGCTTCCAATAAAAGTTCTGCAGATTTGGCCGCATGCTCGCCTGCAATCCCAGAACTTTGGGAGGCCAAGGCGGGTGGATCATGATGTCAAGAAATCGAGACCATCCTGGCTAAAATGGTGAAACCTTATCTCTACTAAAAATACAAAAATTAGCTGGGCATGGTAGTGCGCGCCTGTAGTCCCAGCTACTTGGGAGGCTGAGGCAGGAGAATCGCTTGAACCCATGAGAATCGCTTGAACCCAGGAGGCGGAGGTTGCAGTGAGCCGAGTTTGCGCCACTGCACTCTAGCCTGGTGCCTGGCAACAGAGTGAGACTCTGTCTCAAAAAAAAAAAAAAAAAAAGTTCTACAGATTGTTCTAATGTGCATTTAAGTTTGAGAATCTTCAGTCTCGCTCGACACACTCCTTTTTCAGGGCCCTTTGGTTGACTCACACCACTTCCAACTCAAAATATCTGACCCAGTTATCAGACACACCATCTCCCAAACTTTCCTTTTCTTCTCAGTTTCACCAAGGGACTATCATTCTTTCAGGCTTCATCAAGCCTCCAAATTTTAAGGTTTTATTTTTTCCTCCAGACTTTTAAGAAGTCTTTAAGCCACGCTGGGTGGTACCCACCTGCAGTCCCAGCTACCCGTGAGGCTGAGGCTGAAGGTGAGACTGAGGCAGGAGGAGTGCTTGAGACCAGGAGTTGGAGGCAGCAGTGTGCTATGATTGCCACTGCACTCTAGCATGGGCGAAACAGAGCTCCCTTCTCTAAAACAATTTTTCTTGATTTAAAAAACCCAAGATGTCATTCGTAACGACTTGCAGAGCTGTACTGAAGGGGAGGGAATTCTTTCCTTAGCAGCTTCAGTTTGTTCTGCAAGTGATTACTGCCTCTGAGGCTCTGCAAAGAACTGATCCTTTACATCCGGGATAAAAACAGACAAGGAGACACGGCATCGATTATATACACGTTATGTTTGCGTGACTGACATTCATTTACTTTGGAAAGAATTTTTTTTCCTCCTTTTGACATTTTAATGACTCTGCAGCAAAATGTCTTCAAAACAATGCCTTGACATTGACGTAATCCTGAGTTAAGTAGACTCAAAGAATACTTTATATGCCTGAATACAAACTAATCCTGATAAGATAATTTTCCCAAGGATAGTTTCGTTTGTTTTGGAGATGGAATCTCGCTCTGTCACCTGGCTGGAGTGCAGCGGCATGATCTAGGCTCACTGGAAACCTCCTCAGTTCAAGAGATTCTTCTGCTCCAGCCTCCTGAGTTGCTGGGACTATAGGCATGTGCCAACATGCCCAGCTAATTTTTGTGTTTTCAGTAGAGATGGGATTTTACTATGTTGATCAGAATGGTCTTGATCTCTTGACCTTGTGATCTGCCTGCCTTGGCCTCCCAAAGTGCTGGGAATACAGACGTGAGCCACCATGCCTGGTCCCAAGAATAATATTTTGACTGAGTTGAATATGCACATTTTTACAATGTTTGACATGTTCATTTGTGGTACATGTGTTAATAATACATAAAATAATGTTTAATATGTACAGTCATGCACTACTTAACAATGGGACATATTTGGAGAAATGTGTCGTTAGGTGATTTTGTTGTTGTGCAAACATTACAGAGTGTACTTACACAAACCTAAATGGTATAGCCTGCTACACACCTAGGCCATATGATACAGCTTATTGCTTCTGGACTACAAACTATATGGCATGTTACTGTACTGAATACTGCAGGCAATTGTGATACAATGGTATCTATGTATCAAAACATATCTAAACATAGAAATAAACATGGAAAGGATAGAGTAAAAATGTAGTTTTATAATCTTATGAGACTACCGTAGTGAATATAGTATATCAATGACCAAAATGTTGTTATGCAGTTCATGTCTGTATCATAAGTGCAGAGATTGTTTCATGATATCTATCATAGTATATAATTGACCAAAATGTTGTTATGTAGTTCATGTGTGTATCATAAGTGCAGAGATTGCTTCATGATATCTATCATAGTATATAATTGACCAAAATGTTGTTATGTAGTTCATGTGTGTATCATAAGTGCAGAGATTGTTTCATGATATCTATCATAGTATATAATTGACCAAAATGTTGTTATGTAGTTCATGTGTGTATCATAAGTGCAGAGATTGTTTCATGATATCTATCATAGTATATAATTGACCAAAATGTTGTTATGTAGTTCATGTGTGTATCATAAGTGCAGAGATTGCTTCATGATATCTATCATAGTATATAATTGACCAAAATGTTGTTATGTAGTTCATGTGTGTATCATAAGTGCAGAGATTGTTTCATGATATCTATCATAGTATATAATTGACCAAAATGTTGTTATGTAGTTCATGTGTGTATCATAAGTGCAGAGATTGTTTCATGATATCTATCATAGTATATAATTGACCAAAATGTCGTTATGCAGTTCATGTGTGTATCATAAGTGTAGAGACTATTTCAAAATATATACCATAGTGTTGTTTAATTTAGAAATATTGCTTTTTTGTTATACTTTGTGAAAAAATTTATTTGAACCCTTTACACATATTTTTATAACAATCTTTGTCATTACCAAATGCATTTTGGCATCATCAAACACGTTTTTCTGGAGTATATCATCTTTACTTTCCTGTAACTTTTTGTGAAACAGAATTCACATATGATACTATTATGGAAAATTATAGCCAGTGCTATAAGCACCCATTTACATAGTATTCATTTATTTAACAAATATTGCTGAGTACGTACTGTGGGCTGGGAACAGAGCTAAGTCCTCTTCTTATGGAGAAGACAGTAATAACGTTATGAAATGAAAGTTTTTTTTATAATTTCAACTTTTATTTTAGATTCAGTGGGTACATGTACAGGTTAGTTACATGGGTATATTGTGTGATGCTGAGGTTTGGAGTGTGAATGGTCTTCCCACCCAAGTAGTGCACATAGTACCCAATAGGTACAGTTTTTCAGCCCTTGTCCCCTCTCTCTCTCTCTCCACTGTAGTAGTACCCAGCATCTCTTGTGCCCTTGTTTATGCCCACGAGTACCCAGTGTTTAGCTCCTACTTACAAGTGAGAACAGGTGGTATTTGGTTTTCTGTTCCTGCATTAATTTACTTTGAATCACCACCTCCAGCTGCATCCATGTTGCTGCAAAGGACGTGACTTCATTCTTTATTATGACGATGTAATATTCCATGGTGTATACACGTACTTACATTTTCTTTATTCAATCTGCCATTGATAGGCACCTAAATTGATTCCATATCTTTGCTATTGTGAATAGTGCTGTGATGAATATTTGCGTGCATATGTCTTTTTGTGTAGAATGATTTATTTTCTTTGGGTGTATGCCCAGTAATGGGATTGCTCAGTTGAATAGTACTTCTGTTTTTAGTTTTTTGAGAGATCTCTAAATTGCTTTCCACAGTGGCTGAACTAATTTACATTCCCACCAACAATGTGCAAGCCTTCCCTTTTCTCAATAAACTCACCAGCATCTGTTGTTTTTTTAACTTTTTAATAATAGCCATTCTGACTGGTGTGAGATAGCATCTCATTGTGGTTTTGACTTGCATTGGAATATAAGTTCTGATGGAGTTATTCTACTGAAGAAAGACATATGAAAAGTATTTATCAGATACATTCCATGAAGTGTTGTCAAGTCAAATAGAGGAGCAGAGGATAGAGACTGGTGGGGAGTGGGATGCTCCTTTAGGGTGTAAGGGAATGCCTCTTTGAGGGTTGCCTTAACTGTGTCTTTTATTTTCTGTTCCAATGCTTTGATCTCGGGGCTGGCTGACCCTGGAGGGACTGCCTTGCTCAGGGATAGCCAAGTCTTAGACGTGGTAAACAACTCATGGGTGTGCTTTTCAAATCCAAACCAAAGAATCCAGAGCCCAGCCCACAACCCCCTCCTTTATCAGGTTATCATATTCTAGTCCACTACCCATCTGTCCTCATCACCCCAAGACCAGACACCAGGTCACTATAGACAACACCACCGAAATTATTTAAACTAGCCCATCCTAAGCCTGCTTACCTTCCCCTAGACACCATACTAGAGGCTCTTGCCCACAGCTGTCCCCACAACACTCTGCCTCCTGCTTGGCTCTGGCATTTCCCTGCCAGGTCCACCATGGCATATCATGCCCCTGTTCTTGGCAACTGTGAATAACAAACTGTCTTTTCAGTGGAAGTTGCCTCTTGGTCTGTTGCCCTTACGATACCTCAATATTTCTATTAATATATTTTAACACAGAGGGGGTGACATCGAAGGAAGGGGAGACTTGGATGAAGTAAAGAGTGTGACTAAGGATATGCGGAGTATGAACATTCCACTCAGAGAACTGCATGTGCTCGTGGGCATGTTTGAGGAGCAGCAGGTTGACCCTGTGGTCAGAGCTGAGTGGGCAAAGGAGAGAACACTACACATCCATCAGGAAGCAGGTTGCAGTAGTGGTTAATGTGAGCGCAGGTGTGTGGCGTTCATTCAAAACTTCCAGTGATTAGACTGTCAATGGGAAAGGCAAACGGGAAATCCAGATAATCACTTTTCCAGATATTGAATAACTTGTCAAAGGAAGAGACTAGGGCCAGACATAGGAGTAGATGGTTCATATCTCCTACAAGTTAGCTCTTGACTACTGTGAACAACAGAAGAGAAATTCTGTTTCCATATCATGCTCTCTGACTATAACGGGTTATTGCATTTGTGAAAGAAGCACTATGTTACCCGAAACAAGAACACTTTCAAAATGACCTGCTGGATCATCCCCACACCTGAGATCTTATTTTACATTTTCACTAAATGAAAATTCTTTTCCTCTGAGTTTTCCTAAAGTAGCAAAAAATGTGGGACAAAAGCATTACTAATGGAGTAGTAACAGAGTTGTCTCTGGCTGGGACTTATGCATGTATGACTAAATGCAATGGTTATTACGCATGTGGTGGTGGGCACAATATTTAGTATGCATGTGGTGGGCACATATTAACTAGAAACTCTTTCCTGCATATCTTATTACTGTGCTAGATATGAGGGATGCTTATAAGTGTAAAATGCTGTTCACCTTAAAGAGACCAAGGCGCCAAACCAAACACAGGTAAAACCACTGTCATTATGGTATTTAACAACAAGCCAAATTTTGGGGCATAGATGACAGCTTTTCTGTGAATTCAAAGGCAACAGAGAAGAAGGGCTAGCCTGATGAATGAAAAGCTTGATTTTAATTTTAAAGTTGGCCTTAAAGGAAGCATGTGGTTTTAACAGAAGGATGGTAGAGAGACTCCATGAAGGGAGCAAATGGGTAAAGCAGAAGAGAACGTGGATTGTTTCTGGTTAGAAAGAGGAAAGCATGAAAAAATACATAATTGCTTGAGATCTTGAAAATAAGACAAACAAGAATTTAGTGATAACTGGAGGAAATGGTGCATCGTTTATTATTTTGAACAAAGGGACATCATGTGAGTGTAGGAAAGATTTTCTGTCTGAATTAAGCTGATCGGTTCAAAGGTAAAACAACTAGAATTAAGGACGATAGATGTGAGGTATATTAGTTTCCCAGAAGTGCCATAACAAAGTACCACAAACTAGGGGGCTTGAAACAACACAACTTTATTGTCTCATAGTTCTAGAGGCTGAAAGTCCAAAGTCAATGTACTAACTTGGTTGCTTCCTCCTGGAGGCACTGAGGGAGCGTCTGTTCCATGCTTCTCTAATAACTCTGCAATTGCCAGCGCTCGTTAGTGTTCCTTGGCTTGTAGATGGGGTGCTCTAGTCTCTGCCTTTGTGGTCACATTGTGCTCTCTCCCTATTTATATTTGCATCTAAATTTCCCTCTTCTTTTAAGGATACCAGTCATTAGATTAGGACCCATCCTAATCTGCTTTGACCTGATTCTAACTTAATTACTTGTGCAAAGGTCCTATTTCCAAATAAGGTCCCATTCACAGGTACCACGAATTAGGGCTTAAACAAATCCTTTTAGAGGATATAAACCCACAACATGAGGATTAGGTAGTAATGTAGGTGCTATTGACTGAATTGTGTTACCCCTAGCTTCATATATTGAAGCCCTAATCCCCAATGTGATGGTATTTGGACATTGGGCCTCTGGGAGGAGATGAGGTTAAGACGAGGTCAGAAAAGTGGGGCCTGATCATGATGAATTAGTGCCCTTATAAGAAGAAATTATACAGAGCTTACTTATTCTCTTTCTCTCTCTCTCTCTCTGTCTCTACCATGTGAGGACACAGTGGGAAGGCTGTAAAAAAGACCCCTGCCTAGGGAACCAAATCAGCCAGCACCTTGATCTTGGACTTCCCACCCTCCAGAACTGTGAGAAATAAATTCCTGTTGTTTAAGACACCCAGTTTGTTGTATTTTGCTATGGCAGCCTTAGGTGAATAATAGAGCAGGTGTTAGGTGATTTGTGTATTCAGTAGTTCTCAGTGAACTGCCATGTGCTAAGCACTATGCTACATAATGGATTCCATGGACCAGGGTGTTGTGGTTGATCCATTAATGTATTTACGCATCTGTGTGTGTGTGTGTTTGTGTGTGTGTGTGTGTGTACTTATCCCCTGCTTTATTCCCAAAAGAACTTAGGCATCCAGTATGATTATAAAAGGGGGAATAGAAGATCAAGTAGAAGTGTGATAATTTGGAAGGATAAGAATTAGAAGGTAACATGCAACTCCCGAATAACACATTTGAAAAATATAGAATAGAAAACTTCTTGACAAAATATAAAATGCCTAAATTAAATTAACACATAAACCATTGATTAAATCAATTACTAAAAGACAATGAAAAGATGATTAAAGAACTACTTCAGTTATAATGATGCCAGAACCAGACAGGCTCAAGGCTGAATTTTATATAACCATCAGAATAACAGATGATTCTATCACTTGTTAAAACCATATTCAACTTTGGAAAACGATGGAAAACTACGTATTCCTTTCATAAATCCAGCTTAAGTTGAATATCAAACTTTACAACGATAATATAGAAGAGAAAGCTATAAACAATTATTTGTATTAAATGTAGGTAAAAAATTATAAATAAAATGCTAGTAAAGAAAATCAACAGCATGGCAAAAGATTAATACACTATGACCAACTGGAGTCATATTCTAAGACTGTAAGTAAGTATTGTTTTATTTTTATTATTGAGAAATCTGTCAACCTAATTCAATTTATTTAAATCAAAGGAGAAAGTATATAATTAGATGAATAGATGCTGAAAATGTATTTAACGATATGCAACAGGTATTCTTAGTGTAAAAATTCTAAGTCACATTAGAACAGGTAAACACGATTTATGAAAGAAAAACAATATTACTCAGAATGGTAAGACACTAAAATTGGAAGCCAAAGATGCCTGTTTTAAGCAGTGAAGCAACAGTGTTTTAGGGCTGGGTGGTAGACTGCCTGCTAACATGGTCTCCTCAATAATCTCTATCTCCTGGAATATCTCCCTTGGGCACTTCCTTTCTCTTGAGTCTGGCTGGTACTAGAGATTTACTTTGTATTTTATTTAATATATGGCAAAAATGATGGCCTGCCACTTCTAAGGTTGGGTTACAAAAGATAGTGACTTCTGCCTTGCTAGTCACACTCTTACTCCCTTTCACTCTTCTTACTTGCTAGCTCTATTGAAGTCCTCTAAGCCAGGAATGCCCAGCTCCCAGGCCATGGACCAGTATTTGTTCGTGTCCTACTAGGAACCAAACCACATAGCGGGAGGTGAGAAGCGGGCGAGGACGTGAAGCTTCACCTGTATTTACTTAGAGGTGCTCCCCGTCACTGGCATTACCACCAGAGCTCTGCCTCCTGCCCGATCGGCAGTGGTATTAGATTCTCATAGCAGTGTGAACCTTATTGTGAACTGCACATGTGAGGGATCTAGGTTGTTCACTACTTATGAGAATCTAATGTCTGACGATCTGTCATTATCTCTCACACCTCCAGATGGGACTATCTCATTGCAGGAAAACAAGCACAGGGCCCCCAAGGATTCCACATTATGGTGAGTTGTATGATTATTTCATTATGTGTTACAATATAATAATAATAGATACAAAGTGCACAATTAATGTAACATGCTTAAATCATCTCAAAACCGTCCCCTACAATCCCAGTCCACAGAAAAGTTGTCTTCCATGAAGTTGGTTCCTGGTGCCAAAAAGATCAGGGACTGCTGCTTTAGGCAGTAGCCAGGGAGAAACCCACAACCTACAGAGATCTGTTTATTTCCAAAAACAACTCCAGTAAGCTTGAAAGTGGGTCCTCCCTTACTTGAACCTTGAGATGGCGGCAGGCCAGGCCAGCGCCATGATTGTAGCCTGTGACAGTCATGAAGCTGGAGACCCAGTTAAACTGTGCCTGAGTTTCTGACCAGCAAACACTGTTGTTGTTTCTTGTAAGAAAATCAAGGAAAATACATTTACTACCCAGGGATGGGATAGCAGAAACATTATTAACAAAATGAAGAAAATATTTTAGAAACAGAAAAATTAGAATGATTAGAAGGATACACACATCAAAAGGCTGATAAGTTTGATCATCTTAGGAAGGGTTGCAATGACACGTGGGAAAGGCAGTTTTGACTGTTGCCATTACAAAGTGTTGTATTATGTTGTTTTGCTTGTTGTAAGTAGCGTGAATTACCACTGTAATTTGAGAAAATAATGAAATATATACAATTCTAAATTAACACAGTTTTAAAATAGTGTGGTCGGGGCACCTTTTTCCCTAGTATTTGTAGTTTTCTTTTTGTGAAGGAAGCTGACAAAATGTAATTTCTAGAGTCTCCCTGCCCCTTTGCTCCCCAAGGCAAGATAAAAGGTAGGATTACAAGATTTACTAACAGATCGACTTGGGGAGACTAACTTTGCAGGCATCATCCAATTCAGGTCCTCTTCCCCTTGGAAATAAAATGCCATCAGGGAGCAGGCATTCTGCTCCATTTCTCCCAGGACAGGATCTCTCCCGGCAGGATTGGCACTGGCTGGGCAAGGAACTCTGTACACTTCTGGAGTTCATGTGACAAGCTCGTTTGACTCCATAACTAAGCTATCTCAATGCTGACCTTCCATCTGCCTTACGGTTTGTTTTATTTCTCAATTTACTCAGAATTGGAGCAGAAAAGAGGAATGTAATTTGTTGATATTCTTTAAAAAGCAACAGTTTTAGTTTGGGAAAAAATTAGGATACAAAAACAAAAGTGGTCTGTGTATATATAAAATTTATCTAAACATGCTGTAAACAAATATGAATTCTACTCAGTGGGTTTACTTCTCACAATGTTATGGGTTCACAATTCTGTAACTACATCTGAGTTTTCTAGGCAAGCAAATGAGTAAATATATTGAGGATAATGAGGATCAGGGTTCTCACCTTAGGCAGTTACAAATATAGAACATCTTGTGGTGTTGAGTTGGAATTAGAGATGTCAGCATGAACAAATTAGTTTAAAGATAGACATAAAAAAGATGTATATGGTTTATTTATATATGCTCACACATGTACGCTCAAGTATTTCTATCTCTATAGCTATATATGTATGTGTGTGTGCATAGATAGATTGTATATCACATGTCAGCTAAAGTGCAAAGGCAACGACACAGCAATAGAAACGAGCACATGTAGTGCCCATATCTTATTTTCTGAATGTCGTTTGCCATCAAAAAGGAACTGATATTTTTGGAGAAATGGCTGATTCCAGAGTTGGGTCAAGGGGGATAAAAAATAAGTCTGGAACATCTGATTGCACCAAACATAATGAAGTGTTCAAAGACTCATGTCAAAAGGACACAGAAGTAAGTCTGAAGGATCTCCCATGGGCCAAATCTGGGAGGGACAATTTGAACATCAAAACAAGTGATGATAGAAATAAATTATAACCCATTGAATAAATATTTTTGAGTCCATACAAATAAATAAATGTGGACAGGAAAATTACTATTTCTTACAATCAAATGACAACTAATAAAACTTGAAAGAAAAATCGAGCTGGAAAATTCTTCAATGAATAGCAAAATTAGTGGGTAAAATATTCACAATTAACATGATATTTACATGGTCATGAAGTATCCTGCGTGTCCTGTTAGAAACCAGGCCGCACAGCAGGAGGTAAGTGGCAGATGAACCAGTGAAGCTTCGTCTGTATTTAAAGCTGCTCCGTATCACCGGCATTACCACCTGAGCTCCATCTCCTGTCAGATCAGCAGTGGCGTTAGATTCTCATAGGAGTGTCAACCTTATTGTGAATTGTACATGTGAGGGATCTAGGTTGCTTGCCCCTTATGAGAATCTGATGCCTGATCATCTGTCACTGCCTCCCATCACTCCCAGATGAGACCATCTCATTGCAGGAAAACAAGCTCAGGACCCCCACGGATTCTACATTATGATAAATTGTATAATTATTTCATTATATATTACAATGTAATAATAACAAAAATAAAGTCCACAATTATGTAATGTGCTTGAATCATCCTGAAACCATCCCTCACAATCCTGGTCTGTGGGAAAACTGCCTTCCATGAAACCAGTCCCTAGTGCCAAATACTTCAGGGACCGCTGCTCTAGGCAACAGCCAGGGAGGAACCAACAATCTACAAAGTTCTGTTTCTTTTCAGTAACCACTTGAGTGAGCTTGAAAGTAGGTCCTTCCTCACTTGAGCCTTGAGATAGCAGCACCCTAGGCTAACACCGTGATTGTAGCCTGTGACAATTCACGAAGCTGGAGACTTAGTTAAACTGTGCCTGAATTTCTGACCAACGGAGACTGGAAGACAAATGTTGTGGTTTCTTGCAAGAAAATCAAGGAGCATACATTTGCTACCGGGGGATAGAAGAAACAATATAAATAATATAAGTAAAGTATTTTAGAAAATGAAAAATTAGAATGATGAGAAGGATACACAAGTTGAAAAGCTGATGAGTTCATTTATGAATAAAAGAATGTAATATTTTCACTTGTTCTAAATTGGTTTAAATAGGAAATCTCTTGAGAGGGGATTACTTCTACAGTATATACGTAACCCCATGTCTGCTTCTCCACAGGACTTGAAGAGCATGTAGTATAAACTATAACTACCTAATAGAAGGAAATAACTTTTGCCTCATTCAAAGGTTATAAAGGTAAAGAGGTGTTTTCAGTAAAGAAGGTTATAAAGAAAGAGATTTGATATGATAAATTATTTTGCATGGTAAATTCTTGTCCTAAAGCAAAATGACTGGTTGTTTAAAAAGAGGGATGTTTAGGACAAGTCAGAAAGTCCAAACATGTTGTAGGTGGTTTAAGTTGTAAAAACATTCATGAAAGAGAATTTATTTTTATTTACTTATTTACTTTTTAAATTGTACTTTAGATTCTGGGATACATGTGCAGATCATGCAGGATTGTTGCATAGATACATACATGGCAATGTGGTTTGCTGCCTCCATCCCCCCATCCCCTCTATCTGACATTTCTCCTTATGTTATATCTCTCCAAACTCCCCACCCCCACTTAGGCCCCCCCACAAAACAGACCCCAGTGTGTGATGCTCCCATCCCTGTGTCCATGTATTTTCATTATTCAACATAAACCTATGAGTGAGAACATGCAGTGTTTGGTTTTCTGTTCTTGTGTCAATTTGCTGAGAATGATGGTTTCCAGATTCATCCATGTACCTACAAAGCACATGAATGAACTCATTGTTTTTTATGGCATAGTATAACATGGTGTATACATGCCACATTTTCCCTGTCCAGTCTATCATCGATGGGCATTTGGGTTGGTTCCAGGTCTTTGCTATTGTAAACAGTGCCACAATGAACATACGTGTGCATGTGTCTTTATAATAAAATGATTTATAATCTTTTGGATATATACCCAATAATGGGTTTATTGGGCCAAATGAAATTTCCATTTCTAGATCCTTGAGAAATCGCCACACTGTCTTCCACAATGGCTGAACTAATTTACACTCCCACCAACAGTGTAAAAGTGTTCCTATTTCTCCATATCCTCTCCAGAATCTGTTGTCTCCAGATGTTTTAATGATCACCATTCTACTGGTGTGAGATGGTATCTCAATGTGGTTTTGATTTGCATTTCTCTAATGACCAGTGATGATGAGCATTTTTTCCTGTTTCTTGGCCTCATGTATGTCTTCTTTTGAAAAGTGTCTTCATATTTTTTGGCCACTTTTGAATGAGTTTGTTTTTTTCTTGTAAATCTGTTTTAGTTCTTTGTAGATTTTAGATATTAGCCCTTTGTCAGATGGGTAGATTGCAAAAATTTTGTTCCCATTCTGTTGGTTGCTGGTTCACTCTAATGATTGTTTCTCTTGCTGTGCAGAAGCTGTGGAGTTTAATTAGATCCCATTTGTCTATTTTGGCTTTTGTTGCCAATGCTTTTGGTGTTTTAGTCATGAAGTCCTTGCCTATGCCCTGAATGGTTTTGCTTAGGTTTTCTTCTAGGCTTTTTATGGTATTAGGTCTTATTTTTAAGTCTTTAATCCATCTGGAGTTAATTTTAGTGTAAGGTGTCAGGAAGGGGTCCAGTTTCTGCTTTCTGCACATGGCTAGCCAGTTCCCCCAACACCATTTATTAAACAGGGAATCCTTTCTCCATTGCTTGTTTTTGTCAGGTTTGTCAAAATCAGATGGATGTAGATGTGTGGCAGTGCATCTAAGGCCTCTGTTCTGTTCTATTGATCTGTATTTCTTTTTTGGTACTAGTACCATGCTGTTTAGATTATTGTAGCCTTGTAGTATAGTTTGGAGTCAGGTAGTGTGATGCCTCCAGGTTATTCTTTTTGCTTATGATTGTCTTGGCTATGCAGGCTCTCTTTTGGTTCCATATGAAGTTTAAGGTGGTTTTCTCCAGTTCTGTGAAGAGGGTCATAGGTAGCTTGATGGGGATAGCATTGGATCTATAAATTACTTTGGGCAGTATGGCCATTTACACAATATTGATTCTCCCTAACCACAAGCATGGAATATCTTTCCATCTGTTTGTGTTCTCTCTTATTTCCTTGAGCAGTGGTTTGTAGTTCTCCTTGAAAGGGTCCTTTACATTATTTGTTATTTGTATTCCTAGGTATTTTATTCTCTTGGTAGCAATTGTGAATGGGAGTTTGCTCTTAATTTGGCCTCTCTGTTAGTCTTTTATTGGTGTATAGGAATACTTGTGATTTCCACACATTGATTTTGTATCCTGAGATTTTGCTAAAGTTACTTATCAGCTTAAGGAGATTTTGGGCTGAGACAATGGGGTCTGCTAAATATACAATCATGTCATCTTCAAGTAGAGACAATTTGATTTCCTCTTTCCTAATTGAAATCACTTTATTTCTTTTTCTTGTCAGATTGCTCTGGCTACAACTTCCAACACTGTATTGAATAGGAATGGTGAGAGAGGGTATCCTTCTCTAGTGTGAGATTTCAAAGGAAATGCTTCCAATTTTTGCCCATTCAGTATGATATTTGCTGTGGGTTTGTTGTAAATAGCTTTTATTATTTTGAGATGTGTTCCATCGATACCTACTTTATTGAGAGTGTTTAGCATAAAGGAGTGTTGAATTTTGTTGAAGGCCTTCTCTGCATCTATTGAGATAATGTGGTTTTTGTCTTTGGTTCTGTTTATGTGGTGGATTATGTTTTTAGACTTGCGTATATTGAAACAGCCTTCAATCCTGCCTGCTTGATCATGATGGATAAGCTTTTTGTTGTGCTGCTGCAATCAGTTTGCCAATATTTTATTGAAGATGTTTGCATCTATGTTTATCATGCATACTGACAAAGTTTTCTATTTCTGTTTTGTCTCTGCTGGGTTTTGGTGTCAGGAGGATGTTGGTCTCATAAAATGATTTGGGAGATACAGAAAAAGAAGATGGCATGGTAGGAGCAACTCAGGATTGTAGCTCTCAGTGAAGGCACAGAGGGTGAGTGCAAGCTGCATTTCCAGACGGATCTTTGTTGCCCACAGAACGGGGAAATTCCCAGGTGTAGGAGAGACATGGGACACCAGAGCAGCTGTTACAGCTGGCACAGACATTTCGGCCGGCACCACAGCGCAGCGGCACTCCACACAAAATGCACTGTTTTAGGTGCCCTGTAAAAGTGGCAATCTGAGATGTGGGAAGGCAGATTAGCATATCCATCTGATTAAACAGGACTTGGACAGTGAGCGAGACCAGGAGATTCCTGGGAAGTGACATTTGAGCTGGCACAGTGAGTCGCTGCAGGGAAATCACACAGATCCTGGTGCCCTTTCAGCAGGTGACTGAAATACCTGGGAGAGAGTCAACCATTCAACTTAAAAAAAAAAAGAAGGGCTCTGAGGCAGGGAGCCAGGTAATCAGGCTCAGCAGGTCCCACCCCCACAGGGACAAACAAAACAGCGATTTGAAATGCTTGGGGTTGAGAGTTTCACTGTGGGCACAGCTGAACCCAGGACAGTGCAGCTTGGTGGGGCAGGGGCATCCGCCATTACCGAGGCATTCCGCCCCTACTGAGGTACACTCCCATTGCTGACGCAGGACTGATCAGAATGACATTTGACACAGCCTGCCATTGCCGAGGCAACCCGCCATAACAGAGAGACTCCGCCAATACAGAGGCAAATGGAGAGCAAAAAAAAGCAGGAGTTGCAATTCTCATCTCTGATAAAATAGACTTTAAAGCAACAAAGATCAAAAGAGACAAAGAAGGACATTACATAATAGTAAAAGGATCGATACAACAAGAAGAGCTAATGGTCCTAAATATATATGGACCCAATACAGGAGCACCCAGATATATAAGGCAAGTTCTTAATGACTTACAAAGAGACTTAGACTCCCACACAATAATAGTGGGAGACTTTAACACTCCACTGTCAATATTAGACAGATCAACCAGACAGAAAATTAACAAGGATATCCAGGGCTTGAACTCAGACCTGGAACAAGCAAACCTGATACACATTTACAGAACTCTCCACCCCAAATCCACAGAATATACATTCTTCTCAGCACTACATCACACCTACTCTAAAATTGACCACATTATTGGAAGTAAAGCACTCCTCAGCAAATGCAAAGCAACTGACATAATAACAAACAGTCTCTCAGCCCATAGTGCATTCAAGTTAGAATTCAGAAACGAACTCAGAACTGCACAGCTTCATGGAAACTGAACAATTGGCTCTTGAATGTTGACTGGATAAACAATGAAATGAAGGCAGAAATAAAGAAGTTCTTCAAAACCAACAAGAACGAAGACACAACATACCAGAATCTCTGGGACACATCTAAAGCAGTCTCCAGAGGAAAATATATAGCAATAAGTGCCCATACAGGAAGAGTGGAGAAATCCAAAATTGACTCCTATCATCAAAATTGAAAGAGCTAGAGGAGCAAGGTCAAAAAACTCAAAACCTAGCAGAAGACAAGAAATAACTAAGATCAGAGCAGAACTGAATGAGATAGAGACACGAAAAACCCTTCAAAAAATCAATAAATCCAAGAGCTGGTTTTTTGAAAAGATTAACAAAACAGACAGACCACTAGCCAGACTGATAAAAAAGAAAAAAGAGAACAACCAAATAGATGCAATAAAAAATGATAAAGGGGATATCACCACAGATTCCATAGAAATTCAAACCATCATCAGAGAATATTATAAACAACTCTATACACATAAACTAGTAAACCTGGAAGAAATAGATAAATTCCTGGACACCTGTGTCCTCCCAAGCCTAAACCAGGAGGAAGCTGAAACTATAAATAGACCAATAACAAGGTCTGAAGTCGAGGCAGCAATTAAGAGCTTACCACACACAAAAAAGCCCAGGTCCAGATGGGTTCACCTCCAAATTCTACCAGACACACAAAGAGGAGCTGGTACCATTCCTTCTGAAACTATTCCAAATAATCCAAAAAGAGGGAATCCTTCCCAAATCATTTTATGAGACCAACATCATCCTGATACCAAAACCCGGCAGAGACTCAACAAGAAAAGAAAACTTCCGGCCAATATCCATGATGAACATAGATGCAAAAATCTTCAATAAAATACTGGCAAGCCAATTGCAACAGCAAATCAAAAAACTTATTCATCATGATCAAGTAGGATTCATCCCAGGGATGCAAGGCTGGTTCAACATATGCAAGTCTATAAACATAATTCACCACATCAACAGAACCAAAACAAAAAACCACATGATTATCTCAATTGATGCAGAGAAGGCCTTTGACAAAATTCAACAGGCTTTATGCTAATAAACCCTCAGTAAACTCAGTATTGATGGAATGTATCTCAAAGTAATAAAAGCTATTTGTGACAAACCAACAGCCAATATCATACTAAATGGGCAAAAACTGGAAGCATTCCCTTTGAAATCCGGCACTAGACAAGGATGCCTCTTTCACCACTTCTATTCAATATAGTACGGGAAGTTCTAGCCAGAGCAATCAGGCAAGAAAAAGAAATAAAGGGTATTCAAATAGGAAAGGAGGAAGTCAAATTGTCTCTATTTGCAGACGACATGATAGTATACCTAGAAGACCCTATCACCTCAGCCCAAAAACTCCTGAAACTAATAAGCAACTTCAGCAAAGTCTCGGGATATAAAATCAATGTGCAAAAATTACAAGCATTCCTATACACCAATAACAGACTTAAAGAGAGCCAAATCAAAATGAACTGCCATTCACAATTGCTACAAAAAGAATAAAATACCTAGGAATACAACTAACAAGGAACGTAAGGGACCTCTTCAAGGAGAACTACAAACCACTGCTCAACGAAATCAGAGAGGACACAAACAGATGGAGAAACATTCCATGTTCATGGTTAGGAAGAATCAATATCGTGAAAATGGCTATACTGACCAAAGTAATTTACAGAATCAATGCTATCTCCATCAAGCTACCATTGACTCTCTTCACAGAACTGGAAAAAACCACCATGAACTTCATATGGAACCAAAAGAGAGCCCACATAGCCAAGTCAATTCTAAGCAAAAAGAACACAGCGGGAGGCATCACACTACCGGACTTCAAACTATACTACAGTAATCAAAACAGCATGGTACTGGTACCAAAACAGAGATATAGACCAATGGAACAGAACAGAGGCATCGGAGGCAACGCAACATATCTACAACCATACAACCTTTGATAAACCTGACAAAAACAAGCAATGGGGAAAGGATTCCCTGTTTAATAAATGGTGTTGGGAAAACTGGCTAGCCATGTGCAGAAAGCAGAAACTGGACTCCTTCCTGACACCTTACACTAAAATTAACTCCAGATGGATTAAAGACTTAAACATAAGACCTTGCACCCTAGAAGACCATAAAAACCCCAGAAGAAAATCTAGGCAAAACCATTCAGGACATAGGAGTAGGCAAGGACTTCATGACCAAAACACCAAAAGCATTGGCAACAAAAGCCAAAATAGATAAATGGGACCTAATCAAACTCCGCAGCTTCTGCATGGCAAAAGAAACAGTCACTAGAGTGAATCCGCAACCAACAGAATGGGAAAAAATTGTTGCGGTTTACCCATCTGACAAAGGGCTGATATCCAGAATTTACAAAGAACTCAAACAGATTTATAGGAAAAAAACAAACAAGCCCATTTAAAAATGGGCAAAGGATATGAACGGACACTTTACAAAAGAAGACATACATGAGGCCAACAAACATATGAAAAAATGCTCATCATCACTGGTCATTAGAGAGATGCAAATCAAAACCACATTGAGATACCATCTCATGCCAGTTAGAATGGCGATCATTAAAAAATCTGGAGACAATAGATGCTGGAGAGGATGTGGAGAAATAGGAACACTTCTACACTGTTGGTGGGAATGTAAATTAGTTCAACCATTGTGGAAGACAGTGTGGTGATTCCTCAAGGCCTTAGAAATAGAAATTCCATTTGACCCAGTAATCCCATTACTGGGTATATATCCAAAGGACTATAAATCGTTCTACTATAAGGACATATGCACACGAATGTTCATAGCAGCACTGTTTACAATAGCAAAGACCAGGAACCAACCCAAATGCCCATCGATGATAGACTGGACTGGGAAAATGTGGCACATATACACTATGGAATATTATGCAGCAATAAAAAATGATGAGTTCGTGTCGTTTGTAGGGACATGGATGAATCTGGAGAACACCATTCTCAGCAAACTGACACAAGAACACAAAATGAAATACCGCATATTCTCACTCATAAGCGGGTGATGCAAAATGAGAACACATGGACACAGGGAAGGGAGTACTACACACTGGTGTCTATTGGGGGGAATAGGGGAGGGACAGGGGGAGGGAGCTGGGGAGGGATAGCCTGGGGAGAAATGCCAAATGTGGGTGAAGGGGAGGAAGACAGCAAAACACACTGCCATGTGTGTACCTATGCAACTATCTTGCATGTTCTGCACATGTACCTCAAAACCTAAAATGCAATTAAAAAAATAATAAAATGATTTGGGAAGGATTCCCTCTTTTTGTATTGTTTGGAATAGTTTCAGAAGGAGTGGTACCAGCTCCTCTTTGTATGTCTGGTAGAATTTGGCTGTGAGCCCATCTGGACCTGGGCTTTTTTTGGTTGGTAGGCTATTAATTGCTGCCTCAACTTCAGCCCTCATTATTGGTCTATTCAGGGTTTCAATTTCTTTCTGGTTTAAGCTTGGGAGTGTGCAAGTGTCCAGGAATTTATCCATTTCTTCCAGGTTTACTGGTTTATGTGCATAGAGTTGTTTGAAGTAATCTCTGAGGATAGTCTGTATTTTTGTGGAATTGGTGGTGATATCTATCCCCTTTACCATTTCTTATGGCATCTATTTGATTCTTCTCTCTTTTGTTTTTTATTAATCTGGTTAGCCGTCTGTCTATTCTGTTGATGTTTTCAAAGAACGAGCCTCTGGATTTATTG
This sequence comes from Callithrix jacchus, assembly GCF_049354715.1. Lineage (NCBI taxonomy): Eukaryota > Metazoa > Chordata > Mammalia > Primates > Cebidae > Callithrix > Callithrix jacchus. Next base: position 158,467,430 of record NC_133506.1, on the reverse strand, counting down.
ATTTTTTGAAGGGTTTATGTGTCTGTGTCTCCTTCAGTTCTGCTCAGATCTCAGTTATCTCTTGTCTTCTACTAGCTTTTCAGTTTTTAAATCTTACTCCTCTAACTCTTTCAATTTCAATGATAGTGTGTTGGTTTTAGATCTTTCCTTGCTTCACATGTGGGCATTCAGTGCTATAAATTTCCCTCTAGACACTGCTTTAAATGTTCCAGAAATTCTGGTACATTGTGTCTTCATTCTCGTTGGTTTTGAAGAACATCTTTGTTTCTGTCTTCATTTCATTGAATACCCAGTCAACATTAAGGAGCTAGTTGTTCAGTTTCTATGCAGTTGTGCGGTTCTGAGTTAGTTTGTTAATGCTGAGTTCTAATTTGATTGCACTGTGATGTGAGAGACTATTTGTTATGATTTCAGTTCTTTTGCATTTGCTGAGGAGTGATTTACTTCCAATTATGTGGTCAGTTTTTAGAGTAGGTGCCATGTGGTGCTGAGAAGAATATATATTCTGTGGATTTGGGGTGGAGAGTTCTGTAGATGTTTATTTGGTCTGCTTGGTCTAGATCTGAGTTCAAGTCCTGGATAGCCTTGTTAATTTTCTGTCTCATTGACCTATCTAATATTGGCAGTGGAGAGTTAAAGTCACTCGCTATTATTGTATAGGAGTCTAAGTCTCTTTGTACATTGTTAAGAACTTGCTTTATGTATCTGGATGATCCTGTATTGGGTGTGTATATATTTAGTATCATTAGCTTTTTTTGTTGCCTTGCTCCTTCTGCCATTACGTAATGCCCTTCTTTGTCTCTTTTGATCTTTGTTGGTTTAAAGTCCATTTCATCAGAGAGTAGAATTGCAACTCCTGTTTCTTTTTCTCTCTCCATTTGGTTGGTTAATCTTCCTCCATTCCTTTATTTTGAGCCTATGTGTGTCCTTGCACATGAGATGGGTTTCCTGAATGGAGCATACCAATGGGTCTTGACTTTTTATCCAATTTTCCAGTCTGTATCTTTTGATTGGGGCATTTAGCTCATATACATTTAAGGTTAATACTGTTATGTGTGAAGTTGATCTGCCATTTTGTTGCTAGCTGGTTGTTTTGCCTATTAGTTGACACATTTTCTTCATCGTGTCTATGGTCTTTACCATTTGGTACATTTTTGGAGTGGCTGGTCCTGGTTGCTCCTTTCCATGTTTAGTCCTTCTTTCAGGAGCTCTTGTAAGGCAGGCCTGGTTGTGACAAAATCTCTCACCAATTGCTTGTTTGTAAAGGATTTTATTTCTCCTTCACTTGTGAAGCTTAGTTTGGCTGGATATGAAATTCCAGTTTGAAAGTTCTTTTCTTTAAGGATGTTGAATATTGACCTCCACTCATTTCTGGCTTGTAGGGTTTCTGCAGAGAGATCTGCTGTGAGTCTGATGGACTTCCCTTTGTGGGTAACCCGACCTTTCTTTCTGGTTGACCTTAGTATTTTTTCCTTCATTTCAACCCTGGTGAATCTGACAATTATGTGCCTTTGGGTTGGTCTTCTTCTTGAGGTATATCTTTGTGGTGTTCTCTGTATTTCCAGGACTTGAATGTTGTCCTGCCTTGCTAGATAGAGGAAGTTCTCCTGGATAATATCCTGAAGAGTATTTTCCAGCTTGGATTCATTCTCTCCATCACATCCAGGTACATCTATCACACATAGACTAGGTCTTTTCACATAATCCCATATTTCTTGGAGGTTTTGCTCATTTCTTTTCACTCTTTTTTTCTCTAATCTTGCCTTCTTGATTTATTTCATTGAGTTGATCTTCAATCTCTGATATCGTTTCTTCTGCTTGGTCATACACAAGCTATTGAAACTTGTGAATGCTTCACCAAGTTATTATGTTGTGTTTTTTAGCTCCATCAACTCGTTTATATTCTTCTCTAAGGTGTATACTTTTGTTAGCATTTCAGCTAACTTTTTCTCAAGGTTCTTAGTTTCTTTGCATTGGGTTGGCACATGTTGTTTTAGCACAGGGAAGTTTGTTATTACCCACCTTCTGTAGCCTGTTTCTGTCAATTCATCAGACTCATTCTCCATCCAGCTTTGTCCCTTGCTGGTGAGTGTGTTCCCTTGCAGGAGGAGAGCCATTCTGGTTTTTGGTGTTTTCATCCTTTTTGTGCTGGTTTCTTCCCATCTTCATGGATTTTTCTACCTGTGGTCTTTGTAGTTGGTGACTTTTGGGTGGGGTCTCGAGTGGGCATCCTTTTTGTTCATGTTGAAGCTATTTCTTTCTGTCTTTTAGTTTTCCTTCTAATAGTCAAGCCCCTATGCTGCAAGACTGCTGGAGGTCAACCCCAGATCTTGCTTGTGTGGGGATCACTCATGGGGGCTGCAGAAGAGTAAAGGTTGCTGCCAGTTTCTTCTGTTATCTTCATCCCAGAAGGGTACTTGCCAGATGTCTGCCTGAGCTCTCCTTTATGAGGTGTCTCTGGGTATACAGGGTTCAGGGAGCTGCTTGAGGAGATGGTCTGTCCCTGTAGGAGCTCAAGTGCTGTGCTGGGAGCTCTGTTGTTCTGTTCAGAGCTGCTGGGCAGGTGTGTTTAGGTCTGCCGCAGTGGAACTCATAACCACCTCTTTTCCCAGGTACTCTGTCCTGGGAAGGTGGGGCTTTATTTGTAAGTTTCTTGCATGCTGCTGCCTTTTTTCAGAGATGCCCTGCCCAGCAAAGAGGTAGCCTAGTCACAGTCTGCCAGCAGAGGCATTGCTGAGCTGCCATGGGCTCTGCCCAGCTGCTGTGTAAACTTCCTTGTGATTTTGTTTACAGAGGTACAGTTAGAACTGCCTTGGTAATGGTGGCCTGCCTTAACAATGGCAGACTGCCTCGGTGATGGTGGACATCCTCAGTAATGGCAGACTGCCTTAGTAATGGTGGACTGCCTCCGTAGTGGTGGACTGCCTTGATAATGGCAGACTGTTCCCCCCACAGCCAGCGCTTTCCTGGGTCCAGCTACACTTGCTGTAAAACTCTTAATCCAGAGCGTTTCAGATTGCTGGTCTTTGTGGGGGTGGGACCCGCTGAGCCAGATCACCTGGCTCCCTGTTTCAGCCCCCTCTTTTTCAGTTGAATGGGCATCTCTGTCTCCCAGGCTTTCTAGGCACCAGTTGAAACAGCCACCCAGATTTGTGTGAGTTTTTGTGTGGAAACCATGGCACTGGCTGAAACAGCCATGCTGGAAACTCATGGCACTTTTCGGCCCAGGAATATCCTGGTCTGCGGGCAGCAAAAGCTCATTTGGAAATGCAGTGATCACTCATCCTCTGCATTGTTCTCCCTGGGAACTGCACTCCAGAGCTGTTCCTGTTCAACCATCTTGGATCTCCTCCTGAAAGAGAATTTATCTTAAAATGTTATGCAATTTTAAAGGTTAGTCAGTCTGCTACATGCTTCATAAACTGCTACTATGATTCTTAACTGTACCACTATCCTGCCTTAAAGTCATTAAATTTAAGGCAAAGCCTGGGGACATACAGAATTAGCCATGGTCCTAGCTATGCTAGAAACAGTCAGACCTTATCTACATTCTATCTGGTGTCCTAGGCTCCACACCTGGTACACAGCTAAAATCACTTACTTACTAGGGTTTTTGCCACAAGTAAACAGCATAACATGTACTTGAGACTACTGGAAAAACAGTTTTACAGGCAAAGCATGTAAAAGTAGAATGTGCCTTTGGTAAAAGATTATAAAAAGACGTGAAAATGTAATTTTTTTCTGCCTAGTTTAGAGAGTTAAAGGATTAAGTTAAATAAGATAAAGTTGAAGGTTTAAGCTAGTTTTAGAAAGTTTGTGAAAGATTAATCTTATAAAAGAAATTCTGTATATAAACATGTTGGCTAAAATTAAAGGGCTATTGTTCAGTCTATTCATAAATCGAGCTCTGGATAAACACAACATGGTTTGCTTAGAACATTGTTCTTCTCTTTAACAGAAAATTGTAATGGGTTATAAAGGTTTTGGTGATCTTACCTTGTGGTCAGACTAAAATTGAATAGATTCTTCTATAAGATTTTATTAAGAATTGGGTTTTACCTTAGTTGTGCACTAAGGCAATGGTAAAATTTGGCTTTCTTTGGGCTGATTGTATGAACGTGTTATTGGTTTGTGTTCTAAAATTATGCAAAACTCCTATAATTCTGATATGAATATTAGAATATTATCAGTAATGATTACAATTGTAAGGCTAAATTATTGTGTGCCACAGAGATACCAAATTTCCTTGTCATTGTGTTTTTGACTGTGGCTGCCCTAAGACTTTTTCTCATCCACAGACATTTGTTGTCTTGTAACCCTCTTTAAAAGGTGGTTTTGTAATCAGCTATAGGAATGTAACATGTGCTGTTAAATGCAGGTTTCTGATAACATTGGAAGATTATAACATTACAATAGAGGAAAAACTTTGAAGATTCTCAGGAAGACCTAAAATATTCATGAATATTAAGCAGAACAGAAGTTAACTGCATGGACTAAATTAATAGAAGACTAAAATAATCTTTTTATTACTTTTTGGTTAAAATGTTGCTAACCTTTTCTTTTTGGAAGCCAAGGAAATATTTCTTTTAAGCTATTTACAGCTTTTAATAATTGAGTAAAATACACTGCTATAAGCAAAATTTGAAGCATATTTCTCTCTACCTGATTTTTCTAAAATTTAGAAACTACTTGTGAGTATTCTTGACTTATAGCCATACAGTTCTTTGTGTAAGTGCAACAAAAATTGCTTTTCTTTTGTAATAGGACACAATTGAAGAAACTGGTTATTTTACTAAGGCTTTGACTGAAATTGCATGCTTTCCTTTAAGGAATCGAATTTGACTAATGGAGTCAATAAAAAAAACCCTTGGGAAAACAGGCCTCATACCTGTCTACACAGTCCCTGTACAGGATTCCTGACCTGTGGTAAGTAAAGAATGTTACTTTCTGACAGGCCCAGGAGTCCCAAGTTATCCAGGGACCGTGGGAAGAGAGGAATTTCCCAACTCATACAGGTATTTGATGAAACAAACGCATGGCTGGGCTTAGGGCTTTGGAAAGCCTTCTCTCAGATTCCTTATGCAACAAAATTCCACCAAAGCAAACTTAAAACGGAGCCTGTATGGCTAATAATTCCTTTTGCTATTGTTTATGCAAATAATCAGACCAAATATAATAAGACTAAAGACTAGCTTGCAAAAAATCCATCTTATCATGATTTTTTAAAATCAAAATGAGGACTGGAGAGAGAGAAATGATACTCCTCTTATTAGATTCTACTCTCACTGTCATCAGTTGCTTTTGCGTTTTTGTCTGGAATTTAACACTGATTATTCCTGTGAACCAACCAATGATTTCTGACTGCGCCTCAGAAAAAACAAGATGGGTGGATCATGGAAAAATCTGGATCAGTATTCTAATTCTGGGCATATACTGGCATTGGCTAGTAAGCCCATGTACCCAAGTCTTGGCAGGCATGACTACAGCCACTCACTACCTAGGCATGTCAGCAGCCTCAGGATTTTTTGGAGCCATCCTTACCTTCTTATTTTGTTTCAACATTCTTCTCTATCTAATAACCTGATTTGTCTCCTCTCACCTTCAGGTCATAATGCTCCACATGATCCTCAGTGAGGAATACTATTGGCTCAATATTCAAGAGTCACCCTTTTACAGGTGACCCCTAGACTGCCCATCAGTGGGACACAACAGAAGTGAAATCCTGCCCTATCTCCCTTGGACCTGGCTGGATATTGCTTTCACCAACCCATGGAGGCATCCTGCCCTGAGAGCCAAGAGACCAAGGCCCACAGAACAATCACTGCTGCCTCTCTGTCAGCAGGAAGCAGGTACAGAAGAATGGCCTTCAGCCATTTTCCCAGAGAATTAAGGTCTTGGACTCTTGAGAAGGGAAATGTTAAGTAGGTAGTCAGGCAGACATGGGCGGGGCAGGAGAAGCTACTCCCGTTGCCCCCTGGAAATGTCAGGGGACCATCAGTTAATAGTCAGGTGATTGTTAACTCTCTAAAATAATAATTGATTGCAGCCACCACCAGGGAAAGGCAGTTTTCACAATAGATCAAAACACCTGAAATTAGTGCTTTGCAGCTTCCCAACAAGATCTCAGGAGTTGATCAAGTACGCTCAAGAATGCATACGAAGAGACAAAATAGTGGAGTTTCTGACCGTCTAGAAACATTCGCCTGGTAAGGGAAGGCCGCCTCCAGCGCGCACGCATACAACTCCGGTAAACGTACTGTGTATGCAGCTCCTCTCAAGAGCTAGCAGGCCACTGCACATGTGGACAGACCACCCCACGGGAAAAATCAGGGGAGAAGTAACCTAGACCCCAGAAGAATGCCAGCATATACAACCGCAAGTCCACGGTCAAACTGCATACCTGATCTCTCAGTTGCCCTCTTCCATGTGTACCTGGTTTCATTTGTGCCCTAAAGCTCTTTAATAAACTCTCCCTTCTGCCCTCAAACCCGACTGGGTCTCTCACTCTGCTTTATGCCCCTCGGTCATATTTCTTCTGAGGAGGCAAGAATTGAGGTAGCGGTAGACCCATATGAAGTCACTGCTTCTAACACTTATCTCAGGTGAAAAAACTTAGAAAGTCAGATACTGCCTGTTCTCACTGTGAGTGGGAGCTAAATAACGTGCACACATAGAGTGTGAAATAATGGACACTGGAGGCTTGCAAGGATGAGAGGGTTAGAGCAAGGTGAGGGATGAGAAATTACCGAAAGGGTACAATGTATATTACTTGGGTGATGGATACCCTGAAAGCCCAGACTTCACCACTATGTAATGGAACAAAACTGCACACGTGCCCCTCAGATTTATACAAATCATCATAATAAAAAGAAATTAGAGAATACTTTTCAACTTTTAATTCCTCAAGAACTTTATTACACTTCTAAGTTCAGAGGGCAAGATAAATTAATTTTGGACTGCAAAGTCTTTGGAATTCATCTTGCAATGGGATTTAACAATAAATTATCCTTGGAAATTTGAGACTGAAAGAGGGGTTTATATTAAAACTGGAGGCACGGCCTGGCGCACTGGCTCAAGCCTGTAATCCAGGCACTTTGGGAGGCCGAGGTGGATGGGTCACAATGTTAAGAGATTGAGACCATCCTGGTCAACAAGGTGAAATCCCGTCTCTACTAAAAATACAGAAAATTAGCTGGGCATGGTGGCGCATGCCTGTAATCCCAGCTACTCGGGAGGCTGAGGCCGGAGAATTGCCTGAACCCAGGATGCGGAGGCTGCAGCGAGCTGAGATCGCACCATTACACTCCAGCCTGGGTAACAAGAGCAAAACTCCATCTCAAAAAAAAAAAAAAAAAAATGGAGGCACTTCAGCCATTACAGGGGAACCTGTATACCACCTCTACCCTTCCCATTAATTTGTAGAAGCGGTAACTCCCAGTACCTCAGAATGGACTGTATTTGGAAATAAGGTCCTTAAGGAGATAACTAAGTTTATGAGGTCATTAGGTTGGGCTCCATCCAATATGACTGTTTTCTTTTATAAGAAGAGAAGATTAGAATAGACAGGCACAGAGGGAAGGACCTATGAAGACACAAGGAGACAGCCATTTGCAAGCCATAGAGAGACCGCCTATGAAATCAAACCTGTTAACACTTTGATTTCTGAACTCTGGCCTCCAGAATTGTGAGAAAATAAAATTCTGTTGTGTAAGCCACAAACTCCACAGTACTTTGCTATGGTAGTCCTAGCAGACTAAAGTGTCACTGTCGTTGAATTTTATTGCTGACATATGCCCATAAATCTTATTATTGGAGAAACAATCGTTTTATTGAGAAAATGGCCTGAAGATGGGAACAAAAATATCCTGAAAGATTGCTGGTACCTTCTCCGTGGCGGATTGAGAGTTAAGCCCAAGGAGTCAAGGGATCAAAATGGGAATTGTTCTGAGCGAAGTATCTTCAACTACTCTTGATGTTTCTTTCCTCTGCTGGGAACACAGTTCAATGACTCCTAATCTATCTTAGATGGTGGGACAATATGCTGACTCCGGGCTTCTGTCGTCATTTACTCATTTCACCCCAAGGTGGCAGTGGTGTGGTGATTTGTTCTATTGGTTAGTTATGGAGAATTACACTGAGCATACACAGTCCAGTTTTGCCCTTCCTTGAAAGCAAGCCATTTGCAGGGAACAGGCATTCTGCTCTGCCCTTCCTGGGATATGTGCTGCCCATGAAGGGTGAAAGGGCAAAAGAACTACCTTAGAGCTCTTTTAATTGGATGTGTAAGTGTTTCTAATTTGTGGGTTCGGCTGGCAGATATATCGGGCTCTCTCACTCAACTATGAGCTCCCAATTTCACTTCCAGTTACAAAGATGATGTTTTGATTTCCCATCTGCCTTACTTTTTATTATTCAATTTGTTCAAAAGAGGATGTGCAGGAAAAATTCCCCCTCAATGGTGCCGATGCGATTCTATGTGATGTTTTTCATTCTAAGGAGTCTCTTGAAAGTGGGGATTTCTGTTATTTTTGGACACTTGGATGGATTGATGTTCCCAGTGTTGTCCCACACTCTAGGACGGAGTCAATGACTGATGACCCCCTTACATTCTAGGCCTAAATTGTAGCTAGGGAGGACCCAACTTTTATAACATAATATATTTAGCTTATTAAGTATTCTGCTCCAAGTCAATGTTCTTTTAAAAAAATTCGTAATGTGGATAAGGATATTCACCATATTATGTGTGGCTTAGTGAGTTTATATGAATGACAAAAGGTTACAAAGATAATCAATAGCAATCACCCAAGCCTAATTATGGTTCTAACTTCAGGAATCTTTTTGCCGTGTAATGCAGTTGATTTGCAAAATCCATTAACTCTGCTGTTTGATAAGGAGTCAGAAAAACAGTGAGCTCTGAATAGACAAGATGTTCAATGGCATCTGTGTTTAAAGTGTAAAATGAAATTTAAGAGAATGTAGGGATTGTAATATTACCTAGAGCAGCATGGGATCTGTGGGGTCCTCCTGTCGGAGTCCTATCTCACTTTGTCTGGTTCCGAGGCAAATGAGCATCATTATCTTCCCAGCAAGAGTTTAGAGTTAGCAACTGCTACATCATTTTTAAATGAGAAAACACTCTGATCTCTCCCAAACTGTTCTTCTCTCCAGAGTCAGAGAGGAAACCGCAGCTCTTAGAAGCTCCTCACACAATTGCTGGTTTGTAGCATCTTTAAAGTTCAGTATTGATGGTTTGCCTTTGCATCTTTTAAATTCTTTTTTTTTTTTATCTTTTTCCCATATTCATCTTTTCTCTGTTACAGCTGACGATGGGTACTGATCAGCAGAGAAATTATTTAAAATTCAGTTTCTTCCCTGAAAGCCTGGCCCTAGCAAATGTTAATGGAAATAGATTTCTCTTCATCTGCGGGCTGCTTCCTCCTATTGGCCTTCATATTTCTTTAAACTCCCATTCCATCATCAAGAAATCAGCATCTTAACTGTGGTGGATAATCCCTCCTAGGGTGTTAGTGAGAGAGGAGGGCCCAAAGGCCTTTGTCAGATGGTGTTTACACATGTTAGACTGGAGCTTTTCTGTCTAGCCATAGTTAATGTAATAAGACAGATGCCTGCCCAGTAAACTTTGTGGATAAGATTAGTTTTTCTAGGCAGGGCTATTCACAGTTCTCGTCACAGCGTGAAGGCAAGTTTTGTATTCCCTCGGAGGACAAAACTTGCTCCCGGCAAATAGATAAAATAAAACAAAGTGAAAATGTAAGTTGCCATCTCAGGGACCCCAAATAAGTGGTAATTTCACGTTAGCACTCTGTTGGTGAAATTGTATTGTTTTGTGACACATAAAGTCCTTATCATTCAAAGCCCTAAACTTAGAGGGTGATAAAAGTCTTCTGTCCTCTTGGTTTCTTTAGCTTTCTATTTTTAAACATTGAATCACCCAAAGGTGAATAAAGAAACCTCTTGTGTCTGGAATTGATATTTTTGAGATGATGTATTCATCCATTTTTATAAATTATTAATAAAACATAAACCAATAATATATTATCAACCTGGCATATTTTAATCACATTTCTTACTATTTATTAATAATTAAATAGGTAGTATTTTAACTAAAATATAACTGAATATTATCATCTGTGGCAATCCACTTTCACTAAGAGAGGAGGCCAGGTACTTTGGTGCTTCTAAATCCGTTTTTCAAATTTCAACATGTTGTCATTGTCAAGAAGTTTCTACTGACTCCTCCCTTCCCCCAAGTGCATGTCACCGAGCTTGCACTTGAACTAAGCCAGTCCCTTCAGATCAGGGGCTCCCAGAAAAGCAGGGACAGAAGGCCATGCATTCCAAGGCGCATAGTTCCAAATATACGGATATATTCCCAGATGGAGCCAGAGTCCCTGAAACAATCTGTTTCAAAGGGTAAATGCGGGTGATTTTGCATAGATACATATAGTTTTCCCCTCACTGTCTAGCTGAAATAAGTCCCTTGTGAAAAAGAAAGAGCAAATACCACTCAACTTCATCAACTCAGTATATGTTGTGTACAATCAGCTGAAAATACTGTTTTATACAACATCCAATGCAGGGAATGACTGAGAAAACGCATGTTGAACACAGTTCTATTGACTTATATGCATTCATCTAACACATATTCATGACTGACACTACTGAAAATGAGTTTCAGTTAATATTAACAATACAAAGGGAAACAGAGATTTTAACAAAGTCCTCCCCAGATGCCTTGAAAAATAATAACAATATGTAGAAATCTGCTGATTTGTATTTTCTGAGAAGTTCAAAATAGATCTTAAATAGAAAACATTTTCAGGATCTGAGGTAAGCACTTCATCTGTAGTAGTGCTTTTCTCGCTAGTATACAGTGTTAAGAGCTTTCTATTTAATGTCTGCTGGAAGGTGGCATTCAGCTAAGAATTAAGTCCTGAAATGAAGGTGGCTTTCCTTAATTGGACATTTCGATCAAATACCAAGAGTTGACATCTTGAAACTAAAGACTATTGATGAAAAGAGTCAAACTCTGTAAAATATTTTAAGAGATTTATTCTGAACCAAATATGCGTGACCATGGCCCATCACACAGCCCTCAGGAGGTCCTGAGAACATGTGCCCAAAGTGGTCGGGGTACAGCTTGGTTTTATATATTTTAGGAAGGCATGAGACATCAATCAAATACATTTCAGAAATACATTGATTTGGTTCGGAAAGGTGGGACAGCTCAAAGCAGGGACTTCCAGGCTGTAGGTAAATTTAAAGATTTTCTGGTTGACAACTGGTTGAATTTATCTGAAGACCTGGGATCAATGGAAAGGAATGTTCAGGTTAAGATAACGGATTGTGGGGACCAAGTTTTACTTGCAGAGGAATCTCCCATATAGCAGTCCTGAGAGAGAGAAAGAGAGAGAGAGAGAGAGAGAGAGAGAGAGAGAGAGAGAGGATTGCAAACTGTTTCTTATTAGACCCAAAAGGGTGCCTGGCTCTTGGTTGCTTATCTCCTGAATCCACAAAGAAGGGAAGGAAGGAAAACAAAGGGGAACGGGATTCTCTATAGAATGTAGATTTTTCCCAAAAGAGGCTTTGTAGGGCAATTTTAGGGAATGTCAAGGAAATCTATTTTGGGGTTAAATATTTTTCCTTGTCTCATAATATTATGCCAGAGTCAGAGTAAAAAGTAAGTTATGATATATAGAGTCAAATAAAACCCATCTGATGAGAATTTATGGTTTGCAGGGCCTGACTCCCTAGACCCCTTAGGTAGGAATATGGGCAAGAAAAAAATCAGAGCTTGCTCCTCAGGATTATCAAAATTACAGGCTTGGAGGTAATTAATCAGCATCCTCAAAGAGTTTCAAAGCCCTTACCCAGTAAAGAGTGCATTCTAAAATGCCTCCCAGTCATCCCAGCAAGTTGGCTGGGGGAGGTCCCTGGGTTAATAAGACATCCATGTTCTTTTTTTTTTTTCTGAGATGAAGTCTTGCTGTGTCACTCGGGCTGGAGTGTAGTGGCACAATCTTGGCTCACTGCAACCTCCACCTCCTGGGTTCAAGGGATTTTCCTGCCTTGGCCTCCCAAATAGCTGGGATTACAGGTTCGTGTCACCACACTCAGCTAGTTTTTTATATTTTTAGTAGAGACAGAGTTCCACCACGCTGGCTAGGCTGGTCTCAAACTCCTGACCTCAGGTGATCCATCCGCCTCGGCCTCCCAAAGTGCTGGGATTACAGGTGTGAGCCACTGCACCCAGCTAAGAAATCCAGGTTCTTATACAGATTCAGGCAAGAACTTTCTGATTACTTATTTTCTGATAGCTTATTTATGTGACTGTTGTTTTCACTAAACAATACATTCTTTGAAGAGCAGGGGGTCCCTTCTACGCTGTTATAGCACAAGCATTTTGGTAATAACTTGTAAAAAGAAAAAACTCTGTTTCTCTATACTTTCTCAAACTTTTGACAACAAATGTTTGGTTTTATTCCCACACCAACCTATTCCACAAGTCTTGGTGACCCTGACTGGATGTCCTGGTGTTTAACTCAATTCTAACGCTAACTGCCCAGAGTTAGCCCAGACTCCACAGGTTAAGGGCTCAGTGCCAGCAGACTGCCCCTCACCTCAGATGCCAGTCGCAAGTAGTGAGTCCCCAGGTTGCCACAAACTTCTATCTGACATAGCTACAAATCAGAGGTTCCCAGCACTTCCTCCTCATGTTTGATAATTTGCTAGAATAGCTCACAGAATTCAAGGTAACTTTATACATCATTACTGACTTATTAAACAGAAAATTTTAAAGGACACAAATGAACAGCCAGATGAAGAGATGCAAAGGGTGAGGCTCAAAAGGATTCTGTGCTCAGGAGCTTCTCTCTGTCTTCACAAATAGATGCATTCTAGTTCACCAACCTGGAAGTTCTCTGAACCCCTTTGGTTAGCATGTTTACGGAGGATCTATCACATAGGCATGATTGATTAAATCATTGCCCATTAGTGATCGGCTCAGCCTTCAACATCTTTCCCTCCCCCCAGAGTTCAGGGAGTGTCACTGAAATTTCCAAGCCTTTAATTATGGTTGGTTCTCCTGGCAACCACCCCGTCCCCACTGTCTCATGCTTAGGGGCTTTTCAAATGCCACCTGATGAACATAAACTTAGATGTGGTTGAAAGGAGCTTGTTTTTTTTTCTTTTTCTTTTTCTTTCTTTCTTTTTTTTTTTTTTTTTTGTGGCAGAGTCTTGCTCTGTCACCCAGATTGAACTGCAGTGGTGCAATCTTGGCTCACTGCAACGTCCATCACTTGGGTTCAGGTCATTCTCCTGCCTCCACTGCCCGAGTAGCTGGGATTACAGGTATGCGCCACTATGCTTGGTTAATTTTTGTGTTTTCAGTGAAGATGGGGTTTTATCATGTTGGTCAGGCTAGTCTCAAACTCCTGACCTCATGATCTACGTGCCTCAGCCTCCCAGAGTGCTGGGATTGTAGGCAAAAGGAGCTTGTTATGAACAATAGAGATTATTCGTTCACCTTTATCTCCCCAAGCTATTTCAGAAACTGGAGGTAAAAAAAAAAAAAAACCAAAACACCCAAAACAAAACAAATATTGTAACAAAAGATATTCCTATCACTCTTATCACTTAGGAAGTTACAAGGGTTTTAGGAGATCAGGCTAGGAGCTGAGGACCAAAACCAAAAAACACACAAACATTTATTTTTACCTCTTGATTATCATTTCATTTTTAAAATAAATTTTATTTTATATATTTGAGGGCTACAACATGATGTTATGGGATGCATATAGATGGTAAAGTGGTGCTATAGTGAAGCAGATTAACATATTATCTGATACAGTTACTTTTGTGTGTATGGCAAGAACAGCTAAAATCTACTTATGTCACTTTGGGAGGTCGAGGCGGGTGGATCACGAGGTCAACAGATCGAGACGATCCTGGTCAACATGGTGAAACCCCATCTCTACTAAAAAATTACAAAAAATTAACTGGGCACGATGGCGCGTGCCTGTAATCCCAGCTACTCAGGAGGCTGAGGCAGAAGAATTGCCTGAACCCAGGGGTCGGAGGTTGCGGTGAGCCGAGATCGCGCCATTGCACTCCAGCCTGGGTAACAAGAGCGAAACTCCGCCTCAAAAAAAAAAAAAAATCTACTTATGTGACGAAAGTTCCAGCAATCTCTCTTCCGTACACATGCCTAAAGGAGACCGGATCACCGCCTTGTAAAGATACCTGCAGTCCTATGTCCATTACAGTGTTATTCACAATAGCCAAAATGTGGAAACAACCTAAATGCCCACCGATGAAGAAACAAATAAAGAAAATGTCCTGTATATTACATACAATCTAATATTATGCAGCCTTTAAAAGGAAAGAGAGCCTTTCATTTGCACAGCATGAACGGACCTGGAGGACATTATGCTAAATAAAATAAGCCAGAGAAAGAAAAATATTGCAGGATCTGACTTGTATGTGAAATATTTCTTCTTATATCACAATATCACACTTGGCAAAGAGTACACACTAAATAATATTTTGAATAAAGAGTGACTATTTGAAAACTTTTTGGGAAATCAATTTCTTCATTTATAAAATAAAGATGGATAATTAGGTGTTCTATAACGTACCTTTGAGCTTAAAGAATCTTTACGTCTAAAATAACAATTTTCTTTTTTGAAAAAATTCAATTATTTTATCTTATTATTTATGTTAACTTAATTGAATTTTTTTTTTTTTTTGAGACAGAGTCCCACTCCGTTGCCAGGCTGGAGTGCAGTGGCGTGATCTCAGCTCACCGCAACCTCTCTGCCTCCCGGGTTCAAGCCATTCTCCTGCCTCAGCCTCCCAAGTAGCTGGAAATACAGGCATATGCCATCACGCCCAGCTAATTTTTGTATTTTTAGTAGAGATGGGGTTTCGCCATGTTGGCCAGGATGGTCTTGATCTCTTGACCTCATGATTTACCCGCCTCGGCCTCCCAAAGTGCTGCGATTACAGGCGTGAGCCGCCCCACTGCGTCCGGCCTGAATTATTTTTTAGAAGATACTTGGCCGGCATGGAAACCAAGAACTTCATGCACTTGGAAAGGAGATTGAAATGGAGGAACTCCAAATGTAGTAGCTGGATCTGCACATAGGCTGTCAGCTTATCCAGCAGCTCTTCATTGACCACCAGATTCCACCGGCAACTTCGCCCATTATAATGTAGAAGGAGGTGTTACTGGGGCCCCTGCCTGCTTCATAAGATACCAAGATATCAAGATATCGAAGTCAGAATACAGGCCCCCACCGCATATATTCACATACCCGAAACAAAAAGTTTTAAGACCCCTTTCTACAACTCAACTCTTAGCTGCCTCAGCCAGACCAGAGAATATCAGTCCCAGGGAGAACTTTGGGAGGAGACTTGTGGAGACTTCTTTGAAGAAAGCGAAGGCCTTGCTGTGCTGTGCCATGCGTGCTCTGGTTCAGCTCCAAGCCTAGCGGGGGAGTTTTAGAAAAGGCACTTGGAGAACTTTGAAACAGGTTCTCAGGAGCAACCTCAGAAGATTGAGGCCCAATTCTTGCCTAAGAAAACGAAAGCTGAGTGTGGACCAAGATTCACTGCACCCTTGTGTGTGAGAGAGCACTGCCTGGTCAGGAGACAGACCCTTGGGAGGAGGGAAGAGACAATGTGGTATAAATGTAGAACTTTTTTCTGGAGCTATGAGGAGACTCTGGGAAGGGTTGGAGAAGGACAAAAGTAAATCCGTGTTTTGATCACAATGCATGAGCCAGGCCTTGTACAACACTGTAGTTACATCATGCTTGGCGCGGGTTTGCTGCTTTTATGGCGCTCCCCTGAATTGGATTTGTGTTTGAAGATTTCCAAGATTGTATGATGCTTCTCAATAGACAAGAAGAAGAGGCCTTGCATGAGAGACGCCTGTTTTGGCTATGGCATTACCAGTAAGCCGTAGTGGGATCCGATCTGCTAAATCATGAGAAAAGCTTCAGGGGTTCATTGCTGTTTAGCCAGCTCTGCCTCTGCTCTTCCGTGGACACTGTGATACATGGCCTAGATCCCACTTCAAGGACTTGTTCCCCCACCTGTTGGGCGTGCTGTCAGCTGACAGGTTTCCACTGTTAGGCTTCCCTGGGATTGCCTCAGCTGGCTGCACACAACTCCCTTACCCAAGGTCAAATCCCTTCTTCAGGTAGTCTGCACCCAATGACCAAGGCTTTGACACGACTCAGAAATAACTGACGAGCTACTTGACCTCAGAGCTTCCAGTGAGGTCATCTGAGGCTCATTTGGTCTGCACTGCAGCTCACTTCTCCCTCCTGGCCTCTGTCCCCACCCTTCCACAGGAGTGGATACTAAGGGCACTCCCTAAGAAACATCATGCTCACTAAGTTCCCAGGAAGCCCTCCCTGCAGCAGAAGCCCTCTAGATGCAGCTTGTGATTAGTTTGTATCCTTGAAATACTACTTGGTTTCAAATTTGCAAGTACACATATGCACAATGGTATAAAGGTATGAGCTTAGAACAACTAAAGTAATGTATGTTTGAACAGAAATGTGTACACTTAATTTTCAAAATTATAATTTGTGAAATATGTTATCTGTAGGATTTAAATCATAAGGCACAATGCCTTGAGGCTTCTTCACAATGAACATGGAGCCCCTGGTGATATCCCCCATCTTCTTGCTCTAGACACAGCCACATATACTTATGCAGAAATCAGTTTCTCGAACATTTCCATGTACTCTGTCCTAAACAGAAGTTTCTGTTTAGTTAAAAAAAATAGAAAATTAATAATTTTATCACTGTGTAAAGAGTAAAGCAATAGTGACAAAACACGTGTTACAGATTCTGTGCCTTTTCCAGGAAGAGTTGATCACGCAATGCAATCCCAGGCCTTCCCCGCCACTTCGTTTTGAAACAGTCTGTGCACACACTCATTTCGGAGACACAGTCAAATCTTCTACTTAATGAGTCTTTAAAATGAACTGCGCGGTCGCTTAGCACGTACGTATTTATTATTAGCTCATTATGAAATTATGTCCTCCATTATGTGCAGGACGCTGCCCAGAAGGCACTGCCTTTCCACTTGGCCCCATTGAAAACTTGATAAACACATTTATTAAAAACTAACTGGTAGGGGTGAATTGTTCTTTACAGTAATTTGTTCTGATGCCAGTTCTGTTTCAAATCATTGCTCCTTTAGGGCAGAGAATGGTTGTGAACCTCGGCATCTGCAACAGGAATGTCTAAAACAGGGCCCTGCCTGCAGCACATGACTTAATATCACTTAATTGAATTCAACAAAACAAGGTCAATGGCATGTTATTTAGCAAACATACCTGTTTTGAGAAGTAATTTTATTATAAACTTCCTTCACCATAACTTTATTATTGCCTGTACACTGGGAAGTTGAGATTGATGAGGAGCAAACCTACTTCTGTGTCCTCTACTCCTAATTTCACTTTCGTTACAAGCCCATGCCAAGCCCAAGCGAAGAAATTCTGAGTCAGCTTCTGGTTCCAGCATTTCTATTCACACCACGGAGGAGGACTCAAAGAAGTGGCAGAAAGAGGAAGCAGGCCCCAGGTTCTTGTCTCTTAGACAATCTTTGAATTATTCATGTTTTTATTCTGATGCCTGGCCCAGTACAACTTCATATGAGCACACATGCTCACACCTGTCTACGTGAACACACACACATGGTTTTCATGTATTTTGAGAGGCTGCAGTAATGTGCAGAGTTCTGCATTCCTACAGGGGCATTTGTCTTTGTATGATTTGTGGCTATGTGACTTTCTATGTTTGTATGTGTGATTATTTCATCGATGCCTAGTCTTCTCCTGGACCTCACTTTCCTTGAGGGAAGGCATTGTTACCTTCCCCATGCACCCAGCGCAATGCCCAGCACACAGTAGCCACAAGTCAATGTTACGGTCTAGCCCTGGACTTCACAGTCCTCTAGGCAGGCACAGCTGAGATTTTTCCATTTCTCTTTTCTCTTTGGAAAACGCTGAGAGTGCCTTTGTAAAGGTTCATCATTCAAGAGTGGAGCTGCCGGAGTCGTGACACTAAATGAAGTTTTTGGTGACATTGCCTTTGACACTTAACTTGCTGAGTGATTCCCAAGGACTGAAGACGTCAACTGGGTAGATGATATCCATAAAAAGTAGAAAGTCATGCTTGCACGTGCGCGCGCGCGCACACACACACGCACACGCACGCGCACACACACGCGCACACACACGCACACACACGCGCACACATACGCGCGCACACACACACACGCACCATGGAAGCCATTGTTATCCTCTTCAGAGTTCCTGGATTCCCATGGAGAAAGGAAGATAAGTTCTACCTCCAACTCCTGGGGACCTAAACAGAGAAAGCTGCTGAAATCAGGACTGCAGTTTTGTCTAGAAGGAACTTGAGCCAGGAAAAGCCAAGAATGATACGCAGGAACTGTAGATTTATTAAATGTGTTTTCGCATCCAAAAGATCTCACAACAGAAATTGATAGTTTAGAATATAGGATTGAGAACAAAAGCAAAGGCATTAGGGTAACGAAGTTGAAAACCCAGCAGTAAGAGGGAGTCAGCACTGAGAAAAACGCCCCTTGAAGTGCATTTCCTTGTGTTAGATGTCATGGGCAGAGGTTAGATGTCATGGGTTAGATGTCATGAGCAGAGGTTAGATGTCATGGGTTAGATGTCATGGGCAGAGGTTAGATGTCATGGGTTAGATGTCATGGGCAGAGGTTAGATGTCATGGGTTAGATGTCATGGGCAGAAGTTAGATGTCATGGGCAGAGGTTAGATGTCATGGGTTAGATGTCATGGGAAGAGGTTAGATGTCATGGGCAGAGCTTAGATGTTGTGGGCAGAGGCCGGCAAACACCTGGGCTGTCGGCCCGATAGTTGAGTCTCTGTGTGGGAAACACTCTGCGCAACTTCTGAACACTTATTGATTGACCTCCTTTTACTGTAATAACGAATTCTGAAATTTAATGCTGCGCTTCCTAGGATGTCACAGGATGTTTTGACTCAGTTGGGCTCTTTAGTTCTCTAACTCTTTAATAACCAGAGTATTTTCAAACTAGTACCTGATTCAAAGACTGGTCAATGCTATTTATACTGTCGAAGTGGTAATGTTCTGGCCACCAGGTGATGAAAAGTCTCATAGATTTGCATTCAAAGGCGGTGAGGGGCTTAGAATCTATGAGGCTCAGACTATCCACGTCCTCTCATGGTGGAGTGCTATTCAGTATCCTGTGTTCCATCAGAGACCTACTTACAATTCCCCGCAGAGAACATACCCTTTTATGTTCTGTTATTTGGCACACGGTGTTTCTTCTAGTGGGAACCTTTTTGTTCTTTTCCATGCCTATGTAAATTCTACTCATTCCAGATTTCAGAGCTGAAGCGTGAGGTACATATTTAGTCAAATAGGTAAATAATATCACGTCTTGTACCCCACTTATTGATGTGTAGGAGTCAGCCTCTAAAAAAGCCCCAGTGATCCCTCTTCCCAGTAATCATGCTTTTGTGTAATCACGGAATCTCCTCCTATCGAATGTGGGCTGAACTTAATGGCATGCTTTTAATCAAAAGAATAAAGCAGAAATAGTGGTATGCGTATAACTTGGAGATTAAGTCAAAACAGTGTGCTCTCTTTCTCCCCCTCATAACTTTCTCCTGGGAAAGCCAGCTGCCTCGTCACAAATAACTTTATGGAGAGGCCCACTGAAGCCTTGGTCAAGGGCCGCATAAGTGAATATAGAGGTGCTTCTTTCAGGCTCAGTCAGTCCTCAGATAACTTCAGCCCCCAGAAACCCTGGGGCTTCATAAGACAACCTGAGCCAGAACCACCCAGCAAAGCTGTCCCTAGATTCCTGACCCATAGAAACAATGAGATCGTAAAGGTTTATGTTTTCAGATGCTACATTTCAGGATAGTTGGTAACTGATGCCTCACGTAACTTACATTTACTGAATTCCTACTCTGTGCTAAGGGGTGTCAGGGAATACACCGTGACAATCGAAACCAGACAAATACTTTATCCTCACGGAAAAACCCTATTCTGGGCCAGGCTCGGTGGCTCACGCCTGTAATCCCAGCACTTTGGGAGGCCAAGGCAGGTGGATCACGAGGTCAGGAGTTTAAGACCAGCATGGCCAACATGGTGAAATTTCATTTCTACTAAAGATACATAAAAATTAGCTGGGCATGGTGGTGTGCACCTGTAATTGCAGCTACTCGGGAGGCTGAGGCAGGAGAATTGCTTGTACCCGGGAGTCAGAGGCTGCCGTGAGCCGAGCGAGATAGCACCACTGCACTCCAGCCTGGGTGACAGGGTGAGACTCCATCTAAATAAACAAACCAGAAAAACCCTATTACTAAGTTTTTGATATCCATATTCATTAATACTAACCTGAATGCACAAACAAGGTTTTCTGGAGCTAAGAATATTATTTACTTACTACACATAATTGTAGGGTTCCCTTGTGCCTCAATTCTTACATCTAGTGCGACAAAATGAGAGCCAAACACATCCTATACATAAAGGGGATTGTAGGGGAGGAACCATGAAAAATAATCCTAGTTTTTATTACAGGAGATGCAGCTATTTCGCCTCTCCTGAGAGTTTCTTTGGTAAGCATCCTGGGTTCTTACTTTTACTTTATGGAATGAAAATAAATATCCCCAGAGGAAAGATAAGCCCAGATGTCTCCATAATCCTGAGTCTCACCCTCCCTTGAAATGTATATTCGTACCTTCCATCGCTTGCTTTTAGCGGCAGTCGAGGGTACGTTTTAGTAAGAGGCTCCCCAGGAACCTCTAACTTTGCAGCTCCACAACTATAACATGACATTAATCAGAAAATAAAAATTCTGAAACAAGTTGAATGTTTTATCACATAGGAATGGTAAAATAAGTAATGAGAGAGAAACTAAACATTCGGTGCATGTGGCATCAGGAATATATCAGATATCTAGAATAAATCTGACTAAGGTATACAAGATACAGAAAACTACAAAATATTACTGAGAAAAAAATCAATAAAATAGTAATAAATGTAGGGAATATATGCTATAATCAGTGATGGAAAGTCTCAATATTGCTAAGGTGTCTATTCTTGTCAAGCTGATTTATGGATTTAATGCAATGTCAATGAAAATACCAGCAGGTTCTTTTGTAGCAATTGACAAGCTCATTCTCAAATTTTCCTAGAAAAACAAGGAACCCAGAATAGCCAATGCAATATTTTAAAAAATAAAACAAACTTCAGTTATTATAAATCTGCCTGCTACAAATCATATACTTTATTATCTTCTCTAAATTAACAACTGTGATGCTGGCTTAAGGATAGGTAAATAGATGAGCGTAACAGAGAGAAGCATCCATACTTGTATATACAAGCGCCTGATTTATTACTAATGCTTTATTGTAATATAATATCTTTAATAAAAGGTGCTGAATCAACCAGATGTCCACATAGAAAGAAAGAAATACTGACACTACCTCACACCATATGTAAAACTTAATTCAATATGGGCTATAATAAGAGTTAAATCAATCAAGCTTCTAGAAAACAATATAGAAGAACATCCTCATTAATTTGGGGGACAAAAGCATTTCCTAAATAGAACACAAAAAAGCATTAATCGCCGGGCGCGGTGGCTCATGCCTGTAATCCCAGCACTTTGGGAGGCTGAGGTAGGTGGATCACGAGGTCAAGAGATCGAGACCATCCTGGTCAACATGGTGAAACCCCATCTCTACTAAAAATACAAAAAATTAGCTGGGCATGCTGGCACATGCCTGTAATCCCAGCTACTCAGGAGGCTGAGGCAGGAGAAATGCCTGAACCCAGGAGGCAGAGGTTGAAGTGAGCCAAAATTATGCCATTGCACTCCAGCCTGGGTAACAAGAGTGAAACTTCGTCTCAAAAAAGAGAAAGCATTAATCATAAAAGAAAATATAGGAAAATCAGACTTTATTCACATTAAAAACTTCTGTTTGTTTGAGAACATTGAGAGAATAGATGCAGTAAGCCAATGGAGAGACAGACTATAAACTGGAAGGAGGCATTTGGAATACATCTGTCTCTCAAAGGACTCTAGTCCTGAAATATAAACTCCTACAAATCAGTCAGAGAAACGAAGACAACCCATGCTGTGTCACAACCTATGGCTATTGTAAGGTTTCGAGGAGTTATGTAAGGCTCATAAACAGTGCTTTAAAATTTTAGCAAATTGATTCACTGCCACTCAAAGGATGAAAGTGTCAGCCCAACAGTTGAATCTCTGTATGGGAAGCCCTCTACACAACTTCAGAACACTTAGTTATTGACCCTCTTTTACCATTGTTTTTAAAATAGGAATAATAAATTCTAAAATTGAATGCAGTGCTTAATAAGATGTCATGTGATGTTTTGACTGAATAAGTTGAACTCTTTAATTCTCTAACTCTTCGATAACCATAAACTCTTCAAACTTGTACCTGAATCAAAGACATTGATCAATGCCGTTTAAACTGTCAAAATGGCAATGTTCTGTTTATCAGGTGATGAAAGTCTCATTGATTTGCATTCAAAGGTGGTGAGGAACTTAGAACCTATGAGTCTAAGTCATAGGTTCTAAGATTCTAAATTCTCATTGATTTGGTTCTAAGGTTCTAAAAGTATTATTGATTTGCATTCAAAGGTGGTGAGGAACTTAGTACTACACCTGTCCTCTGATGGTGGGGCACACACATTGTGATACATCTTTATTTGCTCTTTGGTACAGTTGTAATTTGCAAGTCTGATTATGTCATAATTTTGAATGAAACAAATCAAGAAAGTAACAGATCATGAAAAATTTTTACTGAGTCAGGAAATTATGAGCTAGAGAAGACCTCGGTCCTGTTGACTTATAAACTGGATTAGAAATACCATAAGCATATCAGGAGCCACAGATTATGTATGGCATGGATCTCCCATAAATAACAATTTTATTCTGTTATATAGATGGACAATGGCAAATAATTTAATGATGCTAATTTAATAGTAGCCAATTTGATACATTTTATATTAAAAATATTGATATATCATGAGTGAGCTCCCATTCACAATTGCTACAAAGAGAATAAAATATCTAGAAATACAACTTACAAGGGATGTGAAGGACCTCTTCAAGGTGAACTACAAACCACTACTCAAGGAAATAAGAGAGGACACAAACAAATGGAAATACATTCCATGCTCATGGATAGGAAAAATCAATATCATGAAAATGGCTATACTGCCCAAAGTAATTTATAGATTCAATGCTATCCCCATCAAGCTTCCAGTGACTTTCTTCACAGAATTGGAAAAAACTACTTTAAATTTCATATGGAAGCAAAAAGAAGCCCGCCTAGTCAAGATAATCCAAAGCAAAAAGAATAAAGCTGAAGGCATCACATCAAACTATACTACAGAGCTATAGTAACTAAAACAGCACGGTACTGGTACCAAAACAGATATATAGACCAATGCAACAAAACAGAGGCCTCAGAAATAATGCCACACATCTACAAGCATCTGATCCTTAACAAACCTGACAAAAACAAGCAATGGGGAAAGGATTTCCTATTTAATAAATGGCATTGGGAAAACTGGCTAGCCATATGCAGAAAGTTGAAACTAGATCCCTTTCTTACACCTTATACAAAATTAACTCAAGATGGATTAAAGACTTAAATGTAAGGCCTCACACCATAAAAACCCTAGAAGAAAACCTAGGCAATACCATTCAGGACATAGGCATGGGCACAGACCTCATGACTAAAACACCAAAAGCAGTGGGAACAAAAGCCAAAATTGACAAATGGGATCTAAGTAAACTAAAGAGCTTCTGCACAGGAAAAGAAACTATCATCAGTGTGAACAGGCAACTTACAGAATGGAAGAAAATTTTTGCAATCTAACCATCTGACAAAGGGCTAATATCCAGAATCTACAAATAACTTCAACAAATGTACCAGAAAAAAACAAACAACCCCATTAAAAAGTGGCTGAACAATATGAACAGGTACTTCTCAAAAGAAGAAATTTATGTGGCCAACAAAAATATAAAAGAAAGCTTATCATCACTGGCCATTAGAGAAACACAAATCAAAACCACATTGAGATACCATCTCACATCAGTTAGAATAGCAATCATTAAAAAGCTGGGAAACAAAAGATGCTGGAGAGGATGTGGAGAAATAGGAATGCTTTTACATTGTTGGTGGGAGTGTAAATTATTTCAACCATTGTGAAGACAGTGTGGCGATTCCTCAAGGGTCTAGAACTAGAAATGCCATGTGACTCAACAATCCCATTACTAGGTATATACTCAAAGAATTACAAATCATTCTATTATAAAGACACACGCACAGGTATGTCTATTGAGACACTGTTCACAATAGTAAAGACTTGAAACCAACCCAAATGCTCATCAATGATAGACTGGATAAAGAAAATGTGGCATATATACACGTGGAATACTATGCAGCCATGAAAAAGGACGAGTTCATGTCCTTTGCAGGGACATGGAGGAATCTGGAAACCATCATTCTCAACAAACTAACACAAGAACAGAAAACCAAACACCACATGTTCTTACTCATAAGTGGGAGCTGAACAATGAGGACACATGGACACAGAGAGGGGACCATCATACACTGGGGCTTGTTGGAGGGTAGGGGGCAAGGGGAGGGGTAGCATTAGGAGAAATACCTAATGTAGATAATGGATTGATGGGTGCAGCAAACCACCATGGCACATATATACCTATGTAACAAACCTGCACATTCTGCACATATACCCCAGAACTTAAAGTATAATGATAATAATAAAATTGATATATACTATGAAGAGTATATAAAGTACACAAAAATTTCAAATAAAACCTAAGAATTCCAAGATTTTATCCACTTGCTGAGGGTCCCTTAGGCAACAAATCCCAAGACTCTGGGAATGAATGTTCATGCTCCTCTTAGGGAGTGAGGTTTATGAAGGTCTCATAGTCATCTAAACTAACCCTCTTATTTCACAGTTGAACATTCTGAGTTCCAAATAGGCAAAGCTAGTGGCAGAGCCGGGGCCAGAGCCTGGGAGTTCTGCCACCCGCTCTGGAGGGTTTTCTGTTTTGTTTCCAGAACATGACAGGTGCTGTAGCATGAACCATTAACAATATGCCTGAAGCTGAAGCTGTGTTCAGTGGTTTACCAAGACCTCTTAGAAAAAGACCTTGAAACGCTGTCATGGTTTTTTTTTGTTTTTGTTTTTGTTTTTTGCCAAGTTGCCCTGAAATCATGGATGGATTAGTCTCTGCAGATTACATGACAGATATTTAGTAATTAGCCCATAGGTTTAAATAGTGTTCTACCAAACTCACTCAAATGGAACACAAATGCCCTAATTGAGTTTCAGTTTTCACAAGCAATATGCCTAAGGAAGAGTAGAGAGAAAAGGACAGCACTGTGATGTATTTGCAGTGACAACTTGGCTTAAAAATAGCCCTGAAAAGAAGTGGCCATTAATGATACAACATTCATGCAGGGACACACGGTCCAACTCCAATCAGAGTTATAATTTTTGGAGCATTTCTAAGGCCCGGTTGTTTTTTTTTAATTTTTCCTTTTAAAGTTTCAGAAATGGGGAAAGAACGAACATAGCAAATCTCCACCAATCAGAATGAAATATTTAATCTAATTTTTATGAGAACGTTAGTGTTTTCCAAGTTTTTCTCTGAGAACAATGGAAAGAATGTGGGTGGATAAACGATTTTTAAAAAGTGCAAATCCGGGCTCTTTTGATTTCGCCAAATGCTCTGCCGTGATGGAAATGATCTGTCATCTGCTGCCTTGAAGGTGCTGGAAAGGTCGTGAGCCTTGGAGCAGCTGCAGACATCACGCACTTGGGGACGGGTGATCTGCTTCCTGTTCCTCTGCCATGTGCGTTTATGTCACACGACGTTTGGCTTTGGTTTTCAAGGCTGTGTGTGCGCATGCTGCTTTCGGCGCTATCCTTCCTCTTGCCAGCCATGAGATTCTCTCCATAATTTCTACTCCTGCTCATCTGAGACAATCACCCTGATCCCTATTTCATTTTCTTACTTGAAAAAAAAAAAAATACGCCAGGCGTGGTGGCTCATGTCTGTAATCCCAGCACTTTGGCAGTCTGAGGCAGGCGGATTGCCTGAGGTCAGGATTTTGAGACCAGTCTGGCCAACATGGTGAGACCCCGTCTCTACCAAAAAATACAAAAAACTTAGGCATGGGGCGTGCACCTGTAGTCCCAGCTACTCGGGAGGCTGAGGCAGGGGAATTGCTTGAACCAGGGAGGTGGAGTTTGCAGTGAGCCAAGATCGCACCACTGCACTCCAGCCTGGGCAACGGAGCAAGAATCCATCTCAAAAACACAAAACAAAACCAAGTAACTGGTGATTTTTTTCTGACACCGCATATGCACCAGAAGAAATATACATAAATTTTTTGAATAAAATTGTTATGTTAGAACAGTTTTAGATTTGATAGAAAAGGTACAGAGATAATACAGAGAGCTTCTGTAAATGCCATAGCTTCCCCTGTTAACCATACTGCATTAGTATGGTACATGTGTCACAAGTAGTGAGCCAATATTAATAGATTATTATTAACTAAAGGTCATACTTTATTCAGATTTCCTTAGTTTTTACCTAATGTCCCTTTTCTGTTCCAGGAAACATCTAGAATGCCTCATCACAGTTAGTAATTCTGTCTCCCTACGTTCTTTTTGGCTGTGACAGTTTATCAGGCTTCCCTGGGTTTTGGTGACCTTCAAAGTTTTGAGGGGTACCAGTCCTCAAATATATTTTGTAGACTACACCTCAAATGGTATTTGCCTAATGTGTTTCTCCTGATTAAACAGGCTATAAATTTTGGGGGAGAAGACCAGAAACTAAAAGTGCCATCCAGGTTACCTCCTATCAAGGTTATGTGCAATCAACGTGACTGATGTGATGTTAACCTCAATCGCTTGACTGAGGTAGAGTCTGTGGAGTTTCTCTCTCTCTCTCTCTCTCTCTCTCTCTCTCTCTCTCTCTCTCTCTCTCTTCTTGGAGACAGGGTCTTAGCCCAGGCTAAAGTTCAGTGGTGCAGTCACAGCTCACTGTAGCCTTGGCCACCTGGGCTCAAGCAATCCTCCCACCTCAGCCTCCTGAGTAGCTGGGACTACACACATGCACCACATCACTAATTTTTCTTCTCTTTTTTTTTGGTACAGATGGAGTCTCACTTTGTTTTCCAGGTTGGTCTTGAACTCCTAGACTCAAGCAATCCTCCCACCTTGGCCTTTGAAAGTGCTGAGATTAAAGGCATGAGCTACTGCGTCCAGCCTGGCGTTTCTCAACAGTTCAATTGTTTATTGCCCTTTCCAGAGTGTACCTGTAAAGAAAGTCACTATGTGCAATGCACACTTAAGGAAAAGGAAAGAAATGACATTCTTTGGAATTATTCAGTATGGGAGATGTGTCTCTTCTCTGTCATTTATTTCTTTATTCCATCGTTTGCTTACACTGGTATGGATTCGTGGACATTGGTTTTGTATTTTGGGTTATAATCCAGTAATACTTTATTTCATTAGTCAAATTAGTCCAGCTTGGGCCTTTGGAACATCTTTTAGTTGGCTCCTGTGTCCCCGTGTTTTATTCCTAACAGTGTGTGTGGCTTTTTGTTTGATTGTTTTAGCTTTTCTGCCATTACAAGATGCT
This sequence comes from Callithrix jacchus, assembly GCF_049354715.1. NCBI lineage: Eukaryota > Metazoa > Chordata > Mammalia > Primates > Cebidae > Callithrix > Callithrix jacchus. The sequence continues at coordinate 158,439,637 of NC_133506.1, read as the reverse complement.
CTAGGATCATCTTATCTATTTCCTGCCCGGATCCCAGGCATTTCTTCAAAGAACCCTGGTTTCTTTTATTAGAGAATGGCATCAGAAACTAAGATCTGTGTGCTGGGTGCATGTATTGATATTGGGGTATGGATGGTTCTCAGCCTGTGTATACTAACCTGTGCCCGTGTGTGTGTGTGTGTGTGTGTGTGTGTATGTAGGCACACATATCTGTAAATATTTCCATATCTATATTAAGCTAAACATGAGTTCATTCCAATGTCTCAATCCTAAGCTGTCACCACAGAGATCATTCCAGCCGTTTCCCCTTGTCTATCTGTAACTTCCCACTCCAACAGTGAGAAACATGGCTACCACCACCTGCCATCCATTTGATTGTTAATTTCCAGTAGACATAGGCAGTATATCACAATTGTTGGCCACTCTCCCTTCAGTGAGGTTATTCCAAACATTTGCAATAAAGTTAGACTCTTTCAGCACATTCTGTGTTCAATTCTGGGATTTCTGACCTCCTAAATAATTTAAGTTTTTATACATTAAACTTCACTATCTTGGTGCAAAGTTCTGTGGGTGTTCACAAATGCGTACTGTCATATATCCACCATTATAGTATTATACAAGATAATTTCACCACCTAAAAAATCCTGTACTTTACCCATTCAGCCCTCCTTCCTTTCCAGACAATCACTGATTATTTCACTATGTCTATAGTTTTGCCCTTTCCAGAATGTTAAATGTTTCGAATCATATGGTATCCAGCCTTTTCAGATGGGATTCCTTCACTTACTAATATGCATTTAAGATTCATCTGTATATGTCTGTGGTTTGATAGCTCATATATTTGTTGCTAAATGATATTACATTGTATGGATATACCACAGTTTGTCCATTCATCTATTGAAAAATATATTTGTTTCTTCCAGGTTTTGGCAATTATGAATAAAGCCGCTATAAACGTTTGTGTTTAGTTTTGTGTGCACGCAAGATTGTGTAGACATAAGTTTTCAGATCAGTTGGGTACACACCTAAGAACATGATTGCTAGATCACATGGCAGGACTATGTTTAGCTTTGCTGTGAACTGCCAAGCCCTCTTTCAAAGTCGCTGTACGATTTGCATCTCACCAATGATGAACGAGAGCTCCTCTTGCTCTGAAACCTTGCCTGCAATTGGTATTGTCAAGCTCTTGGACGTTAGCCATTCTAATCGGTGTTTAGTGGCATTTTATTGTTTATTATATACTTTTTTTCACCCAGATAATAAAATCCATTGATTTTTTTGAAAGACTTGGGGGCTTTTTAGCTACTTCTCTTCATGAAGTATGCTGCATTCATAGTGTAGGAATTGAGGTTGATTTTCTAGATCTTACAAAGGGTTCCATTACTGTGATTGCCATTTGGTTATTTTATAAGTGGAATGGTTAGTTTTGTTTTTTTGTTTTTTGTTTTTTTTGAGATGGAGTTTCACTCTTGTTACCAAGGCTGGAGTGCAATGGAGCGGTCTCCGCTCACCGCAACCTCCACCTCCTGGGTTCAGGCAATTCTCCTGCCTCAGCCTCCCAAGTAGCTGGGATTACAGGAATGCGCCACCATGCCCAGCTAATTTTTTGTATTTTTAGTAGAGATGGGGTTTCACCATGTTGACCAGGATGGTCTCGATCTCTGGACCTCGTGATCCACCCGCCTCGGCCTCCCCAAGTGCTGGGATTACAGGCTTGACCCACCGCGCCCAGCCAATTTCTTACATTTTTTTTCCTTGGGAGCAGAAGGGCTGCTATAGACATTTTATATCCAAAGTGAAATTCATTGGCACCTTTTTCCCATTCACTCCATGCACTTTCCAGCTATTTACGTTTAGTTATCATATTGCACAAGGTAGGAGGATAGGGCAGTGCAACCCACTTAACAGATGGGTCAATTCGGGCCTAGCTACAAAGGGTGATGAAGAAATGCTCATCTGGTAGCCACTGGTAGAAACACCTCATAGGTAGGGACTGTATTTTCTTCTTTTGTTTATTCCTAACCTCAATCCAGTAGAGAAGTATTTGGCAATTTTGACTAAGTAGACCTGTAAGAATAGCTGGGTTTTCAGATTTCCTGACCAAACTCTATGCATGACCTCTGGCTGCTGATTCAGTTTACCTCTGAATTATGCCTGAATGATTCCTAAGTTTACAGAATAACCCTTGACCATCAACCCCAGGTAGCTTACCGGACCTAGTGGTGTGGGCAGTCGTGCTGGTGGTGAAGGCAGACCCTAGGAGGTTGGCTCTGCTTCAAAATAGGGATGGAAGCTGTAAGTCAGCTTAGTGTGGGTCTGGGCCGGGGGCTCCTTTCACACCTGATTGTCCTGTTCTTTGCATGGACACCTGCATGGGGATGCCTAACATGTTTCCCGGGAAGATGAGAATAGCTATATTTAACTCTCACATGTGTGAGCTCCATATTTGTGCAAAAAACTAGCATTTTGTCTTCATGCACTGGATTTGCATGCTTTGGGTAATGTCTTGCCCTAGAAAATAAGCTTATGTTTCCCATTTTACATTATTACACAGTACGATGTGTGGCTAATTTATAGCTGTGTTAGGAACTTGTTTGGAAACACACAATTGTGAATTCAAAATGTACAGGGTGAGAAGAAGAGATAAGAATAAGATGAAAGGACTCAGAAGATGAAAGCCGTAGATGAAGACAGGTAGAAGTGGCTTAATTCATCTTTTATTCTGTGGCATGCTAGATGAACACAAACTCAGTTTCAAAGCTATGTCATACATGCTATTATGTGCACATACAGAAAACTGACACTCATCCACTTGACTACGTCCAAAATTAATTTCTTCTGGGGAAGAAATTGCGTATGATAGCTATTGCCCTAGAGCCTCTGAGTGCTTTTTTTCTACATTTTATTGATGCTGTAATTAGTGAGGATGAAACCATAAGTAGCTAAGTACTTTCCTTACTTCTTTACCCAACATCCTTGAGTGAGGACTGAAGCTGGCTATGTGCTGTGAAATCAGACATGTACAGGCAGGTCTGTGCCTACCAGCTGAAAGATTGAAGGGGCTCCTTTTATGTGAGGACAAATGAGTCTCATGGGAGAGGCAGTTATTGGATTCATTGATGAATTGTCCACAGGGTTGAGATTTCCAAGTAAAAAGAGTGCAAGGGGCTGCCATTTAACTTCTCAGGCAGCAAACTTTTATGGAAACAAAATTCACCCTCAGGGGCGCAAGAGGTCGTTGTCCTCACCAGGTCCAGGAAACCGGAATGTGAGTGAGGCATGTGGATTTTAATGAAAGTACACATGGAGCCTAGCACCCATGGAAGGTGCATGAAGTTCCTGGAGAAGAAGGTTTGAATAAACTGAGTCAAATGAAGGCGCTGTGTGTCGTGTGCTAGTTCCATTGCTGAGACGGAAGGAGAGGGTTTTGAACACTGGTGAGATTTGGCATATTTCCAAGTCTGTGCAATAAAAGATGGCAGAAAGATTGGTTAAGACAAAATCAGCGCCAATGACATAATGAAAAACTGCTGGATACAGAGCCAGCCCCAGAAGATGTACAGAGGGGAGGCAAGTGCCATCAAAAGGAGGAGAACAGGTAATAGTAATGTTTACCCAGTGGCACCCCATGACCCATTACGGACACCCCTATGAGGACTGGGACCTGAGAGGCTGAAGTTTCAGTGATTTCACCAGTAGAGGGATATAATAAATCAGCATAAATAAAACAGCGACCAGAGGCTACTTGTTACGGCCCATATTCCATTAGCAACCTGCCTTCAGGAGTCTCCTATTTGACTTTTAGGTGCTGGAGATTACAAATGCGAATGAGATACAATCTTTGCTCACAAGGCAGTCACAGCTGACAGACAGAGAGAGAGAGAGAGAGAGAGAGAGAGAGGAGAGAGAAATAAAACAGCAATGACACCATAGTGACCTGTGTGCTAGGTTAAATGTATGCACGGAGCAGGGTGCCTGATTAGACATGAGGGAGATTTGAGTCTTTGAGGAGCTGATATTTCAGCCGAGTTTTGAAGGACCAGAAGAGGAAGTGTATTCTAAGCAGTTATTCATTGATTTCTTTAACAAATATTTGTTGAGCTCCTGTGGTGTGCAAGGCCCTGCGTTAGCATATCATGGTAAGCCAGACAAACATCATTATCAGAGATGCACAGAAGGAAAGCCACAGAGAGCAGCGCCTGCTGAAGAAGCCATGAGCGAGGTAGCAGTTCTGAAACAGGTGTTTACAAAGAGCAAATGGAGATGGTGTTAGGAAGGTCGGCAGAGGTCACGTTATGATGGGCCAAGAATGTTACAGCACGCCAAGGATCGATGTTCTCCTCCTCCTGGTGTCCATGACGGGTTATGCTGATTTATTGGAAGTGGAGTAAATAAGAAGGTGTGAAGGCACCCAGGAACTTTAAAAGCCAACCATGTTTAATGCCAGCAATCAATGTAAATCATAAAAAGACGAAGTTGGGCAGCTTGTCCTGAGATGACTGCTCCACACATCTTCACTCATGGAATCTGGGAAAGGAAATTTGGTTGTCTCCTCAATTCAGACGTGTACTCTGTGGAGTGTGAAGTTTTAGGTTCCTCCATGGAAGTCCCAATTTGCCCACACAAATGGCCTCGCTAGTCCTACTTGTAATCCATTCAAATGCATGTTTTAAAACAGGACACAGTAAGTGTACTTTGTTGTCTATTTTGATTTTAAGAGTGCTAAGAATGTTCTTCGGACTTACGTATTTTACTTCTGCTGTATCCTTCACTTAGGCTGGAGGTGGTAGCTGCTGTGTCCTTTGAATATGCTCCTCCAGGAAATGAGGGGGGCTTTAATACAATAAAGCCATTTTCCATCTCACAGTTGTGACCATTACTTTCTACATTTCTCAAAAGTATAGGGGAAATTTTCTCTCATTTGACGAATATCATTACTACATCTGGAAAAGCCTGAAATAACTTCCCAGCAAACGCTTTCTAATTATAGTGCAAAACTATACCATTATAAACAAGCACCTGCCAGACATTGCCCAACTTCTGCATCTACTTTGAAACATTTTTTTAAAGCCGGGCGCGGTGGCTCATGCCTGTAATCCCAGCACTTTGGGAGGCGAAGGCAGGTGGATCATCTGAGGTCAGGAGTTCGAGACTAGCCTGGCCAACATGGTGAAACCCCATCTCTACTAAAAATATGAAATTTGCCAGGCGTGATAGTGTGCGCCTGTAACCCCAGCTACTGGGTAGGCTGAGGCAGGAGAATCACTTGAACCGGGAGGCAGAGGTTGCAGTGAGCTGAGATGGCAAAAAGAGCAAAACTCCATCTCAAAATAAAATAAATGTAATAAACATTTTTAAAAAATACAAGCAGGTGTTATTTCTAATCCTTGGGTCAAGTATCAGTAACACAAGGACAAGGTTACTTGTTAACCCTGTGCTCCTTCAATTTTGCCCAGAAAAAATCCTCTTTGGTTATCTTCTTTGTCAAATCATTAAATAAAATTAGGGCCTGAAGTGATTCCACTTCCAGAAATGACATAAATTACATTAATAATGGGTCTTTAAAATATATTTCACTTTTGGTCAAGGATTCAAGCTAATTAACCAAATAATGCTTAAAATTCATTGGGGTTTTAAAATTCTGCTTGTTTCACACATGAATTCCAATCATCATTTACTTATTCATTCTGTTTAAATTTGGGGATATTATTCATTGAATTTAAATTATGTGATGCTAATTGTTGAAATATGGGATCTGTTCTTTCATTAAAGGTAACATCAGAGTCTGATTCCTCAAAGAACTGATTGAGTGTGAGTGAGATTTGCAACAAGCCACCTAGATTCACTAAGTCCCAGTGCATTTTCAAATAAATGATATTAAATTTAAAAAATTATTCTAAAGAGACATCAGATGACCTGAGTAAAACAAGGTGTCTGATTTAGGATTAATTATTGGCTAGAGAATGTTCTAATTAAAGAGAACATGACTGTAGTCACTATGTAAGGGTCTTCAAGTCCACCACAGGATATATCCTGAGAGCTTAATGCCAGTGTAAACAATAATAAAAAGAGCAATTAATTAAATAAGTAAACAAACGAAAGTGTTGTCATCTGAAATGATTCATAAATGTACTGCTGATGAAACTGGGTGTTTCTGAAATCATCAATTGTCATAAAAGGTGTGTTGAGGGCTGAGGCTGAGGTCTATCTGTATGGATAATAAAAAAGCAAAATGCCATAAGGAAGGAATTCTTGGTATTTATCCATCTCCAGTCAAGACATACGCTATATGGAAGATTTGACATGTGAGTCATTAAAAAGGTGGATAAGTCATATTTTCTTGGATTTTGTAATCGTTGAGGTAAATTATTTTATAAGCTTACAAGATTCTCTTTATTCTTTCTCCTGCTTGGCTACTAAGTTATGTTGAATTGTTCCTTAGTAGTAGAATTGGAGGAGAGCTAAATGGGGGAGGGAGATAGGACAGGAATGGTGACGGGAAGGCAGAGCTAGAGAAAGGAAGCCTTAATACAGGCTTAATTAGGAATGTGTTTATCAAAACTCATCCAAAGGTATGCCAAAGACGTGTGCATTTCACTCTCTTCTCATTTTACCTTTGTAATAAAAAATCTCCCATCTTTAAAATTAATAACCCCAATTGTGAATGAATACATTTATATTTAGATTTATGTCTATAAGACACATGAATTTGCATAAATCTCTTAGAATTTAGTTTCTCCTAGAGAAACGCATGAAGTTAAGTTTCTGAGCATGCAAAGCTGAGAGTGTGATCATGTCCATCTATGATTATCCTAACTTCATCTAATTCACTAGCCCACTCCCAGTTTCAGGCTCCTGAATTACAAATCTGTCTCATGGTAAGACGGATGACATACACTTTAACCTCATATTTACATCATGCTTGTCCCTTGCATAGAGACAAAGGTGTAGTTGATGAATTGAGTACCAGTTGGTAGCCTTGTGCTATCCATTCTGCTCTTGAATTTTATTAAACTACTTATTGCTCACCCACAGCATGATTTCTTTTCTGACAGGTCTAATGCTGTACAGACTGCAGAGGAATTTGCATGTGCTTCAGATTTATCACATAATCATGTAAACCACTTGGGAGCTAAATTTACTGATAGTATATACATCCCAGAGGGAATAAAGCGAGCACCCCTGCATGGTGTTTTCAAAAGCAGAATGTTTACAAAAACAACATGTGAAATGAACAGAAATAGAACTATATCCTAGGAGTGGCAGTTTCCAAAACGTGTTTCCTGGAATTCTAGTGCCATGGGTGTTAAAAGTTGTTAATGAGTAAAGGGTCCCATGGTCAAATATGTTTGTGTTAGTGCGGAATCAAACAAAATTAAACTGACTTCTTTACTGTGAGAAGAAAAGGAATTGGTTTTTCCCATGTTAATAATTTATGGATCTTTCAGAAGAAACTATAGTATACAGCAATCCCATTTGGGCTGGAGAGTGGGTGCACTGTGGAAGGTGGTGCTCTGTTGAATATAGTGGGAACATTACTACAGAGAGCAGCTTGGTACCTCTAGGAGAAATCCTGGTAGGATCTGAGTATCTGATAACACCTTGAGATTGACTAGTTAACAAAACTAGGTGTGGGTATAATTTAGCCCTAAAGGTAGAGGCAGGAAATCATTAAACATCAGTATATTTGAGATGTTGTCACTAGGGCATATTTAATGTGTTACCAGGAGATAGCATGGAGCTATGTAAGGTAATTCATTTTCAGTGGGTCGAAGCCTAAAATCTCCTTCAAAGTAGGTTTGAAAATCTTCTTGCAGATCCACCTTGCATCAAATTCTGATCTTAGTAGAGAGGGCAATGGTTTCCATCCTCATGTGGCACAGGGAGCCAGTATTCTACAGAGCACACTAGAGAGAAGAAATGGCGATTCATAAAGATCCTGTGAACAGGGCCACTTGCAACATCTGCAATACAAAAAGTAGGCAATTCCTGAAATTAATGATAAGGCCTCTGACCAAGAAGAGGTCCCAAACAGATGATTCAGGGGACAAAGAATTAGGCACCCAGGGGGCAATACCAGAGACTATTGTCTCTTGGTCACTTAAGGGTTATCAACAGATTTATTAGTAATCAGGAGCTGGAAATTGGTTTCATAATCCTTTATGTATCCTTTTGCATTTTCTGCATATAGTAATCCTGTTGAGCATTTACTATGTGTTAGGTATTATTTCATCCAAGTTTCACAATAAGTCTACACGAGTTGCTAAAGAGGAAACTGAAGAAAAGGATAGTAATGTGATGTGTCCCTGGTGCATGCTGAGATGCACACAAAGGTCCAGTGCCAGAGCCTGTTCTCTTCTCCATGGTGAGCCATGTGGACTCACACCATCCACAGAAGGTCCAGTGCCAGAGCCTGTTCTCTCCTCCACGCGAGCCATGTGGACTCACACCATCCACAGAAGGTCCAGTGCTAGAGCCTGTTCTCTCCTCCACGCTGAGCCATGTGGACTCATACCATCCACAGAAGGTCCTGTGCCAGAGCCTGTTCTCTCCTCCACGCTGAACCATGTGGACTCACAGCATCCACAGAAGGTCCAGTGCCAGAGCCTGTTCTCTCCTCCACACTGAGCCATGTGGACTCACACCATCCACAGAAGGTCCAGTGCCAGAGCCTGTTCTCTCCTCCACACTGAGCCATGTGGACTCACACCATCCACAGAAGGTCCAGTGCCAGAGCCTGTTCTCTCCTCCACACTGAGCCATGTGGACTCACACCATCCACAGAAGGTCCAGTGCCAGAGCCTGTTCTCTCCTCCACAGTGAGCCATGTGGACTCACACCATCCACAGAAGGTCCTGTGCCAGAGCCTGTTCTCTCCTCCACGCTGAACCATGTGGACTCACACCATCCACAGAAGGTCCAGTGCCAGAGCCTGTTCTCTCCTCCACACTGAGCCATGTGGACTCACACCATCCACAGAAGGTCCAGTGCCAGAGCCTATTCTCTCCTCCACACTGAGCCATGTGGACTCACACCATCCACAGAAGGTCCTGTTCCAGAGCCTGTTCTCTCCTCCTTGGTAGCCATGTGGACTCACACCATCCACAGAAGGTCCAGTGCCAGAGCCTGTTCTCTCCTCCACACTGAGCCATGTGGACTCACACCATCCACAGAAGGTCCAGTGCCAGAGCCTGTTCTCTCCTCCATGCTGAGCCATGTGGACTCACACCATCCACAGAAGGTCCTGTGCCAGAGCCTGTTCTCTCCTCCATGCTGAGCCATGTGGACTCACACCATCCACAGAAGGTCCTGTGCCAGAGCCTGTTCTCTCCTCCATGCTGAGTCATGTGGACTCACACCATCCACAGAAGGTCCTGTGCCAGAGCCTGTTCTCTCCTCCATGCTGAGCCATGTGGACTCACACCATCCACAGAAGGTCCTGTGCCAGAGCCTGTTCTCTCCTCCATGCTGAGCCATGTGGACTCACACCATCCACAGAAGGTCCTGTGCCAGAGCCTGTTCTCTCCTCCATGCTGAGCCATGTGGACTCACACCATCCACAGAAGGTCCAGTGCCAGAGCCTGTTCTCTCCTCCACGCTGAGCCATGTGGACTCACACCATCCACAGTGGAGATTCTTTATGCTTCCAGTCATTAGCAACCAATCCTTTGTCAGCTTTTGTGATTCTCAAGTACAGCTGCAGGCATCATGCCCAAGAACCTGGACAGCTGCCATCTTCATAACTATTGAGGTAAAAAAAAAAAAAAAAATCACATTTTGTCTTAATGGGAATAATTCTATCTGGATATAATTAGGGTGATCTGATGTCACATTTTTCCAGAACAGTCTTGATTTATGTGTTTTTCATAATGATTTCCTATTTTACCCTCAAAATTATCCTGTCAAAATTATCCTGGGTTAGATAATAAATTATGTATTTATCAAAACTCACACAACAGTACACCAAAGATGTGTGCATTTCACTCTCTACAGATTTTACCTTCATAAGAAAAAAACTCCCGTCTTTACAATAAATAACCCCAATTATGAAGGAATACATTTACATTTATGTCTATAAGACACATGAATTTGCATAAATGCCTTAGAAGTCAATTTCTCCTAGAGAAATGGATAACATTAAGTTTCTGCACAAGCAAAGCTGAGGGTGTGACCGGGTTCTATGATTATCCTAACTTCACCTACTTGACTAGCCCACAGCGGACCGTGAATTACACAGTCATATTAGATGACTAATTTCACATTATAAAAATATTCTTTGCCAAGAAATGCAAATATATATCTTTTAGAGGAAAAGAGAATATTCTATAAGGAAAAAATAAGGCAAGAGGAGGCCAATTCAGGCCTTTGATTTGAGTCCACTAGGTAAATGTGAATGGTTAAAATATGGACCATCAACGAAAGAGTGCCCATATTTACCAGGTATACTAGCAGGTGGAACCTTTGCTTTTTGAGCAAAATGCACAACTATTCCATCTTAATATAATGTGTGATACAGTTTAAGGTATACCAGATCATCTTAAAGGGATCATTTTATAACATCAATTTTCTGGTTAAATTTATGTTTATTATCTTAAATTTATTAGAATTAACCTTTATGGAGGAGTATAAAATAGAACAAACAATTCAAAAAGAAAAAAAATGACTACAGAAAATTCTAGCTTGCTGTTACTTATGAAAAGTAAATACTGAAAACTACATTTATATTATTTAGTTTTTGCACTTTTATTTAATAATAATTATAGGCTTTCCTTTTTGTTCCAAATTCATAGGAAAGAAAAGAGAATGAAGAAAAAGAATTGCATATTGTACACAATATTTCCAATGTTGAATATTAAATCTTCTGGATAAAGATTCAAGGTCCTTAATACAGCCTGCAGGTCACTCTGCGGTTTGGCTCCTCCCAGTCTCTCCAGGCTCCCCTTGCTCCATGCTGCTGCTCATTCTCTGTAACCCTGGCCCAACTGATAGTCTCTGTATCTCCAACCCATCAAGTTCCTTCTCACTATAGAGTATTTAGCCAAAGTGTTCCCTCTCTGCCGGACTTAGTTCCCACTCAAATTTCCACTATATATTCTCCATTAACCATTGTGGTAGGTTGGATTATTGTTCAGAAATATGCCCCTCCCCCTTTCCAAGGGAAGAGTATAGCTCACCATCCATTGATGTTAGACTTAGTGTTGACTTCCTTTTGCCAGCATCATGAAAGCATGTGATATAGAAGAACTTTGAGAAGTGCCGGCACAATTCGTTTTGTCTTCTTTTGCCTCTGGCCTTGCCATGAGAAGAGCACTCCTAGGCTGCCTACTGGTTCCAAAAGGAAGATAAAAAGCATGAGAGCAGGCCGGGCGCGGTGGCTCAAGCCTGTAATCCCAGCACTTTGGGAGGCCGAGGCAGGTGGATCACGAGATCAAGAGATCGAGACCATCCTGGTCAACATGATGAAACCCCGTCTCTACTAAAAATACAAAAATTAGCTGGGCATGGTGGTGCCCGCCTGTAGTCCCAGCTACTCAGGAGGCTGAGGCAGGAGAATTGCCTGAATCCAGGAGGCGGAGGTTGCGGTGAGCTGAGATTGCGCCATTGCACTCCAACCTGGGTAACAAGAGCAAAACTCTGTCTCAAAAAAAAAAAGGCATGAGAGCAGAGCCACCGCAGCAAAGCCCTTCCTATATCAGCCAACCCCAGCTGACCTGCAGAACTAAAGAAATGGCTATTGTTCCTTGGTGCTGAGATTTTTAAATTTTGTTATTTGCTATTAGCAATAACTAACTGATACTACCAGGTATTTCTTTTTTGCAGTATTTGCAACAGCTGTAATTTTAGATTTAGTTGGGTGAATATGTGATTAAAAATATCTTTTCACCACTAACACCTACATGTAGTAACCAAGATGGGGCTTCATCACCAGCACAGAATCTGACACAGAGCAGGCACCCAATAAATACTTTCAGAAAACATAAATAAAGTATCTCTCCTAAAGTTGACAGATGAATAACAGAAGAAAGAAAATGGGAAGATTGAATTTTCTAATATGTGTTGGTCAAATAGTAACCAACTAGACATTTGTAATTGTCTTCAACCTTTCTGAGAATCCTCATTTGGATTCTCCCATCATCCGCATGCCAAAATCAAGAACAAAAACTTGAAGCAATTGCACGTGTTTACAACAGGAATCAGTGCTACTGATGAAAAAAAAGTCAACTATCAAATTAAGCAAGGGAGAGATTGATTCTCTTACACTCATCACTAACACAAAGCTATTTCTTCTTTCTACATTTCTCTTTCTTCTACTCCAAGAAGGAAGAACAGAAAGAAAAGGAAGAAAGAATGTGTTTCACATCAGTCTGGCTAAAGATAATGCCAGGCAAGTAAATGCGATGAATGAGGAAAAACGACTGAAGACCAGTGCTGCGTTTGTGAAGACAATAAAAAGATGGTTTTTAGGGCAACATTATTCAGCACTGCAATTGTATATCACACAACGGCAATTCTTTCCAACAACTTGCTTAAAAGAAGATGCTTCTAAGATTCTGTGATATAGTAAGAGAGATATATGTATGGTCTTGTCTTTGGCTTCTGGCACACAGCTCCTAAAACTCTTGGAATTTCTGCAGTGGTAAGAGTGTCTTTTGTATGATAATGAGATGATTGGTGGCTGGGGCCCCTCGGTGGCTTCATATGATGAGCTGGTGGTCAGAAAGACCAAGGCGACATCGGGGGGTTTCAACTTTCAGTCCCATCCCTGACCTCCAGGCAAGAGAGATGGGCTGGATATTGAGTTGATAACCAAGAGACAATGATTTAATCCATCATGCCTACATAATTAAATCTGTAAAAACTGCTAAGTCATGCAGTTTGAAGAACCTGGGTTGGTAAGCATATTGAGGTGTTGAAGGCCTGGAATTCTTGGAGAGAGCATGGACGCTCTGAGCCCCTTTCCTCAAATCTTTCCCTATACATCTCGTCCATTTGACTGTTTCTGAGTTATAATCTTTGCAGTGAATTGGTAAGTGTAAGTAAAGTGTTTTCTTGAGTTCTGTGGACTATTCTAGCAAATCTTCTGTCCTGAAAAGGGAGTCATAGGAAGCCCTGATTTACAGCCAGTGGGTCACAAGCACAGGTGATAATTTGGGACTTGCAACTGGCATCGGAAGTCAGTGGTGGGTGGGGAGGCGGCAGTCTTGTGGGACTGAGCCATTAACCTGTGAGGACTGTGTGGACTCCAGGTGGTTAGTGACAGAATTGAATTGTTGGACACCCACTTGGTGTCTTGAGGGTCAGAGAATGGACTGGCGTAGGAAGAAAACCTCCACACATTTGGTGTCAGAAGTGTTCTGAGTAAGAACAGTTTAGGTGCTAACAATGCTTCTTCCAATAAAGACCCGAATCCTGATTTTTGTCTCTCCCAATTTCACCTTATTGAAAACCTTATATAAACTGATTTCTCATGGGGCTGTATAGATGGTGTGAATAACAGCTTATGTCCTACCTGCTGTACATGCGACTGTAGGCACCAAGTGTTACGATACCTAACTCCTTGTACTATGCTCTCAAGTCTCTCTTATTAGTCACAGGTAATACTGAAAGTTCCAGGGCAAAGGACAAAGTCACCTGCAGGCTAGAGGTGCACACAAAATTCAGGTCTCTGGATGCACTCTTTTGGCTGTGGAAATGTGTCATAAATGCAGCATTTGCCAACATTTCTCAAGGGAGCAGAGAAGTGGAGGTTTGACAGTTTTGTGGAAAGGGCCTGGGTGAGTGTTAGACTACATGGGTCCTTCTTTCATTCCTCATTTGTTAATTTATTCCACAACACATATTGAGGGCCTATTATGCGCCACACACTGTGCTGGGTACTGGGGATAGAAAGATACTACAGTCTTCCTGGAGAACGCAGAGAAACAGACAAGAAATGTTCATACACTGGCAAGGGCCAGGTAAGGCAGGATGCTGAGGGGTAATACTGGAGACGCAACTGAGTCAGTTTAAGAGTGGTCAGGGAGTGCTTCCTGGATGAGGAGATATTTATCTTGACACCTGAAAGATAACTGGCACTTATCTCACGTGATCAAGTGGTAAGCAAGGCTACTCTAGGCATTGAGGTCTAAGGTGCAGGGTTTGGCTGTGATATTGTCAGGCTGTAGCACAGGTTGGGATTGCGATGAGGAAAGGGGAGTAGGAGACGATAATGGAGTGGTTAGGGGCCAGTGCGTACGAGGCTTTGCAGGCTGCTGAGGAGTTTGCAATTCAGCCTTTGGGAAATGAGAGCCACAAAGGACCTGAAATAGGGATTGACGTGATTAAGTATGAAAGTTAAAAAGCAGCAGAATGTTGCCTTTCCTGGGTTTCTCTGATGCGTCTTAAAGCGCTGAGCATACAGAGTTAGTTACATGACTGCCTTGAAATGGGTCCCTCTACTTATAAAAGGCCAGACATGATTATAAATTGCTCAGCAAAAATATATAATGGCATTTAAAGGCCACCCCCAAACACACAACTACTGCATATAGCAGGTTTGATGAAGGGTTAGAAAAACAATGGGAGCAATAATAAATACTTACCCAAAATGATGGCATAAAAAAGAACTCTGAATTAGGATTCAGGAAAGTCACATAGACACTCCAGCTCGGCCCTCAACCAAAATTTCTCTTTGCTGTACTTTTCTCATCTGTAAAATGTGGGACGTTGGCTAAGGGATAAACATTGACAGGAACATTGAAAGGCACGGATATTTTGAAACGTACACAGTGCTTACTTTGTTTTTACTAATCTTTGAAAATCAAAAAAGTCATTTTTATCACTTTAGAAATGTAAAAATGAATTATATATAAGTTGTTTTGCCTTTAAAGTAAGATTGATTTCTTAGGATATGAAGCATTAAAAAAAGTTCAGACCTCTGGAGAAAACTTTCCTCTGAAATATCAGAAAACTCATTAAAAAAAGCATTGAAGTGGAAAAAAATGAGTCTATCATAACTTTAATTAAATTAGATGATCACTAGTTACTTTTAAGCTCTAAAATTTAAATCTTTTTTTTTCATGGATTAGAGACATTATATATTTAACCTTTTAAAAGTGTTTTTGCATATATTATATAATTAATATAAATAATAAAGATTATAAAGAATCTTTAATCATCATTCTGGACAAATTATTATTTTGAACTTTGAACTGAAATATCTACAGACCACACTGTCCGAATAAATATTGTTAATGTCTCCCCACACCAGAACACCTTTCTCAATCCTGCACAAACATTTAACCCATTTTTCTTAAATGTTGTCTTCTTCCAAAATTGAATAACAATTTAAAATACTTCCCCAGGAGACTAGAAGTAATCGTTCACCCAGAATGAGTGAGGGTAACAAATGTTCTCATCCACTAGTGCCGTTAGCCCCGGGGAGTAATGACCTCTCTGCGCTACCTTCAGTAGGGGTCTTAGAAAGAAAACAAATCGAGAACATTTGAGGAAGGTGCCAGGAGTAGTGTTCTTGACCTGGGTGGGGAGATTCTCTCAGAAAAAAGCATGATATGCAGAATAACTGTCCCCACAGAGGTCTACAGTCTGTCGATGTTATGTTACACAAGAGTGAATTAAGGTTGCAATAAAATTCTTTGCTAATCAGCAGACCTAGAAATAGGCAGACTATTCGAGATAATCTGGATAAGCTTGATTCAATCAGTTGAATGAATTTAGAAGCAAAGTTGAGACTCCCCTGAGAAAGAAACAATTCTGCCAGTGGACAGCAGCTCCTCCAGGCCTGAGATTCGCAGCTCGCCCTTGCCACCTGCCTGCCTGCAGATTTCAGACTGCCGAGCTCTCCCCCACAACTGTACAAGTCAATGCCTTGCAATAAATCTCTTAATATATAAGAGCTAATGGCCCTGCCTCTCTGGATGAACCCTGAATGATGCAAGGGATTAGGTAGTTATTTTGTAACAATGCATTGACCATTTTTCAATAAGAGTATCCTTGTCTTATAAACCAGAATAATAAAAACTCAATTTGAAACCCTGTGTAACAAATGATCCTAATATTGTTTGAGTGTCTATAAGAGCATAAGCTGTTTTCTCTGAGCATAACTGCTGAAGATCTCCAGTCCATTATATTTCTCCTGCTGAGTAGCATATGCAGATAAAAAGTTCTTGCAGATTAAAAAAAAATTTTAAGAAACAAAATAAACTTGAAGTAAAATCATCTGCTCTTGGTGTTAGAAGCAGGCATCTAGGGAAAATATGTATGTATCTATGATGGTGAATACTGAGCGTCAACTTGATTGGATGGAAGGATGCAAACTATTGATCTGGGTGTGTCTGTGAGGGTGTTGCCAAAGGGAATTAACATTTGAGTCAGTGGCCTGGGAAAGCAGACCCACTGTTAACCTGGGTTGGCAGCATCTAATCAGCTGCCAGCACTGCCAGAATACAAGCAGGCAGAAAAATGTGGAAAGAGATTGGCTCAGCCTCCCAACCTACCTCTTTCTTCAGTGCTGGATGCTTCCTGCTCTCGAACACTGGATTCCCAGTTCTTCAGTTTTGTAACTCAGACTGGCTCTCCTTCCTCCTCAGCCTGCAGACGAACTATTGTGGGACCTTGTGATTATGTGAGTTAATACTTAGTAAACTCCACTATGTATATATTCCATCAGTTCTGTCCCATTAGAGAACCCTGAATAGTACAGTATCTAAACGTTATTACTCATATACTGGTGCCATTAGCCAAAAAGTAGAGGTCTCTGTGGTACATGCTTACATGTAGCAAGGCTGAGCTGCATGCTACCAGGTGCATGTATACAGCATAGACATGCTACATTCCGTGTGTGTGGATTATCGTTTGTGAGTGAGCTCATGTTTAAGGTTTGCAGAGCACATCCAGAACCAGTGCCAGAGACCAGCAGAAATGGTGTGAGCTTTTGTTTCATTCTCACTGTTTCTTCTGTGTGGGAGTACAACCTTTTCTCTCTCTTTCTGGTGAAATTCGAGCTATCACACTGTGGAACTTTGTGAGCTCTGGCAGGTCAGTAGATCATACAGAAGTTTGATCAAGGAAAAAAGACTGCTCTCCGGAGGCAAATCTTATAATCCAGGCTGCTGGCTGCTTCAAGCTTTGAGATAAATTGACTTGCTGATTAGGACTTAGCAGCTATCCGTCACTCTGACATCCTTGGAGTAATGAGGAGAGAAAACTACTTCTCTAAGGAAAATTATGTTTTCATTGTCTTCCTATTTCATCCCTAGTCCAAGTGTGCTGAGTTGGGCTAAGCGGGTACTTTCACAGGTGATCTCCTGGGAGAGGGTTGCTGATGGAAGATCATTTTTAAAGAACTATAATGGACTGGCTTCAGAAATTTATTTTAGATTATCTCTGGGATAGGTGGCAGTCTGCAGTTCTGAGGTTGGGGAAAGCTAGTTTTGCAGGAGGTTAGCAGGACTCACAAATGCCATATTTACCTTAGCAACCAACTGAACAGGGAAAATCTTCGTTTAGGACAATGAGAGTTTAGGACAATGGGCTGGTTTCCAACAGTTTCTACTTGAGTTGAGATTTCACTATATTGTAATAATGAGGAATTTGCATTATGGGGGTGGACTCTTGCTCTTCAGAGACGCTTCTTTTGCACTGCTTGCATTATATAATAATTTCATCTCTGGCTTGGTGCTCTGAAATATGTATGGATTGCTGTTTGTTAAAATCTTCAAATGGGACTTATTTGTGTTAATCAAAATGTATAAATACTGCTTAAATTCACCTGTGTAAACTGCTTACTGTAATGAGAGGGAAGGATTTTAGTAAAAAATTTAGTTATAATTTGGAGCTAAGATGGTTTCTAGAGAAAATTACAGAAAGTGTTCTTTGAAGGAAGAGGGAGTCCAGAGTCCTGAGAATATGGTAAAGAGGGTCTGTAGAGAGATGAGGATTAAAGGACCCCCTACGTGACCAGAAGGCTGGGAGCCAGAGGTCGGCCAGCCCAGGCAACCAGGTAATAGAATGGATCACCTCACTCTTCATGATGATGCCTGGTGGAGTGTATAAGGTTCAGAGCAATCCACCCCAAGCTGAGGCCACAGCATGGTCCCTTTTCTGCCTCACAACTCCTTAAGATGACCCCTAAAGTCCTCTTAACACCCAGAGCCCAGAAAATTGCTTACTGTGCCCCCTCACTCCTAAAGAACGCTGGCTGGGGTTCAAAGGTGGGGGGCTCCCATTCCTCCATCAGGGCTGAGAGGCAAGAGCCAGCAGGGAATTTGAAAGCCCCTCCCCTTTTTAGCTCAGTTTGGTTCTCTATGTAGAGGTGAAAAAGAGCAAAACAATAACAAATTAAAAAAAAAAGAATGAAAGGAAACCATGAGTGACCGACAGCCAGCAACATTTTAATTCTGCTCATCCGTCCCTATATTAGGGACTAGATTAGTCAGGATTTTCCAGAGAAACAAAACGAATTGTGTGTGTGTGTGTGTGTGTGTGTGTGTGTGTGTAGAAGGAATTGACTTATTTTAGCGAATTGGTTCATGTGGTTTTGGTGAATGGCAAATCTCAAAAATGTAAGGCAGACTGATGGGCTGAAAATTTCAGCCAGAGTCTTAAGTCTGAAGACCCTCTGGAGGCAGAATTCCTTTCTACTTGATGGGCCTTAGTTTTTCCTTAAAAGCTTCAACTGATTGGACGGGACTTATCCACTCGGTGGAGAGTAATCTGCTTTACTCAAAGTCTACTATTTAAATGTTAATCACATCTGAAGAAAAACGGTTTCACAGCAACATCTAGACTGCTGTTGGGCCAGACAACTGGGCACCAGAGCCTAGCCAATTTGATGCATAACATTAACCATGGCAAGGGCAAAATGTCTCTGGGAAAAAAAATTAGAGTGTTAAAAATGAATTGGGGGTTTTAAAATGCAAATCTTAAGTATCTGCAGATGGAGGAAACAATTTTAGTCTGATAAATAGATAATGGTCCTAGAAAGACCATTTTAGTAACTCTCTGGGCTGTGTGATTTCGGGCAGGTCTTTGACATTCTACGCCTCATCTCTGTCCCTTCCTGCAAAATGAGTAGACTGGACTGTACGTATAAGTTTATTTGTTTTTTTAAAAAAAATGAATCAATAAAAGCATAATGAATCTATAAGATAGGCTCACCTGGGTCTATGTTAGATATCAGAACTTCCGTGGAGGTCTACGTTAGGGAGACAGTTCTGTGAATTTCATTTGAACCTTGAACAACATGAGTTTGAACAGCTTGGGTCCACTTACATGTGGATTTTTTTCAGTAAATAAATTGGAAATTTTTTTGGAGATTTGTAACAATTTGAAAAAAAAACTTGAAGACAAATCAGGTAGCCTAGAAATACCAAAAAACATTTAAGAAAAAGTTAAGTATGTCATGAATGCATAAGATATGCCGATACTAGGCTGGATGCTGTGACTCATGTCTATTATCCCAGCACTTTGGGATGCCAAGGCAGAGAATGGATTGAGCCCAGGAGTTCAAGACCAGCCTGGGCAACATGGTGAGACTCTATCTCTACAAAAAATATAACAATTAGCAGAGCATGGTGGCATACAGCTAAGACCCCAGCTACTAGGAAGGCTGAGGTGGGAGGATCACCTGAGCTGGTGAGGTTGAAGCTGAAGCTGGGGAGGTCGAAGGTGTCGGGAGGTCAGAAATGCAAATATGAGTCTATTTTATCATGTCCTACCATAAAATAAACAGAAATCTAATATAAAGAGTTAAAATTTATCAAAACTTATACACACCCTTATAGACTATTCAGAGCTCTATTCACGGTCAAAAGAAATGTAAACATGCAGAAGCAGTATTCAATGAAAATTGTGTAAAATTAACTCTAGTCCATATTGTACTACTAAGAATTTTCTAGGCACCTCCTAGTTGCTATTGCAGTGAGCTCAGGTGTTGTAAGAACATGTTTAAAAACCACGTGATGCTGCTATCTCCATGTGAGCGGCTCATCTCTCCAGTAAATTGTGTATCATAGCAAAGTATGATTTCTTTTTTTTTTTTTTTTTTTTGAGATGGAGTTTCGCTCTTTTCATCCAGTCTGGAGTGCAATGGCACGATCTCGGCTCACCGCAACCTCCGCCTCCTGGGTTCAGGCAATTCTCCTGCCTCAGCCTCCTGAGTAACTGGGATTACAGGCATTCGCCACCATGCCCAGCTAATTTTTTGTATTTTTAGTAGAGACGGGGTTTCACCATGTTGACCGGGATGGTCTCGATCTCTTGACCTTGTGATCCACCCGCCTCGGCCCCCCAATGCTGGGATTACAGGCGTGAGCCACCTCGCCCGGCCCAGTATGATTTCTTAGAAAGTAATCTCTTGGGCTGCACATGGTAACTCATGCCTGTAATCGCAGCACTTTGGAAGGCCAACGTGGGAGAATCACTTGAGGCCAGGAGTTGGAGAACACCGTGAGCAACAACATAGTGAGACCTGGTCTCTACGAAAGCAAACAAACAAATAAATAAATAGAAAATTAGCTAGACATGATGATGTGCACGTGTGGTCCTAGCTACTTGGAAGGCTGAGACATGAAAATCACTTGAACCCAGGTGGGCAAGGCTGCAGGGAGCTATGTTCACGCCACTGCACCCTAGCCTGGGTAGCAGAGCAAGACACCGTTGAGAAACAAAAACAGAAACAAAACAAAACAAAAAATGAGAGCAAACAAACAGATGTGGTCTTTTGTGCTTCTCACATGCTTTTCATGTTGAGTACAGTACCAGACACCTTGAATGACACCCTGGGACCCATACAAAGTGCCACTACTTCTGCTGGCAGTGCAGTGCTCTCAAGAAGCAGAGAAAAGTCATGACATCACAAGAAAAAGTTGAATTGCTTGATATGTATTGTAAATTGCTCTGCTACTGTAGTTGCTGCCATCGGATAGATGATTCACTCATCTTGAAAACAGTCGACATAAGCTCATGTTACCAATAAATACAATACTGTAAACATATATTCTTTTCTTTAAGATTTTCTTAACACTTTTCTTCTTGCTTATTTTACAATAAGAGCACAGCATATGACACACGTAACATACATGATATTTATTCACAATATATGTTACTGGCAAGGTTCCCAATAAGCAGTAAGTTATTAGTAGTTAAGTTTTTGTGGAGTTAAAAGTTAAACGCAGATTTTGATTGTGCAGGGTTCTGTGCCTCTAACCCCCATGTTGTTCAAGGGTCAACTGCATTATGAAGATAAAAGATTTTGAAAAGTTTCACAGCTAGTTCTGATTTTTCTCTCGGCATTCCATTTTCCTTCCAGTGCGAGGCAATTTGCATTCCAAGACCTTTCTGCACGAAGAGCTAGAGGCTAGGATTTAAAATATTGATTTTTGCAAAGTATAGCCTGCGCTTGAATGTGAGGGGTTCTTCGGTTACTGTCTAATTAATGGCAAAGCACAGCTCTATGGCTTAATGAAAAATATCTTTAAAATAATAAAAAATGGAAGTGACTTCCTGACCTTCAGATATTGCTCTCAAAAATGAAAGCTATTTTATATCAATTTAAAACCACAGCAAAAGGTACTTAAATAGACATTTTTAATATACTATTGAAATGATAGTTGATGCAGTCATCAACGGTGTGTTGTATATTTAAATACCTTAAATATATTATTCTAGAATAATCATTGGCGTTAGATGATCGCCCTTCTGGACAGTTCTCCATGCATATATTTAGAGAAGACAGATGCATAGATTCTTTCTCATATCCCAGACACTTTCTATATCCCAGACACTATTCCGAGCCCTGGGACGCAGATGATCAAGACTAAGTTCCTTCCTTCATGAAGCTTATCCTGGAGCAGGACATAGACAAAAGAACAATTTTTTAAAAATAGATAATTTTAGGTAGGAAAAGTGATCTGAAGAAAATGCAAAGGGATACATGAACAGAATTATGGTAGGAAACATTTTTTATTCGTCACCAAAAGCTTCCCTGTGGGATCCCTTCTTTTATTTATTTTTTACTTTGCTTTAAGTTCTGGGATACATGTGTAGAACGTGCAGGTTTGTTACACAGATATACATGTGCCATGGTGGTTTGCTGCACCCATCAACCCGTCATCTAGGTTTTAAACCCCCCATGCATTAGGTATTTGTCCTAATGCTCTCCCTTCCCTTACCCCCTACTCCCCAACAGGTCCCAATGTGTGATGTTCCCCTCCCTGTGCCTATGACACATCCACACATATGTTTATTGCAGCACAATTTACAATAGCAAAGACTGGGATCCCTTTCTTTTGGGGGAAAAAAAAACCTACGTGAAGTAAGAGAGGGATCCATGAGAACACACAGAGGCACAGCATTCCAGGCAGAGGAAGGAGCACGTGGGAGGGCTCTGCAGTGGGAATGAGCTGGGGGTATTTGAGGCGGTTCACACGTTCCTCTCTGCCTAGACAGCACGACTTCCACCCAATGTAGGTCCTACTCTTTTTTCTTTTAACCCTAGCATTGGACTGATTCAATTCATTTTAAAATGCTTCAGTTTATCGAAGTGATAATTCGATGTTTCCGCGTGGAATGGAGAGCTAGTGACCACCCTTAGCCTGGGCATTAGGGTGGCAGGCTAAATGTCACCCAAATGCCCAGGCTAAAGGCGGTCAGTAGCTCTCTTTCCCCGAGGAAGCTACTGCAAGTCTACTGCAGACTATCTCAATGCGTAAGTGATACTGCTTTATCATGATGAGTGTCAAGAAAAGCAGTGGCTTATTACCATGATGACCGTTAGAAATGAGCTATTGACAAAATTAACAGTATTAGTTATAAGTGGGGGACTTAACCAGGAAGAAGTTGAATCCCTGAATAGACCAATAACAAGGGCTGAAGTTGAGGCAGGAATTGATAGCCTACCAACCAAAAAAAGTCCAGGACCAGATGGGCTCACAGCCGAATACTACCAGAGGTACAAAGAGAAGCTGTACCACTCCTCCTGAAACTATTCCAAACAATACGAAAAGAGGGAATCCTCCCTAACTCATTTTATGAGGCCAACATCATCCTGATACCAAAACCTGGCAGAGACACAAGTAAAACAGGAAATTTCAGGCCAATATCCATGATGAACATCAATGCAAAAATCTTCAATAAAATACTGACAAACTGAATACACCAGCACACCAAAAAGCTTATCCACTACGATCAAGTCAGCTTCATCCATGGGATACAAGGCTGGTTCAACATATGCAAATATTCAAATGTAATCCATCACATAAACAGAACCAAAGACAAAAACCACATGATAATCTCAATAGATGCAGAGAAGGGCTTTGACAAAATTCAATAGCCCCTTATGTAAAAAAACGTTCAATAAACTAGGTATTGATGGAATGTATCTCAAAATAATAATAGCTATTTATAACAAAACCACAGCCAATATCATACTCAATGGGTAAAAACTGGAAGCATTCCCTGTGAAAACTGGCACAAGACAAGGATGCCCTCTCTCACCACTCCTATTCAACATAGTATGAGAATTTCTGACGAGGGCAATCAGTCAAGAAAAAGACATACAGGATATTCAATAAGAAAAAAAATAAGTTAAACTGTCTCTATTTGCAGATGACATGATTGTATGTTTGGAACACCCCATCGTCTCAGCCCAAAATCTCCTTAAGTCTCAGGATACAAAATCAATGCACAAAAATCACAAGCATTCCTATACACCAATAACAGACAGAGAGCCAAATCATGAGCGAACTCCCATTTACAATTGCTACAAAGAGAATAAAATACCTAGGAATACAACTAACAAAGGATGTAAAGGACCTCTTCAAGGAGAACTACAAACCACTTATCAAGGAAATAAGAGAGGACACAAACAGATGGAGAAACATTCCATGCTCATGGTTAGGATGAATCAATATCATGAAAATGGCCATACTGCTCAAAGTAATCTATAGATTCAACGCTATCCCCCTCAAGCTACCTATGACCCTCTTCACAGAACTGGATAACACCACCTTAAACTTCACCTGTGCTCCCAGCTACTCAGGAGGCTGACATAGGAAGATTGTTAGAGCTCACAAGTTTGAGGCTTCAGTGAGCTATGATCGCACCGTTACACTTCAGCACAGGTAACAGAGGGAGCCCATGTCTCTCTCTCTCTCTCTCTCTCTCTATATATATATATATATATATATATATATAAATAATATAAATAAATATATATATCTATCTATATATTTATTTATATATACACATAATACACATATATACACATATGTATGTGTATATATATGTATCTATATATATATAAAATAAGATGGTGTAAGGAAGTGCTCCAATTTTAATTTTCTGAATATAGCTAGCCAGTTCTCTGAGCACCACTTATTAAATAGGCAGTCCTATTTATTTATTAAATGAATAATAAATATTATTTAATATTTATTAAATTAATCCATTATTTAATAATCCTATTAAATAGGATTTAATAAAATAAAATGTAAAATAAAATGATGCCATAATCTCAGTTTAATTGATGAATCTTATAGAATAAAATGATGTTATTATCCCAATTTAACTGATGAATCTTGGTTAAAGCTGAGAAAAAAGAAAACCTAAGCTGTATAGTTCTTGAATAATAAAACTTGGATCTGAATCCATGTCTGTAGTTAAGCTTAAGTCACAGCCACTATATACTGTTCTAAAAAAATCAAAGTAATTTAATTTAAAAAACACTTTGCAGTATAATTATTGACAAAACTTACTTTAATAAATCATTTATGACGTAATTTGTTCTCATTCAGTAGAGTAATATCTTAAGTTGTCATCACAGTTATGGAAACTTAAAGCCGTCCAAATTTATGTGTTTAATCTCTTAAAGGCAGAAGGATTGTGTGGTCCACAAAATGTAGGAGAAAATATAAAATCTCATCTGGCTTAAAATGCTTTATAAGCCTATAGAAAATGCATATGCACCTAAGGAGGCTATCAAATTCAAGTCTTTAGATTTTGACAGAAAATACCTGTACATTTCTTCAGAACTAAGGACATGTAAAATTGAATCGAGTAATCTGAGTAAGAGTCACTGAGTTGACTGAGAATAGCTTCTGTGAGCAACAAAACTAACACCCTTTTGTAGCCATGACCTAACTACAAAAGGCAGCTCCATACACTTCCCCAGTCTCAAAAGAGCTATGTATTGTATCTTCATTCAGATCATGAATAATCTTACCAGCAGCACAGAAACCTCCCGTATGCCTTTCCAATCCCTACCCCATCATTATTAGTGTTGTCTACTATTCATAGTTTATGTAAATAGCATCTAGTATGGTTTGGCTGTGTCCCCAGCCAAATTTCATCTTGAACTGCAGCTCCCATAATTCCCACCAGTTGTGGTAGGTACCTTGTGGAAGATAATTGAATCATGGGGATTGTTTCCCCCATACTATTCTTATCATAGTGAATAAGTTTCATGAGATCTGATGGTTTTATAAGGGGAAACCCCTTTCGCTTGGTTTTTTTAATTCTCCTTTGTCTGCTGTCATGTGAGATGTGTCTTTTGCCTCCTGCCATTATTGTGAGACCTCCTCAGCCACGTGAAACTATGAGTCCATCAAACCTCTTTTTCATTATAAATTACCTAGCCTCAGGTATGCTTTATCAGTAGTGTGAAGATGGACTAAGATAGCATCATACACTGTACGACTTTGAGAATAGCTTATTTCAATCAACCTTACATTTGTGAGGTTCGTCCACGTGGTGGGTGACTGTTTATTTTTATTGCTGAATTCCACAATTTATCTATCTATTCTATAGTTGAAGACATTGGAGTGGTACTGGCCTGAGCACTCCAGCACTTATATCTTAGTGAGTTCATATGCATTTCTGTTGACTATATATATAGTAGCAGACTTTATGATGTCACAGAATGCACATGCAGTCATCTTTAATAGAAACTACCAAACACCTTTGCAACATCATTATACCAATATACAATCCTATTAGCAGTGTGTGAGAGTTCTAGCTACTCTACATAGATTTTCAATACTTTCCATCTTTCTCATTTTAACTATACTGAGTGTATTGTGGCAACTTGTTGCATTTTATTTACCTGTTTCTAGAGCCTACAATTGGAAGAATTTTTTATTTATTAATCATTTGGATATACTTTTTTTTTTTAAGAGAAGGAGGTCTCACAATGTTTCCCAGGTTGGAGCACAGGCAAGATCTTAGCACATGATGGCCTCCAACTCCTGGGCTCATGGTATCCCTCCTCAGCCTCCCGAGTAGCTATGACTACTTAAGTCTTTTAATTGTGCAACTCTATATAAAATGATCCCAGGGCAGGGAGAGGAGGTTGCTAGTTTAGCACCTAGGATGCATTTTAAAATAAGAAGGCTGTTTGATACTGAGGAAAACAAAACTGGAAATATTTGCCAGTATCTGAAGCTGTTAAAGGATATTTGTATGTAATCATCAGTTGATTTAAGTTCATAGCAGTCTGCATTGTCTAGTTTTGAGATATCCGTCCTTAGTAAGTCAGTCTCTCCCTGAAACCCAGTACGTCATTATTTTATCATATGATGACAGTTACTAAATTGTTTCTGTCAGTTAATGTGCCATTAGCTGAGCTATTTCACGAGGATATTCCTTCTAAGATGAAGAGGGTGTATTTTACCTGGGGATATTCATTTTAAGGACTTCAAGGCTATGGTTTCTACTGAACCATGTAGGTAACAAGGAGACATCTGAAGACACAGGATCCAAGCCCCGATGACTTGGAGCTGCTTTTGAATTTCTTTATTCATCTTAAAATGCTGCCAGGGGACACTGGCTTTGAAGAGTCAGCTAAGTGGTGAACAATAATCTTTGAAGTCCTAAAAGGGCAGGGAGAAGAGGATAAAGCACAGCAGATGATTTCACAGAGAGGGCAGATTTTCCTAGGCTTTAACTGGAGCAAATGCTGCCTGGCCAGTTTCCAATAATTATCACTAAGACCACCACAGACTCCAGAGCTCTGCTGTATTAGTTCTTGATTTCGGATACTTTTGCAACTGTTGACTGACCAAACTTTACCTCAGGCTCTCAGGTATATCATCAAAATCATCCTCACCCACATCATAGCAGTAATTTCACTGAGCTCTTCATAAGAACTCAAAAATCTTGGTGCTATACTTGTTATTCATAAGTTTTGGGCTCTGTGCTAATCAATTTAAATGTGTCATATCATTCATTAACATGGTCCTCTCCAACTTT
This sequence comes from Callithrix jacchus, assembly GCF_049354715.1. Classification (NCBI taxonomy): domain Eukaryota; kingdom Metazoa; phylum Chordata; class Mammalia; order Primates; family Cebidae; genus Callithrix; species Callithrix jacchus. Next base: position 158,412,391 of record NC_133506.1, on the reverse strand, counting down.
ACAGATGATGAAACGGAGCTCATTGATGTGAGGTGACCTATTGAATGTCATGTGGCTGCAAGTCATGAGGCTGACATCTGAGCTCGGTTCTGAGTGCAGGGACCACATGCTGTGTCTATGTTAGGCTCTCCAACCACACCCTGCCACCCACTCCACATGAGCCTCTCCATCTGCATGACCATGTGCCTTGTTGTGGTAGGTAGAAGAACGAACACCCACAGATGCCCATGTCCTAATCACTGGAACCTGTGAATATGTTATGTTACAGGGCAAATGGGAATGAAGGTGGCAGGTGGAAATAAGCTTGTGAACCAGTGACCTTGAAATGGGGACATTCTCCTGGGTTATCAGGGTGGGTCCAAGGTGATCACAGGAAGAAGGAGGCAGAGGATAGGATCAGAAAATGTATGATAACAGAAGCAGTGATTTTATGTGAGAAAGACTCAACTTGCCATGGCTGGCTTTGAAGAATGAAGGAGGAGCTATGAGCCAAGAAATGCTGGCAAATTCTAGAAACTGGAAAAGGTAAGAAAACAAATTCTCTCTGTGATGGCTGATTTTATGTGTCAATGTGATTGGGGCCATGAAGTACACAGATTAAATATTATTTCCAGGCTTGTCTGTGAGGGTGTTTCCAGATGAGGTTAGCATTTATTTAAATTGATGGACGCAGTAAAGTAGGTGACCTTCCTCAGTGTGAGTGGCTCTCATCCAGTCCTTTGAGGGCCTGAGTAGAACACAAATCAGAACAAGGAAGGATTTGCTGCCTCTGCTTTGCTGCTAAAGCAGACACGCAGTCTTCTCCTGCTCTTGGATTGAGACTTACAATACTGGCACCCTGGTTCTCAGGTCTTTGCCCTTGGTCTGGAATTACATCATTGGCTTTCCCCGGTTTCCAGCTTGCAGGTAGCAGACTGTGAGTCTCTTCAGCCTCCATACTTTAGTGAGATAATTTCTCACTACGTACATATCTCCTATCGGTTCTGTTTTTTGGGAAAACCTTGACTCATACGTTCTACTAGAGCATCCAAAAAAGAAATGTAGCCCTTTTGATACCTTGATTTTAACATAATGAGACTCATTTTGGATGTCTGACTTCCAGAATTGAAAGACAATACATTTGTATTGCTTAAGCAACTAGGTTTGTGGCAATTTGCTATAGCAGCCACAGAAATTTGTTACACCTGCTATGACAGAAGGAAGACCCGAGTTAGTGGCAGCCCTGGACCAATCCAGGGAACACTGGCAATAGCAGCTAAGCAAGACCCTCTGCAAACAGACAGTATGCAGCCAAACACAGGTGTAAAACCAGAGATCGGTTGTTTCCTCTCATACACCAAGCACTGTGAGGGAGGAGGTAGAGCAATATGTTACAGGCACAGAGAAAACTAAGCAGGAATGTGACAAGGGGTGAGGCAGCCGGGCATATAGGGCATCTGTCATGTCAAATAATTAACTGTCATTTTGTCTAGATTATTAAAATGTGGAATGATTTCTCATGCTTAACTGACTTTTAAATATTTATTCTATTAACTAACTCAGAATTAAATAAGTTTTGACAATTAGACATAGTGATGCTCATTGGTTTGCCATTATTACTAATTCATTCATCATCAAAAATAATCTAAGCTCAGTGTTATCTAATTCCAATTATATTCAAGGACTTTCAAAATTTATAAGGAAAGACAAGGACAGATATTCAGATATACAGTGATGAGACCACTCTGTATGGATTTGGGTGTTTAAGACTAGGTCATCGTAGAGACTTAAGTGTGAATTTTCGTTTTGCTCCTTAATATCTAAATGAGCCAAGGTGAATTACTTCTCCTTGATATACTCAATTATTCTTGCCCATAAAATAAAAATAACAATATCTACCTTAGAGAATTCTTGTGAAGATTAAATGGGACAGAATGTGTGTGTGTGTGTGTGTGTGTGTGTGTGTCTGTGTCTGTGTGTGTCTCTGTGTTTGTGTGTATCTAAGGCACAGATGATTGTATTATCTAAAATGGAGATACCAAAAATCTACTTTTCAGTGTTGTTAAAAAAAATTAGAGTTATTGTCTTAGAAATGCCTGGTATTAGAAAAAAGAACCCTGTACATTGTTGGTGGGAATAGAAATTAGCCATGATGAAAAACAGTATGAAAGTTCCTTGGAAAATTAAAAATAGAACTACCATATTATCCAGCATCCTACTGTTAAGTATATATATATATCTCCAAAGAAAATGAAAGCAGTGTGTCAAGGACTTAGTCTCCACTTATATGTTCACCAAAGCACTTTTCACAATAGCCAAGTTACAGAACCAACATAGGTGTCCATTAGAAGACAAATGGATAAAGAAAATGTGTTGTATATATAGACAATAGAATACTATTCAGCCTTTAAAAGGAAGAAAGTCCTGTCATTTGTGACAACACAGATGAGAACGGAGGGCAATATGTAAGTGCATAAAGCAGACACAGAAAGATACATACTGCCTTATCTCACCTTTATGTGGAATCTAAACAAGCCGAGCCCAGAGAAACAGGAAGAAAAATAGCAGCTACCAGAGGCTGGGGAAGGAGGGAATTGGGGAGCTGTTGGTCAAAGACCTAAACTTTCAGTTCCACAGGAGGGTAAGTTCAGGAGATCTACTGTACATCATGGTGACTACAGGGAATACACTGACTACCCGATGATTGCCAAGACGGTAGAGTATACATATTTTCACCACAAAGAAAGATAAGCGTGTGAGGTAACGCCTATGCTAGTTGGCTTGACTTAGCCATTCCACAACACACAAAGACATGGAAACATCTGAAAACATCGTATTGTGTACCATTAAAATTATACACTTTTTACTTATCAATTAAAAAATAAAGAAATTCAAAGAGAAAATGCCTGACATTATACCTTGCATATAACTGAATTTCAACACGTAGTTCTCATCACTAGGGCCACCGCCACTTTCATTACTATCCCACCATGGTGGTCACTGAGGGACAAAGAGAGCCGTAAAGAGAAAAGAGTTGAAGACTCGGGTTTTTTCAACTCCTTCAAGACCTTGTTTGTGTCCTGATTGTGGAGTGTAAAATTGGATTGGATTTACTATCTGTTTGAAAGATGCTCTTGACCTTGGAGGACTGAGGTTTTAGGAGAAGCAAAGCAAACATAAAGCTGGTTGCTCGAGCTTGGTTTTTAGAAAAAATAAAGGGAAATCTTTGGGTCCTCCAGGATTGGAAACAGAAATAGTACATTTTCATAACGTCTTTCCTTCTTAAGCAATGCATCTGACATGCGATGCTCAAACTGGTTATAGTGAGTCCTGGGCTATTGGCCTTATGATTCAAAGGTGGTTTTCACAGAGAGGAAATTAACTAAACACTAGCTATATATGCTTTCCCAATCATACGAATTACAACTTTTAAAACTATAGCGTAGCAATAAATGAGAGTTGACGCAACTATTTAAGGGGATAATATTTAGATTTATATAAGTATCTTAATCTAAAAGATCCTTCACTGATCCGATTTTGAATAAAACAAGTCTCTTCACCCCCAATACTTGGGGAGAATAGTCTTTCTCACTGAGGTCTTGAGCATCACCCCTTTTTCTGTTGCAGGATTTAATCAAGATCCTTAGTTACTAATGGGTTTCCTTGGCTTGAAGACTAGTGCAGTGTAATTATAGCCTCCACTCCACACGATTTGTCTGAAGAAAGAAGTTATCAGCATAGACAGTTTCCTTTTGTCCAGAAGAAGTTATATTTAATCACCAGCAGGTTTTCTGCTGTTGTTTGCAAATCCATCTATATGAAATGTATCTTTTTACTAAAAGTGCTAAAAGAAATCCCAGTTTATTTTCAAACCTGCTTTTAATGGTTTTTTAAAGTTCCTTTATGTGACATATTTATTTCTTTATATCCACCTTGTTCCACAAAGCACTTGGCTGATGAGTTTCTACGGTTCCCCTATTATTTCTGTGACCACTCTTTCCCAAGGTTTTTTCAATGCTGATGTTTCCTAGGAGTGCATCCTTGACCCATAGCTACAGGCAGTTATTCAGCATTTTCTGCGTGTTACGCATCAGCTTACTTAAAACAAGACGATAGTAATATCTCTCTCCTTGGGTAATCTCATGTGTTAGTATAGTGTTAGCTTCTGTGAATCTGCTGACCACTCCCACTCTAGGTTTGTAGCCTCAATTCCAGGCTCATATATCCATCTGTCTATTCGACTTCTCTACTTGATTATTCCACAGGCAGCTGACACTTCTGTATTGCTCAGTTATAGGCTACGTTATATTCAGGGGCTTAAAATAACAGAGGTGTATTTCTTTCCTATGTCCAGTGCACTTCATGGGTTGGCATGAGGGCTCTTCTTCACATTGTCCTCACCTGGGGACTCAGGTTGACAGAGCAGCCATTATATGGAGAATTGTCAAGGCAAAGGAATAGAAAGCTCTGAGGGTCGCACACTGGCAGCTTTTTAAAAAGAACTTATTGGCTAGAACTAATCATATGGCCTCACTCAACCATGAGTGATCTAGAAGATATAGTCCCTCTACAGTCCGGAAGATGAAGAATTGAACATATCTAGGAAACAGCATTAATAACTATCCAGTATTCACAACTAAATTCAGCATCATTTCTCCTGAACCTATTTTCTTCTCTTTTCAGCACCTCAGTTGGTGGCAGTACCATCCACCCAATCACCCACTGCCAGAAAGCTGGACTCAAGGAGAAGGACTAGCACCGACGTCGCAGGCTCACCATGTCATAGGAATCTTTCTAAATGTCATTAATTTATTTGCAGGTCTAATTAATAATGAACATAATGAATCTCAGCACATTCTGCAAATGCTATTGCTTATAAGATTAAATACCATTTCTGGCCGGGCACGGTGGCTCACGCCTGTAATCCCCGCACTTTGGGAGGCAAACGTGGGTGGATCACGAAGTCAAGAGATCAAGACCATCCTGGTCAACATGGCGAAACCCCGTCTCTACTAAAAATACAAAAAATTAGCTGGGCATGGTGGCGCGTGCCTGTAATCCCAGCTACTCAGGAGGCTGAGGCAGGAGCATTGCCTGAACCCAGGAGGCGGAGGTTGTGGTGAGCCAAGATCGCGCCATTGCACTCCAGCCTGGGTAACAAGAGCAAAACTCTGTCTCAAAAAAAAAAAAAAAAAAAAAGAAAAGATTAAATACCATTTCCTAAATATTTATTTTAAAAAACCTTAATGAACAAAATATTCAATTACATATGGACATAAAAACATGCCTAAACACAGAACGTTCTCTTAATCTTGTCTAATTTAGGAACATACATGGTCGAAAGTAACTATTGATGTGGTTAAATGAGAGACGTTCTTTTTCTGGCTGGTATAGGCAACGACTTGGACCCTAACTCTGAAAAGCCTTCCTCCCACAATGCTACTTTAGCACAATCCTTGCCTGTGAGTTGAGAATCTGCCTCGTGTCTCAACTGCTTCCTTTTCTTCATTCTCTCGTCTATTTCTCCAGAATGATCACTTGGCACGTACCCTACTAAGCATTAAAATCTCAAAAGTGAATTTCTTCTCTGTACTCGAGGAGCTCACAGCTGCTGGGCAGGATGGGTGGCAGTGTCATACTGACACTATATTAGTTTACAGGGACAGTGAACGCAAAGTAAGCAGCAAGGAGCACCTCTGGGGGGTCTGAGAGGGCTTCACAAGGATGTAACACTTGAATTGGGTCTCGAAATTGGAGTGAGAGTTTGGTGGTCAGGGGTTTCAGAAAAAGCACTCCGGGTGGAAGAACACAAACAACGCTCTGCATCCAGGAGGGTCAGAGGAGTGGAGAAACGCTTTGAGGCTGGGGAGTTAGGACAGTGACAATGAATGATGGGACAAAACCGGAAAGAGGAACAGCTAGATTTTAAAGGACGCTACATTATGCCGAGAAAGTTTTGGATTTTAATCCTGCAAATATTTTGAGGAAATGAAAATGTAATACGGGAATTGAACCTAAGAGATAAGGTATGTGAAGCCCTTGATGGAAGGAAGTCCTCTTAAGACTTACTTGATTTAATTAAAATTCATGAGAGCTGAAGGGACTTCTGAGAAAAGATATTGAATAATAACAACAATTGGGTTTTAGACATCTACACGAATGCCTAATGCACTGGAGGCAACCAGTGGAAGCTGACCACAGAAGGCGCAGGGAGGCCTGAGAGAATAAACCCCAAGGGAAGAAAGATTCGGTTCTCTGGGTCCAACTAGTAACAGAATGAGAGAAAGGGAGAGAAGTGGTTCCAGGTACGTGATAAGTGTATCCCTGGCCTGGCCACCCTAAGGGGTGTGTACAAGCCCCCTAGAGGTAGAAGACAGAGCACAAACACTACCTGTGAAAAGCCAGAGAATGTTAAAACATCAGAAAACAAGCACTGGACCCTATAGAGCCTAACATTTATCACAGGCGTTCACTATCCATCACGGCAAAGAAACATATGAATAATCCTACGCCAACGATGGCAGATCAGACAATACGGGTGGTGGCCCAAGTGGAATGATGAGGCGCTGATCTGGGTGCAGGTGTGCCTGGGGCAACAGAGGCATGCTGGCTGTGAAAATTCTGGAGTTGCCGGCAGTAGCCCAAAAGGTTAACCACGTGATGCACATGTGTATTGCAACACTTCCATGCACTTATGGAAAACAAGAAGAGAAAGAGTCTTTTTAAGCTTACAAAATGTGGCTGTGTATTATTAATGCAACTTCAGTAGCTTAATGGATTGCTAAGGTTACAGGTAGACTATACCTCTTTATAAGAAGGGGAGTGACATGCCCTCGTTTACATTTTAGAAGTCTCATTCTAGGAGGTGGAATAAAAGATGCTTCAGAGAGGACAGGAATAGTAGAAAATTAGTTAGAATATTTATAGTATCCACATTAAAGATAATAAGGGATTGACCAAAGGCAGCAAAAGTTAAAAGGGAAGGAATGGAGTTTGAGAGAGATTTTGGAAGTAAGATTGATTAGAGTTGGTGACACAGGAGAGGAGAGAAGAGGGAGAAGCTGAAGAACTACCTACATATCTGGAAATGCCATTATCTGGTGATGGGGAACTCAGGAGAGATTTCCAGGGAGACCTTGTCTTCCAAGAGACTGTGAGCTGTGAACGGATGGAGACATCAGGCCACGTTTGAAGACAGCCTGGCACTGCTCACTTCAGCACTGACCCCATTCTCTCCATTGCCTTAATGGCTTAAGGGTACAGAGAGTACTTAAGCATTTGGGGATATCTTTCCACATGGAACTTTGAGACATTCTCTTAACAACTTCTTGTTTTGTTTATTTTCAACTTTGATATAATAATAATGTTCTTGGGTAAAAATTTATGAGGTAATCCTTGCCAAGCCCTTTGAGAACTTTGGCTGAAGGCTCATTATAAATGACTTTATGAAGTATTGATGAATACTTCCAGTTTGCAGGTTAACCTGAAAAGATAAAAAAAAAAAAAAAAAGAACGACTCTTCTTTGAAAAGGTATCTTCCTCATATGATTGTTTTTTACTGAGTGACAGGTAAGAAAATTGTGAGAGGAAGAAGGAAGTAAGAGAGAATGAGTAACACTAGAAATGCTACTAGGATGAGTATTTCTCAGGTGTGGGCTTCAGAAAGCCAGGGGTTAAAATCACGCGAACACATCATATGGAGTTGTTCCAGGGAGGCCGGATTCCATTCCTCACTGTCAACATAATTCATGGCTCCTGTGGGCTCTTGCCCACGGAGGCAAGGATCAGGCCCAAGCTTTGAGTACATATAGAGGCTGACGAGGCTCTGACAGGGACAGAATACTGCGTAGTAACCCAAGCCCACAGCTAACTTTCAGGAGGCAGAAATAGCCTTAGGTCCCTGAAAGTGTCAGGCAACAGGGCTGCCTGGCGCTGAGCACTTGTCAAAATAAGAAGTGGCTCGATTAGTTGATTAAAAAAAAAAATGGTACACACAAGCCCTGAACACAGAGACCCACAAGCCAAGGACTGGGTTTAACCATCTACATGAGCTGCTTAAACTTGTAATGGAGCTGAGAAAGTCATACCCCAAAAGATGGTGTTTTGACATGTTAAACTGAAGAAGAAACCTCTAGGTCTCTCTGACCTCCCCACTTCTTGCCTCTCAATCATTTCTCTCTCCTAAAGGACAGGATAAAGTTGTTCCCTAAGTTTCCTCATCTCTCTAAAGTCCAGACCCATCAAAGATGAAAACAGTGACCTCTGGCGCCTTCCCTGAGTTTTCCTTAACTGAACTCCTGTTACAGGAAGAAAGACCTGAACAGACTTTTGTCAAAAACCAGTCTGTTCTGTAGGTCCAACAGACTTTGTCTCAGATCATTGCATGTTTTTTAAGCTCATTGAATTCCCCTAAACATTATTTACTACCACCCTCAAATCATCCACAATTTTCCATCTCCATTGTCTCTAAGGAGAAGGGTAGAGAAGCATCTCCACCCCATTGTGTGATGGGTAATCACAGTGGTTCACCCTCTGTGTGTTAATAAACGTGTGTGCCTTTTCTCCTATTAATCTACCTTTTGTCAGTTGATTTTCAGCAAACCTTCAGAGGGTGCAGGGGACATTTTCCCCCGACCCCTTCACCTGCATATTGTTTGGGCTTCATTTCTCCATCATTGTTCATTTTAATAGAGAGAATGGGGCCTGAGTTTTGTCCTTCTCTCTAATCTGCTTGTGCTTTTTCCCTTCAGTTATTTTTGGTCTTTGCTTGACATTCTGACCTCTCAGACTTTGTTTAAAAGCAGTCTTCTGCATTGATCTCACTGGGAGCTGCAGACTGAACCTGGCAGAGACACAACTAAAACAGAAAATTTCAGGCCAATATCCCTGATGAACATTATGTGAAAATCCTCAATAAAATACTGGCAAACTGAATCCAGCAGCACATCCAAAAACGTATCCAACACGATCAAGTCAGCTTCATCCCTGGGTGCAAGGCTGGTTCAACATATACAAATCAATAAACATAATCCATCACATAAACAGAACCAATGACAAAAACCACATGATTACCTCAATAGATGCAGAAAAGCCTTCGATAAAATTCAATACCCCTTCATCCTAAAAACTCTCAAAAAACTAGGTGTTGATGGAAGGTATCACAAAATTATAAGAGCTATTCATGACAAATCCACAGCCAATGTCATACTGAATGAACAAAAGCTGGAAGCATTCCCTTTGAAAACCAGCACAAGACAAGGATGCCTTCTCTCACCACTCCTATTCCACATGGTATTGGAAGTTCTGGCCAGAGCAGTCAGGCAAGAGAAAGAAATAAAGGGTATTCAATTAGGAAAAGAGGAAGTCAAATTGTCTCTATTTGCAGACGACATGATTGTATATTTAGAAGACCCCATTGTCTCAGCTCAAAATCTCCTTAAGCTGATAAACAACTTCAGCAAAGTCTCAGGATACAAAATTAATGTGCAAATATCATAAGCATTTCTACACCCCAGTAATAGACAGAGAGCCAAATCATGAGTGAAATTCCATTCACAGTTGCTACAAAAATGATAAATTACCAAGGAATACAACTTACAAGGGATATGAAGGACCTCTTCAAGGAAAACTACAAACCACTGCTAAAGGAAGTGAGAAAGGACACAAACAAATGGAAAAACATTCCATGCTCATGAATAGGAAGAATCAAAATTGTGAAAATGGCAATACTGCCCAATGTAATTGATAGATTCATTGCTATCCCCATTAAGCTACCATTGACTTTCTTCACAGAATTAGAAAAAAAACTACTTTAAATTTCACATGGAGCCAAAGGAGAGCCCATATAGCCAAGACAATCCTAAGCAAAAAGAACAAAGCTGGAGGCATCATGCCACCTGACTTCAAAATATACTACAAGGCTACAGTAACTGAAACAGCATGGTACTGGTACCAAATCAGAGATCTAGACCAATGGACAGAGTGGAGGACTCAGAAATACCACCACACATCTACAACCATCTGACCTTTGACAACCTGACAAAAACAAGCAATGGGGAAATGATTCCTCATTTAATAAATTGTGTTGGGAAAACTGGCTAGCCATATGCAGAAAAGTGAAACTCGACCCCTTCATTATACCTTATACAAAAATTAACTCAAGGTGGATTCAAGACCTAAAACCATAAAAACCCTAGAAGAAAACCTGGGCAATACCATTCAGGTCATAAGCACGGGCAAAGACTTCCTGACTGAAACACCAACAGCAATAGCAACAAAACGCCAAAATAGACAAATGGGAGTTAATTAAACTAAAGAGCTTCTGCACACAGAAAAAGCTGTCATCTGGGAAGGAGAGGATGCAGGGAGTGACGTCGGCTCACACAGTGCAACTCAGGAAACAGCTCCAGGTACAGCAGCAAGGGTGCACATTCAGGTAGGATGCTCTTGTTCTTCCCAGGAGGTTTCATAATTCCTGAATCTATTTATGTGCCACTTCAACTTACAGATGTTTACTCTTCTCTTCCAAGAAGCTGCGTTTGTATTTTATAGAAAGTAGGTTGCAATCAGTTGAACGTATTCCAAGTAATAAAGTTCTAAAATAGTCACAGAGCCTGCGATGCCAGCTACCTAATTCCCCGCTGCTTCTGTAACATTCTCATTGCTTATGAGTCAGGAATTTGATTTTCTTTTTTTTTTAAAAAAAAAAAAAAACGTAGTAAAAATGCTACTTATAATGAACAGACACTTTACAAAAGAAGACATATATGAGGCCAACAATCATGAAAAAATGCTCATCATCACTGGTCATTAGAGAAATGCAAATCAAAACCACATTGAGATACCATCTCACGCCAGTTAGAATGGCGATCATTAAAAAATCTGGAGACAACAGATGCTGGAGAGGATGTGGAGAAATAGGAACACTTTTACACTGTTAGTGGGAGTGTAAATTAGTTCAACCATTGTGGAAGACAGTGTGGCGATTCCTCAAGGCCTTAGAAATAGAAATTCCATTTGACCCAGCAATCCCATTACTGGGTATATATCCAAAAGACTATAAATCGTTCTACTATAAGGACACATGTACACGAATGTTCATTGCAGCACTGTTTACAATAGCAAAGACCTGGAACCAACCCAAATGCCCATTGATGATAGACTGGATTGGGAAAATGTGGCACATATACACCATGGAATATTATGCAGCAATCAGAAATGATGAGTTTGTGTCATTTGTAGGGACATGGATGAATCTGGAGAACATCATTCTCAGCATACTTACACAAGAACAGAAAATGAAATACCGCATATTCTCACTCATAGGCGGGTGATGAAAAATGAGAACACATGGACACAGAGAGGGGAGTACTAAACACTGGGGTCTATTGGGGGGAAAGGAGGAGGGCCAGTGGGGGAAAGGGAGCTGGGGAGGGATAGCCTGGGGAGAAATGCCAAATGTGGGTGAAGGGGAGAAAGGAAGCAAAACACACTGCCATGTGTACCTATGCAACTGTCTTGCATGTTCTGCACATGTACCCCAAAATGTAAAATGCAATAAAAAAATTTTTTTTAAATGCTACTTATAAGATTTGCTTCTATTTGGGCCACTGCTTTCCAGGACTGTAGAAATTGGCTGGCATTTTAATTATTTTATTAAAATTCATACAAAATTTGCTGGGTGTGGTGGCATGTGCCTTTGGTCCCAGCTACTTGGAAGCCTGAGGTAGGAGAACTGCTTGAGTCCAGGAGTTCAGGGCTGCAGTCAGCAGTGATCATGCCACTGCACTCCAGCTCTCGGTGACAGTGTAAAATCCTGTCTCAGAAAAAAAAAAAAAATCTTTTTCTGCTGTTGCCCATCCAGGGTGTTGCCATCCAGGAGCAACATGCGATTTGTAAACTCAATCCTTGCTCCAGCGATGGAATCGCTGTCTGAGTGGGTTGGAATTTTAGAGGTGGCATAAACTGCCATGTTGACAGTGGCTTTAGAGAGAAAGTGAACTTGTGAACAATCATCTTTCTGGTCCCATGTCTGAACTAATTAAGCCTCCAAAAGTTTGTGGACAGGTCACTCAAAAGAGTTAGAGATGAGCCTCTAAGATTCTCCTATCAGGGATAAAATGATATCACCTCGCAGTCCTAGAGTCTAATGATACAATAAATAAGAACATAAGCACTCACCAATTCATTCCTGGTTTACCCCATCAAGGTAAATGCCTGGGTTCCAGTCCTACATAAATCTACCCAGGTTTCTGAATCTATGGCAATACAAACTCTTCCAGATACGTTTAGTGTTTAGTGGCCCTGATGCTCCACATGGTGTTGAAGCATTGCTGTTACCACCGGACAGCGCCAACATTGACGCATGTGGGACTCTGCTTTTTCTAGATGCTTCTATCCATTCCAACAATTCCAGAAATGGCAGCAAAGGAGAAAAGCACTAGGACTAAACTCTGGGTTTTCCTAAGTTTTCTTAGTTTCCGAGAGAGACTGTAGTGAGTAGTAAAGCTTTTCCTTAGCTACTCTCAGCTGTGTTTCCTCTCATTTAGGTTTGTCATCGTCCCTCATGAATTAGGCTGTTCCTCTGTCTGCAGCTGGCCTCCAGGTGATACTTCTGGTTTTCACCTTGACCAATCTCTTTTCCTTCTAAGTTCCTTCCGCATCTGGTAGATAGGAAGATAGGAGAGAGGGCATGGAAAAATAGGAGGATGAGTCTTTTTTTATTTTTTTATTTTTTTGAGATGGAGTCTTGCTCTGTCACCAGGCTGGAGGGCAGTGGCACAATCTTGGCTCACTGCAACCTCTGCCCTCCAGGGTTCAAGTGATTCTCCTGCCTCAGCCTCTTGAGTAGCTGGAACTACAGGCACACACCACCATGCCCACCTAATTTTTGTATATTTAACAAGATGGGGTTTCACCATGTGGGCCGGGATGGTCTCGATCTCTTGACTTTGTAATCCGCCCACCTTGGCCTCCCAAAGTGCTGGGATTACAGGCATGTGCCACCGTGCCCATCCGGTTCTTGTTCTTAAAAGAGCGATGGCCTCGCCGGGCGTGGTGGCTCACGCCTGTAATCCCAGCACTTTGGGAGGCCAAGGCAGGTGGATCACGAGGTCCAGAGATCGAGACCATCCTGGTCAACATGGTGAAACCCCGTCTCTACTAAAAATACAAAAAATTAGCTGGGCATGGTGGCGCGTGCCTGTAATCCCAGCTACTCAGGAGGCTGAGGCAGGAGAATTGCCTGAACCCAGGAGGTGGAGGTTGCGGTGAGCCGAGATCGCGCCATTGCACTCCAGCCTGGGTAACAAGAGCGAAACTCGGTCTCAAAAAAAAAAAAAAAAAAAAAGAGCGATGGCCTCTTACTCTGAAGCTGACAGTCGACTTCTTGGGGTTCACTCATATTTCTTTCCTCCCATATTCTGTTTCTTGTGCAAATACACCCTGGCGTGACAACTCAGCCAGACCTTCAGATTTGACAGAATACTCTGAATGGAATAAAGACACATTATCTAGAACCATGTGCTGAGATTCATGTTTTGCCTACTTGAAGCTTCGACATCACTAAAAGAACCTGAAGTTTTAGATTAGTGTCTTCAGTGGGATTCTCAGGGAACCAGCCTCTGAGTTGAAGATTGGACTGCTGGAGTTATTGGAGGGTTTCCTGGGAATATTTATAAGAAAGTGGCTGGGCACGGTGGCTCAAGCCTGCAATCCCAGCACTTCGGGAGGCCAAGGCGGGTGGATCACGAAGTCAAGAGATTGAGACCATCCTGGTCAACATGGTGACACCCCGTCTCTACTAAAAATACAATAATTAGCTGGGCATGGTGGCGCGTGCCTGTAATCCCAGCTACTCAGGAGGCTGAGGCAGGAGAATTGCCTGAACCCAGGAGGCAGAGGTTGCGGTGAGCCGAGATCCCACCATTGCACTCCAGCCTGGGTAACAAGAGCAAAACTCTGTCTCAAAAAAAAAAAAAAAAAAAGAAGAAGAAGAAGAAGAAGAAGAGAAAGCAAAGCAAGGTGGCAAGATTGGGAAGGACTCAAGGGGAAAACGGCAAGGTGGTTGCAACAGAGACTACAGCCAATTCCATGGGGAATTCTGGACCTGGGATTGTGTTTCAGATTTGTCCAGAATTGAGGCAAAGAGGTCAGACTTTTGTATGACTGAATCTACCAGTCATTGCAAGTGGACTGCCAATCACACCCCCGGAAAGGTTAGAACCTTGGGCAAGGCAGCTGCCTTCATCAGAGGACAATTCCCAAAGAGGGAGTCACTAGTTAATACTCCTGGCCACTGGGGGTATGAGTGCTTGGATCCAGAAGCAGGGACTTGTGTGGCCCACTCCAGCATCCACTCCAAGTGGTAGGCATTTCTTGCTGAGTTTTCATTTTTTCCCCCCACTAGGGCCATACTGAAGACTACAGTACTATGTAGTCCTTCAAACCCAGGGCTAGAATATAAAGATATACCAAAATTTTTCACATTTTTAATTAAAGAGAATTTCTTCTATGGTTTTGTCACTATTTTGTCATTTTTTCTTTGTATTTGTCATTACAACATAACACTATAAAATTCCCAGAAGAATAATGATGCTTTTATTATACGATTTTTTCTACAAATACCAAATGGGCAAGTTTTCCCCTTTTTCATTCCATGCCTCCTTTCGTCCACATCTGATGAGTAAAGCAGGCAAGATGATGCAAATATGTAATCACATGATCTATTGCCAACACTGCATTGCCCAGAGTCGGTGACAGATGATACCTGTTAGCTGCGCCCAAATACCCCGTCCGCAAGGTGTGTCTGACTGGTACTGTAACATTTACTGGCTCAACAAATCCTTTTTAAAATTCTAGTTAAGCTTCACCTCCTGTAAAATGATCATCCCCCTATTTGATAATTCTCACTCAATATTCCCCATGCCCTATTTAGATCTCTTTATTTTTCATATTTTTAATTAAGGACAATTTTCAGTGTGGTTTTGTTACTGTCATTTTGTTTCATTTTTCTTCAATGTATTTGTTTTTATAGCACTGTAACACTACCAGAAGAATAATGTTACTTTTATTTATATAATGTTTCCTACAAAACTCAGGCAAAATATTAAAATCTCTAATTATAATTAAATGATTTGAATTCTCCCATTCAGATGTTCCTGTGCATGATTCCAGTGGAAACCAAGTCAAGGAAAAGAAAAAGCATGGAAGCCACCTGTGTTTCTGAGGTAGCTCTGGGAGGTTCGGTGTCGTCCTGGAGCCAACAGTTTTGGTGTTGGGTCCTTGCTTCCTAGATTGTGGCTGAAACATGATGGTCTTGTGGTCATCACGTGCTCTGGCAACTTCCTGACTCCTTCCCTTCCTGATGGTGCTAGAGGTAGTGCTTATCCTGGAGGAGTAGCTCTGTGGTATTACTCTTGGAATTAATCCTTCACACTCAGCCTCTATGGGTTTTGTAAGCTTCTAATTCCTTTAATTACATTTCTTCATATTTGTTCACTAAGGCTAAATCCTGATATGTAAAAGCCAGTAAACTATTTGAAAATGCATGTCCACCTAACTTAAAAGCATTAAGAAGCTATTTTTTTTTTTTTTTTTTTTTTTTGAGACGGAGTTTCGCTCTTGTTACCCAGTCTGGAGTGCAATGGCGCGATCTCGGCTCACCGCAACCTCCGCCTCCTGGGTTCAGGCAATTCTCCTGCCTCAGCCTCCTGAGTAGCTGGGATTACAGGCACGCGCCACCATGCCCAGCTAATTTTTTGTATTAGTAGAGACGGGGTTTCACCATGTTGACCAGGATGGTCTCGATCTCTTGACCTTGTGATCCACCCGCCTCGGACTCCCAAAGTGCTGGGATTACAGGCTTGAGCCACAGCGCCTAGCCAAGAAACTATTTTTTGACTATTTTGTCCTGATACGTGTCGTTTCATTGTCCCAAATGTTACAATTCCCCTGTTGTGTGGTCCCCACATCTCTGCCTACCCAGAAATTTTCCCACCTCCCATTGAGGAAAGGATCTTTTGTGAAATGCTAGACCTTTTCCAAATCGGTTCTTTTATCCTCCTTACTCTTCTCTTTCTCTTGGATCTTTGAATTTAAAGAGTGCCCAGAAGGTGGGATACAGAACCTAGGTAATCTCTCAGGAGTCCTAATCTCTAGGCATGCGAACTCTTTCTAGCAGAGACAACTTGGCCCTCTCTGACAAACTCAATTTTTCACTCCTGAGTCTGAGGCCAGTTGCATGTGGCAGTGGCTGTGATCTGCAAATTATGAGTTATTTCCTGCTCTATCCCCTAGTGCAGGGTTCCCATAACATTAGCAGTTACCATCCCTGATTTTGGTGACAGACCAACATGAGAATGTCTATTTGCTTCCTGTCCTCCCAAGATTCTTTGCAAGCCTGGCATAGCTCCAACACCAGCCAGAAAAACTAGCTAGGGGTCTTACTTATGTATTCTCATTCTCCCACCATTTTAACCTTGACCATATCAAACAGAAGAGCCTTCTTATCTTCAGACTCCTGCTTCTATGTCATTTTCCTCCTCTGGTCCATCCATTGGGTCAAACTCTTTGGAAGAGTCCACTTGTCCTGGTGACTCAGCTTTCAAAACTTGCATCTTCCCGGCTGACTCTGCAGCTATTCTCTGTAGCAGGTTCCCTTTCTCCTGGTCCCCTGGTTTTTCAGCCTTTCCCCCCTCATCTAGCCATAGCTCCTTGCATTCTACAACTAGGGCCACCCCCATAACCCCACTGTCAAGTTTCTTGAGGGTTATAAAATAGCTCCCTCTCTTCCAAACTTGAAAATGGATAAATCAAATTTACACTGACCTGGATTTAGTGTCCTTGTAAGAAATTTCATAGTATGAGATCATGCCAGGCATGTCCCGCTCAGCCCTAGTGTGTCTTCATAGAGACCAGTTTAAACACACTGCTCAATCTGCCGTGTCTATAACACACCCAGCCCTCAGAGTCATGGTCAAGTGTGAACAGCAATCAAAGGATGCAGGAGGCTGCCGAGTTTGCTCCAAACACAGGTCAGTTTTTATGGGGCACTCAGACAGTAGTTTTTTCCAGCATATAATTCTTTCCAGCAGTGCTGATGTGTTTAGCAGGTGAGACAATGTGGATGTGTGACTTTGTGATTTGTTACTGTACTAAAGGCCAGAGTCAGTAAAAAATTGAATAAGTCAGCAGTACCCAACAGCCCTCTACACAAGGTCTAACTGACCTGTACAGTTTCTCCCAGGAAGTGTTGACTTAATTCCACTTATTTCTACAGACAGCCCTTAATACCTTTCCCTCTTTTTGTCGATGATCTTACAAAACTAGGCCACCAGATTGCAGGGGTGCTGGAGGAAATTTTTTACACATATATTTATTTTTAGCCAATTCTTTAAACTTTTATAAAGTACATACATATATAATATATTATGTATATAGTCACTTAATGAGAAGGATACATTCTGAGAAATGCATCATTAGGTGATTTGGTCATTGTGTAAACATCATGGAGTACACTTACACTCAATGACGTAACATCACGGAGTATAGTTACGCTCTGTGACGTAACATCACGGAGTATACTTACACTCTGTGACGCAACATCACAGAGTATACGTACTTACACTCAGTGACGCAACATCACGGAGTATAGTTACGCTCTGTGACGCAACATCACGGAGTATACTTACGCTCTGTGACGCAACATCACGGAGTATACTTACGCTCTGTGACGCAACATCACGGAGTATACTTACGCTCTGTGACGCAACATCACGGAGTATACTTACGCTCTGTGACGCAACATCACGGAGTATACTTACGCTCTGTGACGCAACATCACGGAGTATAGTTACGCTCTGTGACGCAACATCACGGAGTATACTTACGCTCAATGAAGTAACATCATGGAGTATAGGTACTTACACTCTGTGACGTAACATCATGGAATATACTTACATTCTAGATGGTGCAGCCTACTATATACCCAGTGTTAAACACCACTGTTCCTAGGCTACAAAGCTGTCCAGCATTTTACTGTACAGAATACTGTAGGCAATTGTTACACAGTGGCAGATATTTGTGTCTCAATATATCTAAACATAGAAAAGGTACAGTAAAAATACAGTATTATACTCTTTTGGGGCCACTGTCATATAGTGAGTGGTTCTTCATTGACTGAACTGTCATTATGTGGCACATGACTGTTTAAACATAAAAAAGGTATAGTGAAGACGTGGTGTAAAATACTCAAAATGGTTTACCCATATCGGGTACTTATCATGAATGGAGCTTGCAGGATGGGCATTTGCTCTGGGGTGAGTCAGGGAGTGAGTGGCGAAAACCTAGATCATTACCGTTCACTCCTAAAGACTTAATAAAACCCCGTATGCTTAGGCTGCATGAAATTTATTAAAACAGTTTTTCTTCAACAACAAATTAACCTTAGCTTACTGTAACTTTTTTACTTTATACACTTTACATTTTTTTTTACTTTTTTCCTCTTTTGTAATAGCAGGTTAAAACATAAATACATTGTACAGCTGTACAAAAATATTTTTAATATCCTTATTCTAGAAGCTTTTGTCTATTTTTTTTTTTTTTACTTTATAAGCTTGTTTGTGAAAAACTAAGACACAAACACACACGTTAGCCGAGGACTACACAGGGTCAGGATCACCAATACCACTGTCTTCCACCTCCACATCTTGTCCCACTGAAAGATCTGCAGGGGCAGGAAGAAGCATGGAGCTGTCATCTCCTATGCCAACAATGCCTTCTTCTGGATACCTCCTGAAGGACCTGCCTAAAGCTGTGCCAGAGTTAACTCTTTAATATGTATATAAGTAGAAGGAATACAGTGTAAAATAATGACAAACAATTTAAGAGATGTGTAAACCAGTAACACAGTGACTTATCAAGTATTATGTACTGTACCTAATGGTGTGTGTATAGTCTTATGTAACTGGCAGTGCACTAGTCTTGTTCACACTGGCATCACCACACACATGTGAGTATTGTGTTACATTACAATGTCATGATGGCTATGACAGCCTTAGGTAATAGGAATTTTTCTACTCCACTGTAATCATATAACATCACCATCATGGCTGAGCGCGGTGGCTCAAGCCTGTAATCCCAGCATTTTGGAAGGCCAAGGCGGGTGGATCACGAAGTCAAGAGATTGAGACCATCTTGGTCAACATGGTGAAACCCTGTCTACTAAAGATACAAAAAATTAGCTGGGCATGGTGGCACGTGCCTGTAATCCCAGCTACTCAGGAGGCTGAGGCAGGAGAATTGCCTGAACCCAGGAGGTGGAGGTTGCGGTGAGCCGAGATCACACCATTGCACTCCAGACTGGGTAACAAGAGTGAAACTCCGTCTCAAAAAAAATAAATAAATAAGATCACCATCATATGTGCTGTCTGTTGACCAAAACATTGGCTGTGTATATGTATATATATGTGTGCATATACAACATGTATCTGCATATAGTATATGTATGCTGTTTTTTAATAAATATACATATATAAAGGTGTATGTGGTCAGTTATTTTTTTTAAACTCTTGGTGCTGTGTTACCAAAATCTGGAAAAAAAAATACTACTTTAATCAACCAACTCAAGATGTAGCACTGTACTAGTTTCTCAATATTTGGGGCAGTAGAATTGATGACATAATAATAATTTTCCTTCTACATACTGTTTGAAAAAAATAGAATATTGTGAATTCAGTAATTGTTGAAAATGGCAACGTATTTTATCGCTGTGGCCTATACACATTGGAAAAATAGTAAGTGTGAAATACACACTTTGCCCATGTTACACTTGTAGATTTTTTGGCAATTAATTTATGAACTCCCCAGGGAGTTCAACAACAGCTTAGCAACAGCTGATGAGCATGTTTCCCTCTGTGCCTTACAAGGTTTTAGGTTCCCAGCCTTAAATACACCTGACAACTTATTTGTCTGAAAAGAAGTAGCTGTCTAAAGTGAGGTGTGAGGAATGGTAAGACTGAATACTGCTAGAGAGCACATATGACTTTCAGAAAGTTCTCTTTAGTAAACCATTCATTAACCAGGGAATACCTCTATAGCTTATCAGAGTTACTCTTCTCTCAGGAAGTGAACAGCGCAGTATAAATGGCTCAAGGGTGGGACAGTAAAGTCTACTGAGCTTTGTAGTGGATGAGAAAGTGTCTTTTAAATACCATACACTGAAAATATTACTTGCATTAGCTTTGTGCTGCTTTTCTTTTACACCTATTAGCACGGATCTCTGTAATTTAACTTTTAAATTGAAGATATGTGACATCTATAATTAGGGTCATGTCCTTCCTAGAGGATGCTTTAGGTGGTGTTAAGGAAATTATGTCATCCTCAGAGTCCTCCAGAGGCAGCGATGGACCAGAATGAAGCTGAGAAGCAAAGGTTTTCATTTCCTTAGTCAAAATAAGAAATGGAAATGAACACACAAATGAATCATGAGCCCTATCTGATTGTAATGATTGGAAAATGAATACCTGTGTGGCTTTCTAGTAATGTATGAGGAAAAGAAATAGTTACACTTAAATTTTGTGATCATCATGATTGGTTTTCTGTTTTTCCTGAAGCTAACGGATTATTCTTTTGTAACAGTGTGGACTAAGGAGTTGGTGCATTCTTTGTGACCGAAGCAGATCACTTAGTCTTCTTTTGTCACCTCCTTCTTCAGAATTTAATTTAAGATACTGTCAGAAGGAAAATGTTTACGGTAAATGAGTCACCCTTTGCTGAAATCATTTTGGCAAATACAACCCCAACAGAAATAAATTCATTGTAATTGTTTCACATCCCCTGAGTTCCCTTAAGTGCCCATCTGGCTCTTGTGCTCTAGGTGAGGGCACAAAGGGGGTAAAGAAAGCTTATTTGCACCATGCAGCATTCAAAGATTCTATTTCTTCTGCCTGAAAATCCCCCCCACCCCTGTCCATCTCCTACTAAAATCTACTACCATTTAACACTTTTGCTTAAATGACACTTCCTTGGGGCCTTCTGATCTCCATTTAAATTAGGCTATCTTGTTATAATCCCTCATTGCACACTATACTTTCCCTTCATGTTGTAATTTGTTATAATTTTCCTCATAATAGCAATTTACACCATATTTATTTGTGTAATTGTTTGATGTAATATACACAAGAACAGGGTTTGCACCTATCATGTCTCCACCTGTATCTCAGAATGATCTATGCTCATTAGATGAAGTTCAAGACATATTTATTAAATATATAGACTTTTTTCTACATAATTTTAATATCTTTTAAGGTGTTAGAATTTAGGAAGATAAGAACATCCTTGGTAGCTTTTGTATAAACTTGTCATTAGCTGTTATTCTTAAAGAGAAATGAAAAACTCTCAATTACTTCAAGGTATTGGGATTGTTGACATATCTCTTTCAAGACCAAAGTAATTTAGTGAATGATGGTCTGATTTGCTGAATAGGTACCAAATCAACCATTTATTTTCAGGTTTGGTGACACATAAATCAAAATTTCCACTGAAAGGTTAATACACATGAAGAAAAATTGGAGTTCACATTCTTGATTTGGGAAAGAAAACACTTTGGTATTGAATGCCTTAAGATTTGCAATTAAAAGCACGATGGAAAACAAGGCTCAGTTGGGAGCAGTATATATACTAGTAGTCTTTCCCCAAGACTCTATTAAGAAATAATGAGAGTCCAAAAGTTGTTTTCAACATTGTAAAAAACACCAAGAAACATCACACATTCCCGCTCAGTAAGATTTCACGGAATACCTGAACTGTCTTATTTCTTTGATTTTGATTGGAATTTGATTAATCAAACATGATTGTGCCGGGTGGTCAGTTGCTTTTTTAGGCTAAGAGCAAATATTACATCAAATTAATAAAAAATAGCAGCCTATTGTTTACTTTGTAAGTGTAATTTGTTCGCTAGACAGCATTGTTCAAATACATAAGGGCTAATGAGAAAAATATTCTAAAAGGCATCCCTGATAGCAAAGAGTTTAGAAACTTCCATATCCAACAGTTTCAAGGAGAGGGATGAATGTCTTCTTTGCTAAATAATGTGACAATTTTCTTGCTGGAGAGCAGCGTAAATTAGGAAATAAATTATGAAAATCAGCACTTATACTTGGCCTATTAAAAAGCCTTAATTAGTGATGGTTCCTAGGAGGTCCTAAGGGTATGACATATGTTCTATGGAAATAGAAATTAAGAAATTCCAAGCAACCCAGGAAATTAATCATTTTCTTTAATTCCCAGCAAAGGATCTTGACTCCTGCTTTATAGAAAAATAAGGTATTATCAAATAGGAATTTCATTACCTTGCCTGCACCATATCCGGCTTGCATCTGCCTGGAGGGGATGTAGTACCCCTCCTTTGTCTAAGCCTGGTACCTCCTCTGTGCTTTGAACTCTATTCCCTCAACCATCTCAGGACTATACTGTTGAAGGACTACCTTCTCTTTGTTCTGATCTTCAGTCTTCATTTTCTGACTCTCGAGTGGTCTGAGCTCACTGGCTCTATCACAACAGCACTTAAACAGTCAAATGCCCCAGATCTTAAAAAGCAAACCAATAAAAATATCTCTCAACACACAATACCTTCCAAGCATTGCTGTTTCCCTCCTTTCTATGGAAAGAATTGCCAATACTTTCCGCCCTCACTGCAGTGCTATTCACCACCCCTCAACACACCTGCCGGCTGGACTCAGCACTCGCCATTCCGGGGCAACAATTCTTGCCAAAATCACCAGCAAAATTCTTGATAGTGAATTTAATGTACATCTCCTTGTCTTTATCTTACTTGGCCTCTAGGCAGCCTCTGAAAATACTAATGAATCTTTTCTTTATTCATTTATTCAGCAAATACATCTTGATTACCTTCTAAGAGACAAAGAGGGGTCTCTGTGCTGAGAACACAGCAGAAAAGAAAAGTAAGTCTTGAAGCACTTTTTTCTGTTGGCTTCAGTGACATGAACTTTCTTGATCTGCTTCTGTTCTTCTGACCTCCCATTTTTAAATGGTTTATTCTCTTCTCGTCTTGCAAATGTACTATTTTTCATTCTATGTTATGCCTGGAATTTCTATCCGCTGCACCTTCTGTATAAAGTTATTCCCAATATGAGTTTGGAAATCCACATCTCTCTCCTGCGCTTCTGCTCCAAGTATCAAGCTTCTCTCTAAATTGTCCCTATCAGTCCTACAGGATACTCCAAGTCAACACGTGCCAAACTGGATGCTGATTCTTCTCTGGGAGTGACCCACTGTTCCATCAGTTGCCTAAACTAGAATCCTGGTCATTACTTGCGATTCCTCCCTTACTTCATTCTCAACCAGTTCTACCTCCTATACAGTCTTCCCGTAGTTGCCGTCCCATTTTCCCTCTTCCACAGTCCCCTTTCAGGCCATCATCATTTCTTACCTGCCTTCTCATAACTAACTTCTGTCTTGACTCCTCTAATCCTGTGTCTCTCAGCCTAATGTGTCTATCTAAAATATGTCTGATAATGTATTTCTTCCTTAATACCTTTCAATGGATCCCAGGTTTTTTCTTTTTTCTTTTTTTGACACCGAGTTTTGCTCTCATTTCCCAGGCTAAAGTGCAGTAGCGCAACCGAGGCTCACTGCAATTGTGACCGCCTGGGTTCAAGCAATTCTCTTGCATCAGCCTCCCAAGTAGCTGGGATTACAGGCACACACCACCATGCCCGGTTACTTTTTTGTATTTTTAGTAGAGACAGGGTTTCACCACGTTGGCCAGGCTGGTCTCTACTAAAAACACAAAAATTAGCCGGGTTTGGTGGCAGGTGTCTGTAGTTCCAGCTACTCGGTAGGCTGAGGCAGGAGAATTGCTTGAACCTGAAGGCAGAGGTTGCAGTGAGCCAAGATTGCACCATTGCACTCCACCACCGTGGGCGTCAGAGAGAGACTCTGTCTCAAAAAAAAAAAACTAACAAACTTACAGTCACCTCTTTTCAAACTGAATTGTGTAGTCTGTTCCAAAGTTCACTGTGGTGACTGACAGCTGCCATTTTAGAATCTCAGCCAAAACTTTTAGTATAGCAGCCTGTTGAACTAGCAAAGCAATTCCTGTTTTCTATTGAACAAACCAGCCAAACAGCAAACTATCATGACCACATAGGGTTTGCCCCAAGAAGGCAACGGTTGTCCAATCAGAAAATTTATAATTTTAATTCACTGTAATAATGAATTTACAGAGAAAAAATGTTGTCATTTTATTAGGTGTAGGAAAAGCTTTCAAAGATAAAAGATTAAAAATTCCCAGAAACCTAGGATTGAAGAAAATTTCATAAATTTTACTTACTTGATAAAGTGTATTTTCCCAAACACACAGTAAACATAAATTTTAATGATGAAATGATAAAAAGATTTCAATGAAAGTAAGAAAAAGACGAGTATGTCTGCTGTCATCCCTGCCATTCAATATAACTTTTTCTAGTCAGTGGCAAATACCATAAAACACAGAAGCTAAAGAAAGCTCTAAAGGGAAGACAAAATTGACATTTTTTTCCTGCCAAGATGATTGTAGACATAGATAACCCAAGAGAATTTACAAACTATCAAAACTAATGAAAAATTTAATCAAGGCCAGTTGATATATGATCAACATAAAAATTAACTTCCTTATAAACAAGCAATAAACAGAAAATGTAATAGGGAATAGTTACAAAAATAAATCTAATACTAAAACTACAAACCCTTTATGGGGAAAATTGTAAGACATTATTCAAGGGCATAAAAATAGATCTAAGTAAGTAGAAAACATACCATGTTCACAAAGACTCAATATCATACGGATGAGTCTCCTTAGCTTAATTGAAAAAATAAATGTCATTCCAATAGAAATTCCAAATATGCTTTCCATGAAATAGAGCAAATATTATAATATTTACATGGAAGAAAAAAAGTTAAATAATATCCAAGATAATTATTAAAAAGCAAAATAGGGAGACTCCTCTTGCCAGATGTCAAAAGATTTATTAATGTATAGATGTATATTATAATTAAGACAATGTATTATTATGTAACAATAGACAAACAGATCATTAGGACTGAATAGTGAGCCCAGAAATAGACCCAAGCATATCTAGGTTCTTGATATTGAATTGAGAAGACAATGCAAGCAAAATAAAATAATAAGGTGTTCAATAAATGCTGTTGGTATAATTCAAGTTCCATGTCGGGAAAGAAAATAAAATTAGGACCTGACTAATATGATATAGAAAAATAAACTGTGGACGTACTGAAGAACAAAATATTTTTTAAAAGAAAATTAAAAGTCAT
Organism: Callithrix jacchus; assembly: GCF_049354715.1. Taxonomy (NCBI): domain Eukaryota; kingdom Metazoa; phylum Chordata; class Mammalia; order Primates; family Cebidae; genus Callithrix; species Callithrix jacchus. The sequence goes on along the minus strand of NC_133506.1, from coordinate 158,387,080 downwards.
TGGAAGATCATAACTTTAAGATTCTGGAATGGGAAAGATTCTTAAACAATTCAGCTTGCAAAACAAAGCAAAACAAAACAAAAAGGGAAACATTAATAGAGGAATTAATAAGAATTAAGAAATTAATTAACTGACATTTAACTAAATAGAAGTTTTAATGACTTTAATTGACAAGAGGCACTATAAACAAGTTAAGAGACAAAAAGCACACTAAGGGAATAAATTTGCAACGTATAGCCACTGAAGATATGAAAATATGCTCACTTGTATTATGTATTAGAAACATGCAAGGCAGGGAAATATGGCAGGTTGGTATTGGAGGAGGTATCATTTTTAATGATAGGAAACAGGAGTGTATTTATGATCAAAAAGAAGGAACGGTGGAAAGGAAGACTTAGTAAACAGAGCCTGAAGAGAGCAGTAGCCTGGAGTTAGAGGCAGCGTACGGAATCAAGAAGCGACGAACTTAAGAGCATTAGGGAGAAAAAACAGGTTTTTCTCCTTAGTAAAGTAAGAAAAGACAAATGAAGATGCCAAGAAATGTTGAGTTGGAGATGCAGAAATGCTAAGATCACATGTTTTATGCTCTTAATTCTTCACAATGAGGGGAGGTCGCCTATTGAGAAAGACTAATATGGAGGTGGGGCTGTAGATTTACAGAGGGTGGAGAAATTGTGGCTTAGTTGCTGGGGCAAATCCTAGATAGGCCGAGGCTTCCATATGGCCATTGACAATCCTACTGGAGTAGAGATCCAAATATGGAAAAAGAGTGAACACAAAATTATCTCATTCACTTTAAATACCTAGGCTTAAAAAAATAAGTTGCCCTGTGAATATTTCTCCCTCAAGAAAAGTCTGGATCTCAAAAAGGCATTTCTCTAGAGAAATATGTACTAATCTAAGAAATGCTAATATGTTAAAAGAATTCTAATAATTTAGGCCAACACCCATCAAGAAATGCTGGTTTCTAGCTGTTCACAAAATAGTTATGATAATTAGCCCAACAATTTTGTTTTAAAGATCCAAAAGGAAGCCAAGTGTCGAAAATACTGATGAAAATGTGTTTTCTGTTCAACAGGTTATGGAAGAAAACCAAAAATTTGAAGTAGCAAACATTTCAAACAGAAAGAGTGGAGGGAGTCCAATTTCCCAGAAATCCGACTGGAAGAAGTCCAGTAAGATTTGCCTGAAGTTTAACCCCTTCTCATCCCAAAATAAGTCACCAAGACATAGCAAAAGGTTTTCATGTTCTGATTAATTTAGAGAAAATAACTCTTTAAAACTAGATTCAACTAGTGTAAAATTACTGAAGCCAAATCACATGCAACTAAATCAGGGATTTGCACATGATGGCTAGTGGGCTGATTCAACCTGCACCTGTTCTTTTCTTCTTATGATCCATGATCTAAGAATGACTTTTACATTTTTAAATGGTTTTATTTAAAGTGGTTACATAAGTACCTTCGCAATATCTTTGATTGTGATGTTTGGACAGCAAAGCTTAAAAGATTTATGACTTGGCCCTTTACAGGAAAAGTTTGCCAACCCTTGAACTAAATGATCATGAGACTGGGAAAATAAGAAAAACAAGCAAGCTTCAAGAGCAGCGGATCTATTTCCAGATTTAATTGGAATATGGTTATGATGCTGTTTAGCCACTACTATTAGGCCATTTGCACTAATTTTTCTGTAATAATGAGGAAGTCTGCCCTGCATTTTTATCAGTTATCATCTCCATAGTGACTTTGAAAGAATCAATCCCATGCATCTGCAGATGGCTGGCACGGGCACACAGGGTTACTTTGTGATGCTGTCTTGCTTGTACAGATCACTGGTATTGACTGTGGTTAAGGTTATTGTAAGATAGATTGATCAAATGCATGGCCTCGAGGTGCATACCTGTGTTTATGAGTAACTGTGAGTTACTGAAGATGGTGGGTTCTAGAGCTAAAGGGACCATCTGTTGAATGTGATAAAGCTGAGTATGATGATTAGCCCGAGTGGAAAGCAGTGAGGATGGGTCTTCTTTGAGATCACAATGCCTTTCTAGACGAGCTATCAAAAAAGGCAAAACTTCCACCAACATGATTCTTCAGCAAATAAAACTTGCAGTTTCCAGGGTCACAATTCCTTTCTGAATCCTCTGCATGTAATGCAGCTGTACATGCACGTCTATAGGCAATGGTTGCCTCTGAATGAGTGGGTTCAGATCTGAATGAATGTGGACGGTTAGTTCCACCAAGTGAGTTGTGGTTACAGTTGCCTCTCTTTGGGGTGATTCATGCTTCTGTAACAACAGAGGTCTGGAAAAAAAATCACAGTGCTAACAGATGATTTTTCTCTCGCTTTCTCTCACTTATGCTCTTGATAATCTTATGAGTTAATATTATTTTTCCCATTGCAGATAGGCAAGCTGAAATTAAGAGCAGTTATGAAATTTAGACACACCAAGGTTGTGTCTCTAGTGTTCTTTCAATTATATATTCCATAGCCAAATAGTGTTTGGCACTGAATTTTGGGCAGTGTGATTTTCTTCCATCACTTGTAAGCCTCCTCATGACAGACATGTTCATTATTTTTACTATGGGTTGGTGGTTACACAGGCATATGCTTATGTCAAAACACATCAAACTTACTGTAAATATGTGCAGTTTACACCACAATAAAGATGTTAAAGAAAGAAGTAAAAAACAAAAAAAGAACTACCAAAAATATCAACAATAGAAAAAAATTCTTTTCTGAATTAACTATTGCATTGAGAATGGAAAATGGTAGTTTTCTGATTCTATCATTCCTTCTACATTTATTAGCTAAAATACTAACTAACAATAGCTGCCTTCCATATACACACTGTTAAATTTAGTATCATTTTGGTTCCAGGAATTTTTTAACTCATATATTACAGTCCATTACTGTCATTATCCTTTCTGATGCTCAAACTTGGATGTTTTAAATTTCACCTGATCCTCCATTCAGTTCACCTATTTCCATTAGTCTTTGAATACTGTCTTACCTTTTGGCACAAATAGATGTTCCAGACTCACCTTGTATTTTACCTAAACATTATGCTTTTTCCCTCCTAAAATATATTCTGGAGATTTTTCAAATCACTTTACTAAGCACCTCCTCATTTTTTTGACAGATGCATAGTAAGTATTTTTCCTATGGATTGTTCATTAAATCTGTTCCTTTGCTGAACTTGGAGTTATTTCCAAGCAACCCTGCACACATGTCTTTTTATTTCTGTGTATTGGTAGAATAGATTCCTGAAAGCAAACTTGCTTAGTCAATAAGATGCATATTTAATTGTTGTTAGATGTTGCCAGATTCCCCCATATGTATTGTACCATTTTGCACCACTACTAACAATGCAAGAGAGTCACCGTTTTCCCTCCGCTCCACAGTGTATAGTGTCATACTTTTGGATTTTGCCAATTCCATAGGTAATAAATGATTTGTCAGTCCAGTTTTAATCAGCATTTTTATTTTTATAAAGGAGGAGGAGCATGATTTCATATGTTTGAGAATCATCTGCATTTCTCCTTTGGTAAACCATCTATTTATACATTTTGCTTATTATTCTCTTGGCTTATTGGTTTTTCTCATCTTAATTTCTGGGATTGGTTTACATAAGGAAGATTAGCCATTTGTCTGTAATATAAATTGCAAAGAAATTTTCCCCATTTATCATTTGTGTCTTTTCCTTTGATTACAGTTTTTTCCTTTATTTTGTAAAAGTTTTTTATTTTTATTTAATCAAATTTTCTATCTCCTTTGTATGGTCTCTGCATTTTGATCAAATTTATAGGTCAAAGGTAATAAAGAAATTAACTTAGATTTTCCTTTAGTTCTCTTATGGTCTCATTTCCCTCACTTATATATTTGGCCAATTTGGGGTTTTTCTTGGTTTGTCATGAGAGGTATATATTGATTTCTATCTTTTTCCAAATGGATAACTTCCTATCCCGACATTATTTATTATAAATTCCATCTTTACGCTACTTGAGATGTCATCTTCATCATATACTGAATTTTGGTATACTTTGAGATTTATCTAAGAACTTTCTATTCTCTTCCATTGGTCTATTTATTCATGTGCTAATGACATAATACATTAATTAATGAGGGTTTATGATATATTTTAGCATCTATGTAAGCTTGTGCTCTGTTACTACTCTCAAATTTTAAAGGATTTTTTTTCTGGCCTTCCTTGCTTATTTAACTTTCCAAGTACATTTGGGATTAGTTTTCCGACTTCAGAAAATGTCTTGGTATTTTCATTAAGATAGTATGAATTAGTGATTATAAAGTAACTTAGAGTTGAATTCTGATATTGGATCTGCTTATCCAAGAATATGGTGTATCTTTCTATGTATATACATGTTTTCATTTAGACACCCCCTTGGAGGGCTTTAAGTTTTAATCACCAAATTTTGCTTTGCATATTTTTATTAAGTTTATGTCAGGTATTTTGTCTCTTTTAGTTGCTATTGAGAATGAGAAAGAAAGTGTACAAGATTAACCTGGAATATCTTATTACAGCAGAAAGAAAAAGATTTATCAAAGATTTCTGAGGGCATATAAAAAAGATATAGGACCCAATGGAAAGGCCTCCAGCTGGCCAAAGGTGAAGCAATTTGAGTAGCCAAAAGAATGATGATCAAAGGGGATTAAAACACAGTCAAACATGTTAAAATCCCTAAGTTAATAATAAAACTTAAACATAATAGTGACTCTTTGAAGTTGCCAGATCTATCAAGCCATTATGTTGATAATTGATGAGAAAAGTAATAAAATATATAGCTTGCTTTCCCGTGTGAATTCCATTTCAGGACAATTCATTGACAAGGGAAAGTCCTTTTTTTAAATAGGACAGTTACAAATGAAAAAGCAGGTCAGGTGTGATGACTCACACTTGTAATCCCAGTACTTTGGGAGGTTGGGACAGGTGGATCATGAGGTCAGGAGATCAGGACGATCCTGGTTAACAAGGTGAAACCCTGCCTCTACTAAAAATACAAAAATTAGCTGTGCGTGGTGGCACACGGCTGTAGTCCCAGCTACTTGGGAGGCTGAGGTGGGGGAATCACTTGAACGAGAGGTGGAGATTGCAGTGAGCTGAGATCAGGCCACTGCATTCCAGCCTGGGAGACAGCGTGAGACTCAATCTCAGAAAAGAAAAGAAAAAGCCATGCTAGAATTAGAATATCATCATTTTCGCAATCTCTAATGGAATAGTAGGCTTAGAGAACCATCATGAGATGATGACTAAAACCATTAGATAAGAAGCTAGTGAAGAACTTTGTAACTGATGGATCAGTCTGACAATACCTGAACTCTCTGTCACATGATGTCTGAGACAGACATTTATGTCTCTCAGTGTGACGCAATAGGAAGTACACAGACCCAACTATTGGTAAAATATTTAGTTACCACTTCACAGGAAATTTAGGGATAGAACATGCCAAAAGGCCCTACGGCAAAATCCAGAACATGGGAATATACTATCAGACGAATGACCCCATGTCTTCGACAAATAAATGACAAAAAAAAAAAAAAGAAAGGGGAACTTCAACAGATTAAAATAAACATAGAAGAAATATCAACCAAATGCAATGAGTGGACCTTGTTTAGATCCTGGTTCAAATAAACCAACTAAAGAAAAAAACTATTTAAGCAATGATGGTCATTAGGTGATGTTAAGGAATTTGTTCAAGTGTGATGATGGTTGGGTATGGCTTTAAATATTCCAATGGTATGGGGCAATGAGGGGAAAGAAGCGAAGGAAGAGTGATTCTGAATGTTAAGTACATTCAGTGTGGATTCTACTATAACTCTCTACTTTTGTGGCTGTTGGAAATTTTCCATAATAACAAGTTTACAAAACAACGAATTAGAAAAAATAAATGAATGCAGTGCTCTAACAAATAATTGATTGACTCGTGTAGCTTTAGGGATACTCAGTTCCTGGGTTATAGAATGTTGGCCTTGACTATGGCCGCCAAAGAATCACGTGTGAATGCAGGTTATAGGGAATAATGTCGCAGGGCATGCATAGGAAACCTGTCTTTGATAATGTAGTGGGTTGAATGGAGGTCCTTCAAAAGAGATGTCCTCCCAAACCTGTGAATGTGACACCTGGAAAATGCATCTTTGCAGCTGTGATTAAGGATCTGGAGATGAGATCATTGTGGATTAAATTGGGCCTAAATCCAAAACCAAATACGATTACAAGAGAAGACAAGGGGAGAAAACAGAGAGGAAAAAGTAACATAAAGACAGAGGCAGAGATTAAAATTATACATCTGTAAGCCAAGGACGGCCAAGGATTGCAGCCATTCCCACAAACCAGGAAGGGTCATGGAATGGATTTTCCCTCGTAATCTCCAGAAGGAACCAACCTTTCCAGTACCTTCCCTTCAGACTTCTGGCTTTTAGAACTGTGAGAAAATAAATTGAGTGTTTCGAGCAGCCTAGTTTATAAAAAAATGGTTATGGCAACCTTAAGAAATAAATACAGGTGAGAAGAATGAAAAGGATGTACAGAAAGAGGCAGAGATGAGAGACAAGACAGACTCAAAGACAGACGAGAGAAGAGCTGCCTTAGGCCTGGCAGCATCCCTTTTCTCATGGAATCGAGCAGGCTGTACTTAAAATCCATTATTTCTTGCAAGGATAGAAATCAAGCTTTCTAATGGTGGATTTCTGGAATCCAGCCTTCTCACGTTTTTGAAAACAGGTATCATATTGGCCTAGCTCTCTAGTCTTCTGGCAAGATAGTCGTTCTTCCTGATTCCTCAAATATCTCCTAGATAATATTGTTAAGTGAATTAATCTTCAATCAATTCTGCAAGCCCAAATCCATGGATTTAAAAACAAGGTTGTTAATACTAAAGAATATGAATATGTTTACTGCCATTAGTGATTCTAATGTTAAAATTTTGATCAATTTGTAACCCAATTAACTTTACATTGCCCTAAGATTTTATGCAGGCTGCATCTTAAGTCTAAACTATACCTTTGATCATCTGTGCGATCAAGAGAGTGTGGTTGAATGAGTACAGATGGATTTACTTTTTCTTTTCTTTTCTCTTTCTTTCTCTCTCTCTCTCTCTCTCTCTCTCTCTCTCTCTCTCTCTCTCTCTCTACTTTTTTTGAGACAGAGTCTTACTCTGTCACCAGGTGCCAGACTGGAGTGCAATGGCAGAATCTCAGCTCACCGCAACCTCAACTCCAATTCAAGCAATTCTCCTGCCTCAGCCTCCTGAGTAGCTCGGACCACAGGTGCACACCACGACACCCAGCTTATTTTTGTATTTTTTAGTAGAGACAGGGTTTCACCATTGTCTCGATCTCTTGACCTTGGGATCCGCCCGCCTCAGCCTCCCAAAGTGCTGACATTACAGGCGTGAGCCACTGCACCTGGCCAGATGCATTTACTTTGAAGAAAAAATAACTGTGGAGGACACTGTGGATCTGCATCATTCCAGGGTCCTTCTAGTGCAATTTCCTCTACTTCAGAATAATAAAACTAAAAGCTACATCTCCAGGCTTCCTAGCAGCTAGGGTTTAGTTTTCGCCAACCTGATGCATTTATGGAAGATTTGGAAAGCAGAAATGAGGTAAAAGACCAAGTTTTGGAATACTACCATTTGGTTGGCGGCACGACCCTGACAATAGGCTGGATTCTGAAGTAGATTTCAGTTACCAGCTTCATAGGGATAGAGACTGGGTGGCAACCTCCTTTTTCCTTTTTTAAAAAATATATATTTGACAGGTACAATGTGACTTCACTGCAGTGATATCAGCGTGCTGATCCCCAGATTGCTGCTAGGGAGGTGCATTCCGGAAGTTCCCGTGCTGCTTTCTAAATGTCCCACCTTCCTGACTGAGCCAGAGGTAGCAACCCCACTGGTGAGCCAGTTCCGTGGTGATTTCCTGGAAGGTATTCCTGAAGGCCCATTCTGGAGCTCACTGTTGCATTCATCCAGATCTTCTATAAATGCCTGTTTTCCAGTTTAAATCTCGTTCGTTTTAAATACCACGGAAGCTTCAGCTTTGTCGTTTTGAACACCGACTGGTACGACCCAAGATTCAGGTCCTGACTCAGGTGGACAACACTCTTCTACTGAGAATAACAGATGCTAATTACTGTCAGGCCCTACTACTGGAGAAAGGGCAGGTTTTAAAAGATTGCATTTGCCCTCTCATTTTATGTTTTAAAATGCTCCTGGAAAGGCATACAGGAAATGTGAATAGGCCGGGCGCAGTGGCTCACCCCTGTAATCCCAGCACTTTGGGAGGCCGAGGTGGGTAGATCACCTGAGGTCAGAAGTCCGAGACCAGCCTTGCCAACAGGTGAAATCCCATCTCTACTAAAAATACAAAAATTAGCTGGGCGTGGTGGCAGGCGCCCATAATCCCAGCTATTTAGGAAGGTGAGGCAGGAGAATCTCTTGAACCTGGGAGATGGAGTTGCAGTAAGCTAAGATCGCGCCACTGCACTCCAGACAAGAGTGAAACTCCTTCTCAAAAAACAAACACACAAAAAAACAAAATAAATGTGAATAGTAGTGACCTTTGTGCAATGAAATGATGGGGCTTTGTGTGCTTGTTTTAACAAATGTAGTAGATGCTATAGATTCGCTGCTTATATCTTATTGGCCCACCTGGGATCACCTGTGGTTTTAATAAACAGTTTCATAACATACCTACAGCTTCCTACCTCATGCCTCTAGTGTGGGAACGCGCTTAGCTTGCATGTGGTAGGTCAGAATTGCTGGAAAGTTGATGTTCTAAGAGTGATGGTAAGTGAGTAGGTAAAGACCTCACATTCCCTGTCCCTCTGGAATGATTTTGAGACTTGATACCATCTCTGGGAGAGTCCTCAGTGAGACTAAGTCCAGTTGCCCACATGAGAAACTGACTCAGGAACACAGTCCTTATTGGCTCCCCTCCCTTTCCTGACTTCCTTCCCCCGCTCCCTCGGGACCACTCCCACTTCCTGAGATCACATTCCAAATGAATAACTTGCACCTCAAGCTTTGCATCAGGGTCAGCTTTGGGGGATTCAAATTAAGAAGCAATGAGCATGTATTACTCTTAAGATTGGGTGGAAAAGTTATTTTAAAATCCCATTACAAGGGGTTGTCACTATGTCAAAATACCAGAAGAAAAGTTAAAGAGAATATTTATATTTGGTTTTTGATTTGGATTGAAGGTACAAAACTTTATTTCTCATTGTCATGAGATCGAATTTAAAGTATAAACATGGAGTTTTTTTTGCACATCCTAAGTTCACTGAAAATTTTTTTATTCCTCCAAAATCTGTTTCAGTCATTCACAGCAGAGTCAGAAAAGAGGGCCCAAAGGCAAGGCAAAACAATTAATGAACAAGCAAAGAGCTGTCTGACCTAAAGGAAATAAATATTTGGTTGTAAACTTCAATAGTAATATTTTCCCATACCAAGAAGCTGAATGACTTTTGCAGTGTCCAGGAAAAAGAAGTGTGGGAGAGGGGGAGCCTGCGTGTACAAGGCAGCATGTGAGAGGCAAGAGGGCACGGGGGGCTGGAAGTCTCCCTCACCAGCAGGACCACAGGGGCAGGTGCAATCCAACACAGTACCCTGGTCTTATTGGCCACTTAGGACCACTAAGCTTCAGGGGTTAGCACTTTGCCCATCAACTGCCTCTTTGGGACTTAGCCCCAACTGGGCTCTGGAAGCTTGCCCAGCTCACATCTGACCCACTCATGTGGGCAGTATCTGTCATATATGCCAATGTGCTTACATACTCCACCTTCCCAAAGAAGATGAGGAGGTCAGGGCCCCTTGGTGTGAAGGGTAAATCTTGCCTTTGAGCAAAGTGCAACCCTATAAAACTGCCTTGAAATTGCCTACTGAGCAGGGGAAATGATGAAAGCATTCCCCCGTTACATTATGACCGCTGTTACTAATGATAATTGCTGCTTATTTCAGTCCTTATGATCTGTGCTTTATATGTAATTTCACAGAAGCCCTTTGAAGTCGGTATCTTCTTCCTTTCAGTTCACAGTTGGGGATATGGAGACGTGCACAGAGTGAGTAACGCAGGGACTGGACCTTGAGTGAATGCAGAACTAGACTTCTGACACCAATGTCCGACTGAACATTTAACAAAGGTAGCATATACAGCACAAGTTCTTACACTGTTGTATTGCAAACACAAGAAATGGAAGAGACGCATTTAAAATTGGGCCAAAAACTGTTAAAAATAGTTACCATGTTGTTGGATTAAGAACAATGTATCACCTCCCATTGTCCACTAAAATACGACATTATTTATCATTCCGGTGTTATTTTTACTCCCTCTGATATATAGCTAGAGCCTTGGGCTTTAAATCAGGAGCATTCGTTTTTCATTTTAATGTTATGGAAAGAATAGGCTTGATTTGCACCATTTCTTACTTATGATACCACCAGTACCATTAGGACATACGCATTTCTTGTTCCCATTACAAATTTTATCAGAATAATATGGTACAATCTTAGGGTTTTAATGGTTCATATATTCTGTGGAACATGACGGTAATAAACTGTAATGCTTTGACCTCAGCTTTTTAAGTGCAGATGCGTTGTCTACCTCCCGCTCACCTAGCTCTCGCCTTTCCTCGTGCTACATGAATGGGGATGAGCTAGAATGGACAGTCACTCAAAGCAGGAAATATTTGCTATGTGGAATAAAACTATTTATCAGCCTATTAAAAGTGCATAGCTGCTCATGCTCCATTTTGAAAAAAAACAAATCGCCATTGCTCCTCAAGACAGAGAATACAAGGAGAATGAAGAACAGAAAAACACGAATCAGCTCTTAGGACAAGGATTACAAGACCAGAACGCGACACATTCATCATCCATTCTTGAGGCAATGGCTGAACGGAGAGCTGCAAGCGCTGCACACGCAACTTTCTTTTTCTTGCCGTTGGCTGCATCTATCTGTTAACAAAGTGAAGATTATTAAAAGATGAATCAAAGGCAAATTCAGCATCAAAGAACAGCCTCATTATTTATTTAAGACTCATACCATAATTCAGGTACAACCCAGAAATAGGATCATACTCTTTATAGAGTTAGCCAAGAAATATGCTGACTAAAAGGAATAGTTGGATACTATGTTTCATGGTTTGAGCTCCCTATCATTGGCCATTTATCACAGACAAGGCTCTTAAAGCCAAAAACGACAATTATTCTTGCTACAATTTTCCGGGACAGATGAAGTGCTGTGTTCTTCTGGTAGCAATTTTGTGTCTGCCACTTTTCTACAAAGTGGTGATATTATCATGAAAAAGCTCTTCCCCAAGACGTTGCTGAAGTTCAGAAGAAAGTCTATGGGAAAGGAGTGGGTGCTGGCAGAGGAAGGTGAGCTGAATTATCTTGGAAGATTTAAAATGTTTTATCGACGAAACATGGTGGCTCACACCAGTTTTGGGAAATGCTGCATACTACATGCCATTATTAATGATTCCTAGTGTACTTCAGCATATTAAAGAGTCTGAGAAACTCTATGCCATAAATACATTTATTAAGTTTGTCAACCTGGTGTTTCCCCTATTTTCTGTCCAGGAAAATCCTTCATCTTGTAGCATCTATTAATGTCTTGTAGAAAACACTGATCTAATCACATGTGCTGTGTGCATCTTTGATTACTTAATTTCCAACCAGATTTCTAAAAATGATCTGGACTATTGATGTGTCTCCTAAAAATAGGTCATTCTGAAATAATGTAGGAACCAACAGTGTTAATAAATCCATAAGCCTTTTCCCAAACTCCAAATCCATATATGTACAACATCAGAATATTATTCATCACCATATCTTATTTCCTCTCTACACATTTCTGTAGTTTGGTTCCCTTTCTTCATCCTGCAGCCGCGCCTTTTTTGAGCTGTTTCTTACTTTGCAAAATGACTCACTCCTTCATTTGACTCTCCTCTAATTTGTCTGCATTACCAGAGTGATCTTTTAAATTATTCTTTTTCCATTAACAAAGAACTTTAAAAGAAATATATGATAATTTTAGATAATTTGGAAAGTACAGAAATAGATACAGAAGACACTAAAAATAAGGCATAATTCCACCATGTAAAGAAAACCATAGTTAATGTTTTATGAATTGTCAGTATGTTTCCTTTTATTGGGCTGGGCAAAGATTTTATAGAGAAGATCTCAAAAGCACAGGCAACCAAAGAGAAAATAAACAAATAAAATTTTATAAAACAAAAGTGGCTGCACAGCAAACGAAACAAGCAACATATTGGAGAGACACCCTGCAAAATGGAAGAAAATATTTGCAAGCTATTCATAGGATAAGGGATCGATATCCAGACTATACATGAAACTCAAACAACTCAACGGCAAAAAAATTACAATTTTAAAATAGGCAAAACAGTTGAATGACCATCTCTCAAAAGAAGACATATGAATGGCCAACAGGTATATGAAAAAATGCTCAACATCACTAATCATCAGGCAAATGTAAATCCAAACCACAATAAGATATCATGTCACCCCAGTCAAAATGGCTGTAGACAAAAGGACAAAAAATTTTAAATGCTGGCGAAGATGTGAAGAAAGAGGAAATGTCATACACGGTTGATATGACTGAAAAGTAGTCCAGCCATTATTGAAAATAGTATGGAAGTTCCTTAGAAAACTAAAAATAGAATTACCATTATGATCCAGCTATTCTGCTACTGGGTATATATATCCAAAGGAAAGGAAATTAGTATATTGAAGAGATATATCTTCACTCCCACGTTTATTGTAGCACTAGTCACAATAGCCAAGATGTGGAATCAACCTAAATGTCTATCAACAGATGAATAGATAAAGAAAATGTACTCTCCATATATACCAAGGAATACTACTGATATTCAGCCACAAAAAGAAAAATCCTTTATTCTTCTTATGAAGAATCCTTATTCTCTGCATGTTATGGCAACATGGATGGGTTTGGAGAACATAATGTTAAATGAAGTAAGCTAGGCACAAAAAAATATATACTGTGTGGTCTCCCTCATATGTAGCTAAAAATATTGATCTCATAGTAGAGTGGAGAGTAAGAGTCACTAGAGGATGGGAAGGGTAGGGAAGGGGAAAGCAGCCAGAAGTTGGTTAAGGAATATAAAGTTATAGCTAGAGAGGAGGAATAAGTCCTAATATTCTATATACCACAATTATTAATAATTTATTGTATATTTTTAAATAGCTAGAAAAGTGGATTTTGAATATTCCTCACACAAAACATAATAATGTCAGAGGTGATGGATATCATTACACATCACGTGCATATATCAAAATATCACATCATATCCCATAAATATGCACATTAATATGTGTCAACTAAAAATAATAATAAAAGCAAAAAACTTATCCTTTGCCTATATTGGAATGCTAGTATTTTTCTTAACTGATTTTAAGACTACTAATTTACTAAGCACATTAATCCAAAAATTAATGTATTTTATTTGTTACAAATATTGCTCTTAGCTTTTACTTGCTAAGTCATTTTTTTTTCTTCCCCTTTGGTTAACTCTTTCATAGATAATATGCAAATGTGATCATGTCACTCTCTTAGGAATAAACCTTCGGTGGCTTCCAAAGTGAGTCAGAAGCAATTTGCTCTTCTTTCCAAGCCTCAGGGTAGAGCTCTCCTCCACATGTATTGTGATCTAGCCTTTTGCAGCTCCAGACAATTCTCCTAAAGAGGCCTGCTCCAATCGGACTGCTTCCTCTCACCAAAATATCCACCCCGCCCCCTACACCTGGAAAACCATCATTCGCCCTTTCAGACTCCATCCAAATTGAATTCTCTCATTCTCTGCTGCTTCCTCTATCATCAAAGTTTTGACACCATATTATAATAACTATTATTTATCTTTCTTTTTCGCTGATCTTAAAAAGCAGAACGTTTTCTTATACCTACATTCAGAATCAGTAAAATACGTGACAGATAGCAGACTTCAATAAGTGACTGCAGAATGAATGAATAAAGGGACTAGTAGACGTATCCAGAAGAAAGTGTGATTAACTCTGCCAGGAGAAGAGAAAGTGCTATTTGCAGAAGCTATGGAAGGATAAGTAAAAATTAGTTAAAAAATAAAAGAGTGAGAAAAATTATCTCAAACAGAGCCATTAGTCAGAAGTTACTATGTACTTTTACACTAAATTGAGAGCATGTGGTAGAAGATTATCTTCAGGTAAATATTATTAATGCAGATATTTGGGGCCATGGTGCGATTCAATGACGGGAAAAAGTTTTAAAGGGCAGAAGACAACAAAAACTATTCACGCAGGTTAGAGGGTCTCAAGGGATTCACGGGAGGTAAGTTTAAAAGATGAAAGGCTTGACAGTCTGACAGAGCAATCTGACCAAGTTTCTTTCTAATCCTCTTAAACAACCACATGTCGCCTTTAAAGAAAGTGGTTTACTATTGACTTCAAAGGAAACTTCTCCTTGAAGCAAGATGAGATGAAGAATCAAGCAAGATTGGAAACTGGCCCAAGATAAATATTTTAAGGCAATATGAAAATATTTGGGACATTCGGGGCAGGATAAAAAGGAATTAATGGGCTGTTGCCGAGCTATTGAAAAGTCAGCAAAGATATTGAAGGACATCTTTTGGAGGAGCTGATTCTAAAAGTGATGTGATAAATGACTCTTGAGCATGCGCAGAGAGCAGCAGTGCATTATCAGGGCAGGAGACAGAATAATTTAAAACAGTGATTACTCTATATGTGCATGAACATTCATTAGCTGGCAGAAAATAAAACACATTTGTTTGATCTCTGTTTAATTTAGCTGCAGGGGATTCAATGATCTGAGATGAACTGATCGTGTAAAGAACGTATAACCACTGACTACCTCCTTCCACCCAGTCCTAAAATGTCCAAGCTTCCCATTCTCATGATTTCATCCCCATCCTCTCTAACCAGAGACACTGTCCCTATTGCAGACATTGTGGTGCATCACCCAGATCCTCTCTAGAGCATCCATTCTGGGGTGTGTTCACGCAGCTGCCTGGAGTGTTGGCTCCTGATGGCTAGTCCTGTACCCCTCTCTGGGGGCTGCCCTCTGGGAGATGCCTCACTCAAGGTCATACCCTCTGCCATGTTGATAAAAGGGTCAAAGGCCAAGCTTCCTCTTCTGAATTTAGAACAATTCTAAATAGCCATCTCAGCTGCAGAGAACTCCATGTTATTAACTAAGATTTAATTTGAATATGTATCATAGCTCAGCTTCTATCTCTACCCAATTTTTATTCCAGCGTTTTCTTAAGTGTCTTGTTTCTGAGTGTGATTGCCAAAAAACTTTCTGTGCACAAATTTTCTTCTCAAAGCCCATCTCCAGGAACCCTGTGTCAAAAAGTGGTAAAGCGGTCCTCAGAAACAGAATTGAAAGTGGGATTTTGGAGCTGTGTCATTCCCTGCCCAGAGGACAATGAAGATCCTTTTTCTGGCAGCAGGTGGAGTCCTCCTGGTCCTTGGCATGTGACATATTATAGTTGTGCGATTTGTTAAGATTTTCACTAATGAGGAACTGGGAAGGGATACCAGGGAAGAGAAGGTGCTAGCTGGTATAATATCTCAAGCATTCAAAAGACACTAGGAAAATAGCAATGATAAAGCCTGAAGAACTGGGTGGCCATTACTAAGTGCTGCTACTGAGGTGCTGGAGAAATACGATGGAACGTTGAGAGTGATTGTCCTAGCTATCAATTGCTAGGTAACAAACCAACTCAATACTTAGTAGCAATTTATTTTGCTCATAAATCAGCCTCAGATGGGGTGGCCTAAACCCTAGAGGCTGGGATCGCTCCCTCACATGGCCGGCAGTTGATGCTAGGTGTCAGCTAGAACAGTTACCCACGGCCCTCGCACATGACTGCTTCCATTTATCTCACCTTGGTAGCTGAATTCTTAGGGAGAAAAGTCTCAAGCAGGGAAAGAGAGTGAAGTGGAAGCTGCACTGCCTTTTTTGAATTAGCCTCTGAGGTCATGGAGCATTTACTCTCAGCATTCTATTTGTTAAGAATAAGCCACAACAGCTGGCTGGGATGTCAAAATCTGCTGATATGTTTAAACCCATCGGAATGATTAATCACTAATTTAAGGTAAGTTGTAAAAGTCAGAGAGCCCCCTTTATCACATTTTAAAAGACTCTCATCTTCTCTGTAGGTAGAGGACAGAACAAAGCTGATGATCAGCCTCAGGACTCCAGAGAATATTAAATGATCAACCTCAGCAAGTCTGCTATGCCAAGGTCAGAGCCTTAATGAGGAAGAAAGAGGAGGGTGGAATTTGGGTTGAACATCTTGGTCAATGCACTCAGGAACTTTGAACCCCCAGGCCATTCTCTGCGCCCTGGGTCCGCAGTAGTGGCCCACTTCTTCCTTCAAATGCTGGCACCAACGCTTTTGATAACAGTGCAAGTGCTGAACCTCCTAAGGGAGGGAAACGACTGTACCCCGAAGAAGCACAGGCCACAGGAGCTGGGAGACTAAGACGGGACTGGGTCCAGGGACTGCTGATCAAGTCACATAATGGAGTACTCTTCTGAGGCACAGAATGTAACACCATGGCAGAGATCTCATGAGACAATGCTAATATGCCAGTAGGCTGGCTCTGGAAAGCCTAGGAAAAATAATGGTTAACACTCTATGAACTAGAAATACCAGCCAGGTGTGATGGCTCATGCCTGAAATCCCAGTACTTTGGGAGGTGGAGTCAGGTGGATTGCCTGAGGTCAGGAGTTCAAGACAAGCCTGGCCAACATAGAGAAACCCCGTCTCTACTAAAAATACAAAAATTAGCCAGGTGTGGTGGCACATGCCTGTAATCTCAGCTACTCGGGAGGCTGAGGCAGGAGAATTGCTTGAACCTGGGAGGTGAAGATTGCAGTACGCTGAGATCGCACCACTGGGCTCCAGCCTGGGCAATAAGAGCAAAATTCTGTCTCAAAAAAAAAAGGAGAAACACCAGATGGTTTGGCCAACAGTGGTGTAAGGAATCAAAAGACTCAGGAAAGTAGGCATATTAGAAAAAAAAAAGCATGCTATATAGAAGTAAAAGGCCACAGGTTGACTAGGTACAATGACAGAACCCAGAGGAAACCAGTCTTGCTGAGAAGCTCAGTGGTGTCTGGGTTCTGTAGTCCAGGGTGATGACAGGTGATGCTGTCACAGAACTGTTTCCCTGATAGCAACAAGGACAATAGAATATTGAAATAATTGAGGCAAGTTGTAGGTGCTGCCAATAGCCAAAACCAAGTGAATAAAATGATCATTAGAAGTGCCAGGGTCAAGTGGCAACTAGGGGAACCTTCCCTACAGAATGTTATGGAGATGGTTAATAGTACATGGAATCCTGGGGGACAAGGTAGATGAATAACCAACAAGGGTACTGTTCAATCTGTACCCTGAAGAAGCACAGGCCACAGGAGCTGGGAGAATAAGATGAGACTAATGGTGCCACTGATCTGACAGGAAGCAGAGCTCAGGTGTAATGCCCGCTCACCCACCACTCACCTCCTGCTGTGCGGCCTGGTTCTTAACAAGCCACGGACTGATCTGCGGCCTGGAGGTTGGTGACTCATGTTCTGGAGAACCTGAGATGCTTCCTGGAGGACTTGAGAATTATTATTTACTGTCAAGATGAATTGGGATGCCAGATCATTGTGCTACCAACAGAAATCAATGAGAAAGAGTAGAAGGCTGAGGCAGATGTCTCATTAAAATATTATGATCCTTGTTTAGTTTCTCGACCAGAGCCAGAGCCAGAGAGTAAGTATAGCAACCCTGACCCCTAGATTATCCATTACACTCACTGCCTATCTTTCAACTCATATCTATGGCTACATATGTAGGTCCCCTGAGGACAGGTGACAGAAGGAAAGAGGCTTAAGAAGGGCTTGACTTGGTATGTGGGTGCAAGCCCAAAATAAACCTCTGCTCTCACATAGCCCCACTCCAGGTGGCACCAAAAGGCACAGGTGAAGGGAAATTATTCCAGTTATCAGATATGTGGGCAATATTCCTGATCTCCTACTTTGTCAGGAAAGAGAAGTGGTTTGCTATAAAAAAAAAATCTGGACTGAGCTGGGTGCAGTGGCTCACACTGTAATCCCAGCACTTTGCGAGGCCGAGGCAGGCAGATCACCTGAGGTCAGGAGTTTGAGACCAACCTGACCAACATAAACCTCATCTCTACTAAAAATACAAAATTAGTCCGGCATGGTGGTGCATGCCTCTAATTCTAGCTACTCAGGAGGCCAAGGCAGGAGAATCGCTTGAACCCAGGAGGCAGAGGTTGTGGTGAGCCGAGATTGTGCCATTGCACTCCAGCCTGGGCAACAAGAGCAAGACTCTGTCTCAAAAAAAAAAAAAAAAGAAATATCCAGACTGGATCTGTGTATGAATGGCTGTGGTCAATGGCTGGGTGAATGGCAAGGGCTTGTGGGTCAGGAGTCTCGAAGAAGTAGCACAGGTAGAATGAAGGTTGGAAAGAGGCATGTGGGCATACCTGTGGGAGTGGGCGCAAGGCATAAAGACTTTGTCTTGCATGCTAACACCCACGTGGGAGCATTCCCCATGGAAGAGGTGCCAAACAACCAAATAGACAAAATAACTCAGTTAGTCAGTGTCCGCTGGTTTCTGCCATCAGCTGTCCTGTTGTGGCACCATAAGTGCATGTGTCAAGTACCCATGATGTCAGAGAAGAAGGCTACTAAAAGCATAGACTTCTAAACATAATGTTGATCTAAATTTCTGTCACTCTGAACATCCAAACTGCCAGCAACATAGATAAACACTGACCCAGATACAGAAGTATCCCTAGAAGGAATAAATCAGTCATTTGGAAAATTGACTACTTTGGACCTCTTCCACCCTGAAAGGGGCATGGATTAATTTTGGCTGGAATAGTAACAGGTATGAGTTCACCTTTCCTTCACTTCAGGCCCCAGTCAGCACCCAATACCTGAAGATTTACAGAGTATTTGATCTGCTGACATGGGATAATGCAGGGCATCACTTTGGACCAAGAGATCCACTTTTCACAGAAAGTGATGCAGCTGTGGGCACATGGAATCCACAGATCCTATCATAGACTGCACAACTCAGGAAGTGCAAAGTGGATAAAATGATGAAATAACCTTGTAAAGATGAGGTCTTGATCCCAGCTCTGTGAGCAACCTACATTCCACCCTGCTATAGAGTGAACCTGCTTCCCAAGACCCATGTGTCACAGCAGGTTTCAGAGACCCTGAGCCTAGGACCCTAACCCCATAGCCACTTTGAGGACTTGTGCCTAGAACCCAGCACTGCTGCAGCTGCTTGAAGGCCATGTCAGACCTGATACCAAGAAGGATTCCCTCAACTAAGTCTCCCCATTGTGGGGTAAACAAGAATAGGAGGACCCCCAAAGCTGTTGATACTTAGGATACTAACAAATTACTCTACAACTACCATGAACTTCTACAGCCTAGGCCACTGAAGCACCCAAAGTTATTATTGACATTGAACAAAGCTGAATAAGCTTCATGGATACTATACCACCGCAACCTATCCAGAAACAGAGTCACCACACCCTTCCCAACAGCATCCTAAAATCCAACTGCAGGTGAAAGTCTTTCCCTACAAAAACTACTCTAAAATATTTGGAGAGGCAACTGTTCCATCAGATACAAACACATTAATGCAGGGAAACAAGAAACATGAAAAAGTAAAGAAATATGACACCACTAAAGAAACATAACGCTCTGTTAACAGACCCCAGTGAAAAAGAAATCAATGAATTGTCAGAAAAGGAGTTCAAAGTAATGATCTTAAGGAAACGTAATGAGATTTGAAGAATACAGATAGACAATTTAATGAAACCAGATAAACAATTTGCAATATAAAAAAGAAATTCAACAATGAAAAGAAATTATTTAAAAAGAGACAATAAAATCTTGAAGCTAAAATCTAAAAGCTAAAAATATAAAGGATGAAATTAAAAAATACAATATAGAGCTTCAACAGCAGACCTGATCAAGCAGAAGACAGAATCTCTGAACTATAAGATGGGTCATTTTAAATTATCCAGTCAGAGAAAAAAAGAAATAAGAATGAAAAAAAAGTGGGGAAAAAGCCTATACGATTTATAAGACATAATTAAGTGAATATATATTTATATTATGGGTATGTCAGAAGGAGAGGAGAAGGGAAATGGTGTAGAAAATATATTTAACAAAATAATAACTGAAAACTTTCTAAGGCAGGGGAGAGATATAAACATTCAAATACAGGAACCTCAAAGTTTCCCAAATTGGTTCAATCCAAAAGTCCTGAGCCACAAAATTCTCAAAAGTCAAACACAAAGAGAGAATTCTAAAATAGTAAGAGAAAAGCACCAAGTCACATATAAAGGAATCTTTGTTAAACTAACAGTAGATTTTTCTACAGAAACCCTAAGGGGTGAAAGAGAATGGGATGATATATTAAAACTGCTGAGAGAAAAAATATGGCAGCCAAGCTATCTTTCAGAAGTGAGGGAGAAATAAAATATTGCCCAGATACGCAAAAACTCAGGAAATTCATCACCACTAGACTGGCCTTAAAAATATGCTCGAGGGCATCCTCTCATCTAGAAGCAAAAATAAAATAATCACTATTGTGAAAACACACAAAAATATAAAACCCACTGGTAGAGCTGATAAACAAAGGAAGAAAAGAAAAGAATGCAAAGCAAAAGAAAAGCACTACACACAAAAAAATACCACTAAACAACAATGATAATAAGACAGTAAGAAAGGAACAAAGGATATACAAAACAACCAGAAAACAATTAACAAAATGGTAGGACTAAGTCTTCACCTGTTCATAATAACCTTAAATGTAAGTACATTAAGTTCTCCACTTAAAAGATATAGACTAGCTGAAAAGATTTTTTAAAAAAACCATATGCTGCCCACAAGAAACTCATGTCACCTGTAAAGACAAATATACCCTGAAAGTGAAGTGATGGAGAATGTTATTCCATGCAAACAGAAAGCAACGGTAGGCAGGAGTAACTATAGTTATATAAAAGAGACTTGAAGTCAAAAACTTTAAAAAGTCAATGAAGCTCCTTACATAATGATAAAGGGATCTATATATCAAAAGTGTATAAAAATTGCAAATACATATGCAGCAAACATCAGAGCCATACATTTTAATAAATAAAGTAAATATTATCAGATGAAAAGGGAGATATATACTCCAATACAATAATAGTTTTGGAGTCAAACATCCCAACCTCAGCATTGGACATATATATCATCGAGATAGAAAAGCAACACAGAAACATTGGATTTAAACTGCACATTAAATGAAATGGGTATAACAGACAACTATAGAACATTTTATCCAGCAACTAGAGAATACATATTATTTTTGTCAGCACATGGAGCATTCTCCAAGACAGACCATGTTAGGCCACAAAGCAAGTCTCCACAAATCTAAGATAATTGAAATCATTTTAAGTATCATTTCCAACTGCAATGGAATAAAAGCATAAATCAATAACAAGAGGTACTATTGAAATTGTACAAATACATGGAAACCAACAACATGCTTCTGATTGGCTGATATGTCAATGAAGAAATTAAAAAGAAAATTTAACAATTTCTTGAAACAAATGAAAATAGAAACACAACATACCAAAACCTCTGGTGTACAAGAAAAGCAGTAGTAAGAGGGAAGTTTACAGCAGTATACATCTACATCAAAAAATTTAAAAAGCTTTCAAATAAGCAAACTAACAATGCATCTCAACCAACTAGAGAAGCAAAAAGAAGCCAAATTTCAGCTGGTCACAGTGAATCACACCTGTAATCCCAGCACTTTGGGAGGCCGAGGCAGGCAGATCACTTGGGGTCAAGAGTTCAAGACCAGCCCAGCCCCCATCTCCACTAAAAATAAAAAAATTAACTAGGTGTGGTGGCACACACCTGTGGTCCTAGCTACTTGGGAGGCTGAGGCAGGAGAATCACTTGAACCTGGGAGGCAGAGGTTACTGTGAGCTGAGATCCCACCACTGCACTCCAGCCTGGGTGACAGAGTGAGACTCTCAAGAAAGAAAGAAAAGGAAAGGAAGAAGGGGAGGGGAGGGGAGGGGAGGGGACCAAATCTCAAATTAGAAGAAAGAAAAGAAATAACATAAATTAGAGTAGATATAAATGGAAATAAGACTTAAAAAAATAATGAAAAGATCAAGGAAACAAAAAGTTGATTTTTTGAAAGGATAAATAAACTGACAAAATGCTATCTAGACTAAAAAAAATTGAAAAGACCCCAAAAAATAAAATAAAAAACAAAAAAGGAGACAAATGATACCACAGAAATACAAAGGATAACTAGAGACTATTACAAACAACTATATGTCAACAGATTAGAAAATCTGGCAGAAATTGATAAATTTCTGGATGCATACAATCTACAAAGATGAAACCAAAAAGAAATAGAAAACCTGAACAAATTAATTATGACTAATTGGATGAAATATGCAATAAAAATCTCACATAAAACACAAACAAAAAGCTAGGACCCAATAGCTTCAATGCTGAATTCTACCAAACATTTAAAGAAAATATAATAACAGTTTTTCTCAAACTATTTCAGAAAATTGATGAGAAGGAAATTTTTCTAAACTCATTCTATGAGACCAGCATTATCCCGATACCAAAACCAGACAAGGACACCACAAAAGAAGAAAACTACAGGCCAATATCCCTGATGATGACAGATGCAAAAATCCTCAACAAAATACTAGCAAATACATTCATAATCACATTAAAAAAAATCATTGACCATGATCAAGAAGGATTTATGCCAGGCATGCAAGAATGGTTCAACATACCCAAATCAATAAACATGATACATCACATCAACAGAATGAAGGACAAAAACAATATGATTATCTCAACAGATGCAGATAAAGAACTTGGTAAATTCATTATCCCTTCATGATAAATACTCTCAACATAATAAATCCCATATACAACAAATTCACTGCCAATGTCATACAAAATGATATAAAAAGTTGTAAGATTTTCTTTTAATATTTGGAACAACATAAGGATGCTCACTTTGACCATTTTTGTTCAACATAGTACTGAAAGTCCTAGACAGAGCTATGAAACAAGAGAAAGAAGTAAAGGGCATCCAAATTAGAAAGGAGAAAGTCAAATTGTCCCTGTTTGCATACAACATAATCAAATATATTAGAAAACCCTAAGAGCTCCACCAGAAAACTTGTAGAACTAAGAAACAAATTTAGTGAAGTTACAGGACACAAAATCAACAGGCAAAAATCAGTAGGATTTCTACACACCAACAATGAAGTAACAGAAAAGGGAATCAGGAAAGCAATCCCATTTACAATAGTTGTGAAAAATACCCAAAAATAAATCCAACCAAGGAGGTGAAAGATCTCCATTAGGAGAACTACAAAAGATGATTTAAAAAATTGAAGAGGACCCAAAAAAATGGAAAACCTTTATTATACATGGACTAGAATTAATGCTGTGAAAGTGAGAATACCATCAAAAGTTATCTACAGATTCAATTTAACTCCTGTCAAAATACCAGTGACACTCCTCACAGAAATAGAAAAGAATCCTAAAGTTTGTATGGAAGCACAAAAGACCCCAAATAGCTAAAGTAATCCAGAGCAAAAGGAACAAACTGGAGGCATCACACCACCAGACTTCAAAATATGCTACAAAGCTACAATAACCTAAACAACATAGTACTGGCATAAAAACAGACACATAAAGCAATGGAACAAAATAGAGAACCCAGAAATAAATTCACACATTTACAGAAAACTGATTTTGAACAAAGAAGATGACAAGAACATTCACTGAGGAAGGGACAGCCTCTTCAGTAAATACTGTTGGAAAATAAATGGATATTTTATTATCATCCATATGCAGAAGAACAAAACTAGATCCCTGTCTCTCGTCATATATAACACTCAACTCAAAACTGATTAAACACTTAAATCTAAGCTAGAAGAAAAAATAGGGGAGATGCTTCAGGAAGTTTCTCTGGGCAAAGATTTTATGAAGAGATCATCAGAAGCACAGAAAACAAAAGGAAAAATAGACAAATAGGATTGTATCAGACTAAAAGCTGTTCAGCAAAGGAAACAATCAACAGAGTGAAAAGAAAACCTGCAGAAACAGAGAAAATGTTTTCAAACTATTCACCTGACAAGAGATTAATACTTAGAATAACAAGGAACTCAACACCAAGAAATAAAAATAATCTGATTTTTAAAATGGGCAAGTGAGCTGAATAGACATCTTTCAAAGAAGACATACAAATGGCCAACAGGTATATAAGAAATATTCAACATTATTAATTATCAAGCTTTTAGGGTTTTCTAATATATAAGATTATATCATTTGCAAATTGGGACGATGTTTGCATGCAATATAAATCAAAACCACAGTAAGATATAATCTCTCCCCAGTTAGAATGACCATTATCAAAAAGACAAAAAAAAAATAACAAATGCTCACAAGGATGCAGAGAAAGGGGAACTCTTATACACCGTTCATTGGAATGTGAATTAGTACAGCCATTATGGAAAACAGTATGAAGGTTCCTTGCAAATCTGAAAATAGAACTACCATATGATCCAGCAATCCTACTATTGGGTATATATCCAAAGGAAAGGCATTCAGTACATCAAAGAGATATCTGCACTCCCATGTGTACTGCAGTACTGTTTCACAATAGCCAAGATACGGAATGAACCTCAGTGTCCATCAACAGATGAATGGGTAAAGAAAAGCAATATATATACCTGACGGAACATTATTCAGCTATAAAAAAGAATAAAATCCTGTTATTTGTTGGAACACGAATGAGCTTGGAAGACATAATGTCAAGTGAAATAAGCCAGGAACAGAAAGATAAATACTGCATATTCTCACTCATATGTGGAAACCAGAATCATTGATTTCATATAAGTAGGGAGTAGAATGGTGGTTACTAGAGGCTGGGAAGGAGAAAGGGTGGGGAGAATAGCCAAAGATTGGTTCACGGATACAAAAGTAAAGCTAGATAAGAAGAATATGTTCTATGACATTACAGGGTGATTACTATAATTAACAGCAATTTATTGTATGTTTTCCAATGGCTAGAAAAGTAGATTCTGAATATTCTCAACACAAAGATAAGTGTTTTGTGTAATAGACACACTAATTATGTTGATCTGATCATTATGTATTGTATGCATGTATTGAAATATCACATGATACCCCCAAAATATGTATGATTATTATGTATTAATTAAAAATAATAATAAAAAGAAAGAGTTTTAAGAAAAGAGTCTATCAATAATAGGGCCCCAAAATTTTATAATTTGACTTGTAGTTACTATAAGGATTTGAATGTTTTTCTGGGAGTTGGTTATATTTCTGTTTTCTCTTTCGCTTAGAACATTTTAAATGTCTTCCCATCTCCCACTCTACCCACTTTAGCTACATTATCTTAGAAAATAGTTTATATTTGGGTACTCCAACCGCACTCATTCCACTAAGAAAAAACAATCACAAACATGTTAAGTCATCCAATTTATTAGTGAGAGAGCCAGATCTAGATTTCATATTTTCTTCCTCTCAGTCCTTGTATCCAAATTATTGGGATGGGAATGAATATGTGTTCACATGTGCTTAAAAGTTTACATGTGTAAATGTGTACGTGAGTTTGGTTTAGGGTATGGAAATGGACTTGTTCCACTTTATTCACTAATATGGATGTCCAGGAAAAGGAGAAGCAATGGCCCTGGCTAAATTAGCAAACTGTAGAGAATGCTCACCATAAGAGTTGGGGGAATAAGTAAATAATACATTTGCATAGTGACCACTTCAATATATATCATCAAACCTATAGAAGAGCCTAAGAGAATCTGTGGAATCAGTTATTTAATTCTTAATATGCCCAGAATAAGTCTCAACAATCTTACCTCAGGTATATTAAGAAAACAAATATTCATTTTATACTTTTTCACATCCAAGATATGTCTGGCTTAAAATATTCCCAGAGTTGACTCTGAGACCATACATTATGCTGATCAATATATTCCTATATATTTCCATGTCTTCAAGACCACGTTGGTCATCGAACTGAAGGATCTCAGGGTCACAATCAGAGAAGTGTTTAGCTGGAGCTCCTAACCTGTTTTATCGGTGGTCTCACAGCACAAGTTCACCAATGGCTGCTTGTGCTAACATGCCTCCACCTCACCTTCATGCTGAGGAATATGCCACAGTCTTTTCTCTGAGAATCTGAGGCCCAAGTATTATGCAAGAAACCATTTCATCTCTTGGCTTTGATGAAACGTATTTTTTTCTCTTCAAGTTTAGAAATCTGGATCCAACTCCATCCAGAAAGCTTTCCAGGATAACAGTGCTTTACGTTATAGTCAAAGGTCTGTTTTCCCAGAGCTGATCTTGCATTCACAAATTAGGAGTATCCTGTGACTTCCTCCCCTGAGCTCCTTGCCAGCACACCCTCTGCAAGTGAGCAGAGGAGAACCCGCCCGTCCTTCCTTCCTTCCTTCCTTCCTTCCTTCCTTCCTTCCTTCCTTCCTTCCTTCCTTCCTTCCTTTTTCTTCCTTCTCCTTCCTTCCTTTCCCTTCCTTCCTTTTTCTTCCTTCTCCTTCCTTCCTTTCCCTTCCTTCCTTTTTTTCCTTCCTTCTTCCTTCCTTCCTTCCTTTTTCTTCCTTCTCCTTCCTTCCTTTCCCTTCCTTCCTTTTTTTCCTTCCTTCTTCCTTTCTTCTCCTTCCTTCCTTTCCCTTCCTTCCTTCCTTTTCCTTCCTTCTTCCTTCCTTCTCCTTCCTTCCTTCCTTTTTCTTCCTTCTCCTTCCTTCCTTCTCCTTCCTTCCTTTCCCTTCCTTCCTTCCTTTTCCTTCCTTTCCCTTCCTTCCTTCCTTTTCCTTCCTTCTCCTTCCTTCCTTCCTTTTCCTTCCTTCTCCTTCCTTCTCCTTCCTTCCTTCCTTTCCCTTCCTTCCTTCCTTCCTTCCTTCCTTCCTTTCATCCTTCCTTCCTTTTCCTTCCTTCTCCTTCCTTCCTTCCTTTCCCTTCCTTCCTTCCTTCTCCTTCCTTCCTTCCTTTCCCTTCTTTCCTTCCTTCTCCTTCCTTCCTTTTTCCTTCCTTTTCCTTCCTTCTTCCTTCCTTCTCCTTCCTTCCTTTCCCTTCCTTCCTTCCTTCCTTTCATCCTTCCTTCCTTTCCCTTCCTTCCTTCCTTCCTTTCATCCTTCCTTCTTTTCCCTTCCTTCCTTCCTTTCATCCTTCCTTCCTTCCTTTCATCCTTCCTTCCTTTTCCTTCCTTCTCCTTCCTTCCTTCCTTTCCCTTCCTTCCTTCCTTCTTTCTTCTATTTTCTTTCTTCTTTTATCTGGATGCCTTTCACAGTTTATGCCAGAGCCTTTGATGCACATTCAGTTCTCAACGTCCATAGAGTGAGATGGAGAAATACATTTCCAGAAAGCAGCTTAAGATCATTACCTCATAATTCTCAAGCTGCTGTCTATGGGTAAAGTCACTAAAGAGGTATCAAATACAAGCACCGGCTAGAGAAGTGCTTTCCAAACAATCCATTAAAATATCTTCTTTAATATTTGCAGTTCTACAAGAACCTGAGAGGTGCTTCCTGGACCTTCTAGAATGGAGCATCATATTCTGCCACACCTTCATTATGTACGCTTTTGCCTTCCTGTCAACTGCCGTTGTCTTTCTGTTTAGAGTAGCAGTCAGCTTCTTCCCTCCAGTGTTGGCAGAGCAAACTCAAGTCTGCTGGTGCAGGCAGGCCTGGCCAGAACTGGTGTGTCCTCCTAACCTAATGCATGTTTGCCTCCCAATAGTCTCTTGAACTTTTGAGAGTTGACAGAACCCAAGGTACGGTTCCAAAATCTGTGGTCCAAACCCAATTTGAAATTGAACAAGTGTTGACCTTGTCTTCGTGATCGGGGGAAAAATGATGAGGAATAAGAAACCCTTAACTGTGGCCGGGCACGGTGGCTCACGCCTGTAATCCCAGCACTTTGGGAGGCCGAGGCGGGTGGATCACGAGGTCAAGAGATCGAGACCATCCTGGTCAACATGGTGAAACCCCGTCTCTACTAAAAATTAGCTGGGCATGGTGATGCGTGCCTGTAATCCCAGCTACTCAGGAGGCTGAGGCAGGAGAATTGCCTGAACCCAGGAGACGGAGGTTGCAGTGAGCTGAGATCGCGCCATTGGACTCCAGCCTGGGTAACAAGAGAGAAACTCCGTCTCAAAAAAAAAAAAAAAAAAGAAACCCTTAACTGTTTACATTTTCCCTTTGCTCTTCAGGGGAATCTTTAGAATGAAGCAGATTTGTAAACCTGTTCCTAAAAGCAGGCATGTTTGAATGGCTTCTGGCATAAATTTTTAAAAAGCAAGTAAGAGGTTTGATTGTTTCTTTTTAAATGGTCCAATTTATGTGCAAGCAGGTACTTATATCCATGAAAAACTTCTACTTTAAAACTACTAATCTACCTGTGCTGCTTTCACATCTAACACCCTGTCCCACCAGATAAGTGAGTGCTGTATTTTTAAAGCATATATCAATTGAGATTTAAAAAAACACCCCATGCTAAAGGAAGTGCTCAATTTTTCTCTCCCTTGCCTGGCTCTGCCCTCCCCCTACCCACACACTTCATTTTTCACAAGGAAAAATCCTGTAATTAGATAGACGTGGCTTGCACACGACATAGTAATAACCAACACTGAACCTTGGCCATGTGCCAGGTACTTCACATGGACTGTTTCATTTAATTGGTGGGGTAAGTATTATTTCCAGGTGATGGAGAAAGTTGATGCAGAGCAGTTAGATCACTTGCCTGGGATAGCCAGCTGGGAAATAGGGAAGCTGGTATTCAGAGCAGATAGCCTGATTCTCAAAGCTGTACAGCTACCCACTCAGCTGTCCTTTGTACCATCCGGTGTCGGTTCACGGAAAGTGCTTCATGATGCAACTCTGAGCAAGGATGGGGCAAACCTCTCTTAGTGTAATCAGTCCTGAGTATCCCATATTGGTAGAAAAAATGGTCAAAGTTACACTGGAGGCTGGATGGGAATTTTTCATGCACACTAGATGAACTTTTTGGAAGGAAATCAACCTGCACTGTAGTGAGAGATGTTTGACTTTGGATATTGTAGGAAAGGAATAGTTGCAGCCCAGAGGGAAAGCCCTTCTCTTGCAGCCCCCATAGTCTTGTTACCCTCCACAGGACCAAAACATATTCTGCCATTTTTTCCCAAAAGCAGAAAGGTACATAGAACCAGAAACCACTCATACCCTCATATGGAGTAGCAGTCTTTGGATGGAGGAGAAACATAACTGAAATCTAACACACTAGGTGGCAAATTTGTTAAATGCAGAAGAGATTGCTGGAATCAGACTGGTTAAGGTTAGGGGGCAGTGCAGAGATGGAAATATCAGGGACACGGGGAAGAAATGGTTAAAGGAAGAGTGCTTTGGCAAGATAAGGAAAGCAGAGAGTAAGGAATGAAGCCGAGGGGAAAGGACAGGAAGAAGAAAGGGTGATCAACCACACAGCACTCTTGGTGAAAAGCCTAGACAGTAATACTGTAGCGGTACCGGAAGAAAACTAGTAACTAGACCGGGAGTGCAAAACCCGTATCCTCCCTACTAGTACTTACCACTCACTCACCCCATTCCCAACTCCTTCAATAAGAGCTGTGAAACCTTCCCAAAGTAGGGAAAGTCATGTGAGAAGCTGTCCTTAACACTTCAACCCCAAGAGGGCATCAACAAATATACAGTGTGGGATACAAACACATAGGGGCTCCACGTGGCTGACAGCCATTATTTCCAATACCAGACCACCACACTTACTGGCTAAACAATATTTAATTTTTGTAATTATAAAATTTAAAGACACATTCCAAAGAGTGAATAAACTCAGATGTATGTATTAAAAATAACAGTAAAATGAATATCTGTGTAATCTGTAGCCAACTTTAAAAAGAGAAAAGAGCTAGCTCCTTGGGTGCTATTTTTGTGGCATTCATGAATTCCTCCCCTCTCCCCCCCAACTACTATTTTAAATTTTAGTTAAACATCGTGCTGTTCTCCTTTGTAGTTAAATTACTTTAATTATCCTTCGACAATATATTGCTGAGTTTTAAAACTTTATATAAATAGAACATTCTTCAGTTCTCTTCTGAAATTACTTATTTTGTTTCATATTATGTTTTTGAAGGTCATGGATGACAATATGTATAGCAGTAGTTTATTATTTTCCATTATGTAAGTATAAAAATGTGTTTCTTCTACTATTAATGAATATTTGGATATTTCGAGTTTGCTGTCACAAACAATGACATTAATTGCTTACTAGGTCTTGTCCTCATAGTCAGGAGTTTCTTTATTTTATAGCCCTAGGAATGAAATGTCTTACCCAGAGCACACATATTTGCCGAACATAATAGCAACACCAAACTATTTCCCAATATTTACTTCAGTTGATATTATACCACCAGCATACAAGAAACCTTCGTCTTTAAATCCTTATAAACACTTATGTTCATCAGACTTTAATTTTTGCCAATCTGTTGGATACAAATCTGCATCTAATTGGTTTTTTTTTTAGTCTCTACTCTCCTGATTATACAAAACACTGAGGATGTTTTCATATGGAAACGCTTTTGGTGTTTCTGTGAAATTCCTGCTAATATGTTTACTCATTTCACTATATATTCATAAGAATTTGTTGTATATTTTAAACAATAATCCTTTGTTGATTATACATGAGGCAAATATCTTCTTTTAGTTTGTGCCTTGTTTTAAAATGTCTTGATAATGTCTTTTGATAAACAGCAATCCTTAACTTTAATGTAATTCAATTTATCCTTCTTTTTATTTTTATTTTTCAAGATAGAGTTTTGCTCTTGTTGCCCAGGCTGGAGTGCAATGGCACTTCCTCAGTTCATTGCAACCTCTGCCTCCTGGGTTTAATCAATTCTCCTGCCTCAGTCTCATGAGTAGCTGGGATTACAGGCACCCGCCACTATGCTCAGCAAAGTATTTTTGTATTTTTAGTAGAGACAGGGTTTCACCATGTTGGCTAGGCTGGTCTTGAACTCCAGACCTCAGGTGATCCACCAGCTTCGGCTTTTTAAAGTATTGGGATTGCAGGTGTGAGCCACCATGCCCAGCCTATCCTTCTTTTTATTTTAAGCCTTTTAAAATAATTCCTTCCTTCTCTAAAGTTAGAAAAATATGTATTATCTTCTAATAATTTTGTAGTTTTACTTTTCATATTTAAGTATTTTGTCGGGGTCCAGCACGTCTGCCAGGGGACTACCGACCTGCAGGAGTCCCCAAGACCGCCAACGTAGATGTCTCGTTCAACCTGAGGGAGAGAGTGTGTGGAAGTGAAAGAAAATAGAAAAGCGGAGTCTGGAGGGCTGGCTTAGGCTATGTCCAAGCAGCAATTTTATTTTTGCAATATGTTTCCTTATATACTTTTCTGAAGTCAAAGTTGTTTACGCCAGATCAACGTACTTAAGTTACAGTAAGCAAGTTATGCCCACTAAGTTACGCCCAGTAAGTAAGTTAATCCCATTAAGTAGGTTATGCCCAATAAGTAGGTTACTTTCAGTAATTAGGCTATGCCCAATAGATCAATGTAAGTAAGTTACAGTCACGCCCAGTAAGCTATGGGAAGTAAGTCACAGTTACGCCCTGTAAGCTATGGTAAGTTACAGTTACACCCAGTAAGTTATGGTAAGTAAGTTACCAAGTGTAAATACTTAAGTTAATATTTTACAATGAAGGTAACAAGGGTCCAAAATGAACACAGGCAATAAACCATAAGAAGCCGAAGTGGACACATTGCCTCCCAAGTCCTCATATCCATAAAGTAATGTCTGTTAATTATTTAGAATAACATAGTCCCTCTCTCGGTTCCTGCTTTCCCTCAGCTCTACTACCCCAGCCAGTGATCTGTGTCTGGGCTCAAGCTCACCGTATGGTGAGCCCCATTTCCCAGGGGCCTCACACGGGAGCGATCCCCACAGATTCCCTCAGTATTTAATATACCTGGGATTGATTTTCCTGTCTGGTAATAATTCAGTTCAACTTTTTTCTAAATAGAAAACGAATTGTCCAGTACAAATTATTTAATAGCCTGTTGTAGCAATAAATATTACATAGTCACAAAATTCTGTTCTTCTCTTCAGCCTATGCACATGAATGCTCAAATCAGCTACCTTTCTCAGCCTTTCTTGAAGCTTGATTTGATCCTATAACTACATTGTAGCCAACCCAATGTAAGTAGAGGGCGTAAGTACCACTCCCACACTTCAGCTGCAAGGCAGTGGCATCATCTCAATGTTTTTTCCCTTGCCTGCCAATTGAAATTTGAATGCAGGCAATGACCCAGACTTGGCCATGCAGATGCCAGTAATGTTCAACAGATGGTGGAAAAATAATTTCAAAAGGACTTGCATTTCATAATTGAAAAAGCAAAAGTTAGCAGAGCCATTTATACTGGGACTGCTAATCAAGAGAAAAATAAACTTCTTTTCTATTTAAATTACAGTATTGTGGAGGCTCTTTGTGACTGCTGGCTAGCCTTACTGTAACATAAGAACTGCTACCAGAAGTGGGGTGTTACCCTGACAAAAGCCTAAATATATGTCATTGGCTTGGTGGAGAGTCAACAAATGCTGAGAATACAAGCTGAAAAGGTAGTGATCCTGTGACATACGACAAAATAGTTGGCAAAATTATGACCTATAATGAGATGAAGAGCAAACCATGGACCAAAAAGCGCAGAGGTCTATTAAAAAGCAGTTAGAAAAAGTAAGAATGTTAATGTATATTTGGTAGCTATGTATTGCCTTTAGCAGAAATAGATGGCATAATAGATAAGAAATCTATAAGCTTTGGAAGAATCAGCAGTTTATAAGCAAAGAGGGAATGAAATAAGGACTTCCCGGAAACATGGAGACTCAGCAGTCACTGCAAACATCTATTATAGACATAAATTGTTGTTTGGACTTTTTCAAAGTCTTCCCATTAAACAAAGGGTAGTCTGTCTGGAAGACATTAAGCTAACTGCATTGTTGTAGATGGCCTCAAGATAGGTGCCATTAAACAAGGAGCAAGGTACAGGATCAATCAAGGAATCCGAAAAATAAAAGGTATAAGAATCATGTCCATAAAAGAGCCAGCACATGAAACTGACTGGGAGCAAATATCCCAGAAGCCTAAGTTTCTAAGGGAATGATATTACCAAAGAAACTATAGACCTATCCTATAAAAGTTCTTGATTATTCAAACATTCCTCAAGAAGGGCCTCTAAATACCCATTTCAGATATGGACTGGGGAATAGTGACCAAGATGAACCTGTCAGACAGCAAAGCCACAGACCATGTAGAACACAAAAATGAGGGAATAACTCTGAGTAGGGACAACTCGATGGCAGAGAATGGAGTACTTGTGATTCTTGCTTTCCAGGATGTGCCATTGCTACAGATTAATGAATGCTGTGTGTTTCTTATTCTTCCATTTTCTAAGTTAGAGTCTTTACGTGGTTATCATTTTCTGCTCCAACATAGTGTACTCTCTGCATACTTGTGCTGGATGTGGAGCAAAGTGCTTTGAATATATAGAGCATCGAGCCCAGGAGAAGTCACATCTGGACGATATGAAGAGGACAACAGATGAGCAAGTGTTCTGGATTGCCATTGAAATGGATGGCATAATTGAATGCGACTTTCAGTTGCCTCCCTTGTAGAGAATGACCATGTTCAAAGAAAGACAGGATACCTGAGGGAGGAGAAAAGGGCTGATTCTCACTTTATATTTCACAAATAAGTTAATTTTTAACAATATACATTGTTGAGATAAATTTTCAATGTATCCTATCGATTCCCATGTTCGGTTGCGGGAGCTATTTGTCATTCTTTCTTGCTGAACAGTGTCTAACATACTTGCCCTTTACTTTGGGCACTGAGGATGCAAAGAGGCAAAGCTCTTTGAATGAAGTGACAGTTGATATAAATACAGTTTGCAGAGGAGAAGTGGCAGAAGTGCTCATAATGATGTTCCCTGGCTGCTGGCTAATTTTCAGGGCCAACCACGCTGGTAATGACAGCTACATGAGTGAGTGACAAGGTCAGATGTGTGATCTGGGGACATTTCTTGTGTGGCTGAGTAGGCTCCAAGCATCATTCTTCAGCCTTGTTGTTACTCTGTGAACTATCCAGTGTGTCTTTTTAACAAATTTCACTTGTGCTTG
The DNA here is from genome assembly GCF_049354715.1 of Callithrix jacchus. Taxonomy (NCBI): domain Eukaryota; kingdom Metazoa; phylum Chordata; class Mammalia; order Primates; family Cebidae; genus Callithrix; species Callithrix jacchus. The sequence goes on along the minus strand of NC_133506.1, from coordinate 158,352,714 downwards.
AATAGACCAGAAGAGATCTTTTTTGCTCTGACAAAAAATTCTAACACGGCTAATGAAAAACGACTTTGTACCATAAGACATTTTTTTTCTGTTTGGTATTTCCTTGTTCTATTCTTTGCAAAAGCTAAAGTATGGCAAATTCAGTGAGGGAAATGAAATAGTCAGAAAAGTTACTAGCAAAAACTGCCATTTGCATTCTTGTTATCTCCCCACTTTGGGCAGAAGCCTGGCTTCTTTCTTTCTGAACCACTCAATGTTTTCTCCCTCCCGTTTTCTTGCAAGCCCCTTAATTCTGTCCTATCTCTGTTTGCGTTGTGTTCTCAACAGGACCCAGTTTGGAGGGCTTGCTCATGAGGCCTGCTCCTCCTCACAGTGATGCTTTCAGCTTTCCTCTCTTCCCAGTAATCTTCAGGCTTCTGATAAGCATCGTCATCATGTGCTTAACATTCATTCATTCAACAAAATCACTTTGTGAGGTCTATGGCAATAACATTGGTAAATGTGGGAACAGCGAGGGAAAATATTTTGAGGTGACAGATTGATGGCAGCTTTGCAAATAGATTCAGAAATTCTATCTCAGACATATTACTCATGAAATGATATTTTTAAAGCACTTCAATACAGCTTTACTTCAATGTGAGCCTTAAAGGAAACAGGCATACAGAATATAGCATGAAATGAAGATTTTCACTGAAAGCCTTTCATGATCAATTTAACAGATGCAACAAATACACCCCAAACTGAGGTGGTTTTGAGATAAATCGAATCACTTTGGTTCATGATTTAAAGCAGCTGTCAAAAAGACTTGAGTTAATCAATTTTACTATTCAGAATATTGCTTAATATAATCAAGTAACTATTGAACCGATACTGTGTGATAAGTACTGAAATGTGCTACCAGTAGGATGTGAAGGCAGCATGAATTCTTCCTTTAAAAAGTGAAAATAAAAACAGAGAGGAAGGCAAAGATGGGCGTGAAGGGGGATGTGGGGAGACTTCAATTTGCATTTATGAAAAACACATATTTAGTATGCCTTTCAGATCTTCTTTTCAAAGAAGGAAGAATCAGATTTGTATGTGTGTGTATACCTATATCTATGCCTATATATTTACACCTGTACCTACATCTATATGTTCAGAAAATGAAAGAAAGGGAGAAAAGGGCAAAGTTTTAGGAAATTAACCACATTAATGGCGTGGCCATGTATTAGTCAGGTTTTTAGTTAAATAACAGAAACCAAGTTAATTCAGTATAAACAGAAAGGTGACATATTGGAAGGACATTAGTAGCTTACAGAATTACCAGGTGGTCAAGTGAACCAGGCTTGGCTGAAGGCTGTGCCCCCAGAAGTTCTCTCCACAGCACTGACCTGCCTGGCACTCTCTTCCAGAAGATCCATCTTACTGTAATCTGTATTGCTGCTATAGGGAGGATTTTCTACAGCCCCAGAGTTTTGTATGAGAAACACCTGACTCAAATTTGAGTATGCATCTGACCAGCACACGTTTATGCCCTCACTGTGAGGGAGACTGGGAAAGTGAGCTGCTGGTATCTGGTATTTCAGTGACCACTACAGTAAAATCTCCTTTCGTTTCCTGTGGTTGCTGGAAAAATTACCACAAACTTGGTGGCATAAAGCAACAGAAATTTATTCTCTCATAATTTTGGAGCTCAAAAGACCAAAGTCACAGTGTCGGCAGGGCCACGCTCCCCACTTTCTAGTTTCTAGAATGCCACCCTGGTGGCTGCAGGCATTCCTTAGCTTGTGGCCACATCACTCCAATCTCCACCTCCATCTTTATATTGCCTTTTCGCATGTATTTGTCAAATCTCCCTCTGACTTTCTGTAATAACATGTGATGGCAGATAGAACTCACCTTAATAATTCAGGCTAACCACCTCATCGCAAGATCCTTAATTTAATTATGTTTACAAAAACATGCCCCTAAAGGTAGCATTCACGGGGCCTGATATCTTTGAGATTCAGATGCGACAATTACCCTCTATGTTAGAAGGAGTATTTAGAGGTGCCACTTCACTGAGGTGGCAAGCCCCTGAATTTTTTTTCAGGTTTGTTCCCTACAGGTTTGATACGCAAAGGTCTTACAAATACATCTTTAGAAGTTGCTACCTCTGGCTCACTATGTCCAATCAGAAAACAGGTAAAGAATTCCTAAACTATAATGAGGTTCAGATGTTGCCCACCGAAAAGAATGGTTAGCAGCTAGTACAATTGGTGTACAAGATTCATAATGTAAGATCCTGTAGACTTTTGTTAGAAGTACACCACAGATTTTTGCAGATAAATTGTCCTTGGGAAATAACAAGGTCACCAACTGAGCAGCCAAGCTCTTCAGTTTCTCTTGTTCTTCTCATCTCCCTAATATTTCCAGTCTAAGCTTAAATGTAGGTGAACTCCAGTAAAGGTATGTAAGACTTTAAATAAAGAGAGATTTATAACCTCTAATATAGTCTTCTCAAAGATGAAAGAAAGCATAGAAGGCTTAACTACAATATAATATTTAACAATGGTTTCATGAGTACGGGACTCAGCAAATTTTCCCAAAATGTATCCTGTTAACCACATTTGGCACACAAAGGTCTGTGGGTCTTGGCTGAAAAAGGTTCCATTTGGATTCATCTTCTGCTTCCTTGGTGGCTACAGGCAGAGCCTGTAGAAATCATCACAAGTTACGCCATTCCAGTCCTATAAAGAGTATACCTTTCTCCAAGTAGAATAAATACAAGTATAGATCAAAGGGTGGCCATAAGCCAACCAGATAGCAGGTGGTACAATATACTGAGATACATCACATTCAGCTTGCAAGGAATCAGATCAGAATAGGAGTGTCCTATTACATGAACTAGAGAGTCTGACTAAGCTGGAGAGATGAAAGATCCCAAATTCTCAAAAGCCAGGATAGAGATTCTAAAACCCAAGTTGCTTGTAGACATATTTTTTCCTTTAAACATTTTACTTTTTCATAGGCAACATAATGTAACAAAGAGCTCATGGGTATGTGGCTGCCCAGCCAAAGCCTGTGACTCACAGGCTCCCTTGCAGTGAGATGTGACTAAGTTCTGGTCAGTGCAACGTGCTTAGAAGTGACGTGTGTGACTTCTAGTTTGTGCACTTAAAAAGGAAGATCCCAGCTGGGTGCAGCAGCTCATGCCTATAATCCCAGCAGTTTGTGAGGCCGAGGTGGGCGGATCACCTGAAGTCAGGAGTTTGAGACCAGCCTGGCCAACATGGTGGAATCCCATCTCTACTAAAAATACAAAAAATTAGCCCAGTGTGGTGGCAGTGGGCACCTGTAATCTACTCAGGAGACTGAGGCAGGAGAATTGCTCGAACCCAGGAGGTGGAGGTTGCAGTGAGTTGACATCCTACCATTGCATTCCAGCCTGGGCAACAAGAGCAAAACTCCATGTCAAGAAAAAAAAAAATTCCCCTCTTTCCCTTTTACACCCTAGTCATTAGACATATTTTACTGATTGTGAAAGTTGTGCTAGAATACATACCTACAACAGCATATAATTAGTCTCCTATATTATTGTCAGTGCTTCCCTTTCCTGGTCAGCTGATACTGATGTTAGATGCACACACACTCAACCCTGCATAGACCCCAGCTGGTTCTGACTAAAGTGGTCTGTGTATTAGAAGGCACCATACCACCGAGGTCTGGTACAGACTAAGTCCCAAATATGATGTCTTCCTTTTTCTTCCTGTGGTACAGTTATGACGATCTTCAAATCTCCAGTGCCTAGCAAAGAGCCTGGAGCTCTGGTTGGTCTTCGATTGAAGGGGTCTAGATTATGACCTGCAAACCTCTGCTAGGGAGAGTATCTGGCTTCCATGTGTCCTTTAAACCACAACGTGGGGGATCTTTAAAATATGGAAAGAATGTTTGAATTTTCTGGATAGTGAAGAAAGAATGAACAATCAGCATTACAGAGATAGAATATGTAAGCCTAGTGACTCTAGCGACTGGACTAATCGATACTTAAATGAAGAAATGGATGCTTAAGTAAAGAAAAGTGAAATGAGCTTTGGCTTGGATCCTTATTAATACTAAAAAGTTTCCATGGGGCTGACAGCCTTCTCCAAACCTGAGGTTATATGACTGAAGTCCCGCTAACTACTGTACCCGCTGCCAGACCCTTTTCTCAGAATATGGACACTCTTCCTTTGAGCACTATGTCTGGTGAGGGACCTGTTTTAACTCCAACCATGCAGAACTGCAATCTTGCCTCCTGCCTGACTTCAAGCATCTTACTGCCTAAAGACCTCTGAGACAGCCGAATCCCACCTGCATTGTTCACCTTGCCCCCGTGGGCTTCTGGCCACTCCACTCAGGGACCAGCTCTACATCTAAATCTACTGCTAAGTGAGAACCTGTAGGTTCTGATCCGACTTCTTTCCTTCTCCACTTGCCTGTTGTATTGGCATCCTGGTATGACTTGGAACCCAGCCCCTAGTGATTCTGATGGCAATAAGTTTTCTTAAAATTGGAACTTAGAGCAAGTAATTACATTAACTGTGTGTGAAGTTATAGTCACATCAGAATCACAGATTTGTTGACTACTAGGTAACTTGGATTCAGCAGGTCTATGGTGGTGCTAGGGAATCTGTGTTTTTAAAAAGTCTCACTGGTAAACTCTCTGATGCACATCCCAACTTGAAAGTCATTGTTTTAGAACTGTGTGCATTCTGTGGACTAGGAATTACAGAAGGAGGTGATTTAGACCAAGAAGTCGAGGACCTAGGTTTCAGACCAGCTAACCATTTGACCTTAAGCTTAATCATTTGAAGAAACCAGTGGTTTCTCGTGAAGTAAAAGCAATAGGACTGGGATCATTGAGGTCCCCTTCCAAGGTGGAAATTCTCAGATACATGACAAAATGCTGAGCTTTTCAAATGTAGCAGGCTTCTTGCTAAGTCAGGGGAAAACACAACTTTGAGGTCCAACAGAGATGGGTGTGAGTTTGGCATTAGTTATTTATTAGCTGTGAAACCATGACCAAATTACAAACTCTGAGGCACAGTGTCCTTATCTGAAAAGTAAGGTCGGTATTGGCTGCTGCTTATGTTTCTTATAAAATTAAAAGCAATAAAAAATAGGGTTAAAATTATATTTCCCCCTCGGAGTCGATAGGAGGATTAAATGAGTTAAGACGTGTAGAGCAGTTAGAATTGTGCGCATACAAAAAACGTGTGTAGTTATTACTACAGTGAGACTCTGCACAATGCCTGGCACATGTTAAACGCTCATAGGTATCACTGCCTTTCTTTTTGCCCAGCGTCTGGATATTTAATTTGCCAGAATACTTTAAGTAGTAAGCTGCTAAACTCCACAAAGGTGTTAAATTGGTTTTAACTGGCTGAGTGATTTTGAACTCTTCTTTTATCTCTCCCAGTTTGTTTAAATGACATATTTCTTCCTGTTGTGAGTCCTCTTGACTGTGATAGGGAGCACGATGAACCTCACGCCCCATTTAGTCCATAAAGCTTATTCACTGAGTACTGTTCATCTGCTGTCTTACAAGCTAGGTGCACTCTGCTGTTTTCATGGGTAGGATAATCAGGCTGCCTGTGGGAAATGGCAGTTGTGAAAAAATGAGTATAATGTATGGTCTGAATTCATGTCAGCTGCTGCCAAATTAAGATTGAAACCACAAAAACATTTCTCTAAACACAAACAAAACATATTACAGTCTCAACAATGGTGTTGGTAATTAACCCGTGGAGAGTTACAAATGGCCAATGACTCATTGATTTGAGCAGATGCAATTCCCTCTAGGAGTGTGCTATGCTGATCCTCAGAGTGTATGAATGGGTTTTCACAACCATTTCCTGGAATGCTGATGACATGCTATTTCAGCAAAAACGAGACTAAACCTGGATACAATGGACAGATGTTAAATGTAATCGTGACATTGGAAGTACATCTAGTCCAATGCCTTCATTTACATGTAATTTAATTGTAAATACGGGGAGGAGATTTGCATGTTTGTTACATGTGTATGTTTCATACTGGTGGGATTGAGTTTCTAGTGTATCTGTTACCCAAATAGTGAACATCATACATGAGAGGTTATTTTTCAACCCTCATTCCCTTCCCAGCCTCCCTGCTTTTGGATCTCCAATGTCTATTATTTCCATCTTTATTTATCTTTACCCATTGTTTATCTTACACTTATACGTGAAAAGGTGTAGTATTTGACTTTCTGTTTCTGAGTTAATTGACTTAGGATAACGACCTCCAGCTCCATCCATGTGGCTGCAAAGAACATGATTTCATTATTTTTATGGCTGTGTAGTATTCCATGGTGTGTGTGTGTGTGTGTGTGTGTGTGTATGTGTATCATATTTTCTTTATCCTATCAACTGCTGATGGTTCCATGACTAACTGGTGGTTATCCGGTCAACTGCTGATGGTTCCATGACTAACTGGTGGTTATCCGGTCAACTGCTGATGGTTCCATGACTAACTGGTGGTTATCCAGTCAACTGCTGATGGTTCCATGGCTAACTCGTGGTTATCCAGTCAACTGCTGATGGTTCCATGACTAACTGGTGGTTATCCAGTCAAGTGCAGATGCTTTCCATGACTAACTGGTGGTTATCCAGTCAACTGCTGATGGTTCCATGACTAACTGGTGGTTATCCAGTCAAGTGCAGATGCTTTCCATGACTAACTGGTGGTTATCCAGTCAACTGCTGATGGTTCCATGACTAACTGGTGGTTATCCAGTCAAGTGCTGATGGTTCCATGACTAACTGGTGGTTATCCAGCCAACTGCTGATGGTTCCATGACTAATTGGTGGTTATCCAGTCAACTGCTGATGTTTTCCATGACTAACTGGTGGTTATCCAGTCAACTGCTGATGGTTTCATGACTAACTGGTGGTTATCCAGTCAAGTGCTGATGGTTCCATGACTAACTGGTGGTTATCCAGCCAACTGCTGATGGTTCCATGACTAACTGGTGGTTATCCAGTCAAGTGCTGATGGTTCCATGACTAACTGGTGGTTATCCAGCCAACTGCTGATGGTTCCATGACTAACTGGTGGTTATCCAGTCAAGTGCTGATGGTTCCATGACTAACTCGTGGTTATCCAGCCAACTGCTGATGTTTTCCATGACTAACTGGTGGTTATCCAGCCAACTGCTGATGTTTTCCATGACTAACTGGTGGTTATCTGGTCAACTCCTGATGGTTCCATGACTAACTGGTGGTTATCCAGTCAACTGCTGATGGTTCCATGACTAACTGGTGGTTATCCAGTCAACTGCTGATGGTTCCATGACTAACTGGTGGTTATCCAGTCAAGTGCTGATGGTTCCATGACTAACTGGTGGTTATCCAGCCAACTGCTGATGGTTCCATGACTAACTGGTGGTTATCCAGTCAAGTGCTGATGGTTCCATGACTAACTCGTGGTTATCCAGCCAACTGCTGATGTTTTCCATGACTAACTGGTGGTTATCCAGTCAACTGCTGATGTTTTCCATGACTAACTGGTGGTTATCCAGTCAACTGCTGATGGTTTCATGACTAACTGGTGGTTATCCAGTCAAGTGCTGATGGTTCCATGACTAACTGGTGGTTATCCAGCCAACTGCTGATGGTTCCATGACTAACTGGTGGTTATCCAGTCAAGTGCTGATGGTTCCATGACTAACTGGTGGTTATCCAGCCAACTGCTGATGGTTCCATGACTAACTGGTGGTTATCCAGTCAAGTGCTGATGGTTCCATGACTAACTCGTGGTTATCCAGCCAACTGCTGATGTTTTCCATGACTAACTGGTGGTTATCCAGCCAACTGCTGATGTTTTCCATGACTAACTGGTGGTTATCTGGTCAACTCCTGATGGTTCCATGACTAACTGGTGGTTATCCAGTCAACTGCTGATGGTTCCATGACTAACTGGTGGTTATCCAGTCAACTGCTGATGGTTCCATGACTAACTGGTGGTTATCCAGTCAAGTGCTGATGGTTCCATGACTAACTGGTGGTTATCCAGTCAAGTGCTGATGGTTCTAGCCTAAGTTGGTCCCATGACTTTGCTGTGATGAACATGCAGGTGCAAGCAACACCCTCACTTTAAAGACGAAAAGACTGAGGTCCAGAGGGGCTGAGTCTTAACATTTTATTTGTAAGAAGGTAGATAATCCAAACTATAGAGCCAGCTTTAATGGGACACCTAAAATTGGAGTATTTGGTGACTGGAACTTATACATTTACAAACATATTCGTATGTGGCAAAAAAAGTCTAAAATATCAGAATTTATTTAGGTTCAATGATCAGAATGGTTGAAAACACGATGACCCAGAAAATCTAAAGTGTATTATCATGATTGCTAAGGATTATACAGGTCTTACACCTAGTGAAAGCTGAGTGTTAAGAGAATGGACTTTGGATTCAGACTGCTTGGGTTCAGTTAGCAATTCTGCCGCTTCCCAGCTGTGTGCCTTTCAGCATGTTGCTGTTTCTTTCTGTGCCTCATATCCACATTTGTATAATGGATAATAATAGTTGGCAGCTACCTCAAACAGGCAATATTAAATAAATCAATATAAAGCATTTAGAAGTTCTCTAGATATAATAAGCACTAGAGAATATTAGCATTCTTATATTTTAAACCCTCACAGTGATGTTAGCTGAGAGACTCATTTTCAGTTTTAAAGGATTCAACAACTTTGTGCTGGTGGAAGAAACTTCAGGGAAGGAAACTACAGAAGCAGACCCTGGTGATGGAACTTTGCATTAACAGTCCGTATTTGGAAATAATTGTGGTCTTCTGGTGATCTTTTTACCATTTTATTCTTTTATGATGTTATCTGTTTCTTTGGAAAATTCATTTATAAGTCAGTGTTACTTTAATCTGTTCTTAATAATAATCAAAATTATTTATTAGGGTGGCAGTGCAGGTCTTTACTAAAACATATGGTACTTGAGAACAAGATTCTCATCATTTGGTCTGAAGAGTCTCTGTTGTAATGTGCCCAACTGCCTTGAGTCTCTTCCTTTCTCATGCGCAGGCCCTGACCCCAGCCAGCCAGTCTGAATGCCCCACTTTGCTCTTCCTATAGTCTATGTGCATTTTAATCATACCTTTCCTTCTATAAGAAAACTATTATTTTAAGAATGTTGGCCGGGCGTGGTGGCTCATGCCTGTAATCCCAGCACTTTGGGAGGCAGATCACGAGGACAAGAGATTGAGACCATCCTGGTCAACATGATGAAACCCTGTCTCTACTAAAAAAAAAAAAAAAAAAAAAAAAAAAAAATTAGCCAGGCATGGTGGCATGAGCCTGTAGTCCCAGCTACTTGGGAGGCTGAGGCAGGAGAATTGCTTGAACTCAGGAGGCAGAGATTGCAGTGAGCCAAGATTGTGCCACTGCACTCCAGCCTGGTGCCTGGTAACACCAAGACTGTCTCAAAAAAAAAAAAAAAAAAAAGAATGTTAAGTGATTTGGAATTATCTATTTGATAATGACTCAACAACATATGATCACATGAAAACCTTTACCAAGCTCTGGGCTAGATTGTGGGACTCCCCTCTAACCCATCCCAATACCCGCAAGGCATAATTCAAAATAAAAAGAATATTACACCATACAACTGGTATAATGAAGTCTAACAAATTCTCATTTTTTTCCCATAATGATTACTTTGGTGGTGTTTTGAAACATCCTATAGAAAGATTTTATGTAAAACTTTTCTCATTTTTGATACTTACGGTTTCTGGGAAACCCTTAGTTGAATTTCCGTTCGTGGACCTAAAACCCGTTCACATTTACCAGACCGGCAATAAGCTTTGCCTTCTTGTGGGAAATGTGAGATTAACAAATGGAGACTGTTGTCTACTGTACTGGAATAAATCATACAATACATTTCCATGAAAGATAAATTTCGCTTTGCTGTGAAAGAAAATGGATAATCTGTCTGCTCGAGGCTTCTAAAAGTTGCTAGGCCTTGAGCAAGGGTGACTTCGGAGACCAAGTCACGAAGCATGATCTCTTATTTACTGACCTTTTTAGATTAACGTCCTTCCTTATTTAGTTAGTTAGTTGGTTTTTTTTTTTGTTTTTTCGTTTTTTGTCCCAGCTCAGACCAAATGGTACCTGAGACAACAGACTTCTTGACTAAGGTAAAAGACCCCTTGACCATGACATCCTTAATGTGGAATGTTAACATTCCCTTCCCAAAAGGAAACACTGCCTATCATCAATGAAATTGCTGTAACTAATATTGCACTAATCTTGCATGGAAAATGCTGAGATCCTATTCTGTTTCCCCAGCTTTTGCCTATATAAACAGCCCTCAGGCATCTCCTCTTCAGTGCATGACTCCATATTTTCGAAGTCTGTGTCCTTACCAGGGACTATCCTCAAACTTTGTGCTTGAATAAACTCAATATTTAATCATATTGCCTGAATCCTGATTTCAGGTTGACAAATTAGCAATTATGAAAGGAACTGAAGGGGACCTTCCCCGTCGTTTCACCAGCAGCCAGATCCTTGATACCAGCACAACTGATATATCTTCCGCCCTCACCAGAGTTAACGGGAATCCCTGGTAAGGTGCCTCTTGGATTCCAATATTCCCAGCTTGACTGAGGATTCAGATTCCATTCAAGCTATAGGTTCCTAACTCAGTGGGGCTGGAATTAAAGCTCTGTTGCAAGGCAGGAGATTCATTTGCTATTGTCTAGAGATTCTAATAGCAGATTTCTGACTTTCACTTTCTGTGAAAATTTGTCTTCAATTATTCCTTAGAGGTTTTACAACGCTTCTGTCATTCAAAGTTTTGGTACAGAGAGAGTTTCCCTTTGAAAAAATGTGGTGAAAAGAAGTGAACCTTTGTGGCCTGTGGGAAAAGCGTATAGTCTCTAAAACTGGTCAGGTTCTGAAGCTTCGTTCAATTGACAAACAAACTTTATCTGTGAGTGACTGAAAGTATAACAGGTTCTCTGTAAGGGGACAAAATAAGTCCCAAAGATAGGAGACACCATTCCTCACTGCTGGATGGTACCTTAGGTGGTTTAGGTCTAAGTGTGAGTGCCAGAGTCAGCCATGATGAGTAATGACGTCATACGAAATCCCTTAAGAAGAACATGAAGGTAGCCTCACTTAATTCAGCTAGCCCACATAAAGGACTGATCACCTAGTGCAGAAAGTGCCAAAGTTTCTTGGGATTGCTGAGACACTTAAGAGGGAAGAGATGACTCAAGGGTGACACCTTGAGGCGCCATCCCCACAAGCAGCACACTTGACTCAAAGCACCTTTTCCAAGTATTTTGGTCATTCAGGAAGGAAAGCACTGAATTATGGGCAACCGTGCATCTAAAATGTACTCTTCCTTCTTAATGAGGACCCACCATTAGAAACTTCAGCTTGATTTGTGTTTAATACCTATAGGGCATTTTCATGCAAATATTTAGAAAATTGGTCACACATAACTCCTGATGACCCCAGATTACAGTGGTCAAAATGCAGTACCTTTAAAATGCCTAAATTAGTTAACTTGAATGCTTAATTCGAAAAGCTGGCCCTGAAATAGAACAATGGTGAAAATTGTTTTCAAAGGTATTTGGAAACTTCCAAAAGGGATGCTGATGAAGTTCTTTCTCTTCAGGAAGGAAACAAAAGATTCTCTTAAACAATTCCTGTTTTTCAAAAGACTGCTAAAAATTTCTCCTCCTCCTGTAGCTCCTTCTTCTCTTTATCCTTCATGGTCTGGAATCCCTCGCCCATTTCCACCTTGTCTTTTCCTCCTACTCCAACACCTGCTGTTTTGGCTCCATTTGGGGAATAACCGGTGTCTGGTGGAGGATAACCTGCTTTGGTTTATTAACCATGGTCAAAGGTACAACTAAAAGGAATAATTACAGAATTCCCGACCCTCACAAGGACTCTATTAGCTTTGTCTGCTAATTTGAACTGAACTTTCAAGCTCATAATCCTGGTCTTTTTAATTTATATTAATCAATTCACATGTTAGTAGCAGAATATTGGATAGCTAAGGAAAAGTGGAGAAACTCCTTGGGAGACTTTCAGAAATTTTCAGAAATGAATTGTGAACATGCCCACGATATCGCTAAATCTTTACTTGATAATATCTCTTTAGTCGTTCAAATAGAATTTGCTAGAATAAAACGTAATGGTGTTGACAAAATTCAAATGAGTCAGTGACATCATTTTTTGAGAGATTTAAAAAAATATTTAAACAATATTCAGCATTATCTAAAGTGAGTTACGGTAATCATTAAAATGATACTCTCTTCAATTCCAATTTCATAAGTGGGTTAGATGAGGAATTAGCATTAATAGCAAGAACACAATACCCTAGTTGGGCTACTTTTCAAACCCACAATTTGTTTAATCTTGGCAATCAGTTGTCTTGTACCTTAACTAAAGAAGAAAGAGAAAGAGGCCAAAGAAAAGAGTAGGGCTAATAAATTTCTGAGTTTATAGTTGAAACAACTATGTATCCAGTCTGGGTCTCTAAAATGTCCCTATAAATCTCAAAATGAACCTAACCCTCTGCTTTGCAATTATTGCAAGAAATCCAACCACTTTTTTAAAAAAAAATTGTAGATTTTTGCATCACTGTTCATCAGGAATATTGGCCTGAAATTTTCTTTTGTGTGTGAGTGTTTCTGCCAGCTTTTGGTATCAGGATGATGCTGGCCTCAGAGTTAGGGAGAAGTAACTCTTTTTCTATTGCTTGAAATCGCTTCAGAAGGATTGATACCAGCTCCTCTTTGTACCTCTGGTAGATTTCAGCTGTGAATTCATCTGGTCCTGGGCTTTTTTTTTGGTTGGTAGACTATTAATTACTGTCTCAATTTTAGAACTTGCTATTGGTCTATTCAGGTATTCACCTTCTTCCTGGTTTAGTCTTGGGAGGGTGTATGTGTCCAGGAATTTATCCATTTCTTCTAGGTTTTCTAGTTTATTTTCATAGATGTGTTTTTAGTAATCTCTGATGGTAGTTTTTATTTCTGTGGGATCAATGGTGATATCCCTTTATCATTTTTTATTGTATCTATTTGATTCTTCTCTCTTTTGTTCTTTATTAGTCTGGCTAGTGGTCTATCTATTTTGTTAATCATTTCAAAAAACCAACTCCTCAATTCATTGATTCTTTGAAGGGGTTTTCCTGTCTCTATCTCCTTCAGTTCTGCTCTGATCTTAGTTATTTCTTTTCTTCTGCTACCTTTTGAATTTGCTTGCTCTTGCTTCTCTAGAAGAATTCCAGTCTTTATAAAGCATCTAAAAATATTTGTTATAAATACTATATCAATACTTGACAATAAAAGCTAGACACAAAATGCAGTTTCTGATCCCTGTCTGAAATTCTTCTGAAGATCCGCTGATCCCCCTTTTCCACGGAAGCTGAGGGAATGTTTCTTGCTGGTTTCGTTTGTCTTCTCTGTGATCCACATGGCTTTGTCCTGTGAGTTTGATACACTTTAGAATGTCTTCTTCCAAAACAGATCCCTAGTCCTAAGTCTTTATTAGTGTATTTCTCTGCAATGTTTTGCTTTCCTCCAGTGGCCCTGAAACATGTGCCTGTGATTTTGCTTCTGCAGCTCACTGAAATTTCAAGCTGAGCTTTCTGATCCTTTATCTGTGTTCTCTCTGGCACCTTCCTCTTCCCTGTTCTTTTTGTGATGAGATGTAGTGTTTGGTTTTCTGATCCTGTGTTAGTTTGCCGAGAATGATGGTTTCCAGCTTCATCCATGTCTCTGCAAAGGACATGAACTCATCCTTTTCATGGCTGCAGAGTATTCTATAGTTTCTATGTGCCACATTTTCTTTATCCAGTGTATCACTGATGGGCATTTGGGTTGGTTCCAAGTCTTTGCTGTTGTGAATAGTGCTGTAATAAAGAAACATGTGTGCATGTGTCTTTAGAGTACAGTGATTTATAAGCCTTTGGGTATATACCCAGTAATGGGCTTGCTGGGTCAAATGGTATTTCTAGTTCTAAATCCTTGAGAAATTGCCAAACTATCTTCCATAATGTGAAGGGGAAGTTTAAACTATTTTGTCAAGAAGAATCGTTTCGGTTTGCACATGCACCAAATAAGTATGCACAAGGTTTACACGGAGGCATTTTCAACAATAGCAAAAGTCTGGAAGCAACTTAAATGACCATCGGTTAGGAATTCCTTAAATAGATTATGGTACATCCATATGCAAAAAATAATACCGTCATTTAAAAGGCATCTTTTCTGTATTGAATGGAAAGTACTTCAATGTTTATTAAGACACAAAAGCAGCCGGGCGCGGTGGCTCACGCCTGTAATTCCAGCACTTTGGGAGGCTGAGGCGGTGGATCACGAGGTCAAGAGATTGAGACCATCCTGGCCAACATGGTGAAACCCTGTCTCTACTAAAAATACAAAAAAAAATTAGCTGGGCCTTGTGGCATGCGCCTGTAGTCCCAGCTACTCGGGAAGCTGAGGCAGGAGAATTGCTTGAACCGGCGAGGCAGAGGTTGCAGTGAGCTGAGATCACGCTACTTCACTCCAGCCTGGCACCTGGCGACAGAGCAAGACTCTGTCTTAAAAAAAAAAAGATGTGGAAGAATTTATACAGTATGCCAACATTTCTGATAACATTTTAACCAGCTCCTGGATTCACTGATTTTTTGAAGGGTTTTTTTGTGTCTCTGTCTTCTTCAGTTCTGCTCTCATTTTAGTTAGTTCTTGTCTTCTGGTAGCTTTTGAATTTTTTGCTGTTGCTTCTCTAGTTCCTTTAATTGTGACGTTAGGGTGTCAATTTTATGTCTTTCCCGTTTTCTCTCATAGGCGTTTAGTGCTATAAATTTCCCTCTAAACCCTGCTTTTGCTCTGTCCCAGAGGTTCTGGTACATTGTGTCTTGTTCTCATTGGTTTTAAATAGCTTATTTATTTCTGCCTTAATTTTGTTATTTACCCAGTAGTCATTCAGGAGTAGGTTGTTCAGTTTCTAGGTAGTTGTTCAGTTTTGAGTGAGCTTCTTAATCCTGAGTTCTAAATTGATTGCACTGTGGTCTGAGAGACTGTTATCATTTCCGTTCTTTTGCATTTACTGAGGAGTGTTTTATTTACAATTATGTGGTCAATTTTAGAATAAGTGCGATGTGGTGCTGAGAAGAATGTATAGTCTGTTGATTTGGGGTGAAGAGTTCTGTAGATGTCTACTAGGTCCACTTGGTCTAAAGCTGAGTTCAAGTCCTGAATATCCTTGTTCATTTTCTGTCCCATTGATCTGTCTAATATTGACAGTAGGGTGTTGAAGTCTCCCATCACTATTGTGTGGGAGTCTACGTATCTTTGTAGGTCTCTAAGAACTTGCTTTATGAATCTGAGTGCTCCTGTATTGGGTGCAAATCAAAACCACAATGAGATACCATCTCACGCTGGGTAGAATGGCGATCATCCAAAAGTCAGGAAACAATAGATGCTGGAGAGGATGTGAAGAAATAGGAGTGCTTTTACACCGTTGGTGGGAATGTATGTTAATTCAACCATTGCTGAAGACAGTGTGGCAATTTCTTAAGGATCTAGAACTAGAAACATCATTTGACCCATCAATCCTGAGGGGCTGTGTTAAGGAAAAAAATCTTTCTTCCCAGGTCCACAAGGGGTGTGGTTTCAAAGGCAAGAGCTTCCCAGCGCCATGCCTCCAACCACGTCCCCATCAAGGGACCTAAAGTTCTTTGTGTGACTTTCCCCACAGGGGCTAGGTAAAAATTCCAGAAGCGCTCCTTTGTTTCAAAAGCCCATGAAAAGCTCTGGGAGGAAGGGCCTCTATTGTGGAACAAGCAGCCAATCCAGTATCAGAGTTGAAGATCAGCCTCTCCAGAGGCAGTTTAAATGAACTCCTCTCATTGGATGAGAACATGAATGGGGCGGGAGTAACTCTGGGCTTAAAATCCCCCTGCCCCTTACCTGTGCAAATTCCTCCCCTGGAGCCCCTCTCATGGCAGCCTGGGAGATCTCTTGCTCCTTCTGTCTCTCTTTTGGCCTAATAAATGGCTCTCTGCTAAACTCTTTGGGTCCAAGGTATTTATTCCAACGGTAAGCTCACTGGGTCTGCAAGGCCCCTTCCCCTATTCCTGGGGAAGAGAGGCCAAGGACGTGGGTACATCAGAACAAGGAGGAAGCTGAGCCCCTGCGCCCTGTCCCCCAGTTACAATCCCATTACTGGGTATATACCCAAAGGATTACATATTGTTCTACTCTACCATACACACATATATTTGTTTATTGCAGCACTATTCACAACAGCAAAGACTTGGAACCAACCCAAATGCCCATCAGTGATACACTGTATAAAGAAAATGTGGCACATAGAAACTATAGAATACTCTGCAGCCATGAAAAGGATGAGTTCATGTCCTTTGTAGAGACATGGATGAAGCTGGAAACCATCATTCTCAGCAAAGTAACACAGGAACAGAAAACCAAACACCACATGTTCTCATTCATAAGTGGGTGTTGAACAATGAGAACACATGGACACAGGGAGGGGAACATCACACACTGGGGCCTGTTGCTGGGTGTGGGGCTAGAGGAGGGATAGCATTAGGAGAAATACCTAATGTAGATGATGGGTTGATGGGTGCAGCAAACCACCATGGCACATGTATAGCTATATAACAAACCTGCACATTCTGCACATATACCCCAGAACTTAAAATATAACTTAAAGAAAGATTGTAGAAAATTAAGATGGAAGAAACAGCAACAGATGAAGGAAAAAGGAAGAATAGGGATGCTCGGAAGAACTTAAAGAGACCTTTTTTTTCCTTCTTCCTAATACATGGAAAATAAAAATTGTTTTGAGTGGAGAACACAGGCAAGCTCTTGTTGATATGTTACCTGCAATAAATCCCACCTTATTACTGGGTTCCATTCCTTCGAATAAACAAGCAATTCAAAAGGCGGTTGTCGCTAATCCTCTTGTATCAGCACATAAGTCTCAGCCTGTGGCTTTTCAACTAGGTCCCCTCCAAAGGGCTTATGGCTTCTACCTGGTTCCATCAACCATCCTCCATCTCATAGGGAGAGACTGTTTAGAATTACACAATAACATTGTCTTTTACCAAAAAGAGACATACATTTAGAACTAGAGAACACAGAATATTTTAAAACACTAAAGAAAATTTTAAAACATTAGATAGAGAAAATTTAAAGCTTGACCCTTCTAATTTATAAAGTGCCCTTCACATTGCCAGGGAGAACACTGAATTATTGAGTAACGAAGAATTACAGAAACTGCTCAAAGCAGTGCCTGATCAGTTACAGTCAAAGTTCTCCAGTGACACTGTAAAACTTACCTTGGCCGCCCCAAATTAAATTTAAATAGACCCATCAAAGCCTCTTCTGAACCTTAAGCACTACCCCCTAGGAGCTGAGGCCTTGGAAGGAGTAACACTACAATTTCAGATTATATAAAAAGAGACTTGATTATTTCCTATACAAGTCCATGAAACACTCCAATTCTTTCCATGAAAAAGCCAGACTATAGAAGGTGGAGATTTGTACGGGATCTAAGAGCAATTAATACCATAGTCATTCATTAATATGCAGTAGTGCCAAAACCTCATACATTGTTGACTGCAGTTCCAGCTGACAGTGAATTCTTTACTGCGATAGATTCTGCAATGCTCTCTTTAGCATTCCTGATTGTAAGGATAGCCAGTTCCACTCCATCTTCACTTTGGAAGACAGACAGTATTCATGGATGAATATGCTTCAGGGATGTCCTGAGAGTCTAACTCATTTCTCATAAATATTAAAGGCAGATCTCCTGAATATTGAGTTTTCTAAAACCAAAATCCACTTTAATATATGTGGATGATCTACTTTTCTCTTCAGAAGGTAAGCAAACCTCTATAAGAGATTCACTTGTTACAACAATTGCCTTTTTAAAAAAAAAACACAAAAATTCAAAAAAAAATTTTAGTTTTGTCAAAAATCAGGTAAAATATTTAGGTCACCAAATATGAAAGAAAAACCTTTTCCTTAGTCTGGGTAGAGTAGAAGGAATATTGGCCTTTCGCATCCTCAAAACTACCAACAACTAGGAAGATCTCTGGGGCTGGGAGGGAATAGCAGAAATTAAATTCTGAACTTTTCCTTAAAATTTCAGCCTTTATACACTCTTTTAAAACAGACAACCTAGACTCTCTGGAATGGACGTAAGAAGATCAGTTAACATTAGAAGCAATTAAAAGGGATCTTATAGATGTCCTGGCCTTACGACATTTAAATTATAATATTCTGTTTGCACTCTTTGTATATAAAATTAAGGACTTGCTCTAAGCATTCTGACCCTAAACCATGGGGGTCTGAGGGTCAAAATAGACCTGTAGGATACTATAGCCAGCAACTGAATACAGTGGCTGGAGGACCACCTCCTAAGAGTGATAACAAAGACCACCACCCTGCTGGTAAAAGCAACTGAACAAATAATGACAGGATCTCCCCTCATTGTCTCTGTTCCACATATTTTGGAAGCACTTCTGAATTTACACCATCCTTGGTATTACTCAGTTACCAGGCTGGATTCTTCTGAAGTCCTACTTCTATTTGTACCTCAAATTACACTCTCTAAGTGCCATAATCTAAATCCTGTTACTCTTCTGCTGGTACTTTCAGATGAAATGCCACATGTTTGTGTAACCTGACCCAGTCAGCTTTTCTCTCCTAGGATGGACCTCTAAGAAATTCCCCTTACTAACACCTGCTAGTTGTGTAGTTTACAGGTGGATCTTACTTTAAGGATGAATCTGAAATTGATCATGCAAATTATGCTATAGTGTCTTATAGTACTGAAGAAATAGAAAGTGCTTATCTTCCAAAAGCGGCATCAGTTCTACAAGCAGGATTGATAGCATTAATTACAGCTTGTCAATTGGCAAAAGGAGTAACTGCTAATTTTCACACAGACAGTCAATATGCCTTGAAGTAGCTCATGACTTTGGAATGCTATGGAAACAAACAGGATTCCTCACCGCTTCTGGTCAGTCCATTAAAAATGGACACTTTATCTTGCAATTATTAGAAGCCATATTATTACCAAAATCATCAGCAATTATTAAAATCCCATGTAATTCCAAATCAGATATTCCAGAAAACAAAGGGCATCAGCTAGGTAGCAAAGAGGGCTGCTCAAAATATATCCAGGCAAGAAAAGCAATTTATATGAACTTTTAAAGAAGCCCCACAATCCAGAGCTCTAAGAACGTTAGAAACAAAAGGAAAACATACTCCCCCTATGGATGAAATATATTATTGGCCAAATGACTTCCCTATAATTCCTACTGAATTATAGTAATCATTTTTAACGTATGTACATGATTTAACTCACCGGAGCCTTTATACAGTGGTTTCTTGGGTAAAACAGTATTATTGGACACCTCTGAAGCAACTGAAAACCTGCTGAAGAAATAATGGTAATGACTGTAGCTCATAAGACCTATAGTTGCTGCTATATCTGCCCAAAATATAACCTGGGGAAATCATACAGTGTTATCAAGGACACTTTCCTTTACCTGAAGTCCCCTTTGAGGTGTGGTCATTGTATTTTGTTCAGCTATACCCATCACAAGGATAAAAATATGTTCTAGTTTTCTCATTGGGTAGAAGCATTTCTAAGCAGAAGAGCAACAGCCTCAGTGCTAAGTAAAATTCTCCTGGAAAAAAATTATTCTGACTTGGGGAGCCCTTCTAGAACTTCACAGTGACAGAGGTACTCATTTCACTGGATACATTGTCCAATCAATATGTAATATTTGGCCAATTTTTCAACATTTGCATGGTGCAAATAACCCTCAGTCATCCAGATTAGAAGAATGCACAAACAGAATAATCAAAACTCAATTGGCAAAATTAATTAAGGCTTTTAAAATTCCTTGGTTAATATTTCATTCATTGGTTTTGCTTAAGACCTATCCCTTTTAGTAGACAACAGTTTTCTCCAACTGAGATAACAGACAGACTTATGAAACTATTCCTGGTAAACTATGAATTCCTAAATAAAAGGAGATGTATTATATCGCCATAATGGTCTTATGAAACCAAGTAAAAAAATACAATTTAGCAAAAGATTATTTTTATAGTGAACTCTCCAAAAATCAATGAACCTTAAACCCATGGACTTCGGCCAAAACATTTTGTCTACTGTAAATAACGTCTTCTAAAGAATTCCCTTCAACAGAAGCGGAAAGGTTCCCATCATGCACTTCTTACTAGCCCTTTGCTGCAAAGTTAAAAAGCACAGGTTCATGGATCCACGTTCTCATTTAAGGAAGGCTGAGCCTCATAAATGGACTGGAAGATGATCTTTGACTAACACTGATGCAAGGTTAAGGAAAAAAAAAGACATCTGAGGTAGACAGCACTCCAAAGACGCCAGAGCAGCCTGTATCTAAATGAACACTTACACTTATCTACAGTAATGTTATCATTGCTTCAGAAATTTTGTTAATTGTTATTATTTTATGTAACATAGGAAGTTGCCCATTCTAATCTGTTGAGATAATTATTGTTTTAGTACTTAGCAGCGTAGTTCAACTAGAAAAGAATGGATTTTATTTTTTTCCATGTGGTTATTCCTTTGTCTCAATGCATGGAATGGCCTGATAATACTTTGATTAAACTTTCCCAAATGGTTGCTATTGGAGGAAACCAAACTGTTGGATCTGCCATATGACTCTTGGATCTATTCATGACCAATATATGTCATTAGAAAAATGTGTCACTAATTTTTCAGATACAGCTAATGCCATTACATATTTAGATTCATCTCTCTCTGGACTAACTTTCCAAATCCCAATTTCCCACAAAAACTGATGCTTCTATACCTTATCTAAAACTATCTATCAAACCTACTCAGAAGGGATTGGTCTGTGGTTCTCCCCATTCCATGCCATATTGGATTAAGAAATGCATGGCTGGCCTAGCATGGTGGCTCACACCTGTAATCCCAGCACTTTGGGAGGCCCAGGTGGTGGATCACCTGAGGCCAGGAGTTCAAGACCAACCTGGCCAACGTGGTGAAATCCCATCTCTACTAAAAATACAAAAATTAGTCGGACATGGTGGCACGCACCTGTAATCTCAGCTACTTGGGAGGCTGAGGCTGGAGAATTGCTTGAACCTGGGAGGCGGAGGTTGCAGTGAGCCGAGATTGCACCACTGCAGTCCAGTGTGGGCAACGGAGCAAGGCTCCATCTCAGAAAAGAAAGAAAAGAAATGCGCTGCTGTAAAAATGAATCCCTGGTCTGCCAACGTCTCTCTTTCATTTCATATCATGCAGGTGGCTTCTGGCAAATATGCAAAAAATGAAATTTCTTGTTTGATCGGATGCTCTCTACCCTTCCTGTTAATGAGGACATTAATGAACATACTCCCGGAGGAATTACTTGTGTTTCCCCAGGTTATGCGTTTCTATGTGGCATCAGGACTGATTTGTCTGCCCGAGGTTGGGCACATCATTGCTTGAATTGTTGGTAAATAGAGGGTGTATGTTTGTTAGGTCATTTTGTAACCCCCATATCCTTACATAGGAATGCAGATGAACCCCCTTCTCCCTCCATTTAGAGCTAACGGGACTACGTTAGCAGGATATGATGATCGCTCAGAGAAAGCATTTTGGGACTAATCTCAAATGCTGGAGGTTATATTAAAGATCTGAATCCAAACCTATCAACCACTATTGGTCAGACAGCTGAAGACACTGCATAAAGCACTACAGCTCAACAAAACCCTCTGGACTCCTTAGCCCAGGTGGTACTAAATAGCAGAATTGCCTCTGACTATTTATCGGCTGAAAAAGGAGGAGTCTGTGGAGTGGCACACAGCACCTGTTGTACTTATATTAACACCTCTGGGGAAGTGGAGACTCGATTAGAGAGAGAAACATGGAAGTCTAAAGGGTTACTTGAGAAAAGCTGACCCTCTAAGTGGTTTGTTTAGCTGGTTACCCTTGGGGCTAAGTTCTCTATTTCATCCTGTTCTTCAAGTAGTTACTCTCATAAGCATAGGCACAACTGTCATTTTCCTAGTTATCAAATTACTCACGATTTGTATTTCAGCTTGCCTGTGATCGATGACTAAAACTAGAATGTTGATTGCTCAGAAAATTGTCTTTAGTTGAAAATATGGTCATGTGACCTGAACCAGACAGAGTTACTTCCCTTCTGTTCCCTGGTAATTCCACCTCATACATTTCCATCTCAGAAATTAAACATCGCCGCCCTCCACTGGACATGACTCTATAGGAATAAGCCTTCCTAGGGATGCAGGATTTAACTACTCTCTAACAAAATGATTTTTCTGAAATGTTTCTTCAAAAGATCTTGAAGAAAAGAGGGAAATGTGAAGGAAAGTGGATTGTTTGTCTACTTAGGGCTTCTAAAAGTTGTTAGGCCTTAAGTGAGGTTGAGTTTGAAGACCGAGTCATGGAGCATGACTTCTTAGCTGCTGACCTTTCGTTGTAGAGTAACTTCCTTTCCTATTTGGTAGTTTCTGTCTCAGACCAGATCGTATCTGAGATAAAAGACTTCTTGACTATTACATCCTTAATGTGGTATGTTAAATACACCTTCCCCTCCAAAAAAAATCACTGCTTATAACCAATCACACTGCTGTTACTATGTGCTAACTTTGAATGGAAAATATTTAAATCCTGTGCCTTAATCCCCTTTTCTCATAAGCACACGAGTCGTATAGGATTAGAACTCTGATGACCTGGCTTTAACTTAATCACTTCGTCAAAAATTCTATTTCCAAATGTAGTCACATTCTGAGGTACTTAGAGTCTGGGCTTCAAGTGTGTGAATTTTGCGGGGACACAATTCAGCCCATAACAGTGCCTAATCCCATGTCCATTGCTGACATTCCTGCTGAGAAATGGTCCCCAAAAAAAGAGAAGCTGCAGCCAGGTGTGGTGACTCATGCTGTAATCCCAGCACTTTGGGAGGCCAAGGTAGATGGATCACTTGAGGTCAGAAGTTTGAGACCAGCCTGGCCAACATAGCAAAACTCCTTCGCTCCTAAAACATACAAAAATTAGCTTGTATAGCACGCGCCTATAGTCCCAGCTACTCAGAAAGCTGAAGCAGAAGGATTGCTTGAACCCAGGAGGCAGAGGTTGTGGTGAGCTGAGATCATGCCACTGCACTCCAGTTTGGGCAACAGAGCAAGATTCTGTCTCAAAAAAAAAGCCGGGGGGTGGGAGGGGGGGTGGAGAAAGAGAGAGAGAGAAACCTACAAACAGGGCTGAATGTCTTCACCCAGCAGAAGAGGCCCAACATTGAGCTCAGTAGACTTTGTTGTGTCATTACGTTGGGTGCGGCCTGCTAAATGAAGTAGAATTTGCCTGAAAATCCGAAATCTCACTCCATACTTCTCAAAAGGAGCTCAGGGATTTGGTGCAATAATAGATGACATGTTTGTGTGTGTGTGAATTGCTCTCCAAACTTATCCCAGGACCTTGAACACTGGAGGGTGTGTCTGTGAGTGCAACAGGCAAAATGGTACTTAATAAGCCATTCTATCATCTCAGGACAATGAGGAAAATATAAAGTTATCTGCTGAGCAGTGAGCCATGCCCAGGAACTGGTAATGGCCAGTGGTAATAGCCATAGAGTTTGGCCTCTGTGTTAACAGATTCAAAGCTTCCCTGCATAGAGTACTCTGGTGAGAACTGATTTATGGTGACCACAAAGGAGCTTCTCTAATTAGTGACCAGAATCAGCGTGCAGTATCCTGAATGCTCTGGAAGAGGCCTGCTGTGTAAAACTGTCCCCTGAAATGATGGCATTGTCCTCTGTCTATTTGTGGTGTCATTAACAAGTTAAAATAAAACTCTCTTGACAGGTGTTTTTGTTTCATGACTAAGAGTTGATAGCTTTGTGAATTGCACTATGTTTTTATGAGCACACATAACTCACTGGGATATGCACTGCAAAGCCGCTTCTTCCATGACGCATGGGCTGAGGAGGTCAGACAGAGACTTAGAGATAAACTCTTCTGTTTGCCTAAAGCCCCTGTGTAGCTGAAATGCTCCACATGAAGCTAGAGACAAACTTCTCCTGGCTGCCATCGCTTTCAGCCGTCTCTACTGGCAGCTGAGAAGTCATGGCAGCAGAAGCATACATTGACAGCAACACAATCTATTCTAACCACTTGTCCTAGCTCTTGAAAGAGCGAATGGCTAATAAAATGATCAAAGATGCTTTGATATGACTCATTCCGGCTTACACGGCTGACTCCTTTTACACCTGCTGAGATGACTCAAAGGCTGCTCTCCTAGAGGTTCTGCAGAGAGGCTCTTCAGAGGGAAGCAGAATCTGAAAACTTTCTCAAATGCATTCCAAGTTTAAAAAACAAACAAGGTTTGGAAAAAAAAAATTGGTGGAAAAAAATGAATTGCGTTAAAAAGGTATTTTCTCCTATAATTGGCTTGCAAATTGCCCTAATTATTCGTGAGATGATGGCTGAAAAATAATAATTTACAAAAATGCAGAACTCGGAAACCCATACTCTCTCTTACCTATCTGTATGCTAATTGAAGAGGTTACTGCTTATAGATAAAGTAACGCCAATTACTTCTAGAGAATAGTTTTATTTTTCAGGTTCAAAAAACTAACATTTTAATTTTTAGATCAATAATACATAACTTAAGATGCATGAAGAATACTAGGCAAGCTAATACCCTGATTCGTTTATAAACAACAATTCTAAATGGTGCTTCAGAATTATGAATAAAATTGAATTGAGCTTCAGCACATAGACACAGCAGTTGAAAACTGTAACCATCTGTAGTACACACCACATTAGAGTAGGGACTGGCTGGTACTTTGCCACAGTAGTTGATGAACAATGCTAAGGAGGAGGGTGCCTGGAGTTGGCCAGAATGTCTGGCATGTGTGACCCCACGGGGGTGGGGAGGCAATAGTCAACACTATCAGCTTCTGCTCTACCCTTAGAACCTGAGGGAAGGCGATTTATTCTATCTCTGTCCTTGACAATACTTTCCCACCTCTTACGGTCCTTTCTATACACAGGACAATGAAACTCAGGAGGGGTAGATAGCGTCTCTCACCTTTAGCCCAGGTGTAACCTTTCTCCTGACTTTCAAAGCCTTTTTCTAAGGCCTCTGAGGCAGTTCTGTAGAAGAATCACAGGGGTTCTAAAACCTGCATCTTCAGAACTGAATGCATGATTTTTTCTCCCCTTTAATTGACTCTTTTTTTCTCTTAATTAACTTAATAGGTCAATTAGATACCACTGAAAGATCTCGATTCCTTCTCTCTCTCTTTCCTGGATCCAGTCGCTGCATTTTTCTTAAATTTTTCCTCCTCTCTCATTCATACCTACTGTCGCTGACTTGGTTAAAGTCCTTCGTAATTTATTTTGCTCATTTGTTGAGCTTTTGTGGAGCGTAGGCACTAATATTAATGAACTCACACCTTTGTTTTCTAAATCCTCAGCATCCAGAAATGCGGCAGAAATTGTGCTAAGCAGTGGGGATATAGAGATAAAAGATACTAGCCCAACATCATAGATCTGGATAGAAAGAAATAAGTGGAAAAAAAGGTTATGCTCTCTATCAAATCTAATTGGTAGAAGACAAATAGTTGGGGTACAGAATCAGGAAATATTTGATAATATTTATGCCTGGGCTTATGTTTATGTTACAATTTTGAAGGATAAAGAGAAGTTAGCTTGGTAAAGAAGTAAAAAATATATTCCCAGCAAAGGGAATGGTGTGCACAAGACATAGGCACAGAAAAATATCATAGTGAGTTTGTATAACTCGAGTAGTTTTGCAGAGCTGAAGGATAAGAATACAAAGAAAGTGGTAGGAATATTGCAAAAGGCATTGAAAGATTTTTAGAATCTGGGATGGTCTTAAAATATGTCTGTGAATTTTTTTCACAGTCCTCCAAAGGTAGTTCCTAATTCCCCAACCCTTGAATGTGAACCAAACTTTATGACTCACTTCTAATGAACAGAATGTGGCACAAAGTGACGCTATGTGACTTATTTTTTTAAATTGCATTTTAGGTTTTGGGGTATATGTGAAGAATATGCAAGATTGTTGCGTAGGTACACACACGGCAGTGTGATTTGCTGCCTTCCTCCCCATCACCTGTATCTGGCATTTCTCCCCATGCTCTCTCTCCCCAACTCCCCACCCCCCACTGTCCCTCCTCTATTTCCCCCGAACAGACCCCAGTGTGTGATGCTCCCCTCCCTGTGTCCATGTGTTCTCATTGTTCAACACCCACCTGTGAGTGAGAACATGCAGTGTTTGATTTTCTGTTCTTGTGTCAGTTGGCTGAGAATGATGGTCTCCAGGTTCATCCATGTCCCTACAAAGGACACAAACTCATCGTTTTTTTATGGCTGCATAGTATTCCTTCTGAGGCTAGGTCACCAAAAGATTAGCTTTGGCATGGCTCTCACCTGGAGTACTCACTGCAGAGAAAGCCAGTGTCATGCTGTGAGAACACTCAAGCAACCTAAGAGAGGACCGTGTGGTGAGGTACAAAGTCCTCCCGCCAATAGCCAGCATCAAGTCGTCAACTATAGGAATGAGCCACCTTAGAAGCAGATCTTCCAGCTCCATTCAAGCTGTTAGATGACTGTAGCCCCATGTGACACCTTCACTGCAATCTCATAAAAGACCTTCAGCCAGAAATCTCCAGCTAAGCAATGGCCAAAGTTCTGAGGCGTAGAAACAATGAGATTAGTAAATGCTTCTTATTGTATCAAGCAACTAAGTTTTGGGATTTTTTTACGTGTAACAAGTTGTGTTAGATAACTAAGACAAAGCAAGAGGGATGTGATTAGACACGTTTCATAAACCTTTTGTGGCATTATGAACTATAGAGAAATTAGTGGAGTGGAGGTAGAATGAAGGCAGTTAAGTTAGATCTGTCACAGGAATTAGGTAGGGGTGTGAAACGGACCTGAACTAAGGGGCTTGCCCTTAGGATTAAAGAAGAGAGAAAAATGTTTGAGAGATCTAGGGAGGAAAAAGCAACAAAATTTAATGAATGATCATCTGTGAGGGATGAGAGAATGGAAAGCACAGAGGATGGGGAGGTCACTTAAGAAAACAGAGAATAAAGAAGCAAATCGGGTCAGGAAATGAGCTTAGTTTTTAGCTTTGAACGTACTGAGTTGAATGTGCCTGTGGAAAATCAAAAAGATGTTTTAGTAGAAATGTACGTGTGTGCGTGTGTGTGTGTGTGTGTGTGTGTGTGTGTGTGTGTGTGTTCAAAATCAATCCCTATGCCAGGAAAGGAAAATGGGCTGAAATTAAATCAAAGGAGAATGGAGAGTGTAATATAAGATGGCAAAAGGTAGAACAATAGATCACTTCAACATTTAGCAACAGAAAAAGATACAGAGAGCAGGGGTATGAAAGATTCAACAACAACTAAAAGTGGAGAGAAAGCATGAAAACCCAAAGGAGAGAGAACTCAAAGAAAAGGACACTGAGCCAATCGAGATGAAGACTAATAGGTATCTACTCTGTTGAGCAACCAGGAAGTTACTGGTACACTCAGCCATGGCAGGTTCAACTGGACTGATGAAGACAGAAGCCAGACAAGTGAGTTGACAAATGACCAGATAGGAAAATGCAGAGGCATTGAATGCAGCCTGTGCCCTCCAGCAGATCACTGTGAACGGGAGCAGGGGGAGCCTCCTCTGCCTTGGTTCTGCCTTCTCTATTTCTGCTCCACATTGCTGTAAGTGTGACCTTGTCCACATCCAAATCTGCAGAGGCTCCTGATTAAACATGGCAAACCAACCTCATGTAATTGTCTCCCTTCCCTCGCAAGATTTCACTTAAATAATTGAGAGAAAAAAATTTAAGTACAAACCAAAATAACCAGAGACAGTGGGTGAGAATTATCAACAAATTTTTGGAAGAAGGAAAGGCAAAGCAGGAGTGGCAAGGACTTAGAGAGAAGAAAGCTCAAGTGCTGTAGGAGACTAGAGTTGTCTGATTTGCTCTTATAGGACCTCTGAGATTCCCAGAACTTAAGATAAGGCAGAGGAGGTAGTAAGGTACTGAGCTGAACAAGTGGGGTTGATTGAAAGGCTAGACTTCTAGATATGTTGCAGTTGATTTTTTGTATAAACAGATCAGGGAGGTTCCAAAAGAAAATGCCTTTGGTACCACAAAATTAAGACAAGATTTGGAAAAACTTGATTAGGACCTCCAGTATTTCTGCAGATGGAGCCATTCTGCATCATGAGATGGGAAAGTCCAAGGTGCAGTGAAAGACAATATGCCGGGTCATCACACAGTCTGAAGGAAGGTCTTCACACCACCTCCAAGATCAACCCCTGTTTTATCTCTGTCCATTATTCTAATTAGTGTATAAATGCAATTTTTACCAAATTTTTGTTAAATATAAGAAATACGGCCAGGCACGGTGGCTCACGCCTGTAATCTCAGCTCTTCGGGAGACCAGGCGGGTGGATCACCTGAGGTCAGAACTTCGGGACTAGCCTGCCCAACATGGTGAAACCACATCTCTACTAAAAATTTAAAAAAAAATTAGCCAGACCTGGTGGTGGGCACCTGTAATCCCAGCTACTTGGGAGGCTGAGGCAGGAAAATTGCTTGAACCCAGGAGGCAGAGGTTTCAATGAGCTGAGATCGTGCCATTACACTCCAGCCTGGGTGACAAGAGTGAAACTCTGTCTCAAAAAAGAGAGAGAGAGAGAGAGAGATATTTATTTTTCATTGTTGTGGGTTGTTTTTCAGAATAAAGTTTTAATCCAACCTTTCTTCCTATCTTCCTATTTATCACCAAATATTGATCACCTTTTAAGTTCTCTTCATGTGGTCCTTTTCTGATACTAATAATTATGGATAAAAATGACCTCCTAGCTATGTATTAACCTAAATCTCACCACAATATGGTTATTTTTTTACATACTTGTGGTTTCTGATGGGCAGAAATTTCTCCCTAGCTAAGATTGTGACTTTCCCAGTCTTGCATTTCGAGAGTCTAATACAGTGCTTAGCATTTTAAATGCATATTAAAAGAAACAGAAAACAGAAGGCATCTTATTTAGCTATTGGATTATTTATTATGCCATTACCTCTCTGCGATAGAACAACCATTCCACCCTTTCAGCAGTCTTTGCATCGGTGGCCATGGGGCTAATACTGTGCTCAGGACTCAGTGGCAGTAGGGCAGGGGCTTTTGACTTCTCTGCTGGAAGACCTCACTGCTCCAAGATCTTGTCCTTAGAAATAAAACTCACCTCTTTTCTTCCTTCAACCAGAGTCCACACCTGGAATAGTCACTGGATAAGGGACTATTTTCCTTTTCGTCAGGATGCCATCCCATATGGGCAGGGGAGGAAGTGAGTAGGAGCAAGGGTAAGCGTGAGGATGTGATAGAGGAAGCAGACATTGCTTCTAAGAGGTGTGTTCAGGAGTCCTAGGAAGCACATTGCCAGGGAGGAACCCGGATCACAGAGGGAGTTTTAGTCTCCGCAGTGAGAACTGGTATGTATTTTACCTTTTAAGTGAGGCTATAATTTAAAGTTATATTTTAGAGTGTTTTCAGTGCAGAGTTCAGCCCTCCCATTGTAGCAACTATAATCAGAGCATACACTTATTTTTACAGAAATTATTAGGCAATTATGACATTATTCTAATGATAGAACATTCTGGATCTAAGCTCAGAAAATGTCGCACTGAAAAAGCCCTTGACCTGTACCGGTTTTGAAAACGCTTATTGATTCCCCCACAGTCTTGAGCACCTTTGACCCAGCAGCCTGGTTTTTTGTTGTTTTTTTTTTTTCTTATTTTTTTTATTGCATTTTAGGTTTTGGGGTACATATGCAGAGCATGCAATACAGTTGCATAGGTACACACATGGCAGTGTGTTCTGTTTGCTTTCACCCCTTCACCCACATTTGGCGTGCAGTCTGTTTTAAATATCTTCTAATTCCTGATAACACGCCAGTTCCTCTGCTTATGGCTGATTACAGCATGCTCATTATAGAAGGTTGCTAATGTTATTTCCCAATTATATCATATCTTATTAGGATATTTTTTTCCACATATTTATGTTTAAGCGATCACAAGGGGCCTTTGAGAGGAGAGTAATACAGGTCAATTCTCAAGACCTGTTGTTGTCAGCGCTCTAGGGAGAGGCTGTGGTTCACCTGAACTGTCCTGTCATCACAATCGCAAGGGACATGACGTACATCGAGATCACTAACTCACAGGTGCAGTGAGAGGCTCCGACCTGGGCAGGTGCTAATAAAAATCCTGGAGAAGAACAAAGGGAGCATTCTCTGCGCTCCTCAGGAAATGCCACACATAGGAAGGGAAGCATTGTCTGTGAGGCACGTGGGCTTCATCACGGCCCACTAGGCAGAGCAGATCAGTGCAACTGCTGGGGATGGGCTCAATGACTGCCATTGTAGCTGCAATAAGGAGTTCAGCGACAGAGCAGGATAAACTTCCATCTGGTTTCTACATCCTGGAATGCCCATTTCATCAAGTGGCCCGCCTGCCACCTTCTCCCTTCTCATGTTGAAGTCAGAGTCAACCTAAGGTCTCCCAAGGCTACCCTGCCTTCTTATAAACATCAGCCAGATTCTGTGTTTCTGTTTATTTTTCAATATCCTGAAGTTGTATCTCCATACAGACATATGTGAGGGACTGTGGGTTCAGAAAAAAACAGAAAACTGATTTTGCAAAAGACACGCTGACTTTATTCAATTTTCACCTGCTCCCCACCTGCCCCTAATACATTTGTGTTCATAAATTAGGCCAGGTTGGGTTTTGACATTTTCCCCACTCACACAGACACACAGGTTTTGCATGGTATACAGGTTTCTCAGATTGTCAAGAAGACACATCAGATAAATGTACACTAAGACGATAGTGATAAATCAGATTTTTTTCTGCATGTAATATACATTATAAAAGAAAAGCTTGGAGCTTGCAGCAGAAAAATTCATCCTTATATAAGACAACCCCTCCCTCTGCAGGCTACTTAGTAACGCTGCCTGCCTCTCTTCTCCGTTTCCCACACCACATCCTTCTGCATTGTGATAACCAAAAAGTCCTCCCATGCACCTCCAAATATTCTTGATTAAGATCATGTTTATAATAACAATTGCAGCGAAGCCCTGGGTGCCTGCTAGATACTAAACACTGTGTACTGCATGCTTCATACTTAATCAGGGATACACTGATCTCCAGTGGTGGACTTCCAGGCACTGGTTGAGTGAATACAGCGGATAAGACTTCCTGACCCTACTCACATCACACAGGAAGGTAAGCTATTCATGCTTTAGGCCAACCCAGGCCAGGACAAAAGTGAGAAAATCTCAATGCACTTGAACTCAAAGCATTTCCCCATCACTGCCATCTTCTACAGCAAGGAGGCCTTATTCATGGACCATATGGTATTTCTAGGGCTTACCAGAGGATACAGTATAGCTCTAAAACAGAGTATCACTATTTTGTTTGCCATTGCCAAAATATACGTCCACTTGACACCCTTGCAACCCCTTCAGCTGCCAATATGGCACTACTGGGCTGCCTAATTTGGAGAACCTGAAGGCCCTCTGTGTCTCCAACTGGCCTGACCCACACTGGTTCACTGGCAGCCAGACAGTGCTATTCTGACAACGAACAGGAAAACTCCCACAGAACTATGATTTGATACAAACTCCAAAAAATGGGAGTTTGAATTCAAAGAGCCTTGCAAATTTTAATGTATGGCAGAAAGAGGCCACATGAGACTGCCTCTGACTTCTAAGCAGTGGCTTTTTGGAAGAGCTTAGAGGCTCTGGAAGCAATGATGAATAATTCTACTGAGTAACCCGACCATTTCAGACATCCATTTTTTATGCTAAAGTCCCTGCTAACATTTCATTTTAAAAAAGGGCTTCCAGCAGCTCAAAATACTTCCAGCTCAATGTTTTTGGCTCTGTTTAGTGTTTAGAACAAGAGTATTCCTTTCTTAGCTTACTAGATTAGATCTCCAAGCGGACTCTGTGAGAAGGTTTGAAGAGTAATGTCTTGACAAAAAAACAAAGAGAAAACCTCTAATCACGTCACCTTTTTACCTGGATATTATGGAAAGAGTCATTTCTGCTCTATTTTCTACACACACTTAGATGCAATCATGCTGAAATCATGGGGGATAACTCTTACAAAGCTATTTGTTTTCATAGATGTCTCCTCTTTCATCATGCATCTGTTCTCTCCTCATGTACTATAGAAGGTCTAGGTGTTTTCAGGGCATTGGAGGAAGGTAGCCTATATGATAACGGGCATAAATGAGTTAAAGTCCCTGAATTACTCCTTCCAAGGAGCTGCCACTTTGGGTTATTCAAGAAAAAACATGGGCTGCCTCAGGGCCTCCAGTTGCACTTCAGACACAAATCAGAGAATTTTTGCAGTCAAACAGAAGAGAATCTGAACCTGGCCTTCAGCATAGCATAGAGTGAGCCTGAACTTCCCCAATGTAACATGGAAGGAAGATGTAGGCAATACTATATGCCATGAGGTTGCAAATGGCTCAAGACAAATTGGTAGCTGACAATTATTATGTTCCATTAGTGAAATATCAGTTATCTCCTACTAGTTAGAGGTAGGAAGGGTCTGTAGGTCTTCTTCCCCACAGTAGCAGCACCAGGGGACGATACACTGACAGTGAATCTCAGATGTAGTTCTAACGTGCATACTGAGTTTTCTTAGCAGGCACACAAACCAATCACAATTTATTTGTAGGCTCAGTGAAGTGCTAGCTCTCTGTCTTTTTAGGCATCCCAATAAATACTTTGCTGGAAGATTCACTTCAATTACAAATCTAAGAGGATTTTCCTGTGTGAAAATTCCTGGGTGAGTGGTCACAGATGAGATGGATTAGAATCCTAATCCAGGGCTGGCTCTCTGAAAGGTTTGGGGTACTGAGCCTGCTGGATTCTGATAGTGCTTACCTGACATTTCTGGCCAATCCACATACTTTAAATGCCATTCATTTTATCAATGAAAAACTTTTCTAACATCCGTTATGTTAATATTAATTCAAGAGAGTCTTTGGTGTTCATTGCAGGTAAAGATAGTTGAAGTTCTTGTATCTCCCTCTAACGTAAGCTTTTCATTAAGAATCTTTCAGACGTTCGTTAATCTCCCATTGGATTTCTATTCCAGATTAGAGTATATAAATTATTAACAATTGTTCCTATATCTAGAGTCAAAAATACAAATCACAAATTCCATTCTGAACTATTGAAGATAAGTTACAGAGAATACAAAAGATGGGTTAGAGAGCCACGGAACCATGAGACAGGATAATGTCATTCCCAAAATGAATAAGGCAAGCAGAGACAGCAGCGTTTTATGGTATATATTTGAGGCTTGCTCCTAAAAAACAGCAGTCCAGGAAGACGGAAGAAGGTATAATACCTAGAACAACCACTAAAAATGCCATGCAGAGAAGTATACCCAAAGACTATAGATAAATCAAAATAAAATTCTAAGAAGAAATCAAAAAGCCTCATGGATACTTCACATGCTGGAGAGAAAATGGAGGGAGATGGAATTTTATATTGGCTGATTCATACCAGTTACATGTTTAGTAGTAAAATCATGAAATGAGTTGAGGAAGTTAATTTTTCTCCTGTGAGTTTTACAACATTACTATAAGTGACAGGCGGAGAGTATATAGTACCATATGACAGAAGTAAAAATTATGTCTTAGATGATTTCTGTGATTCATAAAATTGTAGATCTGAGATTAGAACTCAAGTCATCTCATTTCAAGTACAGTCATCTTTAATAAGCATTCAGTACATTAAAAAAAAAGATGGTGTTAATTTCACTTTCTACTTACGTTTCAGAGGCTGTCATTTTCATTATCCTTCTGTTTCAGAATTGGTATAACCCAACTGCTTCACTTTTTCCCACCACTAGAGATAGTCCTCTTTTATTCCTTCTATTGCTAGAGTACATTAACTTC
Source organism: Callithrix jacchus (assembly GCF_049354715.1). Lineage (NCBI taxonomy): Eukaryota > Metazoa > Chordata > Mammalia > Primates > Cebidae > Callithrix > Callithrix jacchus. The sequence goes on along the minus strand of NC_133506.1, from coordinate 158,318,661 downwards.
ATTTTGTCTATTGTTAAGCATTTGTTCTCGGAAATATTATAAGAAAGAAAAATACTTCATTACATGATATCTTTCTCTAGAGATGAATCAACAAACTTAATCATTTTTAAAATCATATAAACACACAAAGTCTGAAATAAAAATCAGCATGCTGTGAATCAAGAAGATTGTTGGAACTGGGAGACCCCACCTGTCTACTCAGTCCAGCTCTGTTACTGCTACACAGTCCCTCTTCCCTTACGCTCTCCTAGGGAGATGTATGCCCTCCATATCACTAGCATAGTGTGTAAAGAGTAGCACTAAATCGGAATCAGAAAGTTTTGATATAGTAGGCATCTGTTGGTTGCTCTGACATTGTGTGGTAACTCAAAATATTCCAGTACAAAATGAGTTATAACTGGGTACAAATTCATACTAATTTATACCATAAGAAAGCTAATTAGCATTTTGAATTGTCTTGTCAGTTTAACTTGAGTTTTATTTTATTTTCTAGCTTTTATTTTTAAGTCCCAGGGTACATGTGCAGGATGTGCAGGTTTGTTATGTACGTAACCGTGTGCCATGGTGATCTGCTGCACAGATCATCCCATCACCTAGGTATTAAGCCCAGCATACATTAGCTGTTCTTTCTGATGCTCTCCCTCCTCCCACCCCAACCCTCTGACAGGCCCTCGTGTGTGTTGCTCTCCCCCATGTATCTATGTGTTCTTATTCAACTCCCACTTATAAGTGAGAACATGCAGTATTTGGTTTTCTATATCTCCATTAATTTGCTGAGGATAATGGCTTCCACTCTACCCATGTCCCTGCAAAGGACATGATCTCATTTTTTTTATGAGCATAGAATTTTGAATTCTCTAATCAAGACTCTACATTTCACCTTCAGAAATACTTATTCACCACAAATATTCTTGTTAAAATACATACTGAGTTCTGTTGCATAGCATAAAGTATATTAGTAATAATTTGTATTGATAATCAACAATATCTATAAAACTTGAGTAATTTTCAAATTGTCTGATATGATTAAGAAAACTGTAATCTACCCCAACCTAGCAAGGCAGGCCAATATTCAAGTTCAGGAAATACAGAGAACACCACAAAGATATTCCGCAAGAAGAGCAACCCCAAGTCACATAATCATCAGATTCACCAGGGTTGAAATGAAGGAGAAAATGCTAAGGGCAGCCAGAGAGAAAGGTTGGGTCACCCACAAAGGGAAGCCCATCAGACTTACAGCAGATCTCTCGGCAGAAACCCTACAAGCCAGAAGAGAGTGGGGGCCAATATTCAACATCTTAAAGAAAAGAACTTTCAACCCAGAATTTCATATCCAGCCAAACGGAGCTTTATAAGTGAAGGAGAAATAAAATCCTTTGTGAACAAGCAAGTACTCAGAGATTTTATCACCACCAGGCCTGCTTTACAAGAGCTCCTGTAAGAGGCACTACACATAGAAAGAAACAACCAGTACCAGCCATTCCAAAATCACACTAAATGCTAAAGAGCATCAACAAAATGAAGAATCTGCATCAACTAACGGGCAAAACAGCCAGCTAGCATCAAAACGGCAGTATCAAATTCACACAAACAATATTAACCCAAAATGTAAATGGGCTAAATGCACCAATCAAAAGACACAGACTGGCAAATTGGATAAAAAGCCAAAACCCATCTGTGTGCTGTATCCAGGAAACCCATCTCACATGCAAGGATACCCAAAGGCTCAAAATAAAGGGATGGAGGAAGATTTACCAAGCAAATGGAGAGCAAAAAAAATCAGAAGTTGCAATTCCCATCTCTGATAAAATAGACTTTAAAGCAACAAAGATCAAAAGAGACAAAGAAGGACATTACATAATGGTAAAAAAATCGATACAACAAGAAGAGCTAACGATCCTAAATATATATGGACCCAATACAGGAGCACCCAGATATATAAGGCAAGTTCTTAATGTCTTACAAAGAGACTTAGACTCCCACACAATAATAGTGGGAGATTTTAACACTCCACTGTCAATATTAGACAGATCAACCAGACAGAAAATTAAAAACGATATCCAGGACTTGAACTCAGACTTGGAACAAGCAAACGTGATAGACATTTACAGAACTCTCCACCCCAAATCCACAGAATATACATTCTTCTCAGCACCACATCACACCTACTCTAAAATTGACCACATAATTGGAAGGAAAGCACTCCTCAGCAAATGCAAAACAACTGAAATCATAACAAACAGTCTCTCAGACCATAGTGCAATCAAGTTAGAACTCAGAATTCAGGCCAGGTGTGGTGGCTCAAGCCTGTAATCCCAGCACTTTGGGAGACCGAGGCAGGTGGATCACAAGGTCAACAGATCGAGACCATCCTGGTCATCACGGTGAAACCCCGTCTCTACTAAAAATACAAAAAATTAGCTGGGCATGGTGGTGTGTGCCTGTAATCCCAGTTACTCAGGAGGCTGAGGCAGGAGAATTGCCTGAACCCAGGAGGCAGAGGTTGTGGTGAGCCGAGATTGTGCCATTGCACTCCAGCCTAGGTAACAAGAGCGAAACTCCATCTCAAAAAAAAAAAAAAAGAACTCAGAATTCAGAAACTAACTCAGAATCGCACAGCTTCATGGAAACTGAACAACTGGCTCTTGAATGTTGACTGGATAAACAATGAAATGAAGGCAGAAATAAAGAAGTTCTTCGAAACCAACAGAATGAAGACACAACATACCAGAATCTCTGGGACACATTTAAAGCAGTCTCTAGAGGAAAATATATAGCAATAAGTGCCCCACATGAGAAGAGTGGAGAGATCCAAAACTGACACCCTATCGTCAAAATCGAAAGAGCTGGGGAAGCAAGATCAAAAAAACTCAAAACCTAGCAGAAGACAAGAAATAACTAAGATCAGAGCAGAACTGGAGATAGGGACACGAAAAACCCTTCAAAAAATCAATAAATCCAAGAGCTGGTTTTTTGAAAAGATCAATAAAATAGACAGACCACTAGCCAGACTGATAAAAAAGAAAAGAGAGAATAACCAAATAAATGCAATAAAAAACAATAAAGGGGAAGTCACCACAGATTCCACAGAACTTCAAACCATCATCAGAGAATATTACAAACAACTCTATGCACTTAAACTAGTAAACCTGGAAGAAATGCATAAATTCCTGGACACTTGTGTCCTCCAAGCCTAAACCAGGAGGAAGCTGAAACTATGAATAGACCAATAATAAGGTCTGAAGTTGAGGCAGCAATTAAGAGCCTACCACACAAAAAAAGCTCAGGTCCAGATGGATTCACGACCGAATTCTACCAGACACACAAAGAGGAACTGTTACCATTCCTTCTGAAACTATTCCAAATAATTCAAAAAGAGGGAATCCTTCCCAAATCATTTTATGAGACCAACATCATCCTGATACCAAAACCTGGCAGAGACTCAACAAGAAAAGAAAACTTCAGGCCAATATCCATGATGAATACAGACGCAAAAATCTTCAATAAAATATTGGCAAGCCGATTGCAACAGCACATCAAAAAACTTATCCAGCATGATCAAGTAGGATTCATCCCAGGAAAGCAAGGCTGGTTCAACATACGCAAGTCTATAAACGCAATTCATCACATCAACAGAACCCAAAACAAAAACCACATAATTATCTCAATTGACACAGAGAAGGCCTTTGACAAAATTCAACAGCCCTCTATGCTAAAAACCCTCAATAAACTCGGTATTGATGGAACATATCTCAAAATAATAAAAGCTATTTATGACAAACCAACAGCCAATAACATACTGAATGGGCAAAAACTGAAAGCATTCCCTTTGAAATCCGGCACTAGACAAGGATGTCCTCTCTCACCACTCCTATTCAATATAGTACTGGAAGTTCTAGCCAGAGCAATTAGGCAAGAAAAAGAAATAAAGTGTATTCAAATAGGTAAGGAGGAAGCCAAATTGTCTCTATTTGCAGACGACATGATTGTATATCTAGAAGACCCCATCGTCTCAGCCCAAAATCTGGTGAAACTGATAAGCAACTTCAGCAAAGTCTCAGGATACAAAATCAATGTGCAAAAATCACAAGCATTCCTATACACCAATAACAGACTTAAAGAGAGCCAAATCAAGAATGAACTGCCATTCACAATTGCTACAAAGAGAATAAAATACCTAGGAATACAACTAACAAGGAACATAAAGGACCTCTTCAAGGAGAACTACAAATCACGGCTCAATGAAAGAAGGGAGGACACAAGCAGATGGAGAAACATTCCATGTTCATGGTTAGGAAGAATCAATATCGTGAAAATGGCCATACTGCCAAAAGTAATTTACAGACTCAATGCTATCCCCATCAAGCTACCAGTGGCGTTCTTCACAGAACTGGAAAAAATCACCTTAAACTTCATATGGAACCAAAAGAGAGCCCACATAGCCAAGTCAATTCTAAGCAAAAAGAACACAGCAGGAGGCATCACACTACCGGACTTCAAACTATACTACAAGGCTACAGTAATCAAAACAGCATGGTACTGGTAACAAAACAGAGATATAGACCAATGGAACAGAACAGAAGCATCGGAGGCAACACAACAGATCTACTACCATACAATCTTTGATAAACCTGACAAAAACAAGCAATGGGGAAAGGATTCCCTGTTTAATAAATGGTGTTGGGAAAACTGGCTAGCCATGTGCAGAAAGCAGAAACTGGACCCCTTCCTGACACCTTACACTAAAATTAACTCCAGATGGATTAAAGACTTAAACATAAGACCTGGCATCACAAGAACCCTAGAAGAAAATCTAGGCAAAACCATTCAGGACATAGGAGTAGGCAAGGACTTCATGACCAAAACACCAAAAGCATTGGCAACAAAAGCCAAAATAGACAAATGGGACCTAATCAAACTCCACAGCTTCTGCACGGCAAAAGAAACAGTTATTAGAGTGAATCGCCAACCAACAGAATGGGAAAAAAATTTTGCAGTTTACCCATCTGACAAAGGGCTGATATCCAGAATTTACAAAGAACTAAAACAGATTTACAAGAAAAAAACAAACAAGTCCATTCAAAAATGGGTAAAGGATATGAACAGATCCTTTGCCCATTCAAAAATGGGTAAAGGATATGAACAGATCCTTTACAAAAGAAGACATACATGAGGCCAACAAACATATGAAAAAATGCTCATCATCACGGGTTATTAGAGAAATGCAAATCAAAACTACATTGAGATACCATCTCACGCCAGTTAGAATGGCAATCATTAAAAAATCTGGAGACAGATGCTGGAGAGGATGTGGAGAAATAGGAACACTTTTACACTGCTGATGGGAGTGTAAATTAGTTCAACCATTGTGGAAGACAGTGTGGCGATTCCTCAAGGCCTTAGAAATAGAAATTCCATCTGACCCAACAATCCCATTACTGGGTATATATCCAAAGGACTATAAATTGTTCTACTATAAGGACACATGCACACGAATGTTCATTGCAGCACTGTTTACAATAGCAAAGATCTGGAACTAACCCAAATGCCCATCAATGATAGACTGGACTGGGAAAATGTGGCACATATACACCATGGAATATTATGCAGCAATCAAAAACGATGAGTTCGTGTCCTTTGTAGGGACATGGATGAATCTGTAGAACATCATTCTCAGCAAACTGACACAAGAACAGAAAATGAAATACCGCATGTTCTCACTCATAGGTGGGTGATGAACAATGAGAACACATGGACACAGGGAGGGGAGCACTACACACTGGGGTCTATTGGGGGGAATAGGGGAGGGACAGCAGCGGGGGAGCTGGGGAAGGATAGCATGGGGAGAAATGCCAAATGTGGGTGAAGGGGAGGAAGGCAGCAAAACACACTGCCATGTGTGTACCTATGCAACTATCTTGCATGTTCTGCACATGTACCCCAAAACCTAAAACACAATAAAAAAATTTTTTTTTAAAAAAAAGGAAAACTGTAGTCTATTTTATCAGTGAAGTGTAAAATTCCAACAGGCCCAGCAGTCATACAACATGCCTACTGGAAGAAAAGTAGTGGTCTTCAAAATGGAGTACCCAAACCCTTGGTGGATATGAGTAGATTTTCTAAGGAGTTTTATTTTTTATTTACTTTTTTTTTTAGACGGAGCTTCGCTCTTGTTACCCAGGTTGGAGTGCAATGGCACGATCTCGGCTCACCACAACCTCTGCCTCCTGGGTTCAGGCAATTCTCCCGCCTCAGCCTCCTGAGTAGCTGGGATTACAGGCACGCGCCACCACGCCCAGCTATTTTTTTGTATTTTTAGTAGAGACCGGGTTTCACCATGTTGACCAGGATGGTCTCGATCTGTTGACCTTGTGATCCACCCGCCTCAGCCTCCCAAAGTGCTGGGATTACAGGCTTAAGCCACGGCGCCCGGCCATTTTTCTAAGGAGTTTTAAAGAGCTTCATTTCCAGATCCTCAAATTTCTCATGAACTCTTTTGTAAAAAGTGTTTTTCCTGGGAATATGTCTGTTCCCAATCACTTCTGCTTTCCCACCACCTCCTAGTAGTTCTTCTATGTCATTTAAGAAAAGTAGACCTCTCACTCAGAAGCAGTGACATAATTTGCAGGAAATAGTACAAAATGAAAATGTGGGGCCATTTGTTCCAAAATTATTCAGAATTTCAAGACAGCGTGAGCAGTGCATTAAAGTAAGAGCGATGCCCTTCTGAGCTGGGGATTCTTTGAGAATGCTGGGATAGCCTATCCTGCTGCCACCCCTGTAAAATCCCATCACAGGCTATTCCCACGGGCGCGGTGGCTGAAGCCTGTAATCCCAGCACTTTGGGAGGCCGAGGCAGGTGGATCACGAGGTCAAGAAATCAAGACCATCCTGGTCATCATGGTGAAACCCCGTCTCTATTAAAAATACAAAAAATTAGCACGGTGGTGCATGCCTGTAATCCCAGCTACTCAGGAGGCTGAGGCAGGAGAATTGCCTGAACCCAGGAGGCGGAGGTTGTGGTGAGCCGAGATTGCACCATTGCACTCCAGCCTGGGTAACAACAGCGAAACTCCGTCTCAAAAAAAAAAAAAAAAAAAAAAAAAAAATCCCATCACAGCATATTCTCACAGGGGCAGTGCAGAAGTACCTGGGGAACAGATGAAAGGAAAAGTCAGTCTATTGGATTGATATTGAGAAAGTGACAAGTACTTTTACAAGTCTGGTGTTCTCCCATTTGTTGTTGCTTTCAGCTAAACTAAAAGAGGACGAAATCAAGTTATCAGACGACAGATGATAAAAAATAATTTTGATAATAGCTCACTGTGATTTTTGGCATATAATTGAAAAGAAATTCAAAAAATCAAATGACATTCCTGTAATAAAACTTCTTTTATTCCATCTATTTACTTACATGGATTTTCTTTGAAATTTTATTTACAAAAATGCTAAATGGAAGTAAAATCAATGCTGAATACCATCTCATTGTAGTTAATAAACACGGAGGAATGTATACAGATATACTTGAAATAACTGTTTTGAATCTCCATCTTATTAAGAGATATTCTAATAAAATTGTTTCTATGTTTAATTTTTTCTTTTAAAAAATAGACTACATCATTCTTATCTGAGATGGTTTGGACCAGAAGTGTTTCACATTTTTTTATTTTAAGGATTTTAGAATATTTACATTATACTCACTGGTAAAGCATTCCCAATCTGAAAATCTGAAACCTGAAATACTCTGAATATTTCCTTTGGATATCATGTCAGCTCTCATGTCATCAAAGTTTCAGATTTGGAAGCATTTCAGATTTTTTATTTTTGGATTAGAAATGCTCAACCTGTATATGTAATATGTTTATGATATTTTGAAGAGCTTCTGCACAGCAAAAGAAACTATCATCAGAGTGAATAGACAACCTACAGAATGGGAGAACATTTTTGTTATCTATCCATCTGACAAAGGTCTAATATTCAGAGTCTACACTGAACTTAAACAAATTTACTGGGAAAAAAAGACAACCCCATTAAAAAGTTGGCAAAGGATATGAACAGACACAAACACCTCTCAAAATAAGACATTCATGTGGCCAAGAAACAGGCAAAAATCTCAGCATTGCTGACCATTAGAGAAATGCAAATCAAAACCACAGTGATATACCATCTCACACCAGTCAGAAGGGTGATTTTTTAAAAGTTGAGAAACCACAGATGCTGGTGAGATCATGGAGAAATAGGAACGCTTTTACACTGTTGCTGAAAGTGTAAATTAGTTCAACCACTATGGAAGACGTGTGGTGATGCCTCAGAGATTTAGAACCGGAAATAGCATTTGACCCAGCAATCCAACTACTGAGTATGTACCCAGAAGCACATAAATCATTCTATTATAAAGATACATACATGAGTATGTTCATTATAGCACTATTCACAACAGCAAAGACATGGAACTAACCAAAATGCCCATCAATGATAGACTGGATAAAGAAAATGTGGTACATATACACCATGGAATACTATGCAACCAAAAAGTCAATGAAGTCATGTCTTTTTCAGGGACATGGATGAAGCTGGAAGCCATTATCCTCAGCAAACTAATGCAGGAACAGAAAATCAGACACCACATGTTCTCACTTATAAGTGGGAGTTGAACAATGAGAACACATGGGCACAGAGAGGGGAACAACACACACTGGGGCCTATTGGGGGAGGGGAGGGGAGGGGAGAGCATTAGGGAAAAGAGCTACTGGATGCTGGGCTTAATACCTAGGCTGACATGTGCAGCAAACCACCATGGTATATGTTTACCCATATAACAAACCTGCACATCCTACACTTGTACGTCAGAACCTAAAAAATAAAATAAAATAAAAAAGACTAATGTAACAGGTCTACATTTAAATGCCCATATCTGCAAAATCCCAGAAATTAGGTACTTTGCAAGGTTTTCCAATTTATAAAGTAAGGAATTTTGACTATGATCTCTAAGGCACTTTCCAGCTCTATTTTGGTAATATGTTTAATATTAATTTCATTCCACCTATTTTCTTTCTCAACATGCATTAGAATAAAAATATCAGAATACATGACTATTTATGTGTTCAATGCATCTTTATTAAGAACATACTATGCCCCATGCACTTTTCTAACTAAACACAAAAATTAATGTTCAAAGCTGATAAAATATCCCACCCTCATAGAGCCTATATTTTAGTGGGAGAAAATAGATAAATAAACCAATACATAAAATATGTAATATGTAAGATAGTGACAAATTCTATCAAAAAAAGGGAAGTAGGAAAGGGATGGAGACTCTATGGGGTAGAAACCATTTTTAATAGGCTTATTAAAGAAGTTCTCCTTGAGAAAGTAACATTTGAGCCATATGTATAGCTATAGGCATTGTGGGATGATCCAGAAATCCTCAGCTTCTTGAGGACTGAGATAAATCAGTAAACATAAAAATGAGATTTAAGCGACTGGTCACAAGAAAGATCACAGAGGTGAGCCCGTGAGCAGGGGCTGATTTAATGAGAAGCTAAAGAAGCTTCAGTTTCAAAGACCCTCATTTGCATGGACCCTTTTGAGGACCCCAGGAGAAGCTAGCCATAAATTTGCCTGGTATTTTGTGATCTTTTACTTGAAAAGAGCACCCAAAATTGTACAAAACTCAGTCCCACAGAATTTGGATCCTCTCTGCCTGTAAATGTTATACAGGGAGAGAGCTGATAGTGTGGCTCATGCCAGGAGCACACAGAATTCAAGGGACTCCCACTTGAACCTGCTGAGAATAATTATCCAGCAAGTGCTGGATTGCATTATTGTTCTCTACTCTTTCCTTCCCCTCTCATCTGACACTTTAGTCCTAAGACCTTGCAGCTTGCCCGGGAAGAGGTAGAGTATATTTCCTTGACTAGCTGATACCAGATTTAGCTATGAAGCTTGCTTTGGCCAATGGAATGTTCTGAATAGGATGAAAGCAGACCCTTTAAAACACATCTGTAAGCTTGAGCTTGTCCTTTTGTGCCCCTTCATTTTGTCATGAGAAGAATATGTCCAGGGTAACCTTCTAGTCTCAGAATGAATAACACGTGGAATGTACCTGAACCCAGCCTACGCCTGAAGCCAATGCCTGCCAAATCTAGTCTAGATAAGTTGAACCTCAGCCAACCCACAATCAAGAGTGAGAAATAAATGCTTATTTTTTTAATGCCAACTGGGATTTTGTAGCCGGACTATGTTAACTATGTAGCATAAATGATGGAGTAGGCAATACAATTTGGTCAGCTTAGGCTAAGTTATGCTGTAGTAACAAGAGATTCCCGTATTTCTCACTCATGTAGTAAGCCACTGTGGGTCAGCTGAAACTCTGCTCCATATTTTCACACAGGGGCCCTATCTGATGGAAAAGTCCCTATATGGATTTACTGGTCTCTAAGCAGAGGACACAGAGAGATAGGGAACTATTCATTAGCTCTTAAAACTTCTGCTCAGAAATAAAGTACATGACTCCACTCAAATTTTATTGACCTAAATAAGTTACACAGCTCCACCTAAGCAAGTTGGGAATGTAGAATCCTCCTGCGGGAAGCAACGCAGCAGAGAAAGAGGCAGCAAGTAATTTGAAAAATAATAAAATCTACCCTAACGATATACCTTGAACATGTAAGTACATATTATGTAGTGAATTGTCTCCATCCCCTGCTTCTGTCTTTTTTTCCTGATTGGCTTGAATTATGCTGTAACTCAAATCTTCAAACCAAAGGATGTATGTGTGCCTTCATGCGAATCTGCACATTATCCCACACTTCCCTGGTGAGATGTGTCCACCACTCTTCACGGGACAGACAAGCAATGATACAGAACTTATAATTTTCCCCTCATGTTAATAATATCAACACTGTTCTGCTCTCTAAGCATCAGTATGTCACATGGAAATTAGAAATCATTTCTTTTCCACACCAAAATGACCGTATAGTGGTGCCATGATGTTACAGAGACCTCATTTTCACATGTTGCTTTGGAACAGTGAGTCCCAAATGCTTGGATGTCAAAATTGATCCTGCTTGACCTAAATTCCACCCAACCTCCACCTCATGCCACAAAAGCTGAGTTTTATGTCTCGCCCTAGTATGGAAGAAAAATTCTATAATTTCTTTCTTCTGTTTTTAAAATCTAAAGAACTAAAGCAGTGCATCATTTTTCTTTTTCTCTCTTTTTTTTTTTTTGAAACTGTAAACTTTATTGTTGTGTGGTTCTTTTGGTATTAGTGCTTTATACAGAAGCAAACATGGTCACTTTCTCTGAAGGAGATACTGGAGGATAATGTAACCATTGACAGCTTGAGCAAGAGACCTGGGCATCTCCAAGAACCGTCTATTCTACCTTCCCTCTTTTCTTGCTGCTGCCATTGCCTTAGTTCAGACCCTGGGAACAATTCGCTAGATTTAGCCTCCTAAGGGCCTTTCCACATCTAATCTCTTTCCTCTCTAACCCCTAAAACAGCCAGTGAGACTAGAGCTCCTCCTGAGTTTTCTTTTGTAACCGACCTAAGAAAGATTTGGATATGTTGTAATCAGACAGAGGAAAGACATTGGATGCAGAGACAAATCATGACCCCCAAATATGAGACTATATCTGATAATTTCACATTTTTGATACTTTGTATCCTCTTGGGGCAGAAAAAGGAAAAAAAACTCAAAAGGTACATAGAATCTTTTTAATCATTGGAACTTAGTAGGGGAAAACGTCATCCACATTGTGGATAAGAGTAGAATGACAGGAGAACTCAAAATACTTGAGATCTTAATTAAACCTTGAGAACAATAATATGGTCCCGTGAATCCCTGGCTCACTTAAATGCATTAAATACATGACAATCCTTAAATACATTTGGTTCTCCCGAGGAAAGGCAAGCAGTTGCTGGCATCTGGATCTGAAGGAGACATTAAAGTAGTTACAGATTCACAACTGAAAAGTAGGCAGCCTTGGGTGGGATCAAGAAAAGAAGAGCATCAGGAGGCTGAGGTGGGAGAACTGCCTGAGCCCAGGAGGCGGAGCTTGCAGTGAGCCGAGATCGCGCCATTGCACTCCAGCCTGGGTAACGAGAGTGAAACTCAGTCTCAAAAAAAAAAAAAGAAAGAAAGAAAGAAAAGAAAAGAAGAGCATTTGAACTTGGAGCTTGGAGATTATTAATCCACCCCCTAGAAGTAAGCATATTTATTTTCGGTTTGTCTTTCCATGTGTATTTTGCAAAACTGTGTGTGTGTGTAAGTATGTACACATGGACATATATACACATACATATACATACGTATGTATATGTACACATATATGCTTAAACATTATGAGAGAGAGTTAAATATCCTCTTATTTCTTATACAAAGTAGCATACTATATACTCACTTGCATCTTGCTTTTTTAAAAACTTATAGTTGTATATCAGTTTCTAGAGATCCATTTTAGTATTTTTACTACTAACTCATCTACTAAATACTTGTTTCATAGTTTATTCAACCAGTTCTCTTTGATTAGGCCCTAGTTTTTCTCTAATATTTTGTTATTTCAAAAAATGTTGTAATTGTAATGTATAACGTTGTGCAAATGTTGCTTTATGTTGTATATATGTATCTTCACAATCAATTTTTAGCAGGTTTTTTTGAGTCAAGGGGTAAATGCATATGTAGCATTACTAGATATTTCTAAATTCTCTTACATCATGTTTTGACTGCTAGTTTTATGTGTCAACTTGGCTGGGCCAGGATGCCCCCGATATGTGGTCAGACATTATTCTGGATGTTTCTATGAAAATATTTTTCTATGAGTTTAACAGTTAGAGTAAAAGAGATTACCCTCCCCAATGTGAGTGGACTTCATCCAATCAGCTAAAGCCAGAATACAATAAAAGACAGGCCTGCTCTGAGAGGAGCAGAGAGAATTCTCCAGCCTGGCAGACTGTGAAGCTGAACTGTAGAACCAGCTTCACCCGGGTTTTTAGCTGCTGGTCCACCTTGCAGATTACGGACTTGACAGCCTCCATCGCAGTGTGAGCTAACTCCTTCAAATAAATCTCTTTCTGTCCCTACACACACACACACACACACACACACACACACACACACACTATTGGTTCTGTTTCTCTGAAGAACCCTGACTAATACAAGGGCTATATCATTTGGCTTTCTCAACAATCACATACGAAAGCGCCTGCTTTCCCAAAGCCTTGTTGATAGGGTATCAGAAAGTGTTGAAATTTTTGCCAAACTGATAGGTAGTAAATAGTCTCTTAATGTACATTTAATTCGCATTTCTTATGAGTGAAATAGAGCATCGTTTCATACACTTAAAGATCATTCGTATATCTCTTACAGTGAAATGTCTTTTGAAAAGGTTTTCGTAATGGAAAAATATACATTTCTTGCTATGGACCAGGCTAAATCACACTTAGAAAGATAGACTGGGTTCCCAAGATAAATGTAATATATTTTTTTCAAGTAAGAATACCCATTCCTTTAAGGAATGCAAGATATACATACTCCTTATTTTTATATACACATTTTATTTTTATTAAGCAAAATTTAATTAGCAACATAACGTATACTGGGAAATTCTCTTTGATAAAATGTGTCCTGATGAGATTCTAGATTTTACAATGGAACTGTAAAAAACCTAGGGGAGAAGAGATACTTTGTTAGGGCACGTGGATTCCTGACCTGATATTTTTATTCACTTTCTTCCTCTCTCTCTTCTTGCTTAGTCCCTATCCCCCAGATTCTCCAAAGTTTTCTTTGTGTCAGTTGATCAAACAAGCCTGTGCCTTTTTTTTTCCCTGTAGCTAAATATTTTCATTTTAACACAAGCAAGTGTAAAGAACTGCTGAAAAGGTGCAAAGTGAATGCATTTCAAGTTAAATCTTCCTTCAAAGTGCTAACTCCCAAGAAAACTAAACTGTAACGGGAACTTTAATATCCTGTGTGTACTGCCCGCCCCTAAATGATATTCCGTTTTTCCCAAACTTGCCAGCAGGACATGTGTTTAATGCAAATAGAGGTTGAAGTGATCAGCAAGCAGGGAGCTAGCAGGTGCCCCACACCCAATAGTTGCGAACTGGCAGCTTGAGAGGAATACACCTTGCAGACCCATTCAATTTTCTTTAGGTTTGAAAAAGTTGTATTTATTTTGAAACCTAAGAACTTTACTGAACGAGTTCTTTTTGAAAAGGTCCTAGTTTTTCGCCAATATTTTCTTTCAAACAGGTTAACACGAGATGGATACAAATGTCGTTTTGCATAAGGAAGGTGTAATTTCAACATAAATTCCCAAAAGGTGGACTTCTGGACCAATAAAAATTTAACATTTTTTGAAAATCAAAATCTCCTTTTGAGAAAACGAAGCATAAAAACTACTTTCCAAAGCCATCACCACACCCTATCACCAAACACAGTTCATTTCTGTCATTGTTATTGCTCACCTGGCATCAGGAACATTTGAGTTTATTGACATTCTGCAAAGAACTAGGTACCCTCTGCGATGTCCATGCTTCTTATCTCCATTCATGGAAACATCCCTCTGTGCTTGAAATAGTCCAGGTTCTTCCAGTACTCTAAGCTTTTATTAATGGTGTTCTCTCTGCTTGGAATAAGCTACTCCCCAGCTTTCCCCCAGGAGGATTCCTTCTCCTTCTGTAATCTAACGTCAATTTGTTTGTGATATGTGGCAAAATTGCCTGCTCCCTCCTCGGGGCTCGCAATGTAGCTGAAAGCATCTTCGCCATAGTTCTCCCCGTTCTATATGATGATTATGACTATGCATATCTACCCCCTTGACTGAGAGGTCCTCAAGTGCAGTAGTGAGGATCTATATGACTTTGGATGCCCATCACCTGTCTGGCACATGGTTAGATGTGGTACATGTTGGTTCTGTGAATGGGCAATAACTAGCTTCTGGGTCTTAAAACAATGCAGCACCAAAGTATAGAGAACAATATTGCTGTTTGCAAACTGTGTTCAAAACTGGGTCCTCTCACTCACATAACCCCTTTAGCCTATATCTTCATTTGTAATAAGGATTGGCAAAACCTACCTTACAGAGTTATTGTGAGAATTAAATGAGATAATTTAAATAAAGTGTCTATCATCACAGCCGGAAGCTCTTAGCACATGCACATTGCATGTGATTGGTTTGGATTAGTTGCCGAATTTGAAAATATGAAAATAAGGGCATAAGTGGAGAAATAACACTTATTCCAAATAGATAAATTGTCCATTTTTCACTCAGTCCATCTTAACCATGTAAAGCAAACTAAATTATTATGTATAATTTCCTAGGTGCAACAGAGCTGCAGCCCAAGAAGGTATGTAATAAGCAGTCGGAAGAGCTTATGATACAGAGACAAATGATACAGAGACAAACCATAGGCCCAGAAGAACCAAAGCTCACCAACAATTATAGACGTTCTCATTTTTTCTGTTCCTTGGAATTTTCTCTTACCTAAAACAACTATGAAAAGCAATAATTTTTTCCCTCTCTTCTCTGAAGCCAGTGGCTGGCAGTTACACTAAGAGGGAGATGGGTTCAAGTTTTCTAAACTTTAAAATTCTGATAATCAATATCACTTCAGAGACTGGATTGTGTCCGACGGTTGTATTTTTATCTACCTCAGAGATACTATATAAATTTACATAAAACCATTCTTTTAACTTAACAAAAAGGCTAATATCATCATAAAATATGAGAAATGAAAAAGGATAGAAAAAGAAAACCAGACTTTTCCAAGAGAACGAGATTCAGAATTGGTTGCTTTTTGAAGATATTAAACAGGACCCCTGATTTCACCCAAACTGTGCTCTGGAGTATTTCGAACTAGAAAGCTACATAGGAAGTAAACATGACAGAAATTGTCATTCCCCTTGTCACTCAGAAGAACCATCTGCTTCTGAGTTAAAGCCATTTTCTATTAAATTCACCAGCATGCTAATTAAAGAATGACTGGAGGATAGTGGGGCTGCCAGATGCTATGAAGATACATCACTGTCTTTTTATATGGTTAGGCAAACGTTTAATTAAACCTGCAGCTGCTGTGTCTGGTCTAACCACCAACACAGCTAAACCTCATCTACCTGAGAAAATCACTTCGCATTAGTGTCTTTCAGAGGTAAAACAACTTGAAACAGACTTTGCTGAAATTTAATGTCTTCGTACATGATTTAATTATATGCATCAGTAATTACAACAGGGGAACTTGAACCTGACTTTCCTTGGGGTTCTTGTTGTGTCTCCCGATAACTAATCAAATGTCTCTTCATTGGAGATATCGGAGTAGAGAATTACAGAGGCCTAAGTGTAGGTGCTTAGCCTGTTTCTATTACATTTCACTCAGGCATATGAGTTTGAGTGCATTCGAAAGGCCTCTTTTTGGAGAAAATTAGACAAGATCTAGAGGAGATGGAAACGAAACGCAGCATCAAGTGCTGCTTGTCTGGAAACTCTGCTGATGATCAGCACAGTCACGACCATTGCAGTGGACCTGGGCTGATTGCTTTCTTTAGGAAAACAGCCGTTTTCTTTTTTAAGAGTTTTTTTTTTTTTTTTTTTTTTTAATTTTGGACGTACGCACATTCTTCTCCTTTTAAGATAGAACAGTGTGTTGATCAGCAGTGGGTTTTAACTGGAAAATATGCTGTATATCTCCAAATTTAAAAACAAAACATAACTATTAACAGAGGCTAGCTTCAGATTATCTTATCTGATAATCTTATAAGATAACTGAGACAGTTACCTTAATTGAGGATCCTGAAGACTGGATATATATAGTCTTCACTGATGGGTTTTTAGGCTAATGTCTTAAGCATCAGATGCAGTACAAAGGGGAAAAAATAACATTTAAAAGCCCTAGATCAGCTGAGAGATGAGCCTCAGCTGCAGATTTCCCTTCTGTTCCTCAGGAAAGAAAAGCCTCCCTGGAGGCAGCCAGCTTCACCTTCCTGCTTGGCTGGCCCCTAGAATGCTGTGACAGCAAAGCTGCTGAGACAGTTTGCCTAGAGGATCAGGGGTAGAATGTGGCAGTACATATGAGAGAAGCACCCCCTACCTGGATTGAGCCGCAAATTTAACCCAAGGCGTTTGGGATTCTATTGCCTCCCGCTTCCCGGCATGCTTGGTGCACTAGTGACTCCTTGTCAAGCACACTTAGCCAGCAGTTTCTCCAGACTTTCCAGCACCAACGATGTCTCCTTCTGTTAGGTAAATGGATGTGCTTTGGTCAAGAATAGGCTGAGGCAGACATCCAGGCCAGCTTGACCCAGGGAGTTTAGAGTGAAGGCGCACAACTCCACTTGTTACATAACCTGTTTGTGTAAGCTCATATTTGGCCCTAAGCCACTATTGTCTGTAAAAGGTATAACTGCCCTGCTGATGCTGTACACACAGCTCTTGCAGACGGACAGAGGGGAGCCAGGAAGTCCTGCCTGCCAGGGAGTGCAGCTGTAAGTGTGGGAGGGGCAAGAGCCGAAGAGCAGGAGCAGGCAGCCAAAACAAAGATGGAGAGTGTAAGAGAGCTGCCGGAAAAAAAAACCATGTTTCACCTGCCTATTCCCCCCTGGGTGTTCTTTCAGCTATTTACCACCCATCTAGCCACTCCCCTCAGATCACAGCATGAGCTGGAACCTGACACTTGGCATGACACCTTCCCAGAAGAGCTGGGGAGAGATGTCACAGTCAACATCTGTGGGGTCAGCTTTATGATGTATAGCTGTAGGGACAACATGTTGGCCTTTGAGGCTTGCTTTCTTGCTGAGGAGAAAGAGGGACATTCTCTTGGGGGAAACTTGGTGATATTTTCAGTTATATGCAGTCAATATTTTATCACTTTGGTAATGGGATAGCTTGCTCCCTTGCCGACTACCTCAAGAATAATGTCTTCCCCCTTCCCTTAATAACAAAGAGCTTCTAAATTCAGTAGTTGTAGTTGCCCAGGAAAAGAGTAGGGGAGGGACACAGAGGAAGTAAGAAAGAGTGAGTGTTTAAGAGCAGAGCACTGTTTCATGAGCCTGCACCTCTGGTGTGAGTTTCCATACATTTTATTATGAAGTCGTACAATCCAAATTAGACTTTTTCTTTTCTGGGTTTGTTGTCATTGTTTCTAATTTCATATTTTTTATTGTACTTTAAGCTCTGGGGTACATGTGCATATCCCACAGGGTTGTGCATAGGTACACACATGCTATGGTGGTTTGAAGTCTCTGTAACCCCGTTACCTACATCAGGCATTTCCCCAGTGTTTTCCCACTCACCTTCCTGTAACCACATCACAGCTATGTTTTGACAGCATGGGACACAGCCACTAGCATTCTGTCCTCTTTCTGATTCTTTTTTTTTTTTTTTTTTTTTTTTTTTTGAGACGGAGTTTCGCTCTTGTTACCCAGGCTGGAGTGCAATGGCGCGATCTCGGCTCACTGCAACCTCTGCCTCCTGGGTTCAGGCAATTCTCCTGCCTCAGCCTGCTGAGTAGCTGGGACTACAGGCACGCACCACCGTGCCCAGCTAATTTTTTGTATTTTTAGTAGAGATGGGGTTTCACCATGTTGACCAGGATGGTCTCGATCTTTTGACGTCGTGATCCACCCACCTCGGCCTCCCAAAGTGCTGGGATTACAGGCGTGAGCCACCGTGCCCGGCCTTCTGATTCTTTATTTAGGAATAAACAGTACAGAGACTAAGGAAGCAAGACACACTGAGTGGAGTGGGATTCCTCAGAAGCCACTCGATGGGGAAGTGTTAGACAATCACTTCCTGCTTTGTCTGTTTTGAATTAGTCCTCTGAGTGTCCTCATTTCTAAATGTTAAGTTGACTCTCCAAATTTTTTTAAAAAAGGGACAATCAGGAGGTTGCAACGTGAGTCAGGCCTTTCTGATTTCAAACTTACAGTGGTCTGCAATCCCCATTGGCAACGGTCCAAGAAAACATGTGTTGTGAATGCAGCTGCCCAATGTGCCCTGCCACAGACGTGTGCTACACTTAAAGATATTAAACCACAAGCTCTAAATACAAGGAAGTGTGCCACCTGTTGCCTTTCCGTCAGGATCAACTGAGCCAGGTAAATTCTCTCAGGAGACATTGCAAAGTGGAGGAAATAAATATTCTTAACAGGAATTTCCTATTTTTTTCTGAAATTACACAGAGTAAATAGTTTTGGATTCTGAAAACGTAATCATTGTAACGATTAAATATCTGAGGTAACGTAAATGAAGAGCCATTTCTCATCCTGAGAGTCAGTAAAGAGGGAAACAATTAGCTATCGATGTTCGTAGTTGGTTACAAGAAAGTAATCTCATTTATAAGCATGGGAGTTTTATACCCCTGCTCGAGAGGAAATGAACTTTAGGTGGATTTAGCGGTGGTGGAGTGATTCCGGTCCACTTTTCTGAGATGACTAGTTGTGGCTAAGGATGTGATTTGTGACTTTGTGGCATGACAGGCTGTTTAATTGGCCTTTTTGGGGTTACCTGCCAATCAGTTGAAGTATACAGTCAAGCCAAAGCAATAATTTGTAGAGAAAATATTATGTGTATTTTCATGGAGGAGGCTCTCAATTATAGCTCTCAGTAATAGCCGGAAATAGCTAATTCAGACGGGATTCATAAGCTAATTGACTCTCACGATCTCACCTAGTCCCAGTTGGCTCCATCTTAGAATACTATCGAATTGGGGTTAAGACTTCAACAAGTGAATTACAGGGCACACAAATGAGTCCATAGCAGATAGCAAGAAATATATATTTATAAGTGCACTCCTAGTTATTCACATTCTTCTTCATTTAGCAATTATTTTTGAACACTACTATGGACATACAAAAATGATTAAGACACACATTTCCTAACCTTAAGTAGCCCATAACTCAGTGAGGAAGTTAGACGGAGAAATTGAAAGTTGAAATAAGGTGTGATTATTATAATAAAGATTTGTAAGAGGAAATGTGTCAAGGCTTTATTACAGGTCAGTAGTTCATCAGCAGTGTCTCTGAATTTATTGAGCACCAACTACATACCAGGTAATGTGCTTGGCACTCCGAATATAAAGAAAAATAGAAACATAGAGTACTCTCTCAGCCCAAAGGACCCAGGAAAGATTTTCTAAAGAAAATGGTGGCATGTGCTCACCTGAAATGATGGGGGAAAGTCAGCCAGATTGTTAAGAGGGGAATGGGCATCCCTAGCAATGAGAGGCAAGTGTGCAAACACACAGAGGTATGAAGTACTGGCGGAGAAATAGACAGTGTGGCATGGAACATAAAAAGGTGTGAGGCTGGCCTGGATCAGGGAGGTGGGGATGGGAGAGAGATGATAAGAAATGGCCAGATTCTGCGTATATTCTGAAGCTAGAGCTATCCATTATGGCATGTGAGAGAAGAGTCAAGCTGACTCAAAGATGCCTATTTGAGACACTAGAAGCATAGATGTATCATTTACAAACATAAAGACTGGTGGAAGGAATGGATGTGTGGGAAGAGGCTGATTCAGAAGCAGGAGTTTGGTGACCGTGGAGATTCATTTGCTTCACAAGTTTTATCTTGTTTTGTTTTAGGTGGGCTTCCAAGTGAAAGAGAATAAAAGCTTAAGAGTGCTGTAAGAGGTAGAACTGACAGAATGTGTGGACTAATTAGATGTAGGCAGGGAAGAAAAAGGAAGAAAGCGGAGCCTTAGATGACTGTAAGTGGATCACGAGGTAGACAGTGGGGCATTCACTGTGACAGGCAGTCCAGGCAGGAAAGGGAAGTTGCAGTAGGGCGATAACAAGCTCCAGTTTTTCACATGACATTTAAAGGCCTGTGATACATCAAGGGGAAATGCCATCAGGGCCTCTGGAGCTAGGGAGGAAAGTGCTAGAAATGTATTACCCTTTAGTGGCAGAAACTGAAGCTACAGGGTGAATGAGAAAGCATGTAAATATAAGGTACAATGCAAAGAAAAGCAATATAAAGACAGAAATTTACTGAACGATATTTAAGGAGAAGGGCCCGAAGAACATCAATCCTGACTTAGTTCAAACTTTCCTATTAAGAAAAATACATGTCATCCGTACAGAAGAGCCATTAGAGCCTTACAGACTGAGTCAAATTTTCAGAATCATGGTAAGATAAAGAACTGTGTTTCAAAGATCACAAGCAAGACCAATTAAATAAATTAATTCTTATACTCAAGATATCTAGGCTATCATAATTTGACAAAATATTTAAAAAAATTTTTAACCTAAAGTATGCCTACAGAAAAGTGCACATATCATAGAAGTACAATTAGATTATTTTTCTAATTAAAAATATCTAATTGAAAATATCATAGAAGTACAATTAGATTATTTTTCATAGAATGAACACACTCATTAACCAGAACCAACAAGAAGAAATAGTATACCGCCAACACCTCAGATGATGTATTTATCAATTTTAATGTCAGGGGCATTTGGGTAGCTTCTAGTTTGAGACTACAAGGGACAGCTAGAAGATCCTAGAACCTTGCGTTTGGTAAATATACATAGAAGGGGACTAGTTGGATCACGGAATAGCCTGTGTTTAGCTTTACGTTTTCAAAGTGGAAGTCCCAGCTTACACTTAAGCAGAAGTGTGAGAGTTCCAGATGGACTGAAAGTTTTCAAACAGAGGGAAAACTGTTGCAAAGGAGCTCTCCGATGAGAGGAAAATGCCCAAATCTCATAACTGGTTAATATTCTATTTTTTTCTCATTTTAATTTTCTATGGTGAAAAGAGTAGTGATGGAAATAGAATTTCTCTAGTACTCCATCTATGCATTTCACTTAGACACCAGTAAGCCACACTCCTTTTGCCTCTCAACTTAAAGCAGACTTTCTCAAAGTCAAACTCAAATGCAGCTACTGTCCATACAATTTTCCTTATCCTGTCAACTAGCAGTAATCTCACTTATTGAAATTTTTTTTCACTTTACACTATTAATGTCCCAATTTGTATTCTGGCCACATTGTGTATCTTATCTCTTCCGATTTATTAGTGGCTTGAGGGTAAGGACTGTACATATGTGTATCATTATTTATTCCATCTAGGCTTTTTCCATTTACCCATAGAAAGTTTTTCATATACTTGTTCACAGAATAAATAATTTTCACATTTATTGTGAAGAGTCCCACTCATTTATTTCCAGTACCACAATGTCTTAGTGTCCTTTGGCTTTAGGTAACAAATGACTAAAGAAAGACTTGATTTCAGAAAATTAAACTTTGAATCTCATCTCTAACTTACGCTGGGGAGCAGGGAGTGGGAAGGAATTTGGAGAGGAGGCAGAAAGTCAAGCAATTTTTATTGTTCAAAGGAATGCAGTGCAATATGCTCTCTTGGAGCTCTGGGGATTTAAATATCACAGGGATTGTTGGCAGCTTGCGTTTGCATATGCAGCACTGTTTGGGAATGCTCATATGGTGTGTGATTGTGCTGTGCCTAGAACTGACAGCGCCATCTGTTCCTTGCTTTATTGAGCAATGGGAATTAGCCTGCCCTCTCCAAATGAGCACATGTGCGAGTGCACGCACACACACACACACATGCACACACACACACACGCATAACCCCGACGCCCAGCCCAGCCTGAACAGAATACTTGATCAACTCTCCATTTCAAGCTTTAATCTCAGAAGGAAATTCAGATGAGTCTAGTATCAGAGTACGCCTATGGTGAGATCCTACCCTTTCATGGAGAACTGCGAGGGCTAAGTGACAGGGAAACCAATAATCATCGCATGCAAAGCTATTCAGTATGGAGGATGAGCTATAATGACAGATGGTACCAGTCAAAAAAATAGCTCTATGGAAGAAGCATGCTGACAGGGTCCCAGTGTATAAGTCAAATATGGGCAATGTAATAGAATAGCAGTAAGGGATGACAGAACCATTATTAAAGAACTGTTTCGTTAAGTCTACCTGTACCTCTGTTCTCTATTTGTCATTTGGAAATAGTAGGTATTTCCTGATATTGTCTTCATCATCATCATCATCATCATCAAATAAAAGAGTAGAACTCAGTGTCCAGAGATGTAGCTGTGTTGCAGGAAATACGTGCCCTGAACAGAAATGGAGAAGCTGAGCTATGTGATTCATGTGCTGTAGACGCAAACAACATATGCCCAGGACTTCCTGTGATTGTCTTAATTTTATTCTTTAAAAAAATGACAGTGATTGACTAAAGGTGTAACAAGAATTTAATTTTTACACAATTGTCTTTTCACATGAAAAAGTTCACAAATCAAGAAAAGTTTAGAAAACATAAGTATCACAATGAGGGCCTTGAGAAAATAAATGTATGTTGGTGTCAGTGTACGCAGGTGGGTAAAGCAATAATCATTTTCAGCACGTTGCTAGCAGAGTTAATCTGAAGAGATAATCCCCATTACAAAACGCAGAGAAATGCTGGATAAAGTATAACAAGCACTCCATTCAGTGTTTTAACTGAGTTTATAAGACAGTAGGAAGTAATTGATATGAATCTGAAACCAGAAGGAAACTGAAACCTTGCTGGCAACCCTCTAAGCTGACCTTGTGAAAGACGTTTGCTTTAGGTAAAGGGGGAGGGTGCTTGATAGTTTAGGTAACCTAAGAACATCAGTTTTATATTCATAGAAGACCAGGCCTTGGGTAGCCTGACGTAAAAGTTTAAGTCCAAATAGGGCATTTGTGTAGTCTCAATGTATCTCCCTTGAAATATGTAGTAATTACAAATGGAAGAATAGTTAACGTTAGAGTAGAGCATCTTGGCTGACATCATCTAAGCCGACGTATTGTGACTAGCATTGTAAGTAATATATACACATTGACACGCACCCTTGATAGGATGCATTAAGAAGGACCCATCACTTTCCTAGTATCCTTCCCATTGGTGCGTAACTTCAGCATAATCGTGAGAAAATGATAAATAAACCCAAATTGAGGTTGTTTATTGTTTTCTGATAACTGAGCAGTACTCCTGGCAAGTGTCAAGGTTATGAAAGACAAGGAGAGAATGAGGACCTGTTCCAAATTAGAGGAGACTAACGAGTTGTGATAGCTGAACCTAATGTGAGTTCTCAGACTGGGTCACAGACCAGAAAAAACGGCATTAGGTGAAATCTAAGTGATCATAGTTTATTAACTTTAAAAAGCTAACAGTGTTATAACAAGATGCACTTCTTTGTTTCGATCAAGGTATTGTGGCTAGAGAGGATGTTAATGCAGCGCTGTACAGTTATGGAAGATATTAATATAATGGAAGAAAGTACAGGAACTCTATAGTTTTTGCACTTAAGAGTACATTTGTGTCAAAAAAATTAACTGTTCAGAAAAACAGGTGCTAGTGACGTCACTGTGCCTATAAAGGGAATCAAGAGAAAGAATAAAGACAGAAAAAAAAAAGGTCATTTAATCATGGCTAGAAAATTTATTAAATTCAACCATAATGAGTTAGCAGGGCCTCTTTTTCTTCTTTAACTATTATTAACTGTGTAAGAGGATGTGTGGGCACCGTGCCCATTCACTCCTTCCCACCTACTGAAGGTGGGAAGTGACAAGTCACTACTCAAGGCAATGTAAACCCCAAAAAGAAGCTTCAGAGAAGCAGGTGGCTTCAATGTCCCAGGTGGCTTGAAATTTCCTGAAGGCACCTCCTATCTCTTTCCACAAAACGGTGGGCTGAGCATTGTGACTTTAATGAAACCGTAAAAGTAACAAGGCATTCAACAAGCTTCAGAATGAAGAGACTGGAAAAGTGAGGGTGTGGGAATACTTAATGTGAATGAATCAAGCAAGACATCATCCATGAAAAAAAAAGCGTTTTTTTAATTACGCTGGTGCAGTGGCATGTGCCTGTTGAGGTAGGAGGATTGCTTGAACCCTTGGGCTCTGGAGTTTAGGGCTGCAGTCAGCGATGATGATGCCATTGCACTCTAGCCTGGACAGCAGAGCAAGGTCCTGAATCTAAAATAAAATAAAGAAGTTTGAGAAATGGTGAATAAAATTGATTATTCTAGAAAGTGCTACTACTTTCCTTGCAATTTATAGGTGAAAAATGAGTGTTAGGGATGGAACTTGGGAACAATCTGACTTCTCATTACAAATATAAATAAGCTCTTCACAATTTTGTATAATGGTATTTAACATAATGGCTACAGATGCAAGGACTGGATGTTTTTACATGTGGAAAAATCATCATAGAACATACCATTTGGAGCTGGACAGAACTTTGGAGGTTATCTGTTCCAGCTCCTCCCTTTTGATGTGGGAAAACTGAGGCTCAGAAGGATGAATGGACTTGTTCATGACAACACAGTGGCCTAGCAGGTCACAGCTGAAAAGTCCTGTCACCTGCTGCACTTCTTTTTTTTCTTTTGTTGAGACAGAGTTTCACTCTTGTTGTCCAGACTAGAGTGCAATGGTGCATCTCAGCTCACTGCAACCTCTGCCTTCCTGGTTCAAATGATTCTCCTGCCTCAGCCTCCTGAGTAGCTGGGACTACAGGTGTGCGCCATCACGCCCAGCTAATCTTTTGTATTTTTAGTGGAGATGGGGTTTCAGCATATTGGCCAGGCTGGTCTCAAACTCCTGACCTCAGGCGATTCACCGGCCCTAGCCTTCCAAACTACTAGGATTACAAGCATGAGCCACTGCGCCCGGCCCCTGCGGCACTTCTTAAAAGCAAAGATACAAGTTTCCAGGTGAGAATAATGTATGGGCACCAAATCTGACACAGGCTTTAAGACATAAAATGAAGTCAGAATACCAGTAGTGCCTTCACTTTGTTAATCCTCCATTACAAAGGAAACCCATCATGTTCACAGAGGAAATTCAATTTCCTTTTGAAGACTTTAAAGTTAACTTCTAAGAAGACACAGAAGATGATCTGATTCACCAAGAACCACACAAAAGACACCAGTAATGAAAAGAAGTATGATCTCGGGACAAAGGAAAATGGGAATTCCTTGCATGGCCTTTGGTGTTTTCATACTAACTGTAAAGAAGCATAGATGTCCACACTTCAATATATGTGAGTGTCTTACCCTAATTTTATACTGTTTATGTAAAGAAACCATGGCTTTTTGGTCATGTAGTAAACTTTAAAATAAGCTATATATAAGATGTGATATTCTGACAGGGTACCTAGACTGTAATATTCCACAAAGCAGTCATACAAAATGTGTAACAGAATGATAATAAAGTATTGATACGGTTTGGCTGTGTCCCCACCCAAATCTAATCTTGAACTGTAGTTCCTATAATCCCCACTTGTCATGGGAGTGAACAGGTGGGAGGTAATTGAATCATGGGGGCGCTACCTGCATGCTGCTGTTCTCATGACAGTGTGTTCTTCCAAGAGCTGATGGTTTAGAAACAGTTTTCCCCTCTTTTGTTAGGCAGTTCTCCTTGCTCCCACCATGTGAAGAAGGAAGTGTTTGCTTCCCCTTCTGCCATGATTGTAGGTTTCCTGAGGCCTCCCCAGCCATGTTGAATTGTGAGTAAATTAAACTTCTTTCCTTTATAAATTACCCAGTCTTGAGTATGTCTTAATTAGCAGCATAAGAATGGACTAATAGAAGAATGTTTGTAAATCAGATAGAGAGAGAGAGAGAGACAGAGAGACAGAGAGAGAGATTAGAAAACAGCTAACATACAGGAACCCAGGCTGAAAAATACAAAGGTAGAATAAAATACACCAATGAATGCTTTTCAAAAAAAGAAAAAAAGCTGGCAGAGTAAGTCTTTCAGAAACCAAAAACTTTAAAGCAAAAATCATTATTAAGAATAAAAACTTTACCATGTTGCCAGAAAAATAATAATTCACTAACCATAAAAATAAGAATCCTAAACTTAATCCACTAACCATAAAAGTAACGATCCTAAACTTCTATGTACATGGCTTCATAGCCTCAAAATATATAAAACAGAAATTGATAACATTCCAAAGAAAATCAACAAATTCATATTTCTCCCATTAATTAATAACTCATGGCCAGCAAAATTTTTTAAGAGTATAGAAAATCAAATAATTAGGTAGTTTTATCTGGTGACAACAATTAGAGAAGACTCATTCTTTTCATGCACAAATGAAGCGGGTCAAAATGGACCATCCACTTAGTTACAAGGCAAGTTTCAACATACCAAATGATCTGTATCAAACATACTACCTTCTCTGTCCACTCTGCAATTAAGTTAGAAATCAATAATGCAAAGATAAGTATAATTCATTATAATTTGCAAATTTAGTGACAGACTTCCAAAGATGAATTATTATGGAAATAAGAATATATTTGGAGCTGCATTACAATTAAGATACTACACTCAAAATCTGGATGGCCTAACTAAAGAAGTACTAGAGAAAAATTCATAAAATAACAAAAGAAAAAGAATTTTTAAAAATAGTGAGCTAAGCATATACTTAAGAAGTCAGAAAAAGAACAGAATAGGACCAGGCACTGTGGCTCACGCCTGTAATCCCAGCATTTTGGGAGGCTGAGGCGGGAAGATTATGAGGTCAGGAGTTCGAGACCAACCAGTTCAAGACCAGCCTGGCAAACATGCTGAAACTGCATCTCTACTACTACAAACAACTTCCCAGGACTGAACCAGGAATAAATTAAAATCTTAAGCAGACCAATAATGAGTTCTAAAATTGAATTAGTAATAAAAATCCTACCAACCTGGACCAGATGGATTCATAGTTGAATAATATCAGACATACAAAAATGAGCTGGTACCTATCCTCCTGAAACTATTCCCAAAAATCAAGGAGGAAGGACTCCTCCCCCACTAATCCATTATACTAATCCATTATACGATACCAGCATCATCTTGATGCCAAAAATCTGGCAAAGACACAATGAAAAAAGAAAACTACAGGCCAGTATCCCTGATGAACACAGATGCAACAATTCTCAACAAAATACTAACAAACTGAATGCAGCAGCATATCAGAAAGTTAACTCACCATGATCAAGCAGACTTTATTCGTGGGATGCAAGGACAGTTCAACACACACAAGTCAATCAATGTGATTCACCACATAAACACGATTAAAAACAACAACTATATGATCATCTCCATAGACACAGAAAACACTTCAGTAATATCCAACATCCCTTCACAATAAAAGCCTTCAACAAACTAGGCACTGAAGGAACATACCTCAAAATAATAAGAGCTGTCTATGACAAACTCATGGCCAACATCATACTTAAGAGCAAATGCTGGAAGCATTTGGCTGAAGAATTGGAATAAGACAAGAATGTCCACTCTCACCATTCCTATTCAACACAGTACTGCAAGTTACAGCCAGAGAAATCAGGCAAGAGAAAGAAATACAAGTCATACACACAGGGAAAATAAAGAAGCCAAACTATCTCTCTTTCCTGATGATATGATTCTGTACTGAAAAAAATGCCAAAGCTTCCAACAAAGCTTCTTAGAACTGATAAACAATTTCAGTGAAGTTTCATGATATAATGTGTAGCATTTCTATAAACCAATAATGTTCAAGCTAAGAGCCAAATCAAGAAAACAATCCTATTTACAATAGCCACAAAAAGAATACAATATCTAGGAATACATCTAACCAAGGAGGTGAGAGACCACACAAGAACAAATGCTATTGAAATAAATCAGTGACGACACAAACAAATGGAAAAACACTCCATACTCAAGGACTTCAAGAATCAGTATCATTAAGATGGCCATATTGTCCAAAGCAATGTATAGAGTCAACACCATTCCTATCAATATCCCAAGATCGTTTTTCACAGAATTTGAAAAAAACTACTCTAAAATTCACATGGAACCAAAAAAGAGCCAGAATAGCCAACACGATCCTAAGCAAAAAGTACAAGTGAGAGGCATCACATTACCTGACTTCATACAATATTATAAGGCTACAATAAACAAACCAGCATGGTACTGTTATAAAAACAGACACATAGGCCAATGAAATGGAGTAGAAAACCCAGAAATAAAGCTGCACATCTATAACCATATGATCTTGGACAAAGTCAACAAAATAAGCAATGAGGAAAGGACTCTCTACTCAGTAAATGATGCTGGTCTAAGTGGCTATCCATATGCAGAAGAATGAAAGTAGACCCCTATCTATCACCATATATAAAAATTAACTCAAGATGGATTAAAGATTTAAATTAAAGACCTCAAACCACAACATTTTTTTGAGGAAAACCTACGAAATACCCTTCTCAATACTGGCCTTGACAAAAAATTTATGGTTGTCTTCATAAACAATTGCAACAACAACAAAAATTGACAAGTAGGACCTAATTAAACTAAAGAGCTGTTGCAATGCAAAATAAACTGTCAACAGAGTTAACAGACAACCTATGGAATGGGAGAAAACACTCATAAACTATGCATCTGCAAATAGCCTAATGTCCACAATCTATAAGGAATTTAAATCAATAATCAAAAAACAAATATCCCATTTAAAAAGTAGGCAAAGGATATGAACAGACACTTCTCAAAAGAAGACATACAAATGGCCAACGAATGGGAAAATGCTCATCATCACTAATAATTAGATAAATGCAAATCAAAACCACAATGAGATGCCATCTCACACTAGTCAGAATAGCTTCTGTTAAACCATCAAAAATAACAGATGCTGGTGGGGTTGCAGAGAGAGGGGAACATTAATACACTGTTGGTGGGAATGTATATGAGTGCATCCACTGTGGTGGGGTTTCAGAGAGAGGGGAACATTAATACACTGTTGGTGGGAATGTATATGAGTGCATCCACTGTGGTGGGGTTGCAGAGAGAGGGGAACATTAATACACAGTTGGTGGGAATGTATCTGAGTGCATCCACTGTGGAGAGCAGTTGGAAGACTTCTTACAGAACTAAGAGCTGAACTACCATTCGACCCAGCAATCCTATTACTGGGTATATAACCTAAGAAAAATAAATCATTCTACCAAAAAGGCACATGCACCCATGTTCACTATAGCACTACTCACATTAGCAAAGACATGGAATCAACCTAGATGCCCATCAATGTTGGACTGGATAAAGAAAATGTGGTACATATACGCCAAGGAATACTATGCATCCATAAAAAAGAGTGAAATCATGCCCTTTGCAGCAGTATGGATGCAGCTGACGGCCACTATCCTAAATGAGATAATACAGAAGGAGAAAAGCAAATACCACATGTTCTCACTTATGAGTGGGAGCTGAACATTGGGTACACATGGACATAAAGACGGGAACAACAGATATTGGGGAATGTAAGAGGCAGGAGATTGGGAGAAGGAGAGGGTTTAAAAAGTACCTATTATACGTTATCCTTACTTCCTGGATGATACGTTCAATTAGACTCCAAATGCCAGCATCATGCAATACACCTTTTAATAAATCTGTACATGTAGCCCCACTCCCGAACCTAAAAGTTAAAAACATATATAAACAAGTAAAAGGCATGATTTTGGTACATAACTGCACTAATCTACTTAATAATACAGTCCATTAAAAATCACTTTAATTGCTATTGTTGATAACCAAAGTTTCTTCTGATATCTGTTATTTGAGGAAGACTATGGAAACATTATAAAACTTTTCAAGTTGAACCAAAAATAAATAAATAAATAAGAGCTCTAGTTTTTTCCAAATGAATGAGATTAAATGAGAAATACTTATATTTGATTCTCTGCCATAGCTACAGAAAACTCAGAATTAACCTAATGTTTTATTGCTGTAACTATTACTAATCGAGGTTTCCAATAAATCTACTTTCCTATAAAATGTGTGTTTGACATTACTTTTTCTATTTTAATGTATTCTAATTATTTTATTGTAAGAAAAGTCAATTTCCTTTTGGAGATGGGAGAAACATAATTAGTAAATGGTACAAATAGTAAGAAAAATAATCTTTAATATTCATTCCATCAACATATTATCTACATCAATGTCAAAAGCCATTTAATAAAAGTAAGTATTCTCAATAAAACTCTGAGATAAAAAAACTTGAATTTGAAAATTACCAAAACTTAATAGCAAATATTATATCATTAATAATTGGTGTAGTGCTAACATTTCCATTAAAATCAGAAATAAGGCAAGGATATCCCCCATCATTCAAAATTGTTTTAAATAGTGTAGCTGATGTAATAACATTTTGAAAATCAAACAAAACAATACAAATATTAAAAGGTGTATTTTTTTTTCAGTGTTCTACCCATAAAATCCAAATGTCTATAATAGCTAATTAAAATGAGTAAGGTTAATATATAATATATATAAAACAAATGGATTCCTTTTCTCTGTATCTCCAATAACTAAATGGAAATGGAGGGAAATCCTACACTAGTATCAGTAATAAGTGCATAGAATAAATTTGACACAAAATCTAAATTCGTCATGAGAGAAAGGCACAGGATCTAAATTTTTTTTTTTAATCTGTAAAATCTTAAAGGACATAAGACAGTAGAATGACATATTCCTGGATACAGAATCTTAAAACCATAAAAATATCCATCCTTCCCAAATAATGCAGTTTAACTCAATATTGTATTTCTTACAGTGTTTTCATCTGCAAGAAAACATTAACTAACAGTGGCTTAAGTCACATTTAATTCTCTCACGTAAAAACAAGTCTGGAGAGAGGAATACAAGGACAATGCAGTGGTTCCCCAACATGCTAAAAACCCAGGCTAAAATCTTTCCGCCCTAGAATTGCTAATTTGTGGCTTCATAGTTCTGAGGTGGCTACTGCAACTTCAGGCATCACTTCAAGTTCGAAGCAGGGAAGAAGGGAATAAAGGAGTGATGCTGTTTTTTTTTTTTTTTTTTTTTTTTTAATCAAAAGCAAATGCTTTTCTAGAAGTCTACCAGTAGACTTCCAATTACGCTGCATTGGTCAGAGCCACGTCACAGAGCTACCTATAGATGCCAGCAGCCGAGGAAGCGAGCACCCAGCTCTTCCAGTTGTTACAGGAGTGGAAGGGCAAGGAGAACACTGAGAATGAGTATTTGCTTAACCAACTAAGCGTTAATGTATGCCATAAATGATAACTGAAATCCCATTTTTCCAACGAGAATGTAAATTTTAGAAGGTGGGAGTCTAGGAAGCCGAGTGGGAGTGGCACAGAGCTGCTGGGGGTCCTGAGAACCTGAGTTTCGGCAAGCAGCCAGGCTGGCAACTAATATTTAAAAAACGACCACACCAAACAAGACACCTCCTGGTGCTGATCCTACTGGAGCAGTACAGGAAATGGGGTCACAAGCTGTTTGGTCACTCTCATCTTGCAAACCAGGATTTGGAGTGGATCAGTTACGAGATGACAATCTAGAAGCTTATTAGCAATGAGATGGTTCCCTTCATTTAGTGAACATCCAATTCAGAAGAAAAACAACAGTGAAGACATTATGTATTTATGCAGACTACAAATCTAATGAAAGCTATACTCCAAGCAAGATCTCAGTCAGAGTAGGAAATAATTCTCACAACCTTCCAGAAATCGGCTCCACAGGCTGTACAGGAGGCATGGCTGGGGAAGCCTTGAATCATGGCAGAAGCCAAAAGGGAAGGAGCAACTTGAATTAGTGGAACCAAGTGGCTGGTTTCATGTTTCCTTAACTGATAATCATAAGAAGCCAACTCACACACTCGTGATACAGATTGCCGTTCTAGCCAATCATCCAAACGGAGGAGACATCCATATGAGACAAATTAAAATATACACACTGGTAGAAGAGAGCTCCATTGGTAAATTTCCTAGATGTACAACTATAGATTTCATGATATATCTTTCAATAAGGTGACTTGAAAATGAGCTGAAAATCATTAAACGTATTTTTGTTTGATCCTGCCTTTAAACAGTGTATCAGGTAACTTCATTGAAAAAAAATCAGTTATTTGTAATTTTACACATGTTTAAAATATTTTATTGTAATTTTGGTAAGTAAATAAATTTGGGGTCATATTTTTATTTTCTTTAATATGTAATAAAGCTCACATATTTTACATTACTAAAAATAGATTTGAAGCCAATCATTTTATTTTCCCTTATATCAAAAGAAAAGAGTTGAACTGAAAATTTCAATACGTACAATTACAATAGCTAGGTGATTATTTCATGAGTGTTCATACATTAGAGTGATAGTTTATCGCTTATTCAGGAACAAGACTGTGTTTTATCAATATATATCATCTTTAATAGATCAAAATTACTATTTTTTTCTACCTTGAGGAAGTTTATTAAAACTGGATCTTTTTAAAAACAGTGTCAAAACAAGCTTAGTGTTACGTGTCTGATGAGAAGCAATCTAATATGGGGAATATAATCGTCTCATCTTTACCTTCACAGAATACCTACAGCCCTAGGGTTGTCCATATCTTAACGATATTAGTTAAAAATTGCCTCTATAATCTGCTATACATCTCAGTTCTAGCAGAACTCATGGAAGAGTTTCAAATTGTGCCTGACACTGTAGCATTCCCTGGGCAGTCATATATCCCATAAAACTGTAAAAGCATATTAAATTTTTTATATATATTAAAAGATTTTAAAGAAATACGTGGAAATTGTTTTTTCTCCATGGTTTAAAATGAGTAGATTTGGTTTTGTATCTTTTTTTCTCCAGATGTATTGCTTTTTTGGGGGGATGGTTATTTAGCCACAGAACTTAATCAGATTCACTCTTTTTTGCCACAGAACTTACCCAGATTCACAATTTAATTGACTTATCTTGTCAATTAAATTGCCATTAAATCTACACTTCAATGTTATCTAAGATTGCAACATTTTTAATAACAAACTTTCTAGAACATTTTCAAATAATTTGTTGCCAAATCAGGTTTGGGAAAGATTACTCTCTGTGGTTCCTGCACTGCTGGGTACATGAAAGTATTAAATAGTGAATATTATTCTTAAAAAAAGGTGGGAGTCTTTACCTTGCTCATAAATTATCTATTGGATACATAGCATTAATGCCAACGAAAAAGAGCCATGCTTTTTAAAATGGCATTTCTAAATGATAGATGCTTTAGTGTATTATAGCCTTACTTTTAGTTTTCAATACTGTGACTAAACACAGAATTATAGAATAGGGAAGGTCATGTGGCCTCACCATTCTCCCAAACCCTTCCCAAAGGTGGTGCCATGACTGCCATTGTCTGGCTGAAATACCACAAGTGAATCCCTTAAGGTTTCTTGAGTGCTTAGTGAGTGTCAGAGACTGGGCTTAATGCTTTACATACATGATCTTATTTGTATTCACAATAATCCCAAAAGAAAGTATCAATATTCCCATTTCACAAATGAGAAAAAAATGAGGCATAGTAGCTCAAAACAATACAATTTAGTGGCAGGGTGTGGATTAGAACATAGGTCAACCTAACTCTGGATTCCAAGCTGTAAAACACCAAGCTTGGGCCCCTAACCTTGTCTTTTGCTCAGATGAAACAAGAAGGCACTATACTGTTCCATTAAAAAAAAAACAACAAAAAAACACCAAGCTTTACCACATCCACTACTATAGCCCATTCCACTGCTACAGGAGGGCTCTTTTATTGGGCTGACCCAATGGGCCACTCCACTATTTGTACTCATTGCCTTAATTCTGGAGGAAAGTGCAGAATTCTATTCACTGTACTACAGGATCACCCTCTGAGACTTCAGAATTATTTCCAAACACTGCTATTTTGGTTACCTGCTTGTATCAGGGTTGTCTAGAGAGACAGGACTAATAGGATAGATATATATATATGAAAGGGAGTTTATTAAAGAGTACTCACTCACACGATCACAAAGTAAAGTCTCACAACAGGCCACCTGCAAGCTGAGGAGCAGTGAAGCCAGTCTGAGTCCCAAAACCTCAAAAACAGTGCAGCCTTCAGTCTGTGGCAGAAGGTCTGAGAGCCCCTGGCCCACCACTGGTGTAAGTCCGAACTTGAAGTCCAATATCCAAGGGCAGGAAGCATTCAGCATGGGAGAAGGATGGAGTCCAGAAGACTCAGCCAGTCTAATCCTTCCACGTTCATTCTGCCTGCTTTTATCCTGGCCACACTGGCAGCTGATTAGATGGCACCCACCCAGATTGAGGGTGGGTCCACCCCTCACAGTCCATTGATTCAAATGTACATCTCCTTTGGCAACCCCTTCACAGACAAACACAGGAACAAGACTTTGCATCCTTCAATCCAATCAAGTAGACACTATTAACCACCACACTGCTTTTGGGTTAGACCGTTGATAGGATTCCCTCTTAAAATGTAGTAGCCAAAACACCACAGAGCTGCTTATTAGGTATACAGACTATCTTGTCAATTAAATTGCCATTAGATCTACACTTCAATGTTATCTAAGACTGCAACATTTTTAATAACAAACTTTCTAAAACTTTTTCAAATAATTTGTTGCCAAACCGGGTTTCCTCCCGTGAAGACTTACAGTTGGCCATGTAAAATTTCAACTGCTTTGATTCAGTTCTTCCACCTAGTTAGGCACAATGTCCTTTAGATGCACATTTATATTTACACATATGCACACAGACTGCGTGCACGTCACCCCCATACACACCACAAAAAACTGAATACGTTTACCTAAATTAATGTTGATTAAAAACAAATACAGTTAGTTCCTTAATCCGTTTATTGAAATAAAAATTAGTATTTCAGTTCAATATTGGAAGCATCAAAGTATTTAAATACTTCTTTATACACACTGTGAAGAAAGAAGCTATAAAAACATTTAACTTTGGTAATTGTGACAATTTGTATACAAATGTCCTATAGTAAAAAAAATTTTTTTCTAACACATATTATAGTAACCAATTCTAGTTAGAAAAAAATCTGAGAATCTGGACCATGATATTAAAATTTTCTTCCTTTGGTAAAGCAGCTGAAAACTGAGAAGCAAGTTTATAATGTCAATTTGTTGTGACTCATGCAAATTAATCTATTTAAAGGATAACTTATGTAGGACATGCTTCTTTCATGTGTTACAATGAGTTTTATTTATGGATTACAGAGAAGCAGAATTAAATCATATTACTTCATCGCTTACAATAAAAAAATAAGTTTTAAGTAGTATTATTTTTCATTGCTCAAATTCTATTAGAGGATTAATTTATAAACTCATGGATGCCATAAAGTATCTGATGAAGAAATTACTTAGAGTCTTTGTTAAAAAAAAAACAAAAAACCTCATTTTTCTTATTTGTAAAATAGCAACCACAAGGTGAAATTGGTTTGTTTTTTTTAAACAACAACACACACCTAGAAGGGATAAAAAAGAATAATTCCCCCCAATACAAATTCATTCTCTATTGTACGAAACTCACACATTCGGATTAGTTTCACCTTCATTTAAAATAAATTAATTCACTTCTGGTGAATTAATTTAGTTTGAATTATTGAAAAAGTTTAAACTTTTCTTTTTAATTGTGGACAAGTCCAATGAACCAGTAAAAAATTTCCAACAATGCTTGGAAAATGTTTCACCCATAAACCAATTTCCTCAAGATATAAGCAAGTTGCAGAAAAAAGAAAAACAATAAAAGTATAGTGAACACTGTAGCTTCAATTTAAAAATAAATCAAAGTATGAAGATTAGCTCGTGTTTGATTTCAAGAATGCTTATCATAAGCAGAACGCTACTGACCTCTTGTGTATCAAGAATGTAACGTAATGCAAGTGCCAAAAATGGTACCTCCTAAACTACTGAAGGACAAGGTTTAAGCAGCTTGTTTTCCCCACTGGGTAGGGATCTGTTAGAGCACAGCACACTTGCCTGAGTGCCTTTATATGTTTGCTGTCTCACAACTTTTTACTGAATCAATAAAGCTGAGTATTTTGATTTTTTTTATTGTTGCTGAAAATATATAGCAGAGACTACAACAAAATAAAGTAATAAATTTAGGACTTTTAAAATTCTCATTTATTTTGGTGAGCCTAAAAAGCAAAAATTTGAGTTTCCAGTTTTAATGTTGGCTATCCAATCTGGATTTCAGTTTTGAAATCCAAAAGTGCTTAATACCAGCAAAGGCCAAACCGAAGTTGGACGTTACTGCCTTAGCGTTACACTACATTGCTTGAAGCAGTCTTTTAATCTCTTAAGTGACCTAAGAACAAAGTGTTTAATAATTTGTGGTGAATCTTTGTTTGCCATCAGATTTCATCCAAGCTTCCTCTGATCAATAAATATTCTACTTAAAAAATCCAACCTTATGGATCTTACAAAGATATTCAGAAATATTTTCAGCAAGTTTTATATGACCCCAATATAAAACAAAGTAAAACGAAACATTTTGAAATGACAAAATTAGTTTACCTAGCCTAAGTTGCTTCAAGGAGGCATTTGCACTTCTTGCCCTGGCTTAGAAACAAACCCTGAAATTAATTTCTTTTATCCAAATCAATTGACCACATTAGTTAATTTACATAAAGATTCTGAGGATACATTTTGATAAATGCTATAAACACAAAATTAAGGCAAATCTGGTAGATATATCAGATAAATAGCACATTTAGAAGGGCCTTTGTTAATAAAATGCCTCCAATGAATCCAGAGGTATAGATTTCAAAGGGCAAGTCTATACCTGTGCACATCTGATTCTCACAGCATTCATGAAAGAGGAGACAATGAAGTTCCCATTTCACTAAAGAGAAAATGAAGGTGACTTGTTCAAGGTCATATAGTCCAATCAGTGGCACAAACACGTTTATCAGTGGCCTTGGAATAGAGTACAGGGCTTTCTATTGGTAGATTAACCTTCCTAACCACACGGAAGAGATATGATCCACGTGTCAAAACAAGCGTGAGTCCCTTTAGGTCTGGAAAATACTCCAGCACAGGTAATGAGCAAAGGCAGCTCAAGATTTGTCACATGCTACATAATTTACAGTATAACACCGGGGAAAGCAGGAAGCTGATGTGAGGAAGGGGGAAGAACAATTTGAAAGATTATAAAATGGCCAAGCTCCTCCAGAACGGTAATAAGCTAAAACAAACTGAAAAAAAGGTCTTATTTGGGAAGCCAATATTCAGACCCAAGGATGGTTGGGAGGAGAAAATGTAGAAGGAGGAAGGCAGGAAATTATCCATCTTTTTTTTTTTTTTTGAGACAGTCTTGCTCTGTTGCCAGTCTGGAGTGCAGTGACATGATCTTGGCTCACTGCAACCTCTGCCTCCTGGTTTCCAGAGATTCTCCTGCCTCAGTCTCCCGCGTAGCTGGGACTACAAGCGCATATCACCCCATACCCAGCTGATTTTTGTATTTTTAGTAGAGACAGGGTTT
Source organism: Callithrix jacchus (assembly GCF_049354715.1). Lineage (NCBI taxonomy): Eukaryota > Metazoa > Chordata > Mammalia > Primates > Cebidae > Callithrix > Callithrix jacchus. The sequence goes on along the minus strand of NC_133506.1, from coordinate 158,280,376 downwards.
TACCATGTTGGCCGGGATGGCTTCGATCTCTTGACCTCATTATCCACCTGCCTCGGCCTCCTGAAGTGATGGGATTACAGGCATGAGCCACCATGCCGGGCCGAAATTATCCAAAGTATTTGGCACGTGTCTATGTTATCTAAATAATCCTGAAATTTCTTTGAGGTAGACAAATGTTAGGAATAAGCTGAGTTCATGTAAAACAAAAGAAGAATGAAACAAAAAGAAAACAATGAGAAGGAATCGCTACATTCCTTCGTTATTTGTAAAAACCTTTTAGAAAAGTGCTTAGATGCCAGCCATTTTATTCCTACGTTTAAAGGCTGACTGATGTTAAGTATCTTACAGGTAATGGACAAGAGCCAAGTTGGGCTTTAAAAAAAAGCCTACCAAAGTTTACAGTATGTTTCTAACTCTTCATACCTTCTTTACTTGGAAATTATTTTCTCCTCGTTGTCCCGTGGTAAGCTCCTCCTGAGTTTTCAAGTCTGAACTTAAAGTCACTTCTCTCATGAAGTATCCATGATTACCTCAGTCAAAAGCACTCCTACTTCTGAAAGTCCCACTATGCTCCAAGATTGCTTTTGCTGTGTTGTGACTGTTTGCCTGCTTGTCTCCCCACTGGACTGTAGGCTACTCAAAAGGCAATTCTGCTTCTCAATTTTAAGTCGTCAAGACACAGCACTCTGTGGGTACTCAAATTAATCGGTAGTTTATCGTATTTACAGTCTCTCAGGCAGTTCATTTTATGTTAGTTGCACGATCTGGAGGTCTGGAGCTCTTCACGTGAAATTTAATAAATTATTCTGCAAGCTCACTTTTATTCCCATTTTTTTTTATCCAGGGAGAATTAGTCTATCAGGGCAAATAATGAGGTTACAACCTTAGTCTCTCTTTCCAACCCCATTTTTTAGTTACATTCCCTTCATTAAAATATCCTTATGCACTTTAAGTAAAACTAAGTCTCAAGAGGGCAACAAAAACGTATGATTGATTCTTAATGACATAAAAACAAACCGTTCTGATTCTAGATCAGGTAAAAATCAACAACTTTTGTGCTTGAACATCATTTTTCATGATGTGCTGAAAGCTCTTGGTGAATTTGAGAATCTGAATTGCCACTTGAAATATTTCCAGGAAGGACACATTATGAACCAAATGGAGTAACGTAGCTATTCAAAGGGACATATTTTTGTACTTGTTTTGCTCCAATTTCTGCTACATAGACTGCTCCAGTCTTTCTGTCAACTTCTAGGAGATGCGGCAAAACTTGATCTGCTAGTTGGATTGTGCTGATCACAGAACACTCTCCAATGCTTCCCACAGGGGGCGCTGCTACAACCGAGAGCCTGCTAAGATTCAGCTGGGCCACAATCAAGTACTTCCCATCAGGAGTGAATCTAAGGAGAAAGACATGTTAAATGTCTGTGAAATAAACATAAGGGTATTTTTTTCCACGTTTTAATCCCCCACTGTGCCAAACAACAGTAGGCAACTACTTGCTGAATGATTCTTTTAAGGAGAATTTTAATTTGATCTAATTCTGTATATGAGGGAGTAAGGTGTGCATGATAATCTTTGGCCAAGCCAAAGATTAGCTTAAATTTTTTTTAAGTATCAATATCATAGTCTTACTCAAAATGAAACTAATGAAGAATTGATGTTAGGCTAGGTTTGAATTTTGTCCTGTGTTTAAAAATTTACCAAGTAAAGGCTAGAGGAGAGGTCATTTCTTGTTTTCACTTGATCTGACATCTGAAAATATCAAATATCAAATTTCTCTGTATAATTCTATTTTCCCCTAATTCAAAATTAACAATAAATATTTTAAACTTTCAGCTAGCTATTCAGAGAAAGTGAGTTCCGTGCACTAACTAAAACAAGCACTTTGTAATAAAAAGAAACAATTACCTGACTGCAGAAGGTCCCTCTTCTGTGAAACAATTATTCCATGCTCCTAACCACTCCCCAGTGTCTTTATCAAATACTTGGATTCTTTTATTTCCTCGGTCAGCTACCCACACCTGAGAAACACACAAAAAAAGTCAATTGAAAAATATCCATAGTATGAGAAGAAAAAAAGGGAAAAGAATGTTTATTTTCATTAGTTTCACATACGTTATCTCACTTAATACTTAAGAAGATTCCAAAGATGGTATTATAAGTCCGATTTTCAGATGAAGAAAAACTAAAGTTCAGAAAGGTTGACTGCCTTCTCTCAAGTGAGCTTACAAATGGGAGAGGCACAACCCAAAGCTGCCTTAACCCAAAGCTTATAATACTGTCTACTGTTTGAAATGTATGAATAACTAAAAAGCTGAAGTACTCTATCATAATGCAGAGGATCAGTAGATACTGAAAAGTAACAATATTCATTCATTTCTCTAACGAGCATTCATTTTTCAATGAGTACTACTGGCTTGTCAGCTCCTGGGCCAGGCAACATGACAAAGAAAAGCAGCCTTACTTCTCAAGAGCTCAAGGCAGCAGAAGATGAGGTACTCATTCATACTGCAGTATCATTAAACCCATACCTGCTATTACCAAGATATGTCCAGAGTGCTGAACCAATTAAAGAGGAAGCTTGAGATATTTTAGCAACACATAAAGAATGGCAATAGGTTTCATTTTGGTTTGTTGTAGGCTGTAATGGGTTATTAAGGAAATTGTTACAAGACAATAAGTGAGATGCACTCTAAATGACATTTCATGGCTACATGCACGCAAGTTAAGGCGTACATAAAGGGAAATGGTTTTTGATGACTCGTGGCCAGGACTGTAGAGAGGTATGAAAGAATGGACTGGGGGTGGGTCGGTCCTCTTTACTTCTACCTCCCTGCTTTTGGTCCTTTGGATTTCTTGGATTTATGGATTGAGAGATTATGTCTTCACAGCTAACCCTGACTACATCTTCATCAATGTGTGTCAATGTTGATAGCCACTGAATTCATCTCCAATCAGAAACAAATGAAGACTCACTAGATCATTTTAGAAAGGCTGTTGATGCCTAAATGAAGCAATTTCTCAAGGTCTTTTCCTAATCTATGATTCTTTACTAAGGATGGGTTTTCTTAAAGATTTTTAGATTAGTATCTCAGACAAATGACCAAGGAGGAAATACGGTTTACACCCTAGGATGGAATGATACTTTAGATTGTTAGCATCATCTTTCCTGCTCAACACTCAATGCATTTTGATTATGGGAAATCCTGTTTAACACAAAACAACAAGTCTTTAACTCTGGAATTGATTAACCTTTCACAGAGGATTGTGCTAATGATTAACTGAGTTGGTTATGTAAAATGCTCAGAACAGAATTGCTACTGTTATAAAGCACACCTGTGTAAAACTGACAGTCTTTGTTACTCCGGAATGCCAAAGTACCCCATCCAATGATTTCCGAGGCCTTTTAGAAGGGTGTTCCTCACCATGATTAATTTACCTGGGTTGAGGTCTTGCATGCTCTGAAATTTGATTTTTTTCTTAGCACACAATGAGTTACCCATGCTCAGGAGGATAATGTGTAAAAGCATAATCCCAACTTTCTGGTTCCCAATTTACATACAAAGTTCACATGGTTGGTTAACATCTTATGGCAGATCAGAATATTTAATGACATTCTCGGCCAGGCACGGTGGCTCAAGCCTGTAATCCCAGCACTTTGGGAGGCCGAGGCAGGTGGATCACGAGGTTAAGAGATTGAGACCATCCTGGTCAACAGATTGAGACCATCCTGGTCAACATGGTGAAACCCTGTCTCTACTAAAAATACAAAAAATTAGCTGGGCATGGTGGCGCGTGCCTGTAATCCCAGCTACTCAGGAGGCTGAGGCGGGAGAACTGCCTGAACCCAGGAGGTGGAGGTTGCAGTGAGCCGAGATGGCGCCATTGCACTCCAGCCTGGGTAACAAGAGTGAAACTCCGTCTCAAAAACAAACAAACAAACAAACAAAATTCTCATTCTTGTCAATCAATTATGATTAGGAAGCCAAATCACAATTAGAAGTTTGTTTGCTGAGCACTGAATCAGATGTAGAAATGGATTAAATGCCTAATGGTATGAAGGTAAGGAGCCTAATGTATCCATTGTGTGTCAAGACATTTAGTCATTTAATAAATAAGTATGACTATTATGTACTAGGCACTAAGATATAAAGCAAAAGAGATTCAGTAAATGCTTTCAAACAGCCTACAATCTATTAGGGGAGACAGACAAATGATTATAATATAGCATGATAGTTACTATGATAGGAAGTACAGGCTGCTATAGGGAAAGAGGAAGAGGAACTAATATACAAATTTTTTTGGTGGGGGTTCGTTGTAAAAAGGTAACCTCAAAAAAGTGAGATCTATGCTTAGAAGTTGAGTAAAGGCAAAAGAGATAGTAGTGAGTGGGGTAGAAAAGAGAGAAACTGACTGAAATGTGTTAGCTAAAGCTTTCTGTTCCCTAAGCAGAGTGGAGCTAGTGAGGACAAGAGTTTGCCTAGGTAACTCTTCTTGAAACTTCCAAGGTTAACTTCTCCCACTCCACTTTAGATCAGTACATATTTTTCCCTTGAGAACTGAAAAGACATTCAAACACTTTCAGTGAAGTTTTTCTAGTAAGAGGGCAACTTTTTCTTCCAGGTAACTTTATTTTCAGATCCATTATTTGTTCCTTCCATCCTTCAAGTGACATAGGAAATACATTTCGCTCATTTCTAAATATTTGGGGAACCCCTCACTGTAGGACTCAAACATTTGTAAGAAATATGTGTGCACGCCCAGCCCCAGAGTAATTGCCCAAACATACCCACTAACACACATGTATGCCACAATCTATATATATACACGCCCAGACACACACACACACACACACACGCACAAACATATTCAGACACATAGTCCCAGACACAGTGACACTGTATTTTTACCCGACCAGCTGAATCAAGTGTAACACTATGAGGTATGTTGAACTTAGCAGGCCCTGTCCCATTTTCTCCATGCAGCCAAAGGATCATGAAATCTATAAATGGTAAAAATATATAGTCAGAGCACATATAGAATGTCTCATGTATTTGCATATTTTATGAAACAGGTTACAAATAGCGATTTAATTACATGACTGGTTCGCTTGACTATGCTTTCTCAGCTTCCTGTCCATATGCCCATTTCTTACGATTCATTTTTTCACAAGTTCCTTCTCTGCTTTAGGCAATTAATCTACCTCTTTAATTATGATCTCCACTTGAACTTTTCATGACTGCTTCTAAATCATTGTTTAAGGTTTATCCCATCCTCTCCCTTCCCAACTAACCTGTTATTTGATATTAGTATTCCACAGACCTTAAAAATTCACATTATGATTTTGCCATCTATCTCCTTCATTACCCACTATGGTGGGTTCAACTGTGGTCCTTTAAAGAGATGTCCAGGTCCTAACTCCTGAATACCTGGGAATGTGAGGCTATTTGAAAATAGTTTTTTAGATAAAATTAACTTATGGAGCTCATGAGATCATCCTGGATTTTGGATGGGCTATAAACCCTTGTTGAGAGAAAGAAGGAAAAGACTGAAGTAAGAAAACACACAGAGAAGGGGCCACCATGTAAATATGGAGACCGAAGTTATGTTGCCACAAGCCACGGAGTGCCTGAGCTGCCAGAAACTAGAAGTGGCAAGGCAGGGCCTTTAAAGTGAGCATGGCATTACCAGATTTCTGACTTCTGGATTCCAAAACTGTGAGAATAAATTTCTGTTGTTTAAAGCCATGCAGTTTGTGGCAATTTGTTATGGTAACCACAGGAAACTAATACACCCATATTCAATCTGTCTCCTAGATTTGGTTATGTCTTTCACTGAATGTTTTGGATTCTTGCTTTATCCTTACCCTATCTCCCTTTTAACTTTTAGCAACCAAATTCAGTTACTAAATGATAAACTGACTACACAGCCTCCAAATGACAGATCCTGAGAGAGCGTCTCATAAAACTGCTACTGTGACATCACTTGCCTACTAAGAAAACCTCAAAAACTCTTTATAGGCAAAAACATGGCTTTAAAAATCCTCAAATAAGCTTTCAAAAACATCCCAAATCATATTTTCTGCTGCTGAAAAAGTGCATCTTTACCTTCTTTCCTGCTAATAACTGCCTGTAGACCATGCATGATAAGCCCTCCATGAATGTTCCATCCATCCTTCCTTCTCTTCCCACCAAAACCAGTTTAGCTCAATAACTACTTTCTTCATGACAGTTTGTTCTATTTCTTCAGGCAATTTAGTTTCTCCTCCTAAGTCCATTTTGCTTTAAGAATCAATACCATAGACTATATACATTTCACTGTTTCATATATAATAGATCTGTACCTCCTGGTACTAGAGAGGACACAGAGAAGGCACTCAATAAAATGTTTGCCAATTAATCAGCCCGTAGGACACTTGATTCTGGGATTCCAGGTTTCTAATTTCTACATTCCTAATTGAATAGGATACACACTTATCTCCTGAGTCCACTGTAAATTCTCACACCGTTGCTAGTTACTTTTGGAGGAATCTCCTGGCCTTTGGTGAAGAATAAGTTGGCCTGTTATCAGAATCATTTATTGTGGGCAATCACACCTATCTGTTTTTCAGTTTTCTCATAGTAATACACTTAGCTCTTTACATACCACTTCATACACAACACTTAAAACATTACACCAAGTATCAAACAAATTAAATCCAATTTATAATATTTTTATAATACCATAAACGAGCCACATACTTTGGGACAGTTTGATCAACCTGTTATTCAATCCTCCATCTCCATCCACAATGTAAATATCTCCTGTGTCCTCTACATATAGTTCTGCCGGGTTATCAAACTGCAGGGGATTCAAACCAGTGCCTTTTTTGCCTGGAGTACCCAAGACTTGAACAAGATCACCGAAGGAACTATATTTTTTAACAGTATGACCATAGACTCCTATAAAGATAGATATGTACATCTCACAAATAAAGCCACCATACAAACATTCAGATTTTTCAAGTAAGCTAAGAGCAAAAATGTGATAGAATTAAACAGTAATAAATAGTTGAAAAATTTGATAGAACTAAACCATAATAGGCTTAGGAAATTACATATTATAATTGACAAACACTAACTTCTTCGTAAATTACAGCCTTATGAATTAAAATCTCCATTAGTCCAAAATAAGTAGGTTCTAAATTAAATAACATCCATATAATTGACTCATTATACAGAAAACTGAGAAGGTTAACAAATTATTGGTGCACCATTTTCTTTTTTAATCTTATGAACTTGAATAAACATTGCTTATAAAAGGAAATCAAGAAGAAAATGTAAAGGCAACAACTTATATTTGAAACTGTTATTTCAATCATTCATATACAGATCTTAAACTTCAGTAAGTCAACAAAAACTTTCTCTATGGTACAGATCTTTTTTAAACTGCATTTTCACCTTGTGGAGGAATTCAGAATTCAATCCCTCAACATTTCTTTGCTAAGAAGAAAATAATCTTTCTAAATCATGAGTGTCTTATTTTCTCATGTTAAAATTTCTTCAAGTTAAAATATCTTACAAGCAAGAAAATAAAGCAGAATATTAATAAGTGAATATCATAAAGTAGTTAACAGAAATCAACTTGAAGGTATATATACCAAATTAATTGACAGGTATTCAAAAGACAAACTAGATACACTGAGTTTACCAGAAAGTGAATCAGCTTGCATTATAATTCTATCTTAAATGATTTATTTATTATTATACTTTTGGACAGTTGAGCTAAAGTTTATAGCAATAAAAAAAGCAATAAAAAACACACAAGCCTCAAAGTTTCTAAAAACTAGCAAAAAAGACTATAAACAAACAATTTTTTTATTTTAAAAAGGGCTAATTTTTAGCCATATTTTTCATTACAGGAAATCTATTCCTTTGGGAAATAGGAACATAAAACTGTCTTCAGATCTCTGGGTAGAAAATTAGCTGTAATGGAAAGAATGAAGGGATTGTCTGTGCTCTTTCTATTTCTGGAAATCAATGAAGTCTTATTTTTTAAAATTACATGAATAAAACGAACTAAAAGGTCTTTAACAGTGGATCTTCAGGAAAAAAGTGAAAATAGTAAACTCTCATTACAATTCACTCAGTAATAATCTATAGATTTTTTTGGTTTAACCAAAATCTCACCATCTAAAACACAGCATGAAATAAATGGGTCATCAGCTGAGGCCCAGAAATTTTATGGGTTCTGAGAACAGCTGTGATAATGGCACTACTTATAGAAACTGAGACCTCATTATCTCTAAAGAATAGTATGTGAGGCCGGTCTTGGTGGCTCACGCCTGTAATCCTAACACTTTGGGAGGCGGAGGTGGGCAGATCATGAGGTCAGGATATCAAGACCATCCTGGCCATGGTGAAACCCCATCTCTTACTAAAATACAAAAAGTTAGTTGGGCGTGGTGGCGTGCACCTGTAGTCCCAGCTACTCAGGAGGCTGAGGCAGGGGAATCGCTTGAATCTGAGTGAGGAGGTTGCAGTGAGCCGGCGCAGTGAGCCAAGATCTGCCACTGCACTGCACCCTGGCGAAAAAGCAAGATTCCGTCTCAAAAAATAAAAAACGTATCTGAATTAGCCAGAACTGTAGAAACAGGATGCCCTTCAATTCATGAACATAACTGGGCCAAGGAATACTAGAAATACTGTCTTTATAATCCCCTTTCTTCCTGAATTCCTCGGGTAATGCCAGGATAGCTCAGATATTGCCTTGTCTTAAGCTACAGCCACAGGCGAATTGTTTCTCTGAAAACTTTCTCCATAGCTGCACATTCAGTTGTGCTCACTTCATTTTTCAGCTTTTTCTATTAAAAATATTTGATGGCAGGAAGATTTCAGACATGCTTCGGTCAGTAGAATTTCAAAAACATTCCCACCCAGTTTCTGCAATCTTTGCACTTTGAGCAATGAAGCAGTTACGATTTCACAATCTTTTATGGACGATAACTGGAAAAGGAAAAGAAGAGTCAAGGACTCCAGTCATTGCTTTTAGAGACTGCCACTTTATTTGGCTTCAGTGAAGAGGTTTAGTTATTTAATCGGAGAAAACAACTGATGCTTTAAAAAGTCCCTAGACAAGTTCAAGGAAAGATCATACTAACAGGCTCCTTGTCAAATTTCTTAATTCCACAAGATAAAGTTAAAAACATATGATTTCATGAATCGTTAAAGAAATTACAATTGCATTCGGCAACTCTGATTTTAAACAATACAACCAAGGACATGTGTAAAGATGCGATTTCCAGCAAGATAATTTAAGATATTACTATACATACCACTTCCTACATCCGTGATCCAGACGGATTGTTCATACTGTGTACTTGCTGCAAATATACCATGAGGCGAGTCAACTGTATAATTCCAGGCTCGTAGAAAATATCCATCCTCTGTGAACACTAATATCTTTGGGATGTTATCCCCTCTCTGAAGGTATACAAAAAATAAAAGATTAGTTTTAAGGAAAGGTCATCTGTATCTTGACGAAGAAAAACATTAACTGAGAATTTTACTAATGTTCAAAATCTAACATAGCTTTCACATTCGAAAGCAAAATACTTGAAACCAACTCAAAAATAAATCGCACAATTAGCATGATAAAAATGCATATGGTCAGTTACCACAGCAAGACTGGAAGGCTTTCTTTGTGCTCATAATTTGCTTTTTAATCCCAATTTTACTTACTTGAGCTACGTAAACCAATCCGTTGAGGGAGTCAACTGCAGCACAAAATGTTGCTCCGGTAAAATACTCCGGGTGCTTAGGCCAATCCACATCCAGCCGGTAAAGAATTTCCTCAGCTCTCCAGGAAACTGCAAAAGTAAAGTTCCTCAAAACCTTAAATAAAACCAGACAATTCAGATTGAGTTTACCCTCTAGGTAAGGAAAAAAAGAGCGGGAGGGGGTAACGAGGCTTATTGTGAAGCATGCCTTGACAACTAGGAGTTTGCTACACTGAAATAATTCCAAAGAAATGGGCTTATACACTTTAAGACCAACACGACCCCATACAAGTCTGCAGATTATTTGAGGGTGTAGGAGGAGTTGGGAAAGACAGGAAAATGGCGATGTAACACATACAAATTTTTAAACTTAAAGAGTCAAGCAGTTCGGACCCAGATGCAGGCTTTGAAACAAGCTACTGAGGGAACCAGGGCCTGCCTCCTCCATCCCACGACTGGGGCGACGCCTCCCAACAGGGTCATCCGCACACCCGACAGTCATTTCCTCACTACCCAACTCACTGGAGAGCGACAAAAACGCGAATGCAAAACCAGAAATGCAAGAAAGAAGCCAGCACCGGCTACGCAGACCCAGAATCTCGCCATGACCAGACGGGAAGCCAGGCGAGGGAGACGGGTCCGCAGATGTCTTGGGGAGGGCTGGACAGCCTCAGGCTCGAACGGTTCCTTGAGGCACAGAGGGTCACCCCCGGGCCCGGGGCCGTATCTCCAATTTCCCCTCCCGGGAGGCACGAGCTCTGAGTACGAAAAGGAACAGAGACCAGGGCGAATGAAAATCAAAGAAGACCAGTTCCGGATTTCGTGTGCATTTCGGGGTCCCCGCCCTCATGTCAGATGCTTCGGACTGACCCAGTGAGCACCCTTTCCCGCCCTCGGGGCAGTCTGCGCCGCTGACTTCCCGTGGCCACCAAAGTATGGGAGCCCGTAAATATGCCTTAATCACTCGCCATTTTTTCTTTTTAATTCAGACCGCAAAATCCAAACATCGCACACTCAAACACGACGTGTAATGGGGATAACATTCAAAATAATGACTGCTGGACTTCGGGAAGGATTTTTGCCACATCCTTTTCCTGTCATCCAGGCATCCGCTGTGGATGCCTATGTTCCCACACCAGGACCCCACCTCTGGCTTTCAGGAAAGAGGGGCCCAAGCTGGCGGCGCAGTGTTGAGTTTACTTGGGCGCGACTGGCCGTATCGTAGGTCCCCAAGAGCTGGTGGGGGTTGTAGGGGTAACCAGGCAGGGCGCCCGGCGCTGTCGGGGCTGCGTTTTTCCGGAGTCCCCCTATGCGAGGCCGTGCCCCTCTTCGCCCGGCTCCCGGTGCTCTCCAGCCGCCGGCCCGTTCCCGGAAGCCGCAGCAGCTGGTAACAAAGAGCCTGCCGAGCCGCCTGCTGCCGGGGCCGAGGTACCCAGGAGTCGGGCGGAGCGGCTGGGGATGAGCGCAAACAGGGCCATGTGTCCGGGTTCGCGGCGGTGAGGGGCGCGGCCGGCGGCCGGAACGCAAGTGGCGGGTCGACAGACCGGCGCCTCCCTCCCTGCCGCCCGCGGGACTCCGAGTGCAGGTGCTTCTGCTTTGCCGGCCGCTTCACCTGGAAAGGCGGCTTCAAGAGCTTCCTCCGGCGACACCTTGCCCTCCCTGCAGGGAAACGGCGCCCAGCCCCGCCGCCGAGCCGCGGGTTTCTCTGCAGGACTCAGGACCTGGCGCTTGCCCGAGGTACCCTGAAGCATTGTGTGAATACGCTGGGGAAGCCTGATTGGAGTAATTTTTGCTTTTAATTTAAAAAGTTTTTCCGAGTCTTAGTTTTGAAAAAAAAAAAAAAATTTTTTTTTTTTTTTTTTTGCGAAGTTTGCAATACTCTCTACCTCTTCGCATCTTCTCTTGCTCGTGGAGTCCTCCTCAGCTATAAATATTTTTACTATCGACGGAACAGACCAGGGATGAACGTGTTGTAATTGCAAGTATAACTGTTTAAAACCACAGTCGGGATAGTAGTCAAGATGGATAAAAAGTCCTTTGAAATGGTGCTGGATGAAATTAGAAAGGTAATTACACTCATTCCATGACTTATTTTGTGAGAGGTGAATTCTCATGGTTTAGACTCTGAGGTACTGTGTAGAGATTGTGCAGAATAAGGGTCCTAGGATTGCCAGATTGGTTTGAATTCTCACGTGTAATGGCGGAGTTTGTATCTTGATACGTTTCCAATATAAATAGAAATTAAGTTAGGTTAACGCTAAATTTGAGACTCAGCGTGGTGTCGTGGGAATTGTATTCCCACGGCCCTCAGTTCCGACGCCGGCTTTACAAATCCTTAATAGCTCTGTACTTTTGGGTAGGTAGTTGAATATTTTTGAGTTTATCATCTTTCAGTACCACAAGAGTGACTGAAAACGAGAGGTAATACTCAGAAAGTTTTTTTATGGTAGTTGTGATGGGATTTTCAAATCTAAGCATTAGGTAGAACATATTTGTTGCGTTCGCCATGCAAAATTCGTGTCCTGATGATAACTTTAAAGGCATTAAGTTTAAAGTCACGTTCTTAGGAATTGGCCATCAATAACTTGAGTTTCAAAACTTTTTTTCTCCTGCTTTCTGAGTTTTTGCTGCTTTTTGAGGCTGCTGTGCGGATCCCACCTCCCAGGTGAACCAGACAGCAACAATTCTAGAAGGTAGTCGAGCCTAACAGTATCTCAAGCACAAGAATAGCGAGAAGTTACTTATTTTAAAATGTAGGGACTTGATGTACCATTTTTACATCAACACACGCTGCGATTATTCTTTCGTCATTTGCATACCTTTACGACCCTGGACTGAAACGGAAGGAATCGTTCCCGTGTGCTCTGGTGCTTATTTATTTCAGTTTACAAAGCTGTTATTAAAATTGTCTCTGGGCTTGCTGTGTTACTTTGTTTTTATACAGCTTTTTTCTTTTTTCAAATTGACGTGTTGAGTTTTTCATATTTGATAATACTGAACTTTTTTTGAACAAATTCTGCTTTTGCAAACCCAATGTGTCCAATTAATTTTTGGACTAAAATGTTGCTTTACTAATTACATGCCTAGAAATTTGTCACAGTTTGTTCTCTAGCTGATTTTTAATTACTTTTCGTGAGAAAATAATTTGTGAGTCCAAGTAAACCAGCAGATTTTTACTTTTGGAAGATAACGGTTGTCGGTGTGCACATTTACTTCCAAGTGTCTAAAAATGTCACAGTAAATTCTAAAGAGGGGAACAGGAAATTTTCCAGATATGAAAGTCCTGTTCACATGAGATGGCAACTTAAGTCTGCATTTCTGGTCCGCAGGTATAATATGTCTTCTACTGACTTTGGCCAAATGATTGAATACATGAACATTGTCATAGTCGATTAAAATTGAATAAAATATTGGCATGTCTAAATATGAGCATTACTACTGTTTTTTTAAAAATTGCTCTGAGACTTTTAAATGTAAGTCAATTTAAACCAGGTCATCTCTTGAGTATCACAGTGAGTTTATATAATAGATAATACTCATTGTCACTATTGTCATTTAAAACAGAGGCATGTAAGAAGCCACTGGGAGGAGAACTAGGAAGCGGAATAGAAAGGGGGAAAAACAATGCGTAATTAGTTCTTCAATAAGGAGGGAATGATAGCTATTAATTGCTGAGCACTTACTTTGTGGACCTGTTTTTAAGCACTTTCTCCAGTCATTATTTCTTTTGATTCTCCTTACAACCCCTGAGATAGGCACTATACTTGTCATTTACGGACGGTAGCCTGCTTTCTGTGAGGTTAACTAGTCAGCTCAAGTCTCCCCAGCTGGTAAGTGGGGAGGTCCAGTATTCAAACTCTGCCTGCGGAACACATGCTGTCCTGCCTGGGGTTACAGCTGAACCTCTCAGGATTGGCATCAGTACAATCCAAGATTTTATTCAGAAACTTGTATTTGACTGTGTCTGATTATTATATTGATAACCAAACTTCTAGGTGAATATTATTTGGAATGCTATTTTCTCCCATTTCAGTGAATATTGAACTACTGAGCACCCAGCATATTTCAGTTGACTGGTAGAATACTTTCTCCTAGCAGAATGATATATGTGAGAAGTACAATTATTATAATTTTTTTGTAGTACAAGCAAAGGAATTCGTTTTTGTTTTTTTTTTTTTTTTTTTGAGACGGAGTTTCGTTCTTGTTACCCAGGCTGGAGTGCAATGGCGCGATCTCAGCTCACCACAACCTCTGCCTCCTGGGTTCAGGCAATTCTCTTGCCTCAGCCTCCTGAGTAGCTGGGATTACAGGCACGCGCCACCATGCCCAGCTAATTTTTGTATTTTTAGTAGAGACGTGGTTTCACCATGTTGACCAGGATGGTCTCGATCTCTTGACCTTGTGATCCACCCGCCTCGGCCTCCCAAAGTGCTGGGATTACAGGCGTGAGCCACTGCGCCCGGCTGAATTAGTTCATTTTCAATGATTAGTGGCTACCAATTTAGGATAGCTGTTTCCATCTCTAAGCCGGGCAAATAGCTGCAAGGGGAGCATATGTGATTTAGTGGACTGTAGATAGTGCTGCATCAAAGCCACCAACTTCTCTCTCACTCACTGACGGGTTCCATAAAGGAAAGGAACCGTCATTTACTGAATACATAATAATGTGTCTGATCTCATGTCCACTGTTACAGTTCTCACAGTAACTCTTTGAGGTTGGTGGTAAATAGTATTCCCTCTGTGAGTGAGGAAACTCTAAGGGAATTAAAATGCCTTTTGAAGTCTACACTGCCAGTTAGTGGCAGACACAGACATTGATGAGTAACATTGTTACTCAGATGAGTAACAACATCTGTTATGTTTAATCTTAAAATCTTAAAAATGAGAATTTGATTGGATTTCGGATGTTTCGAAACTCTTTAATTACATATTTAGGAATTCTATATGTAATGCCTACTAATGTTGAATTATATCTATTACAGTTTTATTCCCTGTCTTTGTAGAAGTTGGTAGGGAGGCCCAGAAGATCTTCCTGCTTGCTCAGTGTTTCCCTCACAGTATGGAACCTGGAAATGTGGAAGGAAGGTCTTCTCACCACAGTGACCTTGGTTCCTTGGCATGATGGGGCTGAAGTAGACCTGCCGCTGTTTCGTTGCTGAGGCAGTTTTGATGTATGCATATTCTGTGCTGCTTACGTATATTAATGATGTTTTACTGTGTGTGTGTGTGTGTGTGTTCTTTTTTAGGCTGTTTTGACAGAATACAAATTAAAGGCAATTGAATATGTGCACGGATACTTTTCTAGTGAACAGGTATTCCTCATTATTTATTTAAACAAAGCCTTCTTTTTACACCAGTATTCTGGTTAATGTCTATTTATCTGCGGGCCAAATTCAAAATTGCTTTTACCTTTTTGCTGTATTTATGCAGGAACTCAAGAAGCTCTCAGTTTTGACAGAAAACTTTACAGAATTTGTAATTCAGGGACTAAACACCTCTTGACTTTTACCCCAATTCATATTCTAAAGTAATTTTAAATACAGGCTCTTAAAGCAATTCAAAGTGGTGTTTATGATTCTGGGGACAATATCAAAGATTTAGAAACTTGTAATGGTAAATTTGCCCAAATTTATATAGTTACATGTAAGACAATAATTGTAAAATCATCATGTGATAGAAAATGTGAATAAATAATGAAATAGGTTTTTATATGAAGCCACTACATAAAAATTTTAGCAATAAGAAAAAAATACACAGTGTTTATTTCTGTAATTGCCAGAATACTAACATTTTAAGCATGATAGTGAAGACTCATTCCACCTTAGGGGAAATTTGCTAATTAAAATATATGTGTATGTCTATACACATACACACATACAAGGGGGCATGTTTCTGAGGGATAGTTGGAAAATTCTTGATACAGAAATCAGACATAAATATTAATAGAAATCTTCCACTTTGCTGAAGTCATTAAAAAGTCTATTAAGCCACTTTCTAAATGAGCTTATTAAAGATTTTTCTATCTTAGATATAGGGGCTTGTAAAATTTATGGTTGGTAAAATATAACATTTATTAGATAGTAAAAACATTTTCATAAAAGTAAGAACATACACACTTACTAGATTAACTGGAAAGTATACATGATGCTTATTTACTATATATATCTCTTTGTAAGAAGTAAAAAGTATTTTACTCCCTTCACATACCACTCTCGTTTGCGCCATTGACCTTGCTTTGTAGAATAATTTGAACCTTAGCATATTTTCAGCAACTGTCTTCTTGTATCACTTTTTTCTCCCTTTGGAACATCTTTGGAGGCGGTGAAACAGGGTGGTGGTGATCATGCTGAGACTTCAGTGTCCTGAACTTTATTTATTTTTTTTTTTGAGACGGAGTTTCGCTCTTGTAACCCAGGCTGGAGTGCAATGGCGCGATCTCGGCTCACGGCAACCTCCGCCTCCTGGGTTCAGGCAATTCTCCTGCCTCAGCCTCCCGAGTAGCTAGGATTACAGGCACACACCACCGTGCCCAGCTAATTTTTTGTATTTTTAGTAGAGACGGGGTTTCACCATGTTGACCAGGATGGTCTCGATCTCTGGACCTCGTGATCCACCCGCCTCGGCCTCCCAAAGTGCTGGGATTACAGGCTTGAGCCACCGCGCTCAGCCGTGTCCTGAACTTTATACCCTGTACTCACCTCGTACTGGTTGGCCCACAATGCTTCCTCATTTGTTTGAAGTTCTTAGGTGGTGGTGGGAGCTGGTCTGAGCTGTACGCTCCGAGCTCTCATATGATGTTATAGTTTAGGGGCTGCTAGAGTAATTCATGTTGATTCTTAACATTTTTAAGGGACTAGATTTATAATTTGAGTTTATGGCCTCCAGATTCAAGTTGAAGGGCCTACTAGGACTAAAGTTAGTGGACCTACACTAAAACAAAGCACTGTGCCCTTGTGAGTGCTATTGTCCCCTAAAGTTGAAAAATTTTCCATTCACAGTACATTTTCATATTCCTAAGCCAACGTTTTATCCCCATCTAGTACTTTTCAACCATCCTTTTCTTTTTTTTTTTTTTTTTTGGAGACGGAGTTTTGCTCTTGTTACCCAGGCTGGAGTGCAATGGCGCAATTTCGGCTCACCGCAACCTCTGCCTCCTGGGTTCAGGCAATTCTCCTGCCTCAGCCTCCCGAGCAGCTGGGATTACAGGCACGCGCCACCATGCCCAGCTAATTTTTTGTATTTTTAGTAGAGACGAGGTTTTACCATGTTGACAAGGATGGTCTCGATTTCTTAACCTCGTGATCCACCTGCCTTGGCCTCCCAAAGTGCTGGGATTACAGGCTTGAGCCACCGCGCCCGGCCAACCATCCTTTTCTTCTTAGGATACTTTCTTTTTCCTATATTGTGTATTTTCTCTTTCTCTCTAGACCAGTGCTGTCTAGTAGAACTTTCTGTGTTGGTAGAAATGCTCTCTATTTGCAGTGTGCATTATTGTAGTTAGCAGCTTCACATAGCTCTTGAACACTTACATGTGGCTTGTGTCACTAAGGAACTGAATTTTTAAATTTGATTTTAAGTGATTTAAATTTACATAACCACATGTCACTATTATGTTAGCACAGTTTAGACATTGATGCCACATGTATCATCTGGGTCTGGGCTGCACATGCTGAATAATAATTTCAAGTACTGAAATAAATCTTACAGAAATGTTTGCAAACATGGCTGACATTAGAGCTAAGTTAGTTGTTTGTTTTCAGGTGGTTGATTTGCTGAGATATTTTTCCTGGGCTGAGCCCCAGTTGAAAGCAATGAAAGCATTACAGCATGTAAGTATTTATTTTTTCCTTTAGAATGTAGAATTTAAGGATTTTTAATTCTCCTAGTTGTCTATAATTTATTTCACATGTAATTTATTTGCATCAGAAAAGCTGACTCTAAGTGTTATTGTACTTTGATTCAAAATAGTTATGTCAAAAAATTAAAATTTTCCAAACTGCAAATTTAAATTGTATGCCACAGTGTCCTGATTGGCGAGTTAGAGGAACACTTTACTGGCAAGCAAAATACAGGATTTGAACTCTCAATGGGTTTTTGTACTTCTGTTTTTTAATATCCGTCTTCACCATCTTTGTCTTAGAAGAGTTAGCACTGTCAAATACATTCTCAGTGATGATGGAAATTTTTATATCATTGTGGTAGCCACTTGAATGTGCCTTGTCTGAGGAACTATCTATTTAATTCTATTGTAATTAGTTCAAATAGGTACATGTGCTTAGTGGCTACTATATTGGATGGCACAGCTCTAGAGCCTAGGTCAACAGGAGCATCTAGATCACACAGGAGTGTCTGGCCGTGTAGGAAGGTTTTTGAAGCAGTGTCAGGCATGGATATCTTCAGTGGAATCAATTTACAGATCCTTGACTTTCTAAACTGATGAGCCTAAGAAAGTAGCTGGGTCTGTTTGGTGCTGCTTTCTGACCTCTTCTTAAATACTTGCTTTCTTACTGCTTTTCAAGAGTTATCACGCCTGTTCTCTGGGGGTGAAAATGTTTCTCTATGTTCCAAAAGGACAATGTTTTGCTCTTAAGAGGTAAACCAAAGCAAAGAGAGGCTCTGTAAGAAATACTGATAACAGGCTAGGGGTGGTGGCTAAGCCTATAATCCCAGCATTGTGGTAGGCTGAGGTAGGAGGATTGCTTGAGGCCAGGAGTTCTGGCTTAGGGTGGGCAACATAGCAAGACCCTGTCTCTACAAGGAAAAGAAAAAAAATTAAATCAATGGGGCATGGTGGTGTGCTCCAGTAGTCAGTCCTAGCTACTCAGGAGGCTCAGGCAGGGGAATATTGATGAAGGTTTTGCTTTATTTTATCAGGACAACAAACTCATGACAAAGCTCTGAGGCCTGCTTGCCTGTCTCCCTACCTTAGAGTTAAAATTCAGAGGTGAGGAGGGTATCACAGGGACAACTCAATGTACTTGTTTGAATTAAGTTAAGTCTGCCTTTTCTAACAAAGTCAGTTTGATTTGATTGTTTTCACGCTGAAAACTGATTTTGCCAATTCAGTTACATAATGCATATTTCCATAAATTAAATGAGCTAAATTAGTAGTTTCAAAGTTGTTGCAGTTACATAAATGTATTTAGGAAAATTGACCTTTTCTGAGTATTTAAATTTCTGATAAAATCATTAGATGTCAATTTGAAAATATGCAAAGGGGCATACAGTTTTATCAATTCTGGTAGTACATAAATAATAGTATGTGAAAACTACTACAAATTTTAGGAACTCTTGAATATTGATTCTGACCAATATTCTTCTATTGACATTGCTTTTAATTTTGCTTCACTGCTAACATAAATCTCCAAATTGGCCAAATCTTCTGGATGTTTTTCAAAAATAAAGGTACCCTAGTCAAATAATGATGTAACGTTTCCCAGCATCTTGGTGCATCACAATGCATGTTAAGATAAGACTTACAGTTCTGCAGCAGAGGAACCTGTTTATCCGGCTTTTCCTTACCTTCTATGGCTAGTAAGACTTACAGCTCTGCAGCAGAGAAACCTGTTTATCCGGCTTTTCCTTACCTTCTATGGCTAGTAAGACTTACAGCTCTGCAGCAGAGAAACCTGTTTATCCGGCTTTTCCTTACCTTCTATGGCTAGTAAGACTTACAGCTCTGCAGCAGAGAAACCTGTTTATCCGGCTTTTCCTTACCTTCTATGGCTAGTAAGACTTACAGCTCTGCAGCAGAGAAACCTGTTTATCCGGCTTTTCCTTACCTTCTATGGCTAGTAAGACTTACAGCTCTGCAGCAGAGGAACCTGTTTATCCGGCTTTTCCTTACCTTCTATGGCTAGTAAGACTTACAGCTCTGCAGCAGAGAAACCTGTTTATCCGGCTTTTCCTTACCTTCTATGGCTAGTAAGACTTACAGCTCTGCAGCAGAGAAACCTGTTTATCCGGCTTTTCCTTACCTTCTATGGCTAGTAAGACTTACAGCTCTGCAGCAGAGAAACCTGTTTATCCGGCTTTTCCTTACCTTCTATGGCAGTGTAACCTTTTTTGTGTAATACGTTTAACATCATGGAAACACTGATCTGTAGCATACTTAGCCCCTAACTGAGGAGAACAATAATATTTTTCTAACCTTTTAACAAATTAATCTCCCATATGTATGAGTATCACCTTTTTATATCCTTTCTGAGGAAAGTGATACTTCTAATTTTTTAAATTCTGTAAGTAAACACATGGAGAAATGTGGATTCAAAAAAGAGCTTGCAGGAGAACTGAGATCTTTATTAGATCTTCAACTGAAATGGTTACATTGAAAAGAGTTAAGTGTATGTAATTCATTTATTTTTATAACTTTCTTTTGAGTAAGTGGTTTTCACCAAAACTGTGAAATATTTTATCTGAAATGTTTACATTAGAGCATTTAACTATACTTCCAGAAAAAGGCAATTTCTGGCATGAGAGTTTCACATGTTAAAAATAAAATTATTTTTTATGTTAACAGAAAATGGTGGCTGTCCAGCCAACAGAAGTGGTCAATATACTCAACTGTTTCACTTTCAGTAAAGACAAACTAGTTGCTCTTGAACTGTTAGCCTCGTAAGTATTTCTTTTTCTTTTTACGTTATTGGGAAAAACGGTGGAAGCCTTTTAAGTGTCTAATTAGTGTGTTAATGTGTCAAAATTCTAGTCAAATGGAACTCTAACAAAATAAAATCAAAAGCGTAGTGTTACGTTCTGATTTCTTCATGTGAATAAGTATCCAGTGTGCTTATTACACACGTTATAACTTGTAAAATGAGGGGGCTTACCAAGATTGATTTTTTTTTTTTTTTTTTGGTATTTTGATCATTTGCTTTGCCCTTCTACTCTGAAAAGACAGGAATTTAAGAATTAGAGATTCTTCCACTTTGGCAATGTGCTTATTTTTTCTGAGCCTTATTTTCCTCAATTATAAAAATAAGTCTCTTACCCACTTAATAGGGTGATGAACTTTAAATACCAGAAAATCTGTGCAAGTGCCTACCACAGCATTTGACAGAGGACCCTAATGAATGTAAGCTCAAAGAGAAAAAGACCTAAGTGTTGCATAATTGAAGAGTGTATAAGTTATGCATATGTAACACATACATTTTTAAGTCTTTTTTATATTCATAGGTGTCCATAAAAGCACAAAATTAAAATAAGGCACAAGGTAAAACTTTATGCATTTAGCATAAAATGATTTTTATGAATTTAGCACATGGGTTCGTTCTATTACCAAAGCCCTTCTAACTATCATCTAAGAGAGTGTATTTTGAAAAATCTCAATGTAGTCATTTTTATTAACAGTATTTTATTACTTTTATTTTTTATCTGATTAAAACTCAGTTAGATAAAACTGTTATTATATTTATATGTTAACACGTTACTTAAATTGAGCCATTAAAAGTAAATAGTCACACTTTTCTCCCTGTGTCATGGAAAAAGCTTACTCAGATATGTTTGTGTGATAAACAAAGGTTGCTTGCCTCTATGTATGTTCAGATTTTTCAACAAAAAGCTAAATTGTGTTTTCTTGGTAGAAACATTATTGATGCACAGAATTCTCGTCCTATTGAAGATTTATTCAGGATAAATATGTCTGAGAAGAAGCGTTGCAAGAGAATACTTGAACAGGTAGCTTTCTAAAGATTGCCATGTACTTGGTATGCTGGTTTTTGTGAATTTTGAAGATGAAATAAGTACCTTACTCACTTTGGTGAATAACTTGAATGCTGTAGTACAGTGGGTTAAAAATGAACATCCCTGCAGTCTATGGCATGGAATGGAGTTGGTTAATGAGGACACTCAGGGGAAGTGTCTCTCAGGCTGCCTTGAGAGTCAGAAGTCAGTTGGCCACTCAGCTTGAGCCCCATGGAAATGTATGTCTTGGTCCCTAGGTACCTTTGCCATGGCTTCAAGTTTTTGCCTTAAACTTTATGTATTTAGGAACTTAAGTTTTCAAATTTGCTTTGTTATCCAATTTATTTTGAATCTGATTCATAAGAGATGAATATGAAAGCCAGTTTATTAAAATTCCAGTTTGTTAGTTAAAAATCTGTAAGAATGGGAGAAATAGTACTTGTCAACCCTAGAACACTTGATTTGTCATCTAAGGTAGTTACTTCTAATGCAGGCTTATGATGGCTGGAAGCTGAATTAATGGTTACATTAATTATGAGCCTGGCAGCTCAGTTGTATTTAATCTCACAAACTCCTTTAAGCCCAGAGGTGGTCGGCTTATTCGCCTTTGTCATACACGGTTGTAGAAGAGTTCAGATTTGAGCCGTGTTTCTTTACTTCAATAGCTTCCTTATCAGTTTTCTTGACTAAAATGTTTAAGGCAACATTATTGCTGTAGTTTTCTTTCTTATGAAGCGTTTTGATCATGTCACTTTCCTTCTCAGAAATATCCTGGGCCTGAGTGTTCTGTAGTGTCGGTCCCCTGGTCAATGTAAATTAGTACAACTTTTGTAGAAGGTAAACTTGAAGACCTTTTAAAATATTTATACCTTTTGGCCCCAAGGTTATACTTTAGGAATTTATTCAAAGGAAATGTTGAAATATGCAAATTTATATCTAAGGACATTCACCCTAGTACTCTTTATTATAGCCAAAGATTCAGATGCTTTTCAAGGTTAGGGTATTTAGTAGGGGCTGGATTATATAGCTAATCTACTTATATGTGTGGAGAATGGATTTATACGACCAATATATAACAAAATATAACATTGTATGTACTTGTGAATACAG
Source organism: Callithrix jacchus (assembly GCF_049354715.1). NCBI lineage: Eukaryota > Metazoa > Chordata > Mammalia > Primates > Cebidae > Callithrix > Callithrix jacchus. Next base: position 158,257,827 of record NC_133506.1, on the reverse strand, counting down.
ATATATATATAAAAGCTGGATATTTATATAACATAGTGTAAATACATTGGAATATACGTTGCCTGATACAGTGTTTCTTCATGTATTAATATGTATTGAGCACTAACTTAGTATGTGTGAGGCATCATTTAGAAGTTGAGGATGCAGAAATAAACAGCCTAGACCTATATCCCTTCCCTCACTGTTTCTCATAAATATGTCGTATTACGTTGAACATTATAAGTTGGTTTTTCAATGGTATATAGCTCTTCGGACCACCCAATGTCATGTTATTTATGTCGCTCTCCACTGGGTTGTAAAGAGCAGGGACCATGTTTCTTTCACCTTTGTGTCCTCCTTTCCTGAAATGTGCCATGACCTTGGCGTTTGTAGATTGGAACTGTAATTTCTTGGTAGTTGAAGAAATGGAAAGATTAGATAATACTTTTTTACACAGTTTACAGTATGAGTCTGTTAGTTGCAACATTAACATTATGTTACCATTTTAATTATTCCATTTAAGTAAAGTAATTTTACTTACTACTGTTGGTCCTGTTCACCACTGTTAAGTGCTGAATGATGTATGAGCAGATTGAGCGTGATCCTCTTCCTTAATTCATGTTTTTTCTTTGCTGACCTTCCCAATGTCCAGAATACTTGACTTTAAGAATTTTTTTTTACTACCATCTTCTTTTTTATGTACAGGCTTTCAAGGGGGGCTGCAAAGCTCCTCATGCTATGATATCTTCTTGTGGAACGATCCCAGGAAATCCATATCCCAAAGGAAAACCTAGCCGCATAAATGGAATTTTCCCAGTAAGCATACTTCCATGGCTGTGTATAAAACTTCTCATTGTTAAGTATGAAGTATAGAATACGTTAATGATATTTAAAGGAAAGGAATTTATGTCAGCAACATAATTCATAGGCTCACCACTGATTGCAAGTTCATGTCTAAACGTCATTAAAGTATTACGGAAGCGTATTTATATAAAATCCATAGAACAAGACAGATAGAAGAAAGATGATTTTGTTTTGTTTTATTTTTCAAAGTACTTTAAAAGTACTGATTTACATTTAATGAAGGAACAGTTCTCAAATTCTCACTATTCTTACAGTCTCAGTTTCATTCAGAGAAGTGTGTCTGGGAGACTTTGCATGCAGTGTTTCCTTCCTGGAGAACCACATTGCATATGAAGGCTCTGAGAAGTACTATAAAAAACAAACTCGTTTTTATATCATCTAATGTTCCTTGAACCTCTTTGTAAAACAACAAAGAATGTCATATTTCTATTACTCTGTAACAACCCCACAGCTTAGTGGATTAAAGCAATAAATGTTTATTATCTCACATAGTTTTTATGGGTCAGGAATATTGGAGCACTTAGCTGGGTAGTTCTGGTTCATGTCTTCTCATGAGGTTACATTCATCTGAAAGTTTGATTGGAGCCCAAGAATAGGACCTCAAGGTGACTCATTTGTGTACTTGGCAAAGTAGAGTTGGTGGCTGGCAGGAGACCTTTGTTGCCCACCACAAAGACTCTTCTGTAATTCTGCTTGAGTGTCCTCATGACGTGGCAGTAGGCTTCTACCAGAGCAAGTAATCCAAGCAAGAGAGGACAAGTAGAAGCTGCCTGGAAGTCAAATGCCATCATTTCTGTAATGTGTCATGTGTTATACAGGTCAGCCCCATTCATTCTGGAGGGAATGATGCAAGGTCACATAAGAGATGAGGATCAGCGGGGGACATCTTGGGAGAGTTGGTTTCCACGCCAGTATATACCATTTAGCAACACTCATATTAGAGTGATGACACACTGTAATATGTAATAGTCTATCAACTTTTTCTGATCTGTTAATTTTAGCAGTCTTGAATAAGGTCTCATTTACCCTTGACAATAGAAATAATCACACTTTATAGAGAATGGCATTTTTTTCTTATCTATTTTCAACTATAACACAGGTACTCTTATTTTTTGAGGAGTATACATATTGTGGTATTGGAAGTTCGTTTCCGATTGCTCCTTTTTATGAAGGAAAAGAATTAGAACATACTGTATTCAAAAAAATGCAATGATACAACAAAACAATGCAACATAACAACTATTTACATAGCGTCCACATTGTATTTGGTATTATAAGTAGTCTAGAGATTATTTAAAGTATATGGGTGGATATGTTTAGGTTATATGCCAGCACTATGCCATTTTATAGAAGAGACTTGAGCATCCGTGTATTTTGGTATCTGTGGAGGAGGTGGATACTTTATCTTTTCCTGTCATCCTCTCTGTATTTTGCATGTTCACAGCTGAATACCATTGCATGTGATATGAGAGTTCCATAGCATAGAAGGGTTGAGGACCTTGTCAAGGTCACACTGCAGGTGGTGCAGAATTGAAACGGAATGGAAGTCTTTACATTCTTACCAAGTCCTTTTCCTCAGTGTGATACAGTGAGGTTGGTTATTGTTACTCGCTTGAGGGTTTTTTTAAGTTTCAATTACCTTTCTCTCTCTTATTTTTTTAATAGGGAACTCCTTTGAAAAAAGATGGTGAAGAATGTACCAATGAAGGCAAAGGAATAGCTGCACGAATTCTTGGACCATCCAAACCGGTATGTTTAGAAGATGAGGAGAAGAGCCGAAACTCCTTCCTACATAAAGTTTTCCATTTACTCAATGCATACATTTTATTTTTGTGTTGTAAAGTTTGAAGTATTCTAGAAATTGTAGGAGAGTGGGGGAGGGGAGTGGTTGAGGGGAATATAAATATTTAACATTAGTAAGAGCCCTTTTGAGGATAAAGTAAAATCAGTCAAATGGTTTTTATTTTAGAGTAAAATCAGTCAAATTGCTTTAAATTTTTTTCTCTAGACACATTTAGCTGCTCAGCTGGAGATACGGAGTGTGGAGAGTTTGTTTTAACTAAGTTTGTAGTTTAGCTGAATTAGTGTTCATGAAACCACAGTGAAGCCAGGAAGTTGAAGGTATTTATAAGATAGTGATTATAGTAACTACAATGTAAACTAGACAGGAGAAGACAACCCCATAGGTTGAAGGATCTTTGGAGCTGACATACTACAGGCCTGCATACAACCACCTTGCAAAACCTGCCCGTCCACATGGCAAGAACTCCAGTGGAGTCGTTGATCGCAGAATAGTCACAGGTGATAGTCCTTGCACAAGACTTCAGATAGGGCCCCACTTAGGGGAGCTGGAAAGAATCTGCCTCCCTTACCACCAGTGGATCCTTTCCCCTGCCTCACAGGCATGCACATGCTCTCTGCAGGTAAAAAGTACAGCATTTTGCTTAATTTCTGGTACTTCTTGTTTTCTAAAGACCAGTTCTTTGAATGCTTTGTGTTACTTAGATAAGCTCCATCAACTGTAAAATAAGTATTTGTGGATTTATGGATTTTGAAAGAACAGCTAAAATACCGAATTCCCAATTCCATTCTACATTCTACTAGAAGTGTCAGAAAGCCTAATGCTAACGCAAACAGTGCTTTTTTCTTCCAAAAGGAGAAAAGAGGATGGGATTGAGAGAATGAATTCCTATCAGTTTAGGACAATGTTGCCATTGGGAGGTCTTGTGTAATTTGAGATTGTAAAACCTAGAAGGTTTCTTGTCTTTGTTATGTAGGAGGAAACAGGAATTCTTGGATTAGCTTAGGCTGGACCTGAGAGGAGTTTGCTGTTTAGGATGAGTTCTGACCCCTTATTGAAGAAGATTTAAAAAATAAATACCTCCGTGGCCGTCTGGCGAGATCTACCTTTGGAATTTAATAGCAACCACATTTATTAAAGCAAAAAATTTACCTCATTTGTGCCATGTAGTCCAGTAGTATTTGATATGCTGGGACATTTTTAGCCCATTAGGACTAAATATTTTGAAAAACAGGTTGCCAGAAGACAGCTTACTTGGTTATTTTCTAACTACTATATTTTCCCCCATCATTTAGCCTCCTTCAACATATAATCCACATAAACCTGTTCCTTATCCGATACCTCCATGCCGGCCACATGCAACTATTGCACCAAGTAAGGAGTTCCCTTATTTTTTACTCTTTCTTGTTTGTTTTTTATACTGTTTATTTATTAGATTGAAAGTAAGTGCTTGGGAAATCTGTAGCACTTAGGAAATGCTACTGTGAGCTTAATTCTGCACATAGTTAGCTAGTAGTGTCCTGGTCTACAACACTGCAGCAGACCAAGTTTATTTAGGATGTTTTCTTTATGATAAATTAATTACAGATTATTTTTAGTCATCTGTTACAATTTATGGGGTTTTACTTTGGTAAATCATCTTGAATTCCTTTTTTGGTAGTTGGTGTTCAGAGGCATCATTGATGCATTTCACTTAAGAAGGTCAAATATGGGTGTTTGGCAGAAAAGACAAACAGTGTAAGTATAGCAGGTTCTGTCCACCGTGCCATTTGCTGAGCTTATCCCTGCAGTGAGCACGCAGTGCAGTGGGAAATAAGAATCTCTGGTTGATTCCTGTTTTAGGAACTGAGACCTATTCCCTTTGGTCTCAGTTTTCACTTAACTCTAGACCTAAACCTCCATCTAAAATTCAACTCTATAGGAGTTTTAAAATAAAAATGAATAACTGCATTAATACAGTTTGAACTCCTAGTCACCAGACAGTATTAATCACAGAACAATACTAAATTATATTTTTTTCTGTTTTTATTTTAGGTGCTTATAACAATGCAGGTCTGGTACCGTTAGCCAATGTCATAGCTCCAGGTGTGCCCCCTCCACCTCCGTATACTCCTAATCCTGTAGGAACAGGTAAAGTCATGTTATTTGCAGGTGTTTAAGTAACTTATTCATACACAAATGTACACTTGAAAGGGACAGTTGTTTGACACATGACGTATTCTAACAGAGGGAGAGCAAGCTCAGGAGCCTGAAGGATCTGGAAGTGAATCCTTGGTAATAATTGGACAGTTTTTGTAGTCTTGATGGACTTCACGTTCCCTATTTGTAGTAGAGGATAACATTTTAATAGTATTTGTTCAGTAACATTTAATGAATATTAGATGAGCCTATCACCTGCTATATGCTGTGGATACAAAGCTACACAGTCATGTTTGCAGAGAGTTTAGTGAAAAAATACAGATGAGGAAGGAGAAGGCCATTTCTATATATTCTACATCATTAGTTCTGAATTGCACATTTTTTATAATTTAATTTCTCTGAAATTAGAATGTGGTTTACATCAAGTGGCATCATAGATTCAAAGAGATAAGTTGGAATGATCAGTGTTCCAGGGTGCTATGGAGCCTTATAGGAGGGGTGTGCAAACCAGCCTCACTAAAGTAAATAGAGCTGCTTACATGATAAACTGCTAAAGCTTGTTGCCCCAATAATGAAGTTGTCATTTAATTAAGTTGAGGAAGAAACAGGTAAAAACAGACTGATAGTGAAATATGAGGAATGACAAGGTAACAATGTGGTGGTTTCTCTGTAGCCTAGAACTACCCAGGGCTTTTAAAAAATATCCTTAGTTCCCCACTTGTAGCGATTCTATTCAGTGTATTGTGCGGGGTGCCTGGTATTTTTATTTTTTAATGATCTACTGGTGGTTCTTCAAGCAAGTTTAGGGAATACTAGGATTTGTGCACAGAAAACCCAAGAGAGATCAAAGTATCAACCTTTTTTCAAGGATCTTTATTAAGTGCCAGGTTGAAGAGATCTGGGGGACTTTCTGCCTCCAGACTTTTGTTAAGAATCTTTGGACACTAAGCTAGGCATCTTTCTGACTCAGCAAGCTGAGAAACTGAAATTGAGGTGTCAGAAACTGAAATTGATGGATGAATATGTATGGAGTTGACAGGGTAGCAAAGAATACTCTGCCCAAAGGCAGTTTATCACATGCAGTTGACAAGAGTAATTACTTGGGGAGGGAGCCTAGCAGAGGTAGGAAGGGAGCTGGAATTCAGCCCACTGTAGCCTGAGTTCCACTGCCAGTTGGCATGGTTGTCTCCCTATTCACTTCGCTAATGGCATAAAGACAATTCGAGTGGCCTTGGGCCACATATGTGAACACAGGCTAGTTATGGGAAAAAGAACTATTTCTCATGAGTAGTAAAACTTTGATGTGCTATGGAGAAGCGTCATTACTTAACACATGCCATCATTTGGGTAAATTACTCCTATCATGGCGAGGAAGGGCTCATTATAAAGCAGTGAGAAGGACTAAGACTCCCCAACACTTACCAGGCCGACCTTCTTCATTCGGTCTTTCGGTAACATGGGATATGAAGAATAAGTGGTTCCCCATATATTGTCAAACTATTCTCCAAAAACCCTTTACCAGTTTATACCTGTCCATAACAGTATGTGAGAATGGTTTCTTCAAACCCTTTCAACACGGAAGATTTCCCGTTTTTAACGTTGCCAGTCTGGGAGACTAATTTAGCTTACGTTTTTGTGGGGGGTTTTTTTGTAACAGAAATTTAACTTTTATTTATGTCAATTGTCGTTTGTTTGACTCATGAGTTTGTATCTTGCTTAGGAAATTCTTCCTCACCCCAGCAGTATGAAAATACCATGTATATTCTCTAATTAGTTTTAAAGTGGTTCTTTAAAATGTATAGCTTTTAGTTTGACCAGCCTTCATATTTTTGTATATGTGTGCAATAGGAATAGAGCTTAATTATTTTCTTGCCCTTCCTAGAGACTTTTAAGTTGGTTAATAATATATAATTCTTTTGTTGTTGTTTTACTAGGCAGGAGTTGAGTACACTGACTGATGAAAGTTGCAAAGATTTTTTCCAAAATTATCATTTTATTTCCTGCCCTTTTTTATGGTACCTTTTGCCCTTAGAGTTTGAGTTTTATACATTTGCCTAGACAAAAACAAGCTATGAGAGCAAACTTGGAACCAAGTTGCCTTGGTTAAGATCTTCTTATCCTGGGGTGGTTTAGATAGTGTAGGTCTTAAAAGATAACTCCATCTGGAATCTCATTTCATGAAGGGGATGAAATAGAGGTTTGTCTTAATCTTTCCCCAAATGGTGGCCAGTTGTGCTAGCACCATTTATTAACTAATCTGTCATCCCCACTAATTGGAAATACCACATTTATCTTACGTTTCATACACACACACACACACACACACACACACACACACACACAGGTATGAGTTATTTATTAAAATTCCACTGCCATTACTTTATGATTATATTCATACTAATGTTACTAGCAGGTTTGTAGCGTGTCCTGATATTTCATAAGACAAGCTCCCACCTATAATGTTTTTATATTTTTCTTACTAGAAAACTTGTATCTGAATCTTAAGATCATTTTATGCAACTTAAAATAACAGGTGTGGGGGGCACAGAGAGAGAGAGGAGAGCGCTGTATAGTAATTTCAGGAGAACTGACCTTTTTATGAGTCTTACCATTCAGTCATGTGTGTATATCTTTATATCATGTCAAGCTGGTAGTGTTTTCTTCCCCAGGATTTATTTTATTCCTTTTCAAGAAGATACTGTAGTTTTCTACCTGTAGATTCTATGCCTTAAATCTGTATCTATGGAATTTAGAGATTTTTTGGTTACAATTATAAATAGAATATTTCATTTCTAGGTGCTTATTACCAGTTTCTCTAGTTTTTTTTCTTTTTTTTAAGTCTCTTGAGTTTTCTAAATATAAAATATCAACTGAGTTACAGTCTTAACTATAAAACATTTCTTTGTTTCATAGGCCTTATTGAGTAATAATATTATTCTGACTTATTTTATAAAAATTATTTTGCCTGGGCCGGGCGTGGTGGCTCAAGCCTGTAATCCCAGCACTTTGGGAGGCCGAGGCGGGTGGATCCCGAGGTCAAGAGATCGAGACCATCCTGGTCAACATGGTGAAACCCCATCTCTACTAAAAATACAAAAAATTAGCTGGGCATGGTGGCGAGTGCCCGTAATCCCAACTACTCAGGAGGCTGAGGCAGGAGAATTGCCTGAACCCAGGAGGCGGAGGTTGCGGTGAGCTGAGATCGCGCCATTGCACTCCAGCCTGGGTAACAAGAGTGAAACTCCCATCTCAAAAAAAAAAAAAAAAAAAAAAGATTTTGCCTGTACCTTTATTTTCCATTTTTTTCCCCCATGATTTTATTTGGTAGGTTGTCTTGGTTTGTAAATTATATATAGCTGAATTTTTATTTTTAAACCTATTAGACTTTTAATAGGAGTTTTTAATAATATTACACATTTGTTCTTAGTCCTTCCTTTTTATTTTTATTATTCTTTTATTCGTTTTTTTCCTTACCTTTGCTAAATTGTATAGGTCAAATTGCCATTTTATTTTTTTAACAACTATTCTCTTCTTGACCCTACCCAATCTTAGAAATTTTCACCAATGGTTACCTTCCTGTTCTTAATGGTTGTCGATATACAAAACTGAAGACTGTTTATTCATCATTTCAATTCCATCTTCTCTCCTTTTTGAAATCAGTTTGTGTGTCTGGTTGGGGTACTATACATTTTGGTTCTGATATTTAATTTCTTTAAAATTGCCTTTGATCTTGACTTCTTGTTTCTTCCGTTGTTTCATTCTTTGTCCGGATGTGCCAATTTTTTTGGTAGAAAACGTCTTTAAGAAATTTATTCAGAAAGGACACATGTATAGAGTTGTGGATGGAAAATCCAATTCCAGATAATTTTCTTTATTGGGAACTTAGTGTCTTTCTGTAAGCTTACAAAGAATGTTTCTTATCTTTGGATTTCAGAAATCTTACCAGGATGTTTAGGTGTGCAGCTTGTCATTAATCTTTTCTGTCACTCTGTAAGTCGTTTGGATGTGAGAACTCAAGTCTTTGAAGCTTAGGAAAATTTTATTTTTATTCTTTTAATTGTTGCATTTTCATCTGCTTTTTTTCCCCTCCTTCCACTACTCTTATTTCACATGTATTAAATTTGCCTTCTAAGAAGCCTGTTACCTATTCATTTATGACAACTTTTCCTTTAAATTTTTTGTTTTTATTTGTTGACATTCTAAGTGGTATTTGTTTCATTTCCAACCATAACTTTTAGTCATTTTATTTCTAATGTTTATTCTTTTCATTTGTTAATTTGGAATCAGATTTTTATATGTAGAAGTCTTCTCTGCTTATTTCCTGGTATAGAGGGGTGTGTGTGTGTGTGTGTGTGTGTGTGAGAGAGAGAGAGACAGGGAGAGAGGGAGGGAGAGAGAAGTACAGGTTTTAAAACTCCTTTTTCTTTAATGTAATCTCCATTGTTTTGGTGGTTATTTGTTGTCACCTCAGTCAAACTTGTGAATTCCTTAAACTAGCTGTGCTTTTTCTTTGCTCATTATACCAAGGCATGGAGGTTTCTTTTACACCATATGCCTGTCACAGTATTGGTTTCTTGGGCAGTTGTTGTCAAGCTCTAAGAGGGTAAATTTTTCCTCCTTTATATCCTTTGCTAATGGGCTGGTTGGATAGATCCTTTCCCTTGAGGGGTATGCTTTAGGTTGTCAATATCACAGACTTCCATTCAGCCTCAACTACCTAATACAGGGCCTTTCCCAGAGCTGCGTACAGCAAATGGGCAGAGCAATTTCTTTCTGTTGGCTTGGGCAATTCACAGTGAATGGCAGTGAATTCTATCCAGCTGCCACCTTTCACTTCCCAGTTTTCCCATTCCTGTAAACACTGGTGCTCGGAGCTGTCAGCTCAGCCAGTGACAGTGGTCCTCTCTGCACTGCAGCTGCAGAGTGCACTTTCTTGTGGATGGCACCCTCGAGCCAGCATCTTTCCAGAAAGTGCTCTTGAATACAGTGCATATATAAAATTAACAGTGTGTATTTAAAACTTGACAAGCTGAGATGGAGATGCTAGGGGAGAAAAGAGCGCTTGCTCAGTTGCTTGTAATCCTCCTGATCTTCACATAGAGTAGTAAAGTATTAGTAGTAATAGTAGTAGAGTTACTACCATTTTTCTTCTGTTTTCTTTTTCCATATGTGTACATTTTGTTTCCTAACACAGTGTACATATATATTTATATCTTGCATTTTTCTTTTTAATCCAAATCTCTGTTTATTGTGTTGGCAGATTTTTTATTAAATTTTAAAATGAACTTTTATTTATTTTTATACAGAGAGTGAAGACCTTTCCAATCAGTCAAAACCTATACAGAATCAAAGTAAGTACCAAATTTGATCCAAAGATGATGGATATCTGTCATGGTTGTCTGTTCTGTTTTTCACCGAGAATAATTTGAGTTGAGTGTATTTGGAATTGTTAGGTTTTAGGAAAAATTTCAAGTTAAAGAATATAACGCTTGTTAAAATTGGTTTGCTGGTGTTACATTTTATATACATAACATGAAATGCACATATTAACTGGATTTAAAATTAATCTTAGAACCTTGTATGCAATTTGCAAACCTCGCAGTCTAATTTAAATACTACGTAGAGTTACGTCCGCATTCACTTTACATTCTGTGATACTGGAAACCTCGTTTCTTTTTTGATATAAACACATGGGGTGATAAAAATCCTTTTTGACAAATGCTAGTCAGATTCTATTTTTAGATTTAATTATTTCAATAAGTGATATTAAGCATATCTTAATGTAGAAAAGAACAAGGGGCACCAAAGCAGAAAATGGAATTGAGAAATAACAATGAAGTGTGTCCTACATAGTGCCTCCAGATGGCAGCAGTGCTGCAACGTTGTGTTTTCTCCCTAGATAAAAATCTGTGTGGTCAGGAAGGAGAGGCTTCCTTGTATGAGACAAAAACTGACATGGATTCTTGTGTAGCAAAGTAGCACATGAGTCTAACCATTGTACATGGTTAGGAGTCTCAGTGGGAGAATTCCATTCCCTGAGAACAGTGCTTAGCAGGTGCTTCTGAGCTGGTCGTTTCTAAAGGAGGTAGCATAGTGGGGTATGAAGAACGCTAAGGGAGGTGTCAGGACACCCAGTTTCTTATCCTTCCTCTGGCACCACCTAGCTTTGTGACCTTATACTGGTAATGTAACTCCTGTGTAACGGAGAGTAAGGAAACTTCTGCTTGTGTGTTAAACTTCATTATTTTATGTTCAAATGTTTTTGAAGGGTAGTAATCAGTCAGGTCAGTTGTTGTTAAGTACCATGGGCAGGAATAGCATATTTCGTTTCCTATGTTGTATGATGTTAGCATGATTAAGATTTTGTTTTTTCCTTTTGGAACTATATCAAGAACAGAAATTAAGATAAACTAGTATAGCAGTTAAAGATGTCAGTCTGAAAGACCCAGGTTCAAGTCTTGGCTCCACTATGTAGTAGCTGCATGATATTTTATCTAGTTGCTTAGCCACAGCAAGCCTCAGATTGCCCATCTATAAAATGAGGGTGTTGGTCAGAGGGTTATTTTGAGGACAAGTGAAATCATGGGCCTGACTTAGCACAGGATTTGACAGGCAGATCATGTTTTATGGTTAATAACCACATTAAATGACAGGAAAGTGCTGTTTATTAAGGTATGTGGTTGGAATGTTTTGATTTTTGTTTCATTTTTACCCGCAGGTGCTGAGTAATAATGCATAGCTTTTGCTTTATTAAATAAAAAGATACCCAACAGAGGCTCCTATAGAGAACACTCTAGGATAACTTGGTTTTACCTTAGATTCGTCATTAGCTGCGTGGTCTTCAACATGTAGTTTAATAAGATGGTGAATTCTCAAATGGTATCCAACATCTATGGACTTAATGCCTTTTTGGTACATTATTTACAAACAAAAGATTAGGTATATATTCCTTATGCTTCTAGTTCTTATTAAAAGAAATTAAATACAAAAAAGTACAAATCCATTTTTATAAGTACTCTTAAGTTTTAAATGATAGTCTTATTTTGCTGAAACCAAAACACTGCTTACAACCATTAAAAGGGTTCGGATGGCCCTGACACAGTGCTTCACACCTATAATCCCAGCACTTTGGGAGGCCGAGGCGGGCAGATCACGAGGTCAGGAGTTCGAGACCAGCCTGACCAGCATGGTGAAACTCTATCTATACTAAATATACAAAAATTAGCTGGGCTTGGTGGCGTGTGCCTGTAATCCCAGCTATGAAGGAGGCTGAGGCAGGAGAATCGCTTGAACCAGGAGGTGGAGGTTGCAGTGAGCTGAGATTGTGCCGCTGCGCTCCAGCCTGGGTGACAGCAAGACTCTGTCTCAGAAAAAGAAGATTCGTCCAGACTTAAGGACTTTTGAGTTTGCAGTTTATGTACTCTAATATACTGCTTGTCAATTGACAAGCCATTTTTTTTTTTTCTAAAACAACTACAAAATTTGTTCAGCCCAATGTGACACCCTTTGGCCTGCACTTAGTGCAAATGAACTGTGTATGTGTTGTTTACCTCCATTTTTTTAATATTGTCCCTTCCCATCTATGAGTAGCATAGTGTATTCATTGACCATGTCAGCTTTCTTATGTCAAAAGAGTCAATTATACATACATTTTAAGATGTCTTAGTCCCTGAAAATATTTGTCAGTTGATTGTCACTGCAACAGGAACATTCTCTGTTTACAACTGAAACAGAATTGGATGTGAGTACAGTACCAGATGATAGTTGTCTTTATGATGTTAGCTACCTAAGTCCTAGTTTCCCTTGACGCCAAGATTGTCACAGGTGAAGTACATTCACAGAGGAACCCACGTCATCCCCCAAAATGCTTATTATTTGTAGAGTTTGTCAGAATAAAAATACTATAGTCAACTCTAGAAACAGTGTTGAGAATAGTCCTTGAGTGGGTTTGGGAACTGCAGTTTGAGGTAATCATGATATATCCAGCACAGCAGACACTCATCAGGTACGCAGGTGCTGTGCTCTGCACTAGTACTCAGACTATAAAGATGAATTAGACACAGCTTGTGCCCCTAAAGGAATTGCCAGGTAAAGGTTGGGGGTTAATGTTGTGTAGAGTGGTCTGTGTGAGCACATGTATGGGGGTGGGGTGAGGGAACTGTACAGGTTAACCATCTGGAATATTAGATTCAACTCCCGGAGTGGCAACAAACTATGCTTGAGAGATGGGTATGAATCCTTGGAACCGTTCCTTGTTTGGCCCTGCGAGAGAAGCCATGTTGTGAAGGCTCCTATGAGAGGGACCGGCTTGTGTTTGTTTATTATTCTAGATAAATCGATTGAAAGAATTAGAGGTACAGTCAGTGAAGCATCACTAATCAAAATTAAAATAAATGCTTTGAATTTTTAAAAAGTGGAAAAATATGAAAGGACGCTTTGCAAGCTTCTCAAGAGCAGGATGTAGACAACAACTGGATCTGACTGGCTCCAGAGTAGAGATCTAAGAAATGGAACCCAGCAATTTAGATATGATAAGAGCCTGTTACACACCTGTCAGTTTTTCTTTGGTATTTGTTACATATTAGAAAAAATGGTTATGCTTTTTTTTATTTAAAATTTGACATTTCGGCATGATGATACATTCTTTCTTGCCTTTTTCCCCTTCCATATAGCATTTTCCACCCCAGCAAGTCAACTCTTTTCTCCTCATGGTTCTAATCCTTCAACACCTGCTGCAACTCCTGTTCCTACTGCATCCCCAGTCAAGGCAATCAGTCATCCATCAGCATCAGCAGCTGCCACCGTTTCTGCAATGAACCTGCCGAATACTGTCCTTCCTGTGTTCCCAGGGCAGGTCTCCTCAGCCATTCACACAGCTCAGCCATCAACGCCAAACCCAACAGTTATCAGAACCCCTTCGTTGGCCGCTGCACCTGTTACATCCATCCACAGTACGACCACTGCTCCTATTCCTTCCATTTTTTCTGGCCTAGTGTCACTGCCAGGTCCTTCTGCTACTCCTACCCCCGCCCCTCAGGCCACATCTGCACCAAGGTCCACTCTTGCTTCCAGTGAAACATTTGCTTCTTCGTCTGCCCCTTTCACTGGCCTCCCCTTTTCCACCAGCTCTGCTGCTGCTTCCACCAGCAACCCCAATTCTGCTTCATTGTCATCAGTTTTTGCAGGGCTCCCTTTGCCCTTGCCACCAACATCCCAAGGCCTGTCCAACCTGACTCCTGTGATTGCTGGTGGTTGTACTCCCAGTGTTGCCGGTTCACTTGGTGTGAACAGTCCTCTTTTGTCTGCTTTAAAAGGCTTTCTGACATCCAATGACACCAATTTAATCAACTCCTCTGTTTTATCCCCAGCTGTCACAAGTGGGCTGGCTTCCATGTCTTCTCTTACTCTTCAGAACTCTGACTCTTCTGCTTCAGCCCCTAACAAGTGCTTTGCTCCATCGGCCATCCCCGCCCCACAGAGGACTTCCACTCCAGGGTTGGCCCTGTTCCCAGGCCTGTCATCTCCTGTGGCTAACTCAACTTCCACTCCCCCGACTTTGCCTGTACAGTCTCCTTTAGCCACTGCTGTGTCAGCTGCCACGTCAGCACCAGTTAGCTGTGGCTCCTCAGTCCCCCTTTTGCATGGCCCCCACCCAGGTACCTCAGATCTGCATATTTCATCTACCCCTGCTATAACAACTCTTCCTGTTATGATCAAAACTGAGCCCACGAGTCCTACTCCCTCGGCCTTCAAGGGCCCGTCTCATTCCGGGAATTCCTCTCATGGCACTTTAGGTTTGTCAGGGACATTGGGCCGTGCGTATACTTCAACATCTGTGCCCATCAGTTTATCTACTTGCCTTAATCCTGCATTGTCCGGTCTCTCCAGCTTGAGTACTCCCTTAAATGGTTCAAATCCCCTTTCCTCTATTTCCCTTCCCCCACATGGGTCCTCCACTCCTATCGCACCAGTATTCACTGCTCTTCCTCCTTTTACTTCATTGACCAACAGTTTTCCTTTAACTGGCAACCCATCTCTTAATCCAGCAGTATCTGTCCCAGGGTCACTGATAGCCACCTCATCTACCACTGCCACCTCCACATCCGTCCCTCATGCCAGCTCCACGGCAGCTGTTCTCTCAGGGCTTTCTGCTTCAGCACCAGTCTCAGCAGCACCTTTCCCCCTCAGCCTGTCCACTGCTGTTCCCTCCCTGTTCTCAGTTACTCAAGGACCTCTGTCATCCTCAAATCCCTCCTACCCAGGCTTTTCTGTCTCTAATACCCCAAGCGTTACCCCTGCTCTTGCCTCATTCCCGGGGCTGCAGGCACCCTCTACAGTTGCAGCTGTCACACCACTACCTGTGGCTGCCACAGCCCCATCCCCGGCTCCGGTCCTCCCAGGATTCGCCTCAGCATTCAGTTCCAATTTCAACTCTGCTCTTGTTGCACAAGCCGGGTATGTGGATGCTTTGCAAATAGGGTAAAATTATTTTTCATCTGACTTGTAGTTCAGCCTTATTTTAAGTCCTCCAAATGAATGTCAAAATCTAAATGATGTTTTTCTGGGCTGAAACTTCAGTACTCAAAACATCTTATGAACCATGTTAAGATAACTGTATAAAATATTAATGCCTGTTGACATAATTTTCGGATTTGTATTTGATAGTTATTTATAAGACAGCAGAAAGGATTATATGCAAAACAGACTTACTGAATTTCAAATAATATACTTTAAAAGTAGAAAGGAAGTTTCATATCAGAGAATGGCTGATTTTTATGGTCCTTCCTAAAGAGGAATACATTCTAAGGGATGTTTGGTCTTTAATATCTTAAGATTGTATTTGGAAAATATGGAAGCAGTGGCTTTTATGTCTTCTCTGCAGTTAAATTCTTTTTCTATCAATTGCTTTAGTTTATCACCTGGACTTCAAGCTGCAGGCAGTTGTGTTTTTCCAGGCCTTTTGTCTCTCCCGGGTATCCCGGGGTTTTCCCAGAATCCTTCACAGTCATCGTTGCAAGAATCACAGCATAATGCAGCTGCACAGTCCGCATTGTTACAGCAGGTAAGCAGGCGGTGGCTGGCGTCAGTACCATTAACATGTAACTAGCTTGTGTAGTGATGACGTTGCCAGTATCATTTGCACTATCCCAACTTCGGCAAAAAATGGCTCTTAGCAGAATGGGTAGAGATTTGATGATTAGCTCTCCCCAAATTTGCAGATTATTCTTGTCTTCTTTCAGGAGCGTAACAAGCGTGGTAGGATGTAGTCATCTGTACGAATTGTTTTTCCTGCTTATAGACTTTACTTAATAAAGTTTAAGAATCTATTCATGACAGTTAACTGTTAACTTGTTTTCTATAATAATTTAAGCTAAAACGATCGACCGTGGAAGCAGATTGTCTGTGGAAAACCTATTGACTTTTGAGAGAATATTAAACGTTTTAACGACAGTTCTGTGCATCTCCTTCACCTGAAAAAAATTGAGCATTTTCTTAAAAATTTAGGTGACTGAGCAGACTTTATTGTGCCTCCGAGTTTTGTCTTTCTTTCCTATTCTGGATATGTTTGTGTGGCATGAGCAAGCGAGCGCAGGCTTGACTGAACTTGGCATTCTGCTAAACCGCAGTCTCTTGTTTCCCTCAGGTGCATTCAGCCTCTGCTCTGGAGAGCTATGCAGCTCAGCCTGATGGGCTCCCTACTTATCCTCCAGCGCCAGGAACACCATTTTCTTTGCAACCAAGCCTGTCCCAAAGTGGGTGGCAGTGACTACTTTGTAACAGCATCAGAATTGCCTAAGAACTGCAGTGAACAATCTGACAAATGTGAAGGTGGCCGAAAGTCAGAAAATGAGAATGAGGATAATCCTGGAGAAATTGTGACAACAATTTGAAAATTGTGATTGCATTTTAAAGGATGGTTTTAAGTATGGAACACTCCCCTATGTAAATATGCTGACAGTAAGTTGTACGGAGAATGGTATTTCAAAGGTGTTTGGAGACTTTTCACCTCCTGTCCTATAAAATTTTGAATTGTGTATGTGATCTAATAGAAAGAATATTAAAGAGTAGATTGAACTCTTTATAGCCGAATACAGCCTTAAACATGCTTGTATAGCATCCACTGACAGAAGTAATAGTTGTGCCTCAGACGTCGGGGTTGCACGTGGCCCTGGGGGAGTTACTGCCCTTGGTGTGCATGAGCGGTTTCTGTTAGCATCAGTGGGAACTCAGTACTCTATATGTATACACAAAAGGGAACTGGAGACCCGCAGTTATTTTTAATTTCTGATGTTAACAATCATACATACTGCTGAATTTAACTCAATATAGTTCAGGTAAGTAAAAATGGTGCTTAATGTAGTCTTTAGAATGACTTTCAGGTGTTTTGAACTAAAAATATATATCCAGAACCGCGTCCTTATAGAAATACAAGTAAGACGTACGAAAATTTGCCTTCAAAACAGTTTTTCTAATCTCAGCAGTATCCAGTGAGTGAAGAACACTTGACTGACTCTTGGGCCACCTCTATTACTTAATGTACTCCGGAAGCTCTTGGTGAATGTTTACAATTATGGGATGTAGTGTTTCTATTTGTACTTTAAGTCAAATGCTTATATGAAATATGTGACAACAAATAGAGAAGACTGGCTCTGTTAGTAATTATGCAGTATGGACTCTATTTAAGGATCTGTGGTAGTATAACATGAGAGAGTGTCATTAATTTAGGAGTAATAACTGCCACATGTGGGGCGTAGGGGAGTGAGGCGAATGAATTCCAATCCTGTGATGAAAAGTGTACACTGTACACTCTACTGTAGTACATTTCAGGATCTAGAAGTTTTACTTTTATAAAGATGGTGTCTGGAAGATGTTGCCAATGTATTTTCCTTCAACATAGGGAACAACTTTTTAAGTATATTATTAAACCTGTATGGTTTTTAACGATTTTTTAAAATAAACTTTATGGATATGACAGATATTCTGTGTGTGTTGCTAAGTGCTTGAATAGGCTTTCTAATTTTGTGGATGTGCTAAGAGTTAATATGTTGAACATTTTAATCCAAATTTAGTTGTAACTCAGTTTATACTACTGATTTCTCATTCGTTTAAATGATATCTTTTGTAAAAGTCATAACCAACACATGAACAGACTGATTTATGTCTTATCTTTTTTTTTTTTTTTTTTTTGAGACAAGAGTCTCACTCTGTCACCCAGGCTGGAGTGCAATGGCACGATCTTGGCTAACTGCAATCTCTGCCTCCTGGGTTCAAGTGATTCTCCTGCCTCAGCCTCCCGAGTAGCTGGGATTACAGGCACGTGCCACCACACCCAGCTAACTGTTGTATTTTTAGTAGAGACTTTCACCATGTTAGCCATGATGATCTCGATCTCCTGACCTTGTGATCCGCCCTCCCCAGCCTCCCAAAGTGCCGGGATTACAGGTGTGAGCCACCGCGCCCAGCCCATGTCTTTTATCTTTAAACACAGAATATAAGCTGTAGTTGAATCTGATACCGGTTGCTGAAAGTTGTCATTTGTTTTTTTTAAATCTGTACCCATAAAACTTTTTAAAAATGATAATGGTGTTTTTTATATGTGTTGACCATTCAGAAAATAATTATTGAATGAGTCTTGATACAATATGATGCCACTACAAAGTGTATTTCTGCTTTTTGATGAGCCCCTTGAGGAGAGGAGCTATATCCTGTTCATCTCATAGGTCCATGGCCTCACACATAATTGGGCATTCAAAGATATATATAAAAGTGAATGTTTTTAGAATCCTTGCACTAATTCCTCGAGGCTAGTTTTATGTAGGTGTTTCCCAACTCTATGGGATAAGTAACCTAATTCTAAAGTAACTAAAGAATCCAAGATGTAAGTCACACGGTAAGTGGTAAATCTGAATCAAGCATCTACTATGAATACTACTGCCAAGTGCTAAGAAAACATGAGAAGTGAGGGAATACCTTACTACCTGAGGGAGTCTAGAAAGATTTCTCAGTGACATTAAAGTCTTAAAGAATGACTAAGAATTACATGATTAATAAAGGCACAGAATATGACAATAGCATAGCAATATAATACAGCTGGATGGAGCATACTAATGTGAATGAGGATGAAAAGCAAGAGAGGTACCTGATCATGAAAGACCTTTAAACCATACCACCAGGGAACTGGGGATTTGTTCTCTGGTTAAGTCTGGAAATGCATTATAAGGCTTTAGAAAAATCACTTAGACTGCAGCATGGAGGTTGGATTAGAGGTTACTGAAGAAACACAAAAATGAAGATTGTGTTCCTCTCTATCCCCCTTATGTAAAGGCTAGTAATATATATAAGATCTGCAAAAGCTGTTAGTTAATGCACATAATTGACGAACTTTAAGCCTCACCATTTGATTTGCCAGATAAGCTTACTTTGTATATTTATAAAATACAGTTGGTTTCAGAATTGCAGAAAAGACTCCAAATTTAGTGAGGACTCCAAGGTTTTGTGTTTTTAGAGGTGACAGCATATTGGCAAACACTATAGAATTTGATCACTTACAAGACTAAATACCGAACATTAGCAAGTAAGTTGGAAAGGGCAATCTAAATTGTCCTGGGTAAAAACTTAAGCCAAATTAAACTTAAAGGAGTTTAATTGAGAATGAACAATTCACAAATTGGGCAGCCTCCAGAATCACAGCAGTTGCACAGACTCAAGTGCAGCCACGTGGTGGAAGAAGATTTATAGACCAAAAAAAGGAAACGATGTACAGAAATGGGCAGTGAGGCGCAGAAGCAGCTGGATTGCTTACAGGCTGGCGTTTGCCTCATTTGAACACTTGGCCGTGTTTGAGAGGTTGAAGTATGGCCGCTGGGATTGGCCAAGACTCAGTTACTGTTACAGGCACATGCTCCTAAATTAGGTTTTCAATTTTGGCTGACTGTTAAGCTAGGTTGCAGTTCACCCGGAAGGACTCAAATATAGAAATGCAGAGTTCTCAGGCCTTATTGTTTGCTTTAACATCCCCAAGGGCCTGTAGTCAGATGAGGCACGATACTGAAGTGTCTCCGAAAATTTTATGGTAAGAGCTAAAAGTCAGTGGTGTTCCTAACTCCTAATTTGTAGAGAGGGTAATTGGAATAAGCAAAATCATATAAAAGACAAGAAGAAAGGCACAGACACGTGTAAGAAGTAAGTACACGGCAAGATGTTAGTTATGCTTTCCTGTCCAGTGTGTCTTCATTTGGGTCATCAGTAGGTTTTTGGAAACTGCGACTTTAAGAGTAACTATACTGAAACAATTTTACCATAGGCTAATTGATGTAAGCAAAATTAAGTTCCTATGGCATGTTTCTGGCCACAAAAACTGCACCAGATGTCTAAGCAAAGCCCAGAACACTTCTAATTAAACATTGAAATAAATGGGAGCTAAACAAACATTTAGGAAAGATTAATAAAAACTAGAAAATTATCCAACTTTTTGTCAGTCAGTGAGTGGTGGTGGTCACGGTGGCAAGCTAAGTCAAGCAATACGCGTACATATCCTTTACAAAATGAAAACCGTCAGGAGCACCTCCCACCACCACCAAGTTCAGAAACAATCAACCGTGGCCGCCTCGCTGAGCACTTAGGCACCGCATCATTTACTGTCATGCATTTCTGTGATTATCGTGGACTTTACAAACCTTTATTTTACTATTTGTATTCATTTTCCAACCCAGTTATTCCAGTTTAGGGTCACTGGTGGCTGGAGCTGATCCTTGCAGCTCAAGATGCAAGGCAGGAACCCACCCTGGACAGGACATCCCATCCCAGGATACACTCACACACCCATGCTCACTAGACTGAGACAATCTAGACATGCGAGTGAACCTAACAGGCAATTTGGGATGTGGAAGAAACCGGAATACGTACAGACAGAGATATAGGAAGAATGCAAACCACGCAGAGAGAGGCCCCAGCCACTCAGGTGATAATGAAACAATGTTGAATGAAAGGATGTTATCTGAGGACCTCCTATGTTAGTAATCTCAACACTTGGAAAGCAAACAGTGCCAGAAGGCTTTTCTGAGTCCTGAGCTTTGAGGGATGGGTCCTTTCAACATACAAACTCTTCCAGTAGAAAGAGAGAGCACTCCTCAAGTCATTCTTAAAGACCAGCTTAATTAACCATGATACCAAAACTCAGACAAGAATAGTATGAAAAATAAAAAATACATGTCAGCTTACTCAAGGGAATAGCACAGAGTCATAAATTGCTAGCAATACAAGTGGAGCACTTTTTTTAAAAAAGATGACAGCATGATCAAGTTGTATTTACATCTGGAATGCAAGGGCAAAATAACATGAAGAAATCTAAAAGTGCAATTTGCCACACAGACAAAAAACATTCTCAGTCTATGAATCAAAAACAAACATTTGATAAAATTCAACCACCATAATGGCTAAAATATTTTAAAACATACCTTAGCCAACTAGGTTAAAAAAAAACTATCAGGTAAAAGAAATCTATAAAAGTATTTATGGCATACTTTATTTTTAATTATGAAATGCTAGAAATACCTCTTTAAAATCAGATATCAGTCAAGGAAAGTAATTTAGCATTGCATTAGACATCCTAGCTAGTGCAATAAGGTACAAAAAAAGTAAAAAGTATAAGGATTGGAAAGGAAGATATAAAGCTGACAATATTCAGAGATGACAAATATTAGAATTAATAAAGCTTAGTGAGATTCAGATGCATTATATAAACATGAGCTAATAGCATGTTCTCTTCTTTCCTTCTTTCTCTTTCTCTTCTTTCTCATTCTCTCTCTTCTTCTTTCTTCGTCTCTCTTTCTTTCTTCTTTCTCTTTCTCTCTTCTTTCTCTCTCTGTCCTCTGTCTCTCTCTCTCTCTTTCTTTCTGGCACAGTCTCACTCTCTCACCCAGGCTGAAGTGTACTGAAGCAATCATGTCTCACTGCAGCCTGCACCTCCCTGGGTCAGGGAATCTTCCAGCTTCTTGAGCTGGGACTACAGGTGCATGCCACCATGCGTGGCTAATTTTATTTTATTTTATTTTTTGTAGAGAAGGGGTTTTGCCATATTGCCCAGGCTGATCTTGAACTCCCGGGCTCAGACAATCCACCTACCTTGTCCTCCCAAAGTACTGGGACTACAGGCATAAGCCACCATGCCTGGCCAGTATGTTCTTTTCAAAAAAAGAAAACAGTGACATGTCACCTAGGAATAAATCCAACAAAAGATGAGTAAGAATTTTGTGGTGAATTTGTTTTTAAACTTCATAATCATCATTAAAGAAAACCTACTTAAATGGCGAATACACAGTGATCATATTTATGAATCATAGCCCTAGAATATAGAATCTCTCAATCTCTAAATTCCACACAATTCCAATCAAAATCCGAAACAAGTTTTAAATAAGATTTACAAACTTATTCTAAACTATATGGGTGACCAGAGGATGAAGAATAGTCCAAATTCTTCTGAAGAGAATGAATAAAGCAGAGAGACCTTCTCTACTAAATATCAAGACTTGATATTTCAGTCTTTAAGATTTTAGGAAGGGAAGGATTTTTAAACAAGGCACACCAAGCACTAAATATATTGAAATTATATTTATTTGGTATCAAATTCATCATTAAAAAGGTGAAATAACAGGTGACAACTGGAAAAATATATTTGCTACTTACTGCTGTTGTATCAAGTATACTTAAGTATATACAACGTATAAAGTGTACATATACACCCACACACTGTGTAGGTGTCTATATATTTATATACATGTTGAATATCCCTAATCCAAAAATCAGAAAGCCCGAAATCTGAAACGCTCCAAAATCCAAAACTTTGAGCACCAACATGACACCGCAAGTGGGACGTTTCACACGTGATCTGATGGACAGGTCACAGTCAAAATCCAGGTACACAATACAGCTTACTCAGCATCCCCAAAGGAAAAAAGACCTCCTCAGCCTTTTTGAGATACAATATATCTTTTCCATGCATCCTGCATTGCCACTCAAACATACCCCCAAAAGGAATAAAAATAGCACATGTGCAGGCCAGACAAACCAAAGGCACCGTCTCCATGATGCCCCACATGAGGCCACCAAGTCCTACGTGCATGACTCACTTATTCTCTGCTCTGTGGTGTAAAGATATCATTGAAAATGTCCAATAGGCCTGCAGACACCTCTATGAGTAATAAGAAAATAAGGAAGCACTTACGTTTATCTATAGCTTGATAGAAAGCCAAGCTGTTGGAGGAACTGGACTGTGGCTTAAGTGTGGGACATCTTTCAGAAGAGAATGTCATTGGAATGACCACCATATGTGACCTGAAGAAACAGAAGGATAGACTGTTGAAGTTCTATGCTAAAGGTGATGAACATAAATTAATGAAAAATGGAAAAACACTGCATAAAGCTAAAAATGAAGACTTGATTGTTGATTGGAAGAGTTGATTTATCAGTGTTATAGTGAGCATATGTTGCTTAATGGTATGTTGATCATGAAACGAGCAAAGATTGATCGTGATAAACTGAAAATTGATGGGGACCATGAATGTGCAGCAGGCTGGTTGCAGAAATTTAAGAGAAGACGTGGCATCCATTTGTAAACCTTCATGCTGATAAAGCATCTGCTGGTCACAGGTCAGTGAAGAAATTCATTAATGAGTTTGTCAGGGTCATCGCTGATGAAAATCTGATGCCAAAACAAGCCTATACTGCTGATGAACATCACTGTTTTGTCCTTACCGCCCGGGAAGGCCCCTGACTCCAGCTGATGAGACAGCCCCTGCAGGCATTAAGGATGCCAAGGACAGCGTAACTGTGTGGGATGTGCTAACGCAGCAGGCACACGTAAGGGTACACTTGCTGTGATAGGCAAAGGCTTGCATCCCTGGCTGTTTCCAAGAAGTTTCCATTATTCTGACAAAAAAAAAAAAAAAAAAAAAAAAGGCATGGACAATCAGGAAGATCTTTTCTGATTGGCTTCACAGATATTTTATATCAGCAGCTCTTGCTCGCTGCAAGGAAGCTAGACTGGATGATGACCACAGGATTTTGTTATTCCGTGATAACTATTCTGCTCATTCTGCAGCTGAAATTCTCATCGAAAATGTTTGTGTCATGTACTTTCCCCCAGATGTGACTTGATTAATTCATTAGTCATGTGGCCAGAGTATCCTTAGATCAACGAAGAGTAAAAATGAAAACGCCTTCTTGACCAGTATGCCAGCAGCGGTGAACGGATGCATGAGTGTGGAAGGTTTTCGGAATGGTTTTGTCATGGCAGATGCCATATATGCCTCTTGCAGTCTCTTGAAACACAGATCTAAGGCCACAGTGATATGTGCCTGTACGGCCTCTGGCCTGTGACTTATGTTCAGTGAAGGTGATGAACAAGATGGAGACTTCGAAGGATTCCGTATGTCAGATGAGAAAAAAAATGTCTGACTCCCTTATATATGCAAAAAAACTTCTTTCGGAGTCTGTCAATGAGCTGGATGAAACTGATATCAAAGAAGTTTGTACCTTCATTGAGGTTCCAGTTGTTCATTCATTGATAGATTGTGAAATAGCCAAAATGGTTTTGAGTCAGGGTGATCGTGATAGTGATGACGAAGATGATGTGTTAGCGCTGCAAAAAAGTGCCTCCCGACAACGTGATGAAAATGTGTGATGGGCTTACCAGAGGGGTAGAGCAGCATTCATCTATCACAGAGCAGGAAATGGTGTCAGCCTAGGAAATCCCAGAGCGACGTCCAAGACAGGAACCCCTGTTAACGAGGCAGATGACTCTGGAGGAAACAGTTTAAAAGGCTTTCCAGCCGGGCGCTGTGGCTCAAGCCTGCAATCCCAGCACTTTAGGAGGCCGAGGCGGGTGGATCACGAGGTCAAGAGATCGGAGACCATCCTGGTCAGCATGGTGAAACTCCGTCTCTACTCAAAATACAAAAAATTAGCTGGGCATGGTGGCGCGTGCCTGTAATCCCAGCTACTCAGGAGGCTGAGGCAGGAGAATTGCCTGAACCCAGGAGGCAGAGGTTGCGGTGAGCCGAGATTGCGCCATTACATTCCAGCCTGGGTAACAAGAGCGAAACTCCGTCTCAAAAAAAAAAGGCCTTCCAGCAGAGGAGCTCCTCATCCCTAGAGCACACACTTCCTTGTCCTTCAACTGCTTCTGATGTTTCTTCTCACCTTTTAATCAAAACACAAAACACAACATCATTGGTAGAGGCTGAAAGCCTGCTGTTGTGTGTTGCTGCTACTGTTCAACAGCTATCGTAGGTATTCTGGTGATGCTACTGTGTTGCTGAGTTACCCTGAGCACATTATTTTTTCACTGTGTTAATGGTGTGTCCTATGTTTTATTGTTGAGTACTTTTGTGTAAATAAGAAGACAATTGCTTACTGGTAGCACAGAAATTCAGTCGGGAGTGACGATCATGCTAAACAACCTCAGACTGTCCACGTGGGTTCAATGTACACGAACTTTGTTCCACATAAAATTAATAAGTCTTGTATAAAGTTATCTTCAGATTATGTGTATAAGGCATATATAAAATATAAATGGATTCAATGCTGAGATTTGGGTGCCAACCCCAAGATATCTTACGTATATGCAAATATTCTCAAATCCCAAATCTGAAGCACTTCTAAGTCCCACGCATTTTGGATAAGTGCTCGACGTGTATCTAGCAAGTATACGTAAGGACTGCATGTTAAATTAGCAAAAAAGAAGTCCAAAATAAGAGGAAAGGACATGGATGTGCAGCTCATGTATGTGCAAAACAGATTCTGAATAATCATGTGAAACTTGTTCTGCCTTATTAAAACTCAGGGAAATCTAAAGTCAGATTTATAGTGAAATAGTATTTTACACTGGCTAGATGTCAAGTATTAACAGGTGCCATTGGTGATTTGTACAAAGGCAATACCTTGTCCATTACCGGTAAGATGAAATTGAGGTAAACCACTTTGGAAAACAGTTTTACCAAGTTATTTACAATAATCTTGTAAAGTTGAACATAAAATGTAACAGTTCATTTCTGGATGTATGTATCTGGATTTTAGGGCCTTAGAGAAACTCTTGCATATATCCACACCAGAAGACATATACAAAATGTTCATAATAGCATGATTTGTAATAATGAAAACCTAAATGTATCCAAATTAGTAAGTGAACTGTGGCCTATTTACACTTCGATGTATCAAATAGCACTAAAACTTAAAAAGCAATAGCTTCCTTCAGCAATGCGGATGAACCTTAGAAACTGCGGAGCCCTACGTGAGCATTTTTAAACAAGGCAAGGACAAAACTAAATCATATGTGTTTTAGAAATGTATATATACAATTTAAAAGTTCTTTTTTTTAAGCAAGAGAATAATCGACAAAATTCTAAATTGTGGTTTTAGAGAGGTGAGGATGAGACCCGGGAGGAACACGCAAGCAGCGTCAGTGGTATCCGTAACGTTCCAGTGGTGCTGTTGTGCGGTGTACTGATGGTTGTTTACTTTATTCAATCAATACCTACACTTTAAATGTATCAACAGAATTCCATGATACTGATGCCTTAATTCAATAGGTTGCATTCTAACGGATAGAATATTTAACTGGGGGGACACCCAAGTAGAGATGTTTTATCAGCTGATAGTTAAAAATGTCTATTATTCTGAAGAGAGGTCTAAGCCAGAGCTGTAGCTTTGGGGAGTCATCACTACAAACATCGTTACGGATTTGGAGACCAAATTTCTCATTTTAAAATGTGGGAATTCGGCCGGGCACAGTGGCTCGTGCCTGTAATCCCAGCACTTTGGGGGGCTGAGGCGGGTGGATTGCCTGAGGTCAGGAGTTCAAGACCAGCCTGGCCAACATTGTGAAACCCTGTCTCTACTAAAAATACAAAAAAATCAGCCAAGTGTGGTGGCGTGAGCCTGTAATCCCAGCTACTCAGGAGGCAGAGGGAGGGAAGCTGCTTGAACCAGGGAGAGTGGAGGTTGCAGTGAGCCAGGATCCTGCCACTGCACTCCAGCCGGTGACAGAGCGAGACTCCATCTCAAAAAAAAAAAAAAAGTGGGAATCCAAGAATTGAAAAATGAGATGGATAAGCTAAAATGTATGATGTATTTTTGTAAAGAAAAAATAGTCAATGAGATCAGAGAACTTCAATTAAAAGAAAAGGGCATGTTTTCTTAAAAGAGCAGCCACTGTCCTGGCACACCTGGGTATCTCTTAGCAAGAAAGGATGGTGGGAGATGTCTGAAACCAGAAGCTTAGGGAAGGAAACAGGTAGAAGCCTAGAAAGGACTGTCTCAAGAGAGGGTTTGTGCTGTAAGATGAACATTCAGGGAAAAACAAATATACAGACTTAAGGAGAGATGTCCTGTATGTCAAGAGTGGGAATAGAATTAGACCTTTTGAAAACATAGCTGTCTTTAGCCAGGGGCATTGGCTCCCTGCTGTAATCCAAGAACTTTGGAGGCTGAGTTGGGCGGATCACTTGAGGCCTGGAGTTTGAGACGAGCATGGGCAACATGGCAAAACGTAGTCTCTACTAAAGACACAAAGCAGCTGGGCATGGTGGCGCATGTCTGTAATCCCAGCTGCTCGGGAGGCTGAGGCATGAGAGAATTGCTTGAACACTGGGGCAGAGGTTGCAGTGAGTCGAGATTGCCTGTGTGACAGAGCGAGACTCCATCTCAAAAAAAAAAAAAAAAAAAAGCTCTCGTCATCTCAGTACTTTTACTAGTGCAGAAATTGATAGAGTGAAAGTGTAGAAACACTGAAAAATCTTCAACCAGAGCATCTTCTAGAAATTACCCCATCCTCCTTTCATCCTCTTGGCTTACTAATTTATATTTTACAGACAAAGAAGGAGGAAACTCGAAAATGAGTCTGTGTTTCATTTCCTGAAACCCTGCTGTGGGGATTCAGTTTGTCGCAGCTGCTCATTGCCTGCTGAAACCCTTCTTGCTTTCTAAGCTGGGACATTTGAAACTTTCTGTAGGAAGAAGAAAAACAGTTGCCTAGTCATCTTCCAAAGGGATGGACCGTAGCAAGCACCCTTGAGGCTCTTTGTAGTGGCTCCCAGGGAACAATTACTGTTTCTGTTGTTTTGAACCTTGCATCTCCGTGACTGGCAGTTCTAGCATAAGTGGTACTTGGCTAATATTAAGAGAAAGTGTATTTAGAAATAAGCTAAAGCAGCACCTCCAGAACACTTTGCTGCATGACTATGGCAAAGGGAAAGGGGCTTTTCGTTCTAGGCAGAGACTGTCTTTGGCTTAGGTCTGGAGAAATGATGGAAACAGGAAGTTTTTCTGTTGCTCTTTCCATGAGAAAGCTTCTCATGGAAAGAACAATTTTAGTTACAAAGTGACGATGACGTGGTGATAAAATAAAGGCCAGGAAGAAACAGGATGGAAATTACCATTAACAGTGCAGAACAGGAAATGGGCCTTGAGTTTTCAAGTTTATAGCAAATTAAGGTAGCACTAGATCAGGGAGAGAAGAAAGTTGATAAATGTATTGACATACCAAATCAATCTCTGTCTTCCTTTCACTTGAAATTAGGGGAAAAGGGAGACAATGTAAAAATTAACCCAATATTGCCATTGTAGAGAAGAGTTAACTGAGTCCCGAGAAACACAGCTCAGCTTCCATTCACGGCAATAAGAGTTACCGTTTATTAATGTTAGTCATTATTCTGAATATTTTACTTGTCATTTTCATAAGAGTCTCATATAGGCAACTCTGTTTGGTAAATATTATGTTACCATCCCCATTTTACAGATGAGAAAAATAAAACACAGAGGTTAAGTAGCTCACACAGTGTCACACACTGGTTCACGACAGCAAGGTTTTCTGTACATCCAGACAGTATGAGCCCAGAGCCTTCTTTTCTGCCAGCTGTGCCTCCGGCAACATTTCCACTTGGAACTGTAGTGAGGCTGTTTAAGGGAGATGCAGAGAGCAGACAGTTGCTGACTCTGTGCATACATCAGGCATGTCTGTTTAATCTGTGTTCTGGTCTTCCTAAATTTCTAATAGTTTGTATTAATTATTGCAGTTACAAACTGTGGATGACAGCCATAGTGAATATTCCCGCAATTTGAGTTTGTGGAGAAGGCAATTAATATTATCAAGTGGTTGGTATAAGTAACCCCCAATCTGGAAAATGTGTTACTTTATTTATTTTTATTTTTTTGAGTTGGGGTCATGTGGTGTCACCCAGGATGGAGTGCAGTAGCACCATCTTGACTCACTGCAACCTCTGCCTTCCAGGCTCAATCAGTCTTCCCATGTCAGCCTCCAGTATAGCTAGGACTACAGGTGCACGCCGCCATGCCTGCGAGATAGGCATGGTAGAGATGGGCTTTTACCATGTTGCCCAGCCTGGAATTTAAGACAGGAAAAAGAAACTTACCCACAAAGTTCTCTTTATCCTGCTTCTCAGGTGAAGACACCCCAGAATCCATCTCATTCTTGAGAAGCTTTTATTCTCGTTCTTGAGAACATTTTTTTTTTTTTTTTGAGACAGAGTCTCACTGTATCGCCAGGTGCCAGGCTGGAGTGCAGTGGCACAATCTTGAAACACTGCAACTTCCCCCTCCCGGGTTCAAGCAATTCTCCTGCCTCAGCCTCCCGAGTAGCTGGGACTACAGGAGCACACCACCATGCCCCGCTAATTTTTTTTGTATTTTTAGTAGAAATGGGGTTTCACCATGTTGACCAGGATGGTCTCGATCTCTTGACCTCATGATCCACCCGCCTCGGCCTCCCAAAGTGCTGGGATTACAGGCTTGAGCCTCTTGAGAACATTTTAAAGATGAAGTTGCTAAGAAGAAAATAGCAAGGTGGTTGGAAGAAGGAAAACTAGAAAAGACAAGATGGCCAGGGGGAGACCTGAGTTTTTTTCTATTGTTTTGTTTTCACAGTATAATGTAATAAATGCCACGCAATTAACATAATAGCATACAAAAGAAAGACAAGATGCATTTGGGACATTGATATGAGAGAAATTAATATTAGAAAATTGGTGTTCTCAGTATTGGAATACCCACAAAATTGTCCTTGGTTCTAGATGGTGTGAGGAAAGAAGGACTCCTAATACAGGATCCCGAGGATCTGGATTTGAGAAAGTGCTTTGCCATTTGAGAGCTGTTTTCATTTGTGAATCATTTATTCATTCTTTCAGCAAGTATTGTTGAATATCAACCATGTGCCCACATGTTCTAATTGTTGCAGATGCAATGGGAAATGTTAGACCAAGTCACTCTCCTCGTGGAAATGTTTGTGAAGGGACAAACAGTAAATATTTTAGGCCTGATGGCTTGTATGGTCTGTGACACAACTACTCAAATCCACAGGTTTAGTGCAAAAGTGACCGTAGACAATTCAAAAACGAGAGAGCTGGGCATGGTGGCTCATGTCTGCAATCCTGGCAGTTTGGAGGCCAAGGCTGAAGGATCACTTGAGCCCAGCAGTTTGAGGCCAGCCTGGGCAACATAGCAAGACCCCATTTCTATGGAAAAAAAAAAAATTAAAAATTAGCCAAATGTGATGGTGTGCACCTATAGTCCCAGCTACTGGGGAGGCTGGGGCAGGAAGATTGCTTGAACCCTGCAGGTCCAGGTTGCGGTGAGCTGTGATTGTGCCACTGCACTCCAGCCTGAGGAGCAGAGTGAAATCCTATCTCAAAAATAAATAAATAAATAAAAGGACATGCTGTGTTCCAATAACACTTTATGTTTTAAAACCAAATGACAGATCAAATTTAGCTGGCAAGCTACAGTTTGTCAATTCTTGGTCTAGAAGAAGAAACAGACACAAGCCAAATAATTATGTGAATGATAACACATGCAAAGATCCATGGCAAGAAGACACGTCAGGCTTTGGAGGGGCTGACAGGAGACCAAAGGAGCTGCTTCAGGGAGCGGCACATGAGTCAGGCTGGCAAGGGAGGGAGGGGCAGACCAGCAGGGTCAGGTAGGACACTTAGGAGTTTGGTCTTCACAATACTGACAGTTGGCAGTATTGGACTTATTTTAAGCAGGGTGGTGACGTGATCAGATTTGAGTTTCAGAAGATCACTCACTGCAGTGTGTAGAATGAGTTGTGTTAAATGTTCTCATCTGAAACCTGAGGATGGATACGCTTGCCCTGTGTTTGAAACAAGTTATTGTGTAATCAGTGTTTGAAACAGGTTATTCTGTAATCAGTGATTACACAAGGTGTATAGAAGTGTTTTACCAAATACAAGTGCTACAGAAAAATTACACAGTGATATTGTACAGGATGCAATACCCCTAGATGGTCATATTCTTTCAAGTTTTCTCTATGAACAAAGGCATTCCGAACTCCTAAAATAAATCTTTTTGTTTATGTTACCAGGCTTCCCTCACCAGGGCAACTACTCCTTAGGGAGTTCACTAAAGAGAAGGAATGTCTCTCACTCTCTCATGCTCTCCCCTCTCCCCTCTCCCAAGCACATCTGAGTTGCTGCCTGGACTTCACGCTCAGTCCCAAACCCATGAAAAATTGCCAAGTATAAAAGCTTCTCAAGAATCAGATGGATTCTGGGGTGTCTTCACCTGAGAAGCAGGAAAAAGAGAAATTCGTGGGTAAGTTCCTTTTTCCTGTCTTAGGCTCGTTTTATATATATATATATATATATGGCAAAGCAGGAATTGTAGCATTATTGGGAGGTATAGAGTAAGCATGAGATATATTTGCAGAAATTGGTTCCATATCATTTATAGCTCAAGATTTTGAAGTCATTGCTTATGCTGATTTCATTTGCTTCTTGAATAGCAGTCTATAACTTGCTTTACTTTTCCTTCAATTTTAGATAGAATTGGTGATTCTCTTTGCATTTCTTCCTTTTGTACTAAATAGCAAAGATAAGTTGAAGAGGCTGACTTTTCTCCAACTTCAAATATCTTCTGATGATGCTGAGACTAAAAAGAGCAGATCTGGCCGGGCGCGGTGGCTCACGCCTGTAATCCCAGCACTTCGGGAGGCCGAGGCGGGCGGATCACCAGGTCAAGAGATCAAGGCCATGCTGGTCAACATGGTGAAACCCCGTCTCTACTAAAAATACAAAAAAATAAAAAAAAAATAGCCAGGCATGGTGGCGCGTGCCTGTGGTCCCAGCTACTCGGGAGGCTGGGGCGGAAGAATTACTTGAATCCAGGAGGCGGAGGTTGCAGTGAGCCGAGATGGCGCCATTGCACTCCAGCCTGGCGATAGAGCAAGACTCCATCTCAAAAAGAAAAAAAAAGAAAAGTTGGTTTGCGCTGCATCATGTTTGATAAATGGAGAGAAGTTGGGAAAAATAAAAGCCTATAAGTACTACGTACTATCCTTACCTCTAATCACTATTATGTTACAAAGTATTTGCTTGCATTATCTTTTAAAATGTTACAATAATTCTGAGGTAGATTCTCTTAGAGTCTCATTTTACAAATAAGAAAACCGAGCTTTGGAAAGTTTAAAAACTTGTCCAGAAAGTGATGGTGATGATGATGGGGTGTGTGTGTGTGTGTGTGTGTATGATCTAACCTGTGCTCTATATTATGTTGCCAAAAAAGCCATACTGCATGTTAGAAAAAGAACACATTTGACATCATTAATACATAAAAGAATAAACGAGGCTGGGTGCACTGGTGCACACCTGAAATCCCAGCACTTTGGGAGGCCAAGGCAGGCAGGTCACTTGAGCTCAGGAGTTTGAGACCAGCCTGGGCAACATGACAGATCCCCATCTCTACAAAAATCACAAAATTTAGCCAGGCATGGTGGTGCACGCCTGTGGATAAGTGGGAGGCTGAGGTGGGAGGATCGCTTGAGTCCAGGAGGTTTAGGCTTTAGTGAGCTGAGATCATATCGCTGCACTCCAGCCTGGGTGACAGAGCAAGACCCTGCCTCAAAAAGAAAAAAAGAAGAAGAAGAAGGAAAATAAGTAAAGAAAGAAAAAGGAAAAAGTATATATTTAGAGACATTTACCTGAATTGGAAAATAAACTTTTCCATGAAATAGGCATGGAAACCCTGATAAGCTTGAAGGCAGTCAATATCATCTGAAAATGCAAGCGGGAGGTCTCAAGAGTCCCCTGATTTATCTATCATGAGACACTCAGTTTCCATAGTAATAGGTCAAAATATCAACTGGGTAGATGGCGTGCTGAAGCTGTATCCTCAGTGAGATACTTGAAAGTATTCATGAGTTTTCTTGGTTTTGATTCTTTAATGTGAAAAACTGGCACTATTATAGAATGAACAGAAATGAGGGTCTTATATTTTGCAACATCTGATTTCCTGTGCTTTTATAGTTTCTTAGGAGAGATGCAGTGTGGACCATTCTCTGAGCTCTGTGGGCTGTTGGCCCTTGCAACTTAGATATATACGTACATATATGTGTGCGTATATATATATAAAATATTAATATATATATATTAAGGCAATGTTATTCAGTCGTGTAAGCATTATAGACATTTTCCTTCACAATTGGTGAGGACATTATTTAATATATAAAGAACTGAGCCCTTATTATCATTTCCAACAGGAAAGTTATGTGGGAGTGTGCTGCT
Source organism: Callithrix jacchus (assembly GCF_049354715.1). Lineage (NCBI taxonomy): Eukaryota > Metazoa > Chordata > Mammalia > Primates > Cebidae > Callithrix > Callithrix jacchus. Next base: position 158,224,452 of record NC_133506.1, on the reverse strand, counting down.
GGCACACTTTATTTATTGTATTTTTAGAGATGGAATCTTGCTCTGTCGCCCAAACTAGAGTGCAGTGGCGCGATCTCAGCTCACTGCAACCTCACCCTCCTGAGTAGCTGGGACTACAGGCACGTGCCACCATGCCTGGTTAATTTTTGTATTTTTATTTTTTGTAGAAGTTGGGTTTCGCCATGTTGCCCAGGCTGGCCTTGAACTTTTGGGCTCGAGCGATCCTCCGGCCTCAGCCTCCCAAAGTGCTGAGATTACAGGCATGAGCCACTGTGCCAGACCTGGACCAGCTTTTGAAAGTCACTTGTAAGCATCTTTTTCTAACTCCAAACTCTTGACATCACAAGGGCAGATTAGAATCACCTGAAGGGGTAGGTGATATTTGCACTGTGGAAACACTATAAATTAAGACTTTCTCCCTTTCCCCAAAAGCCCAATTTTTAGACTTTTATTATCACACCACTACTTACTAGCTTTTGACATTCTTTTCTGCCCCCGCTTTATTATTTTTGTTTTGTTTTCTAAGAATTAAAGTGAATTGGAATCTAGATCACAGAAATTAGATTCTCTTCTCAAAGTGAACATGCAAAAGAATCTTCCTGGGGAGCTCCTTAAAATACAGATTCCTACTCCCTGCCCCCAGAAGTTCTGGTACTTAGTCTGTGTCTGTGCTGGGTTTAAGATTTTGCGTCCAAAGCCACTCCTGTGAGCTGGTTTAGTTGCCACACAAAGACAGCATTTTGAGTAGGACTATATTCCTTTTCAGCAATTCTGTGCTTTCCTGAAAAGCGTTCCTTAATGCAAGCTGTGTGCATAGAGAAAAAGGAAGGAGGGAAGACGAATTACAGGGGATGAAAATATAATGTTTACCCCTCGGATTTTACTTTAGAGTTCATGTTGGATGCTCAAAGTTCTTTATTCTCTAGAGAAAGAACCAGAAAGTTTCTGAAGTTCTATTTTGCTGACTGCATCTTCACAGGATTGGAAGTGAACACAGAAAGGGAGATCAAATTGCTAACGCTTATCCCCAAGCTGAATAAAAATGATTGTTCTCACTCCACATACTTTCAGTTTCCTCCGGGAAGCATCTGGTCTTCCCTGCTCTGATAATACAAATAACTTTTGTTTTAAGTTGAGGTGATTATTTATTTAAAATTTTACTTTTAAAAATGGTAAGTATAGGCTAGGTGTAGTGGCTCATGCCTGCAATCGCAGCACTTTGGGAGGCAGAGGCAGGCAGATCACCTGAGGTCAGGAGTTTGAGAGCAGCCTGGCCAACATGGTGAGACCTTGTCTCTACCAAAAATACAAAAATTAGCCAGGTGTGGTGGTGGGCACCTGTAATCCTCGCTGCTGGGAAGCAAGGGAATCACTTGAACCCGGGAGGCAGAGGTTGCAGTGAGATGAGATCATGCCACTGCACTCCAGCCTGGGCAACAGAGTGAGACCCCATTTCAAAAAGAAAAAAAAAGGTAAATATATCAAAAATGAAGAAAACTCAGAGCAATGAAAACCACTTATACTTTCATTATTTAGAAATAGCCACTGGGTGATAGAGTGAGACTCCATCTCAAAAAAAGAAATAGTATTTTGGTTAATTTTCTTTCAAAACTTTTTCTATACATATACTTCTATATAATTGTGATTCTACTGTCCCTATAATTTTGCATCTTACTATTCATTTCTTTTAACATCATACCATAATTATTTTCTCATGCTTTTGTAAACTTTATACACACACACACACACACACACACGCACACATAACATTGTGTAGATGTATTATAGTTTGCTTAATTTTCCCTCCATTGTATTTTCAGGGTGGTTTTCATTTACCACTGCTATAAATCACACTGTAATGAGACTTTAGGACATAAATCTCAAGGACAGTATTTTTATTTGTTATTGTTGGCAGTGCTGTTATTACAGATGGAGAGGACTGAAAGCAAGGGAGTGTGGGGAGAGAAGATGATGCGGGAAAACGTTTTTTCTTTCTTTTTTTTTTGAGACAGAGTCTTGCTCTATTTCCCAGGCTGGAGTGCAGTGGCACAATCTAGGCTCACTGCAACCTCTGCTTCCTGGTTTCAAGTGATTCTCCCACCTCAGCCCTCTGAACAGTTGGGATTACAGGTGTGTGCAACCATACCCAGCTAGTTTTTGTATTTTTAGTAGAGATGGGGTTTCACCATGTTGGCCAGGCTGGTCTCGGACTCCTGACCTCAGGTGATCCACCTGCCTCGGCCTCTCAATGTGCTGGGATTATAGGCGTGAGCCACTGCACCCGGCCCTGTTTTCTTCTTGTAATGATGTACAGGTGATGGTACAGTAAGGCAGAATGTATGGAGAAAAATGCAAGGACATATGGTTATTTCGTTAATGAACTTTTTGGAGAGAAAACAGAACCTCGTCTGATGAACCATGATTTCTATACAAGGACTTTCAAACAGATTAGTGAATCTACTATGCTGCTGGCCATCATCCTGATCCTGTACTTCAAAGTACTTCAAAGTATGCACTGTATCCATTCAGCATCATCTGTGAATCAGGAGGTGGAGACATGAAAATAAAATACCTGCTCTCAGAGCACTAAAAATTTACGGGGAAGAAGCAAAAATTTGCTAAAAATTACGAGGTCCTAAAAAAAAGTTATGATAGAGGGTGTACCATCATGTGCTCCTTAACAATGAGGATACATTCTGAGAAATATGTTACCAGGTGATTTTGTCCTTGTAAGAACATCTTAGAGTGTACCTACACAAGCCTCAGTGGTACAGCCTACTACACACTACATGGTATGGCCTATGGCTCCTAGGCTATACACTGTACTGAATACTGTAGGCAGTTGTAACACTATGGTAAGTATTTGTGTATCTAAACATAGAAAATGTACGGTAAAAACACACCATTCTAATCTTATGGGACCACCATTGTTTCTGTGGTCCATCCTTGACTGAAACATCATTACATGATGCATGACTGTATTAGAAACTCAAAAGAGAAGCACCCGAAGGTGAAGGTGACAAAGAAATATCTTCCTGGAAAAAAAGGGGTTGTTTCAGCTGAGCCCTGCCACTAGGTGGCAGAGAGGAAAATGTGGGATGCAACCGGGGGCTGAGGAACACAAAGACCTGTGCAGCGGGATGAGATGTGTGAGGCCCTGGGTCACTTTCTCTGCTGCAGCGGCTATCCGTGTACTGTCAGCACAGGGCTTGACTCCCTCATCTGGGTCACATAGACCCATTCTGAGAGCCCATCAAAAGTCCTGCTACTTGAAAAATCAAGTTATGAATGTGTGAAGAGCCCACGTGTGAACCTGGGCTCTGAGTGGCAGCCTTGGGGTTGCTGCTGCGTTGAGGTGATGGCAATGGGATTCAGCATCAGGAAGCTGTGGGGGAGGACGCCTCCAGGGCATGAAGACGGACACTCAAGGGGGCTTTGACTGTGCTGGCAAGGTGTATATTCTTAAGTTGAATGGTAGGTTTAAGGTATTCAATGCTTTATTTTTATGCCTTTTTGAATATTCACTTTCAAAATAATGCCTTAAGTACTTCTAAGAAGAGGGAAAGAGAGCAAATGGTAAAAGGGAATTCACAGTAGATAATGTGTTGTAATGTTCATGCAACTACTGAGCACAAATCACCCTTCTGGAGTTGAAGTGTAAATCTGCCTGTTTGGAAAACTCTTGGGATTTGTGTTCATGGGACTAGGGCAGATAATAAGATCATCATCCAGCTCTAATTTACTAAATCTTCACCAAAGACTTAATATCTCTATATTTTTTTCAAGGTTCCAAAGATTATCTGAAGGAGCTTATAATGTCAGCAGCCAGATTAGCCAGGAGAACCCTCAAGGGTCTAGAGTTTTTATCGCATAATCTTGAAAATTTCGTTCTTGCACATATAGAGGAGTCACTGTCTAGATGGATCAGAACATCCACAGTTGATATTTAGAATCTGATTTGGTAAAAAAAAAAAAAAAAAAAAAAAAAAAAATAGAAGAAAATAAAGTGTAAATTTTCAATGCAAAAATTATACTGAACAAAGCTAAATGGCCAAGGAAGACTTTTTTCAAGGCTATTGCAATAGAGGAGAGAGGCCAGAATGAGCTCAGCTCTACTGAAGCAAGGGGTGGCAGGATATTTAAAGGCTGGAGTGAGATAGTGGAAAAGTACTGGAATCCTGGAGGGGGAGGACATAAGCCATCTGGGTTTATTAGTATATTTTTTGTATCTTTATGACACACAAAAAAAACGATGAGACAGGTCTCAATATTTTGGGAAGTTTATTTGTCAACGTTAAGGACGAGTGCCTAGGAGTCAGGTTTATGCCTTTCTCTGAAGATGAATTTAAAGACGAAAGAGTGAGATATTGAGAAATACACAATTTTCATGCAAGGGAGGAGTAGCAGGAAAACAGTCACTCGTGCCTTTGGCTCAGTGAATCTGCATTTTTATATGTGGTAACAGGCAGGAAAAGTCAGGAAATCTGCATTTTACATAAGATAACAAATGGGACAGAAGAACAATCAGATATGCTTTTGTGCCAGGTGGACGGAGGGGTGGTGCGTCGGTAACGGTAACCTATGCATTTACATTGCTATGCTGAATTTTAACAGAAATGCTTTCGGGTAAACATCTTGGAGCTCACTAGGAATTTCCTTGTGGGCGAAAATATGAGGGAGGTGTGCAGCTTTTCATCTTGTAACCGTCTTATTTAAGAACCAAAACAGGAGGCAGGTTTTTGTGACGCGGTTCCCAGCTTGACTTTTCGCTTTGGCTTAATGAGTTTGTCCCAAAATTTACTTTCCTTTCACAAGGTAGTTTCTCAACTAGGAGAAAGGTGCCCGCTGAAGTTAGGCTTCTGCTTCCCACAGAAACTGACAGATTAGGCTGCTATTGTCTTTGACGTTTATATTCCAGAGGATAGCTCCCAAGATCTTCAGAAATTTAGTCCTGGGTTGTAAAACTGGCAGGAGGCTTTCAAAAGATTTAAATCTCAAAGAGGCAGAGAAAGAGTTTATATAAGCTAGTACAGCCCATTAATGAAACAAATAAAAAATAAACATATTTAAAAAACAAAGAAAAAAAGAATTTATGACAGTTTTGTTTTTTGTCTTTTTTTGTGGTGTGTGTGTGTGTGTGTGTGTGTGTAAAGAAAATCCACTAAGAAAAGGGAGATCGGGGCTTAGAGTCAGGAAGAAGCCTGTCTAAAGTTCACTCAAGCCAAGGTTAGCTTTGAGGTTTTGGTTTTTTTTTTTTGCCCACTATTATATCTCTGAGATTCCTCCATATTTTACATACAGAAGTAGTTTTGTCTTTTTTCTTACTGAGTAATATTCCTTTGAACATGAATATACCACGACTTCATTTGTCCATCCTGCTGTTAATGAACTTCATATCTTGGCTTCTGTGAATAAAATGTCAATGAACATCCTCAAACGTGGTTTTCACTCTCATCAGTACACCTCTCGGAACACTAGGCTATTGCCTGGATGAATCGATATGGCTAATAATTCCTTTAAAAGCGTAATTTTATCTAAGCCTCACAGCTAGCTATCATTGTCACTATCATGCAACAGAGAAGGGAACCAGGACGTGAGCAGGTTGAGTGACTTGTGAGGTGTCATCTAGCTGTGAAATGGAAGTGTCTGAATTAGAACGTGTGGCTGACTGAGGCGGGGCCTGCCTTTTCAGCCATGCTCTGCTTTGTCTCCTGTCTGCCTACAGTCCGGTTGTACTGAGGGGTTTCCTCTCTCTTTTCTTCTTTCTTAGAATGCAGAGCAAGCAGTGAATTTTCTGTTCTCCAAACTAGCCTGATCTTACATACTCTGGTCTTAATATAAATTATTTATGGAGGTACAGGTTGAGTATCCCTTATCGGAAACATCGGCGACCAGAAGTGTTTCACCTTCCAGACTTTTTTCAGATTTTGAATTATTTGCCTTATACTAGCCAGCTGCACATCCCTAATTTGAAAATCCGAAATCTGAAATATTCCAATGAGCGTTGCCGTTGAGCGTCATGTCACTGCTTTAAAAGTTTCATGTTTTAGAGCATTTCAGATGTTAATCTTTCACATTAGGGATGCTCAGCCAAACATTGAAGACTTGTACACGATACTGTATATATACTCGTACACTGTATTGCATATGTACACTATGCTGTGCATGTCCTTTGTAGGGACATGGATGAAACTGGAAATCATCATTCTCAGCAGGCTGACACAAGAACAGAAAACCAAACACTGCATGTTCTCACTCATAAGTGGGTGTTTAACAATGAGAACACATGGATTCAGGGAGGGGAGAATCACACACCAAGACCTGGGGGGTTGGGGGGCTTGAGGACGAATAGCAGTGGGTGGAGGGATTGGGGAGGGATAGCATTAGGAGAAATACCTAATGTAGATGACAGGGCGATGGATGCAGCAAACCACCACCATGGCACGTGTATACCTATGTAACAAACCTGCACAGTCTGCACATGTACCCCAGAGCTTAAAATATAATAAGAAAAATAAGTAAAAGAGAAAGAAAGGTATTGATTAAATATTTTGCTGCTGTTGTCACAGCCGCACACAGGGAAGTCTCCTCTATTTCACCAGCTGCAGACTTCCTAGAAGTAGGTGCAGCAGAGTAATTAACCTATCAGCACACCTGTTTCTATTGTTGTAACCACCCGAGGGCTTCTTTCTGCCCGCTGCATAAAGAAAGACTTCCATGTGGGCCGGGTGCGGTGGCTCAAGCCTGTAATCCCAGCACTTTGGGAGACCGAGGCAGGTGGATCACGAAGTCAAGAGATCGAGACCATCCTGGTCAACATGGTGAAACCCCGTCTCTACTAAAAATACAAAAAATTAGCTGGGCATGGTGGCACGTGCCTGTAATCCCAGCTACTCAGGAGGCTGAGGCAGGAGCATTGCCTGAACCCAGGAGGCGGAGGTTGCAGTGAGCCGAGATCGCGCCATTGCACTCCAGCCTGGGTAACAAGAGCGAAACTCTGTCTCAAAAAAAAAAAAAAAAAGAAAAAAGAAAGACTTCCATGTTCTAGTAGAAAAAGAGTTTAATAGATTGGAACTCTTGGAGGCTTGTTTCCCATTTTATTCTCCCGCACAGCATTTGCCATAGAACTGATAATCAGGGGCAATTTGTTGGGGGCAACAAAATCCAGTTCTCTACCGGGAAGTAAGCATATGATGATGGCTTTATGGTTATGTGACAATTGTCCCGAGAGCACACACTTTTGTGGATTTGGTTCAAACCGATGATGAAATGTGGTCCTCACTTTGTGACCATCGAAGGTGTTGTGCAGCCCCTTTTCCTCCATCATCCCCTCAGAGACTTGTATAGCTTGAAGTAGGGCGATTTCTGAAGATCTTGGCGTTTAATAACATAATCCCAGCATATCCTTTCAGTCAGAATCGTAATCTTCAAAAACTGTTCTCAGCATCGCACCCTAGTTTCAACCATGGGAGTGAGTGGGGCGAGAGACAGATTTTCAGGAAAAGTTGCTCCATGTGTTCTCATTCCCAGCTGTGCATGCTCACAAGGCTGAGCTGGGAGTCTGCAGGGCAGGTGACAGCAGCACTCACAGCCCCCCTTTACTGGCAGCAAATGAGACTGACCCCCAGGCTCCACCAATTCTCCCAGAAGCTATGGCCTGGGTGATTCTAATGCTCCCGTGTCAATCTTGGAAGAGTAGCCATATTCTCCTCTCTTAACTCTCTCAGCATGTCTATTACCTAATGGAGCTGAGCCTCATGTGCATATGAAATGATGCAAGGGCTTGACGGAACTCCAGAGGCAAGCTTGTAGGTTATTCCATTTTCTCTGTGACAAACACTCGCTTGTGCAGCTGGTGTTAAGGCTGTGTCTACTTTGGAAATGCCCAGGTCTTGGCTCCTGGCATTATGCACTGGAGCTGGTGTCCTGTTGGAGTCCCAGCTGCCTGTATGTGCTATGCTGCTAACATCCTAGCCCCAGAACACCCCAAGGTTTCTGAATACCAAATATTGCACTTCCAGGAGGGAGGAAATACACCGAACGTGGCACGAACTCTGCTGTCTTCACAATACTTTTACCAAGATTTTATAAAAGTGCATACTAGGCCAGGCACGGTGGCTCATGCCTGTAATCCCAGCACTTTGGGAGGCCAAGGTGGTTGGATCAGAAGGTCAGGAGTTCAAGACCAGCCTGGCCAAGATATTGAAACCCTGTCTCTACTAAAATTACAAAAATTAGAAGACCGATCCAAGATGGCCAATCACTAACATCTCGTGACTGCAGCTCTCAGGGAAGGCACGGAGAACTAGACGACGCCACACATTCAGACAAATTCTGGTCGCTCACGGAGCAGAAGATCCCCAGTGGAGGAATCACATGGGTTGCCAGCGCAACTTTCGTGGCCGGCACAGCGGTTCTGCCGGCGCCTCAGCGAGGCAGCTCTCGGAGCAGAGTAAACAGGTTCGGAGGACCTGCATGGGCCCCCAGCACGACACCAGAGCCCACGCAGCAGCTGTGAGGGGGGCACCTCGGCGGGGCAGCGCTCGGCGCAGAGTAAACGGGACCGGTTTCCCTTCTGACTGAGGTTTGGAGCCCCGGGAAGGCAGAGTCACCTACTACGGACACAAGAAGGAAGCCAGACAGGAGAATCCTGGGCAGAAAAGCACCATCAGTTTTAACGCTGCTGCTCTGGCCCTGGGAACTAACAACCTGGACGCCCACTCAAGAGACCTAATCTGAAAGTTGGTAAATTCAAAGAGACAGGAGGATAAATTTACAATGACGGGAAGAAACCAGCGTAAAAAAGCTGAGAATACTCAAAGTCAGAACGCCTCTCCCTCTAAAGATGATCACAGTTCCACATCAACAATGGAACAAGGCTTGATGGAGAACGAGCGCATCCCAATGACAGAATCACTCTTCAAGGAATGGATAGTAACAAACTTCGGTGAGTTAAAAGAACACGTTGTAGCCCAACGTAAAGAAACTAGGAACTTTGAAGAAAGGTTTGATGAAATCCTATTGAGAATAGACAACTTAGAGAGGAGTATGAGTGAATTAATGGAACTGAAGAAACTATACAGGAACTCTGAGAAGTTTGCACAGGTTTAAACACTCGAATTGTTCAAGCAGAAGAAGGGATATCAGAGGTCAAAGTCCAACTTAATGAAATAAAACATGAAGAAAAGATTAGAGAAAAAAGGAGAAAAAGGAATGAGCAAAGTCTCCAAGAAATGTGGGACTATGTGAAAAGACCAAATCTACATTCGATAGGTGTACCTGAATGTGACGGAGAGAATGAATCCAAGATGGAAAATACCCTTCAGGAAATTATTCAGGAAAATTTTCCTAAACTAGCAAAGCAGGTCAATATTCAACCCCAGGTAATACAGAGAACACCACAAAGATATTCCTCAAGAAGAGCAACCCCAAGGCACATAATCGTTAGATTCACAGGGCTGAAACGAAGGAGAAAATGCTAAGGGCAGCCAGAGAGAAAGGTCAGGTTACCCACAAAGGCAAGCCTATCAGACTTACAGCAGATCTCTCAGCAGAAACTCTACAAGCCAGAAGAGAGTGGGGCCAATATTCAACATCCTCAAAGAACAGAACCTTCAGCCCAGAATTTCATAACCAGCCAAACTAAGCTTCACAACTGAAGGAAAAATAAAATCTTTTATGGACAAGCAAGAACTCAGAGATTTATTACCACCAGGCCTGCTTTACAAGAGCTTCTGAAAGAAGCATTACACACAGAAAGAAACAACCAGTATCAGCCCTTCTAAAAATACACCAAAAAGTAAAGAGCACCAACATAAAGAAGAATTTATACCAACGAATGGATAAAACAGCCAGTTAACATCAAAGGGCAGTAACCCTAAATTTAAATCGACTAAATCCCCCAATCAAAAGACACAGCCAAAACCTTCACAGGCAAGGATACACAAAGACTCAAAACAAAGGGATGGAGAAAGATTTACCAACCAAATGGAGAGCAAAAATAAATAAATAAATAAATAAAAAGCAGGAGTTGCAATTCTCATATCGGATAAAATAGATTTTAAAGCAACAAATATATAGTGGTAAAAGGATCAATGCAACAACAAGAGCTAACAATCCTAACACCCAGATACATAGAGACTTAGACTCAATGAGACAGAAAATTAATAAGGATATCCAGGACTCGAACTCAGATCCGGAACAAGTAAACTTAATAAATATTTATAGAGCTCTCCACTTCAAATACACAAAATATACATTCTAGTCAATACCACATCACACGTACTCATAGGTTTAAATGAAACATTGATTAGCCATTATTAATACCCATTTTTTTTTAAGAATAAAGCAATATTTCCACTCACTCTCCCTCTTTCTCTTCCTCCTTCTTCCTCTCCTTTACTCATTTTTTTCTTCTTTCCTTCACTCAAAAAAAAAAAGAAATCAACTTGTAAACCTCTATATCCAGGTCGACAATGTCTCTCTCATTGCTTGAATTCCTTCCTTCCCTTCCCTCCCTCCCTCCCCCTTCCTCCCTTCCTTCATCCCTCCCTTCCTCAAAAAAAAAAAATTGCAAAAATTAGCCATGCGTGGTGGCGGGCACCTATAATTCCAGCCACTTGAGAGGCTGAGGCAGAGAATTATTTGAACCTGGGAGGCAGAGGTTATGGTGGACTGAGGCAGCGTCACTGCACTCCAGCCTGGACGACAGAGAGAGACTCCATCTCAAAAAAAGAAGAAAAAAGTGCCTATTAGCCCAGTGAGACATGTATAAGCACAGTTACTACAGCCTTGCAAATAACCTTAATGATCACTAGGAGAATGGTAAGTAAACTGAGACACAGGTGTAAGAAGGAATAGTATGCAACAAGAAAGAAGACTGAGGCAGATGGAAGATATACACAATACATTGCGTTAAAGTAGAAATGTGGGTGCAATGTAGCGCTATTTATCTCAAAATAGAATGTTCACATCAAAGCCAATACTTTCTAAATGCAGATATTTGTACATAAATACACTGGATTTGTAAAGTGGGTCTGTAAAGAATGTACACCGAACTGGGAACTACAGAACTTCTCTAGATAAAAGTGGGACTCAGGAGAGGATGGTTCAGGGAATTTGAGTGCTATTGGTTGATTTTTTTTCAATGAGAATGTGTATCTACAGGCTGTGCTATTAATACTAAAAAAGCACTAATAAAATATGATGAAGATTCTATGAGAATGCACATAGTATCTCTTTCCATCTTGTGTAATGAGAGTCTGATTCACCTCCGTGTGGACCCAAAGCTTTGGAAGGTGATATTTTAGAAATTTAAACTTCAGAGTATTCAGGCAAGCCCTTATTGTTTAGAATATATATTTATATGTATTTGGAGCCTACAAAAGGCCATTTGTACTCAAAAGTTTTCATATGAAATATGTATCTAAAATTTAGTTATTTTCACCTACCAGCATAACAATTAAGAAGGTTAAAATGATCTGAGGAGAACAGGACATGTCGGAATAGACACATGTATAATGTTGGCAAGAGTGGAGGTTGCTACCAACCTTCTGAAGGGCATTTGTCATGTTTCAAAATTGCAAATACTAGTCCCTTTGACCTAATGCTTCTACTACCAGGGATTTATCCTACACAAATGCACAAAAACACACATTTAAAAACATTCATCAAAGTGTCATTTATAAGAGCAAAAGCCCAGAATTCTAAATATTCATGAATTTGGCTCAGGTCTCAAAAAATCAGTAGCAGTAGCATGGGTAACTGAGGATGGATTTGAGGTAGTATTATTTATGTTTAGTGACTTTCTGCAGTTGGATAGGGAAAAGGTAAGGATGACCTGTCTAAACCGGGCAGAGGGGTGGATGGTGAAGGCATTAATTGAGATAGAGACAGTATATGGCATTTCTAGGAGGAGCTGGCTGGGATATCTAGTCTAGTGCTAGTGTATGGAGAGCATAAATTAGCTGGGGGAGATCCCGAGGATGAAAATGGGGGTGGCTGTCAAGGAGAAGGGAATAAGGAGGCACAAGGATTTAAAAGGAGGTAAAAATGGGCTAGGTGTGATGGGTCGTGCCTGTATTCCCAGCACTTTGGGAGGCCGAAGTGGGTGGATCATCTGAGGTAAGGAGTTCAACACCAGCCTGGCCAACATGGTGAAACTCCATCTCTACTAAAAATACAAAAATTAGCTGGGCACAGTTGTGCATGCCTATAATCCCAACTACTCAGGAGGCTGAGGCAGGAGAATCACTGGAACCTGGGAGGCGAAGTTGGCAGTGAGCCGAGATCATGCCACTGCACTCCAATCTGGGGGACAGAATGAGACTCTGTCTCAAAAAAAAAAAATAAATAAATAAATAAATAAAGATAAAAGGAGGTCAAATGGTGACCACAAAGAATTCTAAAGTAAAAGGGTCAGCCAGACCTGCTTATGTTACAAACAATTACGCAACTTCAGAAGTTACATAATTGATGTGATTAAAGCCACAGAGTTTTAGGTGGTTGAAGTAGGATTTTAACTCAGTCTCGTCTTATTGCAAAGCAATATTCATTAAGCCAAATTCACCCACTATCATTATGTGTGATTAGCAAGAAGAGATCTTATGTGATGAGCCAATATCACAAAACGTTTCTGAAAAGTTAGCAATGGCAAATACCAACATCTGACAACAAGTCCTTAGAATACGTGTGCATCTGAAAATGGGAATAATAGTAGTATTACATGCTTAAAACTGCAGATGTTAGTGTATGCCCAGGGGCCATATAAAAATAATCTTATTTAATCCTCGTCAAATTCTGTGAGGTGGGTAACTTCTAACCCCATTCTAGAGATGAAGAAATGGAAACCCAGAGACTGAGTGGCCTTCTATACTAATGCCTTAGAATTGGTAAGTGACAGAGCTCACATAAAAACTTATGCCTCAGAATTCTTCAGGATATTTTTCCATGTGCCCCACTCTCTCCCTTTGGGGATGATAGTACCTACCTACCTGCCACAGAGGGTGCGTTGAATTTCATCTCAAAAACAGGACCCAGACATCTGATGATTCTGGTGTGGATGGTCCAGCGATTACATTTTGGCAACCATGGTTTATGTGTTTTGAGAATAATAAATCATAACAGCCCTATAAAAATGTAATAGTAATTATTTCTGTTATCGTTACGAGATTTTTCTTGGAAGGAATAAGTCCATTTTAACTTTTTTTTGTTTTTTTGAGACAGAGTCTCACTTGGTCACCAGGCGCCAGGCTGGAGTGCAGTGGCACAATCTTGGCTCACTGCAACCTCCGCCTCCCGGGTTCAAGCAATTCTCCTGCCTCAGTCTCCCGAGTAGCTGGGACTACAGGCGCACACCACCACGCCCAGCTAATTTTTTTGTGTTTTTAGTAGAGACGGGGTTTCACCATGTTGGCCAGGATGGTCTCTATCTCTTGACCTCGTGATCCTCCTGCCTCGGCCTCCCAAAGTGCTGGGATTATGGGCATTTTAATTTTTTAAAACCTGAATAAGTAACCATTTGAGTGTGTGTGTGTGTGTGTGTGTGTGTGTGTGTGTGTATAACTACATCCGTGGGTGTAAATGGATTTAGGTTTCCTATTCAGCCATGTCAGGTTTGGCCAGCTGTCTGGATAGTCTCCACAGCCGTGCAGCTGGTGGCTTTCTTAAGAACCACATCGATCACAGATTTGCTTCCTTCTCACTTCCTAGGTGTCAACAATAAACGGCTTGGCGTCTGTGGCTGGATCCTGTTTTCCCTCTCTTTCCTGTTGGTGATCATTACCTTCCCCATCTCTATATGGATGTGCTTGAAGGTAACACCCTGGGAGGTAAACTGGGTTCTCTATATGAACTGACAAATTGTTAGGACTGAATCTTCACCTTTAATCTCCTAGATCATTAAGGAGTATGAACGCGCTGTTGTATTCCGTCTGGGACGCATCCAAGCTGACAAATCCAACAGACCAGGTATGAATGGCGCCGTGGCTGTCCCTGACAAAGATCAGGGACACCTAATGCTACTGCTGCCACCTTCACTACTTTTCCTGGTGGTGCCTATTGAGAGTCAGAAAACTTGCTGGAAGCTGGTGCTCTCGCCCTTCTGTACAGCAGAAGAATGCCCCCTTTTTATGCAAGTCAGTGGGAATGACCACCAGTTTGAGAGTTTGGAAATCTGGCCCTGCCTCCTAATTCTCCCTCTGAGACATTCAGTGAATATGAGAAGGGTAGCTCTGGTTACACTGGCTGAACGTCACTTATTACCGGGGCCGCCAGGAGAGTGTGGGAAGAATAAAGAGAGAAAGTAAACGGCGAACGTAGACCATTAAGTTACTCAAGGAGAGTATATCGAGAGCTGGTGCTTGATGCTCACTCTTTGAAAAGGGCTAATGGCAAAGCAAAGGGTAATTTTCTCTCCCGGCGAGTAGACTCGTAGAAAGACAGAGCTGGAAGCCACTGTACGCCTTTTGCCAAATGCCCCGGTTTTGAAAATAAAAGACATGAGGCCAACGTAAGTTTGATGAGCTATCTAAGTTAGAAATAACTTAATAATATCCTTATAGTTAGAAATAAAGATGAGCTTCCAGGCCTTCTAACATCTAGAATTGTATAGTGTTTATTTCCATCCTTTCTTTACAACCTTGGAAAAGAAAATGTTCCAGAAGGTCATGTTATAAGAGAATGTGGGTTTTTGTTTGTTTTATACCAGGGGTCAGGGTGGACACTAAAACCATAAGGTACTAAAACTCCCTAGAAGTAAAATATTGATTTAAGACTCATAGCTTCTCTGGGCGTATATTTAGTTGAACAATATGAAATTGCTAAATTCGTTTTGAACCCTAGACATGGCAATTTCAGAGGATTAATCCTAATACTCTGGAAATGAGGGGCTGTCCAAAACAGTGTCTGAGAAGGCAGGAGGAAAGCAATCGTTGCTAGCTATGTTTCTCTGATAACGTTTGCTTTCTGCCCCCATCATGGCTTATTTGGATACATTGTTCTCTCTGCAACTGGAAGGTCTCGGGGGTAGAAATTTCCTAAGCACCATGATGCTCTGTGTGCTTTGACCTTGGCCATAAGTCATGGATCTGTTAATACATAAAAAAGTATTGGAAACTTCAAGAGGAGAAGCTTGTGAAGGAGGCTTGGCCTTTTTTTTTTTTTTTGAGACAGAGTTTTGCTCTGTCCCCGAGGTTGGAGTGCAGTGGCACAATCTTGGCTCACTGCAACCTCTGCCTCCCGGGTTCAGGTGATTCTCCCACCTCAGCCTCCTGAGTAGCTGGGATTACAGACACTCACCATCATGCCCAGCTAATTTTTGTATTTTTGTAGAGATGGTGTTTCACCATGTTGGCCAGGCTGGTCTTGAACTCCTGACCTCAGGTGATCTGCCCTCCTCAGCCTCCCAAAATGCTGAGATTACAGGCGTGAGCAGCCATTTCAAGTATAACCTTACTTGTCTAATTTTATAAAGGACCTGAGAAAAAGAAGGCCAAAACTACTTATAAATGTTCTCATGAGTTTGGCAAAGCAAGAGTCATCCAAGTGAGGTATCACAGCACAGGACTAACTTCTTCCCGGCCATGTTCTACCCAGTGGGGCTAGGATTATAAGTTACAGTAAAATTGGATCTGAGAGAAGCAGAACAACCAGAACTAGGAAGCCTCTAGAGAAAAATATATCACTTCTAAATGAATTTTCCCCAAAGATTTTACTATTAAATGTCTCAGGATAACAACTCTCGTCATACATGTCTCTGGGGTTAGTGAGTTACCTCAGAATGTCACAAGGCCAAGAGGGAAACAAGCCAAATTGCTCATGGAAAACCTCTCCAATTTTATAAATTGTAAATTATTCTTGAATAATAGCTGCCACTTCATGAGCATTTAATACATACCGGGCGCTGTGTGTAGTACGTTATTTCATTAGCATGTGGAACCATGCTTAGGCTTCACTACCGGCTGATATGTATTAGGTAATCAAACCATTACGTGAATTTTTTCCGGTCACAAGACTACTAAGTTTTAGGGCTGGAACTTAACTCTATCTAGTTCTCAGGTCCATGATCTTAACCACCATGGCCTGGCATCAAAAATGGAAGTAAGGTTTCGAGGCCAAAAGAAAGAAAGCACCTTAGCAGCGTGTTTTGCTGATACTGCCTCCCCTTTACGTGGTGTTCGGCCTTAAAACTGGTTTCTGCCATGAGAACAGAAACAATCATGCAAAGCCTTCTTGATGAATGGAAATAGATTAGTGCCCCCGTCTTGCTAACATGCCTTGTGGTTCTAACCTTTGTAACTCTCACAGTAAAGAAGCAACATTCACCAGGGTAACGTCAAGAGTTCCAAGGGTCCTCAAATGATCCTTCTTACACCCATCCTTCCCTGACTCAGCCCCAACTTAATGCCTTACAAATAAGAAAGGAGTAGATGTGTTTACAATTGGGAAATGCCACTGTACATGCGTTAGAACACGGCTGCGGAGAAGCTATTAATTCTGGAATACATTGATTTAGGGAACGTGAGATCCTGGGAAGATTTTAGTTCAATTATCCTTCATTACTTTTTAAATTGACTGAGAATGTTGGCAGTCACTGATACTCAAAGCCAAGAGTCTATTACTTGAATCTGTTATGTAAGTGTCTTAATTATAAGGATATTACTTTCCAAAATATTTTATTTTTTTAGTGGAGTATTTTAGAGCAAATACAAAATACCATATCATGTCATTTTACTTGCAAACACTTTAGTCTGTATATGTAGCTGATAAGGACTTCATTAACATTAACACCATGCTGCTGTGGTCTGAGTATTTGTGGCCCCCCAAAATTGATAAGTTGAACCTAATCACCAATGCAATGATATTAGGAGGTGGGGCCCCTGGGAGGTAACTAGAATGTAAGGGAGTCATCCTCATGAGTGGAATTAGTGCCCTTGTAAAGGAAGTCTCAGAGAGCTGCCTTGTCCCTCCCAGGACACCACATGACCATCTACAAACCTGGAAGTAAGCCCTTACAAGACACTGCATCTATGAGCACCTTGATCTTGGACTTCCCAGGCTCCAGAACTATATGAAATAAACTTGTTGTTTATAAGCCACCCAGTTTATGGTATTTTGTTATAGCAGCCTGAACAGACTAAGACACATGCCATTAACACAACCAGTACAATGAACAAGAATACCTTAATATCTGTTTTTTTTTGAGATGGAGTTTTACTCTTGTCACCCAGGCTGGAGTGCAGTGTTACAGTCTCAGCTCATTGCAACTTTTGCCCTCTGGGTTCAAGCGATTCTCCTGCCTCAGCCTCCCAAGTAGCTGGGATTACAGGTGTGCGTGACCATGACCAGCTAATTTTTTTTTTGTTCTGAATTTTTAGTAGAGGTAAGGTTTCACCTCTGGCCAGGTTGGCCAGGTTGGTCTTGAACTCCTCACCTCAGGTGATCCACCCTCAGTGGCCTCCCAAAATGCTGGGATTACAGGTTTGAACCACCACGCCCTGCCTTAACATCTTTTTATATGCATTCTGTGTTCAATTTTCTCACTTGTCCCAAAGGTGCTTTCACCATTGGTCAGAATATTATTTTTAATTAATGTCAAACTAAACACTTAGATAGAAGTTGATTGTTTAAAACATGAAAATGAAAAAATAAATGTCAGGGATCTTTAGCTTCTTACCAAAAGCTACTTCCCAGCAATTCCTTCTTCTTAGTCACTGACTTAGAGGAAGAAATCAGTTTCCTCAGAGTGACATGTGTTCATATTGAAGATCACCCGAGAAACTTATATAGCCCCATGTAAACGATGCACCATGTTGCTATGAGACTACTTGCAGTTATTTTCTACAGAGCAACATTTTAAACTGGGTTTTTTCTCATAGGTTTGATCCTGCTTCTGCCATGCATAGATGTGTTCGTCAGAGTTGACCTCCGAACAGTGACCTGCAACATTCCCCCACAAGAGGTAGTGCTGATTAAAGATCTGTCACTCAGAACTAAACTTGTGTTTTCCCTATTGCATGGACAATTACAGCTGTATAGTACACTTTTAAACTACAGGAGGGAGGATGAGCTGAGTAAACCCAGAGACCTGCTTGAATCGCCCTTGGTGGCTCCTGAAACTACTACAAATTTGTTTTGCCAAATGAGAATGAAGCCAAGAGCAAGGGGTGAGTCGTTAGAAGACTTGGAAAGGCTTGGCGTGAGAAAGCCTGACAGCAGAGATCTAGTCAGCAGGGAAGCTGGGCTGGAGAATGACAGAGCCGAGGCTTGGACGAGATAGACAGTCACTGTATGAAGGAGCTGAATCGAATCTGACAGACAGTGGCTGGTTTTGATACCACCCTCTCTGTCACCTTCTCAGAAGAGTTTTTAGTAATATCTACATGAGTCACATTTGCTTTTGACTTTAAATCGTTTCTGTGTTTGGAAGCAATAGAGGGAGCAGGAGGATAGAGGAGAGGCTGCACAGGGCCCACCTGTGTTTACGTAAGTCTTTTTTTATTTTTGAGATGGTTTTACTCTTGTTGCCCAGACTGGAGGGCAGTGATGTCATCTCGGCTCACTGCAACCTCTACCTCCTGGGTTCAAGCAATTCTCCTGCGTCAGCCTCCCAGGTTGCTGGGATTATAGGTGCCAGCCACCACGCACAGCTAATTTCTGTATTTTTAGTGGAGGCAGGGTTTCATCATGTTGGCCAAGCTGGTCTCGAATTCCTGACCTCAGGTGATCTGCCCACTTCGGCCTCTCAAAGTGCAGGGATTACAGGAGTGAGCCTTTTAATTCCTGAAGTACTACAGGTAAATGACCAAAACAGTAACTCAGCAATAGGGAAGAGGAAGAGTTACTAATTATCATGTCACCTCTTCATAACCAAAGTGATTCAGGTTGGAGGAAAAGCAATGGAGGACCTAGGATGTGGGAGGCCAATGGTGATAAGAAGGCAGAAAATCAACAGTTATACATATATGTGAATTTTCTTCTCTCTGGTTCAAGAAACTCAGCCAGGACCCAGAGGTGATGTCTTCCTGTCACTTAGGAACTGCAGAATACTTGCTTTTGAATTCAGCCCCAGGCTGGGCGCGGTGGCTCATGCCTATAATCCCAGCACTTTGGGAGGCTGTGGTGGGAAGATCACTTGAGGTCAGGAGTTCAAGACCAGCCTGGCCAACATGGTGAACTCTCATCTCTACTAAAAATACAAAAATCAACCAGGTATAGTGGCAGGCACCTGTAATCTCAGCCGCTCAGTAGGCTGAGGCAGGTGGAGGTTGCAGTGAGCAGATATTGAGCCATTGCAATCCAGCCTGGGTGACAGAGCAAGACTCTGTCTCAAAAAAAAAAAAAAAAAAACAGCCCCCGTCAGGAGAGGCTGGGATGCTTAGTGACCTACAGTAGGGACTTTACTGGCTCTGTTATGGATAGATCTAGGTTCTGCTCCCATAGTATACCCAGAGATCTCTCATTTGCTCCCAAACCTTGTCACGTTATTCAGAACAATGCTGAGCCTCTCCATAGAGCTAAATTGATTTTTCTTTACATGGTCTCTGGTGCCATCTATGTTTTCTAAGAAGCACTGCTTCACCAAGTCTGATAAAAACTGGAAACCAAAAAGAGCGCAGGTGTCAGGGAAACAAGTTCTACCTCTGCTCAGACTGGAGATAATAGAATGGCAGAAGGGCTGTACTGTTACATTTCACTTGGAAAGGCCTGTCTTCGGCATGCCGAGTTAAGTGTTTATGCCTGTAGGATGTCAATCTTCTTGAAGAAGAAGTCACAGGGGTAGGTATGACGACAGCTTTAGGGGAATTCTGTGTCGGCTAGGAAGATATTCTCTCCAAGCCAGGACAGGTTTTAGGTGATTGTAGCGTGAGTTGCCGTTACTGCTCTCCTTTTGTGGAGGGCAGCTTTTGGGCCAGCTGTCACTTTCTCGGTAGCGGTGAAAGTCATCAATAAGTGACGTTGCCCTGTTCTTGCTCTCCAGATCCTCACCAGAGACTCCGTGACTATTCAGGTGGATGGAGTTGTCTATTACAGAATCTACAGTGCTGTCTCGGCAGTGGCCAATGTCAATGATGTCCATCAAGCCACATTTCTGCTGGCTCAAACCACTCTGAGAAACGTCTTAGGGACACAGACCTTGTCCCAGATCTTGGCTGGACGAGAAGAGATTACCCATAGCATCCAGGTAAAGACACCGAGAACTAGGAGACTGTATCTTTAATTCATTGGTTTTAATTATTAGTGATCATTAAATAGCAGCATTTCAAAGCAACCCCCACCACATGCATGCTTATACACACTCACACACAGACAGCTGCTGTAGAGGTGAGCTTCAGTCGTGATTTCACTTACTTGTTACCACAAGAAATGTATTTAAATATCTGAGTGCAAGAAGGCAGTTTATCCATTTTCTTTGGAATTTGAAATTATGAATTAACATTGTACAGCTATAATCTTTTCTGAAGAAGTTAGAGATCAGATTTATTTTTAGTTTAGATGACTCCAGAAATGCAGCCTGGTTGCCTATATATTTAAATATATACGCAGCCTGGTTCTCTGGGTGCCTATATATTTAAATAAAGTATGAAAGTTAAATTCATTTGAAACAGCATAGACCTGTCATCTCTAGAAATTCTTACACCATGCCACCAACATCACTAGTAACATTAATAGTAATGATAATTATAATATCAATGAAGATGTAACAGCTGTCGATCTCATCTCTTACACACGCTAGTTGCTGGACAAGAATACTTCTGTATTTTCTTTGATCAGTTGCATTTGGATTCTGAGCTTCGTTTCTGTAAGTTAATTATATGAGGAAATTCAGCTTTGGTTCTTCTTGGCCTCTCCTCTAGTCCCTAAGGTAGAGGAAAGTTCCCAAGCTTTTATGAGGCAGTATGAGTCCTGCATGATAATTCCCCATGATGTTTATATGTGCCTCGTGAATTTAACAACTCAAAGGTATCCCATCTACAGCCAGGTCACTGACTTCTTGTGAGGTCTCATTACCTGTCAGTGTCCTGCAGGGATCACAGAAAGGCAGGGGAGGGATCACTTGCTATTTGGTAGCAGAGATCTCTGCCCCCACCCTTTAGGGGAGCTATCCTGATCCTATCATTCCTCAAGACATTCATCTTCTCCAGGATGACCAGCAAAATATCTTCAATGGTTTTACAGCTTTTACAAAAGACAAGAGTATCTTTGACTTTAAGCTGCTTCTACTTTGAAAAATATGCCTTGCTTCTTCTTTAAAGCTGGCCATAGGGCAGAAGTTAAACAGAGCAAGATAAATGGTATCTTGAAAAGGACCCAATCATAATATGCATTGAGTCATTCCTAGGTACTGAGAGGTATCTATGTATTGTCTCCAAATCTAATAACAGTCCTGAAAGAAAACATTTTATAGGTAAGAAAACTGAGAGCCAGATAAGTTAAGAAACTGCCCCGGTGATTCACAAATGCACATGGCAGAGCCAATGCAAAATCCAGGTCTGTCAGAGAAACCCACGAATTGCTGCCTGCTTGAAACCAGTGACAAGGAAATCTGGGATATTTACTCAAATCCAGATGGATCTCACCTACTTCCTTGGGAATGGTTTTAGGGTAGATCCTGCTGATAAGACACCCACTAAAAGATCTGCCAGGTTAAATTCCCGAATTCTTAATGATATTCACTTTAAATTCCAAAAAATGATCAACAGAATGTTAACTCTTATTCTCTTCTGAAATTGTCTCACTCCAAATGTTGTAAATGCAAAAAGAAAGAAAGAAAAATTTATCTTGCAAGTATGAAACATATTAGAAATGTACATCACATCACCTGTCTTCTTTGGAAACAGACTTTACTTGATGATGCCACTGAGCTGTGGGGCATCCGGGTGGCCCGAGTGGAAATCAAAGATGTTCGGATTCCCGTGCAGTTGCAGAGGTCCATGGCTGCCGAGGCTGAGGCCACGCGGGAGGCCAGGGCCAAGGTAAGGGCTGTGCAGTCACACATGGAGGGACAGCTGCCTCGTGTTGGGGTCAACAAGGATAGGACTTGAACAGAAGATTGGGTCTCTCAATTATTTCCATAAGAAAGGGGTTTCTTTTCAGTCTTACGGAGATATTTCCCTGAATTAAAAGGTAACAAGCAGCTTACTGTACCTTGAGGAACTTTGGTAGCAGGTCTTGGGTTAAGAGGCTGCTCAGTAACACACTGAGCAATTTAGCCAAGCAGGTCCCAATTCTAACCACGTATCGGTGTTCCCTGGGAAGAATACAACAAAACAAAACAAAACACCAATTTCCAAGCCTTACTTCAAACCCAGGCTCAAAGCAGTCTCTAGTGGACTAAGAAACCTATATTTTCATAAAGCTGGTGACTTAGATGTAGCCAACATGGAGTCTGTTTTTTGCACATTATTGTTCGAGTATATTTAAATGTTGCTGGAATAAAAGGGGGCAATTAAATACAATCCAGGTAAGAATTACAACATGTAAGCGCACGCTGGCCCTGAATGCCTTGCGTCTGTTGAGGTCCTGGCTTTCATGTCTGTGTGGATATGTTTCCTGAAGTATCAGAAACCAACTGGGATCCGAAGCCTTGATGTATCCTCTTTGGAAACTCACTTGTTAGTTGATGAATGTGTTTCTTTGACTCATTTCTGACTCTTATCTGGTTTATCTGCTAAGCTCCAGCAGCTTCCAAGAAGGGACTCGGCAATGAGAGAAGAGAGATCACTTTTGCACACAGGCAGATGGCCGCAGATGGGGCAGCTGAGTCATACTTGGACAGTCTGAGAACTAGAAAGAATGAGGTCCTTAAGAGATTGCCAGTGTTATAAGGCTGGCACTTACTGCTAGTTGTAATCAAGAGCCAAGAGAACTAGAAACCATCTCGGTTTGTAAGAATAACACCAAGGTGGCAACAGAATGAACTAAAAACATCTAAGATAAGTAAAAATGATAAAAGCATCAATTAGAGACCTTACATTTCAGACTTCTCTGGAAATGAATGCACTTAGTGAGGCTCCAAAGTGCTTCAACGCATTAGTAGGGTAGACGCCAAGTATTCATTTGTATTTAAAAGAGTACTTTTACTTTTGTTTGACAATAAAATCTAGGGACCTATGATTTGTAAAATATCCCTCGCTGCTTCCTGCAACCTCCTTGAATTTCTCTAATTACGTTAGGAAGTGAAACTGAAACTCATTTTCTTTTTTTTTTTTGGGAGGAAGGGAGGGAGGCAGGAAGGGAGGCAAGGAGGAAGGGAGGGAGGAAGGAAGGGATGAAGGAAGGAAGGGAGGGAGGGAGGGAGGGAGGGAGGGAGAGAAGGGAAGGAAGGAAATCAAGCAATAGAGAGATATTGCCAACTTGGATCTAGAGGTTTACAAGTTGATTTCTTTTTTTGAGAGAAGGAGAGAAAAAAAAGGAGTAAAGGGGAAGAGAAAGAGGGAGGGTGAACGGAAATGTTGCTTTATTCTGAAAAAAATGGGTATTAATAATGGCCAATCAATGTTTCACTTAAACCTATGAGTAGGTGTGATGTGGTATTGACAAGAATGTATATTTTGTGTATTTGAAGTGGAGAGCTCTATAAATATTTATTAAGTTTACTTGTTCCGAATCTGAGTTCGAGTCCTTGATATCCTTATTAATTTTCTGTCTCATTGTGTCTAAGTCTGTATGTGTCTGGGTGTTAGGATCGTTAGCTCTTGTTGCATTGATCCTTTTACCACTATATCTTTATTGCTTTAAAATCTATTTTATCCGATACGGGAATTGCAACTCCTGCTTTTTATTTATTTATTTTTGCTCTCCATTTGGTTGGTAAATCTTTCTCCATCCCTTTGTTTTGAGTCTTTGTGTATCCTTGCATGTGAAACGGGTCTGGATGTAACATGCCGTTGGGTTTTGGCTGTGTCTTTTATCCCTGCCAAAGAAATACATGAAAAACATGTGGCAACATGGGGGCCGGGGAGAGAGGCATCAAAACAAACCCAGAAAAAGGAAGCACCGGTTACAGTGTAAACTCTTATTTCTGAATGGTTTTATTCCTGTCCTTTCAGGTCCTTGCAGCTGAAGGAGAAATGAACGCTTCCAAATACCTGAAGTCAGCCTCCATGGTGCTGGCTCAGTCTCCCATCGCTCTCCAGCTGCGTTACCTGCAGACCTTGAGCACCGTAGCCACCGAGAAGAATTCTACGATTGTGTTTCCTCTGCCCATGAATATACTAGATGGCATTGGTGGTGCCAGCTATGATAACCACAAGAAGCTTCCGAATAAAGCCTAAGGTCTTCTTGTGGTATCCAGGTACTGCATAGAAAGTGGTATCTATTCCTATGGAGAAGCCAGCAGTTAGAAACGGTGAGAATTCCAACACTATTCATGTCACAGTAACTCCACAGATGGAGGAGCATTGGCAGGAAAAAGCTCTAGAGGCAATACAGAGAAAAAGTAAAGCAAAAACGAGAGCTGTATATTACTTTTATTTTTAGGACCATAATCAACGTTGTCATATTCTTATGTAATTAATTAGTGATGGTCTCTGACTTTATAGTAGGAACTTTCTGGTAGTATGAGAAGAAATCATTGGGTGACTGTGACTGATGTTTCAGAATTACTTTTTTTTTTTTTTGAGACGGAGTTTCGCTCTTGTTACCCAGGCTGGAGTGCAATGGCGCGATCTTGGCTCACCACAACCTCTGCCTCCTGGGTTCAGGCAATTCTCCTGCCTCAGCCTCCTGAGTAGCTGGGATTACAGGCGCGCGCCACCATGCCCAGCTAATTTTCGTATTTTTAGTAGAGACGGGGTTTCACCATGTTGACCAGGATGGTCTGTATCTCTTGACCTCGTGATCCACCCGCCTTGGCCTCCCAAAGTGCTGGGATTATAGGCGTGAGCCACCGCGCCAGGCCCCAGAATTACTTTTTAATTGTTTTTAAGAAGCACTCCCGATCATTTATAAAGTAACATAGGCCTCATATTTACACTATGTATTTGCTTTATAATTCCAAAGTCGTTACTGGCTAAATCTCCAGTGATTGCAATCAAACCCCACAATGCTGAAAACAGAGATTGATTTTGATGTTAAGAACAAAAGAAGTACGGAAACCTCCAGGCTCAAACACGTCCCCAGTGCCACAAGGCAAACCACACTCTGCGCATGGTCCAGGTCTTTTGCTGCATGTCCTGCCGGCACCATGGTCAGCGAGTGGGACCCGACACACGAAAGTGACCAGCTCCTGTCAGCTTACTTGCTTACAAGGGAGACTGCTTGGAAAGGCTGCGGTGGTTGGAACCACTGAGGAGCATCACCCTGGGGATTTCATGTTTTCAGCCTGTTCTTAGTCCCGGGAGCCCCAGGTAATCGAGAATTGTTTGTGGACTCTATCCTCATCCTCTCCCCACCTACCAAACAACCTCTTAAAAATAAAGAAGGCATAGACTATAAATGAATTTTAAAAGTCACTGTTTTGGAGGTTATTTTGCTGCCATGGTGCACTTTCTTTTGGGAATCAGTTTTGAGAAATGGGCTAATGTTTAAAAGGTATTATTTATTGATCCTCTTTGTGTTTTACTGTGCTCAGCCCTTTATGGATGCCAAGAAATGTCCTTATTTTATAGATAAGGAAGTAATGTTATGAGGCTAAATAACTTGGTCAAGCTTCCTCAGCTAGTGAGTGTTGGGTTTGGATTTAAAACTGTCTCAGTCCAGAGTCCTTTCTCCTAGGAACTTGTGGCAGTGCGAGCCAAGGGGATAGAGCACTCTAGTTCCTTTTTGCTTTCAACACCAAACTTTTAGGTTCTGGACATCCAGGCACCTACTCTAGTGTGCAGGACTATACATGCATGCACACACTGTGTATGTGTGAGCACACCATTACCACATGCTTCCTGCTCCTTTTCACATGCCACGCATACCCCCCATATCACCTCACCACCCTCACATCCTCCACCTCTGCTCTCATCACCTCCCTGTCCTCATCACACACATCTTTTCAACACATAGACACCAGCTAAACACAAGTGCAAAATGGGGATCATGTTCTATCTTTGCTTTTATAACCCTTCCCCAACCCCTATCAAACCATGTGATTTTTGGACAGTCCATAGCTTCTGAATCTAGTACTTGATCCTACTGACTTGATGACTCCAGCACTCATTTTTAACCTACTAAGGCTCATACATTTTAATTACATACTGAGAACTTGCCTTTTAACAGGAATTGAGGGCTTAGGTACACAGGCATAACCTAAAAGATAGGTCATCCACATCAGCCAGAATCCGAGTTCACAAAGTTATACCATCAGACACTGACTAGCCCTTACATCTGCAGAACAATGACACAGGTTCAACCCAGGCCAGGGCACCTCTGACGTTGAGAGCCACTGGAGAAGGAGGCCCTGCTTATACAAGGACATCTTGGTGACCCACTGCAAACATCTCTTTTTAGCCTTGTTCCAGAAGTCTAGAGTTACTCCTTTTTTGTTTGTTTGTTTCAGTGATTTGGATTAAAAATACAAACCTTTCCTGGCAAGGCACATCAAACTGTAAACTCGTGGTTCTTTTTGCTGGAGGCAAAAGTTGTCTCACTCACCGGCACCTCTTTTCTAGAATGCACAGCCTGCTTGCATCCCTGTGATTGGCAATGGGGGTGTGAGAGCTGTGTGGGAATACCTGAGGCTGTTGGGTTTGGATTTAAAACTGTCTCAGTCCAGAGTCCTTTCTCTGCTTGGAGATACAGATTGAAACTTCCTAGGAAATTCCAATTATTCCACTCCCTCCAGTCCAAAGCTTCATTAATTCTGTAGCATGATAATAGATCACTTACCGCATTAGTTACTAAAGGCTGACTAAATGAGGCTCCTATGAAGGTGAGTATATTTTGGGGCCAAGGATCTGGAGAAGAATCAAGAAAGGGTCAGAGTTCTTCTGGAATGTGAATGCCAAGGCTGATATTCCAAACACAGTTATAGGCATCTCTAGAATAAGACTGAAGCTTTTTGTTGTTTTTTCTTTGTTTGTTTTGTTTTTTTTATCTGTTTGTTTTCTGCAGGAGGGAAGTTGGGAGGCAGGGTGTGGCCAGAATGAGGAAAGAGTAGACAACTTCCCTTGTAGAGAGAAGCATCTGTTCTCCTCGTAATGCAGCTCCAGGGCTCACAGTCATCACCATCGACATTGAAGCCAGTGCGGATAATCCCTATCAGGTGGTTTTCCTGTTTTAATAACAGGAATGGCTGGGCATGACCACAGTGCTGAAGCAGGATTCAAAGTCCCCAGTCATCACAGGCATTGTCCCTTCGTTGCTGGGCCTGAAGTTTAGACCAGTCATTTTAGTGAGCTCAGACTAACAAAATACTGTGCTTTGGGTGGTTTATAAACTGTCAGTTGAAATTTATTTCTCACAGTTATGGAGGCTGGGAAGTCCAAGAATAAGGGTGTGAGCCGATTTAGTGTCTGGTGAGAGACCACTTCATAGACGGGGTTCTGTCCTTGTGTCCTCACTTTGTGGAAGGGGTGAGGGATCTCTCTGTGTCTCTGTTACAAAGGCCCTAATCCCAATCATGAATGCTTTGCCTTCATGACCTAATCACCTCCCAAAGGCCTCACTCCTAATATCATTACACTGGGGGTTGGGATTTCAACATATAAATCTTGGGGGGGGATGCAGATATTCAGATCATAGCAGATGCGTGCAGGTGGAAAGCCCATTGTGGTAAATGCTCATTCCAAGAGCATCTGAGTTGCCAGGGGACGATGGAAAGGCACTGAGAGATTGAGGAATGGGGGAGATGCTGCAAAGGAGGTCTGGACTGAGGGAAATGAAACCTGAAGAAGACTTCGAAGGTCATCTCATCCACGGGTTCCTAACCAGTATTTTTAAAGCCTTGAAACATTCTAAGTGAAAATTTAGTCATACATCATGTAATACTGTTTTGGTCAATGAAAAACCACAGAAACATCAGTGGTCCTATAAGATTATAACATTGTAACTTTACTGTACCTTTTCTATATTTAGATACACACTTACCACTGTGTTACACTCACATACAGTAACATGCTGTATAGGTTTGTACCTAGGAGCAATAGGCCACGCTATGTAGCCTGGGTGTACAGGAGGCCATTCCAGGTTTGTGTGGCCAAACCAGTCTTGTGTGGCCAAACCAGTTTGTGTGGAATGGAAGGCCATTCCAGTCACCTTCTGTGATGTTTGCACAACAGATCGCCTAATGACGTACTTTTCAGATTGTAACCTGGTCATTAAGTGATACATGAACGTATATACAATTGACAAAAAGGGAGCTCCTTTGGTTGCGGTAGTGAAGGAGGGCATGGAGCTCCATCCGCTGACCTCTTTCTTGCCCCCACCCCCAATTCCCCTTCACAGTGGTCCCTTTTTAAAACCTCTTTGAATCGTTGCATGTAACTGTCCAGGAAACAGAGACCTAAAGAAGCGAAGCAGCCTGCCTAAGGTCACAGAATCATGGTTTGGCAGTTTTGACCAGTATGGCTCTCAAATGTAAAGACTAACGTTTCTTACTTCACATTAAATGTTGGCTCAGTCCAGTTTCCGGTGGTTGTTGGCATCACGCACACAGTTCACTAAGTGTCTTTGGCTGTGCCCTACTTGGAGCAGGGATCCCCTGACAGGTGATCACTTTCCAGGTCCTAAAAGGGAAACGGGAGAGTGAAGGGCAATATCCCCCTTACGCTCTGCTCTTGCAGTTAGCTGCACTTACCCAATGCAGTCTTCACTTTTCTCTCCTTCACGCCTCTCTTAATTCCTCTTTCACAGGATTCCCTGACTCTAGAGTAGACAAGCTTTCACTCCTTTCAAGTCTAGCCCTTAATGTTCTAAAAGGGAAAATAAAGTCGTTTATATAGAGCTTTGTAATGACAGTTGCCCGGCTTGGAAGGTTACTGTCTTGCTATAAAATCCTGTTTTTTCACGCCTGTAATCCCAGCACTTTGAAGGCTGAGGCGGGTAGATCACGAGGTCAAGAGATCGAGACCATCCTGGTCAACATGGTGAAACCCCGTCTCTACTAAAAATACAAAAAATTAGCTGGGCATGGTGGCACGTGCCTGTAATCCCAGCTACTCAGGAGGCTGAGGCAGGAGAATTGCCTGAACCCAGGAGGCGGAGGTTGTGGTGAGCCGAGATCATGCCATTGCACTCCAGCCTGGGTAACAAAAGCGAAACTCCGTCTCAAATAAAAAAAAAAAAATCCTGTTTTTGAATGTCAGGTGTGCTTTATATTCCTTTCAGAACATCCTTGTTGTGCTTTTACCACCAATTCCATAAAAAATAAATAACTCAAGCATCATGTACTCAGAAAGGCAGAACAGAAATTTTAAGTAATTTTAGAATATTTTTCATTCTTAAAAAGACTTAACTGTATTATTTTCATATTTGGGACATAAGCAAGGTAGCCATTATCTTTTAAGCCATATTCATTTTTTTTTTTTCTCAAATGAGGACCAGAAACAGCCTGTCTTTCTGTTTTGGCTTCCTTTAGATTGGGTGGATACAGAGAAGATATTGATTCTATTTACAACATTGACCTCTCTGGTTTCTCAGAACTCTTACTTATTTGCATGGGATTGTTTCTCTTTAAGGACCACTTTTAACATCTAACATAGAACTTGGAGATGAAAGGGTGGAGAGATGCCAGCTGGGTCTGAGAGTGGAAAAATCATGGCTCATATCTTGCCAATCCATCCTCTATAGTCAACACAATTGAAAAAATAAAAAGGGTTTATACATTTTTATTCAGAATGCAACTTGCCACTTTTCCTTGTCAGAGCTGTGACTTAGGAAATATACTTCCACATGTTAATGTACAGCTTCCTCATTGTGGGTCTGCGAAGGGATGTGACAATTTTCCACTCCCAGGCTGGACAGGCTGGTGGAAGCAGACAAAGCAGCAGCAGAAGCAGCAAATGTCCAAACAAACTAGTTAACTAGTTATGATTGGGACACCTGTGAGCTCTGCAAATCTGCACACTGACCTCAGAGTTCCCAGGATGCCAGTGTACACAGACAGGCAAGCTTAGTATTCCCTTGAGTCGACTGTTTTTTGTTGTTGTTTTTTTTTTATGTTCTTCGTTAGGAAATGATGGTGATCAGCTGGGGCAACCTTTTGGGAGGTGCTGGTGGTGGCGGTGGTGATAGAGGAGGTGGAGAGGGGAGGAATGGGTGGAACTTATCATGGAACTTCCCATTTTCTATTTGCTGAGAGTGTGTTCTGAAGATTAAAAACCTCTTCCACTTTGTGGGCAGTGTCTTAAGTTCATGAACTGGGAATCTCTATTAGTTTGGGCTCCTTCCAAATCAGACCATGAGCCAAGGATTGTGTCTACGTTTCTTTGAAAGGCTGTATCAGGAAGTACTCTGAGGGAATGGGCAAAGGAACTGGAAAAGGGAAGAAAGCCAAAGAATTTTGTTGTTGAATTGACTGCTATAAGCTGACAGGCTCTATCCCATTGAGGATTGTCTGAGAAGTTGTGTGGAACACATCTCAGATTTATCTCATTAAGGGACACGGAAGTGGTAATATATAGCTCCCAAATTCTATTCTTTGTTGGTTGAGAACATCAGGAGAAATTGTGAATGAGTTTGAAATGGGCACCAACAGATTAGTGGAGGTGTCACTTATCTATCCAGGTGAGCTCCAGCTTTCATTGTCCCTGAGTTATTTTACAACTTTTCTGTTGTGGAAAACAGATAGCAATGTAAATGACTTTTGCCCATAGGCATGCAGTGAGTACAACTGACTGTCACCCAGTGGATAGTCACCAGTTTTGTACCTGCTATGGTTCGTCTCTATCAAAACTCATTTTGAGGCTTGGTCCTCAACGTCATGGTGTTGATCCCGAGAGCCCCGAAAAGCAAAGCATGATAAATATGACATTAGTCAGTCAATGTGCAGAAGACGTTAGATGATAATTGCAGAAACAGGCAGGATTTGTGGGCATGAATACTTCACAGTTACTGGAAATAACTATCCAGGTGTTTGTAAACTGAGAAGTGGTGAGCCATACAGAATCACAGAGAAACCGAGCGCCAGGCTCGACGAAAGGCCAACTTGATAGCTGCTGCTATTAAAAGAGCACCCCCAAGAGGGCAGGAAAAGGGAGGCTCCTGGAAAGCCTCCCAGTCTGCCTGCCCAAGCCTGCAACACAATCAGTGCACTTACTATAGAGAAGTGGGGCACTGGAAAGACAGGTGTCCCCAGCTAACAGGAAACCAGGGAGACCCTGAGCAGGAGGCTTCAGACAAAGGGGAAGGGGCTCTGTTCAATTTAATGGAAGGACCACTGGACTGAAGGGGACCGGGCTCCATTGCCCCCAAGGAGCTCATGGTCAGAATGACAGTGGGGAGCAAGGCCATTGACTTCCTCATCGACACAGGTGTTGAATATTTTGTGCTGCATAGCAGTAAATTCAACAACAAAATTCTTTGGCTTTCTTCCCTTTTCCAGTTCATTTGCCCATTCCCTGTGGCCCCCCTGTCAAAGAAGACAATCGATGTTGTTGGAGCTACTGGGGTGTCAGAGACACAGTCTTTCTGTAAGCAGGGGGAGCACGGGGTAATTCACCAGTTCTTGTACATGCCTGATTGCTCTTTGCCCTGCTAGGAAAGGATCTGCTCAGTACGCTACGGGCGACCCTATCCTTCACCAAGAATGGCATCTTACAGCTGGCATTGCCCAAAACTGGGATCATAATGGCCCTCAGGGTGCCTCGTGAGGAAGAGTGGAGATTCTTCTTAACCGAACCAGACCAGGAGATAGTGCCTGTGTTAACAAAACAATGGCCTAAGGTCTGGGCAGAGGACAGTCCACCTGGACTGGCAATCAACCAGGCCCCTGTGCTCATTGAAGTCAAGCCTGGGGCTCAGCCGGTTAGATAAAAGCAATAGCCATTTTCCTGAGAGGCGCTAGAAGGCATTCAGGTCCATCTACAGCACCTGAAGGACTATGGAATTACAGTTCCTTGCCAGTCTCCATGGAACACCCCCCTCTTGCCTGTCCTTAATCCAGGGACCAAAGACTACAGGCCAGTGCAGGACTCGTGCCTGGTCAATCAGGCTGCAGTGACTTTGCATCCAGCTGTGCCTGACCCGTACACACTGCTGGGGTTATTGCCAGCGGCAGATATCTGGTTCACCAGCTTGGACTTCAAGGACGCTTTCTTTAGCATCGGGCTGGCTTTTGAAAGTCAGAAACTATTCACCTTCCATTGGGAAAATCCAGAAACAGGTGTAACCACCCAGTACACCTGGACCTGGCTCCCCCAGGGGTTCAAGAACTCTTCCACCATCTTTGGGGGGGCACTAGCCCATGACCTCCAAAAGTTTTCGGCTAAAGATTTAGGCTGTGTCCTGCTCCAATATGCTGATGACCTTTTATTGGGACACTCCACAGCAGTCCGGTGTGTAAAAGGAACAGATGTCTGACTTCAGCACCTGGAGGACTGTGGGTATAAATTGTCTAAAAAGGAAGCCCAGATTTGTCAACAGCAAGTGCGATATCTGGGGTTCACCATCCAGAAGGGAGAACATAGCCTAGGAGCAGAGAGGAAGCAAGTCATTGGCAACCTGCCGGAACCTGAGACTAGAAGGCAGGTGAGGGAGTTCCTGGGAGCCATGAGTTTCTGTAGATTGTGGATTCCAAGCTTTGCAGTACTGGCCAAACCCCTATACGATGTGACAAAGGGTGGAGACAAGGAGCCCTTTGAATGGGGATCCCAGTGGTGTCAGGCCTATCAGGAACTGAAAACAAAACTCATGTCAGCTCCGGCTTTGGGGCTGCCTGATTTGACAAAGCCCTTCATGTTATATGTGACAGAAAGAGAACAAATGGCAGTTGGGGTCCTAACCCAAACAGTGGGACCTTGGCCCAGGCCTATAACTTACCTCTCCAAGCAGCTGGATGGAGGTTCCAAGGGATGGACCCCATGCTTAAGGGCCCTGGCAGCAACTGCTCTGCTCGCACAAGAAGCGGATGAACTAACTCTGGGACAGAACTTAAATATCAAGGCACCTCACGCAGTAGTGACTCTAATCAACACCAAAGGGCATCATTGGTTAACAAATGCTAGGCTGACCAAGTACCAGAGCCTGCTGTGTGGAAATCCCTGCGTCACCACTGAAGTCTGCGACACTTTAAACCCTGCCACTTTGCTCCCAGTGTCAGAGGGCCTGGTTGAACACAAGTGTGTTGAAGTCTTGGACTCAGTTTATTCCAGCAGGCCTGATCTTCAGGATCAGCCCTGGACAGTAGCAGACTGGGAGCTGAATGTGGATGGGAGCAGTTTTGTTCATCTGAGAGGGGAAAGGGGTGCAGGCTACGCCGTGGTAACTCCAGACGCTAATCGAGGCCAAGTCACTGCCTCGGGGCACCTCGGCTCAGAAGGCTGAACTTACTGCTCTGACCCGGGCTCTAGAGCTGAGTAAAGATAAGGTTGTAAACGTTTACACTGACTCTTGATATGCCCTTCTGACTCTCCAAGTACATGGAGCACTGTACAAAGAAAAAGGCCTGTTAAATTCAGAGGGAAAAGAAAGAAAGTATCAGCATGAAATTTTGCGGTTGCTAGAAGCAGTCTGGAAGCCCTGGAGGGTGGCGGTCATGCTTGCTGAGGACATCAGTGGGCCCACACCTCTGTGGCTCTGGGAAATTCCTGAGCTGATTCAGCGGCTGGTAAGGCAGCATCTGCTCCCTACCAAGCAGCAGTTGCAGCCCCTCTGATTCCCCAGATACCTGACTTGGTGCCTACTTACTCTAAGGAGGAAAAGGACTTTCTCCAGGCAGAGGGGGCAACTGATTAAAGAAGATGGATCCCGCTGCCAGATGGAAGAATAGCAGTACTGCGGGCATCAGGGGCAGCGGTTGTACAAGCCATACATGAAACAACTCATTTAGGTCAAGATTCACTTGAGAGGTTGTTAGGCTGGTACTTGTACATCTCACACTTATCAGCCTTGACCAACATGGTGCTCAAGCGCTGCATTACATGTTGGCAACACAACGCGAGGCAGGGTCCAACTATTCCCCCTGCCATCCAAGCTTATGGAGCAGCTCTGTTTGAAGATCTCCAGGTAGATTTCGCTGAAATGCCCAAGTGTGGGGGACAGAAGTATTCATTGGTCCTGGTGTGCACATACTATGGGTAGGTGGAGGCCTTCCCAACTAGGACTGAAACGGCCCATGAAGTAGCCCGTGTGCTGCTTCAAGATCTCATCCCTAGGTTTCATGCCACTGCGCATCGGATCAGACAACAGACCAGCATTTGTGGTGGATTTGGTCTGGAAAACAACAATGGCCTTGGGTATTACTTGGAAACTGTACACTGCCTACTGACCTCAGAGTTCCAGAAAAGTGGAAAGAATGAACCGCACCATCAAAAACAGCTTAGGGAAAGTATGTCAGGAAACAAGATTAAAGTGGGTGCAGGTACTTCCCTTGGTGTTATTCAAAACTAGATGTACTCCCTCTAGGAGGACAGGATATTCCCCCTATGAAGTCTTATATCATAGACCCCCTCCCATACTCCGGGCACTCCTGGAAACTCCTCGGGACTGGGGAGAGATTGAGTTAGGATGCCAGTTACAGGCTCTAGGGAAAATTGCTCAGGATATTTCAACCTGGGTAAATGAAAGATGTCATGTAAGCTTATTCTCCCCAGTTCACCCTTTCTCACAAGGTGAGCACGTGTGGATAAAGGACTGCAGTGCAGCCCCTCTGAAGCCACGGTGATCCTGACCACCCCTACAGCCGTAAACATAGAGGGAATCCCAGCCTGGATCCACCACAGCTGTGTGAAACTGGCAGCAGCTGAAACTTGGGAAGCTAGACCAGACCCAGACAACGACTCCAGAATCACCTTAAGAAGGACAGCAAGCCCTGTTCCAGCCACATCCTTGAAGCTGGCTTGTCCACGCATGGCCGAAACATGAGGAAATTCATCATGGGACTTGTTCTTCTTAGTATTTGGACTTGTACAGTAAGGACATAACTAATTTTGAAGAATGCTCTTGGTGAGTACGCCAGGTAACTAAGGCAGGACGTAAAGTTACTGCCATTCTTCTGTTCCCCAGTTATTCTGAGTGCACAGGACCACAAAAGGGAACCTGTTTATATAAGGGTACTCAGTATAAGGTGTGTAATCCAGGGGATGGACAGCCCGATGTCTGCTATGACCCATCAGAGCCCCCTACACATACAACTTTTGAAATTAGACTCCTAACAGCCGATGGAATAGCCCTACTAAGTTAATAGCTAAAACAGAGAAGGGAAGCCCTAAGTAGGTCACCCTAAGATTTGACGCCTGCACAGCCATCAATGCCATCCTTCCAGTGGGGGGACGGCGGAGGGCTGTGCTTCTCTGGGATGGGAACAAGTTACTCAGAAGAGCATAAATACCTCTGCCAGAAAACCTACTGGTGCTATGACTGCCCCTATTGTTCATGTGTCACCTGGGCCACTTGGAAAAGTGATAAAAATGATCCTGTTCGCCTTGTAAAAGGGAGGGACACCACTCCAGGACGTAATGTCCCCTGTATCTCAGGACATTGTAACCCAGTAGAATTAATAATCATTAACCCCCAAGACCCCAAATGGGAAAAAGGGGAGAGCGTAGTGCTAGGAATTGATGGAAAAGGACGTGACCTTGGAGTCAGCACCCAGATTCAGGGAAAAATCCAGAAACTCTCAGCCCGGCCAGTATACCAGCACTTTTATGATATATTAAATGAGCCAGTGCTGGAGCTTCCAAAAAAGACAGAGAACTTGTTCCTCCAACTTGCCAAAAATGTCACCCATTCCCTCAATGTTACTTCCTGCTATGTATGTGAAGGGATGACTACGGGTGACAGGTGGGCATGGGAAGCCCGTGAGTTATTACCCTCTGACCCTGTCCCTGACCTGACCTCAGTTCAAAGGGTTCAAACCAACAGTTTCTGGGTTTTAAAGGTTTCAATTATTGGACAATACTGTTTGGCCAGAGAAGGAACAGTCTTCACTCTTCCAGTAGGGAAGCTTAGCTGCTTAGGGCAGCGATTGTATAATGAGCCACTGGGCACTGTAACCTGGTGGAGCTCAAACTACACAGAAAAGAACCTCCTCCTAAAATTTCCAAAATTACAGGATGCTTGGGATCATCCTGGGCACTAGCGAGATTGGACAGCCCCGCCTGGGTTGTACTGGATATGCGGACATAGGGCATACATACAGCTGCCTGAAAGATGGACAGGCAGCTGTGTCATAGGCATCGTGAAGCCTTCTTTTTTCCAATGATCTGTTAGGACAGGTGAGCTGTTAGGTTATCCTGTCTACTCCACTCGGGAGAAAAGAAACCTAATGATAGGCAAATGCACAGATGATGAGTGGCTGCCGGAGAGAATTATTGAGTATTATGGGTCAGCCACATGGGTCAAGGATGGCTCTTGGGGACACCGGACTCCCATTTACATGCTCAGCCTGATCATCCAGTCGAAGGCTGTTTTGGAAATACTCACTAATGAAACAGGCAAAGCTCTGTCCCTTTTGGCTCGACAAGAAACTCAAATGAGAAATAAAATTGATCAGAACAGGCTGGCCCTAGATTATTTGCTGGCAGCTGAAGGAGGAGTCTGTGGAAAATTCAGTCTAACCAACTGCTGTCTGGGCAAGCAGTGGAGGACATTGTGCGAGGCATGACCAAGCTGGCACAGGTGCCTGTGCAGAAATAGCACGGGTTTAACCCTGAGTCCTCGTTTGGAGGTTGGTTCTCATTCTTAGGAGGATCCCAGACTCTCATCGTAAGTGTCATAATAATAATAGGTGTTTCTTGTTGCTCCCTTGTTTACTCCCCCTGCTCCTTCAGATGACTGGGGAGTCATCACTGCTGTATTAGCCAAAAAATGACCCCACAAGCATATGATATGAATCGTTATCAATCAGTTTCTTCAGAGGATCTGGAAAATGAGAATGAGTGAGACCTCTCACTAATATTATAGAGTGGTGAGGGTCTCAAAGGAGAGGTGAGGAAGGACCCAGGCATCTAGGATCACCTCCCCCTTGACCTCCACACTGCATTTCAATAGAAGAAAAGGCTGGCTGACTGGCGCCTCCTGAGTCACCTTCCTGTAAATAGCAGGCATGGTGTGGGGGAGTCTCTCCAGAAGACATTGTTTTTTCTTAAACAAGATCAACCCCCCACCCTACTCTTCCATTGACCAAGACCCTTTCATATGTGATTTTTGAAACTGTAAACCCCAGACCCTTTCACTTGTAATTTTTAAGGATGTAAACCTAAGATTCTTTCATGTGTAATATCTAGAGTGTAAACCTATATAAAGGCAGAGCTTCTCTTTGTGAGGAGAGCTTGGTCATTTAGACAAATTGTCGCCTGGCTCCCAGCCATAATAATAATAATAATAATAATAAACACCTCTTCCTTCCCAGTTCGGGATTTGAGAGGTCTGTTTCTCACAGCTGATTCTGCTTCAGAACAACTAATAAAATCAGAGCTTATTAACATTTTCTGAAAACTGCAATATTTGGATATTAGAACTTATGAAAAAACACACATATTGGGTCTTAGTTGGGATTCCACAATAGTTTCAGCAGTTCCGTTCATAAACAAATTATCCGATTGCTTCACTATTTCTTTGCGCTTTTAAAAACGTGATCTTGTTAAATCTTCATAACAATCTAGTGAAATAAAACAATACAATCCTTATTTTTCAGAAGACATTAAGCTTAAGTGAGGGAACTTGTCCAGAAGCAAAAAGCTGTTGGTTACAAAGCTAGGACTTAGTCTGAGTTCAGGGCGTTTTCCATTGTTTCGTGCTAACTCTAGTTAATTTCCTGAGTTATATTGCTCTCGATTCCTAAATACTTTACCCTACTTTTTTTTTTTAAATTAGGAGCTTAATAAGTTCATGGAGCTTACAGATTTGGAGTCTGTTCTAATATTAGCTCTGATATTGTCTGAAATACTATAAGAACTTAATTGAAAAATGTTTTTCATATCAGTTTTAAAATAGTAACTTTATTAATTTTTCATATATAGCATTCACCAACAAATTTTGGAATATTTTTAAAAAGCTATTGCAAACCTGTCTCAAAATGCTCATGCAGTTAAGACTTCTGATAGTGAATTACTCTTGGTGTCTATCCTTCCATAGATTTAAAAAAGTAAGATTAAGGAAGTTTTGATCCCAGGAGAGCAGTTTAAAAAGATCAGCGTATAATTGCATGTCTATATATATTTAAATTTCTTTCTTTAATTTGGTTTAATTAATTTATTATTTTTTTTAGTTTAGAATTCAGAATTATTTAAGAATTATGGTCCCTTATATCTTATGTAGTATTTTTTGTATAAATAAGAAAAACTTTTAAGATTAGTATGTCGTATGCGTTTTACTTTAGTCACATAATAACAAATTGGGCTTGTTATAGAAATGGATCCTCTACTTTTCATAATGAATTATTTGCATTTAGTAAGTGAGTATTAATTACAGTGGATCCTTTAACAAAATGGGAGTTGGGACACCAACTCTCTGTGCAGTCAAAAATCTCCATGTAACTTTTGACCCCCTTCAAATTTAACTACCTATAGCCTACCTTTGACTCAAAGACTCACTGATAACATAAAGGGTTAACACATATTTTACATGTTATATGTATTTTATTCCACATTCATAGAATAAAGTCAGCTGGAGAAAAGAAATTGTTAAAATTATAAGTAAGATAAAATATATTTACTATTAAGTGGAAGTGGATCATCATAAAGGTCTTTATTCTCATTGTCTTCATGTTGAGTGGACTGAGGAGGAGGAAGAAAGGCTGGTCTTGCTGTCTCAGGGTGACAGAAGCAAAAGGACATTTGCATATAAGTGGGCCCCTGTAGTTCAAACCTTTGTTGTTTAAGGGTCAACAATATTACATAGTGATTTGTGTCCCTAAAGAAGCAGCTATCTTTAGAACCGGAAACTCAACAATGCCTTTCTGGTACCGTAACAATTGGAAATAAGAACAGCAAAACTTAGCCAGTGTGCATCAGTACCAATGGGATGTTATTTTTTAAAGAGACCTACTGAGTGCAGAAGTCAGATAAAGCAATTTCTTGTTGGAAAGCACAGGTTATGTTACACATTTCGTACCTTGGACTTGGTAGCAAGTTCTTACTGTTATCGAGAGCTAATTAGCCAACGGTTTGCTGATTAGCAACAGCTCGAAACATCCTGTTCTCACAAGAGAGTATCTAAAGGCTGGAAGGGCTGCTTGTTTCATGTTTCTTTTAAATAGGGATAATGCTTAGAAGCTTGCAGTGATCTTCCTCCAACATTTTGTTGGCTCAGTTACATCACCTGCTCAATTCCTAAACCAGTCACTGAGAAAGCGAACATAATTACTGTGGTTAGCTTAGAATAATCATTTCTCTTTTTGGAGCTGGGGAGCGATATTGAGATGATAAATATCTAAAAAGATGTGTTTCTTTCCAGCAAGAAAGAAGAAGGAAGGACTACCGGGTAGGGAGCCAGCAATTTTGCTGCAGAGATTCATTGGAAGATTTTGAACAGGGGAGAACTGGGGCATTCTAGTTATGGTATAAAGTAGGGATTGACAGATTTCTTTAAAGGACAAAATAGGTAATATTTTAGGCCATGTGGTCTCGTTCACATCTACTCAACCCTGCCACCATTGTAGTGTGAAAGAAGTCACAGATAACGTGTAAGCAAATAGGCATGGCTCCACACCAATAACACTTTATTTATAAAAGCGTATGGTAGGCTAGATTTGGCTAGTGGCCTGTAGTTTGCTGACTCCTCATATAAAAGATATATGGAACATAACCACATAAAGAGCCTGGGAGACAAAGGAAGCTTTTGCAGTAGTCGAAGGTATAGATTTAATTTTTTTTCTTCTGGTCACTAATCCTTGGACTAGTATCAATCTATTATGAAGTTTTCACCCATACATGGTAAAATAAATACAGCTAGGGAGTTCAGTTTATTTATTTAAAAAAGTTGGTCTTCTTCTTGGTATTATACTTCTTTCATTTTTTTTGCTTAATTTTTTTTAAAATTTAATAAATAACAATAATGGCAGAACTTTTTACCTGTGAATGCCATCATTTAAGAAGCCATGTTTCACTAGAAAATATAAGCAAAAAAAATATGTTTATATTTTCAGTGGCAGTGAAAATATAAAGAAGGGACAGAAAAGGGATATAGTTAATATGGTTTACTGATTATGAAATGTAAAAAGTTTAAGGTGCAGAGAGAAATATATGATCATTCCAAGTTTCCAGGTCATGGACTAACATTTATACGGCACATGAGGAAGGGGCTGGAAATTTTCAGGTAAATGGTGAGGAGCAAAAGGTCAAGGGGAAAGACTAATATTTTCTATACATGTTAGGCTTAGTGGAACAGTCAGTCCTGTAGAATATTTTCAGTAGGTAGTTGAATAATAGGCATTTCTAGCTGATAAAACTCTGAGGTTGGAGAAATAGAGCTGGAATAATTTTATATAAGCTTGTCCATGATGGGAAAGATATAGAATGAGAAGAAATCCAGTGACCAAATCTCTGGAAATACGAACATTTCCTAGAGGAAAAGGAGTTAGTAAAGAAGACTGAGCAGTGATTGCAGAAAAGTGGGTGAGGAATTGGAGGAATTGATATTGCAAAAAAAAAAAAAAAGTCAGAATTTTTTTTTTTTTTTTTTTGAGACGGAGTTTCGCTCTTGTTACCCAGGCTGGAGTGCAATGGCGTGATCTCGGCTCACGGCAACCTCCGCCTCCTGGGTTCAGGCAATTCTCCTGCCTCAGCCTCCTGAGTAGCTGGGATTACAGGCACACGTCACCATGTCCAGCTAATTTTTTGTATTTTTAGTAGAAACGGGGTTTCACCATATTGACCAGGATGGTCTCGATCTCTTGACCTCGTGATCCACCCGCCTTGGCCTCCCAAAGTGCTGGGATTACAGGCTTGAGTCACCGCACCCGGCCCAAAAGTCAGAATTTCAAGGAGAGAGTATCTATTTTAACAAGTAAGATTATTGGCTGGATGGCTTGCACCTGTAATCCTAGCACTTGGGGAGGCCAAGGCAGGAGAATCCCTTGAACACAGGCATTTGAGGCTGCAGTGAGCTATGATCACACCACTGCACTCTAGTTTGCTGACAGTGAGACCTGTCTCTTAAAAAAGAAAAAAACTAAAGAAACAAGTAAAAGTATTATTACTAAAAAGTAAATTGGATTTAACTTTTAAAAGCTCTTTGGTGGTACCCTTTACAAAAGAACAATTTTAGAGTTGTAAAGTCTACTGTTGATGGGATTGGTATTTCTGGTGTCCAAATAAGGAAGAAAAATCTATCAATATCCTACCTACCTTTTTTGTAACTGCAGCAGCTACCTACAGAGGGTCAGGGAGAATTATCTAAATTGGCGAGCACACGTGCCAACACTTTCCCAGAACTGTCAAAACCTGAGTGAGGAAAAGTGTTATTTTTCTTATCTGCTTCTTGTGGAAATACTTGATTTATTCTCAAGTCCTTGACAAGTTCTTCTGGATGCATTCCAGAACAAAACCCTGGCAGCAACAACTGGAAGCAGCTGTCAGATGCACACACCTTCCCTCTGACACGGAATCATAGCAACCATGTTTGAGAGTTCCAAGTTTTCATCAAATGATTGGATCAGAAATAGTTTATGGACCAGCAGTTTGGAGAAACTGATACCTTTTAGATGTTTTACTACAGAAAATTAATATGATACCATGGAAAAAATATAAATAGATACGCTAACTATGCTAGTTCTCAGTACTTTGGAAATTCTGATGCCATCCGTAGGAAAGTCGGTACCTGACTCTTTTTTGTTAGTGCAATTCTCTTGTCATTTGCTGCCGTCTGATGTCTCTGCTTTTACTGATTGTTTTTGATTTTCATCCAAAATGAAAATACTATTAGGACACATTTCTAACATATGCATGTTTGGCAAATATATAGTCTTTTCTTTAAAAAGAATTAGCTGGGCCAGGCGCAGTGGCTCACACCTGTAATCCCAGCACTTTGGGAGGCCGAGGCGGGTGGATCACGAGGTCAAGAGATCGAGACCATCCTGGTCAACATGGCAAAACCCCGTCTCTACTAAAAATACAAAAAATTAGCTGGGCATGGTGGCGCGTGCCTGTAGTCCCAGCTACTCGGGAGGCTGAGGCAGGAGAATTGCCTGAACCCAGGAGGCGGAGGCTGCGGTGAGCCGAGATTGTGCCATTGCACTCCAGCCTCGGTAACAAGAGCGAAACTCTGTCTCAAAAAAAAAAAAAAAAAAAAAAAGAATTAGCTACCCATCCTAAAGAATATCTATCAATTTCTAATGCTAAACTTCTTTATATTTGTACCACAATGACAGTGTCACTGATGATGGTCTTTCAGGATTTTAAGTGTCTTCTAGACTGTCAGGTACAAATTGTTTTATCTGACATAGTTTAAATGTGAAGAGCTTTTCTGGTATTATATTTTTTAGGAAACTGTCAATCTCTGATTCAACTAGAATATGTGGTCAATTGGATTACCACACTCTTAACCATCTCTATGTAAGATAACTCCCTGTTCACTCCCAAATAAAAGTTGTAATGGTAAAATCCACTATTTAGGGGGAGCAGCAGATAATTCTTCATACATTTTAGATGCAATTCTTTTGACTTTTTGACTTGTTCTATGAAAACCTGCTTTTAATTGGAGAACCATGCTTTTAGTTATGGAAGAAATTAAGAAAAAGATTAGAAGAAATAAAATAAAATCTATGATCAGTAGTACAGTATTATACTATATCAAATGGTCATATGTTTTTCTACAATGATCTCAGTTATCTGAATGATGTACAATTATTTTATTTATTATTATCGTTTTAAGAGACGAAGTCTCGCTA
The DNA here is from genome assembly GCF_049354715.1 of Callithrix jacchus. Classification (NCBI taxonomy): domain Eukaryota; kingdom Metazoa; phylum Chordata; class Mammalia; order Primates; family Cebidae; genus Callithrix; species Callithrix jacchus. Next base: position 158,181,536 of record NC_133506.1, on the reverse strand, counting down.
TGTTGCCCAGGTTGTAGTGCACTTGGCTATTCACAGGTGCAGTCATAGAGAACTGCGGCCTTTAACTCCCGACCTCAAGTGATTCTCCTGCCTCGGCACTTGAGTAGCTGAGACTACAGGTGCATGCTATCACTCTCAGACTCATGCACAGTTATGAAAAGGAACTAAACACTGTTGAGTTGGAGAAAATTGACTGTGATATTTTCAGTTTCTTTCTAGAAATTTTCATACTATAGAACATATTGTCAATCATCAAGATTCTCTATTTCTGTATAAAATATGATTGTAGCTTTATCACATTATTTTCTGATACTATTGTTTTCTCTATCCCTTTTATGGCCTTATTAAAAAGAATATAGAAATTTATCTCTAAGGCATCTATCAAGAGAAACAGATTAGAGAAAGGTAGACTTTGAAATAAACTTTGATTGTAGTCACAAATAACACATCAAGTTAAATAATAAAAATTTTACATAATGCATTTGTGTCGGGTTTCCAAGACCACACCCAGCTTTGGTGATTCACTAGAAGGACTCACAGGATTTACCAAATAGTCACACTCAGGGCTTCGATCTATTACAATGAAAGGATGCAAAGCAAAATTAGCAAAGGGAAAAGGTTTATTTGGCGAAATCTGGAGGAAATCAGGCACAAGCTTCCAGGCGTCTTCTCCTGTGGAGTTACCAGGTAATAATTCGCTCAACCTGAACGTTTGACAACGCATGTGCAATGTTCTCTGTCAGTACCAGAGTCTCATTAGACAGTCAGCACTCAAGTTTTTTATGGAGGCTAGTCACATAGGCAACCTCTCTCTCAGATGTACTCAACTTCCAGACTCCCAGAAGGAAAGCAGCTGTTCAGAGACAACTGCATTGTTTATACAAACAGCTTAGGACACAGTGAACCACCCGTCTGTTAGGAAATAGTGGGAACTCTCCGAATTCCAAGTTTCCAAATGCCAGCCAGAGGCCGGCCATGCAAGCAGGCCGTTCTAAAGATGGCAGTCTCATGCCTGCTATATGAGGTCTCTTCTTCACAACAGTTACAGTCAATTTTTGTTGTTATCTTAACATTTTAAGTGCAAACTATATAATGATATAACACAGTACTGGCTTCAGTTGTAGGACCCATCTAAACTTGCAAGACTGGTTACTCTTTTGGCTTTTGGTGAATAATAAAAGATACTTTTATGTAAATTACTGGCATAAGTTACATAACCTAATATTACCTAGTGGCAATATTAGGTAATTATAATTTGTCCTTCTTCTCTAATTAACATTTCAGTAAAATTCTTAGATGAAGTAAGCATAATAATTTCTAATTTAAAATTGCAATAAAATTATGATTCTATAGATAGTCCAGTTTTGAGTCATATTGTGTCAAATTTCTGTTTATAATTTTAAAATAAGATAAAATATTTATCATTTTCATCAATTATTTTCTTGGCTAAGTATGCAGTTTAAATTGCTGGCGTTATATATTTCTGTATACTTCAAATTTGGGAGATAATGCCCATATTCTCTCACTTTGACCTTTCATGATCTCCATTTTTCAAGTTGTTTTTATTACCATAAAAAAATACCTGAGGCTGGATAATTCAAAACGAGACTTATTTGGCTCACTATTTTGAAGTTCTGTATAAGCATGGCACCAGCATCTGCTCAGTTTCTGGTGAGGCCTCAGAAAGCTTTATTCATGGCAGAGGGTGCAGGGGGAGCAGGTGCCTCACATGGCAAGAGAGTGAGCAAGAGAGAAAGGAGCAAGAGAGAGCTGCCCGGCTCTTTTAAACAGCCAGATGGCATGAACTCATTACCACTAACTACTGCAGGGAGGGCGCCAAGTCGTTCATAAGGGTTCAGTCCCTATGACCCAAACACCTTCCATTGGGCCCCACCTCCAATCGTGGGGATCATATTTCAACATGAGACAAACATTCAAACTGTATCAGAGACTATGTCTTACTATAATATATGGTAACGACAGTTTCAATGGATATCTTTTGTAAAAGCTGTAACTTCTTTTTTTTTTTGAGACGGAGTTTCGCTCTTGTTACCCAGGCTGGAGTGCAATGGCGTGATCTCGGCTCACCACAACCTCCGCCTCCTGGGTTCAGGCAATTCTCCTGCCTCAGCCTCCCGAGTAGCTGGGATTAAAGGCACGCGCCACCATGCCCAGCTAATTTTTTGTATTTTTAGTAGGGACGGGGTTTCACCATGTTGACCAGGATGGTCTCAATCTCTTGACCTCGTGATCCATCCGCCTCGGCCCCTCAAAGTGCTGGGATTACAGGCTTGGGCCACCGCACCCGGCCCAACTTCATTCCTTAGGGCGTTGTTGGGTTCACAGAATTGAGAGGAAGGTACAGATTTCCCATATAGTCTATGCTTCCTCCACACGTGTAGTTTCCCCCAAGGTCCAAAGTAATTGAATTTGGTTAAGGTATTCTTTGTCCTTCCTTTGTTTTCTTTTTTTTTTTTCGGTTGTTGTTCATCAGCACAGGATCTGATGACATGTGCTTTACATGCTGAAAAAGTGTGATTTCTATAGACGTTTGATATTTAACGGGGTGAGTTGAGGAAGATGACATCATGTGGTACTGCCCGGTACTGATTGGGCTATTCTGGTCTATGAGGTGGGTCCAGATAGACCCTGCGACGGAAGGAAACAATCTCAAGAGGTTTGACTTAATACAACTGGAATCACTGGTAGAGTACAAAAGACTTTCATACTTAACTTGCAACTGGAAATAAGACCAGTCAGTGAATACCCTATGAGTGAATTAATATGTTTCTCACTAATCCCCTTCTTTTGAGAGATTAATTTGCAAAGTCTATATAAACATGGCTCACTTATAGCTAAATTCTCCGTCACGAGGACTACCAAGACAGTCATACTGTTTTGCTTTACATGAAGTGAAAAAGATTTCTTTTCTCTCACTAGGGAGGGACACTCTTGGCACATTGTGATAACTTGAGTGAGTTGATAGTTATATATATATCTGATATCTGAATGTATATATACATACACACACACACACATATATGTCATATATAAAGAAGAAATTCTGGGGAGGTGGTTGGCAAGTTGCCAGGGAATATTATCTTATGTGAATATATATGTATATATGACATATATATGTGTATGTGTATATATATGACATGCATATGTGTGTGTGTATGTATATGTATATATATTCATATCAGATAGTATTCCCTGGCAACTTGCCAAGGAATACTATATATGTATATATGACATACTATACATGTCATATATACAGATATGTGTGTGTGTGTGTGTGTGTATGTATATATATTCATATCAGATAGTATTCCCTGGCAACTTGCCAAGGAATACTATATATGTATATATGACATACTATACATGTCATATATACAGATATGTGTGTGTGTGTGTGTGTATGTATATATATTCAAAGCAGATAGTATTCCCTGGCAACTTGCCAACCACCTCCCCAGAATTTCTTCCTAAGCTTCTCTTTGAATAAGTGGTGTGGTTCAGAGTAGAGACGCTCTTAAGAGAGATCTTTCCAGAGCTCTTTTTCATTGGAGGTAACCCGGCAGGTGAATTTGAGCCTTGTTTTCACCATAAATGGGGCAGAGAAAATAGCCAGAATTGAGAAAACCGAACAGCGTCTTCCCCAAAGGAGGATTCATGAGAGTGAGTACACTGATCTCTCTTGAGCTCTTTTCCACTGGTGGTTGGAAAGTCTTTGCAAGGATCCTTTTCGCTGGACTTCCTTCTGTGTTTTTCCATGCTTCAAGATATGGTGCCCATAGACCTAGCTTCCTGTGATAGGATGTTTTATCTTAAACAGTTTCAGCTGTAGAGCTGAGGAAGCTGTGTTGCGTCATGAAAATATCAGTACAGTCATTTCCCCTTATCCACGGGGGATACTTTCCATGACCACAGTGAATGCCTGAAACCGTGGCTAGTGCCGAACCCTATATATACTGCTTTCTTCCTAAACATATATATCTATGATAAAGTTTAATTTATACTTTAGGCACGGAAAGAGATTAACAACAATAACTAATAATGAAATAGAAAAATTGTAACGTACTGTAATAAAAGTTATATGAATATGGCTCTCCTATCTGTCATCGCCCTTCTTGTGATGATGTGAGGTGATACGACACCCATATGATGAGATGCAGTGAGATGAATGGAGCAGGCCTTGTGATGCAGTGTTGGCTACTGTTGACTTCTGACATATAGTCACCTGCTTTTGGTGACTGCGGATCCTCCAGCCATGATGTTAACAGTTGGATGTCAGGAGCCTAGCATGTAAAGTGAGAATACACTGCACACAGGAAAGATGCACATTCTGGGTGGCCTGGAGCAGAATGGCTCGAGATTTCATACACTTCTTGGAATGGCACTTCTATTTAAAATGTATGAATTGCTTATTCCTGGAATTTTCCATTTAATATTTTTGGACTGTGGTTGACTGTAGCTAAAATCACACAAATCAAAACTGCTGATTTAATATTGTGAAATATGTGTTTGCTCTTCAACCCCGTATCCTCGCATACAACTCAGAAAATTCTTAGAATCTCCAAAGTAATGTCTTTTGTATGCTAATTATTGAATGATGGCTGGCAGCACCAGGGTGGGGGCTGCTCACCAGGAAGAAGACCAAGGCATGACTAAAGGGTTGGGACTTTCAGCCCCACCCTCCAGTCTCCTGGGAGGCGAGAAGAAGTGAAGGTTAAGTCAATCACCGATGGCCAATGATTTAGTCGGTCATGCCTAAATAATGAAGTTTTCATAAAAACCCAAAGGATTGGGATCAGAGAGCTTCCAGATAGCTGTATACATAAAGATTCCGGGAGGGTGGAGCACTCCGAGAAGACATGGAAGCTCCGTGCCTCTTCTCCCATACCTTGCCCTACAATCTCTTCATCTGTAGCCTTTGGTTTTTGTTGCTGTTGTTTGCTTTTTTTGTTTTTGAGACGGAGTTTCACTCTTGCTGCCCAGACTGGAGTGCAACGGTGTGATCTTGGCTCATTGCAACCTCCATCTACTGGGTTCAAGTGATTTTGTTTTTGTATTATTAGTAGAGATGGGGTTTCACCACATTAGCCAGGCTAGTCTCAAATACCTGACCTCATGTGATCCGGCCACCTCGGCCTCCTAAAATGCTGGGATTACAGGTTTGAGCCACTGCACTGGGCCATCTGTTGTCTTTGTAATATCTTTTATAATAAACTGCTAAACGTGTTTCCCTGAGTTCTTTTACCACTCTATGAAGTTAATTAAACTCAAAGATGGGGTCATGGAAACCCCAACTTGAAGCCAGTCAATCAGAAGCTTTGGAGGCCTGGACTTACAACTGATGGTTGCAGGGAAGTATTCTGAGACTGAGCCTTTAGCCTGTGGGAGCTGATGCTCTCTCTAGGTAGATAGTATTGGAATCGAATTGGAGGTCACTCAGCTGCTGTCAGCTGCAGAAGTGAGTACTTGCTTGTGTTTGGACAAAAATCCCAGGCTTTTGGCCACAGAAGTGTTTTGTGTTGATGATTGTTATTGTGCTGTGAGAGCCTAGGAAAAACATGTTGAGTGTGATTTTTCTACACATACAGTGGATAAGAGGGGCTACTGTGTACTCTGTCCTGAAATCATGATCCTTCGGTTTGCCATTCTTTGCTTTTGATACTGATTCTCCTAATGATAACATTTCTGTCAGTCTGATGTCATTCTGTTAGGGTGATGACTATTGTACACCACAGTCCACTTGTAGGTATCACATTTTGGTAAACGGTATTTATCAAGTAAATAAATACGTTTGATAAATACAAAGCAGGGGAAGGAAGGGTTCTTAAGGGATTAATGCCTATGCCTACCAACAGTATAGTTACAGTAATCCTAATACAATCTGCAGTATATCCCAAGGGTTATGCTTTTGTAAAACATCATCAGAATTCAAAGTTATTAACTTATATCTTCTCTTTCTTATGAGCAGAAGGGCTAGATAGAAGTTAGTCATTTTTTATTAATCTCCTCAAAGTGTTTGGTGTTGCTGATGTTTCTTATTTTTTGTTTTAATTGGTTTCCTCTTTGATGTCTGATATGGTTTGGGTGTGTGTCCCCACTCAAATCTCATGTCAGTCTGTAATCCCCAGTCTTGGAGGTGGGGCCTGGAGGGAGTGACTGGATCATCATGTAGATTTTTCGCCTTGGCACTGTGTCTTAGTAGTGAGCAAGTTCTCATGAGATCTGGTCGTTTAAAAGTGTGTGGCACCTCCCCCGCTTCCTCCTGCTCCAGCCATGTGAAGTGCTGCTGCCCGCTTCAACTTCCACCATGATTATAAGCTTCCTGAGGCCTCCCAGAAGCTCAGTAGATCCCAGGATCATGCTTCCTGTACAGCCTGCAGAACCAATTAAGTCTCTTTTCTTTATAAATTACCCAGTCTCAGATATTTCCTTATATCAGTGCAAGAACAGACTAATACAGTGTCATAGTCCTTTTGGCCTGCTGTAACAAAATACCATGGACTGGGTAGCTTATAAACAACAGAAATTGATTTCTCACAGTTCTGGAAGCTGTGAAGTCCAAGATCAAGGTGCGGTCGAATTTGGTGTCTGGTGGGGACCATGTCCTGGTTCACAGATGTTATTTTTCCCTATGTTCTCACATGGCAGAAGAGATGAAGAAGCTCTCTGGGACCTCTTGAATAACGGTGCTAATTCCATTGATGAATGAGGGCTTGGTTCCCATGCCCTAGTCACTTCCAAAAAGCCTCAACTAGCAAGAACATCACCTCTGTGATTAGGTTTTAACATGTAAATTTTGGCAGGACACAAAACTTTCAGACTGCAGCAGAGGCTTATAAATTTCTTTCCTCTGCTTCCTTTGCATTTAATTTTCTCTTCTTTTTTCTAGTTTCTTAAGGTAGCAGTCCAAGTAATTGATTTGGTACTTTTCCAGTTAGGACATTCAGTGTTAAACATTTCTATTGGAGTGCTGTGTAGCTGCCTTCTATAACTTCTGATATATTGTGTTTTCAGCATATTGAATGTTCAAAATACTTTCTAATTTCTCTTTTTATTACCTCTTTGACCAGGATTATTTGGATGTGCATTACTTAGTTCCCAAATAACTGCGTTTTTCCAGGGACAGCTTTGTTATTGATTTCTAGTTCGATTGCTTTTCAGTCAGAAACATACTTTGTATAACTTAAATCCTTCTGACTTCATTCTTTTACTAATATTTATTGTATGATCTAAAATGTGGTCCATTTTGGTAACTGTTCCATGCATGCTTGACAAGAATAGCACTGTTCAGGTCTACTCTGTTCTTACTGATTCTCTGCCTTCTTGTTCAGTGAGGGGTTTTGAAATCTCAGACTATATTTGTGAATTTGTCTATTTCTTTTTTCAGTTTCATTCATTCTTGCCTCTCATGTTTTGAAGGTGTTATGTTGTGTGAATAAACCTTTAGAACTGTTATGTTTTTGTTATTAAGAAATGGCCTTGCTGGTGCTGATAATATTTTTGCTATGAAATCTCCTTTGGTATCAATTCAGCGACCCCCTATCAGTTTTCTTTTGTTAAGTGTTAGCATGGTATATCTTGTTCCATCCTTTCAAACAATTTGTGTCTTTACATTTAAAGTGCATTTTTTTTACAGGCAGCATATTGTTGGGTGTTGCTTTTTCATCCAGCCTGAGATTCTGCCTTTAACTGAGGTTTTTAGACCAGTTTCATTTACAGTGTGATTATGGAGTTAGATTTTTCTGTCATCGTGCTGTTTGATTTCTATCGGTGCCAGCTCTTCTTTATTTCCCTTTTCTTCTTTTTCTGCTTTCTTCTATTAGTCAAGTAATTTTTTTTTTTTTTTTTTTAGGAAGGGAGGAAAGGAGGAAGGGAGGGAGGAAGGAAGGGAGGGAGGGAGGGAGAGAAGGGAAGGAAGGAAATCAAGCAATGAGAGAGACATTGCCAAACTGGATCTAGAGGTCTACAAGTTGATTTCTTTTTTTTCTTTTTTTGAGAGAAGGAAAGAAAAAAAAAGGAGTGAAGAAGAGAAAGAAAGAGGAAGAAAAAGAGGGAGAGAAAACAGAAATGTTGCTTTATTCTAAAAAAAATGGGTATTAATAATGACCGATCAATGTTTCATTTAAACCTATGAGTAGGTGTGATGTGGTATTGACAAGAATGTATATTTTGTGTATTTGAAGTGGAGAGCTCTGTAAATATTTATTGAGTTTACTTGTTCCGGATCTGAGTTTGAGTCCTGGATATCCTTATTAATTTTCTGTCTCATTGTGTCTAAGTCTCTATGTATCTGGGTGTTAGGATCGTTAGCTCTTGTTGTTGCATTGATCCTTTTACCACTATATATTTGTTGCTTTAAAATCTATTTTATCAGATACGAGAATTGCAACTCCTGCTTTTTATTTATTTATTTATTTTTGCTCTCCTTTTTGTTGGTAAATCTTTCTCCATCCCTTTGTTTTGAGTCTTTGTGTATCCTTGCATGTGAAATGAGTCTGGATGTAGCATACCGTTGGGTTTTGGCTATATCTTTTGATTGGGGGATTTAGTCAATTTAAATTTAGGATTACTGTCATTTGATGTTAACTGGCTGTTTTATCCATTTGTTGATGTAAATTCTGCTTTATGTTGATGCTCTTTACTTTTTGGTATATTTTTAGAAAGGCTAATACTGGTTGTTTCTTTCTATGTGTAATGCTTCTTTCAGAAGCTCTTGTAAAGCAGGCCTGGTGGTAATAAAATCTCTGAGTACTTGCTTGTTCATAAAAGATTTTATTTTTCCTTCAGTTGTGAAGCTTAGCTTGGCTGGATATGAAATTCTGGGCTGAAAGTTCTGTTCTTTAAGGATGTTGAATATTGGCCCCCACTCTCTTCTGGCTTGTAGAGTTTCTGCTGAGAGATCTGCTGTAAGTCTGATAGGCTTACCTTTGTAATTAACCTGACCTTTCTCTCTGGCTGCCCTTAGTATTTTCTCCTTCGTTTCAACCCTGGTGGATCTAACGATTATGTGCCTTGGGGTTGCTCTTCTTGAGGAATATCTTTGTGGTGTTCTCTGTATTACCTGGGGTTGAATGTTGACCTGCTTTGCTAGTTTAGGAAAATATTCCTGAATAATATCCTGGAGAATATTTTCCAGCTTGGATTCATTCTCTCTGTCGCATTCAGGTACACCTATCAAACGTAAATTTGGTCTTTTCACATAGTCCCACATTTCTTGGAGACTTTGCTCATTCCTTTTTCTCCTTTTTTCTCTAATCTTGTCTTCTCGTTTTATTTCATTAAGTTGGACTTCGACCTCTGATATCCTTTCTTCTGTTTGAACAATTCAAGTGTTTAAACCTGTTCATACTTCTCGGAGTTCCTGCATTGTATTCTTCAGTTCCATTAATTCACTTATATTCCTCTCTAAGTTGTCTATTCTCATCAGGATTTTGTCAAACCTTTTTTCAAAGTGCTTAATTTCTTTACATTGGGCTGCAACATGTTCTTTTAACTCACAGAAGTTTCTTATTATCCATCTTCTGAAGCCTGATTCTGTTAATGGGATGTGCTTGTTCTCCATCAAGCCTTGTTCCCTTGTTGATGAGGAACTGTGATCCTCTTTAGAGGGAGAGGCATTCTGATTTTGAGTATTCTCAGCCTTTTTACGCTGGTTTCTTCCCATCATTGTAAATTTATCCACCCGTCGTCCTTGTAATTACCAACTTTCAAATTAGGTCTCTGAGTGGACGTCCAAGTTGTTAATTCCCAGGGCCGAAATATGAGCAACCCACTGCGCCGGCCAAAACAGCAGTGTTAAGACTGATGGTGCTTTTCTGCCTGGGAATCTCCAGTCTGGCTTCCTTCTTGAATCCGTAATAGGCGACTCTGCCTTCCTGGAGCTCCAAACCTCGGTCAGAAGGGGAACCAGTCCCATTTACTCTGCACCAAGAGCTGCCGCGTCGAGGTGCCGGCACAACCGCTGCGCCAGCCACAAGAGTCACACTGGCGACCCGTGGAGCTCCTCCACTGGGAATCTTCTGCTCCATGAGCGATCAAAATTTGTCTGAAAGTGTGGCGTCCTCTCCTTCTCTGAGGTTTCACTGGGAGCTGCAATCCCGAGATGTTAGCGATTGGCCATCTTGGATCGTTCCCCCTAGCCAAGTAATTTTTATAATTTAGTTTATATATCTTTTATGGCTGTGAGCTATAACTCTTTTTTTTATTTGAGTACTGTTGTAGTTGCATTCCGTAACTTCTGATATGTTGTGTTTTCAGCACATTGAATGTTCGAAATACTTTCTAATTGTTATTTGTATTAACTGTTTGCCCTGGGGCTATCTGGATGTGTGTTACTCAGTTTGGCTGTCTTAGTGGTTGCTTCAGGATTTATAGTATATGATTTTAACTTATCATAGTTCACCTTCAAGTAATACTATATCACATCCTATATAGTATAAGAAAATTACAGTACAATACTTGCATTTCTTCTCTCCCAGTCAGGTTCTGGATCTGTAAAGGTTAGAAAGCTTTTGGTTGTTTTTTTTCTCAAATGTTTTTTCTGCCTCTATTCCTCTTTGTGGGCTTATATATTAGCTGCTTGAAGTTTTCTCACAGTTCACTAATGTCTCAACTTATGAATTTTTTCTTTTGTTATGTCTAATCTGTGCTTATATTTATCCAGTATAATTTTCATCTCTGACATCCTACTTTGCATCTCTCAAAGTGCAGTTTGATTTCTAAAAGTATCTTCTATGGCTCAGCTTATCTTGTTGAGATTTACTTAGGGATACAGTTGAGTTAGTTACAAACAGCTTGATCCTGTCCATTGTTGCTTTTATGCTTTGGGCTAATTGCCCTTTCCTGAGGCAAGATCTTTCTGATTATTTATTGTCCTGTGAATTAGGAGTTTTTCCACCCTGACTCTAGTGAATGGACACCCTTCCTCAAATTATATGAGCACCAGGCACAGTTTCCTTTAATATTTTTAGATTTTTTCCCCCTTGGTGTTGGATAGTTTCCTACTGCACACGCCACATTCAGTATTCTGCTCAACACCCAGGACGGTATCTCTGCAACTCCAGGGTTTGTTCATTCTCTGCACATCTGTTTTCTCTCCAGGGTTCTGTCCTGTGGTTTCTATATCTCTGCAACTCCGGGGTTCATTCTCTGGACATCTGTTTTCTCTCCAGGGTTCTGTCCTGTGGTTTCTATATCTCTGCAACTCCGGGGTTCGTTCTCTGCACATCTGTTTTCTCTCCAGGGTTCTGTCCTGTGGTTTCTATATCTCTGCAACTCCGGGGTTCGTTCTCCGCACATCTGTTTTCTCTCCAGGGTTCTGTCCTGTGGTTTCTATATCTCTGCAACTCCGGGGTTCGTTCTCTGCACATCTGTTTTCTCTCCAGGGTTCTGTCCTGTGGTTTCTATCTGCTTTGATGTGACCAGACTCTCAGCCTCCTCACTCCAACTCAGGGAGACTCCACCTCGGTTCGTTAATTTCCATGCCATGACCGGAAAACACTGTTGAGGCAGAGAGCTGGAGCATTCATCAGGCTTACTTTATATTTTTTCCCTGTCTTCTAGGGATTATTGTCTTCTTTGCCTGAAGTCCACTGTCTTGAAAATGATTTTAAAGTATTTTTTTGTCTGTTTTGTTTTTCGTTATTTTAGCTAAGCAGGAAAATAAGTACCTGTTGCTCCATCTTGTCTGGAAGCAAATTGTTACAGATCTTCAGCACATGCCATACACTGGCTAGAAAGGTTTTTTCCCCCTTTGCTTAACTGCTTTCATCTTATTCTTCATTTCTCAGTGTAGCCATCTCTTCCTCAGGGAACTCTTCCCTGGGCCCCAGTATTGATGACATTCTCTTACGTCATCACAGAACTCTGTTACCTTCTTCTGTCTTTGTTCTTCCCTGCACTGTAAGCTAACCAAGAACAGAGGTTTTGTCTGTTTTATCTGCAGAGTTTAGTATAGTGTCTTTTACACTGTAGGCACTCAATCAATATTTGTTCAGTGTGTGAATGAGTGAATGTTAGAATATGCAGTCTTCATCTTTAAAAAGCACTTATGAATTTTATTTCTACCTATTTTCTCCCTGATTCAGGTTCTGCTGGCCTGGATGCAGTTCACGCATGTGAAAGATCAGCAGAACTTAAAAAATCATCACAGTGAATAACTTACAATAGAAATTGAAAAAAATGATAAATGAGTTTAGGAATGATCTGAACTGAAATAAATTAAATCATAGAGAGCCAACAAGGTGAATGGGAACAAAAACCCATTGTTTGTTTGAGGTATGACATTCTAGTCTAAAAGAAATTTTTGACCTACTTACTTTATAAAAACATACATAGGGAAATTTTCATAATTACTTATCTTTGGGGGTATAATAGTGAAGAATATCTCTTGGTCTTGTGGAGTGTGAAACTCTTCAAAAAATATCAGTTCTTTTAAAAAATTATTATTAAGTGTTTTAATTATATATTAGATCCTGTCTTGTACCAGAAATGGTTTAAAATGTATTTATTAAACACGTAATAATCCACAAGACAAGTTGAAAGTGATAGTCAAAAAAGAAACATGAAATGTGTGGGGTAACGAGGTATTAGACTCTTTGGCCAAGTCTTTGCTTATAATAATCTACAGATACCTGTTGTGGGAAAGGCATCTGAAGGGGCTACTTATATGACACTGGAAATCATTTTCGAGAGTGCCTGCAATATTTCATAAAGATGCAAATTTATAAAGTGGCATATAAACAGTAACTTCCTTTTAATTAGTTGACTTTAAATGATCTGTACTAATCGATGAGTAATTATGAATGTGTGATAAAGAAAGGAAATTTTAAAAATAAATTTACTGAATAATTTCCAACACCCTTTTCAATAATATTTACTGAAGTTACTAGTAACAGAAACTAGACAATGGGCAGAATGTTCTTTCCTCACTCCCTTTCAGACATCCGTTGGAAGAGATTGAAGTGAAAAATTAGGTATCTGAGAACAAGAAAGGAAAAATATTTAAGAACATAGAGATTTTATTAGGATAATGAATTAACTTATGAAGTGGCAGATTACAAAATGAACTTTTTATTTTCCAACAAAATGAATTTTAATATAAATGTATTTAACTGCAGATTTGCTTTAAAACAACAAGAGGAGAAGAAATGCTGATACGTTATATGAAAAAACTAGGGAAGATTTAGGGAGAAAAGAAGAGAAATACAGGAGGAGTTTGAAATGAAACAACTTGAACTCAGTCTCAAAACACTAGACATGGAATTGAAGACTGCGAGAAATAATTCAAATCAGGTAGATTAATACTGGTTAACAATTTCATATTTATAACGTTATCAATATTACTTATAATAATTTTTGATTTAATACATATTGTTTAGGTCTAAAACAAGCCGGAAATTTTATCTCATCTTAAAAATGAACTATGATATTTATAGCTACAGTTATTTGTTAAAAATGTTGGCATCCAAGTAGTGTCTTATTTCTGTACAAAGAGCTTTTGAAAATAATGAAATGTCATAATATGTACTTAGTGACAACTTACTGATAAGCATTTGGTTCCTAGTGAAATAATTCAGTGTATTTTCCTCTATTACTGCTTCAAACATGAAGAGGAAACAAAAGTTATTGCAATAGAAAATAAAATCTTTTTTACCACTACTGGTGCTTTGAAACAAAAGGTTACTTTCGTTATTTGTGTATTTATTCCACAGAAGTAACTGATTAGGTGGAGGAACACTGGAAGGAGAGGCAGAAGACTTGGGGGAAATCCTGCAGCTTGCTTACATTTGTAACCTTCCCTTTTCAGAACTGTGATAACTAATGTGATGTGTGTATTAGAAGTATTTAGTATAATGCCTAGGTTTGTCATTGATTAATGAGTGTAATTCTCATAACTGACTATAAAAACATTAGAAAAGTAGAATATCTATAGAAGCTTCTCAGGAAAAAGAAACTTAAATAACTTTGGGAAATTTGATCTCTCCAAATATATGCAGTGTGAAAGGCTCTTACTATGGGGACTTGTATAAGTTAGCCATTGGGCTGTAAACCCAATTATTTATTTATTTATTTATTTTTAGACATAGTCTCACTCTGTCTCCCAGGCTGGAATGCAAGTGGTGTGATCTTGGCTCACTGCAACCTCCACATCCTGGGTTCAAGCAATTCTCCTGCCTCAGCCTCCCTAGTAGCTGGGATTACAGGCATGTACCACCCTGTCCAGCGAATTTTTGTATTTTTAGTAGAGATGGGGTTTTGCCATGCTGGCCAAGCGGGTCGTGAACTCCTAACCTCAGATGATGCGCCCACCTCCGCCTCCGATTAGCAAGATAAAGTGCTGGGATTACAAGCGTGAGCCACTGCGCCCTGCCAGTGTAAACCCAATTGCTTAACATAGCCAAAGTTTTTAGCTTTTTATTTTACGATTTGGGGTTTGTTGTAATTCAGGGAGGGGCTTATCCAATTTTGAGATTCCTAAAACTTCTCTGTTGGTTTCTTTTTTACTTTTATGGATTCTTTGTCTTCAAATACATTTTTGAACTTTTGGTAGTTGATGGTCTATAAAGTTTGAGGTTTTGACCCAAGTTTTTCTCCAGTTGGATATCCAATTATGGAAACCCTTTCATTGTATAAATGTACAGGTTTTTTTTTAATTTTAGAGGAAATTGTGATATGCTATTTTATTGAGTGCAAGCTAAGTTTCCTTTGCTTTACTTAGATTTCTCATAAGCATGAAGATATGTTGCATGAAAATTGTGTGTTGAAGACAGAAATTGCCTCTCGTGGAAACATACACAATAAAAAACCAGGAAATATTAACATAAACAATATCTGAGTATAATGGAGAGCTGAATGTTTTGACAGGTGAGAGTATATTGCCCACTTCTGAACTGGAGAAAGAAAAAGAAAACAAGAAACGACTGGAAATGGAGGTTGAATCCTATTGTTCTACACTGGCTGCTGCCATACGTGATCTTGATCAAGGCAAAGATGAAGAAAAGACCTAGAATTTGCTCTCCAGGCAAGAGATGCTTGTTCACAAGAAAAAATAACTTCTGACATGTCTAACCTAAAAAGTAACAATGAAATTCTTTCTCAACAACTTTTCGAAGCTCAGAGTACATTCAATAACCTGACAGTTCAGTTCCATAACACAAGAGATGCTCTCAGAGAAATGACTTTGGTTTCCAAATATCTACAAAGAGATCTACGCCAAACACAGTGTCAGATGAGGGACACTGAACAAATGTATGAAAATTAGCAAGATGAAGTTAAATACACTGTAAAGCAGGAAGCCATGGAGGGGAGATTATCCTAGCTACAACATGAAAATATGTGGCTTTGACAGCAGCTTCGTGAGACTCACAAGATGCAGATGGGAAAGAAACGTTAATTCATACTCAAGACCAATTTCTTGAGTGAAAAGCAATGTTGTTTGCTAGAAGATTAATATAAGGAGTTATTAAATGAATGTGATCATTTAAAAGAAAGACTCTATCAATATGAAGAAGAGAAAGCAGAAAGAGGAGTATTAAGAAAGAAAAATAGAAGGCCGGGCACGGTGGCTCAAGCCTGTAATCCCAGCACTTTGGGAGGCCGAGGTGGGTGGATCCCGAGGTCAAGAGATCGAGACCATCCTGGTCAACATGGTGAAACCCCATCTCTACTAAAAATACAAAAACTTAGCTGGGCACAGTGGCGCGTGCGTGTAATCCCAGCTACTCAGGAGGCTGAGGCAGGAGAATTGCCTGAACCCAGGAGGCAGAGGTTGTGGTGAGCCAAGATCGCGCCATTGCACTCCAGCCTGGGTAACAAGAGCGAAACTCCGTCTCAAAAAAAAAGGAAAGAAAGAAAAATATTTCTCAAACTTCCTGAAGGATAATTTATGGTCATATTTGCTGGTGGCTAAATGTTTAATCTAGCTGAATGTAAAAATAGATGATTAATTTATTTGCTGTATTAGCTTAGAAATGCCTTATTTTCAGCAAATAATAGTTAAAGCTGAGAGATTCTTTGAGTAATAATATTATGTCACTTACATAATTTTGTTCCAAAAACAAATTATTAACACATATATTATTAATAATGTAGTTTTATGCTGCCGAAATAATTGTAATGCCTTTACGTTGCCGCATTTGAAGACTATAATGTACTAGATGGAAATGCTCATAGCTGAAATGAGTATTTTGAAATTGTGATTTGAGTGAGTGAGTGACGTTGACAGTTCATCCTAGATTTCCCAGATGAGCTGGAGTGTACTGCTGTATCTTGAAATACTTTTTCTTCAGTAGCTGTTCATACATTTTAGTTGCTATAATTTTATTTTTCTTCATGTCAATTTGACTTAAATCTGAAAATATTTCAATCTCAAATTACATGTTGTTATGACCACTCAGCTTTTAAAAGACATCTACTTTTTATTAAATAGCAATTTGGGACAAATGTGGTGAATTTTAGCAAAAACTATTTATTTTCCCCACTGGTATATATCGTTTAATAATATTACAAATAATTTGATTATAATTTTTATTTCAAGGCTCAATGATTATCATTTGAATACAATTTTGTCAGCAATGATAAGCGTAGTTATCTGTGACCTTTTATTTTGGCAGTGGACCCCCATTTTCAGACTAATGAAGGGTGGTGGGATTCATATGTAGCAGAAATGCTGTAAGCGGGGGAGAGAGTCATGGCAGCTGAGGTCAGGGAGGTCACCTAAAGGGCCTCAAAGGCCATTAGGATTTTTCTTTCATTCTGGAGACAGGAATCTATTGGAAAGATCTGGGCAGGCAATTGAATAAGTGAGGACCCCTGAGGTTGATTGGAGCTTCTAATATAAAAAGAGGAAAACGTTCCACAGTGTGGAAGTTACCACTGCCAGTCTTACCCACATGCCCATTTCTTTTTTTGAGACTTCAGAAGCTTGTTAAGCATTGCAGAATTATCAGGGGATGAATGGATGGTGGGCCAACACCGTTGTCTAGTAGCGGAATATCTTTTTGGCAGGAAGATAACACTTGTGTCCTTAACTGTATTCAGTAATAAATAGGTATGTGTGCACACAAGGAAAAAAAGGTCAATTGTGTAGGTGGTGATATTTTTATTTCTTTTTTTTTTTGAGATGGCGTTTAGCTCTCATACATGTAAAATGGGCATTGTGTTTCTACCACCTGAGTAGAAAATGGAATGTTTCCCAGTACCTTTGAAGATCCCAGCTAGGGTGGCTTTTTTTTTTTTTTTTTTTTCAGCTAATTGTAATCAGGCAAAATGCGTGATTTCAGTTAGTAAACCAAACATTTCTAGTTGTTTTCCAGTGATTACAATTCCAATAATGTTTCCTTGCTTCTCAGTCTTTCTTATTCTCAAACTTGTGGGAAAATTCTAAAGAGGCACATTTGCCTAGTTATAAGAATGTGTACATGCACATGAATGTTTATTGTGGCACTACTCACAAGAGTGAAGACTTGGAACCAACCCAAATGCCCATCAGTGATAGCTGGATAAAGAAAATGTGGCACATATACACCATGGATTACTATGTAGCCATAAAAAAGGATAAGTGGCCGGGCGCGGTGGCTCAAGCCTGTAATCCCAGCACTTTGGGAGGCCGAGGCGGGTGGATCACGAGGTCAAGAGATTGAGACCATCCTGGTCAACATGGTGAAACCCCGTCTCTACTCAAAATACAAAAAATTAGCTGGGCACGGTGGCGCGCGCCTGTAATCACAGCTACTCGGGAGGCTGAGGCAGGAGAATTGCCTGAACCCAGGAGGCGGAGGTTGCGGTGAGCCGAGATCGCGCCATTGCACTCCAGCCTGGGTAACGAGTGAAACTCCGTCTCAAAAAAAAAAAAAAAAAAAAAAAAAAGGATAAGTTCAGGTCTTTTTCAGGGGCATGGATAAAGCTGGAAACCATCCTTCTCAGCAAACTGGCACAAGAACAGAAAACCAAACACCACATGTTCTCACTCATAAGTGGGTGTTGAACAATGAGAACACATGGACCCAGGGAGGGAAATATCACACACAGGGGCCTGTCAGAGGGGTGGGGGCCTAGGGGAGAGACAGCAGGGGATGGGGAGATAGGGGAGGGATAGCATTAGGAGAAATACCTAATGTAGATGATGGGGTGATGGATGCAGCAAACTACCGTGGCATGTGTATACCTAATGTAACAAACTGGCACTTTCTGCACATGTACCCCAGAACTTAAAGTATAATAATAACCCCAAAACCTCTGAGCGAGTTACTTAAACTCTCTGTGCCTTAGTTTCCTCATCTGTAAAATAAAGACAATAATAGAACCTGTTTGAGAGGACTTTTACAATAATTAAGTGGGGAAAAAAGAGAGTTTATAAATGAAGGGAACTTTAGAAAAACTTCCTCCTCAATAGCTTTTATGTCTTTCTTGTAGTTATCTACTGTTTCTCCTTAGCATTGTCATTAATAAATTGATCCCAATATTGATTAGGTCCTACTTTAAATGACACTAATACGTTCTGTGTCATTTATGTTTCTTGTTGTCTCTTTTTAAAATCAACTTTTTTGTTTATTGTATCTTAACAATTACACAGAGTGTAATGGCTGACAACAACATTTACTTTGTTCAGGAATCTGTGGTTTAGGAAACGCTTGGCCAAGACAGCTTGTCTCTGTTCTTTTTAGTTTCCTTGGGGACAGCTCAAAGGCTGGGGGACAGGAATCATCTGAAGGTTTGCTCACCTTCCTGTCTGGTCGTTTATGCTGACTACTGCCTAGAGCATTATTTGGGGCCGGCAGCCTGAACACCTACACTGGAACTCCTGGGCTTTCTTAGCAATTTACTTCTTTTTTTTCTTTTTTTTTTTTTTGAGACGGAGTTTCGCTCTTGTTACCCAGGCTGGAGTGCAATGGCGCGATCTCGGCTCAACGCAACCTCCGCCTCCTGGGTTCAGGCAATTCTCCTGCCTCAGCCTCCTGAGTAGCTGGGATTACACGCACGCGCCACTGTGCCCAGCTAAGTTTTTGTATTTTTAATAGAGACGGGGTTTCACCATGTTGACCAGGATGGTCTCGATCTCTTGACCTCGTGATGCACCCGCCTCGGCCTCCCAAAGTGCTGGGATTACAGGCTTGAGCCACCGCGCCCAGCCTCTTAGCAATTTACTTCTAATGAATCGAATGTGGTAAAAGTTATGTTAATACTATGTGACTTTTAACATTAGGTTAGAAAATACTCTCCATCCTAAATTGCTTGCCCTTGGAACCCAAAACCCCTGTTGTGTGGAAGCTCAGGCCACATCGTATTCACTAGAAGTAAGTCATTCAGGTTGGTCCATATTCTATTTTTTTATGGGATAAGTATTTTTTTCTTTTGCTTTTAGTTGATGCATATATACATATTTATGGAATACAGAGTGAGTGATATCTTGACACACGTATACAATGTGTAATGATCAAATTAGGCTAATTAGCATATTTACCACCTGAAATACTTACCATTTCTTTGTGTTGTGAATGTTCAAAATCCTCTCTTATAGCTTTTTGAAAACATGCAACAAATCATAGTTAACCACATTTACCCTGCAATGCCACAGAACACCAAAACTCGTTTCTCCTACCTCTGTTGTAATTTTGTATCCTCTCCTATCCTCCCCACTACCTTTCCCAGCCTCTAATACCTACAATTCAACTCTCTACTTTCATGAGCTAACTTGTTTTTCAGCTCCCAGATATGAGTGAGAACACACAGTATTTACCTTTCTGTGCCTGCACTTAACATAATGTCCCCCAGACTTGCCCATGTCGCTGCAAACGACAGGATTTTATTTCCTTTTATGGCTGAATCGGATTTCATTTTGTATATACAACAAGTTCTCGATCCATTTGTCTTTTGATGAACATTTAGGTTGATTCCATCTCTTAGCTGTTGTAAACAGTGCTACAACACACGTGGGGATGCAGGTATCCCGTTGATGTATCGATTTCTTTTCTATCGGTTAAATGTCTAATAGTGGGATTGCTGGGTCATATGGCAGTTCATTTGAAGTTTGTTGTTGCTCTTGCTGTTTTAGTTTTTGAGAAAACTCTACATCGTTTTCCATAATGGATGTATGAATTTATATACCCACCAACAATGTTTGAGTTTCCTGTTCTCTGCATTTCCACAGCATTTGCTGCTATTTGTCTTTTCGATAGAAGTCATTTGAACGGAAGCGAGCCATCGTATTGTGGTTTTTATTTGCATTTCCCTGATGATTAGTGATGTGGAGCATTTTTAATATTTTTGGCCATTATATGTCTTCATTTGAGAAATATCTCTTCAGATTTTTTTGCCCATATTTGAATCGAATTTTTCACGTTTTTGCTGTCAAGTTGTTTGAGCTCCTTGTATGTTCTGGATATCAGTCCTTGTCAGATGAACAGCTTGCAAATATTTTCTCCTGTTCTACAGGTTGTCTCTTCACTGTTGATTGTTTCCCTTGCTGTGCAGAAGCTTTTTGGTTTAATATAGTCCCTCTGTCTATTTTTTGTTTTTCACCTGTGCTTTTGAAGCCTTTCTCATAAAACATTTGCCTAGACCAATGTTCTGAAGAATTTCTTTTCTTTTTTTTTTTTTTTTTGAGGCGGAGTTTCGCTCTTGTTACCCAGGCTGGAGTGCAATGGTGCGATCTCGGCTCACCGCAACCTCCGCCTTCTGGGTTCAGGCAATTCTCCTGCCTCAGCCTCCTGAGTAGCTGGGATTACAGGCACATGCCACCATGCCCAGCTAATTTTTTGTATTTTTAGTAGAGACGATGTTTCACCATGTTGACCAGGATGGTCTCGATCTCTTGACCTCGTGATCCACCTGCCTCGGCCTCCCAAAGTGCTGGGATTACAGGCTTGAGCCCCCGCGCCCGGCATAATTTCTATGTTTTCTTCTGGTAGTTCGATAGCTTGGGGTTCTTACATCTAAGTCTTTATTTAATTTTGAGTTGACTTTTGCATATGGTATTAGCTAGGGGTCTAGTTTCATTCTTCTTCTTACGAATATCCAGTTTTCTCAGCACCGTTTATTGAAGAGAGTGTCATTTCTCCTGTGTGCATTCTCGGCATCTTTGTTGAAACTCACTTGGCTGTAAATACGTGGATTCATTTCTGTGTCCTGTTTTCTGTGTCCTTAACTCCAAGAGTCATTCTCCTTGGAGTGCAGTTCAAATTAGCATATCACATTTGCAGTTTAGAAAAAGGCTTATGGCACTGAATTCATAATTATAGGATCATTAATTAGAATCTTATTTTCAAAGTTTTATTCTCAGAGCCATTTATTAGGCCTAAATAACTCAATGTAAAGTCCCTAAAACTTCTTTAGAAATTATGGTGAGTGGTGTTGGGGGAAATGAATAAGAGGCCTTCTCAAGAGGTGACTTAGAGTCATTTTAAAGAGGAAAGACAAAGAAATAATTATAGAAAAATGCATGTCTAAGATCAAGTGCAATATTGCGTGGCAGAGTTGATGAGGGTAACAAATATGCTTATGTGACTTCTGATGGCTTTAACTTTGTTCTTGATGTTTGGAGTAATTTAAAGGTCCACATTTGAAGAATCTACTGCAGAATACATAACATTTTTAGTGGCTAAATTTATTTCAGAATTTATTATTCATTTTGTGTTGGAATTATTCTAAGCCTATTTCCTTTGTTACTGCGATATTTTACTTTATTCACTAAGATTGATGATTTTACAGCCGTGAAAGCTATGTCTTCAATGTGTCTAAGTCTGGATATGATGTTTTTCAACAGGAGTTACTATCTATGAAAACAATACCAAAAAAAAACTGTGAAAAACTACAGAAGAAAAAAACTGTGCTGGAACAAGAAGTAATAGACCTCAAAAGTCATATGGACTAATTACGGTAGAATGTGATCAAGCCAAACTACATAAACAAAAGATTGGAGAAAAGGCAAGACAGCATAAAGGACAATTACAAAAGTCAATCGACAAGTTAGTTTTCATAATCAGGTTAGTTATTCATCTGTGATGTAAGTCAATCGACAAGTTAGTTTTCATAATCAGGTTAGTTATTCATCTGTGATGTAAGTCAATTGACAAGTTAGCTTTTATAATCAGGTTAGTTATTCACCTGTGATGTAAGTCAATTGACAAGTTAGTTTTCATAATCAGGTTAGTTATTCACCTGTGATGTAAGTCAATCGACAAGTTAGTTTTCATAATCAGGTAAGTTATTCACCTGTGATGTAAGTCAATCGACAAGTTAGTTTTCATAATCAGGTAAGTTATTCACCTGTGATGTAAGTCAATCGACAAGTTAGTTTTCATAATCAGGTTAGTTATTCATCTGTGATATAAGTCAATCGACAAGTTAGCTTTTATAATCAGGTTAGTTATTCATCTGTGATGTGCTTTCATGTCACTCCAAATTATATTTTCAACATGTATGTCGTATGTGTTTTCTCTACTAATCTTATATATTTTATAAATTTCTAGAAGGAAGGTGGCATCTACTTATCCTTTTAAATACTTCCATTTTCATCACTGCTATCACTAAATCAATCTTTCAGAATAATAATTTCCCCTATAGAAATATTTTATTATTTGGACAAGCAGGCATAAAACATGACTATCAGGAAAAGAAATAATTGTGATTTAGAAATTATGCCAGACTCTTGCATGGTTATGGAATTACATGACTCAATTTTAAAAAATTTAAATGGATTTCATTATTCTTTGGATTATTAGATTATGTGAGCACTAACATAAGAATGATTTACTTTTTCAAATTCAGATTCAATTCTAAGTTAAAAATTCAATTCAGTTGATATTCCTGATAAACATTTTAATTTTTAGCTTCTTTTTTACATATTTGAAACTGCTCTGTATATAATCGACTCAAAACAAAATAAAGTAAATGTACAATAGTTCTTTAGGTCATTATTTTAAAAATGTAGCTATTTATTTGCTTTAGACACAAGCCGCACTAAGGAACATTTAGAGCATGATATTGCTTCAATAAAGAAGATGGAACTCAAAGGTAGAGCTCTGGGAGCCGAGCTGTCCAAAATGGAAACTGCTCAAGGGGACTTTAGTGATAGCGAATTAGAAAAACAGAAGCAACTACATCCAGAAGAAGTAAAAGGGAATCCTTGTCAAATGAACTCAACAAGCAAGTCAAAACATAGAATCATGTAAACTAAGTGCATTACTTTGCCTCAAAAGCATAACTTTTAGTGAGACAGGGTTAAGACATCAGTGAGCAGTGAAAGGTAACTGGATGATATCATTCTGGAAAATGATGTTAGTAAATGAACTTACCTTTAAAATGTTCACCCAGGACACTTTATATCTCTCTCCCATGTTTTCCTTTTTGTTGTTATTTTGTAAAGCTTTTTTTTCCCCCTTAGTATTCTCATGTAGTTAACCTGCCCTATCAGTTTTTAAGCTAAGTAATTTTGAAGTTTTATGATTTAGACAGTGATGTTGTTATAAAATTGTCTGTCAGTGTTTCTCTAAAGAGTGATATTGAGTTTAACTATTATTTGGAAGACTATAACTTAAACCAAAAGAATTAAGTTGCTTTCTTTTTTCTTTTTTTTCCCCAAGATGGCAGATTAGAAACTTTTAGCTTGTCTCAGTTACTTGGAAATAGCAAAATGGTGCATGAAGATCAACTCCATGAGCTTTAATTCACTTAGGAAAAGGGGAATCCACTGGAATTGTGAAGGACACCCCAGATCTCAGGGAGAAGAATGCAGGCAAACAGCACCCATGATGGTATCCAGCTGATAAAAGTGAGTGAAGTGCCAGTACCTGAGAGGGGCAAAGAGCCTCCCTCTGTGCTCATCTTCCCACTGGGAATCTGAGCAACCCAGGCCAAGGGAGAGCATTTTGTTTCTCCCAAACCCTGCAGCTAACTTGGAGAGAGGCTTGGAGATGCTGGGACGGAAGCACAAGGAAAACTGCAGTCATTTTTCCAGACCCAGGACAAAGAGCAGGGCACCATTTTTAATCTGGTCGTGTATAATGTCAGACATTCTTTGGGGGCTGTTCAGGCATTTTATTCTTGGGCCAGAGATTGACATGCTTGTTCTGGAGCAGGGTAGGGGTTTCCACACCAGGGCAATTGTGGAAAGCACCTCAGTAGCAGGAACTGGAATTGTGTGCTCCTCCATCACAGATCTCAGATAGGAAGAGAACTGTTTGGTGATATTGCCTGGATTTGGGATGAAGAGGACGCTGCAGTTTTCCCCTTTCAATGAGACTTGCAGCCAGGACCAGCTTGGTGACCTGGAACTGGTCTGCATGTGCCATTGCTGGGTGCCCCAACCTGCTTCCCTGAGATGTGGTAAAGTGGGGCCCTCTTTGCTCTACCCCCAGGTTGAACTCTAGGCGTTTGGAGCACCCACTTTCCTGGAGCAACAGCCTAAGCCACCCAATCCTTTCTGTGCAGAGATCCTGGTGCTGGGTGAGTCCTCTCTGCTTCAAGCCCAGGCATATCTCCAGGCACTTAGAGGACCCACTCACCTGTATCAGCAGCCTGAATTGTCACACCCGTCCTGTACAGAGACTGTGGTGGAGCATGTGTTTGGTGTGCTACCACAAAAACACACAGGTTACATAGCTCACAGACCTTATAAAGTAACCGTGCAATAGAAACTATAAAGCAACCAGTCATCAACTTCATCATAGGATCAAAACCTCGGAAATCAGTGTCAACCTTTAATATCAACAGTCTAAATGCCCCCACTTAAAAGGCACAGAGTAGCAAATTGGATTAAAAAATCAAGACCCATCTGTTTGTTGTCTGCAAGAGACCCATCTCACACATAATGACACCCATAGGCTTGAAGTAAAGGGTTGGTGAAAGAGCTATTATGCAAACAGAGCACCAAAAAGAGCAGGGGTTGTGATTCTCAGATAAAACAGACTTTAAACCAACAACAGCAGGAAAAGACAAAGAAGGACATTACATAATGATAAAGGGTTGAATTCAACAAGAAGACTTAACTATTCTGAATATATATGCACCCAACACTGGAGCACCCACATTCATCAAATGAGAACATCTAGACCTACAAAACGACTTGTACAGCCACACAATAAATAGTGGAGGACTTCAGCACCCTCTGAAAGACAGCATTGGATCATCAAGGCAGGAAACTAACAAATTCTGGACCAAAATTGGATACCTGATCAACTGAACTTAATAGACATCTACAGAATACTCAATTCATCGATCCCAGAATACATATATTTTTGTTTCTGCACATAGAACATTCTCTAAGATCAACCAGATGTTTAGCCATATGTGAGTCTCAAGAAAGTAGAAAAAAATCCCTATTCAACCAACCATACTCTCAGATCACAAGGGAATAAAAATAGAAATTAGTACCAAGATGATCTCTCAAAACTACACAATTATATGAAAATGAAAAAACTTGCTCCTGAATGGCTTTTTTGTAAACAATTAAATTAAGCACAAATAAAAAATTCTGTGAAATAAGTTATAACAAAGACACAACATACCAAAATCACTGGGGTGCAGCAAAAGCATATCCAGAGGAAAGTTTGTAGCACTAAATATCTACATCAAAAAGCTGGAAGATCTCAAACTGACAATGTAACATCATGCCTAGAGGAACTAGGAAATACGAACAAACTAACCCCAAAGCTAACAGAAGAAAAGAAATAAAATTAGAGCAGAACTGAATGCAAATGGAGACCCAGAAATCTACACACATAATTACTGAAAGTAAAAGTCGGGTCTTTGAAAGGATACAAAATCAATAGACAACCAGCTAGATGAACAAAGATAAAAGAAGGTCCAAATCTGCACAATCAGAAATGATAAAGTTGACATTGCAACCAGTCCCACAGCAACACAAAAGGTCCTCAGAAGCTGTTATGAACACCTCTATAAACACAAACGAAAATATCTAGAGGAAATGGGTAAATTCCTGGGAATCTACAACCTCCCAAGGTTGAATCAGGAAGAAACTGAAACCCTGAGCAGACCAATATTGAGTTCCAAAATTGAATAATAATAAAAAAAAACATTAAAAGCCCCAACCAAAAAAGCCTCACACCTGATGGATTCACAGCTGAATTTTACCAGATGTATAGAGAAGAGCTGGTGCCAATTCTGCTGAACCTAATCCAAAAAAGTGAAGTAGGTGGGACTCCTCCCAAACTCATCCTGCAATGACAGGATCATGATACCAAAACCTTGCAAAGACACGATGATAAGAGAAAACTACAGGTCAATATCCCTGATGAACATAGATTCAACCACCCTCAACCAAATACTACTGAATCCAGCGGCACATCAAAAAGTTAATTCACCATGATTAAGCAGGCTTTATTCCTGAGATGCAAGGTTGATTCAGCAAATGCAAATCAATAAATGTGATTCACCATATAAACAGAATTAAAACCATAAACCATATGATTATCTCCATAGATGTGGACAAAGCTTTTGATAAAATCCAGCGTCCCTTCTTTATAAAAACCTTCAACAATCTAGACATCAAAGAAGCAAACCTCAAATTAATAAGAGCAATTTATGACAAATTTGTAGCCAACATCATGCTGAATAGGAAAAAGGGGGAAGCATTCCCCCGAGAGTAACACAAGGATGCCCTCTCTCACCACTCCTATTCGACGTAGTACTATAAGTCCTAGTTGGAGCAGCGGGCAAGAGAAAGAAATAAAGGGCATCCAGATAGGAAGAGGAAGTCAAACTCTCTCTCTTCACTGATTATAATGATTCTGTACCTAAAGAACCCTAAAGACTCTGCCAACAGGCTGTCAGAACTGATACATAATTTCAATTTCAGCAGAGTTTCAGGACACAAAATCAAAGTACAAAAATTAGTAACATTTATATGTACCAGTAACATTAAGCTCAGATCCAAATCAAGAATGCAATCTCATTTACGATAGCCATAAAAATACTTAGGAATATATCTAACCAAGGAAGTGAATAAGCTCTACGAAGAGAACGACAAAACGCTGCTGAAAGAAATCAGAGATGACACAAATAAATGAAAAAAACATTCCATACTCATGAATTGGAAGAATCACTATTGTTAAAATGGCCACGTTGCCAAAGCAATTTACAGATTCAGTGCTATTTCTGTCAAACTACCAGTGCCATTTTTTACAGAATTAGAAAAAACGATTCTAATTCTCATAAGGAACCAAGAAACAGCCCAAATAGCAAAAGAAGTTCTAAGCAAGAAGAATAATGCTTAAGACATCACTGACCTGACTTTATACTAAACTTTATATGATCAGGCTACAGTAACCAAGACAATATGGAACTGGCACAAGAATAGACACTCAGACCAATGGAACAGAATAGCGACCTCAGAAATAAATCTGGGCACCTACACCCATCTGATCTACAACAAATTAGACAAAATAAATAATGGAGAAAGGACTTGCTACTCAGTAAATGGTGCTGGGATAACTGGATAGCCATATGCAGAAGACTGAAACTGGACCCCTTCCATTTTTTATCATATACAAAAATTAACTCAAGATGGATTAATGATTCAAATGCAATACCTCAGACTGTAAGAGTCTTAGAAGAAAACCTAGGAAATACTATTCTATATATTGGCCTTGGAAAACAATTGGAAGTCCTCAAAAGCACTTGCAACAGAAACAAAAATTGGCAAGTGGAACCTAATTGGCACATTCTGGTTCCGGGTAAATTATCTTTCTTTGAGTGTGATCTTTGGTATTATCACTAGAGGGCGCCATGAGACAAACTATACTGTATAGTTTTATCATTCCAGAAGGGCAACCATGTGAAATAGGGAATGATTAACATAGAGATGAAGGAATTATAATTCACAAACTAGTTAAAAATAACACCTTGCTCAGCCTGAAGGGGATGCGTGCAAGACAGAGGGCAGAGCCCACCTCTGGTGCTGTGGTTACAGTGCTGGGAGCTAATTGCCTTTGGAGTTGGCCTGAGCTCTTTTTGATCAACTCAGCACTCTCGTTCTTCCCAGAATTGCTGCTCTGAGTGCTCTGAATTATTCCTCAGTGGCAAATACTTAATTTTTCCCAGGTAATGAGTGCATTGTACAAGGGTGGTGAAAGAAAATACTTGAAAATGTCTTTGATCCCTAGTTTTTAAAATCTCTAAATTGGTTTCCTAAACCCAATTATTTTTGGCCTTTTAAAATAGTTTGTTTATTAATTGTACATATTTAAGGAGTACAACATGACATATTGACATATTTATACATCGCTATTATAGTTAAGCAAATTCATCACCTCACATACTCTTTAAGTATAAGTATTTCTAAGTGGCATCCTCAGGAATCTTGTAAGCAGAGCCATTCCCGAAGGCAGTAAGTTACTGGTTAAGACTCAGGCAAGAGAAAAATGTAGGCAAGGTGACAGGGCGGGGAGAAAAGATTGAGGGACTTACTGAGTGAAGACCTGCTCTGTGTCAGTCACTTTTCAGAGTGTTGAAATGCATCTACAAGAGTGCCTGTGAAACCGTCTTAAAATAGGCAATCTAATTCAGGATGGTATCGCATTGAACGGAGATGTGTGAGATGCATGGAGTAGGGGCATCTGGGAGCAATCTGCACGGCTTCTGGAGGAGCTGCTGAGTCATGGCCGTGGAAGTGTTAGAGGTGGTGCCTGAGAGTATGTGGGCATTCGCCTTGGAAGGTGCCCAGCCCACCATGACTGACTGGGGAAAGCGTGGCTCGAGTCCCCGGGCATAGAAGGAAGCATTCAGAGCACCGAAAGCCATTGGAATGGCTAGAATTTAGGGCAGTAAAACTAAGAGAGAGAAAATAGCCAAAATCCCAGCCAAGGTGGCATGTCTGTGACTCTTCGGGGGAAACCCAAATAAGGGAGAAAGGGGGTGATAAGCAGAGGTCCCTGATATCCCCTCCGTTCTCAGAATACCTAATGATAATTCATCCCTTTAATTGAGCACCCATAAAATTAGAAACCCCCAATTCTGTTGTGGGTGACTCGTTCTCACGGTCACACCTGTTTTTTTCTCCTGTGTCTACTATCACGTTGCAACCAAAGCTGCTTGAACCTTTCACTTCATTCTGATTCATCCCTGAATTCTTTCTAGTGATAGTATCCAGAATCTGGAC
The DNA here is from genome assembly GCF_049354715.1 of Callithrix jacchus. NCBI lineage: Eukaryota > Metazoa > Chordata > Mammalia > Primates > Cebidae > Callithrix > Callithrix jacchus. The sequence continues at coordinate 158,152,405 of NC_133506.1, read as the reverse complement.
ACCAGCTGGGGCTGGGGTCTCACAGGTATCTGGAGACCCTCCTGAGCCCTCTGGCAACATAATTCCCTGGCTTTGTTATATTTAATTTTTTTTTTCTCTCTCTCTCTCTTTTTTAAATGGAGTTTTTGTTGCTCTTGTTGCCCTGGATGGAGTGAAATGGCACAATCTCAGCTCACTGCAACCTCTGCCTCCTGGGTTCAAGTGATTCTCCTGCCTCGGCCTCCTGAGTAGCTGGGATTGCAGGCATCGGTCGCCATGCCTGGCTAATTTTGTATTTTTAGTAGAGATGGGTTTCTCCATTTTGGTCATGCTGGTCTTGAACTCCCAACCTAGGTGATCCACCCACCTCGTCCTTCCAAAGTTCTGGGATTGCAGGCATGAGCTACCGCGGCCTATTAAAGTTTTTAAAATGAAAAAGTATAAACTAAGTTTTGGATGTGCTTTCTTTATCAATGTTGGATTTCAAGCTACCTCCATCTGAAACATAATCTCAGGCTGGAAATAAACAGGCCATAGAGAAAGCAGAAGCATTTTTATTTAAAATGTTTAAGCATTTTACTCGATACAGAGCTGACAGAACTTTTGATTTAGTATGGTGCATAAAATAAAAATTAGCAGTTTATTAAGCTTTTCTATTTCCTCTGGCAGTATTCAATTTCTGCTAGGCTATTATTCTACACACTTCAAAAGCCATTAATGGCACCCTTTTCTAACCAAACAGGACAATGATTAATGTCACCAAGACATTTTTCTCTGTGTTTCCTTTCCATAATCTGTGCCAGGTACTGTATTAAGTCACTCAATAAAAATTCTGGGGATAAACGTTCTGAATTTCTATTAAGAGAAATGTGAGGAAAATGTGGGATTTAATGAGAAAGTAAGAATAAAATAAAAGGGATTTTTTAAAAGTTGTTTAATATTTTTCATTTCCACCTTGTGAATAAGGGTAAAACCACCCCAGCCAACCCACAGCCAGGACAAAACTGGAGTCATCAGCACTCAACACCCTTTCCCAGAGTTTTCAGATGCCCCTCTCAGAGCATCTGCCATGTTCTGAGTCTGTTTCTTTACCATTTGTGCTTTTATATCTGAGCTGGTGTCTCTTACCCAAAGGCAGTTGCCCTCAGCAACTGGCAAAGTGTTCAAGGGTCCGTGAAAGGCTGAAAGAAAATGTGTGTAGGAGGAGGCCACCCCAGGGGCAACTACGTCCACCAAAACAGAGAAAAAAGGTCCTCTACTTAAATTTGTTATACAAAAAATATTCTTTATCTAGAGAGTTAAGATTTCTTTAGTATAAAAACAAGCAATCTGATGAGAAAGGTGTTTCATTTTTATCCAGTAAAATTTCTATACTGTGAAAGCATTTTGTGAATGGGGTGTAAAGAACTTAATACAGGCCGGGCGCGGTGGCTCAAGCCTGTAATCCCAGCACTTTGGGAGGCCGAGGCGGGTGGATCACGAGGTCAAGAGATCGAGACCATCCTGGTCAACATGGTGAAACCCCATCTCTACTAAAAATACAAAAAATTAGCCGGGCACGGTGGTGCGTGCCTGTAATCCCAGCTACTCAGGAGGCTGAGGCAGGAGAATTGCCTGAACCCAGGAGGCGGAGGTTGCGGTGAGCCAAGATCGTGCCATTGCACTCCAGCCTGGGTAACAAGAGCGAAACTCCGTCTCAAAAAAAAAAAAAAAGAAAAAAGAAAAAAAGAAGTTAATACAATCTATTATAAGAAGAGCTTTTGGGGAAAAGATAACATTACATTAATAGTTTTTAAATTCAAGTCATGTAAAAATGTACATTTTACATCGTGTTCATTAATAGTAGTGTACAATTCTTTCAATAAAGCCTTCCCCCTTTATCTAGTGTTATTTCTTTTATTGTAATGCTATTGTCATGGCACTAATTTTATAAGGCCTGTCTATAATGTATGATCACAGAAAGATTATAGAAAACTGTCTCTCAAAATACTGGGAAAGCTATTAGTCAAAAAATTTGTAAAGGCATTGTATATCATATTGTCATTATCACCAAAATGTATTATCTTTAGTAAAAAATTTCAGAACCTTTTCTGGGCATTTAATGAGAGAATGCCTTTTGCACAAAAGATTTAAATCAGAACACTCTAGATGGGAACATATGCAATATAGTTTAAAATATCCCCAAACAACTTCATAATTAAATAGATAACGACAGATGTTTCAAAAATTGGTACACTTTCTGAAAAGCATAAAAGTTACAATTCAAGAGCTATGTATTGTTTTCCTTGTTTCTAATTCTAAAAGATCATGAAACAAAGAAACCAAGTTTAGAAACTGGTTCTAATCTATATTCTTTTTTTTCAAGTAAATTTTCTGAAATCTTTCACGGAAACAAATATTGTTTATTCCTATGTAAAAATAATTGGTTGTAATGCAGATAGAATAATATTTTTAGTTAATATTTTTTGCCAGTAGAATTTTCACATATTATGTGACTGTACCACTTTCTTCAGGTATATATTTAAGATTCTGTCCTGAAAAGTAAACATGGAATATATTTAAAATTTTAATGAAAAGCTTATTTTAAGGAGAAATCTACTAAAATGAAAAAACTGAACTCTTATAAAGGGTAGAGTTTTGGTAAGAATTAGAAAATAATGCATTTGTTGCAAAATATGACTTGAATTGTGTAACATTTTTAACTGGTAAAAGAAAACATTACCCTTCTGAAAGATGTGTATTCCATAGCCCAATATTAACTGTACTTTTTATCAGACTAATGTCAAGAGCATTATACATATATATTCTCTTTTATCTAAACTTAAAATTTAAGTAGGAATTTTATTTTATTTATGGAGTTAATTTTTCTATTTAGGCAATCCTCAAGTTAGGCTTTGTCTCTAGAAGAAAGATCACATTTTATGAGTGATATATCATTTCCATGATAATTTCTCTTGTTTAAACATTATGAATATTTGGCTTAATTCAGATGCAGCAAGAGTTGATAGAAAATATAACCAGAGAAGTAGAAGGTATATTGCCAAAATTTATTAATTAAATTTAGTTTAATTAGTTGATTCCTAAACTAAACTATAAATAGAAAGTAGCTTTCTTCTCCATTGTTTGGTTTATTTTTTCTTAGACACATTTAATGAAAGGTAGGAAAACATAAATACTCATAATGAAGGGTATACTTATGCTTCATTAATTCATGTTCCATAGCTTTAAAGAAATCTCACTAAGTTTAAGTATCTCTTTTGTTCTGACTCTCCACTGTCTTCATCTCTGCGCTCCCGATGGAACTGTCAGCTAGCACACTGAAACTGCACTCAAGAAATGAAGTCATCATGAACTTCTCCAAGTCCTGGTCGTAATTTAAGGTCAAAAGACCAGGGTCATCTAGTAATACTTAGCCAAGCAATTAGAGTTTAAAACCAGTGACTTGGCAGGTGATGTTTAAATCTCCAATTATTTACTTTGTCGTTGATTTACTTTTGAACTTAGGAAATGTTCTAAGTTGCTTGGCATGCAATGAAAACACGTTCATCAATTTGGTTCTTGTCAAGTTATTTAACCTTGGCTCTTGCTACATACCCTACTCTACCCCTTTGCTCTAGCATCCAGCCTAACTAGACTACATGGAGTTCCATAGTGCTCTTTCTCATCTCTTTCTCATTCTTATCTCATCTCAAGAATACACATGGGTGTATTCTTCTTCCCTCTATGTGCCATACCTTTTCCTTTTCCTTTAGGTATCAACCTACATATTGCCTCCACTAAAAAGCCTGCAATATTGACACAAACTGAGATAGGTTTCCCTTCTGTGTGTTCCCATAGTGTCCTGTTATATGCTTGTCATGGTATCTTATGATTCTGTAAAGAAACTGCCTGTTGGTTTTCCAGGTTGCAGCATATGAGTTTTGAGGAGTGAACTGATCATCTTTGTCTTGTAATTCTAGTGCTTATTGTCAAGTGGTTGCTGAATGCAGGAATGAAGAGGGAGAAAACCAGAAGCTGTGATACTTAACCACAATTCATTCATTCATTCATTCATTGCACAACTCTGGGCAGATTATAATTAATATTAAATAGTAATTTTGTACTGTGGTCATACATACATATTTTTCCTTCTTATTAACATAAAGTTCTCAACTCTTTTTTACTTACTTACACTTAGTTAACTATGAAATATTTTAGGTAAAGAGCCTTATTCTTCCATTTTCTTTCCAGGTGCCGCTGAATTTGAATCTGAGTCCTCTATATGGAATCTGTCCTCTTCTGTGGGATCTACTGGTGAGTTACGTCTAAATAAAGATCTAGTTTGAAAATCATCATGAGAATACGTGCTGATTTTAGGAAAAATTCTATAATCCATTCAGATCCATGGATTGCATTTAGTTCTTATGTCTCTTAGACTTTATCTGGAGAAGTTCCTCAGGTTTCCCTTGACCTTATGACCTTGAATCTTCCAAAGAGAAAAGTCCAGTAATGTAGAATGTTTGTAAACTGGGTTTTTTCTGATGTTTCATTGTGATTAGATTTAGATCATAGTTTTTAAAAAATTCAACTTTTACTTTCAGGGAGTACATGTGCAGCTTTGTTACATGGGTGTATTGTGTCATGCTGAGGTCTGGGGTACAAAGAGATTTTACATTTTTGGCCAGGTGTGTTCTGTACAGAAGTGACCCTGTAATTGTCTCATTGCATTGTTTTCATGTGACCTGCAATGTGAATGTACGTAATGCCACTGAATTGTACCTCTGTCGCCAAAATAAAAGTCTGTACTAAAATATACACTCTACAGCACTGTAAATAAATCACAAGGTAATTTTAAAATACCTTAAAGTCACCCACAGATGGTAATAAAAATGAACGGAAGGAAAAATACTGGAAAGGACAAACAGAAAACAAAATGAGATAAAAATAGCAGACTTAAGTCCTAACATCAAGACAATGATTCACAAGTGAATTTTAAAACAATCTAATGATATGAAACTCAATGAATGAAAATTGCTTCCAAAATAATGATTCAGGTAGCTTAAAAGTTAAAGAATGGAAAAAAGATATATCATAGAAACATTAATCAATAGAAACCAGGAGTGACTATATTAATGTCAGATAAAGACATCTGACCAATGAAAGTTATAGACAGAGAAGAACAATATGTAGTGATTAAAAGATTATTTCACTAAAATGTATAGTTATCACAATTCTGTATGTGCTAAATAGCAGAGCTATCATAAATGTAAAGGAAAAAATAATAAAACTGAGAAAAAAATAGTCAAAGCCACAAACTGGAGACTTTATCACTCCCTCTCAACAGCTGAAAGAATGAAGAGACAGAAAATCAGCAAGGATATAAAGAACTCAACAACCCCATCAACCAACAGTATTTAATCAATATATATAGAACAGTCCAACTTGTAACAGCTGAATACACAAAAATAGAATAAGATAGACAACATCTGGGGCCATACAGAAACTCTCCCAAAGATTAAAAAAAAATCACACAGAGTATATTCTCTACTACTATAGAATCAAACTACAAAATAATAGAAAAATGAGATAAGACTTTCTAAACAACACGTAGTGTGGATATTACCTTCTATTGCAAGAGGGAACTTTTGGATATGATTAGTTTAATGATCTTCAGGTGAAGGTGCTTTCTTCTGGATTACACAGTTGGACTGTAAGTGTGACCATTGATGTTCTTATAAAAGGAGAGAGAGGTAGAGCTCAGCACAGAAAAGAGAAGGGCAATATGGGGACAGGAGCAGAATCGGAAGTTATGTGGCCGCAATCAAAATAATAATAATAATAATGCCATCAATAACACCAGAAACTATAAGAGGAAAAAACCAAAATCTCCCCTGGAGCCTCCAGAGATACCCAGGTTTACTAACAGTTTAACTTTAGCCCCAAAACTCAGTTTGGACTTTTGACCCTACAACAAATTTCTATTGTAAGTCACTAAGTTTTTGGTAATATTTTTTTACAGCAACACAAGGAAACTAATACACTAGAAAATTTCAGTAAAACACTCTAAGTAATCCATAGTGAAAAGGAAAGTCACAAGAAAAATTTTAATAATTCATTAAATTGAATGAAAATGAAAATCTGACATATCAAAATGTATGGAACGTAACCAAAGCAATGCTGGGATGGAAATTTATAGCACTAAATATACACAGAGAAAAGAAGAAAACTCTCAAATGAATAATCCAGGCCTTCACCCCAAAACCTAGGAAAAAAAGAGCAAAATAAATCCAATGCAAGCAGATGAAAGGAAATAATAAATATAAGGGCAGAAATCAGTGAAATTGAAAACAGAAAAACAATAAAAATCAATCAAAGAGCTGGTTGTTTGAAAAGATCAACAAAATTATCAAACCTGTAGCAGAACTGACAAAGAAAAAAAAGGAAAGATACAAATCACCAATACCAAAAACGAAATGGGAAATCACTACAGACTGTGGAGACATGAATATCATAATAATGAGATACTACAATAAACTTTATACATATACATTTGATAACTTAGATAAAATGGACCAATTCCTTGACAAACATCCACAACCACAGCTCATTCAACTGAAATAGATATTTTGAACATTCCTACAACTATTAAAAAAATTGAATTTGAAAAGGAAAAAGAACTCTTAATAAAGAAATCTCCAGGCCCATATTGTTTTACTGAAGAATTGTATGAAATGTTTAAAAAAATAATCAACACCACTTCACACAACCTCTTCCATGAGATGGAAGAGTGTGAGGTACGTCTCAATTCATTTTATGAAGCTAGAATTTCCCTGATTCAAAACCAGAGGAAAAAAAGCACAAAAAAAGGAGAAGAAAAAAAGGAAGTTACAGACCAGTATCTCTTATGACTATAGACTCAACTGTGGTTGATTAAATATTAATAAATAAAATTTAACAATATATGGAACAGAATAATGCACCATGGCCAAGTGTGGTTTGGTCCAGGGATGTGGGGCTGATTCTGACTTTAAAAGTCAATCAGTGTCATGCAATTTATTAACAGGCTAAAGAAGAAAATTTAAACAATGATATCAATCAGTGCAGAAAAAGCACTTGAAAAAATTCAGCAGCCATTTATGATAAAAATTCTTGGCAAACTATAGAGGGGGTCTTCCTTAATAAGGAATGCTATAAACTAAATTACGCCTTCCCACAACTCATATTGAACCCTTTATCCCCAGTAAGATTCTATTTGAAGTGAGCCTTTTAGGTGGTAGTAAGGTTAGAGGAGATCATAAAGGTGGCGTTCTAATCCAATTGGAATAGTTGTCTTACAAGAAGACACATCAGAGCACTTGCTTTCTCTCTCTCTTCACACACATGAACAATGGAAAGGCCTTATGAGGCGGCAGAGAGAAGGTGGCTGTCAGCAAATCTGGTTGCCAGAACTCAACCACGCTGGCATGTGGATCTTAGACTTCCAGCCATCGGATAGTAAAGAAAAGAAATTTATATTGTTTAAGTCACTGAGCTTATGGTATTTTGTTATGACTGCCCAAGCTCACTAATACAAAAAGCATTGACACAAATATTACAGCTGATGTTATACTTAATGCGGAAGGACTCAATGCTTGCTTTTTAAGATTATGAGCAAGTCAAGGACGTCCACTGTCACCACTCTAACTCAGGGCTGGAAGTTCTTGCCAGTAAGACAAGAAAAGAAAATAAAGGGACTACAGATCAATAAGGCAGAAATAAAACTGTGCCTATTTGCAGAAAGATATAATTTTCAAGAAATAAAATTACAGCAAATTTACAAAAAATGCTTAAAATTGTTAAGTGAGTTTAGCGAGGTTGGAATATACAACATAAATATGTGGAAATAAATTTTATTTCTGTAAATTATAATGAACACATGGACATCAAAATTAAATATGCAACACCTTTTATAATTGCTCGAAAAAGAGGTAATTACTTAGGTATAAATCTTACAAAATATTCACAAGAATTATGCATAAAAATCACAAAATGCTGGTGATTGTTTTAATCAAGGAAAATTTAAATAAATGAAGAGACACACCATGTTCATCGTTTGGAAGAGTGAACATAAAAAGGTGACAATTCTCCTAAAACTGATATGTGTAAAGATTTAATACAATTCCTATAAAATTTCAGCAAGGTGGTTAATAAACATGACAAGATGATTTTAAAATTTACATGCAAACACAGAAGAACTAAGAGAGTTAAAACCTTTGAAAACAGAAGAAGAAAGTAGAAGGAATCATTCTTCAATTTCAGAATGTACATGACTAATATTAACACTGGTACTGGTGGTGAGATAGACACATAGGTTAGAGGAATAGAATATAAACCTAGAAATAGACTCACAAAAGCATGAGCAAAAGTAATTCTACAAAGAAACAATAACCAAAATTTAAATGGTGCTGTTGAAACATTTAGGCATCCATAGGGGGAAAACTTCAGCTGAAGTCTCACTTTTATATAACAGTTGACTCAAAATGTATCATTGACTTACATTTAAAACATAATATTATAAAACTTTGGACAAAAACATAAGAGGAAATCTTTAGATGTAACAAAAGGGTCCTTAGACTTAACACCATATCAGGGTCCATCAAAAGGAAAGGTTAATAAATTGGACTTACCCACAGCTAACTACTTTTGCTTTGTGAAAGATCCCATTCGACAATGAAAAGACAATCTACAGACTTGTCTTTACATTTCCATAAACTAAAAATGGATTTGCACACCATATATTTGATCCAGAACTAGTATACGTATATAAAGATATACATATGACTCAAAATACATAATCCAACTGGATAAAATATAGTCCAATTATAAAATGGGCAAAAGGCTAGAAGAGACATTTGACTGAAGAGGATATATAGATGGTGAATATGCATATGAAAAAGACACCCAAGTCATTATCCACCAACAAAATTAAAATCACATGCGATCACTATTTTATCATTATCACTAAGAATAGCTAAATTTTAAAAAATGACATCTAACGCTTGTGAGAAATCAAAGTGTGTCATTCTTACATTGCTGGTGGATATGTAAATGTACAGCCACTCTAGAAAACCGGCACTTTCTAAAACAATCTAAACATGTAAGTATAATATGACCCAACCAATGCATTTCTGGGTGCTTGAATGTTTATGTTCATTCTGAAACCTGTGTAAAAATGTATACAGCAGCTTTGTAACAGTCAAAATTATAAACCGCTCAGATGTTCCTCAATTAAGGAATAAGTAAATTAATTGTTGTATATTCAGTGAAATCCTAATTTAGCAATAAAAACGAATGAAATACTGTTACATGAAAAATCACGAATGGCGGGAAAAAAACCAACCAACCAAACAACCCCATCCTCCCAAAAAACTCCAATTCCAAAACATCACATGCTGCATGAATCTGTTCTGCAAAGGTTAAAGCTCTCAGTGTAGCTCATCCATATTTCAAGTGTTGTCAATGTGACAGAATTAAGAGGTAGGGTCTTCAGTAGGTGATTAGGCCAGGAGAAGGTCTCCCTGGTGAACGGAATCAGGTGTCCTTATAAAGGGCTTGGGGAGGAAGGTCATTCCTTCTTATCCTTTGTCTCTTTCCAAAGGAACCGTCTTGGAAGCAGAGAACAGCCCTCACCAGAAAACCAGATCTGTGAGCACCTGGATCTCAGGACTTCTGTTCCTTGTAAATTATTTAGTGTCAGGTAGTTTTGTTATAGCAGCACAAAACAGACAAAGATATGTTTCTATAACATTCTTGAAACGATACTGTTAGAGAAATGAAGAACAGATGAATAGTTTTGAGGGGCTGAGGATGGGCAGTGGGAGCATGAAGGCAGTAGATGTGCCTACAGAAAGGCAAAATGAAGGATCTTTGCAATAATTAAGATGCTTGGTTTTGTTTCTATGTCACTAGGCCTTTGGAGAGGCCCCTTCCCAGCCACATGTCAGCAAGCACATGTGGACACAGAGCTCAGGATGCCTCAGAGACAAAGGAATGCCACAGAAGGACACCGTCAGAGGGCAAGTGTTCATCCATGCCTTTGTGTCATTGCAGTTATGTCCTTAGAGATTCGTTTTGCTCAAGGATTTTCAAGGGGTGTTCTGTTTTTATCTGAGTTACAAACACATTCACAAAGATACATGCATTGCCAGCCTGTGAGGTTTTTGACTAAAAAAAAAAAGACCTTTTAAAAAATATGCTTTAACCTATTCCAATTCCTTGGGCCAAGAAAAGAGACACAGAACTATGCACAAGTTAGGGGTGACAGGGCAGGAGGAACATTTCAGAGGAAGCTTAAGGCTGTCTTCTCTCTTTCTTCTGGGCCATTTTCTGAGTGGGCTGGAGCAGCTGATGGTGCTTGGACACTATTTTGGGAGACAGCAGGGGTGTCTGCTTAAAAGGTCAGAAATGGGAGCTGGCTACTCTCAGCCTGGATTTGGCTAAATGGGCCTCCGGAGCATACAGCGACTCTCTGACAGCCTGGCTCCTACTTGCTCCTTTAGAAAGACTATTTTCTTTATAGAGAGCAGAGAATGAGGAAAAGGGACCCATTACTCTCAGCTGTGAATGAGCATTTCCAGGCTAGTGTTTGCTGCTGTATCTGAGCAGGACACTCCCAGGCTGCTTGGCTTTCCTCCACAGCCTTTACTTTTTTTTTTGAGATGGAGTTTTGCTCTTGTTACCCAGGCTGGAGTGCAATGGTGCGATCTCGGCTCACCGCAACCTCCACCTCCTGGGTTCAGGCAATTCTCCTGCCTCAGCCTCCTGAGTAGCTGGGATTACAGGCATGCGCCACCATGCCCAGCTAATTTTTTGTACTTTTAGTAGAGACGGGGTTTCACCATGTTGACCAGGATGGTCTCAATCTCTTGACCTCATGATCCACCTGCCTTGGCCTCCCAAAGTTCTGGGATTACAGGTGTGAGCCACCGCGCCCGGCCCACAGTCTTTACTTTTTAAGCAGCTCCCTACCTTGACAGAAGAAAACCATCTCTCCCTTCAATTTCAGAGAAAGCAGCAGGTGTCTTTTCATGGGGAAGATATTCTTTTGCAAGTAAAGAGTAATCGGGTTGAGAAAACTGGGAAAATCATGATTTCACACCGTTGAAATGCCTCTGCTGAAGGAGGAGTACAGAAAGCCAAGGTGGAGTTGAGCAGGGACCACTGGCACCTGTGAACTGTCTCCAGGTCCTCAGGCAAGGGGGTGAGTGATAGTGCCATAGCCTCATGCACCACATTTTTTTGATGCTGTTGTGGTCATGAGATGGGAGAGTTCCCGTGACCTCCTCATGAGACCTGTGACAGGGGTGTGGCTCATTTACTTCCCCACTGTGTGCTCAAACCCCTTGTGGGAGGGCGACCATGCAGGTCAGTGGGAGCAGAAGCCAGGGCGAGGGCTTTTGGGATTTGGCCCAAGGGCAGCATCTGGGGGTGTGTTACAGTTAAGCTCTTTTAGCTTTGTCATCTGTAAACAGCTTAAGTATTAAGCAGCTCAGTCAAGAGTCAATGTGACAGCCGTTTTGGGGTCCTGCACCCAATGCATCCCGAATTTTTGTCTGGTGTCCAGGGAGAACCAGGTCACATGACGGGTTTGAAAGATGATGAATATGGAGGATTTTATTAAGTGGTGGAAGTGGCTCTCAGCAGATGGGGAGCTGGAAAGGGGATGGTGTGAAAAGAAGGTGATCTTTCCCTGAAGCCTGGCCATCTCGGGCTGGGCTCCTCTCTGAAGTCATACCATGTGAAGTTAAACTGAGTCTATCCATATTCTTAGATGCTCAGTTACTTCTTCGTCTCTTGACATTCAGCTGCTTGTCTCTCTGCCCGCTGACATCTGAGGTTTATGTGGGCACAGGATGGGGGGGCCAGGTGGGCCAAAAACGTAACAATTGGGTGGGAAAACAGAGATAACTGTCCTCATTTAGGGCTTCTGTTTCTAGGCTTGAGGGTGTAGCACTTGCTGGGGAATTGCCCTCTTCTACCCAGTATTTTCCTGTCTCTTGTCTGAATCATTGGCGGGTTTAGGAGAACCAGGAGTTATTATTGCCAGAGCCCTCCACAATTTAAACAATGTCAGAATGTTCAGTCTGGACAAATGCAGAGGTTGGCATCTGAAAATGAGACTAGGTGAGAAAGGAAAATAAAATCTCGGCACCCAATTCACCATGACAAAGGAAAATACTTGGAAGCCGAGTTATGCAAGAAACTGCCTTTCCTCTTGTTCTCGAGCAGATAGCTACAGATGAAAGGCCAGATAACTCCACAGGTTGCTACTCTATGTTCATTTTATCTTACATAGTGTCAATGTGGTAAGTGTAAGACAAATGTATAATTGACTATTCCACCACCAACTTCTATTCTCCTGCAACACGTGCATTCAGTAATGTGACCATATCCTTGCTCTTTTCCCTCAAGCTTGCTCTCCCTTTTAAATACTGAAGCTCTCAAAATCATCTTTGGAAAAAAATGCACAGATCACACATTGCTCCTGTGGCTTTGTGTCCCTTTTTTCCAGAAGTGTTCTTAACCCCGGTTAAATAAACCTTTAAATTGATTGAGACTTGTCTCAGATACTTTTTGGTTGGGGAAGGTAGGAGACAGATGTGGACAGTGCAGTGTCTCAGCTCTGCAACCACTTCATGATGGGGAGGACAAGCCATTTGACTCGTCTCGGTTCAACTGGCATCTGTAGACTGGTTCTTTGTAAAATCTTTTTGTTCAGCAAGTGACTATAATACCATCTATTATGAAGCTCTTCTCCCCACTTCCCCCAGCCAGGTAGGCTCTTTTCCTTTCTCCAGCAGCACTCCTGGCATATCCCTACATGTGGCTACACTGTGGTTAAGGGATTTCAAGCTTGGATTGGCAATCATGAGGCTATGGGCCTACTGAGGACAGAGGCTACTGTGTCCCAGCTCTTATCCTGTTACCTAACACATAAGAAGTCCTCTATAGATGTTGGCCAACTTGAATTACACAAAATGGAACCAGTCGCAGAAGGGGGCCAGTAGAATTCAGTGGGGGTGTGAGAAGCTTCTCCTGGCCCAGGTATGGACACTGAGCTCCCACTCTGGCTCCAAGGAGCTGTGAACCTATGGTCTGAGATTGTACAAGTGGCAGGTGTCATCTTGGAGCCCTTGACCTTCTGTTACAGCAGATGCTCAAGGACTTTTTGCATCTAGTTTTGTTCCTGTTTTGGGGTCCTCTTTCATCTCTTCCCCAGGCAGCTAAAAGACAGCCTTCTAGCACATGTTCTTGTCAGATTCCTCACCTCTCCTAATAAGGTTTCTTCCCACCTTGCCCCCATAGAATTTCTCACTTAGCCATTGAAGGAGATACAAAGAACCAGACAGGAAGCACCTCGGGTATTTGTTGGGTGGGCAACATAATCTCACTGTTGCTGAGCAGGCTAAGAAATTGCTCAGGCTGTGTACTGATTGCCAGCTATAAACAGAAGGTTTTGGGCTCCCACATTTGGTTCTCTGATAACCTCACCTTTCCTGATTTCAGCTCCAGAAATATGCTTTCAGCTTGCAACGAGAAATGGACAAATGAAATAGAAATTGCTCTGTTTCCTCATATAGTTTTAGCTGAGAACACAGAATGTCCCCAGTGAAGGTCCACGGAGAAATCTCTCTGATCAGCATCCTAGGCATTGCTGCTTGTTGTAACTGTTGTTTCTTTAGTGACTTTTATGAAGTGATTCTGTACAGTGTTTGTTCAGCCACTGCCATCTTCACGCAGTTGATTGTCAGCTAGCGATTGTACAGATCGTTCTTTAAACTTGAGACCAATTAATATTTCAGTCTTTGCTGAAAGATTATGCATGTCTCTGAGCATGCCTCTGACACTCAACCAAGCAATTTAAAACTCTGTCTTAGTCTTCACTTTCCCTCCATAGAGCTTCAAACTCAACCAGAAGAGATTAAGACCTTCTCAGTTATTTTCCTGTGTATGTTCATAGTGCTACACAGATGTATGAACTTCTATAATCCTAGGAATATGTCTGATTTTAAAAGTCTCTATAAACATCTTACTTTTCAGCATTTTCTTTAAAGCTTTCTGGTTAATGTGTTGTTTGATCCAACTGTTATTCATCAGATCTAGCAGATACAACATTTTAAACACCTGCCTATAAATGTTTTTTTTTGGTTGGTTACAATTTCCTCCCTATCATCCGTCTCTGTAGAGGTTTTTGGTACTGCGTGAGCTTTAAGTAAAGTTACATAAAGAGAAGTATTTCCAGTCTGGTCGTAGGATAGCACCAGACAGGTCAAATTAATGCCAATTCTTTGGGAATTAGTCTTTAAAACACTCAAGCTCTACTCTATTCTGCTGGTGTTTGTGTGTGTGTGTGTGTGTGTGTGTGTGTGTGTGTGTGTAATATGAATGCTGTATTCTTCAAGACTACCACTGAGCTAGGGAAAAGGGGAATGCAAATTAAAACATGATAAAATGTGCTGTTCTCATGGAGAGCTAGCCTTTTATTTTTTGAATGCATGCTTCCAGCTTTCTATAAGCCTTCGGTTAATTTTCAAAGTTCTGAAAAAGCTGATTCTATCATATTATTTGTCAGATTTTTGTTGCTTTTATGGAGAGGTGAATTTTCAAAGTTTCTTACTCCACTGTTTTTACTAATGCCACTCCACTCCAGTTGGTTTAATAGAAATAACACAGCTTAATAAATCAATATGCCATATATAATGGATCCTCAAAAGTAATTCTGTGATGTATAGAGTTGTTCTACATGGGAAGATACTGAGACCAAGACATGAGAAAAACAGTAGAATAAAAATATTGTTATATTAAAATTGTTTCAAAGGTTAAAAGATAATTGTTAAGAGGAAAAATTATTTGTTTGTAGTTAAGATTACTGGAGTCCAATATGTTTAATGATGGTGGCTAGAGATAGACTAAAATGTATCATGGCCCCATTTACTAAAGGATTTGACATTTATCCAAACTGAGAAGTGGCTAACACAGAAAAAACAGACGATCTTGGAAAGGAGAAACCATGAGGACCAGCCTTATTCCCTTACAGGTGGCCAATGTTCTCCCTTATTAGTCATGAATCAATAGTCCAGTGACACCTCAAATGACTTCCTCATCATTTCAGTACCTTCACTCCTTGGGACCCAGACACATGTCACTTTCTCTCCCACTGCCTACAATGCTGTGTCAGTTTTGCTTCAGTTTTCAGATCACACTTAGTCAGGGGATGACAATGGATAAAGTCTGTACATCTATGATGATCAGTAAATAAAGAATGGCATCAGTTCAGAGACAGAACAGTTAAAGTGATTGGGAAGACGGAGTCAGTCCTGAATTTAATACATAGAATTTGTTTAACAGGTATTGAAGGACTGGCAAACGGAAAAGAAAACACCAAAATAGCAAAAAATAATCTCAAGTTTCTTCTCTCTATTAGAAACAGGGCTACTGTAAGAGTTAAAGAAAGCGGAAAGAAACATTAAAAGTGGCTCAATAGTCAAAGACAGGTTTCTTTGGAGAATAAACCTGAGAGGGGCTTCTGGCTTTTGGTCAGGAGCACTCTCTCTTACAGACTAAGAGTATTTATTGGTTTTAGGGTGAGACCATGAAGGCTTATCACAGGCTTGGAATGTTTCTGTGTGGGAGAAAAGTTTATGGTGGGGCTGACATCTCTCTGGCCAGAGGGGAAGTTATCTCAGGGCTGGCATGTCTCTGGTAGAAGAGGTATTTATCTTAAGGTTGGAATGTTTCTGGTTGGTAATGTCATTTGTGGTTAATGGTCATGCAGACCTTAGCTATTAGGCTGATGCCTTTGGATTTAGGCAGTTTTTGATCAAGAGGAACTTTAAAATGGCAGTGTTTGTCCAAGATGGTGATGCTCCTGCTCTGTCAGCTACTTCTTAGGATCATCATAAAGATTCAATGAGATAACATGTAAAGCAACTAGCAATGAGATATCACAAAAACATTTACCAATAAAGGACCATTTTCTCTCTTCCCAGAATGACTAGATTCTTATAAATGTATTACTAATTGTTTCTAAATATAGAATATAGTGTCTCACCTAGTCTCCCTGAGGGACTATGTTAACTTCTCTTCCCGGGTCCCCAAGGGGCATGATTTCAAAGGCAAGAACTTCCCAGAGCCATGCCTCCATCCACCTCCCCATCCTGGAACCTAGAGTTCTTTGTCTAACTTTCCAGGCAGGGGCTAGGTAAAATTCCAGGTGAGCGTCCTTTGTTCAGAAAGCCCGCCAACAGCCCTGGAGGGAGGGGCTCTGTTGTGGGCCCAAGCAACCAATCTGGAATCAGAGTCAAAGATCAATCATTCCAAAGGAAGTTTAAAAGAACTCTCACTGGAAAAGAACATGAATGGGGCGGGAATAACTTCAAAGTTAAAACTGCACTGCCTCTTACCTGTGCGGAGGACTCCTTCTCCAGATACCTTCCCACTGTAACATGGGAACTGTCTTTCACTCTCTACCTATGTGGATTTCCCTCTCTGGGATCCCGTCCCACAACAGCATGGGAGCTCTCTCTACTTCTCTCTCTCTCTCTCTGCCTAATAAATCACTTCCTGCAAAACT
This sequence comes from Callithrix jacchus, assembly GCF_049354715.1. Classification (NCBI taxonomy): domain Eukaryota; kingdom Metazoa; phylum Chordata; class Mammalia; order Primates; family Cebidae; genus Callithrix; species Callithrix jacchus. Next base: position 158,135,835 of record NC_133506.1, on the reverse strand, counting down.
CTCTGGGTCAGTGATATTTATACAAATGGTAAGCCTGCCGCACCTCCAGGGCCTTTTCCCCCATTCCTAGGGCAGGGGAGGCCAAGAACCTGGAACACCTGGTTACATCCCTACCCTGGGCTGCTCCAGCCAAAAGCCATTCTTCTGTTATGATAAATGCTGCCTTTGTTTACCACTGTGCTCACTAAGCCGTGGTATTCTGTAGACTTCCACTTCCACTGCTATTACATTGTGGTGGCAGTACCAAGTCTTCAGAGATGCAGGACAGTATTCTGTGAGGTAGGTGCCGAGATCTTACTTAGAGGGCTGGTTGATGTCACTAGATCTCAATTTGCTCCTTAATTTTCTCCCCTCTCTGTCGTGTATGCTTTTATTGGGAAAGAATCGTAGAGCCAGTAGACATGAGTACGTGGTGAGTCTGATATCAGTTAGGTTCATATGTAGGTTTTTGTTCATATTTTAATTATTTTCACAACAAAATCATCTCTAGGACCACACAACTCCTAAGTCTAATGAGATTTTATTCAGTTCTGTCTAAAAAGTAACTTTGCCTCTGTGTTGTTAATTTGCTGCCTGTACTTATAACATATAATCTTTCAATAATTCTAGGAAAGGATTTATAGTTGAATAATATCCATTACTATTTTAAAGCCTCAGCTCATGTTCAATTCTCATTTCAGCTCTCTTTCTTTCTTTCTTTCTTTTTCTTTCTTTCTTTCTTTCTTTCTTTCTTTCTTTCTTTCTTTCTTTTCTTTTCCTTCCTTCATTCCTTCCTTCCTTCCTTCTCTTTCTTTCTCTCTCTCTTTCTATTTCTTTCTTTTTCTTTCCTTCCTTTCTCTCTCTCTCTTTCTTTCCTCTTTTCTTTCTTTTTCTTGCTCTGTCACCAGGCTGGAGTGCAGTGGCACAATCTCGACTCACTGCAGGCTCCTGCCTCAGCCTCCCGAGTAGCTGGAACTACAGGCACATGCCACCCCACCCAGCTAATTTTTGTAGTTTTAGTAGAGATGGGGTTTTACCATGATGGCCAGGATGATTTCAATCTCTTGAAACAACAGATGCTACCACTAATTTTGGCCAAAATTTTCCTTTCTTAGTGATAGAAAAAGCCCTCACCCAAAACATGGGGCTCACCCAAGAAATCTGATTTGAGACATTGAGCTAAACTTCTAAAGATTAGTCTTTCATAGACATCAATTCTTTGGTCTTTAGAGATGGCTGTTGTAATCATATTTTGTACTTTGGATTTATAAACCCTTGCTTCACAAAAAGTTTGTGTTTTCTGCCTGTGATTTTGTAGTTTGTGTAGTGCACAAAGATTCAAGACAGAGGACGCACATGACTGAAATAAAAACTTTGAGGCATGTGCTGAAGTGTATATGTTTTGGCCGGCAAGAGTCAATTGTTAAATTTTCAGGAATTTTTCCAACTAGCTGATGTCACATTGATAACTTGGAATTGACGACGATGGGAGCATTTTCACCAGGAAGCAAAAGCTGATTTGGGACTCCGCTTTCTTCAAAGAGCTGATTGTTAAACTATCCCAGTACAACACTGGCTTGACTTACCACACCATACATTCCCTGTGAAGAGTGCTCTTCCACTTTCTAAGTGTATTAACTGTGTTTCTGACCCTCTGACATCCAGGGCCTTTCTGACCCAGGAGATACTGCCGCTCCCAGGGGTAGCCAATTCCTAGAGACGGTATATGACTAGTCTGTGGGTATGGCTTTCACATGCAAATCAACCCATCCACAGCTCACACTCTAGGCCGTCATACACATGTCCTAATCACCTAATCATAGACAGTCTCTATGCTCTAGAGACTGCTGAAATTATTCAAACTAGCCAGTCCTAAACCTGTTTATCTTGCCTCATGACTCCTGCCTCAGATACTGCAATGAAAGGGTTACCCATGTTTTCCCCTAGCTCCCTCTGCCTCCTGACCAGCCCTGGTGCTTCTCCATGTGGCCCTCCACGGTGTGGTGTGCCTCTTCCTCTTGTGATCTGTGAGTATAACATGCTGTGTCTGTGTTTTTTGTTGTTTGTGTTTCGTTTTCAGATGGAGTCTCGCTCTGTAGCCCAGGCTGGAGGGCAGCAGCATGATCTCGGCTCACTGCAACCTCCGCCTCCCAGGTCCCAGTTCAAGCAATTCTCCTACCTCAGCCTCCCAAGTAGCTGAGAATACAGGCACAGCCACTATGCACAGCTAATTTTTATACTTCTTAGTAGGGACGGGGTTTCGCCATGTTAGCCAGTCTGCTCTTGAACTTGTGACCTGGTGATCCACCCGCCTCGGCCTCCCAAAGTGCTGGGATTACAGGGATGAGCCACCATGCCTGGCCACATGCTGCGTTTTTAATGGCAATTTTCTCCTCATCTGTTGGCATTGTCATACCCATATAATAATACAATCCACATTTTAAAACACCAAATTATGAGCCTGGGGTCTTCCTCTCTATGGAGGGGCTACTTTTTCCCAATTATCCACACAGACTAGGCACCTCTTTTAATGTACACACAAGTGTCTGTAAAAATAACACAGTATATGGACTGTACCAACAGAAAATCATAATGTTATAAAGAAAGCTTAATTGATTCTGGTCACTGCCTTTGGGGGCTTCTTTGATGACACTAGGAAATTACCCATACTTCCCAATTTAGTGGTCTCCCTTTAAGCCAAGTGGTGGTTGTGATGGAGTGGAGGGACATGGGAGTCCTGTCCTCATCAAACACGTTTGAATCACATCAGGCCGTAGTTATGGTATGTTCTCATGCAGTCTAGATGTTTCTAACTCACTGTGTTCTGAATGGAATCAACTCTATGAAATGGTATCAACTCTTTTCTCCATCCAGCCCTTTCTTTTTATTTTTTTTTTTGAGACGGAGTTTCGCTCTTGTTGCCCAGGCTGGAGTGCAATGGCGCGATCTCGGCTCACCGCAACCTCCGCCTCCTGGGTTCAGGCAATTCTCCTGCCTCAGCCTCCCGAGTAGCTGGGATTACAGGCACGCACCACCATGTCCAGCTAATTTTTTGTATTTTTAGTAGAGACAGGCTTTCACCATGTTGACCAGGATGGTCTCGATTTCTTGACCTCGTGATTCACCCGCCTCGGCCTCCCAAAATGCTGGGATTACAGGCTTGAGCCACCGCGCCTGGCCCCATACAACCCTTTCAAACGTTCTTCCCTGATAGCTACCATGAATGCTTCTGACCTGCCCCAATTTCCTTTGGATTTAATCATGTACTATCCAATAACCTTCACCACACTTTGCCACTTTGCAATTAGTCACATTTAAACTGCTAGGATACCATCTTAACACCCTGGAATGCTTTTTGGGCTGTTAGGAATAAGACTTTCAAAGATTACTGTCAAAGGGGGAAGTTTTAGGGGAAAGTTACTGGCTTGGTTGAAAGGAGAAATCAGTAGAGTTCACTCCCAGATCACCCTGCCTCTGTTCCTGATGAGTCTGTTTTCCCAGTCAGGTCTACCTTGACCAACTCTGGTTTGTGGGTTTTCCCTGACATTGGGTGCCTCTGAGTGTGGCTTTTTCTCTCACTGTCAATATCCTTGAGGGACTGAGTCATGAATCTTTCCTTCTCTGGTTCCCTTCCTCAGACTTCCTGAAGGCCAGGCCCTGTCCCTAGCAGTTTGGACATTTCTTCACAGGCTAATCACCCCAGAACTAGGTATCAGACAGCTAGAGACTGTCCCTATGCCCTAGGGACTGCTGAAAGTATTCAAACCAGCCAATCCTAAACTAGTTTACCCAGCCTCATGACACCTGCCTCAGACACCACGATGAAAGGTTTACCCATGTTTTTTTCTTCCATGATCAAGATTGGTTGAGCTGCACTTTTCTGTTACTGGTCACAAGCTTTCTCTTATAGCCATTTTTCTCCCCAGTCTTGGAAGTGCTGGAAGATCTTTGACATAGCAGTTATTTCTCTTCCACATCATCTTCTTTTTTGTAGTTTGTCTTTTTCTTGGGATATCCTTCAAAGTCTTAAACAAGCTGTCTTTGCATTTCTTTTTTGGTATAAAATAGTGGTGGCCCCATGTTAACAATCTGACCTTATAACAAATCGACTGATCATCAACTTAGGTGACCAGACCACGTTAGCAGTAAAGACCAGATTAGTTAATTCATCCTCATCACTGCACTAGGCAGGATTTCCTAACCATAGCAGGTTAGTGATTTCCTAACCAAATATTCCTAATCCCAATATGTTGTTTCCCTTAAATATACATTGTCCCTGTACATACACTCTTTATAACTAGTGGGCAGGCGCCAGGACCCTGCAGGTGGATTCTACTGAGGAGAGACAAAGCTTTACTCTCAGTCTGAGTGGCAGTGGGAGCACAGGTCCCAGTCCGAATAACTGCATAAGTTCAAGGCTCCAGATGGAGAATGAAAATAACTGACATTTATCGGAGACTACAGGAATCTGTGATTTTAGCATAAAAATAAGTTATAGGACACACCAGAATAACTTGGTCATTTGAACACATTTATATTCATATGGGCTTTATTTATATTACACACCTGATATATTTTGAAGGAAAGCAAGTGTATAGTTATGAAACACAAGTGGCAGCAAGACTTATTTTAGACATGAATTTATGACTGAATGGCTCCAAATTGTTTGCAGAAGTAGATTCCCGGGAATAAATGTCAATATCCACCAATATGTAGTAACTTAGTAAATATATGATAACACTAGACCCTGTTAGGTTTTGAAAAATTCTCATGGGAAAATAAGTAATGCTATGAAGTTCTGCAAATACTTCCATCACACACAGTTATGTCACTCAGAGGCTAGAGAAATATAAATTTACTTAGTGTTAGGGAGGGCACTTCGGAAGGAGGCAGGTACATAATACAATTATAAAACGTATCTTGCCAGGCCAGGTGCAGCGGCTCACGCCTGTAATCCCAGCACTTCGGGAGGCCGAGGCAGGCAGATCACCTAAGGTCGGGAGTTGGAGACCAGCCTGACTACCACGGAGAAACCCTGTGTCTACTAAAAATACAAAAATTAGCCAGGCATGGTGGTAGATGCCTATAATCCCAGCTACTCGAGAAGCTGAGGCAGGAAAATTGTTTGAACCCAGGATGCAGAGGTTGCGGTGAGCTGAGATCACCCCACTGCACTCCAGCCTGGGCAACAAGAGCAAAATGCAGTGTCAAAAAAAAAATCTAGCCAACAATTTGAATTCCTGAAGTCACAATGAAAGACTAACTTGTACTACTTTTTGTAACGTGCATAAATTGAGCTTTTATAGAAATCATTTTTTCTTCTTCCTCAGTATTGCCTTTTTCTATTTTAAGTGATTTTTATTGTAATGCTCTTTATTTTTAATGCTAGTTTTTAAAAATTTACATTCTTAATTTTTTTCTTTCTTGAGGTGCAATGCTGACAATTCTTATCTGAGAGGATGATCCAAACACTGGGAAAAATAAATATAGTAGAAATTCACTTAAATTCTGACATTCATGTAATGAGTGTAGGCAATATTTGGCATAGTAAAAGAACGGTGGGCATCTAATAATTATAGTTTTAAAAACTTCAATGATGTTAACAGTTTAACAATTTATTTCAGTTATTTAGTTCATTTTAAGGTTTTCAGTCATCCAAAACAACTCCATATATGTGACCTCTGACTTTTTATTCTTAAATCATGAAAGGAAAATTTCTTTTTTGCACTTAAATGTCAACATTGAACCTCCACTGAGAGAAAAATCAAGGCACAGACTGTCATCATCTTATTCAGTATGACGCTTTTGATCTTTTGCAGGAAGTTCTTTGTTCTTTCAGCTGAAAGTCTTAACATTTTACACGTAAGGGATACTGCATAAATGCTGTGTGGACTTACCAGCTTTCTGATGAAAGAGGATATTAATTACATATTGAAAATGGTCATGGTTTTGAAATGAAATGGGGTGCATTATTGGAAGAATGAAAAATACATCTCAGAGAAAGAAACCTAGTTCAACAACTTAAAAGAAAGAAAGAAAAAAAGCAAAAGTAGGTGTCATGGCTGAGCATCTTTGTTCTTGTTACTGGTCTTTAACTAAACAAAATATGGAAAAAATACAAAGCAAACAAATAGTGGGGAAATGAATTAAATGTGCTTGAAAGATAGGGAAGAAAGATAGTGTCTAAGGAGCTATGATTGCTGTTTAAAAGTTTGCAAATTCAGTATTCTGAGTTTCTCCTAATAAAATACAATTAAGAGAAACATTGGCATATTTCATCAACTTTAATTCATGAGTCAGTTTTCTTTCCTTACTGAGAAGTTTTTGATGTACGCTTCCTGGTGGAAACTATAGAAAAATATCATGTCCTTCTATTTTAAAATGTCTCATAAAAATCAAAATAGTTACCAAAATCTCAAGGCATTTTGTTTCTTAGTATCAAAATCTATGGAAAAGGGGAGAAATAGACATTAAGGAATAATTTGAACCTATATATAATGTTTCCTTAAACATTATATGTTATGACCGTGCAATACTGCAATCAATTCTAGGAAAATACCTCCAAGAAATATATTAACCTCTGAGCTATGTTACGGATACTCCCACGATAGTGTTTTCACAAATGAGCTTTCTGTTGACCTTTCTGTAAAACTTCATTTGAACTATTTCAGTTAAAACTATGCCTTTAGTGTTAGCTCTTTCCTAGAAATTAGATGTTTGGCTATTTTTATATCTATGTGTGTGTATGTGTGGCTGTGATAGCAATGGTATTTATAGTTTCCTCCTAAATTACGTGTTTCTGAACCTTGGCAAACTGAACTGATTGAACATTTGGGTCCCATTTATTTGCCATACACTTAGCAAAGACACTCGTTTTCATCCGTTTCTTACTGCTGTGATGTCTAGAAACACATTTCAAAGAATGGCAATGTGCTTGTTTTCGGATTAATACAATTACAAAATTTTCAAATTTGTAAGACATTTACATTTTTAAACATTTTTTTCATTACTTATTAAAGGACTGAATTGGCTTCCAAGTCAATACTAAATAAGTGTTTTCAAAAAGCAGAAATAAAATTTCCAACTTTTAAAATCTAGATGTCATTATATCTAGCTCTATTATTGGTATTTTCAACCTGGGAATATTTTAATTCTGAGCATTGAGATGAATAAGAAAAATCTCTCTGTGATATTTACACAGGTCTATTTACATTTTTAATATTCACTTTGGAGTTGGCACACTGGAAAAGAGTTAGAGGTAAGATGACTTGATAAAGAAGCTCTTTTGGGCTGGGTGTGGTGGCTCGCGCCTGTAATCCCAGCACTTTGGGAGGCTGAGGTGGGTGGATCATGAGGTCAAGAGATTGAGACCATCCTGGCCAACATGGTGAAACCCCGTCTCTACTAAAAAGACGGAAAAAAAAATTAGCCAGGCGTGGTGGCATGCACCTGTGGTCCCAGCTACTCAGGAGGCTGAGGTGGAAGAATCACTTGAACCCAGGAGGAGGAGGTTGCAGTGAGCCGAGATTGTGCCACTGCACTCCAGCTTGGTGACAGAGCAAGACTCCGTCTCAAAAAAAAATAAAGAAAAAAAGAAGCTCTTTTGCTGCTTACAGAACTAAATCTCTTCATACTGAGCCTAGAGTTGGTCCTTCTCATCACAATGCTATGCAGTGGCTTGGCAGCAGGATGCTAGCTGACCTTTACGCATACTGTTCAAACATTGTGGATTCTTCTGAGAGGGTGGACTTCAGAAGGTGCTAATGCTGCTAACGCACTGGAAGGAGTTTATGTGCTACGTGTTATTCTTGGAATAAAGTGGGCCTATCTTTCACAAGAGTAAAAGAATATGCAGTGCCACCCACAGCTCTACAAGGCACTCCCCTGTGTGGGTTTGCAAAGGTCAATTTTATAAAGTTACTGGGTTGAATCATTTTGTATAAATCTGTCATCAAGATGATCCATAACCTGTGGCTGTTTTAGATACACAAGAGTGGACTCTGCTGTTGTTATTCTGGAAAGATTTTTAAATTGTGCTTCACGGATAGGACTGTTGTGTTTTTGGTTCAGGAGAGAATCTAATGCAAATCCTGACACGTTAGTCCAAATAAAGAGCTGCATTCAGTTCAGTTATAACCGGCCCAGGACAAGACATGGAGCTTGGATTCTATGCAGTCTCTCAGAATAGCCGATCCTAGATGAGCATCAGTAAATGTTAACTAAGGACAAAAACGGGAACAGATAAAATCATCATTAAAATACACATGTCAATGCCTTATGATTTATATGCTTAGGAGAACTACTAGTATAGTATTTTTTTTGGTTTTATTTTCACTATATAATATCAACAAGACCTTGATTAGAGTCAGAAGCCACTGAGTGTTAAGGACCTATTATTGCTATACCCTGTTCTCTATGGGAAGTTATTTTATATATTTGTTCTGATAGCACCAGAATAGTTCTCTAAAAACAAAATGCTAAAAATAAGGGTCAATATTATTTAACAAAAAAAAATTATCTTATTCTTCCCACTAAAAAGTTTCAAAAAATAATTAGTATATTAAATTACATATTTAGTAAATAGATATTCAGAAAATGATGCAAAATTCCAAGCCATTTATACTTTAAAAAGCTGTAGCTGCCTATTTCCCACAGACTTTCTTTTTTCAAGGAAATAAAGGGAAGGAAAAAAAGGGAGGAGAGAGTAAGAGAACAGATGGACAGAGAAGGATACATTTTTATTTGGTAGGATAGGATAGAAATGTTCTGTGTTTTATAAGCTCTCCAATTTATATACAGTAGCCTGATATGCATTGAGGAGTGAAATCTGATATAAAACCAGCCTTCCCCAAAGGCTCGAAACAGACTTCTTCTTTTTTTTTTTTTTTTGAGATGGAATTTTGCTCTTGTTACCCAGGCTGGAGTGCAATGGCGTGATCTCGGCTCACCGCAATCTCCGCCTCCTGGGCTCAGGCAATGCTCCTGCCTCAGCCTCCCGAGTAGGTGGGATTACAGGCACGCGCCACCATGCCCAGCTAATATTTTGTATTTTTAGTAGAGACGGGGTTTCACCATGTTGACCAGGATGGTCTCGATCTCTTGACCTCGTGATCCACCCGCCTCGGCCTCCCAAAGTGCTGGGATTACAGGTGTGAGCCACCGCGCCCGGCCCTTCGAAACAGACTTCTACAATAATGCTTCACCGATTACTGTATTCATTGACACAACACTCCAAAACTGCACGATAGGCTCGGAAGCTCTTAACCACTGAAATATCAGCGAGTTGATTGAGTATGCTTGATCTAACAGCCTACTTCAATTGAACCCAATGGTAAGTAGTGAAAGGTCGACGCACTGTTTGAAGCTCCCTAATTCATGTTCATTCCCATACAAATTATGAGGTAGCCAAAATAGTAGTTAAGCATCTGCCAGAAGGTAAAGCAGAGGAAAGGGGGATGGTTAAGACATTATCACTATTTATCTTGCTAAATAAACTCCTGGGCTACACAGTACTTTCATTTGTATAAGCTGTTAGTGGGACTTTTGAAATGTAGGTGACATTTGTAAATTCTCCAATGAAAGGATACTACAATCTATTTTTTAAAAGACTGAATATGAAGTTCAGAGTGGCCTAAAAGAAGAAAGGCAACTGTCAGACACGTTTCCTCTCTCTTAGGAAGAGTGTCACTTCCTTATCTTGATCAAGAAATGGTTGATACTTACAGGCACCAAATTAAGATGTGCACATCTGATCTGCGAAGTTTGCCTTTTAAAAATCTGCAGTGACAAAGCTGTCCAGTGTAGCCAGTTTACAGCTAGAAGTGAAAGGGGATTCTAGCCAGCATTTGAAGGATAATCTTTAGGCATTATTCTTTTTCTCCTGACCTTATTTTTCTTTGAAACATGTTTATTAGCTTTTGGAAAACAGCTCATGAAGATACTGAAGTTTTCCCTTTCTGAGAAAAATTTCTGCTAGTTGGTAAAAAACACATTGATGCAGAAAGGCAACGGAGAGGCTTGCCAAGCAAGCTTACCTAAGTTCCCTGGCTTTGTGAGGTGAATGGTAAGTACTGTTACAAGTTATATTTTTAAATACTGAGAGGGATTACACTGCACCAGTTCGCTGAACAGGGGATGCCAGAGTGACATCTTGAATCAAAGAAGAATATGATCCATGATTCTGGCCACCTCCAATATGATTTCTGGAATGATAGTTGCAGAGATTCCCATTGTTTGGACCAGATACTGCATAGAAAGCTAATAAAATGTCCTGTGGCCAATGTAAGTTCTAAATGTTATTGTGTGATTATGCTACTCTGAGGGATAACCTCATCTGTCATCTGTCAAAATGTTCTTTTATCCTATTAAGTATGTCTAAGAGGCACTCTGATCATACACATCATATAAATAAATACCACTTTCTCCCTTCACCATCTTACTCATGTTTCTCTTTATCCTCTATGGGTTCAATACTGCAAACATCTAGGCTCCGTTCTTAGAGAACACTGTCTTGTAGTGACTCTTAACTCTGTGGCATTTCTTCATCACCAAAATGTCACCAACCCTCTAATTTCCCACAAATGTTGAGCACCCATAAGGTGTATCACCACACAAGAGCTCTATCGTTACTCACTACATGCCACAACAGAGCCATCTCTCTTAAAAATCTCTTCCAGAATTAACATATTCTTTGGTTTAATTTAAAATTAAATAGGCAAATAAAACAAGGAGAGTCCGAGGAGAATGAGAAGCAATTCAAATTCAAGTGAGTGAACTTCCTTCCCTCTGTCTTTCCTTCCACCGTGTCCTAAGTAGTAGATCAGTTGATTTGTGGGTTGAGCCACCCCTGGTCACAATTCTATGATGTCTTCAGCTATTTGAAAACTTGTCATAATAAACACTGTGTTCACCATTTTTCCAGACTAGCAATGAAAACCTTTCTAGTAATAATCTGTTATACAATGAATAAACAGTGTGATCATTGCACCTTCAACATTCACACTAACATAGTGACAATAGACCTCTCTTGCTCTTGTAAGAGAGTCTGTTAGCACCGTTTAATAGGTTTATCTCCACTGCATAGAGAATATGTCTAAAATGAGGAGTACATTCCTCACCATCTATCCATGGCTCTGTGTACATGTGAGTACATCGTTGCTGCCTTCTGGGCAAGAGGAAAGACGTCTTAATTTGTCCTTTGATGCATAAAAGAGTATGGAGAATTCAAATCAAAGTACATTAGTACACTCATGTTCTCTGAGCAGCTTTGTCACAGACGTCCTCCATTCTCTATGGTTTACCAGAAGTATTTAGGATTCCATTGTGGTCTTTACTTAGGCACTTAAGGAAAAGGTTGCATTCTACCTGTGTGTCATCAAACTTCTGAGCTGTCATTGTGATGGCCCTGTGGGGGCACCATGGGCTCGCTGCTGCTGGAGCCCTTCGGGGCATCCTTCCCCCTGAAACTTTCCTTGCCCCTGCACATCAGTACTGCGATGACAGTGAGGCAGATGGTGAGTAACCCTATCGCGATGCCTCCCACCACAGTGACCAGGCTGACTGCAGAGCTGGGGCTGTTGAGCTCCCGGGGAAGGATGCCATCCAGAGGTACTTTCCCATGGGGGATCTGCCTCTTGGTGCGGTCCAGGGCAATGTGCTGGATGTTTGTTCCCAGATTGTTTTCAGCACCAATCTCCCATGCCAGCGAGGGTGTGCTCCTGATCTCTCTCTTCTTCCGGCTGTTGGTGGTGGCTTGGGGCTTTCCTTGACTCACCAGAGAATGATACTCCACGCTTCTCTTGCCAATACCTCGGTGGGCATTGTCTTTTGATCTCACTGTATAGATCGTATGTATGTACCATTCTCGGCCCAGAGCGACCTAGAAAGCACAGCTCTATTTGTTAGGAGATACTAGATATCATGTCAACCTTACTCATGATTCTTTGCAAGAGAAATTCATGGCAGAGATATTAATAAATGATGATTTATTTTAGTCTGCAGAATTAACTTACTCAATATTTTTGAATGAGTACTATGTGTAAGTTGCTGTGCAAAGTACTCTATGATATATTCCATGCAACTCTTAAGGGAGTGAATATTTGGTACCTGTTGTCATAGAATGGGAGAGTGCTAAAGCACTATTAATAGAGTTTACAGTCTAGCTTATTCATTTAAAAAATGAGAAAATAAAAGGATGCAGCAGTTAAGTGAGGTGCCCAATGTTACTCAACCAGTGAGTGGCAGAGGCGGGACTGTAGCTCAAACCTTCTGACCCTCAGGACTCTTTTCACCATGTCTTGCAGATTATTGCATATGAGACCATAGGCAAAAACAAACAAACAAACAAAAAACAACAAAAAAACAACAACAACCAATTCTCAAGCTTTTCTTGGGCTTTGGAAAAGGATGGATTTTCTGATAGGTCTTTGAAGCATGCAGGATTTAGAGAGGTCAGATGCTTTGAGATTGAATGGCAAGAACAAAAATAAAACATCATACTTCAAATTATTGTTTGAAAAGATTCAGAATAACGAACATGCTTTCTTAAGATTCCTTCCTTAAGCTAAATGGAAATAACACATTTCTCCTGGATATCCTGTCGGGATAAATTTCGGTCAATATTCTAAAGGGTGCACTTGTTCCCACAGAGATTTACAGTGTAAGCACATCTTGAAATCTGTGACATTTGTCTGCTCAGTGTTGTGGCTGCTTCTGTACCCCTCCACTTTTGATCCCTGAGTCAGGAATTTGTATCTCAGTCTCCGAAATCTTTGAGAGAGGAGCGGTGCAAATTGCTTTTCTGAGTTTAGCTGTTCACACAAGATCATCCTAATTAAGATGCTCATGAAAAGTCAGCAGGAAGGAAGTTTTGAGTAAGAAAAGCAGATCACTCAACTGTCAGACATAGATATATATTGTGGGCGAAATAAGACTCTTCATTACCCATAGTCTTAAAATAATATGAATACATGAATAAAAGTGATAAAAGCTAGGAAAACCACATGTACTGCTAACAAAATAATAAAAGCTGGGTTGATGGCATACTCACAGTGCCCAGTATGGGGCTATGTGGTTTCTATGCCATATCTTGTTCAATGTTTCCATTAACTATATGCAGGATGAACTATTACTGCTATTTACATTTAAACATCTGAGGCACATTAATGGTAGCTCGCGTGTGGGTACACAGCTATTACAAAGGAGCTCATTTCTGGCCTACCTGAAAGAGGGGTGTTGAGTCGACTTTAAATCCATCAGATCCAGGCTGATTCACTAAGAGAACAGCTTCAGGGTCATCCACTGCTAGTTTGGCATTAAATAGGACATTTCCAAAACTGGTAGCTTGTGTCTCTGGCTGAGCTTTGTCCTTTAGGCAGTAAGGAAAGTGGTGATTGCTGTAGATAATGCCAGCTTTTGCAAGGACAGAAAGTTTCCCTATTTGTTTTGTGCAAGTACAAATTAATATAAAATGTCACCATTTGGTTTAATAAAAATGATAATTAAAAAAATTTTTTTTTCTTTTTCTTTCTTTCTCTTTCTTTCTTTCTTTCTTTCTTTCTTTCTTTCTTTCTTTCTTTCTTTCTTTTTATTTCTTTCTTTCTTTCTTTTTCTTTTTTGAGACAAGAGTCTAGCTTTGTTGCCAGGCACCAGGCTGGAGTGCAGTAGCACGATCTTGGCTCACTGCAGCCTCCGCCTCCCGGGTTCAAGCAATTCTCCTGCCTCAGCCTTCCAAGTAGCTGGGACTACAGGCATGCGCCACCACGCCCAGCTAACTTTTGTATTTTTTTAGTAGAGATGGGGTTTCACCATGATAACCAGGATGGTCTCAATCTCTTGACCTCGTGATCCGCCCACCTCTGCCTTCCAAAGTGCTGGGATTACAGGCATGAGCCACTGTGCCCAGCCTATTTTTTTATTTTCTTAAGAGACAGGGACCTTCTTTGTCACCCCGGCTAGAGTGCAGTAGCTTGACCATAGATGGAACTTCCTGACCTAAGGAATCTTCCCACCTCAGCCTCCCAAGTAGCTGGGACTCCAGGCATGTGCCACGATACCTGACTAATTTTTTAAATTTTTTGTAGAGATGAGGTCTCACTATGTTGCCCAGGCTGGTCTCGAAATGCTGGCTACAAGTGACCGTTCCACCTTGGCCTCCCAAAGTACCGGGGCTACGGTGTGGTCATTTTGCCCAGTCTTATTTTTAAATATAAGACAAGCAGGCTGAACTTGGAAAAATCGATCTAGCTCATTGGGTCAAAGCACTTACCACAATTTTAAATCTATATAAGAGGGAAGGAGAGTCGGCTAAGCAGCCATATTCTGCATTCGTTGGACTATACTTGGGAACATAGCCATCGGCTCCAGTGCATAGAAACACCTTCTCAATGCTGCAGAAAAAGGATTCACCCAGGTTCTGGACCGGATCCACCATGACACGACCATAAATTATATCACCTGAAATAGAGATATGGAAATGTTATTTCTGTGATGTGCTAAGGTATATCAATGTGACACTGTGAACAGGTAATGACAGTGAGGACACAGAGATTATTTCCTTCCCACCTGCATCTACTATCAAACACTGAAGGCCTGTTCGTATGAGTTTCAAGATCTGGTGCATTCCCAGGCCTCAGGTAAGACTGCTTTGCAGACTGACCACAGGTGACTGAAGATTGACTGAATCTCAGATGCTCAGCCACTAGTGGGAATGATTTCAAAGGTCTGGCCTATAATTTGACATTAATAATATCCCACTGTGGTTCAACTCCAGTTTACATAAATAAGTTGGTACAATGAATACTGATACAATATAGAATAACACTAAGAAAGAATCAATAAAAAGCCTAATTAACTTTACTTGCTTTTGAAAGAGGGCTTAATGAAACCCCTGTTCAGCTATTTACTTCACAACTATTATTGAACCGTTACCATGTGGGCCAGGTATTTTTCTAGGTACCGAATATACACCGTGGAACAAGGCAGGCAGTCTTTGCCTGAGAAGCATTTACAGCCTCATGTAGCTGCAGCATTTAAGTTTATGCAAGTTGAAAAAAGAATTCAAGAAAATCATCTAGACTTGTTCCAAAAGTCATGTGGGTAAGACACCTAGAGATTAGCTTCCTCAGAATAAAAAGATACCCAATAACATATACACAATTGCAATGACCTCCCACACCAGCCAGAGTGGATAAAGACTCAGTTACATTCTCAAAACCATAAAAGAAGCTATAATTTCCCAAACACAATCCCCAAAAAGTAAAGCACAAAACACATATGTGCTAAACAGTATCCCTCTCATTTGTAAAGTGATACCTTCTGCAAAAGCAACATCACTCTCTTGCCCGAATCCCATGGAGCCATCAGACAACCAGAGACTCTTCTTAGAGAGCAGGTACATCTGGGTGTTCAAGCTAAACTCAGCAGCCACTGGATCGCTGACCTAAAACCAAATGTAAAAGTCCTTTTATGCATTGGTGGTTCTGATGGTGCACAGACATACCGCTCACGGATACGTACATTCACCTACGCTGACTAGAGAACAGTAAACACTGCACTGCAGTTTTCATGCCCTACCAAGCCAACATAGAGAGTTGGAACATTGTTTTTGTCCTTGAAAAGAAAAAACTGGTGGGGTTAAGTTATTTTTTGAAAGGGACTAACTAGAATTGCTTGAGCTCATTTCCACTGGTTTATTGGGGTAAATGAAGGACTTGTAAATATCATTTTGTCAGTAGAAGGCCAATAGTATATGTTCCTGAAAAAAAGATACCATCACATTTCTTATAATGCATAATGGCAATTAGGTACTTTGAGCTGGTTTGGGCTACAGGATTTCATTCTCTTTAGAGAAGAACAAGAAAAGAAATGCAAAAATTCTCAAATCTCCAAGACAGAAAACTTCAGGAGGAGACAAGATAAAATCAGATTAAAAAATAACCATTGCATATATTAAACTCTGAATTTTACATCCTGTACTAACAACAGATAAAGGGCAAATCTTTCCTCCTTCTTTTCTACCTTGCTTCCTTAACTGATTTCTTTTCTTTTCACCATGCAAGAATTAAAGTCATTCATGTGTAGATACTTTTTAAAAAATTAATAAATGTAAAACAAAGTGGGATTCTGCAAGTCACGAGATAATAATTCTATAAGCTGCACCTGTTGGAATCGAATGTCAAGGTTAAAGGTGACAGGCTCCCTGGGGTTGCAGGTGACTGGCAGGCGGTATTCCTGATGCGATGGGGCGGTGCATGGCAGCAGCTTCACAGTATAGGTCCCAGAGTAGTCACGTACCTTTGAGGAGAAGACATTGACATATTACATTTAAAAATCCGAGGTGTAATCGGACGGCAGCAGAAAAAGAAAATGAATAAGAGTCTTAGTCACTTACGGCAAAGTCAGAGACAAAGCTCCACTGCTGTACTGGCTGGTTATAGGTTGGTTCACTCCTTATGAGGCGGAGGGAAAATGTCAGGCCCGGATGATCAGCTGACATGACCACTGAGCTTGTAAAGGATGCTAGGAAACGTGAATAATGATACAGTGGTTCAATTAAAAGAGTGCATAAGAGTTTAGCATTTTCAAAATACCCTATCATTATTTGCTTCTATTTTTATAAGAAGGCTGCAAAGCAGTCATGGGATAATTTTCCTCCTTTGGCTGATGAAGAAACTGGGCTGTGAGTGACTATGTGACTTTCCAAAAATCACCCAGCTAGGACATGACTTTCTGATTCCTACCTCAGTGCTGTTTCCTCTCTATAGTTCTGTCAAAAGGTAATTGCACAGAAATGCTCAGATTGTTCAGAGCTACTTTCCGGGGAGTCAGAGCAGCACAATAAAGGGTGACGTGATGCATTTATTGCACTGAAGCTATGAGCTGAACTTAAAATAGTTTATTAGTAGCCACACAGCTGGGCAAACCTGGTTTATGAACAGAGTCTGATTTTACTTAGATTGCCTGCAATCAGGGTTAAACAAGGATTCAGTTTATTAGAAAGGTAGACATGTAGCGAGAACTGTATAGACCAGAAAATCCTCATTTTCCAGAACTGTCAATTACAATAAAGCAAAATGATTTTTTTTAATTCTTTCTTTCTTGCAGCTCAGTTTCTAAAAGTACAATGAAGCTTCTTTCTCTTCCTAATTATTCAGCGCTATTCTTTCTTTTATTAGGGTTCAAGCCTAGAAAAATAAAAAATATAAAGCTGTCGGGGGAACTATTTTCTCTTTCCCATTCTAACATCAATTGGCAGAAAAATAGCTTATTTTTTATTTGACTCTCCATGTTACTAGTTTAGTAACTGTTACCAGTTTAGTAACATGGAGAGTCAAAAAATAAGCTCTTTCTAATGAAATGTCCTTTATTAAAAAAATGAAGTTAGATGTGGGATTTTATTGACTGCTGCCTTATTGAAATTCAAAGCACAGTGCATCACAGTTAGTTAAATTGCATAGCCAATGCTTATTAAACACAATCAACATGTCCAAAACCTAAATACGAAAGTGAAGTACCACTTCTGACCCTATTAAAAGGGTTTCTCATAGTGCCTAGGAAAAAGCTGTGAGCAGAGAAGTGCTTGCTGAATGAATACCTGCAATTCAATTTGTACAATGGAAGCAAAGCAGAGAAAGAAATCATTATTCCTATGCTCTTTATCTAGGGAAAACTTGGCTTAATATGAACTCAATAGGGTGTCCTTTTAATTTTACTCTAATTAATTTGCATTTTCTCTGAAAGTCTGCATAATGATAATTTTGTGGATTCTGAGATGAAGCTGAAGAATTATCAAGCCCTCGTGGAGATGATCGCACATGTACAATTCATTTGAATTAAGGGCTTCAAAGGTAACAGGGAAGCATGCTGAAATGTGTGCAGAAGGAGAATCTATCTCCTTGTTGTGTGGGGAGTGGTTGTTAAAAGGTAACAGAGCTTACCGGGATGTGACAACACGAATAAGCCATGGAACTGAGCCTCTGTTTTGAAGTGCACGGCCAAGCGCCCCTCGTCACCGATGCGCATGCTGGTTGGGTAGAGGGAACCTATAATGGGGAGAGTACCCAGAATGAAAATATATGCAGCCAGAGACCCCTGTGTGCAGATTCCTTCCATAAATTAGCCTGCTCAGGTTTGTCTTGTCTTTAAGCAAACAGGATTATCAAGAGAATTCTGAATAATGGAAGCGGAAATATCTTCGTTTTCTTTTCTAAGCAGAAAAGGAAGCCACAATGAATGATTAAGTCACCTGAGTCACTATAAAATACACAGACCAATTACAGTAGGCAAGTTTTTTATAAAAGTCTTCATTTACACAAATGAAGCTGCAAATTGAGAGACATGACAACATTGTCAAAATGCTGGAGATTTGGACATGTAAAGAGAAATAGGTTTGAGTTGTTCAGAATTATTTCTAATTTTCTAGACTTAAAGAAAGCTCTGAAGCTTTCCCAAGAAATTTAGCAGTTTGATAAAATTTGGCTCCAGAAAAATCAAAAGGAAATAAGAGATCCTCTATGGAGGTCGGGAACCACAGAACAATCCTCATTAAGAGTAACTTAAATATATATCTTCTAAAAGGAGATATGGACTTAAAACATTTGAAATAATTTAAAATTATAATTCAGGGTGATCATATTACCTGTCACATAGCTCTACAATAATTTTAATCTGCTTAAGAGAGTAGATTAATATGTAAGATGCACGATCTACTCTATTTTCCTGTCGGCTAGTAAAATGTAGTCCGGGCATGACACTATGAATGTATGAATGTTTGCGGAATCAGAACAGATATATATGTCTGAAAAGGAAAAGGCACTCATCCCACTAATGGATTTATTACATTGATGCTTGCGGACTTTGAACTATGATTCTAACATGGAAGTTGAAATCAAGTTTTGCAAATGCTTGTGAACCCGAGCTAGCGGCATTCACAATCAGAGTTCAAAGACATTCCGTGAAAGTGTCTCAGAGTAATAGAATTTTAAATCAGAAAGAGAGATATTAGAAGTTTTGTCTATCATTCAAAGGAAATTAGGTCTCAGAAAAGTTAAGCAATATGCTCGAGATCTCACAGCTAGTTAGTTGTAGAGACACAACTAGATTTCAGACCACGATTTGTATTAGAATTTAAAAGGCACCTCTTATTTTCATAAATAAAAATGTGTAACTTTTTCTTTTGTTCATTTCTTGTTTTCACTGGAGCTTCCTCTATCCATTTTCTAGAACCCAGAAAAATACATATGTTGTGTTATGTAACATATAATCACCTAAAATAGATCACAAGAGTAAAATATCCATGAAATATAGTTATATTTAATAATCACATATGCAAAATATGAAGCACTAACATGATTTAAAGAGTTTTTCGATGAAAAGGGTGAAATTATCTTATTATAGAATAGAAAAAGAAAATATATTGAAAGTTGCTTGTACTCCTTTTAGCAAAAGCAAAAAAATCCTCTTAAATAATTTAAATAGGTTACAAAAATAGAGTGTTCCAAGTCTTATTAACTCACCTTGAAGTTCAGCCTCTGGGGGGCTGCCAATCCCATCATTCCACAAGATGGCAGTGTCATACACAAAAGTCAGACGAAGCTCTGACTTCAAGTCAAAATGCTGCCAGCCTCCTATCCCCACAGGGGAATGGAACACGTAGGAAACATACAGGGGGACTCGAAGGGTCACATAGGACTGCACTAGGTTTAGGACCTGAAACAGTAAAGTTACATCTCTCAACACGATTCAGTGTTAACTAAATGAGCCTAATTTTCTACAAGCCATCTTGTCCTTTCACTTAACTGAAGATTTTGAGTAATCATTGAGAAAAGGAAATGACAGCATTTTTTATAACACTATTTCCCCCTCACTTAATTTTGGATCAATTAAATAGTTGACACTAACTACCTTCATTGGCAACAAAGTATAGGTACCAGAAATCCTTAGGACCATGCGTTATTTTGAGCATACTCTACTCACAAAATCCTTTTTACTTTAGTTTTATGAAGATATAGCTTACATACCATATGATTCACCTATTTAAAGTAAACAGTTCAATGGTTTTTAGTACAATCAAGGAGTTGGGTAACCAACACAATCAATTTTAGAACATTTTTATCACCTCCAAAAGGAAGCCTGTATTTATTAGCAGTCACCTCCTAATCTCTCCTTCCTGACATCCCCTGGCAACCACTAGGTCTCTACGGATTTGTCTATCCTGGACATTTCATACAAACGGAATCATACAAGACGTGGTCTCTGGTGACAGATTTCTTTCACTTAGCATAATGTTTTCAAAGCGCATCCACATTGTAGCATGTTTCAATACTTCATTCCCCTCTTACTGAATTGCAGCCCATTGTATGCACATTTTATGTATCTATTTATTACTTCATGCCACGTGCGTTGTTTCCAGTGTTTGGCTATTATGAAAAATGCTGCTATGAGCTACTTTGTTATTAGCGGAATATGAAACATAGATTTGGAAGCAAATATATTTACTAATGACATATAACATTTATAATATCTCAAGAATACTTAGTTGAAATGAAGTGTTTTGCCTTGAATTTTATACTTTTCTCCTTCTGGTATTTAGCAGATGGGTTGAGAATAGTGCAGAATAAACTAATATTTATTTGTTGAGTAGTTACCATATTTCAGACACTGTACTAGTTTCTCAATAAACACTACTTAACATTTTCACTCTCGTCCATTATTATATGTATGTATGGATAGTTGGATGGATCAATGGATGATGGATAGAAAGAGAAGAAGATAAAATTAAGATGCAAAGGAAGAAAGCAAATGTCCTATAGTATTTTCTAAGCTTCCTGAACGGTTCGGCCAAGACCACAACTCAGCTTTTGGCCCATGCTTTTTTTCTACTCTGTCATATTTCATTGAACTCCAAACAAAGAAGAAGGCAGTCTTAAGGTCATCTCACAAAGGTTATCATATTTAATTCTCAAAACAGCTCTGCACAATAGTAGGACAAATACAACTAGCCTCTTCTACATAAGAGGAGAGGACTTAGGTCAGATCACACTCCATGGAAGTTTGAATCGGGCTGTCTGCTAATAGTCTAGTTCTCCTTCCACACTGAGCTGACAACAAGAATCATAGGCGTGGGTTAGCAAATAATGTAAATCATGAGAACTATGATTTATAACATTATTATGAAGTCCAAAGTAAACTGTTCATATCACAAAAATGATGACCTGAATCCTTAATAAAAATATATAGAAGAGAACCATCAACCAAACAAGTTATTTCATTTTCAGCTGTGTAGCAGCTAGCATTCCCTATAACCTGCTAGCCTGGCCAGCAGGAGAGGTGCTTTGCATTAAAAGTCCTTTGAGACAGTAGTTTCTGAGGGCAGCAATTATTACTTTGAGCAATCGATTTTCAAGTGCAGTGGAATGGACAGTGATTAAGTCAATCCATATGCCACTGGTCCTTAAGATTAATATTTTACCTTCATTTTAATAAACCATGATTTAAAAAAAAAATAGGCTTTAGGCATAGATTCCAATTAAACTTTATAGGTGCTAAGAATAATTTTTTTACCATACTATACTCTGTCCATCAAATGTTACTGAGTATGCTATTTTGGAGGGAATTACTAATATTCACTTCCTATGAATAAGTTACTTCGAGTACAGCTCCTCGACTAATTCTTATTTGCTTTGATTTGATGTGATAAACTAGAGTTTGATATTTTTGGACACAGAATCAGTATTCCATTGCTTTTGCTTAGTACCCGTAACAAGGTCTCTCTCTGTCTACTGAGTGTCTCTACCTACAGGAACTGGAGCAGAATGAAGCTACCTTGACCATCTAGATCACCTCCCATTTCTTTCTTCAAAAGTGCAGAGTGCAATGCAGTCAATCTAACTTTTAGATGTCATCTTAAAAAGTGCTTGATTTTCTTTCAGCCCAAATCATCGGACTTTTCAAGGTATTTGTTTATACTGAAAGAAACATCTGTCAAATCTTAAAGAAACCGAGATACGAGTGATTTCATATGTCCTTATTGATGCTTCAAGTTTCTTCATCAAAGGCAAGCAATACTTAAAATTCCATATTTAAAAGGAAAGTATGAAGTGCAAAACTATGGAAAAAGTAACACACTGTCAAGTTTATTCTGCTATACATTGGGGTAAGTATATATCTTGCAAAAAATTTAGAGTGGCTTACATATAAAAGAGAATCAGTGTACAAAGTATAAAACAATGGGATGGAAAAATGACCTCTTAAGTATATTCCAGCCTCAAAATTTCCTATTTCTAAATCAAATACACGTAAAAAAAGAGGCATAATTCTTCCTCAAAGCAACTAAGAAAAAATTTGTTTACTTTTCTAAAATTATGCTATGTCTTCTCACAAGTACATTATAATGTCATGTTTTAAGTGAAAACTATGATTGGGCTTGCATTTCTGTAGCTTATTCACACAAATTGAGCAACTTTATCAGTCACTGTTTACCTAACACGTGGGAGAGTTAAGAGTAAGGAAAATTTTTTAAAAAGTAGAGAGGATACCAAGAAGATTAAACTGGACAAGCCTTGTTTGCAAGTGAAGGATCTAGTGCTGCTTTCAGATGTTTGTCCTTTATTTTTTTTCCCATAAGCTTTCATCTTCATCATTGTCTTAAAGCCAACTGGTGTTTCTCGTTCCTCGACTTTGGTACGATGGTGCTTTGCAAGAATGTATTTATATTATCATGGCCAACATTTGATCAGCCCTTGTCTGCTTATTCACTTCCCTCCTTTAGTAAAATAAGTGCTTTCATTATGAACTGTATAAAAATACCTTGTATAAAGCCCCTTTTTTGATTATTACAATAAGTAGAATTGTAACAAATGAAGTGTTGATTTTTATAATAAAACAGTGGGGAAAAAAGATGCTACGTTGCAAAACAGCTAGTCAGGACAATAAAAGGTCAAATGATCTGCAGTCTTTAATTATTCTTCAAAACTGTTTTCACGAGAAAAACTACCAAACTATCCAATAGTTCTAAGAACTTAATGTAGCGTTAATAACCATTGGGCATCTAAAGTGTTTTATTGTGTACCCAAGCAACTTTATATTTTATTTACAAAATATGTGTCACATAAAAAGGTGGAGTGGAATCATTTATTTAACACATCTCTATGTTGTTTTTCCTGTTATTTATCTGTGTTCATATTTTAGAAACTATTAAAAATGATTTTAGAGTCAAACATTGTTAGAGAAATTCCAAATTTGTTTTTCTTGGCAAGTAAACTCCTTAACTTCTGTGAGTGATGATCAGACTCTCGTATCTACTTTGCTGCCCTGTAAGCTTCATGTCTGGGGTCCTCATGAGTACTTGGTATGCTCCCGGCACAGAGGAGGTGTTCACTGAATATTTCTTTAATGAATAAATGCACAAGTAAATGAAATGGCAAAATCAGATATGGTTCTAATTAACAGCTGAAGCTAGATGTGGTCTAGCTGCATACAAGTTAATCACACTTCACTGCTGTTAACAGATAACGCTCCTGTTAACCAACAAGGTAAATAATCTGAACTGGGAGGTTGGAGAAGGCAGAAAACCCTTCCAGTGCGGTGTTAGATTTTCACTGGCAAAGAAAAATGCAGGGACTCGGCAATATTTTATGGTGGTAGCTTTAGCTACTAAGAACACTTTTAAAAAATCAATTCTCTAACAATGTTTCCTGGTTAAAGCAACTACCAGTTGATAAAATGTGTTTGCACAGTGATTACCTTGAGCTAAGTTGCCAACTTTGGGAAAGGACTAGAGGAGGCAAGTAACACCTGCTAGGTGCTTGGCCGGGGCTCTGTGGGACTGCTGAGGACAAACAGACCTGGGCTGGCACTGGCTTGCTGCAGGGGCTCTTTACTGGGGTGGTCAATAAAACCCTGAAACCTCTCTGAAGCGTTTGGAGTCTGTGTTGATGGTTTGCTTTTTTATTTTTGTCCATTTTTCCATTCTTGATGCTGAAATGCAAAAGTCTGGAAGGCCCTCAAGACAGTCTAAAGTAGAGTCTGAAGTAGAATTTACCAAGCATTTAGTTTGCTTTTTCTCAGGTGCCATCTCAGGAAATATGCTTGCATTTCAACACCGATCTGCCTGTATCCAAACAAAGCTGCAGACTAGTGCTGCCAGGACATGGATTGGCACTGTTGTACCAGCAGCGGGTGTGGATGTAATCTGGCACGTGTTTTCACGAACGCTGTCGGGCAGCATACTTGTACCAAGAACAAAGGAAAAAGTTCATCTGGCTTCCTTGCAATTGTATGTGTCACCATTTCCATTCCTCACATTCACTCACATTCAATTTAATGCCCAGATAAGCATTACGACGTGTTTCACAGCATAGGCTTAAAAGCTACGTGAACCTGGGCTAGTTATTTGCACTGTCTTCGCTTCAGCTTCCTCATCTGTTAAAAAGATGCAAAAATAGTACTTATCTCAAAGGGTTGTTGTGAGGCTAGACTGAGTGGAAATATGCAGAGTATTTGGAAGATGGCAGGCCCGAAGTAAACAATAAATAAATATTACAATTAGCACGGTCGTTACTCTTATTCTTAGTACTATTATTAGATATTTTGTTCTCTTCACTGTAAGCCAAATCTAATGAAGGAAAGTGAGGGCAATATCTCAGAGGGTTGAATATTTTATACTCTAATTTTATTTTCTTCTTGCTCACCTATGTGTAAATAACATGTGTTGTGTGTGTTGAGGTGAGGGTGTGGGAGAATATCAACAGCAAGGGGAGAGGTAGAAGCTTCACCTCAAGGAAGAAGGTTGAAGGAAACGGGACGGCCACCTGTGATGGATAATTTTAGGTGTCAGCTTTACTAGATTAAGGGATACCCATAGTGGGCAAAGTATTATTTCTGGGTGTGTCCATGAGAGTGTTTCCAGAAAAGACTGGCACTTGATTCTGTGGACTGAGTAAGGAAGACTCATCCTCATGCAATGTGGGTAGGCTCCGCCAAATTGGCCGAGACCTAGATAGACAAAAAAAAAGGCAAAGAAAAGGGCAAAAATAGTACTTATCTCAAAGAGTGGTTGTGAATTCTCTCTCTCTCTCCTGGACCTGGGACACTCCTCTTTTCCTGCCCTTGGATAGCAGAACTCCAAGTTCTCTGGCTTTTAGACTGGGGAACTTCACCTGGCTTCTTAGGCCTTTGGCATCAACTGAGAGTAATACCTTCAACTTTGCTGGTTTTCAGGTTTTTGAACTCAGACTGGGCCACATCACTGGCTTCCCTGGTTCTCCAGCTTGCAGATGGTCTGCTATGGAACTGTTCAGTCTCTGCAATCTCAGGAGCCAATTCTCATACAGAATCCCTTATCATCTATCTATCTATCCATCCATCCTATTCTGTCTCTGAGGAGAACCTTGGTAAAACAACATCTCTAAGCTTCATTCCAAGAGAGTAAGCAATATGTTTTATTAAATTGTATTATCATTTACAATGAAGATTTTATAACTTTATAACAAGATCCTAAAATCTCAATGATTTACTCTGAACCTTTTCATCGCTATGATATCGATCATCATGCTTATGCTATTAAATTTATTTTTAACAATGTAAAAGCGGAAGAATTATTTCAGAAGGAACTCATACAAGTTTGCCATCTTCCTTAAGAAGGTAACGCAAGCTATTAAGAATTGAATTACGTCGTGATTCTTACATTGCACCCTCTCCTAATATTATGGAACATAAGCTTTTCTAGCAGGCAAAACTTAACTGAAAACCTGCAATTGCTGATTTTCAGCTAATAGAGTCGAACCGTTGTCAGTTCCAATAGAGAAACAGAGTAATGACGTTTCTAGCTGGCAGAAGTCATAGGAAGAAAAAAAATATTGAACACAAATAATTCAATACAGGCACTGCAATTTTAAAAATCTAGCAAAAATACTGAACACAAATAATTTGATACAGGAACTGGAATTTTAAAAATCTAGCAAAGTATAGTCACTTTAGCTGAGCTAAATTTTACAGTAAGACTTGATTTGAAGAATGAACACGGTAGAGGGCAGGCTTTGCCTTCAAAATAAAATGGCTTTGCTACATTAAAAAGTGGACAGATATAATAGGACAAAGCTTAAGCAGGCACGTGCAGGGTTTTTATTATTGATAGAAAAGGCCTGGGTGGCATGTATAAAAGATGGAGAAGTGCTGCCACCTTGTGGAGAAGACAGAAAGCATTCTTAAGGGTAAAAACAGACGATGGACTACATGAGATCCACAGAGAAGTTCCATAATGCAAAGTGATTTTAACAAGGAGTGAGAACTACAGTGTAATTCTATTTCTATATCCAATTTTGTTTATGGCAATAGATCCTGTGATGTAAGCAAGAATCCGAGGAAAAGTAACCAGAAAGGACACAGAAATAATTTATGGGCTGAAAACAGCTTTGTAAGGAAGACCCGAAGGAACTAGAGATGCTTAATCTATAAAGGAAGAGGGGGAGGTAGTTTGTTAATATGAGCCTTTATTTTTCTTCTGGGGAATTGACTCGTTATTTTTTCATGTTTCTTTCAGGTGGCAAAAACAGGTGAGGAAAGAGGGATCTGCAGGATGAACACTTGTAAGTGTTACTTGTAAGTAACTCGGTCAAAGGCATACAGCTAGAAAATGCCAGAGCCCAATTTCGCTCAGCATTTCCTTGATTCCAATATCCAGATTCTTTCCGCCACCTTATACTGTCTCTCTGTTGGTATTTCTGTTGGCATTTTTAGCAGTCCCTGCAAGTTACTAAACACTGCTGCTTTTTGACAAGGTGGCTATGGTCACGTCTCGCTACCTCTGAGTCCAATTCAATATCAACACCAGCTGAGCTTGTCAAAGTCTACAGATTTATGTGGGCTTAGCTCATGCTAGTTATCTAGTTTTTTCTTGCTACCGGTTGTTAGATATGTCAACACCTTAGGAATATAGCACAAAAAATATAGCCTCACTTTAGCTCAATCTGGAGGGGCATGATATCGTCTGTATACCATTCAACACTTCAATGCATAAACCTACTTATTTAACTCCTTGTTTAGTCCAGGTAAGACAGAGTACGACTCTTAGTTCAAATACTCGTAACAATTTTAAATTATGCCTACATTTTTTAGGTTCTCTATTGTAACCCCGATGAAGATCTTGCTTCCTTATCATTTAACAACTTTGTTGCTGATGATGAGGTGGGGGTGAGAACTGTTTGTGTGGGAGTGAGAATTGTTCGTGTGTATGTGTATTTTATGTATGAATGTCTGTGTAGCATGAAGAAGAATCAGTAATTGTAGAGTGAAAATAACAATAAGCATTTAATAAAAACACTTTTGACTGTTAATAAATGATAAATGAATCAAAAAGAAAGGAAGAGGAGAAAAACAGAAAGAAAAAGAAAGAAAGTAAAACAGGAGGCTAGAGGAAGAGGAAGCTTTGTAAAAGGCAAGGGGAGAGGAAAGTTAGAAAAGAGGGAGAAAAATTAAAGTGACTCCCAGGACTATAAAACCTCACTTCAGGTGGCTCCTGATACAACATCACAGGCATCCACACATGAACACAAAAACGATAGGTTCTACTTTGAAGGGAAGTCAGTGTTTGGATTTTTATAATAACAGAGTAGATTTGGCGCTTAAGGCAGTAATCATACAGCATCCTTTTGACAAGGATTTAATGTCTCTAGCCCATTGTCAAAAACTACATATATTCTGGCCCACTGGTCAGAAATAGACATGGATTTTCACATCATCTGTGCCAGTTGTGTGTTCCCCTGTTGTCACTAATGACCCACACCACCAAGATGGAAAACTCGAGTTGGGACTTAGTACAAATCTATGTGACGAAACAAACTGGTTTATCCAGTGACCAAACTCAGATGTTAAAAATCTGTACCTGTCCATCTGTTCCGATGGTGCCACCACAGTCAGCAAGGAGTTCTGACATGTCGTAGTAGCTAACAAACTCCCATAAACAGGCCTCTAGGTTCAGGTTTCGGTAGAAGCGTAAGGTATTGGAACCTCTGATAGACAAGCTGTACTGGTAAGGATATGCCTCGCCAATTATTTCCGGGTTTTTGGTAGCATCAGTCAAGAAACCATAATGAGTCTTCACTTCGGTATAATCCAGGAGGTTGGAGCACCTGTGGTTTCCAGCCCTCGTGCCATCCGGGCTGAGGGTGAGCTCAAAGTTGGAAAGCTCTCTGGTGGAGATCACAGGAAGCATGCCTAGGATAAATTGAAGTCATCGTTAATATTCTTTCAGGTAGCCAAGAATTTTGAACACGTTAAAATTTCTTTATCTCTTGAGAAAACAAGTATCATAAACTACTGCACAGTAGTGATGATCCAGGCCGGGCATTGTGGCTCATGCCTGTAGTCAGCACTTTGGGAGGCCGAAGCGGGTGGATCATTTGGGGTGAGGAGTTCGAGACCAGCCTGGCCAACATGATGAAACCCCATCTCTACCAAAATTATAATAGGCAGGCATGGTGGCAGGCACTTGCAATCCCATCTACTTGGGAGGCTGAGGCAGGAGAATTGCTTGAACCCGGAAGGCAGAGGTTGAAGTGAGCTGAGATCACACCATTGCACTCCAGCCTGGGCAACAAGAGTGAAACTCCATCTCACAAAACAAAAACAAAAAAGTGGTAGCATAAGAACCTTGGGTTCCGCAGGAAAATTTCAAGATATCCATGACTTAAAAGATGTTTTCATAATGATACTAAGTTATTATTTGACTTTGCCACTCCTATTCTCTCACAAGTGCTTCTTTTCAGAGGCTACAAGATAAGATAAATTACAACGGATTGAATACAGAAGCAGAGAATCCACTGATTTTCTATTAAGCCAGACATTAACAATACCTTAAAATATAAAAGTGCCACTCATTATTTTTTATTTTATAACATACTTTCTTAAAAAGATATATTTTATGTTAATATGTAATCTATTTTTATTTTTAATAAGTGAATAAATAACAATTCCTCAGTTTAATTTAAAATCCAGTAAACATTTATAGCTATCACCTACATAAACACAATGTCTTTGAGAGCTTCAGCAATTTCTAGGATGTCCTAGATCATAAAAGTTGAAAACTGGCCATGCCCAGAGTGGCTCATGTATAGAATCCTAGCACTTTGTGAGGCTGAGGCAGGCAGGTTACTTGAGGTCATTAATTCGAGACC
This sequence comes from Callithrix jacchus, assembly GCF_049354715.1. NCBI lineage: Eukaryota > Metazoa > Chordata > Mammalia > Primates > Cebidae > Callithrix > Callithrix jacchus. The sequence continues at coordinate 158,106,685 of NC_133506.1, read as the reverse complement.
AGCCTGGCCAATGTGGTGAAACCCCATCTCTACTAAAAATACAAAAATTAGCCAAGCGTGGTGGCACGTGCCTGTAATCCCAGCTACTTAGGAGGCTGACGCACAAGAATCACTTGAACTCAGGATGTGGAAGTTGCAGTCAACTGAGATCACGTCACTGCATTCTAGCCCGGGTAACACAGTAAGACTCTGTCTCAAAAATATATATATATATATATATAAATAAAATAAAGGTTGAAAACTACTACCGCTATATAGCACAGGCTAAGGATTGAAAATTTGTTCTGTAAAGGGTCAAATAGTAAATATTTTAGGATTGTGGGCCCTGAGGTCTCCGCTGACTGGTCAATGCTCCCATCAGAATGAAGGCCACTACTATGTGTAGGAATAAACATAACTGTGTGCAATAAACTTTATTATGGATGGTGGATTAGAATTTCATAAACTACCTTCATGTTTCAAAAACAGTCTTCTTTTTTTTTCCCCCAAACATTTAAAAATATAAAACCCATTCCTAGCTTGCAGACGTATGAAAACAGGCAGCAGACTGTATCTGGCCACAGGCCATAGAGTGCTAACCCCTGGCGAAAGCAATACAGCAAAAGACTATGAACCAGGTCTTCTCTGTGAGCCTTTCCCATCTCTTCCTCTCAGATTCACTCAGAGCAAAACCCTGGACTTAACAAAAGAAGCGGTCAGCCTCAACTACACTTCTGGCAGAGCTGTGGCTTTTGAACACAGAACGCTGCATTCAGCAAATGCAAAGGCAAGCCTTAGGAGTGGTGTGAGAGACACTCTTTCTTTTAGGAAAGATCTGTTTTAGGTCTGTGTTTCCTTGATGGGTCCCTTCTCAGCCCTTTACAGCTCCAGTCACACCTCCACATGGACCTAGAGATTGGGTGGCTCAGGGACCAACATTATGCCACAAAGGAAGGAGATACAGATTCCTGACCACCTGCCTTTCCAATCCCTGGAAAAATCTGAGGTTGTAATAGACAGACAGAGCAGATGTTCCTGTTCTGGGGAGGTGTATTCTACCTTGCCGCTCCTAATGACGTTTCCTCTCCCTTAGCTACATAAAATATAACTAACATATCAAGTAATATATTAATATTAATTTGCTACAAGTATAAAGTGAACTGAGTGGGAAAAACTTGAAAATGCCTCCTGCATATAGTAAAATATTCATAAAGTATGATAAAATTATTGACGCACACGTTCTGGTCATAGCTCCCTAGCCAGAGAAAATAAAAACAATACATAATACCTGTTAGTTTCATTTTTTGTTTTATTTAAATATCTGGGAAATGTCTTAGTGACATGATAAATATTGAGAGAGACATAAAACTCCAGCTATAAAATTGCCAACATATGTTGCGGGTGGTCACTAGGATAGCAAATCCTTTACTGTAACTTCAAGTTTACGATTGAAGATACATTTGTGCTCTTTCATAAAATCTAGTATTACATCTATCTAATTTTAAAGAATGCTTTAATTGGCAGAGTTATAAAAACTGGGTAGAACAAAGCTGAAACAGTTGAGGGAAGCAGAAGGACTTGAAGCTCAAGTTGCAAGGTGACCGCCTGTTGAAGCTTGGTTGTTGAGAAGATCAAGGAAAATACACCAGGTAATGAGGTGTATTTCAGAACGACTGATTCCATGGACTTGCTTACCCAAGTCACCTACCGTCTATGTGCGGCATCGTGACAGTGAGCTTGATAAGGTTTGTGTAGTCTGGGTCCTCACGGCCTGTATATCGCAACTTAGCTGAGAACGGCTCTGCCCCGACAACCCCAGGTACACGCGGCTGACAGAGACCTTGAAAAAAAATGAACACAGTTACGCTAAAAGAAGGTGATTGATAACATCGAAAGAATGTTTTTGAAAGTAGGAGCTATTATTCTTCTACGTGGTTTAAAATTCTCTGTGGAGTAGGACATGGCTGACAGTGTACAGCATGCCGTAAAAAAGCAGGAGGCCACAGGGTGAGAAGTAATCGCAGCAGACAGCTTAGTGGCCACTTGACAATTTAGGGATTATTTAAACTTTGAGAAACAAGTTACCATTCAATGTAACTCAATGTGTGCTGATTACTCTAGATCATGCTCATATTCACAAAACCATTTAAAGTCTGAACAGATAGAGTAAAAATGATTGACAGCCTGTAGGATACAAGTAAGTATAGTTAAACCAGGAAAATTTACTTTTTACTCTAGAATAATATACTTATCATTAGTTATGTTTACATGACTTATAAGTGAATACAACGAAAAATATGCTCATTTTAGGAACTAAAACTAATGTCTCCTTAAAAATCAGAGGGTAAAATGTGCACAGCAGAGTTTTCCCTCTATATGTATTTTTTACAGTGTGTGTATTATATATTATAAACCATTTTATATTCATCTCTCTTTCTTTCTTTCTCGTATCTTTCAGTGACCTTCAAGAATTTGGACATGAAACTCTTTCTCCAGCATTTCCTTTAAGAAAATAGTGGTTTTTATTTGAACGTCATGAAAGGGACCAAGATGCTAGATTATAATTTTAAAAGAACTTGGAAAAATACAATTTTTTTTCTATTTGTATAAGTCAGAGAACATACATACATACATGCAGGCCCCAGCATACAGGCTGTCTGATTTATTAGAAGTGAATCATTTTAAGGCATTATTTAAATATTTGATCCTGAATATATCATAGTGGCAGGTAGGACATATGACCTCTCTTTATGCAACAAATTTATCCTTTTGAATGCAGTACGCAAATGGATGATTTAGAAATAGAATCAGATATATACACAATCTTTTTTAAAAAAAATCTCGTGAAAAATTATTCTGCAGAGTGAAGGATGATTTATACAGTGGATTTCCTGTCTTTCCAATGTGGTCCCCAGCCACATCCTATTCTCCTCCCCAAAATGTTCTTGCTCCAACCTCAGATACAGTCTCTCTTGTAATACCAAGGTATGAATTTGCACATACCCCTCTACCTGGACTGCCTTTCCCCTCCTGTCCCCAGCAAAGTGCTACTCACCCAATGACCAGCTGAGCTTCTTGCACAGCATGAGCTCTGTTCACAGCTGACCCTTGCATATCATTCTGCCTTGTCTCCTCGCTCTTCCTCCTCTCCCTCTCGGAAGCTTCCCCGTTTCTCTGCTTGCTGTTCCCAGAATATCCCACATTCTTTCTTGCTTTTACGAGTTGTTGCTTATGCTTGTTTTCCTGTACTGTGTTCAGATTCAGCTTCAGCCTCCCTTCTTTGATGAGCCTTTCCTGACCCACTCAGGGTAGAATGAATCACTTCTACCTTGGCATTCCTGTGCCCTGTCTAGCCTAAAATGTGTTTGCATCTTCAACTGGACTAAGAATCCCTCAAAGCAGGGATCCTGTCTTCTTTATTTTATAGCCAGCGCAAAGCATTGTATCTGCCATATAATAGGTACTCAAAGGTAGCATAAATAAATGTTTTGTTTTTCTAATAAATAGGCAGAGGTTGCAGTGAGCTGAGATTGCGTCACTGCACTCCAGCCTGGCACCTGGTGACGGAGCAAGACTCTGTCTCAAAAAAATTTTTTTTAAAATTTTTTAACCACTTACAAAATATATGGAATATGTGGGACATTTGGAAGTATTAAAAACCAGAAGGTAGACATTTGTAATATTCCACAGTATTCCAGCGATCTACCCGGGAAAGTGGAAATGACTGACCTTCTTCTCTGCTTACGGTTACGATAGTGCTCATGAGCTCCAGGCCTTCATCCCCGTTGGTGTTCACAGCACGAGCTGCACACTGCACGCGGGAGCCAGGCTGAAAGTATATGGAGTCCAGCGTGACCATCTTGGATGACGTAAAAAAGGTGTCGAAGTCCACTTCTCTCATAGGGCTGGTCACACCATCAGGGCCTGTGGGTGCACTAATCAGCCACCGGTACCGGGTCAAAGTGTCATTGATGTTCTCACTTGCACAGATAGAACCTGTTTTATCATAATCTGAATATTTGGGGTTGCAAGCCTGTGGAAAACAAATGACTGTGTTAAGAACGGCGTCGAGAACAGTGTGGAACCCATTCCTCTCCAGTGCTGCCATCGACTTTTCACTGCGGCTCTCCCTGATTTCTACATGCTCTTAATGAAGCTTCCAAATTTTGATTCCCAGCTATGATAGCATTTATAAACTCTCATCTTGCATTTCAAACAGCATATTGGATGTTTCTAAGTTAGTATGTGTAAAATTGCTATTTACATCATAATCTCTCAAATCATCAGGTTTGCCAATTATCTTTATTCTCTCTCTTTTCCTCCCTCCTTCCCTCTCTTCCTTCCTGTTCTCATCTTACCCCCCTTATCCAGTGAGTCATGAACTTCACTGATTCTTCTTTTGTGATATTGCTTAAGTGGATGCCTTTCTTTCCATTCCCAGCAGCACCTCTCTGTCTAATTCAGTGTCTTTTCTTCCAGTCCATTGACACACAACTGCCCTGTTAATCTGCCAGCTTAACCCCTCTGATCATTCTTCTGTGTGAGAACTCCTTGCTACACAACAAATGCAGTCTAAATTTCTAAATATGACATTTAAAACTCCCTATAACTTGACAGCAAATTATTATCTCTGCCATGTTGACTCAATAAACATTTATTGTGTACCTTTTATATATAATTGATTATAGAAGTGCTGCTGTGATATAAAAATAAGTAAGTCGGGGAGGGGACTCAAGATGGCGCTGTGAGAACAACCCAGGATTGGAGCCCGCGTTGAATTCGCAAACGGTGAGTCAGTGCTGCATTTCCAGACTGATCTTTGTTGCCCACAGAACGGGGAAACTCCCAAGTATAAAAAGACACGGGACGCCAGGCAGTAGGTCTGCCTGGCGAAGCCGGCAGCCGGGGCGGCGGCGGCCGGCCCTACCCAGCAATCCCCACAGGGTGCGCTTGTCCGGGTGCCTTGTTGAACCGGCAACCTGAGACTTGAGAGGGCTGGACTTGAGACTGAACGAGACTTTCACAGTAGCCCAGCCCAGGGGATTGCAGGGACAGATCATTTGGGATACCCAGTGGGACGAACAAAACCGCGATTTCAAACTATCCCGGGAAGATGGTCCGAGACGCTCTGTGGGGGAGGGGCGTCCACCACTACGGAGGCAACCTGCCCCAACTGATATACACGCCCACTGCTGACGCAGCCAGCCGTTGCCGAGGCAACCCGCCCCAACTGAGATACACGCCCACTGCTGACGCAGCCAGCCGTTGCCGAGGCAACACGCTACAACGAAGAGACTCCGCCGCAGGGCGTGGCGGAGACCACAGCAGAGCCGGCAGGAACAGCGGGAATCACACAACAGCAGGGCGGAGCCTCGGCAGCCAAACAGTGGCTAGTCTGCCTTTGAGCTGGGCAGGACACCTGATCGGACATCCAAAAATAAAGCCCAAACCCCTCAACACAGAGCATTAGTGAAAAAAAAAGGGTTGTTCAATGAGCTGTGTTGCAGCAGAATCAAACATAGCAGCCTAACAGCCCTGAATGAACAACAGAGTGCATAGCTCAGCAATTAAACCCCTATAAAGTACAAACTGTCTCCTCAAGCAGCTCCCTGACCCCTCTATATCCAAAAGACTGTCATTAGGCAGGCATCATCCTGGGACAAAGAGAGCAGAAAAAGAAACTGGTAGCATCCCTCGCTGTGCCACGGCTACTAGAGGTGCACCCCAGACAAGCAGGGTCTGGAGCGGACCTCAACAGTCATACAGCGAAGGGGCTAGACTGGTAGAAGGAAAACCAAGCAACAGAAATACTTCATCATCAACATTCTGGGTGTCCACTCAGAGACCCAAACGAAAAGTCAGCAACTACGCAGACGACCAGCGGACAAATCCACAAAGATGGGAAGAAACCAGCGCAAAAAGGAGGAAAACACCCGAAACCAGAACACATCGCCTCCTAGAAAGGACCAAGACTCCTCACCAGCAAGGGAACAAAGCTGGACGGAGAATGACTGTGACGAAATGACGGAATTAGACTTCAGAAGATGGATAATGAGAAACTTTTGTGAGCTAAAAGATCATGTATTAAATCAATGCAAAGAAACTAAGAACCTTGAAAAAAGATTTGAAAAAAGATTCGAGGAAATGATAACAAGAATGGATACCTTAGAGAGGAATATGAATGAATTAAAGGAGCTGAAAAACACAATACGAGAACTTCGCGAAGGAAACGCAAGTTTCAATAGCCGAATTGACCAAGCAGAAGAAAGAATATCTGAAGTCGAAGACCAACTCAATGAAATAAAACGAGAAACCAAAATCAGAGAAAAAAGCGCAAAAAGGAATGAACAAAGTCTCCAAGAAATGTGGGACTATGTGAAAAGACCTAACCTACGTTTGATAGGTGTACCAGAAGGGGACGAAGAGAATGAATCCAAGCTGGAAAATACTCTTCAGGACATCACCCAGGAAAATTTCCCCCACCTAGCAAGACAAGCCAACACTCAATTGCAGGAAATACAGAGAACACCACAAAGATATTCCGCAAGAAGAGCAACCCCAAGGCACATAATTGTCAGATTCAACAGGGTTGAAATAAAGGAGAGAATACTAAGGGCAGCCAGAGAGAAAGGTCGGGTCACCCACAAAGGGAAGCCCATCAGACTCACAGCAGATCTCTCAGCAGAAACACTACAAGCCAGAAGAGAGTGGGGGCCAATATTCAACATTCTTAAAGAAAAGAACTTTCAACCCAGAATTTCATATCCAGCCAAACTGAGCTTCAGAAGTGAAGGAAGAATAAAATCCTTTGCGAACAAGCAAGTACTCAGAGATTTTGTCACCACCAGGCCTGCTTTACAAGAGCTCCTAAAAGAGGCACTACACATAGAAAGCATCAATCAGTACCAGCCATTCCAAAATCACACTGAATGCTAAAGAGCTTCAACATAATGAAGAATCTACAACAACTAACAGGCAAAACAGCCACTTAGAATCAAAATGGCAGTATCAAATTCACACATAACAATATTAACCCTAAATGTAAATGGACTAAATGCACCAATCAAAAGACACAGACTGGCAAATTGGATAAAAATCCAAAACCCATCAGTGTGCTGTATCCAGGAAACCCATCTCACATGCAAGGATACACAAAGGCTCAAAATAAAGGGATGGAGGAAGATTTACCAAGCTAATGGAAAGCAAAAAGAAGCAGGAGTTGCAATTCTCATCTCTGATAAAATAGACTTTAAAGCAACAAAGATCAAAAGAGACAAAGAAGGCCATTACATAATGGTAAAAGGATCGATACAACAAGAAGAGCTAACGATCCTAAACATATATGGACCCAACACAGGAGCACCCAGATACATAAGGCAAGTTCTTAATGACTTACAGAAGGACTTAGACTCCCACACAATAATAGTGGGAGACTTTAACACTCCACTGTCAATACTAGACAGATCAACCAGACAGAAAATCAACAAGGATACCCAGGGCTTGAACTCAGACCTGGAGCAAGCAAACCTGGTGGACATTTACAGAACTCTCCACCCCAAATCCACAGAATACACATTCTTCTCAGCACCACATCACACCTACTGTAAAATTGACCACATAATTGGAAGTAAAGCACTGCTCAACAAATGCAAAACAACTGAAATCATAACAAACAGCCTCTCAGACCATAGTGCAATCAAGTTAGAACTCAGAATTCAGAAACCGACCCAGAACCGCACAGCTTCATGGAAACTGAACAACTGGCTCTTGAACGTTGACTGGGTAAACAACGAAATGAAGGCAGAAATAAAGAAGTTCTTCGAAACCAATGAGAACGAAGACACAACATGCCAGAACCTCTGGGACACATTTAAAGCAGTCTCTAGAGGAAAGTATATAGCAATAAGTGCCCATATGAGGAGAATGGAGAGATCCAAAATTGACACCCTATCGTCAAAATTGAAAGAGCTAGAGGAGCAAGATCAAAAAAACTCAAAACCCAGCAGAAGACAAGAAATTACCAAGATCAGAGCTGAGCTGAAGGAGATTGAGACACGAAAAACCCTTCAAAAAATCAATAAATCCAAGAGCTGGTTTTTTGAAAAGATCAACAAAATAGACAGACCACTAGCCAGATTGATTAAAAATAAAAGAGAGAACAACCAAATAGATGCAATAAAAAATGATAAAGGGGAAATCACCACAGATTCCACAGAAATTCAAACCATCATCAGAGAATATTACAAACAACTCTATGCACATAAACTAGTAAACCTGGAAGAAATGGATAAATTCCTGGACTCCTGTGTCCTCCCAAGCCTAAACCAGGAGGAAGCTGAAACTATGAATAGACCAATAACAAGGTCTGAAGTTGAGGCAGCAATTAAGAGCCTACCTCACAAAAAAAGCCCAGGTCCAGATGGGTTCACAGCCGAATTCTACCAGACACACAAGGAGGAGCTGGTACCATTCCTTCTAAAACTATTTCAAACAATCCAAAAAGAGGGAATCCTTCCCAAATCATTTTATGAGACCAACATCATCCTGATACCAAAACCCGGCAGAGACCCAACGAGAAAAGAAAACTTCAGGCCAATATCCATGATGAACATAGATGCAAAAATCTTCAATAAAATATTGGCAAGCCGATTGCAACAGCAAATCAAAAAACTTATTCATCATGATCAAGTAGGATTCATCCCAGGGATGCAAGGCTGGTTCAACATACGCAAGTCTATCAACGTAATTCACCACATAAACAGAACCAAAAACAAAAACCACATGATTATCTCAATTGACACAGAGAAGGCATTTGACAAAATTCAACAGCCCTTTATGCTAAAAACCCTCAATAAACTCGGTATCGATGGAACGTATCTCAAAGTAATAAAAGCTATTTATGACAAACCAACAGCCAATATCATACTGAATGGGCAAAAACTGGAAGCATTCCCTTTGAAATCTGGTACTAGACAAGGATGCCCTCTCTCACCACTCCTATTCAATATAGTACTGGAAGTTCTAGCCAGAGCAATCAGGCAAGAAAAAGAAATAAAGGGTATTCAAATAGGAAAGGTGGAAGCCAAATTGTCTCTATTTGCAGACGACATGATAGTATACCTGGAAGACCCCATCGCCTCAGCCCAAAAACTCCTGAAACTGATAAACAACTTCAGCAAAGTCTCAGGATATAAAATCAATGTGCAAAAATCACAAGCATTCGTCTACACCAATAACAGACTTAAAGAAAGCCAAATCAAGAGCGAACTGCCATTCGCAATTGCTACAAAAAGAATAAAATACCTTGGAATACAACTCACAAGGAACGTAAGGGACCTCTTCAAGGAGAACTACAAACCACTGCTCAACGAAATCAGAGAGGACACAAACAGATGGAGAAACATTCCATGTTCATGGTTAGGAAGAATTAATATCGTGAAAATGGCTATACTGCCCAAAGTAATTTACAGAATCAACGCTATCCCCATCAAGCTACCATTGACTTTCTTCACAGAACTGGAAAAAACCACCATGAACTTCATATGGAACCAAAAGAGAGCCCGCATAGCCAAGTCAATTCTAAGCAAAAAGAACACAGCGGGGGGCATCACACTACCGGATTTCAAACTATACTACAAGGCTACAGTAATCAAAACAGCATGGTACTGGTACCAAAACAGAGATATAGACCAATGGAACAAAACAGAGGCACCGGAGGCAACACAACATACATACAACTATACAATCTTTGATAAACCTGACAAAAACAAGCAATGGGGCAAGGATTCCATGTTTAACAAATGGTGTTGGGAAAACTGGCTAGCCATGTGCAGAAAGCAGAAACTGGACCCCTTCCTGACACCTTACACTAAAATTAACTCCAGATGGATTAAAGACTTAGACATAAGACCTGGCACCATAAAAACCCTAGAAGGAAATCTAGGCAAAACTATCCAGGACATAGGAGTAGGCAAGGACTTCATGAACAAAACACCAAGAGCATTGGCAACAAAAGCCAAAATAGACAAATGGGACCTAATGAAACTCCACAGCTTCTGCACGGCAAAAGAAACAGTCACTAGAGTGGATCGGCAACCAACAGAATGGGAAAAAATTTTCGCAGTCTACCCATCTGACAAAGGGCTGATATCCAGAATTTACAAACAACTCAAGCAGATTTACAGGAAAAAAACAAACAAGCCCATTCAAAAGTGGGCAAAGGATATGAACAGATACTTTATGAAAGAAGACATATATGAGGCCAACAATCATATGAAAAAATGCTCATCGTCACTGGTCATCAGAGAGATGCAAATCAAAACCACATTGAGATACCATCTCACGCCAGTTAGAATGGCGATCATTAAAAAATCTGGAGACAACAGATGCTGGAGAGGATGTGGAGAAAAAGGAACACTTTTACACTGTTGGTGGGAGTGTAAATTAGTTCAACCATTGTGGAAGACAGTGTGGCGATTCCTCAAGGCCTTAGAAATAGAAATTCCATTTGACCCAGCAATCCCATTACTGGGTATATATCCAAAAGACTATAAATCGTTCTACTATAAGGACACATGTACACGAATGTTCATTGCAGCACTGTTTACAATAGCAAAGACATGGAATCAACCCAAATGCCCATTGATAATAGACTGGATTGGAAAAATGTGGCACATATACACCATGGAATATTATGCAGCAATCAGAAATGATGAGTTCGTGTCGTTTGTAGGGACATGGATGAATCTGGAAAACATCATCCTCAGCAAACTGACACAAGAACAGAAAATGAAACACCACATATTCTCACTCATAGGTGGGTGATGAAAAATGAGAACACATGGACACAGAAAGGGGAGTACTAAACACTGGGGTCTATTGGGGGGAAAAGGGGAGGGCCCGTGGGAGGGGGAGGTGGGGAGGGATAGCCTGGGGAGAAATGCCAAATGTGGGTGAAGGGGAGAAGAAAAGCAAAGCACACTGCCATGTGTGTACCTACGCAACTGTCTTGCATGCTCTGCTCATGTACCCCAAAACCTATAATCCAATAAAAAATTAAAAAAAAAAATAAGTAAGTCATATTTTTAGCTCACAAGGGGCTTGCAATTTAGAGTCAAGAGAAGGCAAATTTTAAAAGTAGTAATAATCTGCTATTTCTTATGCTGTTTTTTCTAGCTGTAGCTCATATTATAATCCCTTCTTCCTAGAATGACCTTCCCTTATCAGACTTGCATTCTAAACTATCAAAATTCCACCTGACCATCCCAAACCTCCCCTCATATATGGAGCTTCAGCTCTAACTTGTAATTTGTATCATTCTGTGACAGTGGTCCATCTTGCCTTATCTTAGATTTACCAATTTCCATATTCTTTTCTTCATTTCTAAATATCTTGAATGCATACTTCAAATCTTATTTATTTTTCTGTTGGTAACAGACTGAGATAACACTCTTATGTACACATTAGTTAACGAACCTTTGCTGGGTGAATAAAGGAAAACAGGACCTTTCCTTGATTCATGTTATATTTGCAAAGTTCAATGGTTAAACCATGGAGTATTTTTCTACTTTCATTTCTACATAACAAAGCCAATGCTACCTTGATTACAGTTTGTAATTATTTAAAATAATTATCTTACAATTTTCCTCAATTTTGTGAATCTCCTACTCACTGTGACACAGATGACAGGATAGCCAGACACGGGTCCAGCACTCTCCTTAGCTTTGGAAGTGTCATCATACATCAGCAGGGACACAATTTGAGGGACAGAAGGGAAAGTGACATCTGCCATGCTGATCGTTTCTTCTATATACACAATGGCTTTAGTCACCTAGAAGAAAAAGATAACTATCACTGATTAGTGAAATATTAAACTTTTTATGCTTCTATGATACAGGACGATATTCACGATACCTGGCAAACCCATGGCCTCATTATGATGCAAATTGTCATGCTCAGAGCCCCTGGAGAGCAATGGGCCCTAAATGGCCTGCTGCACGTGACCTTGGCACCTTGTTCACAACTTTTGGTTCTAAGGAGGGCAGCTGACCTGGGGCAGTCAGTCCAAAGGTTGGCCGGCAGCCCACGAGGTGTTCAGGCTCTACTTTTTTTTTTCTCCATTGTGATGACATAGCTAAATCTGTTTTGGGGTTGTGAAGGGAAGTTTTATGAAGAAGTCAATTCATTGACGGTGGGAGGAAAGCTGGAGGACATTCTGAGGGAAGGAAGATTACAGAGGTCATGGGATAGTGAGAGCCTGGATGAAACAGATGCCAGGCATAAGGAACTCTTTAAAGCGGCTGAGGGCAAAAGGCACCGCCTTAAACAGAGGCAGGGAGAATTTGAGTTCCAGACAGAAGAGGAATTTATGAACATCTGCTTCTGGGCAGGGTGACAGGAGAGCACCTTGCTGTGAACCTGCCCTGGCTCCCAGTAACATTCCAGCATCTAACTACATATCGTAGTTCCCTGAACGATCTTTACATGTATATTCTTAAAAGAAGCTTTCATCACTGGAAGTAATTTGAGTGAATCTTTATTCTTTTCACCCAAAAGAATTTCATATGCTACTCCATAAAAATAATAAAAGATTCATCTTATGTGATGAAGACATAAAACTATATTTGATAAAGATTGCCCAAACTTGAATTTTAAATGACTTGCTAAAAAGCAAGGCACTGTTGCAGAAAAGCCGTCAAGCAGTAAAGATTACAAAACAGTAAAAATATGTAAGGAAAAAACTTTCCCAGCTGGAACTCGTAGTAAAGTGAAACAATTAAAAAACGTAATACAGTACATGTAAGCAAAGATATAAAAAATTAATATATTCCAAAACCAGATGTAGTTTTCAAAATTATTTCCAGTGTAAAGGTCAACATTCTGTGGAATTATGTTGATTTTGAGGAAAATTCTGGTTAATGAGACAATATAAATTAAATAAGTATGGACAATAAGATTTAGGACGGCAACATTTTGACCATGAGGCTCTGGACATCCAATTCTGATAAAGCCAGGAGAAACAGATCTTGATCTGGAGGGTTAGCAAACTGCTTTGTGGGTTCAAATCTATGTTTTACAAGTTGTGGCACTGAATTAATAGTTCCCTCGTTACTCTGAGATGCTGCTTTCTCTCTGATGATTGATCCTAAGGTCAATCAATCATACTGACTGACAGGGGAAGGGCAGTGCACTGCTTTCGGGCTCAGTGACTTCCATCTTTGAGTTTCCACAAACATGATTTTTCAAAGAAAAGGATAGGAATTTCTTGACTACGATCTAATCAGAACAAAATATATTAGGTGGTAAAAAGAGATTATGCATATCTCTTTCATGTAAGGCTTGTACATACTCGCCTCATGTTTATGGTACACCATGTGATTGCTTTTATGCATTTTCTCTGATGAAGTGCTGGCCATGAATTTACGTCCACATTACATTACTTACCTGCGTCTCTGCTATCATATTTTCATCAGGCTTTAGGTGAACAGTGAAGGCCTCTCTCATCTCTCTCACCTCATCAAAGATAACTTCGATTTCAACCATGTGCTGGGTTTCTCCTTCCTTAAACTCAATTTCTACAAATGCAAAAATCACAGATTTCAATTGTTTGCATATGAATATGAGAAGTTTTCTATCAAGCTTTTTAAAACTGTGACCTACAATGAGAAATACGTTTTTCACTGTGGTTCAGTATATTTGGGTGTGTGTGCAAAATGAAATCAAATGTTTAACGAACACCATCTATTTTTACTCATTTTACTCTAATATTTTCTTTTTTTCCCAAGACTTTAATTTCATTTTTATTTTTTATTTCCATAGTGTTTTGGGGAATCAGGTGGTGTTTTGTTGCATGAATACATTCTTCGGTGGTGATTTTTGAGATTTTGTTTCACCCATCACCTGAGCAGCACACACTGTGCTGGATTTGTAGTCTTGTATCCGTCACTTCCCTCCCACACTTTCCCCAGAGTCCGCAAAGACCACTGTATCATTGTTATGCCTTTGCGTCCTCATAGCTTAGCTCCCACTTATGAGTGAGAATATACAATGTTTGGTTTTCCTTTCCTGAGTTACTTCACTTAGAATAATGGTCTCCAGTTCCATTGAGGTGGCTACGAATGCCGATTTTATCTGAAGGAAAATTTTTTTTTTTATTTTTAATTTTTTATTTTTTTTTATTGCATTTTAGGTTTTGGGGTACATGTGTCGAGCATGCAATACAGTTGCATAGGTACACACATGGCAGTGTGTTTTGTTTGCTTTTTCCCCTTCACCCAATTTTAATAATAAGACATTGGTTTCTTGGCCCATAGTTTGAAAAGATGCTGAATTACAGTAGGCACAATCAGTAGTTCTAATATTGGGACATAATCTAAAAAATCAATCTCTTATTCTCCAGAATTTCTAAACCAATAGGACTCAAGATAAATGAATGTGATCATAGGTATAATAGAGTGTGAATGGGATTTACATTATATATATATATGGATATATAATTGTTGAGTTTTTTTTTTATATAACATCACATTATATTTAAAAAGACTTCTTTTTGGGCTAACATCCAGAATCTGCAAAGAATTAAAACAGATTTACAAGAATAAAACAAAAAGGGCTTCTGTCGTGAGTGGCACACATAGAGCGACTCGATTGCTCTTCGTGGGGAATCCACATGAAGAGATTTCAGAAGCATAATTTTTTGGTATTTGGGCAGCTGGTGATCATTGTTCCTGGCACCCTCTAAAAGAAAAAAAAAGAAAGAAACAAACAAACCCATTCAAAAGTGGGCAAAGGAAATGAATAGACATTTTTTAAAAGAAGACATTTATGAGGTCAAAAAACAGGAAAAAATGCTAATCATCACTGGTCATTAGAGAAATGCGAATCAAAACAAGTCAAATACTGCTTGTTCTCACTTGTAAGTGATAGTCAAATAATGCGTACACATGGACATCAGGTGTGGAATGATTAACACTGAAGACTTCCGAGGCTGGGAGAGTGTAAGGGGCCGGGTATTGAGAAATTACTTAATGAGTACAATGTACATTATTTGGGTGATGGATATACTAAAAGACTAGACTTCACCACTACACAATATAACAATGTAGCAAAATTGCACTTGTACCCCTTAAACTTATACCCACCCAAAAGAGTGTTCTATTTTTATTTTAATTGGATGTTCCCCTTCTTTTACTTAAGGGCACTGGCACTAGCCCACAGAGTTGGCATGACCCATCAGGAGACAGGTGCTGGGAGCCCCGTACCTTCTGACACAGGGTGGTAGTCTTCTCCAGAGGTGGCGGAACCATCCTTGGTGTGGACTCTCACGATGGAAACCTTTGAAGTGTCTCCTTGGCGAATCACTGGAATTCTTATAACCACTGACTCTCCAGGTTCTTTGGGTTCAGTGACACTAAATTTGGTTTCTCCAAATTTAATAACAGTCTCTAAAATTGTGGGAAACACAGACAAATGAAACTGTTAGTAAAGGGAATGCTTCCCCTCATTTCTAATGTTTATTTCCATGTGGGAGGGGCTTAGTGACTATTCCATCCCTGGCTTCTCTCTGTCCCTCACTCAAAATTAGTGGTGCGAGAACGATCCAAGATGGCCGATCGCTAACATCCCGGGATTGCAGCTCTCAGGGAAGGCGCAGAGAACTAGAGGACGCCACACTTTCAGACAAAGTCTGGTCGCTCACGGAGCAGAAGATCCCCCAGTGGTGGAAACACACGAGTCGCCAGCGCGACTCTCGTGGTCGGTGCAGCGGTTCCGCCGGCACCTCTACGCGGCAGCGCTTGGCGCAGAGTAAACGGGACCGGTTCCCCTTCTGACCGAGGTTTGGAGCCGGGGAAGGCAGAGTCGCCTACTACAGAAACAAGAAGGAAGCCAGACAGGAGAATCCTGGGCAGAAAAGCACCATCAGTTTTAACTCCGCTGCTCT
Source organism: Callithrix jacchus (assembly GCF_049354715.1). NCBI lineage: Eukaryota > Metazoa > Chordata > Mammalia > Primates > Cebidae > Callithrix > Callithrix jacchus. The sequence goes on along the minus strand of NC_133506.1, from coordinate 158,090,766 downwards.
GGCCCTGGGAACTAACAACCTGGACGTCCACTCAAGAGACCTAATCTGAAAGTTGGTAATTTCAAAGACGACAGGAGGATAAATTTACAATGACGGGAAGAAACAAGCGTAAAAAAGCTGAGAATACTCAAAGTCAGAACGCCTCTCCCTCTAAAGATGATCGCAGTTCCACATCAACAATGGAACAAGGCTTGATGGAGAACGAGCGCCTCCTGATGACAGAATCACTCTTCAAGGAATGGATAATAACAAACTTCGGTGAGTTAAAAGAACATGTTGTAGCCCAACGTAAAGAAACTAGGAACTTTGAAAAAAGGTTTGATGAAATCCTATTGAGAATAGACAACTTAGAGAGGAGTATGAGTGAATTAATGGAACTGAAGAATACAATACAGGAACTCCGAGAAGTATGCACAGGTTTAAACACTCGAATTGTTCAAGCAGAAGAAGGGATATCAGAGGTCAAAGTCCAACTTAATGAGAGAAAACGTGAAGAAAAGATTAGAGAAAAAAGGATAAAAAGGAACGAGCAAAGTCTCCAAGAAATGTGGGACTATGTGAAAAGACCAAATTTACGTTTGATAGGTGTACCTGAATGCGACGGAGAGAATGACTCCAAGCTGGAAAATACCCTTCAGGATATTATTCAGGAAAATTTTCCTAAACTAGAAAAGCAGGTCAACATTCAACCCCAGGTAATACAGAGAACACCACAAAGATATTCCTCAAGAAGAGCAACCCCAAGGCACATAATCGTTAGATTCACCAGGGTTGAAACGAAGGAGATGATACTAAGGGCAGCCAGAGAGAAAGGTCAGATTACCCACAAAGGCAAGCCTATCAGACTTATAGCAGATCTCTCAGCAGAAACTCTACAGGCCAGAAGAGAGTGGGGGCCAATATTCAACATCCTCAAAGAACAGAACCTTCAGCCCAGAATTTCATATCCAGCCAAACTAAGCTTCACAACTGAAGGAAAAATAAAATCTTTTATGAACAAGCAAGAACTCAGAGATTTTATTACCACCAGGCCTGCTTTACAAGAGCTTCTGAAAGAAGCATTACACACAGAAAGAAACAACCAGTATTAGCCTTTCTAAAAATACACCAAAAAGTAAAGAGCACCAACATAAAGAAGAATTTACACGAACAAATGGATAAAACAGCCAGTCAACATCAAATGGCAGTAACCCTAAATTTAAATTGACTGAATTCCCAATCAAAAGACACAGCCAAAACCCAACGGCATGTTACATCCAGACCTGTTTCACATGCAAGGATACACAAAGACTCAAAACAAAGGGATGGAGAAAGATTTACCAACCAAATGGAGAGCAAAAATAAATAATAAATAAATAAAAAGCAGGAGTTGCAATTCTTGCATCGGATAAAATAGATTTTAAAGCAACAAAGATATAGTGGTAAAAGGATCAATGCAACAACAAGAGCTAACGATCCTAATACCCAGATAGGAGACTTAGATTCAATGAGACAAAAAATTAATAAGGATATCAAGGACTCGAACTCAGATCCAGAACAAGTAAGCTTAATAAATATTTATAGAGCTCTCCACTTCAAATACACAAAATATACATTCTTGTCAATACCACATCACACCTACCCATTAGTTTAAATGAAACATTGATTAGCCATTATTAATACCCAATTTTTTTCAAAATAAAGCAATATTTCCATTTACTCTCCCTCTTTCTCTTCCTCTTTCTTCCTCTCCTTTACTTATTTATTTTTTTTTCTTTCCTTCTCTCAAAAAAAAGAAATCAACTTGTAAACCTCTAGATCCAGGTCGGCAATGTGTCTTTCATTGCTTGATTTCCTTTCTTCCCTTACCTCCCTCCCTCCCTCCCTCCCTCCCCGCTTCCTCCCTTCCTTCCTTCCTTCATCCCTTCCTTCCTCCCTACCGTCCTTATTCCCTTCCTTTCTGCCTTCCTCCCCCCCCCAAAAAAAAAAAATTAGTGGTGCGTGTGGAAGGAAAAGCAGGCATGTGCTGTCCCGCTCCTTCCCAGGATTTAACCAGCCCCCAGTGAGCATGTGCTCCCAGCTGTCTATATGTGCCATAAATTACATGTGAGCAGGTCACTGAAGGTGGATGGGGAAGGAGGAAATGGCTAATACCCTGTACTTGAGGGTGTGTACAGAGGAGAGGGCAGCTATGGATGTTTGGTATTCAGCGTTTGGATATAAGCCATATTCTCCAAAATTAATTTTATCAGTTTTAATGGTTTATTTTGTTTCTCATTTGTTTGTCTTTTTTCTATTTCTCAATTGCCTAAGAACCCTGGTCAGAAAGCGGGGGAGGTGGGGAGATTTTTCTGAGCCACTTAAAACCTTGACTTGGATGGATTTTAGTTCCCAATTTACAGTTGAACACACACAAAAAGTGACTTCTTACTATCAGCATCATCTCGGATCCTTATGAGAGTTTCGTTTTGGTCACCAACTGCAGCCCCAAAGGGAGAGTTGCTCTGTGGAGTGCCGAGTACCAGGCGGAGTTCCTCGACCTCCTCATAGAGCCTGTCATCCATCAGCTCAAGGATGCAAGGCTTTTCCGTCTCACCTGGAACAATAATGTCAGCAGGTTAATCATGTCCCATAGGAATATATCTACAACTAGGAATGTGAGCACCATAGGGGCAAGAATGTTGACTTTGAACTGCTCTCTATCAGTTCAATACATAGTGTGTGTTATATAATAAGCTTTCAATCGATGCATGTTGAATAAGTGAGTAAATATTTAAGTATATGCAATGATCAGTTCTTATTTGTATGGGGAATTTCTTTAATTTCTGTCTTTAAGCTCTGCCACACATCTTAGAAAACCAGGGGAAAAGTGCAAATGCCGATTTTGTTGATGAATTTCTAGCATTCCATTAAAATAGCGAGATTAGCAGCCTTGAACTTGTTGGTCTTTGTTAATTTGAACTCAACACTAGTTTCTAGTATTAGCAGCTTTGGACTTACTAAACAAATCATTGAGCCAAGTTGAATTCCCAGCACTGTAAAATCTGTACATTTGATATGCTCTTGTCCACTGAATGAATAAGTTTTAAATTAACCATATATCACATCACTGGAAATCAATAAGTTAATGCAGATACCATAAAGGGCATTCATTCAACTTGTTAAAAATCGATATCACTTTCCTTATTTAGTGCACATAAAACCATGCCATAAGCCTGTTCATATCAAAGAAGTTGTATTTCCCTGACATATATTTCTGAGTAAAAATGTGGCTGCTTCAAATTTCTCAAAGAAATTTCAAGTGAAGCTTACCAGGGAGGAATGTAATGATGGAGATATCAGTGTTTGGGCGTTCTTCAAAGTCCATCATCACCTGTGCAGACCCCTGCCGGGTGTAGCATCTCACTGAAGATCTGTACTGGACATCCCCACTCCTGTGGATCATTGTGACTATCTGCCCATCACTTTCACTGCCAGTATATGTTCGTTCTTTGAACTGCATCTTCGGCACTGCAAAAACAAACAAGAGATCGAAGTGAACAGAAATTTCCTTGTGGAAAATGGCATTTCAGAAGACGTGGTTTGGTGGAAAGAATAATGAAAAGTGAGTGAGAAGAACTGGATTCTGTCTCCGTTCAGTCACTTGCCAGTGTTTTGCCTTGAGCCAATGACTTAAGAGTTACCTCCGACATTTCGCTCTGCCTGTTTGGTAAAGTAAGGCTATACAATGAAATGCTAACAAGCGGATAAAACCACAAACCTTAAGATACTTGAATCTATATGTTTCCTAGTCATGAGCCTTTCAGAATTTCTTGACATGAAGAACACGAAATATTGTGCACATAATTATAAGCATAGTTTACTCGGCTCATGTTGGGAAAGTTGACACTGTGTGTGTGTGTGTGTGTGTGTGTGTGACAGAGTGAGAGACAGAGAGAGATTTTTTAGGTGACACCTATGCTAGGTCAATGATTTATAGAGATCATTGACAATAGGTGAGACTCCCCCAAACACTGTTGGAATCATCACGATTGAAGAGTGTTCAGAATTCCCTTGTGATGACGTGTCAGAGAGCTCTGCCATGTGTCCAGCAAAGGTTGTCCTAGAACAGCATTTTTGGCACATTATTAGAGAAATGTTACTAGTGTGGAGGGGAAGGAGATGAAAGAAAGTGTCTTGTGCTGGGAAGTGGAGAAAGATCATTGACACTCAAGGGTCTGTGCACTTCCACATGGTTCCACCCATCTGTGGTGAGGAGAATTCTTGAGGTACAGCAAGATACTGATGACAACATCACTTTTTTTTTCTTAAAAGTTTGAGAGGAAGAATAGAAGTTTTATTCTGAGACTGTCTAATTCTGTCAAAATCATCAGGAAGAGAAAGGTGTGGTCAGGTAGGGTATTTGAATGAGTTGGACTGTGTCCTCCTCAAATTCATATGGTGAAATCCCCACCCCCAATACCTGAGGATGTGATCTTATTGGTAAGTTGGGTCTTGGCAGAAGTAATTAAGTTAAAATGAGGTCATTAGGATAGGCTCTAATCCAATATGACTGATGTCCTCATGAAAAGGGGAAAAATTAGACAGAGACACATACAGGGCACATGGTGTGAAGAGACATGGGGACAAGATGGCCGTCTTCAAGCAAAGAAGAGAGACCTGGAACATCCTTCCCTGATGGCCTTCAGAAGGAAGCCTGGCAACACCTTAATTTTGGACTTCGAGCCAACAACTATGAGATAATAAATTTCTGTTTTTTAAGTCACCCGACAGTAGACTTTGTTACGGAAGCTCTAGCAAACAAATATATATATATATATATATATATATAGTTTATCATCTTGCTTATCACATATATATAAACCTTAGCTTGTCATTTCACTTATCATTGTGAAATTAATAAACACTCACAATCAGAGACAGAGTCATTTATGGACACTGTGGCTTTGCTGGGCTCGCCAAGGGCTGCGTTCATAGGCATACGAAGCACCAGTTCAAATTTCTCAATTCCCTCCAGCACTGGTTGTCCTAGATCATCCAGAATGACAACACGAATGGGCTGCATGTTGACTCCAGGTGCAAAATCTAAATTACGACTGATGCCCACATAGTCTGTTCCAGCTATGACAGTAACAAAAAAATATTCAGTTGGGGACTAATTAAATAGCAAAAAATTATTAGACATACATTGTGTAATTATATTTTTTTTAAAAATAGAGATCAGCATAACCCTACAGAAAAATACATTTAATAAAATGCAAAAGATTAGTTGCTACATAGCTACATTGGTGGTATAGCAAAGATCAGCTGCTGAACTTTATCTATGTTTCATGGTTAGACTTTGGATTAGTTATAGTTCCTCTGTGTTATAGTTCTTCTAACTTTAGTTTGAAAATTCTCTAATAAGGGTAATAAAAATCAGGCTTGGAAAAATCGGCATATCAGTCAAATATATGATCCTCATAAATTACATATGAAATATAGACATTTAGAATTTTGTTAACATTAATTAAGTATTTATATATCTTTCCTGGAGCTACCATAGGACATCCTATTAGGTATACGGTTGCCTGGTAAAGCAACACATTTACGGTACCAGCTCTGCCCTCACGCCACCCACCCTTGTCCCAGGCAGAGAGAGGCTTCTACTCTCAGGGGTATATTTGATCTTTAATTTAATATTTTTCAGATAAAGGGAGCTACCTGCAGTGTCGATACCTCCATTTATATCTAAAGTAGTTAAAAACAAAACTGTCTTAATCTGTAGCTACTACCTCCACAAAGACTGACAGTGGTGGGCAACAGCCGAATAATGCTGCTTCTTTCTCTGTTTTTATAGCTTCTGCTCTTCTGACTCTCGTTCTGTATCCACTTTGCCTCTGAATGTGCAACTTTGCTTGAGTATCTCTGTCTTTAATTCATTTTGTAGAAAGTCCGTGTCTCCTTGTGGTCCTTTTTACACTTTTTCTTTTCCTCTGCTTCTTCCCCTTTGCTCTTATTTCTCTCTCTCTCCCCCCCCCCATCCCTGATTTGAATCCTTCTCTTAAAAATGACTAATTTAGTTAAACAAATGTTTACTGGGCACCTGCTACATGCAAAGCACCACACTGCTTCCACTACATTAAAAAAGTTAAAACCTGAGAGTGACTTTTAAAATGGTATAACCTGTGTTGCTTTGTGTGATGAATGTACGATGTGTGTATGACATGCCTGTGTGTTCTCACGTGTGTGTACTTGAGAAAGTTTGTATTGTTGGTCATTTAGGAAAAAAAAAAAAGGAAATTTTGAATTCTATCCTTGCTGTAAACTTTATAATCAACTTTTTGGAGATGTAGATTCTGGAATAAAAGATGTGCTAGTTAGTACATTTTTTATAATGAAGTATGGAAAAAACCTTTTGGATCTGAAGTATTTATAGGGACACATGGTTAAAATAAGGAGACAGCCAACTGAAGACACATGCCTGCATAATACTTAAATGTCATAGGTTTCTGTGGGGACAGATTATGTGCAGCAAGATGATTTTCCTGCACAGAAAGCCACAACATTCAACAATATTAGATTTTCTGAGAGTAGAAAACCACTTCATGGAAACATAGGCCTTAGTATATAGATCCTTTGAGTCTTGTGTTTGCAACCTAGCTTCAGTTTCACGGCGCTTAAATGTGCTTTCCCAAAGTAGTAAATAAAGCCTACATTTACCTCCTAGAGTAATAACTTCAGCAAAAACAATACACTCAGCCAAACTGCTTTAATAGAAGTGAAGTATTTCAGCTTTAAATGAATTTGTGCCATGGTCACTGAAAACTGCAGAACAACGGAAAGAACCAGCAGGAAACTGCTCACCCTCTGCAGAGGGAGGATCTGTTTTCCGAGATCTCACTGTGACACTAGAGGACGTGGACAGGTCCGTGCCCGTTCTCCACACCCGCACGTCCACGGAACCGGCGTTCTCATCCACGGAGTATTCCACATCGCTGAAGTGGAACATGGGTTCTGTTAAGAATGGAACACAAATCATTTCTGTTATTTTCCATTTTTCGCATCCAGCTCTATCGGCATGATTCCAAAGAAGAGTGTGCTTCCTGGTAGGGACTCCTTACATCATCACACTTTTTCCTTTTAGTAAGATAACGTCTCTTCCATCTGTACTTTTCAGGTCAAAATATTACTGCTCAACAATCAAACATATCTACAGTAAAGTGCCTAACAAAATATCTTTGTCTTGAGGCACGAGTTAGTTTGTCCTTCATATGTAGGATAAGTGGCTTCTAAAAGTGCCTCTGGAAACTTAGTCGAAAAAATAGAACTAAATGAAACAAAACACACGCCTGATTATTAATATTTTTTTAGTTTGGCCCAGTGGCTTCCTTGCTTATGTCCTACCGAGTTTCCACTCTGGAGCAGAGCTAAAACTTTTTTTCATGATGCCATTTTCTGGCCCATTAGATTTGAGCTTAATTCAGTGTATATGGGCCTGTTTTAATCACGACAGTTAGAACCTATTGTCTGTAACTAGACTGAAGATTGCTAGTCCTGAAGACTGCAGGGCCTGACTACCAGTTACTTGTAGAGTACTGGAGATGCTCTATAAACCAAGTTTTATAACTAAATAAATAATCTCATACGGAGAGGTTAATATTAATTCTAAACACACATGAAAATGAGGCAAATTCGAACACTATACTAGGGCACATGCTTTGGGGACTTTGTATTTTTTTCCAGTACTGGTGATAAATTTGAATTGATCTAATCATTGTTTCTGCCTCACTCAACTTGTGACCAATGGTTTACCTTGTGATAGAGCTGCTGGAAGTCTGAGGTTTAGCAGTCAGCTGACCAATGAAAAAACAGATTTAATTTGTGAGCATACTGTTAAAAACATAATTCATCTTGAGATATACAGAGGCTCACAGGAAGTTGCAAAAGTAGTATATACTTCACTCATTGTGAGCTGATTTTTATAAGTATTAAGAAAGATAAATTATATCACTCAGAATGAAGATTAATGATAATAGTTACCATATGTGAACAGACACAGGTGAACGTACACACTTAAGGTGGACAACCCTTTGACTTGACACATTCTAGTCATTTGTCTCCAGTTTTACGAGATTCAAAAGGGCTGAATCTAAAAGAACATGCAACTCACATCACTGTTCCTTAAGAAGGAAGGTCACTAAAAAGATGATATCATGTTTCAGAGCAACTAATTGAATTCCCACACATAACAAGTCAAGCAAAAGTCTACAGCACTGGCTCACAAAACCACTTGGAAAGCCAAAGAAAATTCATTTGATGCATTGTTCGAATTGAGTATGATTTCTTTATTTTCCAATAAATTACCTTTATTTAAACTAGAAAAATTTATTTTCTTTGTTTCTTCACATGGTGGACATGAATAAATCATACAGCTTCCTCAAATTCTTCAACAGTACAAAACCAATCTTAGAAATTCTGTTCACATATTTTGGTTCAGGGGGTGATAAATGTCCCTACAGCATAGTTTACCTCCTTCTTATCCTTTTAACTTGGACGGTGCTAGGGCACACGAGTGTACGTGTACAGATGAAGGTGTTATCTGTTCACCTCAGTCAAAACAGACCTCAACTGCAAGCCAATACATTCCTGACATTTCTCACACCGAGGTAGGGGGCGAAGGTGAAGACAGAGCAGCTCTGAAAATGCATCTTCTGACCAGATGGCCAAACCAGGCACATCTGTAAGTCTTTTAAAAGGCTTCCATAATTATCGCGAAGGCTTGATCACCTGCATCCAACAAGTGATCTCGTAAGTCTCTTCACATTCCTGGCAAACTACATCATCACCCAAATTAGGTTTCTGAGTCATGGGAGAGAGCTGTGAAATGCAGTTAAGGGAGGAGGACCTCTTATTTAACAAGATACCTCCCCATCTTCCCATCTCCCAACTCCTCACAAACATATAACAAAAAAGGAACACAATAAAATCATGTGAGTGAATAGACAACTGTGAAACACCAAATAAGCTACACACTGGGGACCAAATGGTATGTTGCATGTTTCAGACTCATTCTATCAACTCTAATACAGGTGTTTATATTTTACAGCTTAATGTTTAGTTTTTAATTTAAAAAAATGGAAGTCTTACATATGTAGTACTCTGAAAACTTTTGTCATTCAAAATAAAAATGAATGAGTTACCATATATGTACAGACACATGTGTTTTATATGCGTGTGTCTATATTTGTGCGAGTATGTATGTCAGCAAGACAGAGACAGAGAGAGAAAGGTTGGGGTGGCATGGCACGTGACAACGCTGGAAAAATAAAAATTATGTGAATGATGCAAACAACATTATTGTGTTGCCTATTGCATAATATAGTGTTATCTCCTGTAGGAAGAAGGAGGGGTGATGGAAATGGGATTTCAACCCTAAACCTTTCAACCTTAATACAGTGCTAATAAAAGGAGAACATTTAATTAACTACTTCCTTAAAGCTTTTGATTATGAGTAGATTTATTTATATGATTCTTCTCCCTCTTTGTGCTCCACTCATGATGATTGAAAAACCGGTCAAACAATCAATTGCAATTACTGAAGTTAAAGTTTGAAGTGATTATTATGAGATGAAGACACATTCAATAGTTTCTATATATAAAAAAAGAAATTCTGCTAACTACCTAGTTTCTTGTGTCTGAATAAAAAATGGCTAAACATCAGCATATTTTTTTTCAGGGTTAGATGAGTGAGAACTATAAAGAAGTAAGAATTATGTTTATTTCAATTTCTCATATCTTTTCAAAATATCTAAAATTTGAATGTTGTTTATAATCATTACCACTGGGAGAAAACCTTATGTAATATGAATGAGTTAAAGACACATCAAGGAGTGAGTTGAATTATAGATGTCACTTAAGAAAAGTATGTTCCTGGGACATTTTAATGAGTACTAAGCTAGAAGAAGGAATAAAATAATGAATGGGTGAGATTGTCATGCCTTTGAACGTTATCTCTGCAAAAATCCAGAATAACTGCTTGTCCCAAAAAATTATTATTTATGAGTAGGACTTTTAACTCACCTCTTTCTTTGGTAAACTTTTCTTTTTGGCCTAGGAATTTGGTTTCTTTTAAGAAAATAAGTAAACTGAAGATCTTTATAGATCGGTTATGGAACTACCCCTACCCCTATTGCAACTTAAAGTACATTAGAAGTCTATTCAGTTCTTTAATGCAGTTCTTAAATACACACTGTGCCTTGCACCGTGTTTAAATTCACACTTAATGGATAAAAGAGTCAGGGGAGGGTATTATTACCTGGAATGAGAGGATGATCAAAGAAACCACACATCTCACAGCCTACACCCACCCAAGACCAAGAAACAGCCATCGCTCATCACTCCACCACCCTCAGATGACACTCCAGAATGCAGAGGAAAGATAAGTTTATCCATATTGTCTGTGAGCAGTGCAAGGGAGGTTTTGAATTGGCCTAGTGAGTGTGAAATTCATAGGCAAGCCAAAGTCCACACTCTATCCCTTGAAGTCTTTATACTTTTAAATGAAGGACATAGGTCAAGGCATTGACTACAGAAAAGTCTATTTTAGCTCATTAAACATAAATGTGCTTTTCCAAGTTGGGGATAATTTCACTACCCACAGCACAGAAAGGCTTACATTTATTTCCTACAAATGTAGAAACGGTGGCCAGGTGGTGAGCAATATAGCACACATACCTGCAATAAAGACAAAGAGAAAACAATTGAAGTTTCCTTCCCAGAGGGAAAAAGTGAATTTTTTTTTCAGTGTCTAGATGGATGTTTACAGTTACAGTGTGTCTCATGAGATGAAAGGAAGAGGTGCCAGCAGTAATTGCTATCTGGAGCCAAATCTTATTTACTCATGTGCACATAGACCATCATTCAAGTAAGCTTTGTAGATCTAACCAATGTGTTTGCTTAGAACTGAATGAAATAAAAGCTTTAATGCTGCTTTTTCGTCCAGTGCTGAAAATAATACAAAGGAATTGTTTCCAAATGAAATCTTTCTTCTGAGATTTGGACCCTGAAAACTTACTGCCTAATCAAGCCATGTCCCCTGGGCACCTCAAGGTGAACTTCTCCATAATGGAGTCCACAGGGTCACCTCCACTCCCCTTCCCCTGGTTTCTCTCTGTCTCACTGCCACTAATCTAGCTGCAGGCGGTAACACCTTCCATTTGAATTTTCCCAGCAACCACTCAACTAGGCTCCTAGGGAAAGTGATATCCTTCAAAGCGAATCTCATCCTGGTACTCCCTTTGCTGAGAGCCTCTCAACTTTCCTTACTGCTCTTGGGATTATTCACATGCTAGTTAACATGATTTACACAAGACACTGAAACATTTGGGCTTTGTTTGCCTTTTCTTTTTTTTTTTTTTTTGAGACGGAGTTTCGCTCTCGTTTCTCAGGCTGGAGTGCAATGGCGCAATCTCGGCTCATTGCTACCTCCGCCTCCTGGGTTCAGGCAATTCTCCTGCCTCAGCCTCCCGAGTAGCTGGGATTACAGGCATGCACCACCATGCCCAGCTAATTTTTTTGTATTTTTAGTAGAGACGGGGTTTCACTATGTTGACCAGGATGGTCTCGATCTCTTGACCTCGTGATCCACCCACCTCGGTTGGTTTGCCTTTTCAACCTCATATTTCAACCCTTTTCTACTAAACAATCCAGTGTCTTGAATGCCTCAGATGTGCTCCTCCCAACCTTTGGTCTATGGCTGCTGCTGCTCTGAATGCTCCTCCTACCTCCTCATTCAGATACCTCCTGCTCTGCTCATCTTCCAAGCTTCTGCAGAAAAGTCACTTCTGTGGGGAGCACCCTGCTTTCCCCTATCAAAGCCCTTGCTCATCTTCTGCTGTCACTGTGAGTATGTCCCCTACTGTCTCTGAACTCTGTAAAGGGTGGCATCAAGCTCCTCTATTCACTGGCACTTCCCTAACATTAGTTTAATCAGTGCAATAGGTGAGCAATCAGCATTTGTAGAATGAATTAACATCAAAGTAGAATTATTTATTTGCTACAGCAAATGAATAAATATGTCTGTCTTTGTGGTGGGTGAGTTAAAAGAGGACACTCTTAGCATCAGGCAGTGGCAGTTAAGAAGTTAAGAAAGAGGAGCCAGTGATTTCCTCTGCAGTAAAACGACTTTGTAAGGCTGCCCTTTGAACCTGCAAGAAATCCACAGGGAAGGAAAAGTGAATCAAAACGAACTCAAAGAGAAGAGGCTTTTTTTCTTTTCTTTTGAAATACTTTGTTTTCACTGGTTCCCAGATAGGAAGTATACTAGAATTATCCAAGAGGCTTTAAAAACACAGATGCTAGGGCCTCCTCTTCAACTTACTGAATCAGAATCTCCAACAGGTGCTTCTAGGTACCAGTGTTTGTTTATTAATAAGTTTTAGGGTTTTGTTTTTTTTTTTTTTGAGATGGGGTTTTGCTCTTGTTGCCCAGGCTGGAATGCAATGGGTGATCTCAGCCCACTGCAACCTCCGTCTCCCAGGTTCAAGTGATCCTCCTACCTCAGCCTCCCAGGTAGCTGGGATTACAGGCATGGAGCACCAGGCCCAGCTAATTTTTCGTATTTTTAGTATAGATGGGGTTTCACCATGTTGGTCAGCTGGTCACAAATTCCAGACCTCAGCGGATCCACCCACTTCAGCCTCCCAGAGTGCCGGGATTATAGGTGTGAGCCACCGTGCCTGGCCTAGGTTTTAGCTTTTAGAGTAGTTTTAAGTTCAGGGCAAAACTGAGCAGAAGATACACAGATCTGCACATGCCCCTGGCCCCCACACAGGCACAGCACTAGTGTTTTTAAAAACCTTAACAGGCAACCAACTTGGAGTCAGCAGTCTGCGTATGGTTTTACTTCATTTCAGTGTCTTTAACGCTGGTAACTTAACTGCTAGATACCACACTAGCTGTTTTAAATTCAGTGCCTTATTTCATCCTCACAACCACCCACTGAGGTGTGTACTATATTAATCTTGTTTTCACAGATAAGTAAATCGAGGATTAGGGAGATTGTTTGCCCAAAGTTGTGCTGTACATCAGAGACATAGTGGAACTGGGATGCGTATCTAGATAAAGCCTGTGCCCTTGACTTCTACTAAGGGAGGAAAGGAGTCATAAAAGGTTTTTACAAGATTTTTATGGACAAAATTTTTACCTTGCAATTCAATATATGGGGATGTGTCATAAAGAAATGCTAACCTAAATGTTCAAAGATGCATACAAAGGACCGTTCATTGTATTTCATTCATTTATATTCGGGTGCAATTGGAAACAAGCCCAAAATCCATCAGAAAGGGATTAAATTTACTCTCTCACAAAATGGACTACCAGACTATAAATCATATACATATATATTTAATTCCCCCTAGGTTAAAAAGTATTTAAGATACTGATGCTCTGCAAGTCTATATCTTACACTCTCTACTTGGCTTCATCAGCAGCAGTGAGAGATTAAATATTAAAGGTAATCTGGGTTGCAGTGAACCAATACTGTGCCATTGTACTCCAGCCTGGGTGACAAAGCCTGACTCTTAAAAAAAAAAAAAAAAAAAGAAGAACAGATTCAGGCAAGATGGATGGCCGAATAGAACTGGGTCTACAGCACCCAGTGAGAACAAAAGATTTTGGGTGATTTCTGCATTTCCAATTGAGGTACCTGGTTCATCTCATTGGGACTGGTTAGATAGTGGGTGCAGTGCATGGTGGGAGAGCAGAAGCAGGGTGGGGCGTCATGTTACCCGGGAAGCGCAAGGGGTCAGGGAACTCCCTCCCCTAGCCGAGGGAAGCTGCGAGGGACCGTGCCATGAGGGACAGAGCACTCCAGCCCAGACACTATGCTTTTCCCAAGATCTTTGCAACTCTCAGACCAGAAGATTTCCTTGGTTGTCTACACCACCAGGGCTCTGGGTTTCAAGCACAAAACCAGGCAGCCATTTGGGCAGACAACAAGTTAGCTCCAGGAGTTTTCTTTCATATTTCAGTGGCACCTGAAATGCCAGTGAGACAGAACCATTCATTCCCCTGAAAAGGGGGCTGAAGCCAAGGAGCCAAGTGGTCTTGCTCAGTGATCCCACCCCCATTGAGCCCAGCAAGCTAAGATCCACTGGCTTTAAATTCTTACTGCCAACACAGCAGTCTGAAGTCTACCTGGGATGCTCGGGCTTGGTGGGGTAAGGGGCATCTGCCATTACTGAGGCTTGAGTAGGCAGCTTTCCCCTCACAGTATGAACAAAGCTGTGGGGAAGTTTGAACTGGGCAGAGCCCACTGCAGCTCTGCAAAACCACTGTAGTTAGACTGCCTCTCTATATTCCTCCTCTCTAGGCAGGGCATCTCTGGAAGAAAGGCAGCAGCCCCCGTCAGGGGCTTATAGCTCAAAGTCCCATCTCCCTGGTAAAGAGCACCTGGGGGAAGGCACAGCTGTGGGTGCAGCTTCAGCAGACTTAAATATTCCTGCCTGCCAGCTCTGAAGACAGCAGCAGATCTCCCAGCACAGTGCTCCAGCGCTGCTAAGAGACAGACTGCCTCCTCAAATGGGTCCCTGACCCCTGTGCCTCCTGACGGGGAGACACCTCTCAGCAGGGATTGACAGACGCCGCGTACAGGACAGCTCTGGCTGGCATCTGGTGGGTGCCCTTCTTGGACAAAGCTTCCAGAGGAAGGAGCAGGCAGCGATCTTTGCTGTTCTGCAGCCTCCTGCTGCTGTAGCCCCCTGCTGCTGATACCCAGGCAAACAGGGTGTGGAGTAGACCCACAACAAATTCAGCAGAATTGCAGAAGAGGGGCCTGACTATCAGAAGGAAAACTAACAAACCGAAAGAAATAGCATCAACATCAACAAAAAGGATGCCCACACCAAAACTCCATCCAAAGATCATCAACAGCAAAGACCAAAGGTAGATGAATCCAAAAAGATGAGGAAAAACAAGCGCAAAAAGGCTGAAAATTCCAAAAACCAGAATGCCTCTTCTCCTCCAAGGGATCACAACTCTTTGCCAGCAAGGGAACAAAAATGGACAAAGAATGAGTTTGATGAATTGACAGAAGTAGGCTTCAGAATGTGGGTAATAACAAACTCCCCTGAGCTAAAGGAGCATGTTCTAACCCAATGCAAGGAAGCTAAAAATCTTGAAAAAAGGTTAGAGGAACTTTTCTAACTAGAAAGACCGGTTTAGAGAAAAACATAAATGACCTGATGGAGCTGAAAAACACAGTACAAGAACTTCTTGAAGCATACACAAGTGTCAATAGATGAATCAATCAAGTGGAAGAAAGGGTATCAGAGATTGAAGATCAACTTAATGAAATAAAGTGTGAAGACAATATTAGAGAAAAAAGAATGAAAAGGAGTGAACAAAGCCTCCAAGAAACATGAGACCATGTGAAAAGACAAACCTACATTTGATTGGTGTACCTGAAAGTGATGGGGAGAATGGAATCAAGTTGGAAAACACACTTTAGAATATTATCAGTGAGAACTTCCCCAATCTAGCAAGACAGGCAAACATTTGAATTCAGAAAATACAGAGAATACCGCAGAGATACTCCTCAGGAAGAGCAACCCCAAGACATAATTGTCAGATTGACCAAGGTTGAATGAAAAGAAGGAAAAAATGGCAAAGGCAGCCAGAGAGAAAGGTTGGGTTACGCACATAGGGAAGCCCATCAGACTAACAGTGGATCTCTGCAGAAACCCTATAAGCCAGAAGAGAGTGTGGGCCAACATTGGACATTCTTAAAGAAAATAATTTTCAACCCAGAATTATTTCATATCCAGCCAAACTAAGCTTCATAAGCAAAGGAGAAATAAAATCCTTTACAGACAAGCAAATGCTGGGGGATTTTGTCACCATCAGGCCTGGCTTACAAGAGCTCCTGAAGGATATATTAAATATGGAAAGAAAAAACTGGTACCAGCCACTGCAAAAATAAACCAAAATGTAAAGACCATCAATGCTATGAAGAAACTGCATCAACTAACGGGCAAAATAACTAGCTATCATTATGACAGGATCAAATTCACACATAACAATATGAACCTTAAATGTAAATGGGCTAAATGCCCCAATTAAAAGACATAGACTGGCAAACTGGATAAAGAGTCAAGACCCATCAGTATGCTGTATTGAGAAGACCCATCTCACAAAGATACATGTAGGCTCAAAATAAAGGGATGAAGGGAGATTTACCAAGCAAATGGAAAGAAGAAGAAGAAAAAAAAAAGAAGTAGGGGTTGCAATCCTAGCATCTGATAAAACAGACTTTAAGTTAATAAAGATCAAAAAAGACAAAGAAGAGCATTACATCATGGTAAATGGATCAATACAACAAGAAGGGCCAGCTATCCTAAATATACATGCACCCAATACAGGAGCACCCAGATTCATAAAGCAAATCTCAGAGACCTACAAAGAGACTTAGACTCCCACACAATAATAGTAGGAGACTTAAACACCCCACTGTCAATATTCAGTGAGACAGAAAATTCAGGATATTCAGGACTTGAACTCAGCTCTGGACCAAGAGGCCCTAATAGACATCTACAGAACTCTCCACCCCAAATCAACACAATATACATTATTTTCAGCACTACATAGCACATATTCTAAAATCGACCACAAAATTGGAAGTAAAATGTCACTCAGTAAATGCAAAAGAGCGGAAATCATAAGAAACATTCTCTCAGACCACAGTGCAGTCAAATAAGAACTCAGGATTAAGAAACTCACTCAAAACTACATAACTACATGGAAACTGAACAATCTGCTCGTGAATTACTACTTGTTAAATAACAAAATTAAGGTAGAAATAAATAAGTTCTTTGATACCAGTGAGAACAAAGACACAACATACCAGAATTTCTGGGACCCAGTTAAAGTAGTGTTTAGAGGGAAATTTTAGCATTAAATGCCCACAGGAGAAAGTGGGAAAGATCTAAAATTGACACTCTAACATCACAAAAGAACTAGAGAGGCAAGAGCAAATTCAAAAGATAGCAGAAGACAAGACATAAATAAGATCAGGGTAGAACTGAAGGAGATAGAGATGCAAAAACCTTTCAAAAAATCAATGAATCCAGGAGCTTTTTTTTTTATGATTAACAAAATAGACTGCTAGCAAGACTTAATAAAGAAGAAAGGAGAGAAGAATCAAATAGACACAATAAAAAATGAGAAAGGGGAGATCACCACTGATCCCACAGAAATACAAACTACCATCAGAGAATATTATAAACACCTCTACACAAATAAACCAGAAAATCTAGAAGAAATGGATGAATTCCTGGACACATACACCCTTCCAAGATTAAACTGGGAAGAAGTTGAATCCCTGAATAGACCAATAACAGTTCTAAAATTGAAGAAGCAATTAATAGCCTACCAACCAAAAAAAAGCCCATGACCAGACAGAGTCATAGCCGAATTCTACCAGAGGTACAAAGAGGAGTTAGTACCATTCCATCTGAAACTATTGTGAACAATAGAAAAAGAGTGATTCTTCCCTAACTAATTTTATGAGGCCAGCATCATCCTGATACAAAAACCTGGCACAGACACAACATAAAATTTCAGGCCAATATCCCTGATGAACATCGATGTGAAAATCCTCAATAAAATACTGGCAAACCAAACCCAGCAGGACATTAAAAAGCTTATCCACCACCATCAAGTCAGCATCCCTGGGATGCAAAGCTGGTTCAACATATGCAAATCAATAAACATAATCCATCACATAAACAGAACCAATGAAGAAAACCACATTATTATCTCAAAAGATGCAGAAAAGGCCTTTGATAAATTCAACACCTCTTCATTCTAAGAACACCCAATAACTGGGTATTGATGGAACATACCTCAAAATATTTATGACGTATTATGAGATATTTATGACAAGCCCACAGCCAATATCATACTGAATGGGTAAAAGCTGGACACATTCCCTTTGAAAACCAGCACAAGACAAGAATGCCCTCTCTCACCACACCTGTTCAACATAGTATTGAAAGTTCTGGCCAGGGCAATCAGGCGAGAGAAAGAAACAAAGTGTATTGAGATAGGAAGACAGGAAGTCAAATTATCTCTCTTTGCAGATTACATGATTGTTTAGTTAGAAAACCTCATTATCTCAGCCCAAAAACTCTTTAAGCTGATAAGCAACTTCAGCAAAGTCTCAGGATACAAAATCAATGTGCAAAAATCACAAGCATTCCTATATGCCAATAATAGAGAGCCAAATTATGAGCAAATCCCCATTCACAATTGCTATAAAGAGAATAAAATACCCAGGAATACAACTTACAAAGGATGTGAAGGACCTCTTCAAAGAGAATCACAAACCACTGCTCAAGGAAATAAGAGAGGACACAAAGGGAAAAACATTTCATGCTCATGGATAGGAAGAATCAATATCATAAAAATGGCCATATTGCCCAAAGTAATTTATAGGTTCAATGCTATCCCCATCCAGTTACCACTGAATTTCTTCATAGAATTAGAAAAAAACCACTTTAAATTTCACATAGAACCAAAAAAGAGCCCACATATCCAAGACAATCCTAAGCAAAAAGAACAAAGCTGGGGGCATCACGCTACCTAACTCAAACTATATTACAAGGCTACAGTAACCAAAACAGCATGGTACTGGTACAAAAACAGAGATTTAGACCAATGGAACAGAACAAGGACCTCAGAAATAATACCACACATCTACAACCATCTGATCTTTGACCAACCTGACAGAAACAAGCAATGGGGAAAGGATTCCCTATTTAAAAAATGGTATTGGGGAATATCTAGCCATATGCAGAAAGCTGAAACTGGACCCCTTCCTTACATCTTATACAAAAATTGACTCAAGATGAATTAAAGATTTTAACGTGTGACCTAAAACCATAAAAACCCTAGAAGAAAACCTAGGCAATAACATTCAGAACATAGGCATGGGCAAAGACTTCATGACTAAAACAGCAAAAGCAATGGCAACAATAGCCAAAATTGACAAATGGGATCTAATTAAACTAAAGAGCTTCTGCACAGAAAAGAAACTATCATCAGAGTGAACAGGCAACCTACAGAATGGGAGAAAAGTCTTGCAATCTATCCATCTGACAAAGGGCTAATATCCAGAATCTACAAGGAACTTAAACAAATTTACAAGAAAAACAAACAAACAAACAAACAAACAAACGACCTTATCAGAAAGTGAGTAAAGGATATGAACAGACACTTCTCAAAAGAAGACATTTATGTGGCCATCGAATATGTGAAAAAAAGCTCATCATCACTGGTCATTAGAGACGTGCAAATCAAAGCCACAGTGAGACATCATCTCATGCCAGTTAGAACGGTGATCATTAAAAAGTCAAAAAACAACAGATGCTGGAGAGGATGTGGAGATACAGGAATGCCTTTACACTGTTGGTGGAAGTGTAAATTAGTTCAACCATTGTGGAAGACAGTGTGGCATTTCCTCAAGGATCTAGAAGCAGAAATACCATTTGACCCAGTAATCCCATTATTGGGCATATACCCAAAGGATTATAAATCATTCTGATATAAAAACACATGCACACATATGTTTATTGCAGCACTGTTCACAATAGCAAAGACTTGGAACCAACGAAAATGCCCATCAATGTTAGACTGGATAAAGAAAATGTGGCACATGTACACCATAGAATACCATGCAGCCATAAAAAAGAATGAGTTCATGTTCTTTGCAGGGACATGGATGAAGCTGGAAACCATCATTCTCAGCAAACTAACACAGGAACAGAAAACCAAACACCACATGTTCTCACTCATAAGTGGGAGCTGAACAACGAGAACACATGGACACAGGGAGGGGAACATCACACACCGGGGCCTGTTAGAGGGTGGGAGAAAAGGGGAGGGATAGCATTAGGATAAATACCTGATGTAGGTGATGGGTTAATGGGTGCAGCAAACCACTATGTCATATGTATACCTATGTGACAAACCTGCATGTTCTGTGTATTCTAGAACTTACAGTATAATTTTAAAAAAGGGTAATTCTTCATTTCTTTTTTGGTAGCTTTGAAGTTTTTTCCCCTTCTTGTTAAAAACTCCATAAGCGAAAAGGGAACTGTGCTCAAAACCAGATAAACATCTTTATGGACTAAAAATGAAACAGAACATCATAGTGGTAAGTGAAGCCAAAGGAGTGTGGTTCTGCTGGTCTGTAAGTTTGGAGGCAGGCAGCGAATCAGCTCTTGAGGAGGATCATAAGAAACCAAATGAAAGCATAATTCAAGAGTGAGAGAGAAATATCCATTTTTCAGGCTTTGAAGATGAAAAAGTTTCATCCACTATGTTAAAAAACGTCATTGCAGAAAAACACACAAACAATATAACATAATATGTGTTCTATGTAAAACTAAACGATATTGCTATTTTTCATAGTTGCTCTGTCGCCCAGTCTGGAGTGCAGTGATGAGTGCATTGCAACCTCCACCTCCTGGATTCAAGCAATTTCCCGCTAATGTTTGTATATTTAGTGGAGACGGGGTTTCACCATATTGTCCAGGCTTGTCTTGAACGCCTAACCTCAAGTGATCCACCTATCCTGGCCTCCCAAAGAGCTAGGATTATAGGTTTGAGCCACCGTTCCTGACCTACTCACTTTTCTTTCAATAAATACTTTACATAAACATACATTCTGAGAAATGAGCTCATATGTAGTCTTTAAAAAGCATTTTCAAAATTATTGTTGAAAAATTAAAGTTCAAGACCAGGTGTGGTAGCTTACGCCTGTAGTCCCAGCACTCTGGGAGGCCAAGGCAGGCAGATCACCTGAGTTCAGAAGTTCGAGACCAGTCTGGCCAATATGGCAAAACCCCATCTCTACTAAAAATACCAAAAAAATTCAGCCTGCCATGATAGTGTGTACCTGTAGCGCCAACTGCTTGGGAGGTAGAGGCAGAAGGATTGCTTGAAACCGGGAGGTGGAGGTTACAGTGAGCCAAAATTGTGCCACTGCAGCTTGGCTGACAGAGCAAGACTCCATCTCAAAAAAAAAAAAAAAAAGTTGAAATATATATAAAAAGGGAAAGTTTAAAAATATATATCATTTTAGAGACATGTTTTAACATTTCTTTTTCTTGTCAACTATAATTTTCTTGGGGAGAATGAAGAAAAGTCAATACATGTCTAGAATAATGACAATTTAAATACTGATCTCTCCCAAGATCTCAGTTGAGAATATAGTGAGCCTTTCTTCAAAAAGA
Source organism: Callithrix jacchus (assembly GCF_049354715.1). NCBI lineage: Eukaryota > Metazoa > Chordata > Mammalia > Primates > Cebidae > Callithrix > Callithrix jacchus. The sequence continues at coordinate 158,069,512 of NC_133506.1, read as the reverse complement.
TAATGATATCAGAGATCCTACTGTCAATCTAGTTTCATTCTGGAATCTTCTCTTGCCTTTTTGAGAGTCATCACAAGTTTAAAATAAAATTTAAACATCCTAGCCATCAATATTTTCCAACACCCAGCAGCATGTGAAGAGGCTTCATGAGTATTCTTTATTCCACAAATGCTATTGAGCTCCTGCCTTCTAGAAGAGTGTTTCTAAACTTAAACACAGTTTTGTTTTGTTTTGAGACGGAGTTTCGCTCTTGTTACCCAGGCTGGAGTGCAATGGCGTGATCTCGGCTCACCGCAACCTCCGCCTCCTGGGTTCAGGCAATTCTCCTGCCTCAGCCTCCTGAGTAGTAGGGATTACAGGCACGCGCCACCATGCCCAGCTAACTTTTTGTATTTTTAGTAGAGACGGGGTTTCACCATGTTGACCAGGATGGTCTCAATCTCTCGACCTCGTGATCTGCCCGCCTTGGCCTCCCAAAGTGCTGGGATTACAGGCTTGAGCCACCGCGACCGGCAAACACAGTTTTTTTTATTCCATATGATACCACACCCCATATATGAGGAAGAAGAAGGAAAAACTGGTCATGACCTACTAATTGATTTCTCAACTCAATAGGGTGCGATTTACAATTTCCTAAACTATTCTATATGAAACTGTTTCCCAAAGGTGGTCACAGATGTGTACTGCAAGTTCTCAGGGGTTTTAAAACACACATTCCTGGGGCCCCATCTTAAATCAACAAAATTAAAATTTCTCAGACTTAGGGATTTTAAGCTGTCTCAGGTAGAATGCACACATATTAGAGCCTGAGAATTAGTTGTCACCCTTCATCTGCTAGTCTGGGAGGCCAGAGGGCACAGTGATTTAACAGGTCACAGCTGCCGTAGTGCAGAGGTTCCCAAAATGGAGAGCTGGCACAGGACAGCAACCCAGAGAAGAAAAATAAATGTGAGCTGGGCCTTGTAGACTGAACAGGGCTTGGCAGCATTGAAGGGGAAGAGCATCTCAGGTGAAGGAAAGGTTGGGAAGTTGTGTGGCTGGAGTACAGAGAACATAGGAAAGGGCGAAATCCCTGGGAGAAAGTCAAGGTGAGAGCCGGGCTTTGCAAGTTCTTACAATACATGCTGAGAACTACAGAAAAAAGGGAGTCAATGCTGATTTTTAAGCTGGAAGTGAAGTGAAATCATCAGGACTTGGTTTGCAAAAAAAGCAAACCAATTATGGTGGACGGACTGAAGCAGAGTTAGAATGAAAGCTGGGACCCTGAGGGGAAAGCGCAGTTCAGAGAAACAGTGAGTGAGGTCTGCAGCTGGGGCAGTGGAGGTGGGAAGATCGAGAAGTCAGATTCTAGAAGAGCTTCAGAAATATGGTGACAACGCTTTGTGATCAATCACATGTGAAGGACAGTATCACAGTGGATGCTTGAGTGACATCCAGCTTGATCAACTGGCCAGCTTTTTAATTTTGACGGATATTTGTGCTGTTATTCATTGTGCCATTGCCAGCTGATTTCTCTGGTACACAGTAGTTTTTCTCACTTTCATTCGTTATCTTTTCCATTACTTTTGCATGATATATTTCTTCAAAATTATCTGGCTAAAAAACCTATATATCAACATGCTTTACTCACACCTATGTGTCTTGTTTTAGAGCAGATTAAAATTCCCAACTACACTTTGTGACTAAGAATACAGATGAAGTCATCCCCTAGATTTGTGCAGACATAATAAATGTAATTAAATGTAAGGTTATAAGTACAATAGTTTGAGAAAACTGGTAAAAATAATGTATTTAGTCAACATGATGTCTATTTTTAAAGACAAAAAGCAAAGACAAAAGTTGCAGAGAAACAACTTTTGAGGCAAATCGCTGATGGAAAGTAGGCAAATTGTTTGATGTGGGTAAAATAAATTTCATTCCAAACCTGTGTGTTCCATTTGTGTCTTTCAGTTTCCAGACACCATCCAAATAATTTGTTTATTCAAATCCAAAAAACATTATTCACAGAGGAACGGACTCTACACTCAATAGGTAAAATCAAGATACTGAATGTGAAATCTTAAAAAAAAAAAGGAAATAATGAATACATTCCACTGAGGCCTCCATTTCTATACTATACGACATGGTGTACTATACCACAAATGGCATAGTAGGTCCCCAAATGCTATTGTATGTCCCATAGTGTTTGCATTTTTTTCTGTTAATATTTGTCTTTTTGTATAAAACCAAAAAATGAGAAATAATGATAAATAGTTGAATTGTCCATAGTTAATGAAAAAGTTTGATATATTTTCTTTCAAAGTCATGATAAAATGAATCTTGGAAAGGGTTATTCTGCCATCACAGACTGAACAGGCCTCATTTCTGGAGAAGGCCCATATCATCAGATGCTGTCTACTAAGGGATACGATACGACCTGTTAGAACCTCTTACCACAGCCAACTATCATAGGCTATAATGATTTCCAATATGAATAGCTTTTCTCAATGAAATAACTTTGCTTTTTAAAGACTGCCTGTGCTCTGCTCCTTACTGATCACTGTCTAGCAGTACGGCCTCGGGCATGGGACCTAATATGTCTGTATCTGAGTTCTTCATTTGTAAAATTAGGGATTATGACAGGACCTGTATCATGGACTTATTGTAAAGACTGAATGAGAGAATATATATAACATGCTTACAGCAGTCCTTGGCATGTTATAGACTCCTAAAAAATGTTAATCATGTACTGTCATTACATAATACAGATAATTTCTAGTCATATTATATATTTTGTTACATCTAAAACTGAATGTAATGATAAAGACTAGGCAAGTAAATGACACCTTGCATGTGTGAAAAAGGATATGTACTATAGCATGTATGTGACTAGGAAAAATATCTGAAAGCAATCTAAATACCCATAAATAGGGGATTGTTAAATATGTTATAGCCAGATTGCGGAATACTATATAGCCATTATGAGCTGGGTTTATATGCATTGACATGAAAAGCTTTTCATGATATATTCTCTTAAAATTTTATTTTTAAATCAATTTATTATTATTATTATTATTTAGAGACAAGGCTCCTCTCTATTGCCCAGTCTGCAGTGTGGTGGCATGATCATAGCTCACTGTAACCTGGAACTTTTGGGCTCAAGTGATCCTCCTGTCTTAGCCTCCTGAGGAGGTAGTATTTCAGGTACACAACACTATGCCAGGCTAATTTTACTTGTTATTTTTGTAGAGATGGGGTCTTTCTATACCGCCCAGGCTGGTCTCAAACTCCTGGCCTCAAGTGATTTTCCTACCTCGGCTTCATGAAGAAATGGGATTACAGGGCAAGACCCCGTGCCTGGCCATTATGTATTTTTATGTGAAATAAGTACATCATAAGATAATATGTATATCGTCATGTAATAATAATAACCAATATTTATTGAGTACTTTCAGTGTACCTGAACTGTTCTAAGCACTTTATGTTTATTTCTATCTCTATCTACTAACTCAATCTTCATAACAATGCTTTGAAGTGCCAACTATTATCATCCTAATTTTATAGATGAAAAAAACTGAGATCCAGAAGTTCAAGATCAATAACCAATAAGTGAAAAGGAAGTCAGACAGTTTGCCTTTGGAATATGCTGCCACCTTACCAATAATTTCCTCTAATTAAAATGAAACGAAAATGTGTGCATGTTACTGAATGTATGGAAAGATGTATCAAACTAAACGACCTCAAGGGAGAGGTGTGGCTTCCAGGGGGAAGATTAAAAGACTATTGCCACTTAGTTGATGTCCTTCTTAGTACTCACATAATAAGTTTGCGATAAAAGATATTATTACTAAAACAAAGATTAACATGTACAACCTGTCTCCTTTAAACATAATCTCAGAATATTAGGCAAAAATATTAGAGAGTAGAAAATCTCTCCTCTTTGTTAAGATCTCAAAAACACTTTTACTCTTTGGCAGGTTCAGCTCTACCAACTGGCTATACCATTTCACGGTGTTGTGGATGATTATGCTGTCTAGAGAACTGAGCAGTTATTGCACTTTCAAAAACAACATTATCTCACAGTCACGAGGCCCTGCAAAGTTTGTCTTTCCGTTCTTACACGAAACTTGCCTCGGAGGCAACGCCACACATCTACAACCATCTGATCTTTGACAAACATCACAAAAACAAGCAATGGGGAAAGGATTCTCTGTTTAATAAATGGTGTTGGGAAAACTGGCTAGCCATGTGCAGAAAGCAGAAACTGGACCCCTTTCTGACACCTTACACTAAAATTAACTCCAGATGGATTAAAGACTTAAACATAAGACCTGGCACCATAAAAACCCTAGAAGGAAATCTAGGCAAAACCATTCAGGACATAGGCATAGGCAAGGACTTCATGACTAAAACACCAAAAGCATTGTCAACAAAAGACAAAATAGACAAATGGGACTTAATTAAACTCCATAGCTTCTGCACGACAAAAGAAACAGTCATTAGAGTGAATCGGCAACCAACAGAATTGGGAAAAATTTTTGCAATCTACTCATCTGACAAAGGGCTAATACGCTAATATCCAGAATCTACAAAGAACTAAAACAGATTTATAAGAAAAAAACAAACAAGCCCATTCAAAAGTGGGTGAAGGATATGAACAGACACTTTACAAAAGAAGACATATATGAGGCCAACAAACATATTAAAAAATGCTCATCATTACTGGTAATTAGAGAAATGCAAATCAAAACTACATTGAGATACCATCTCACGCCAGTTACAATGTCAATCATTCAAAAATCTGGAGACAACAGATGCTGGAGAGGATGTGGAGAAATAGGAACACTTTTACACTGCTGGTGGGAGTGTAAATTAGTTTAACCATTGTGGAACACAGTGCAGTGATTCCTCAAGGACCTAGAAATAGAAATTCCATTTGACCCAGCAATCTCGTTACTGGGTATATATCCAAAGGATTATAAATCATTCTATTATAAGGACACACACACACAAATGTTCATTGCGGCACTGTTTACAATAGCAAAGACTTGGAACCAACCCAAATGCCCATTTATGATAGACTGGGAAGGGAAAATGTGGCACATATACATCATGGAATACTATGCAGCCATAAAAAATGATGAGTTCGTGCCTTTTGTAGGGACATGGATGAACCTGGAAACCATCATTCTCAGCAAAATGACACAAGAACAGAAAATCAAACACCACATGTTCTCACTCATAGGCGGGTGTTGAACAATGAGAGCCCATGGACACAGGGAGGGGAACATCACACACTGGGGTCTGTGGTGGGGGAACTAGGGGAGGGACAGTGTGGGGTGGGGAGTTGGGGAGGGATACCATGGGGAGAAATGTCAGATATAGGTGATGGGGAGGAAGGCAGCAAACCATATTGCCATGTATGTACCTATGCAACAATCTTGCATGTTCTTCACATGTACGCCAAAACCTAAAACACAATTATATATATATATATAAACAGTTGACTGCCATCAAGAAACTCCTGCCTTCTCACCTTCTCCCATTACTTTTATACTATATTCCAATGACCTATTCACACATCTGTCTTCAATATTCCCAAAGGCAAGAATCACCTATTGTTCATTTGTAAACGCTAATGAAAAACATAGAGTCTGGTGTATGGGAGGTCATTAAAACATGTGTGGTGGCCCAAGCACAGACTGACAACTGCCTCCCGAGTTTCTAACGAAAAGTAATCATTTTGGATGTAAATCTCATCAGGTAGGTGAGAACATACCACTTAACATCAAGTTAATGTAATGCTAATATTATAATAGCTACATTTACTGACTGCCTCTGCCCAAGTCACACCAGGATCTCTAGAAACTTTGTTATGTTGTCTTCAGTGCTCACAACAGCTTTACAAGGTGATTATTTTTATTTGCTGTTTACAAACATAATTAAGTCAAGACTCAGAGAGGTTAAATAACTTGCTCAAGGCCACACAGCTAGCGTGTGCTATAAGCAGGAGTGAAACATAAGATACTCATACTACAAAATCTGTACCGTAAAAAAGTTAAATAGTACTTTGTCTGAAAATGGTTGTCTGGACATATGAACATTTTAGATGTTTAGATTTTTAGAATATTCTCTTTAAAGATGCGTAATGAGAATCTAATTAAAGAAAAAAGGAGGAACATGATATTCTATGCAAGAGAAAATCAGGATATGTTATATAGATCAGTGTTCCTGAGTTGTAAGCATAAACTTCTTAATTAAAAAATAAAGTAACAGCATTCTAGGAAGAGGGAAAGAAAATAAGATGTCACTTTATGCTTAAACTCTCCATACCTTTAAAATTGTCACTGCTTCAAAAAAATCACCAATCAGACGTTACATATGTACATTTTTATTCCTGCTAACTAAAGTGAATTTTATAAGTAAGATTTTGAAATCAACAGACTGTGACAGGAGGGTGATTTATTTGGGAATCCCAACAGCTGAATGAAGAAAGATGACGACTAATGTGGTGTTAGATAAAATCCGTGTGAGCTCTCAGGAATAAAAGCATGTGGTTGACACTCAAAAAATAAATAATCTTGACCACAGTTGCTTGACAACTGACACCTGAACACGCCTGCAGGCCGCACAGGAAGGGACTCTGGAGTAAATAGCAAAAGCGACTCCATTTCACGTTGGAAGGAATGTGCTTCTTTATCATCAGACCCTTCTTCTTCAGTTATCCTTGTATTATTCTATATTAGCAGTCAATGCTGTTGCCTTTCTTCCTCATGTTGTACATGGAAAAAAAACCTCATTGTTGTACAAGCTAGGATGCCACTCCCCTCTCGGTCACTTGTGAAATGTCTAACATTGGGGAAGTCATCTTGTTTGGTTCTGGGATTTTTGCTCTGCAATATCCAATTTGATCTATGTGAAGTCAGATCTCTAGGCTTTCAGGTCCAAGCTATTCTTTTTGCCCTTCTGAGATGTTCGTTTTTCTTGTTGATATAATACTAGTTGACAGCTGTTTCTCTCATTCAACATTTATCCAATTGATTCATGCTTACTTCCTGCAGTCTTTATTGGAAGGATAATAGGTGCTTCCTCTAAAGGAAAAATAGGAGTTAGAAAACCATTCTTGTCTTTAAAATGGTTTGTGTTTAAGGAGTAACCAAGAAGATGAAAACAGAAGCATTATAATTTTTATATGACTTCTTATAGCAGATAACATTTACTCAGTAACATACTTGGCTCTCAAGAGAACAACTTGTTTAGTCATTTAAACGTGTATTTTCATTTATAGGGAATATAAACCTGTCTAATATATTCTTTAAATACAATTTAAAAGAAACCCCTGCCACTTTCTAGAGTAAAAGGAGCTCAACCCTAGTCAGGGCGATACGTGCGATGGTCACGGCAGAGCCTGTGAGTGATGGGGGTAAAAGGTAGCTCAGAGAGGAGCCCGGGTAATAGAAATGGACAGCTGAATAAATGGCTGATGCAAGGAAATGCCAATTGAAGGCTACTGGTGTTTGGATAAATGTCATGTCTCTAAGGAGCTGTTCAGCATTTTCAGTTTAACAGCTGAATATAAAGTGCAGCAGCCAGAGCTTTCTAGGGCAGTAACAATGCCTCACGTAACAATGCCTTTAGGTGGGAGACTAACCACTGCTTTGCAGAGAAGGACTTGGAAAATTCAAGTAAGCTGCAAAGCACACGTTTTGTTCTTAGGTATTTGATATTTTGTGAATATACTACATGTGAATTTTTTTTTAATTAGGCTTTATTCTTTGTCGTTAATTTTGTATATTATAAAAATAATAAATAATAGCAAGAATATCAAGAAAGGTAGGCCTGGCCAACCCTCCTGCCTGCATACATGTAACCATCCATTTATTATCTATTTTTTGAACAACTATTATGGATCAGGCACTGTGCTCCATACTGGGGATGTGATAAAGACACAGCCCCTGTTTTCAAAGAGTTCCTCTTCTAGTAGTCAAAACAGAAAACAAACTGACCACTGCACAGTCATCTTGGCAGTAATAATAATGACAGGGAAACATACTGGTATTCTAAGTGTTTTACATATATTAACTTATTTATTCTTTGTAACAACCCCCTGAGGGAGATACTATTATTGAAATCATCTTTAAAAAAATTGTGTCAGTGAGAAAATTATGGCAGTAAGGGAGATCTGATCTAGTCCACCCTTACCCCTCCTCTTTTCTTTAGCTTTCAAGCTCTCTGGGCTTAGCCTGGCTAACTTGGGAAGACATTTAGTTTATAGTTTCAATGAAAATACCCCTTCCCCAAAACTCAACTGCCTTTATGAAGCTAATGAGAGCCCAGCCTACAGGAGGAGAGGAGCCTGAATTCTGCTAAGGTGCAATTTCTTCAATTACTCCTGCAAATAACATCACTCTTCTATTGTAGTTAGGCATTTTGAAATATCCTTTCAGTTTTTATGCATATCTAACACCATGGCTCCACCTGGACCCACTAATTGATGGCTCCTGTGGCCCCACCCACAACCAACTCAGCTCAACAGGACAGATTCAATTCCCTAGGATTTCATCTCTCACCCAACCAACCAGCAGCAAGCACCCATTGCATAGCCACGCCCACCCTTTCTCTCAAAATACCTTTGGAAACCTCCTAACCTATGAGCCTTTGATGAGATTGATTTGAGTAATAACTCTGTCTCCCACGTGGCCGACCTCATGTCAAACTCTTTCTTTACTAAAACGCCATGGTTTGTTTTTTTTTTTTTTGAGACGGAGTTTCGCTCTTGTTACCCAGGCTGGAGTGCAATGGCGCAATCTCGGCTCACCGCAACCTCCGCCCCCTGGGTTCAGGCAATTCTCCTGCCTCAGCCTCCTGAGTAGCCGGGATTACAGGCACGCGCCACCATGCCCAGCTAATTTTTTTTGTATTTTAGTAGAGACGGGGTTTCACCATGTTGACCAGGTTGGTCTCGATCTCTAGACCTCGTGATCCACCCGCCTCGGCCTCCCAAAGTGCTGGGATTACAGGCTTGAGCCACCGCGCCCGGCCCAACGCCATGGTTTTTATTTGTGCACCGAGCAGGAATAACCCATCAGGCTGTTACATTATGAGGAAACTGGGGCAGAGAAGGGTTAGATAATTACCCTGACAACATATATCTTATAAGACAGCCAGGATTAGACACCGGGTGATACAGCTTCATAAGCATGTCATGCCTCTCCACGTACGATGCGATTCTAATTGCTTAGATTGTACCACCCAATTTTACCATTTATGTGATAAATCTCTCTCTCTCTCCTCACTCTTTCTTCTCTACATAAAATTATCATTTCCCACAATACAATCGCTCCATCCACTGCCACAAGCACCGTATTTGATCTTAAAGTTTCTTTCTTCCTTTCACCTGAATAATAACTTGAAATATTCTGTTATTTTCGTATTCTCAGCTCTCATTAATTTAAAACTCATTGAAACATGGCCTCATTCTCCAAAACACTCAAGAAATACTCTGTTCACGTTGGCCAGTGCCCTTCTCTTTGCAAAATCCAACTGCATGTTGTAAATCTTTGTCTATATTTTTGCAGAATTTAATACTGTGGGCCACGCTTTTTTTTCTTGCATCTTCATCCTCTTCTTTCCATATTACCACTGCCCCCCTGGTTCTTCTCTCATCTCTTATCTGTTGCTTAATTGTGAATGTTTGCTTTTAAAGGAAGAAAAAGATGACCATAAAGTTATCACATTACCTGCACGCAGAAAGTGCTCAGTCGCCATAAGTTATTATTATTTTTCACAGCTGAGTTTTTTTTGTTTGTTTGTTTGTTTTTTGAGACGGAGTTTCGCTCTTGTTACCCAGGCAGGAGTGCAATGGCGCGATCTCGGCTCACCGCAACCTCCGCCTCCTGGGTTCAGGCAATTCTCCTGCCTCAGCCTCCTGAGTAGCTGGGATTACAGGCACGCACCACCGTGCCCAGCTAATTTTTTGTATTTTTAGTAGAGACAGGCTTTCACCATGTTGACCAGGATGGTCTCGATCTCTTGGCCCGTGATCCACCTGCCTCAGCCTCCCAAAGTGCTGGGATTACAGGCTTGAGCCACCACGCCCGGCCCACAGCTGAGTTTTAAGGCATTAATATGAGTTAGCCAGCGAATGCATGAGGAGGTAGACAGGGAGAATTTTTCAAGTAGAAGCAGAGGTAGAAACCAAAAATAAGCAGATAGCCTCATGTGTTTAGGGGCTGCAGAGTTTGGTGTGGTATTGTATGCTGCTGGGAATGAGGAGATGGGGGTGAACAAGAAAAGCAGGAAGCCATGGCCAGGCCATGCAGGACCTCGTGGTGGGAACCTTGTCCTAGAAGTTAGCAGGTGAGAGGTCTGCTCAGTGTTAAAAAAGTGGGGAGCATGATGAAATATGCGTTTAGGGGTCTGAGGGATGAATGAACTGGTGGAAGGAGGTAGGATTTGGGCAAACTGGAAGCAGGCAGGCTAGCTAGTCAGCAAGTGCAAGAATCTAGACAAGGTAGGAAGTTCGTTTGAATCAGGTGATGGCAGTTCAGATGGGGAAAAATAATAAGAATATAATATTTAGAGATATGAAGCTGGTAGAATCAAGGAGTTAGGGTGAGGAGTGAGAGGAAGGAATCCAGTACTGATAGAACCATTCACCAAGATTAGGGATACGGGAAAAAACAGGGTAGGGCGAGGACTAACTACTCTAATCTATTGAGTTTTTCTACTGATTTGTTTGATGCTTTTCAGAATCAAAGGCATTAGCTCTGGTAAGATGTGTGCCTATATCACTTTTCTTGCACTGTTTAAAAAGAAGAAGAAAGAAAGAGTTTTCATGCATGACAAAAATCACTGTGTCTTCCATAATTATAGCACAAGGGTTTGATGGAGTTGCCTTCTTCATAGAGCTGTCAAGGGATGTAATGTGTTGAAGAGAGTAATCAAATTTTCCTCAGAGAGCTAAACTAACATCTTCTACTGCGAAGACTTGATTTGTCCTCTCAACATCCTGAACTAGATCGAATACATCTTACCATTTGGATGTACTGTCATTTAAAAAACTTCAAAATATATGTTGAGGACCACTCTCAGCGAAAACACGCATGCTAGGTGTGTTGTGAGGATGGCGATCCCCTGGAAAGGGTTAAGAACTGCACTGCTTTCAACCTGCTGTGCAGTGCAAAGAGCATTCCACCAGTTTATGAGATGCACACTAGATCCACAGGGATAAAGCAACACCTAGACCACTTCTAATTTTATCTTGTACTTATAGGATCATCTTGCAGCACTGAGACTGTGAAAGACTGTGGCTTTGGCTTTTTAAAGCCTTCTCTGGCAGGGAGTGTGCACTCAAAAATTACCCTTCTGAATAAGAGCAATTCTTAAAAACAAAGGAAAGAAACAGAAAGAAAGAATGGGCTCCTTGTTGGCATTTTGACCACAGAGCTTCAGCTCTGTAGTATACTTCCTGGGCCTGTGAAACCCATTGTTTGTGAAACACCCTCAGGGAAATGGAAGCTGAGATATATTTCAGCTCTATAAGGTGTAAAAAAGAAAGCTATTTTTTTCCTCTCACAATGCCTATATTCTTGCTTTTTAAAAAAGTACTCACGAGTAAAGATCTATCAGCTGTTTTATTTCTTTTCACAGGAATGTGTTTAAACTCAGGGATTGCTGAATTGTACTGTGACTTGGCTCATCCCAAATAGTGCAGTTGTCTTCACAATGGAGAGACTGTCACAGCCTAAAAAGACACGTGACTCTGAGCATCAGTTTACTGGCTGCCCACTAAATGATTCAGGCTCCTCGTTCTTTGTGTGGAAGAGAACTGGCCTTCCGGAAGCCTGAGGCCAAGTGAGAGAACCATCTGAAAGCAGTCACTGCATGTGGAGCCTGGACTTACCCTTTGCCTTTTTGGAGCTGTGTGTCCATTTCCTTCTCGAAGTTCTCTATAGAGTCCACTGTGTCCTTACTGTCCTGGAGACTACCCGCCACTTAGCAGGGGCCTATGAACACGGACAAATCCTTGTTCCCTCCACCCTTGCACAGAATCTGGAAACATGAGAGATGTTAAGTGTGTGTTTTAAATGAATAAATGTGTGGATTTAAATGATTTCAAATGCCTGTTTCAGAGAGACCAAAAAAAGATCTGCTTCTTAGAAAAAAGAAAAAAAGACGATTTATTTCTCCAGCAGTATGAAGGAAAAGTTTCATCCATAATTTTAAGTGCTCCAGATTGTTACAAATGGCCCAGAGAAAGAAGGCATTTTTAGTTTTATCTACATTAAAATTTTTTCAGTAAAAATTATTATTGTGATTGTCACATTTTCTTTACTGGTTTATCAAATAATAGTAGCACTATATTTGACTGAGCAACCTTGTGTCTTTCTAGGTCAATGGTAAGGTTCTCTACATAATTTAAAGGAAGACTTAAGGCCAGTTATAAAAAAAGTGTCTAAGATTTACAACATAGGAATAAATGAGGGAAAAGATGATCCAATGTCCAGTCAGCTAGAAGGAAGACCCGCTTCTCAGGGAAAGCATAATACCTATGTGTTCCCTCTGAAAGGAAACATTTATGTACAAAGAGAAGGAAGGTTTACAGAGAACCTAGGAACACCATAAAGACCCTCATGAGAACTACTTCTGGTTTCATAAGGAAGTAAACTAACACATTTTGCATCTCTACAGTGACCACTGGAATCTCCACCAGTGTCAGAAAATAGTACATCTATTCTAAAATGTTTTCTTAATATTTCATTCTAATACCATACATAGAGATGCTGCTGTCTGTTTAGTAATGGATTTTATGAAGTACATGTTTTCAACAGTAGACCATAGGTGCATAATGCATTTTCTGGACTTAAATAATCATAGCCCCGCAAGTTCATGGCAGCATTTCACAGATGCTGGCCTATCTTTACATCACTGAGGCATGCAGGCCAAGACTTGGAAGTGCCCTACTTTTAGCCAAGTTGCTGTGTTTGGCTTTTCAGCATTTTCTGTATGTTTTATGATTTCAAGAAAAAGATATGCCAGACCTCTGTGGCCAGCAAATAATTAGAACTTTCTGATCATAACAATAGGGTTTAGTAAGAGTTCTTTTTCATTTAATCAACTTTTAATGTATTTTATTGGTTTTTATTATATGATTCATTTTAATAGTTTTAAACTTACAAATTCTGAAGTCTAGTATCTGAGAAGTTACTTCTCAGATTTATGTGATTTTTTTTAGCATTAGAATGGAATTTTCTGAGACTGAGATCTTGAGGTTCCTATAAACGTTTAGTGAGCTGCTTCCAGGGTTTTAGTGGTAATAAATCAGCAATATTTATTCTTTGGTGTCTGTAAGATGGTGTGGCATGGCCGGTATTCACTTTCCTGTTGGGAAGAGATGGGAACCGGGCAGATAGTGTTACTGGGAAAAAGACAAAACTCAGCATGGTATTTATCGACGAGAACTTGTCAAGAGAGCCAAACGCAATCTTTCAGAAAGGTAACCATTTTCACTGGGGGGCTTGCTAAATGATGTGGAAAAAGCTTTATGTTATTCCTTCTCCAACTGAAGTACCAGACTGCACTAATAAGCTTTCCTAAAGATCCAAGGGGAAATATAATTGATAACAGATAAACAAGAATAGTTTATTTACAAGTTATGCTAACATCTATGACATTTCAATTATCCTAGGATCATATTCAGGTGCTGTATGTCTATAAAAGGCGCTTGCCTCATCTCGTAAACTTCCCTATTAGGATACCTAATAATAGATTTGAGAATTGCATGATAGCATTAGAATGTTATTGTGTATATTAAATATGCACACTGCTAGTATAATACAAGGTGTGCCACGGACTTGTTAATGCCATGGTCTCTTTAGTCAGACTGGCTAAATGCTCCTTGGTCAAGTTACATAACACTCAAAGATGATAAAACCCAGGTACAATACAACTTGGCTTATAATTTGTGTATGTGCATATGTGTATTAGATAATTCAGGTCAACGATTTAGCACACCTAGGAAGGTGTTCATGTTAGCTATGATTATATAAAAATATATGATATCCATGAAGCCCTAAAAAATAAGGACATGAGTTAATTTAATATTGTGAACAGCATGATCCTATTCAGCATCACAACCTTGACATCTTAAAGCCATTCTAGCAGACGACACACCTGTAAATGTACACACTCCATGAATCTGAGGGCTCATTTCTGGGTGAACCAGCCCTATGTCCTGGCACAGCTCCCTGTGCTCACTTTCTTGTGGGCAGAAAGGTCGTTCTTCAGTGTAAATTATACAAAATGGTTAGCTTTCCTCATAAAGAAGTTCGGAGCCTTTGTCTTCTCTCGTAACGGTGATGAAATATTTTTATGTGACTAGCAGGAGCAATTCAAGTGGCTGCTTGCCAAGCCTGTGTCTGTGCAGTGGGACAAGGCTCTTTAATGCTTTTCCTGCGGTCAGCAGTGCATTGTATCAACAGTTTCAAAAAGACCAGGTGAGCGCACAGCAGCAGAGCAACCAGGGCCTTTGGAGGTTCTGGCCATAACAGGTTGAGTCAAATGGACTCCTATTGCTAACAAACCCACTGGAGCAGTCTCTGATCTTTGCTCTTTTGCCTTTTGTTTTGTTTTTAAATTTGTTTTTTAATTGACACACTTGTAATTTCCCATATATATGAGGAGCAATTTGATGTTTTGATACATGTCTGTATTATATAATGATCTAATAAGGGTAGTTAGTGTATCTATCACATCATGCATGTATTATTTCTTTGTGATGAGAACACTCAAAAGCCTTTCTTCTAGCCTTTTTTGTTTTGTTTTGTTCTGTTTGAGATGGAGTCTTTCTCTGTCTCCCAGCCTTGCATATAGTGGTGTCATCTCGGCTCACTGCAACCTCTGCCTCCTGGGTTGAAGTGATTCTCCTGTTTCATCCTCCTGAGAAGCTGGGACTATAGGTGTGCACCACCACACAACGCTAATTTGTTTATTTTTAGTAGAGATGGGGTTTCACTATGTTGGCAAGGCTAGTCTCGAACTCCAGACGTCAGGTGATCTGCCTGCCTTGGCCTCCCAAAGTGGTGGGATTACAGGCGTGAACCACTGTGTCCAGTCAGCTTTTATTTTATAATATATAATATTTTATTGTACACAGTCGCCCTACTGTGCAATAGAACACGGGAATTTATTCCTTCCACGTAATTGTAACACATACCGATTAATCAACCTTTCCCCATCATCCTCTCCTTTCTTCTCTTCCCAGTCTCCAATAATCACATTTCTATTCTCTGCTTCAATGATTTTGACTTTTTTTCCTTTGTATATTCCACAGATGAGCGACATCATGAGGTATTTGTCTTTCTGTGTCTGCCTTATTTCACTTAACATGGTGTCCTCCAAGTTCACCTATGTTGTCTCAAATGATAAGATTTCATTATTTTTTATGGCTTTATAGTATTCTGTTGTGGATTTATATCACTTTTCATCCATTCATACATTGTTGGATACTTAGGTTGAGTCCATATCTTAGCTATTGTAAATAGTGCTGAAATAAACATCGGCATGCAGATACCTCTTCAGCATATAGATTTCAAATATATCCAGTAAATACTCAGCTGTGGGATCGCTGAATAATATGGTAATCCTATTTTTAGTTTATTGAGGAACCGCCATACTGTATTCCATAATGGCCGTACTAACTTACAATTCTACCAACGGTATGTTAAGTGTTCCCTTTTCTCCACATTCTCAACAATACTTGTCTTTTTCACAGTGGCCATTCTAACTGAAGTGAGTTGGTATCTTATTTTGGTTTCCTTTTGTGTTTCTCTGATGGTTAGCAACACTGAACATTTAAAAAAATATGCCTGTTTGTCATTTGTATATCTTTTTTTGAAAATGGCCTTTTGCCCATTTTGATTAATATTAACATTATGATTATTGTTTGGCTGTTAAGTTCCTTATATATTCTAGATATTAACCCAGTGTTGCATGCATAGGTTGCAAATATTTTCTCCCATTCTTAGGTTGTCTCTTTACTCTCTTAACGGTCTCTGCTGCTATGGAAAAGCTTTTTAGTTTGCTATGACCCCATTTGCCTATTTTTTCTTCTGTTGACGATGAGTTTGAAGTCTTATCTAAAAAGTCCTTGCCCAGCCCAATGCTGTAAAGTGTTTCTCCTGTGTTTACTTCTATTAGTTTCCGATTTTATGATAAAATCTTTAATCCATTTTGAGTCAATTTTTATATATAGAGAGAGGTAGGTATCTAGTTTCATTTTTCTGCATGTAGATAACTAATTTCCCCAGTACCATTTATTGAAGAGATTGTCTTTTCCGCAACATGTATTTTTGGTATATTTGTCGCAAATCAGCTGTAGGTGTGTAAATGTACTTCTACGTTCTGTATTCTGTTCCATTGGTCTATATGTCTGTTTTTCATGCCAGCCCCATGTTGTTTTGTAGTCACTATAGCTTTGAAGTACATTTTGAAGTGAGGTAGTATGAAGCTTCCAGCTCTGTTTTTTTGCACAGGATTGCTTTGGTTATTTTGGGGTCTTTTGTTATAGATACATTTTAGAATTGTTTCTTTCTATTTTTGTGAAGGATGTCATTGGCATTTTGGTAGGAATTGCATTAAATCTGTATGTCACTTTGGGCAGTTTGGCCATTTTATGGCCTTAATTCTTGCAACCCACAAATATAGGACAACTTTTCATTTATTTGTATTCTTTGAATTTCCTTGCATCAAAGTTTTATAGTTTCAGTATAAAGACTTTTCACCCCCTTGAGTAAGTTTATTCCTAGGTATCTTTTTAAAATAGCTATTGTAAATGGAACTATTTTCTTGATGTCTTTTTCAGACAGTTCACTATGAGCATATAGAAATGCTACTGATTTTTGTATGTTTACTTTGAATACTGCAACTTTCCTGAATGTGTTTATTAGTTCTAATAGTCTTTCAGTGGAGTTAGAGTTTTCTATACATGAGATAATGTCATCTGCAAACAGGAGAAATATAGCTTTCTCCTTTCAAATGTGAATGCCTTTTATTTCTTTCTCTTGCCTAATTGCTCTTGCCAGGGATTCATGTACCACTACATTTAATAGAAATTGTAAAAGTGGGGCCGGGAGCGGTGGCTCAAGCCTGTAATCCCAGCACTTTGGGAGGCCAAGGTGGGTGGATCACGAGGTCAAGAGACTGAGACCATCCTGGTCAACATGGTGAAACCCCGTCTCTACTAAAAATACAAAAAATTAGCTGGGCATGGTGGCGCGTGCCTGTAATCCCAGCTACTCAGGAGGCTGAGGCAGGAGAATTGCCTGAACCCAGGAGGTGGAGGTTGCAGTGAGCCGAGATCGCGCCATTGCACTCCAGCCTGGGTAACAAGAGCGAAACTCCGTCTAAAAAAAAAAAAAAAAAAAGAAAAGAAAGAAAGAAATTGTAAAAGTGGGCATCTTTGTCTTGTTCCTGACCTTACAGAGAAAGCTTACAATTTTTCCTCACTCTGTGTGATGTTAGCTGTGTTTGTCATGTACGGCTTTTATTGCGTTGAGCTACGCACCATCTGAAGCTAATTTGTTGAGAGTTTTTATCATGACAGTAAATTTAAGCAAATGCTTTTTCGCCTGTATTGAAATAACATGTTTTAAATCTTCTTTCTGTAAATGTGCATATCACATTTATTGGTCTGCAAATGTTAAATCACCCGTGCATCTCTGGAATAAACTCCACTTGATCATAATGAATGAATGATTTCTTTAATGTGCTGCTGGATTCAGTTTGCCAGCATCTAGTTAAGAATTTTCACATCTATGTTCATTGGGGACCCTAACCTGTAGTTTTTCTTAGTTGTTGTGTGATTGTTTGATTTTGAAATCCGGGTAATGCTGGTCTCATCAGATAATTTTCGAAGTATTCCTTCCCCTTCAGTTTTTTGGAACAGTTTGAGAAGAATTAGTATTATTTCTTCATTAAATGTTTGGTAGAATTCAGCTGGGAACCATCCAGTACTGAGCTTTTCTTTGACGGAGGACTTTTTATTACTGATTCAATTTCCTCAGTCATTCTTGATCTGCTCAGATTTTCTGTTTCTTCATGGTTCAATCTTGACAGGTTGTATGTATCCAGGAACTTATCTATTTCTTCTACTATAGTTTTGATATGGTTTGTTTGCCTCCACCAAATCTCATGTTGAAATTTGGCTTTTAATATCAGAGGTGGGGTCTAATGCGAAGTGTTTGGGTTATGGGTACAGATCCCTCATGAATAGATTCATGCCCTCCCTTGGTGGATGTAAGTGAGTTCTCATTATATTCGTTCTCACCAAAGCTTGTTGTTAAAAACCTTGGGCTCTCATCATGGGATCTTGCACATTCTTGCTCCTCTTTACCTTCTGCCAAGAGTGAAAGCAGCCTGAGTCCCTCATCGAAAACTGAACAGAGGCTGGAACCATGTTTTTACCTGCAGAACTATGAGCCAAATAGTCCTCGTATCCTAATAAATTGCCAGCCTTGAGTAAGCTCTTACCGTAGTGCAAAAGAGACTGTCGCCAAATCTGTTAGCATATAGCTGTTTACAGCAGCCTCTCATCATCTTTTCTCTTTCTGTGGTATTGGTTGTAATGTCTCTTGTTTAATATTTGATTTTATTTGTCTTCTTTTTCTTATTCTAGCTAAAGCTTTTTTAAGTTTGTTATTGTTTCAAGAAACCAACTCTTTATTTTGTTATCTTCCGAATTTTTTGGCCTCCATATTGTTTTTTTCTATTCCAAGATTTGTATCTTTCCTTCTACAAAGGAACAAAACATTTCTCTAGTAACAGAAATCAAAGAAAAAGACACACACAGAATGCCTGAAAAGATCAAAACAATAATCTTAAGGAAACCGCCAGATACAAGGAACCCAGAAAAACAATGCAATGAAATTAAAACAATTCATGGAAAGTGGAGCAAGATGGTGGAATAGAAGGCTACACCATTTGCTCCCCGCCCCGCACACCAGGAACACCAAATTTTAACAACCATATATACACAGAAAAGCACCACAAAAGCCAAAAATCAGGCACCAGCTCAGCCACAGTGGTGCAGAGCAACAAGCAGGCCCTTAGGGTTCCTGAGTCAAGGTCTAGATTCTTGCACAACATTTCAGGACCTTCGCTGGGCCAGGGAGGAGCTCACTGTTCTGAAGGGTGAGTCCTGTGCCTGCCAGCATTCACCACAAGCTAAGAGAAGAGCCCTTGGACTTTATGCGAACATTGGCGGTGGCCTGGTAGAACGCCCCCCTCCCCCACCCTCCACAGATCAGTGGAGGAGAGGCTCCTCTGCCTGTGAAAAAGGAAGACAGGAGCAGCAAGCACTTTGTATTGTGGTTTGAATATCAGCTTAACTGAGTAGAACATCAAGTAAATTGCTAAGGTTTTTAATTCTAATCCCTGGCTCCCAGACAGCATCCCTGGACATACTTGGGGCCAGGGCAAACTTGTCACTCCGGGCTGGGTGCGGTGGCTCACGCCTATAATCCCAGCACTTTGGGAGGCCTAGGTGGGCGGATCATGAGGTCAAGAGATCGAGACCATCCTGGTCAACAAGGTGAAACGCCCTTTCTACTAAAAATACAAAAATTAGCTGGGCATGGTGATGCGCGCCTGTAGTCCCAGCTACTCGGGAGGCTGAGGCAGGAGAATTGCTTGAACCCAGAAGGCGGAGGTTGTGGTGAGCCGAGATCGTGCCATTGCACTCCAGTCTGGGTAACGGCAGCGAAACTCCGTCTCAAAAAAAAAAAAAAAAAAAAAAAAACCGAAAACTTGTCACGCTGAAGGGAAGGGCTTTGGGCAAGACTCAGCGCTGTGCAGGCTTCAAGTCTGACCCAGCATAGTTCCAACAGTGATGGCCACACTTGCCTCACCACACTCCCAATTCCAGGTGGCTCAGCACAGAAAGAAACTCTACATATTTCGGAGAAAGTAAGGGAGAAGTACAAGAGCCTCTGCCTTGGAATCCAGAGAAGTGTTCTGGATCTTAACCAAGACCACCAAGGTGCTACCTCTATGAGTCTGCAAAAATCACACTGTCTTGGGCTTGGGGCCCAAGTGCCTTTGAATACTTGGAAAGACTTCTAAAGAAGAACAGGCGCAAATAAGCCCAGACTGTGAAAACCACAATAAATGCCTAACTCTTCAATGCCCAGACACTGACAAGTATCTACAAGCATCAGCACCATCCAGGAAAACATGATCTCACCAAATGAACTGTATAATGCACCAGGGACCAATCCTGGAGAAACAGAGATATACGTCCTCTCAGATACAGAATTCAAAATAGCTGTTTTGAGGAGACTCAAAGAAATTTAAGACAACACAGAGAAGGAATTCAGAATATCAGATAAATTTAACAAATAGACTAAAATAATTTAAAAATAATCAAACAAATTATAGACTTGAAAAATGTGGCTGACATGCTGAAGAATGCATCAGAGTCTATTAATAGTAGAATTGATCAAGCAGGATAAAGAATTAGTGAGCTTTAAGATAGGCAACTTGAAAATACACAGTCAGAAGATGAAAAAATATAATAAAAAGCAGTGAAGCATGCTTACAAGATCTAGAAAGGAGCCTCAGAAGGGCAAACCTAAGAGTTATTGGCCTTAAAAAGAAGGTAGAGAAAGATTTAGGGGTGGAAGGTCTATCCAAAGGGATAATATCAGAGAACTTCCCAAACCTAGAGAAAAATATAAACATTCAGTTACAAGAAAGTTATAGAACGCCAAGCAGATTCAACCCAAGGAAGACATCTCAAGGCATTTAATAATCAAACTCTCAAAGGTCCAGGATAAAAAACGGATCCTAGAACCTGTAAGAGAGAGAAAGAAAAGAAAAACCAAATAACATCCAATAAAGCTGCCATATGCCTGGCAGCAGGCTTTTCAGTGGAAACCTTACAGGATAGGAGAGAGGGGTATGACATATTTAAAGTGCTAAAGGAAAAAAAGCCACTTACCATAGAATAGTGTATCCTGAGAAATTATCCTTCAATATTGAAGGAGAAATAAAGACCTTCCCAGGTAAACAAGAGATGAGGGCTTTCATCAATGCCAGACCTGTCCTACAAGATGCTAGAGGGAGTTCTGCGATCTGAATGAAAGCATGTTAATGAGCAAGAATAAATCACCGGAAGGAACAAAACTCACTGGTAATAGGAAGCAGAAAGAAACACAGAATAGTGTAACACCGTAATTGTGGTGTTATAAGCTTCTCTTAAGAAGAAAGACTACAGGATGAATCAATCAAAATAATAATTATAACCTTTAAAGACATAGACACTAGATTTATAAATAAAGAGAAACAGCAAAAAGCAAAAAAGTGGCAGGGGTAGGGGTGAAGTTAAAGAGTAGAGGTTTTGTGGGGTTTTTTTGCTTGCTTTTATTTTTGTTTCATTTGTTTTTTGACACAGGGTCTTTCTCTGTCAACACCAGACGGGAGAGCAGTGGTATGTATAATCAAGGCTCACTGCAGCCTCAATCTTCTGGGATGGGAGTGGACTCAAGTGATCTCAAGTAGCTAGACCTCTCAGCCTCTCAAGTAGCTAGGACTACAGGTACATACCATCACACCTGGCTAATCTTTGTAGTTTTATTGTAGAGACAGGGTTTTACCATGTTGCTCAGGCTGGTCACAAACTCCTGTTCCCAAGTGAATTGCATGCCTTAGCTTCCCAACATGTTGGGATTACAGGTATAAGCCTCCGTGCCCAGCCAGAAGTTTCTTTTTTCTTTTCTTCTTTTTCTTTTTTCATTTGATTTCTTTTTTTTTCTTTTTTTTTTTTGTTCAGTGCATTTTTCAAGGTGCTGTTAAACAGCCAAAAGTTTTTATTCTTTTCCTTTACATGTTTGTTTGGCTGTTATGCAATCAGTGTTAAGTTGTCATCAGTTTACAATAATAGGTTATAAGATAGTATTTGCAAGCCTCATGGCAACCTCAAATCAAAAAGTATACAATAGACACACAAAAAATAAAAAGCAAGACATTAAAGCGTACCAACAGAGAAAATCACCTTTGCTAAAAGGAAGACAGAAAAAAAAAGACAACAAAAAAGCAGACAACCAGAAAACAAATAACAAAATGGCAGGATTAAGTCCCTACTTATCAATAGTAAACTTTAAATGTAAATGGACCAAACTGTTCAATGAAAAGACATAGACTGGTTGAATGGATGAAAAACCAAAACTTGATGATCTCTTGACTATAAGAAACATACTTCACTTATAAAGATACACATAGAGTGAAAATAAAGGAACAGAAAAATATATCCCATGCCAGTGGAAGCCAAAAAAGAACAGAAGTAGCTAAACTTATATCAGACACTATAGATTTCAAGGCAAAAACTGCAAGAATAGACAAAGGTCATTTTATACTGATGAAGGGATCAATTCAGTAAGAAGATATAATAATTGTAAATATAGATGCACCCAACACTGGATCATACAGATATATAAAGCAAATATCGTTAGAGCTAAAGAGAGAAATGGACCTCAATGCAATAACAGCTGGGGACTTCAACTTTTCACATTCAGCCCCGAGCAGATCTTCCAGACAGAAAATCAATAGAGAAACATCTGATTCAATCTGCACTACAGAACAAGTGGACCTAATAGATATTTACATTTATCCAATAACTGCAGAATACACAGTTTTCTCCTCAGAACATGAATTATTCTCAAGAACAGACCATATGTTAGGTCATAAAACAAGTCTTAAAACATTCAAAATTTGAAATAATATTAAGCATATTATCTGACTTCTATGGAATAAAACTACAAATCAAAAACAAGACAAATTTTGGAAACTATAGATAAACATGGAAATTAAACAATTTGCTCCTGAATGATGAATGGGCCAATGAAGAAATGAACAAGGAAACTGAAAATTTTTTTGAAACAAATGATAATGGAAACACACATACTAAAACCTGTGGGCTACAGCAAAGCAGTACTAAAAGGGAAACTTATAGCTATAAATGCCTACATCGAAAAAACAGAAAAACTCAAATAAATAACCTAATGATTCATCTTTAATAACTAGAAAAGCAAGAGTAAACCAAACCCAAAATTAGAAGAAAAGAATTAATAAAAATCAGAGCAGAAATAGATGATTTTGAAATGAAGAAAATGATACATAAGATCAATAAAAGAAAAAGTTGTTTTTTGAAAAGATAAACAACATTAACAAATCATTAGCCAGACTAAGAAAAAAAGGCAGAAGATCCAAATAATTAAAATCAGTGATGAAAAAGGAGGCATTACAACTAATATCACAGAAATTCAAAGGATCATTAGTGAATACTATGAGTAACTATATGCCAATAAACAGGAAAATATAGAAGAAATGAATGAATTCTTAGACACATATAATCCACCAAGATTGAACTTTGAAGAAATCCCAAACCTGAACAGACTAATAATAAGACTAAAGCCATAATAAAAAGTTTCCCAGTAAAGAAAAGCCTGGGATCTGATGACTTCACTGCTGAATTCTACTGAAATGGTTACAGAAGAACTAATACCAATCCTACTAAAACTGTTCTGAAAAATAGAGGGAGAGGGAATATTTCCAAGCCCATTCTATCATTATCCTGATACCAAAACCAGATAAAGACATGTCAAAAAAACAAAAACAAAAACAAAAACAAAAAACTACAGGCCAATATCTCAATGAATATTGATGTAAAAATACTCAGTGAAATACTAGAAAACCAAATTCAATAATATATTTAAAATATTATTCATCGTGACCAAGTGGGATTCATTCCAGGAATGCAAGGATGGTTTAACATATGTAAATCAATAAATGCCATACATCATATCAACAGAATAAAGGATAAAAACCATATGATTGCTTCAATTGATGCTGAAAAAGCATTTGATGAAGTTTAACATCCTTCATGATAAAACCCTCAAAAACCTGGTTATAGGAGGAAGATACGTCAAAAGGTCATCCAAATTGGAAGGAAAGAAATCAAGTTTTCCTTGTTTGCAGATGATACAATCTTATGTTCAGAAAAAACTAAAAATTCCTCCAAAAAACTATAAAAACTGATAAATTCATTAGAGTTGCAGGATACAAAATCAACATAAAATATCAGTAGCATTCCTATATGTCAATGTGAACAATCTGAAAAAGAAATTTAAAAATTAATTTCATTTAAAATAGTCACAAATAAAAGTAGATACTTAGGAATCAACTTAAAGAAATGAAAGATTGCTACAACAAAACCATAAAACACTGATGAAAGAAATAGAGGACACAAAAATATGGAGATTTTTCATGTGCATAGATTAGAAGAATCAATATTTTTTAAATGTTCATACTATTCAGAACAATCTATACATTTGATGCAAGCCCTATAAAAATATCAATGACATTCTTCACAGAAATTAAAAAAAAGAAAATCCTGAAATTTACATGGAATCACAAAAGACCCAAAATAGCTAAATCTTCCTGAGCAAAAGAACAAAACTAAAGGATTCACATTAACTGATGATTGTACTTAAAACAGCATGGTACTATCTACAGACACTTAGACCAATGGAACAAGAAAGAGAACCCCAAAAAATCCATAAACCTACAGTAAACTCATTTTCTGACAAAGTTACTGAGAATACACATTGGGAAAAAAGTCTCTTTAATAAATGTTTCTGGGAAAACTGAATATTCATATGCAGAATAACAAAACTTAATCCCTCTCTCTCGCCTTATACAAAAATCAAATTAAAATGGATTAAGACTTAAATCTAAGACCTCAAATCATAAAACTCCTACAAGAAAATGTTGGGGAAACTCTCTAGGACATCAGTCTGCACAAAAAAAATCTCTTGCACAATACCCCATAAGCACAGGCAACCAAAACAAAAATATATACACCTACTATGTACCTTCAAAAATAAAAACATAAAAAATTTTTTTAAAACAATTCAGGATCTGGATGATAAACTCCCCAAGTGGATATATATCATTAAAATAAACTAAACTGAAATCTTGAAGCTGAAAAATTCAATGAATGAAATAAAAAATACTACTGAGATAATACTACTGAGATAATAATAAGCTAGATCAAGCAGAAGAATTTCTGAACATGAAGACAAGGCTTTTAAAATAATCCATCAAAGAAAAAAAAGGAATAAGAATTTTTAAAAATGAAAAAATAAAGCCTGTGGAACTTAACAGGACATCAATAAGTGAACAAGTATTTCCATCAGACGAATGTCAGATGGAGAAGAGATAGAGAAAAGCACCAAAAACTATTTAATAATACAGTGACATACCTCCTTATATTGTTTTCCTTTATTGTTCTTCACAGATTTTTTTTTAACAAATTGAAGATCTGTGGTAAGCAAGTCTACCTGCATCACTTTTCCAACAGCATGTACTCTCAACTTTGTTTCTCTGTGTCACATATTAAAATTTTTCAGAATATTTCAAACTTCTTTATTATTATTATAATTGTTATGGTGTCCTATGATCGGTGATCTCTGATGTAGTTGTAATTGTTTTGGGATGCCACAAACAGTGCCCATAGAAGAGGTTAAACTTAATTGATAAATGATGCATGTGTTCTGAGTGTTCCACCAATCATCTGTTCTCCCATTGCTCTCCCTTTCCTTGGGCGCCTCTGTATTGCCTGAGACACAACAATACTGAAGTTATTAGGCCAATTAATAAGTTTACCATGGCTTCTAAGGCCATTTAATAAGCTTACGATGGCTTCTAAGTATTCAAGAGGAAAGAAGAGTTGCATGTCTCTCACTTTAAATAAAAGCTAAAAATGATTAAGCTTAGTGAGGAAGGCATGTCAAAAGCTGAAACAGGCCTCTTGTGCCAAACAGTTATCAAAGTTGTGAATGCAAAGAAATAGTTCTTGGAGGACATTTAAAATGCTATTCCGGTAAACACACAAGTGATAAGAAAGTGAAATAGCTATACTGATGACATGAAGAAAGTCTGAGTGGTTGGGAGAGAATATCAAACAAGTGAAAACATTCTCTTAAGTCAAAGCCTAAGTCTCAGCAAGGCCTTAACTCTCTTCAGTTCTGAGAGAGGTGAGGAAGCTGCAGAAGAAAAGCTGGGAACTAACAGAAGTTCGTTCATGAGGTTTAGGGAAAGAAGCAGTCTCTAAACCATTAAAGTGCAAGGTAGGCCGGGTGCGGTGGCTCATGCCTGTAATCCCAGCACTCTGGGAGGCCGAGGCGGGTGGATCATGAGGTCAAGAGATCGAGACCATCCTGATCAACATGGTGAAACCCCGTCTCTACTAAGAATACAAAAAAAATTAGCTGGGGATGGTGGCACGTGCCTGTAATCCCAGCTGCTCAGGAGGCTGAAGCAGGAGAATTGCCTGAACCCAGGAGGTGGAGGTTGCAGTGAGCCGAGATCGCGCCATTGCACTCCAGCCTGGGTAACAAGAGGGAAACTCCGTCTTAAAATAAAATAAAATTAAATAAATAAATAAATAAATAAAACAAAGTGCAAGGTAAAGCAGCAAGCGACGTAGAACTGCAGCAAGTTATCCAGAAGATCTCACTAAGATAAAGGATGAAGAGAGCTACACTAAATAACATATTTCCGATGGAGAAAAATCAGCCTTATATTTGAAGAAGCCATCTAGGACGTTCACAGCTGAAGAAGAGAATTCAGTGCCTGCCTTCAAAGCTTCAAAGGAAAGGCTGACTCTCTTGTTAGGGGCTAATGCAGCTGGTAACTTTAAGTTGAAGCCAATGCTCATTTACCAATCAGAAAATCATAGGTAACTTAAGAATTATTCTAAATTTGCTCTGTGCTCTGTATATGGAGCAACGAAGCCTGGATGACAGCGCATCTGTTTACAGCATAGTTTAATGAATGCTTTCAGCCACCACTGAGACTTATTGCTCAGAAACAAAGACTGCTTTCAAAATATTCTCATTACAATGCACTTAGTTACCCAATAGTTCTGATAGAGATATTCAAGAACATTAATGTTTCAAATCTGCTCATGTAGCATCCATTTCGCAGCCCATGGATTAACGAGTCATTTCAACTTTGAAGTCTTACGCTTAGCTGATAAAGCAATGGCAGAGTTTGAAAGAATTTACTCCAGTTTTGAATGAAGTTCTACTGTGGGTAAAATGCTATCAAATAGTATCACGAGCTGCAGAGACACCTTCTGTGAAAGGAAGAGTCATTCAAAAGGGCAAACTTCATCGTTGTCTTATTTTAAGTAATTACCACAACCATCCCAACCTTCCGCAACCCCGATCCATAAGCAGTCATCAACACTGAGACAAGAACTATACTAGCAAAAAGATGACAAATTACTGAAGGCTCAATCATTAGCATTTATGGCACTAAAGTATTTTTTTATTTAGGGTATGTTAGTTTTTTAGACATACTACTATTGCGTACTTAATAGACTCCAGTATAGTGTGGGCATAACTTTTATATGTCATGAGAAACCAAAAAGTTTGTGTGACTTGCTTTATTGCAATAATTGGTTTATTGCAGTGGTCTGGAACCAAGCTCACATCTCTGAGGTATTACAGACATAGCAGAAAACTTCCCAAGTTCTAGGACAGATATGGGCATCCAGCTTCAGGAAGCTCAAATTTGCCTTTATTTTAATCTGTTCACTGCCCACTTCCTCCCTTATAAAACTGTTCTCCATTAACAGCTGGCCTGGTGGGTTCTGAATCCAAGTTTAGAATTAAGTAGAAAGGACTAGAAATTGGGATTCATGGAGCCACAGGTCCTCCCACAGGTGAAACATGGAGAAGTCTCTCTTCTCTAGACCCTCTTACTTGTATTTAGTGAATGACTCACTCACCCTCACAATGCTCATTTTTCCTACCCTCTCCCACTCATATGTTTGTTAAAAGAAAATGAATCCTATAATTTTGCAACCTCTCTCCGGAAACAATTACAAAAAAAAAAAAAAAAGATGTGAAATTACTCTTCATCAAAAGAGTGGTTTAAATTTACCTGAAAGGAATTACAAAATGATGGAATAAAACCACACTACAGTATTTTAATTTCTAGTTATTTTTTAAGAGGCAAGACTTAATAGCAGTTTACCTAAAAGGCCTAAAGATGTATTTATTATATGACAGTTCCATTAATGTACTTAATACTGCACAGTTCCACAATTTTCTCATTATATCACAAGTGATAATTACTATTTGTAGCTAACAGCCAAAAAAATCTATATATTAATATTTAGTAGAAATATAGTAACCTTTCATTATTCCACTTCACATACTCAATTGATTATAAGTATAGATAAAATTCTACTTCACAGTAGTTTTCTCTCTTCATTCCCTGTCCTCTTTCCTGTGGATGTCATTAACCCTCCTTACTTCAGCTGCCACCATCGGACATGTGACTTAGAAATCTCAAACTTCAGCTTAGTGAGATCTGTGTTTTATGGACCAATTCCTGGTTTCACCTGCATGCCCTATAGGTAGCTCTATCTTAGTATGTTTAAATAGAGTCTCATCTTCTTCCAACTCCTTTTCCCTAGACGATTTCCCTCTCCTAACCTCCTATAATGACACCTCTGTTTTTTTGGACCTTCCACTCATAATCTTTTTTGAAAATAGATTTTTTTTTCAATCTCCCTCCTCCTTCTCCCTCTGTGATGTCCTAGTTATATCAGGTTTTTACTTAGCAGTGATTCCTTTCCTTTCTAGCCTCACCTCCTTACCCTACATTTCCCATTCCTTTTCGGTTTAGTTTCTCTTCACTTACATTGCTATATCATTAATAACCTTCAAAGACTGCTCTGATTATTTCATTCTCTTGTTCAAAAACATTCAGGTGCTTCCTATCAAATAAATGTGCTTCAACCTTGTTTATCCATGCCTGACTGCCAATGATTCTCATTTTTTTGGTTAGTTTTTAAAGTACTTTCATACAGATCATATTTTTGATACTCATCAAAGTTCCATACAGTAAGAAATTCAGGTAAAAATATGCTCATGCTTCAAATGCGGAAAAGAGGCTAGAGAAGAAAGCTGGATTGGTTAAGAAGACATGTTGTTTGGTCAGGAATTATTGACTGGAAAACTGTAAAAATGCGTCTACAGCCCAGGACTCCTAACCCCCAATGCGAGGAGCTGGGCACTAAACCTTCCTCATAAAAAGGGAGTCTGGCCAAATTGGAATGCCCACTGCTCCCAAAAGCCTTTTCCTTCCTCATGCCTTCTCTCATGCAGTCTTACAATACGGAGCCTATTCTCCATTCATCTACATCCTTTTCATCTTTTAAAGGCTTCATCTGTTCCTCCTCTGACTCACAGAATGATTCATACAATTGGTTTTAGTCACACTCTGCTCTCTTAGTCTCCTTTTTACTGTTCCAAATTCTTACTAAAATAAGTTATTCTTGCTTAGCTTTTCACATACTTAGCTTTTCCTTTCGAACAGATTTTAAGTATTGTGAGGTCTTGGCCTATATTGTAAACGTCTTTGTATTCCCACATATTATATTTAGTATGTGCAGGGCAAAGATTTGCTACATACATGTGGCTTTTGACACTGGATAGTTTTCAAACGGCGAGGTATTTTATATACTGTTTGATTTGATTTGATTTTTGTTTTCAGACTGTAGTATCTACATTATTCTATCTAGCATCCTTCTCGTGAAAAAACTGGTATAATTTCTGCTGTTCAGTGAACCCCTGGAATGCTTTCCACTTAGCTGGGACTTGCTAAATATTTACTGACTTTCACTGAATTGTTAGAATCAACTATATTAAATAGGCTACTAATGGCTGGATTGCATCACTGTTCTGAGGAATTAGAAACTCATTTTTCTACTTCTTGATTTTTCATTTTGTTCTAATTAAAGTATACTAAATACAGAATGTGACTTTATTTTATCAAGTAGTTACTTTAAAGGAATCTAGCCATTTCTTATAATGGCTGTTCTGCCGTTACTTTTTGAGAGCTTGCACTAATGCAAATAATTGTATTCAAAACAAAAAAGGATGGTGATTAGGTCTTTCAGCTCAGCACAAATGAATACAAAATATTTCATTCACACACCCACCGAGCCAGGATGTATTTTTCTAGCACTAGAAATGTTTTCTTCTCTAAAGTACTCCTGCTGTTGAGAAAGCTTTTCTGATGTCAGTAAGCTTTTGAACTGCACTGAACTGCGTTACATTTACCACAGCGCTCACCAGGTTGCCTTTTACATGTCCCTGGCTTATATCTAGTATGGTAATTTTTCCAGGGTGGCCCAGGAAGCAAGCCACTTTAGCTAAAACCCCTGCGGTTGTCACACAAAGGCAGAGAATAGATTCAGTTTGAATGCTCCGTAATTACCTCCCTAAGACTGACAGGGAAGATTAGTGAACGGTTGTTAACACTGACTTAATACTGACCCTAGTAAACCTACTGCAGTATTAAGTTGTAACATTACTGAAGTACTGAGGACCAGGGATATCGATGTAAGATGTGCATATCTGTACAAAATGAGAGCATTTTTCTTTTTTTTTTTTTTTTACTTTAACTTCCGGTGTACATGTGCAGAACGTGCAGGTTAGTTACAGAGGTATACACGTGCCATGGTGGTTGGCTGCGCCCATCACCCCGTCATCTACATTAGGTATTTCTCCTAATGCTATCCCTCGTTATAGAGCATTATTCTTAACAACGATTGTGTTGTTCATGTGTAAACATGCTGCAGTATAAAAATTTTAGATGTATCTTAAAGACGCGACATAGGTTTCATCAAGCCATGCTCCTGTACAGATTCTAGCGCCCCTGCCCTACCTGCACACAGTTAAGAGTTAGTCAGCGCAGAGAAAAGCTTTGGCCCCAGTGGACGTTTCAGACATTGAAACAAAGAGAAGTCACTAGTAATCCAGGGCTTGGTCTACCACTCTGCAAGCACAAAAACATAATTTCATAATTTCATTGAGAGACAATATAGCTTTAGAGAACCAATTCACATGTAAAATTTCAAATTTGCCCTGAGTCACAAAGTTATAAGGAGGTCCAAAGTTCAAGAGGGCTGACTAGATGCAGCTAGTCCCTGCCTCATCCATGGAAAGGAACCAATATAGCAAATATTCACACTTTGAATAGACAATCTAAGAGACCATATTGAGATTCAACAGAGAAGCAAAGCAAAGAAGGAGAGGGAAGCAAGGCAGCCTGCTCAGCTGGGATTGGCTG
Source organism: Callithrix jacchus (assembly GCF_049354715.1). Taxonomy (NCBI): domain Eukaryota; kingdom Metazoa; phylum Chordata; class Mammalia; order Primates; family Cebidae; genus Callithrix; species Callithrix jacchus. The sequence goes on along the minus strand of NC_133506.1, from coordinate 158,038,324 downwards.
GGAGCTGGGAGAACCTCCCACAAGTGGGGAAAGAGTAAGTGACAGACTGCCAGGGCTCCATATTCCTCTACAGATTTTCACAATCCCAGCTACAGGAGAGCCCCTCGACCTATGCAGGGCTTTTGACTATCATAGGGAGCAGCCTACAGGTTGCACAGAAGCATTGCTATAGAGAGGAAACTCAAGCTGAGTATCACAGGCTTCTGAGCTGACAGCAGCTACAGCTTGGTACCACTCTGAGCCAAGCGCCCAAAGGACTGTGTCTTGCCCTGGAGCTGATGCTGCCACTGCTGCTACGAGGCTGAGCAGGCACAGGGACTGAGCATCGTCACCCACTTCCAGAGAAAAATCTTACTGCCATTGCTGTGGGCTGCTGTGGGACTGAGATGCAGTCAAATTGCACTCCCCATAACTACCTGTCTACACTGCTCCCACTGAGTGTAGCCCCGCCCTACCTGTCTACACTGCTCCCACTGAGTGGAGCCCCGCCCTACCTGTCTACACTGCTCCCACTGAGTGGAGCCCCGCCCTACCTGTCTACACTGCTCCCACTGAGTGGAGCCCCGCCCTACCTGTCCACACTGCTCCCACTGAGTGGAGCCCCGCCCTACCTGTCTACACTGCTCCCACTGAGTGGAGCCCCACCCTACCTGTCTACACTGCTCCCACTGAGTGTAGCCCCACCCTACCTGTCTATACTGTTCCCACTGAGTGTAGCCGCCTTCCTGGTGGTAGGCCCACAGGTGGGGGTATCCTGAAAGCCAAGCCTCCAAAGGTCTGCGTTATGCCCTGGAGCTGGGGCTCATGCTGCCATTGCTGTGCTGGCCCAAAAAGGAGAAGAGAGGCCGAGCAGGTCACTGTCACTGTTGCAGGCTGCTGTGGGACCAAGGAGCAAGGAAACTATGCATCCCATAGCTACTTCCTTACTCTGTTCCCATTGAGAGTGGTCCCACTTGTCCTGGTGGCAGGCCCACAATAATCTGCTGCTGCCCACACCTGAATACTCCACTGGTGGCCTGGGGACAACCCTACCTCTGCTTATCAAAGCCAGCACCTGAACACACTACCAGGGGTCCTGAAGACAAGTCTACCAGCCTGGTCCAGTCCTCTCAGTATTTGAATATACCATCCAGGGGTCTGGAAATCACCCAGCCCAGTGTGCCACTGTTGGATCCTGAACCCTCTTGGGATCTGAGGTTGAGGCAAATCGACCTGCCGATCTCAACACACAGCTGACATCTACCCACGTGTGCCTTCCCAATCTGTTGCAGCCACCACAACAAATATCTTGGGTTCCAGTGGGTTGCTTCAGCACTGCTACTGCCATCTCCCACATTATATCCACTGTCCAGAAAACCAAGAACCCTCCCACATGCCTGGTCCACCACTGCCACTGATAGCATCTGAGCAAGCCACCTGAAAGCCACTGAACTAGCCCACCATGACCCACTAATACTGGCGCCAGCATATACTACCTTGGGGCCCAGAGACAGGAATGCTCAGCTTACCACTGCCACCCCTGGGGCCCAAAGACTGTCCCACCTGGCATCCCAGTTCCCAGAACAACTTCAGCGTAGCCTCCACTAATAATGACACCCTAGCTAAAGAGAAATCACAGATACCACTGATACTATTTACAGTCAATAAAATCATATGAATATTACACTACTGCATGCACCTAAAATCAAAGGTAATGCATCCTCTCCAACCAAAAACATATATACATCATCAAGAAAAGGTCATCCCCTACAAAAGCAAATTCAAAAAATTAGAAGCAACGGTTATACCAGATGCACAGATATCAACATAAGGACCCAGAAAACATGAAAAATCAAGGAAAGAAACCTTCAAATACACAACGATAATTCTCCAACAACAGACCTCAATCAAAAGGAAATTCACAAAATCCCAAAGAATTAAAAATGCTAATTTTAATGAAGCTCTGTGAGATACAAGAAAATTCTGAAAAACAATAGAAGGAAATTAAAAAAAATTAAGGATATAAAACAAAGAAATATATATATATTTTAAATAACCAAACAAATTCTGTAACTGAAGAATTCACTGAATGGAATACAAAATACATTCATAAGTTTCAACAATAGATTAGATCAAGTGGAAGAAAGAATCTTAGAACATAAAGACAGGTTTTTAAAAATACTACAGTCAGACAAAAATAAAAGAATGGTCAACACCTTCATGACATTTAGTATCAAATAAAGCCACCACATATTCAAATTATTGGTTTCTCTGCAGGGAAAGAGAGAATAAAATGGTTAAAAAAAAAAAACCACCAAAAACCTAGTTAATCCCTGGGAGAGGTGGCTCACACCTGCAATCCCAGCACTTTGGGAGGCTGAGGTGGGCAGATCACCTGAGGTCAGGAGTTCGAGACTAGTCTGGCCAATGTGGTAAAACGCCATCTCTACTAAAATTACAAAAATCAGCCAGGCCTGAAGGGACATTTTCGTCTTTATGTTTCTCTTTGTATTATTTGTGTTAAGTATGTGGTAGATGTAGTGATTTCCAAACAGACAAACAATAGGGACTCCCCATTAAATTACAAACAATAGGGTTTGCTACAGTATGATAAAACGTAGATGAAAACATGAGGGAGGAAAGATACTACTGGCAGAACTGCACTCACTCTTTACTTGAAGATACTTTCTGGCATTGAAAGTCAGGCAAGTGGTAGAGAGAAGCCCAATGAAATAAATATGTTGCTTTTGGCTTTCTGTGCTTGATATGGCTTGTCTCTGTGTCCCCACCCAAATCTCATCTTGAATTGTAATAATCTCCACGTGACAAGGGCAGGACCAGGTGGAGATAATAGAATCATGGGAGGCAGTTCCCCCATACTGTTCTTGTGATAGTGAGTTCTCAGGAGATCTGATGGTTTTCTAAGGAGTGTCCCCCTTCTCTTGGCTCTCACTCTGTCTTGCCACCCCGTGAGGAGCTGCCTTCTGCCATGATTGTAAGTTTCCTGAGGCCTCCCCAGCCATGTGGAACTGTGAGTCAATTAAACCTCTTTTCTTTATAAATTACCCAGTTTCAGGTATTTATTTTAGCAACACGAGAACTGACTAATACAGTGCTTTTTGTAGTTTGCAATGTATTTTTCATTCATGCACTTTTAGGAATGGTGGCCAAGGGAAGGAAAGGGTGAATAATCAAGATACATGAGACACTCTTAAGCAGCAAATTCACATGGGAAGACTGAGTTGCTTGCTGCTCTCACTTGACCCAATCCTGGCCTAGAGTCTTTTCAACTTAGACACCAAGAAAGCATATAGAAAAAGGGAGAGTTTTTCAGATGCTTTCTATAAAAACATATATTTGCAAATGTGCTGTTGAAGAAGTACTGAAGCTATGTTATTCACTGGTTCCAAATTAAACTTGTTGACTTCCCCCTTTATTTAATCTCAGTCACTAACAATCCTTGATGATATATGAGAAGTAAGCTGTTTAAGTCATTGCCCAACTTTTACTACTTTGTCAAGTGCTCTTGTCCTTTTCACAGGGGAGCTTGGTTTACAATGGTAATTTTCTGTACCCACTGACACCTTAGTGATGAGATTTTGTCTATCTGAATAACGCACTGTGGGAAACAATACGATGGGATTGATTAAAATAAGACTTCAAATAACCTATTTTGGGCTTGTTTTGAATATGTTTCAGTACAATAAAAGAAAAATGGGATTTGCATAGTAATTAAATCATTTTGTCAAAAAGGTCATGTCTAGAAATTAAAGCTTTTAAGAGCAACTTATCTCACAAACTATTAGGCTGGTGCAAAAGTAATTGCAGTTTTTGCCATTGAAAAAGCTTGGTTGTCCCATCTTTGACTCAGCCTGACATAAGAACTGATAGTACAAATGGCAATCTAGAATTAGAAAAGAGTAGTCCATCATCACCACTGCAGGCAACACTTCTGGATACATGTTATTTTCACTCAATAAAAGCTTTTCTAGTGAATTACAACAGCAATATTTTGAAGGGTGTACTTGAAAACCTTCCTCTCACAAATTCGGCAAATATAATAGAAACTCTTTTAAATGGAGGTTTACAATAAAGAGATACTCTCACAAGATAGAATTAAAAAAACAAAAACACTGAGTACTAGCTAAATGAGCTAATACTGTGGCTGTCCTGAGTGGGTTACATTTGATTGCCCACACAGAGACAGGTGGTAGAAAGTGGAAATCTGACTGAAACCCCAAGAATAAAGTTTGGGTACCAGAGGAGGTATGTGCATTAGAATAAAAATCCATCCTCTATGGAGCCTGTTGTTTCTGCCTCGGTTCTGGATTGGGAAAAAAAGTCTCAATAGGCTTCTCTTAATATACAGATTTGGGGTCCTAATTCACACTGTTTGGCATTATAACTCCTCGAATTAAAAAAAATACATATTAACCAAATATAAAAGCAAAACCGCTCTCAGGGTTTAATCCCTGAACTAGGATTGTACAGGCTTTCCACACGTGAAGTCCCACTGAAAGTCCGTTCATAAGACAAAATTACTGTGTCCAAGAAAATAATATACCATGTGCAAGAAAGAGTTGAAGCAATAAACATAAGATTTGGACCTTAGATCTCCAACAATAAAATTGTATAACAAAGATTATAAAATAAATATCTAAATTATTAAATACATTAAAAAGAAACTATATGAAGAAAAGGATAAAGTATGAAAGTCAAAGACAAACATAAAGGAACTCCACACAGATCTTCTCAAAATGCAAATATAGTTATCGAAATAAACCTTAGTGGATGGGTTAAGTAGCGAATTAGACATAGATATAGAGAGAATTACCCAACTGGAAGACAAGTCTGAGGGAAGAACAGAAATTAATATAATAGAAAATAAAAAGTGGCCGGGCACAGTGGCTCAAGCCTGTAATCCCAGCACTTTGGGAGGCCGAGGCGGGTGGATCATGAGGTCAACAGATCGAGACCATCCTGGTCAACATGGTGAAACCCTGTCTCTACTAAAAATTACAAAAAATTAGCTGGGCACAGTGGCGCGTGCCTGTAATCCCAGCTACTCAGGAGGCTGAGGCAGGAGAATTGCCTGAACCCAGAGGGTGGAGGTTGCGGTGAGCCGAGATTGCGCCATTGCACTCCAGCCTGGGTAACAAGAGCGAAACTCCATCTCAAAAAAAAATAGAAAATAAAAAGAATAGAAATTTCCAAAAGAAAAGTCAGAGCCAAACATAGTGTTTTTGTTAAAAAAAAAAACTTGAATAAGATATACAAACTTCTGGAAAGATAAACTGAAAGAGAAAAGGAAAAGAGAGAGAGACAGAGAGAGAGGATAAAAGAACATTATTAGTAATAAAATGGAGACATAAATAAACATGCAACAGACTTTTAAGAATTTTATGATAATAAATTAACACTATTATTTTGAAAATGTACATAATATAGACAACTTTCTTAGAAAAAAAATACTTTAACAAAACTTAAAAAGAAATAACCATATAAGAAGGCCAAACAGCAGGCCAAAATCTAGCTACATATATACAGGTAGATTTATAATTTTACAAAAGCTGCATCTCAATCTTATTTGAAATTTACAGATAAAGAAACAAGGAAGATAGCACCTCAACTCAATTAATGAGGCCATTATAAACTTGATTCTTAAAACAGATTTAAAGCTCCATATACATGCAGAAATGCTAAATGAAATATTCTTAAATTTAATCCAGCAATTTATAAAACTATGTCATGAACAAGCAAGTTTCTTCAAGCATATATGGATAGCTTAACACTAGTAAATCTAAAAATGCAATTCATTACACTAATAGATTGAAAGAAAAGATTATGTAATACATTCAATACATGCAGAAATTTTTATAATGTTTAATATCTATTCCTGATAAAATCTCCTCTCAAACTAAATGTTTTCTTAACCTGATAAAATGTTACTAGAATCTGATAGTAGTATACATCACTCTAAATGGGAAACCATTATAAGATTTTCATTTTCAATGAGAAAAAGAGAAAAATGCCTGCTCCGCCGCTTCCTTCCAACGTCATACTAAAGGGCACAATATGACCAAAGAAACATGTAAAATGATGTTGAGAATTGTCAGAGAAAAGACAAACTGTGATGAGTGAATGAAAAGAAATGACTGAGCTGTAAGTGCAGAACCTAGGGACTGTAAATCAATATAGTCAATTCTATAAAGGGGTGACATTCGATATTGTAGCCATTTCTTAAGTAATAGAAGTTCTTCTGAGAGTATTTTTTTACTAAAGTGCTATAAATCATCATTTAGTTAGTAAGATAGCCTCTGAGACATTCAGACAAAAGGATTCTGTGGGGAAGCAGCAGGGGATAAAGTATAATATTAATAGATAAGCCACCCTAAACTTATTTCTCTTTAAATTTCTTATTGAATGGAATATTAAACTGGATAACTGCAACTTTAATCTCAGGGTGGAGAAGATTAAGCCTCAGGTTAAGCTTGTACCATCTGCTGTATTAAGTAGCCCAAGGAATAATTCCCTCTGGTAGGTAGGTCGTAATGATCTCACAGTGAGCTTCTGAAGACTTGAAAACATAGTACTCAAAGAGCTGTAAGCTGGGTTTATTTTGCTGGTGCTATTTTAAGGAACTGTAAAGAAAGAAAATAACCCCCTAAATGAGTGCCAGGATATGGCAGATGCGGATTATCCACAGTAGAGGCCCTAATGGGCTTGGTCTCATCTCTTTTCAGTACTGTCCTTTTCTTCCTCCTTAGATATAATGTACTTTCATTTTCTTTCTTAATTTCTTGGTCTATCCTGTTCTTACTCCTGAGTCTGTCTTTGATTTGCTCTCATGAGGCCCATCCTCCCTGTACCACCTCCTTTGTTCCTCCCCTTTTCTTTCTCCTTTTCCCTATCCTGTGACTGGACTGATCACTGCATTTTTAAGAATTGCAATGTTTGTTGAATAACATAATAAACATTTCTCTCAATTAGGAAATAACTTTAATCCTTATAAGTTTCTCAATCATTACACCACCAGAAGAGTTTAAACCACACTTACTTATTTTTTTCTTGTTAGTGCATTACTGGCTTTTGATTGGGGGAAGTGGAAGGTGCCTATCTTCCTTGGGATGGTAACGTTTACTGTCAACACTTTTGGGTTTTGTGCTGAGGAAAGGTGTGGTAGGAGGTTAGGAAAGATTAAATTGGTGGCAATGGAAACCAAGGTGCGGGTAGAAAGAGATGTGAGGCTGTGGGACCCGTGAGAAGTTTGTTATAATCTATATCCAAGATGAAAATGGTCTGTCTAAACCACAATAGTGATGTTAGAAGTGGAAGGTAAATGACAGACGGGAGAAAACAGAGCAGTATGTACAGGACTTCTGATCTATTATATAGTGGTTGGGTGAATGAAGAAGGAGCACTCCTGACAAACTTCTGGTCTAATGTTTGCATGGTACTCTGTAGCCTCGAAATCAAAGTCCATAGCACCCAAGTTTACCAGCCCTGTGTTCTGGGGTAAATAACGTCTGGCCTTTCACTACCCTACTTATAATGTCACTTGCCTTGTCTACACCGGTGAATTGTGAAACTCTGATAAGACACTGACAATAGTAAAATGTTTTATGAATATTATATGATAGGACCATACCAATGGTTCCTCAATCATCACCACCAGAGACATGTTTTAAAGGTGGAGTGATAGCATGGAAAGGTCATGATTTGGGTGCCATGATACTGGCTTTGCTGTATACTAGATTTGTAAGTTCAAATTAATCAACTAGTCTCTCTAAGTCTCAGTCTTGTCATCTGTAAAATAGGTATAATGGCATCATCCTTCAATTTGCAGATTTAGAGATATATTTATGAAAATGCTTGACACCTAATAAATGTTTTTTTCTGTACCTTTATGTTTCTTTCTGCATGTGCATATGACAGCAATCACACAGGAAAGATTTGTTTGCCAACAAAACAAACTGAACTCAAGTAAACATGAATTACATTTTTAATTTTTAGATTAAATCTACCTTTTTCTACCTGTAAAAACTGATAGGTTATCTAAAGAGTAGATAGTCATTTAGCATGGACTATTGGATTTTTTTGGACTGATATTGAAAATATTATCTCTTTCTCTAAGGTAGATTAAAGTTAAAATAAAATTTTTATACTTTATTTAAATACAGAATAAAACTTTTTATTACACTAATAAATTCAGGCAACAGTTAAAAATATTAGAGCAGCTTATACGCTTAGGGTATTATATAAATTTAAGGTAGAATCAAGGCTTCCTTTAATATCTCTGAAAAAATAAAGTCCTAATTTTTAGTGTTTTCAAACATTTTTAGTAAAAAACAGATGTTGTTATATATTTTACAGAATTGTTAGGATGGTAAAGCACAATGATATACAAAGGTAGCAGAAGTTGGGAAGGGAGGAGAAATGGAGGATAAGGGGAGTGATTAGTTAAAGGACACAAAATGATAGCTGGTTAAGAAGAGTAAGTTCTGGTGTTCTATGCCACTGTAGGAGGACTCTAGTTAATGACAATACGTTATGTATTTTCAACTAGCTAGGAGGATATTGAAAGTTCCCAACACAAAGAAATGATACCTGTTTGACATAATGGACATGCTAATTATGCTGATCTGATCAGTATATTTTATATGTGTCTAAACGTCATTATGTACCCCATGACTATGCATAATTATTTGTCAATTTAAGAAACAAAATAAAATGAACCAAAAACAAATGGCAGAAACAGAAGAAGTTTTAACAACGTACAGTAAAAGGTATAATATTTACTATTCTCACAGCCACTATAAATCAGTAAGAAAATCAATTTGTATATAGACAATTCAAAGAAATACAAAGATCCAATAAACCTCAAAGATTTTTTTTAAAAGAATGTATAGGGGAGCCAGTACCGTGCCTGGCAGAGTATAAGCTCACAAAACACATTACCACCTTCACCTCTCACAGCCTTTGTCATGTAACTCTCAAAGACCTTTCCTGGTAGATTATTTTCAACTCCCTGAGTTTGGTCTTTTGACTGGCCTCCAGCTTCTTTCCAATCTGAAAGACTCATCCCTCCAGTTTCTTCCTCTTTTATCTACCAGTAGGAAAATTTCAAGGAGGAAAGAAAACTAACCCAGTGTTAGGGAGTCCCATCTCCCAGTTTACTGCTTTCTGCTTTACTTACAAGAGTATTCACAATCTTTCCTTTTGCTCTCTCTATCCACACAAAAAAGTACAAACTGTTTCTTAAACTGGGAAGATTAAGATCCTTTTGCTCCCTTCTCTATTTCTACTTCATGGCAATTTAGTTTCTCTGGGGAAGAATGATCTAGGATATTCCCTCCCTCCTATCTTGGGACAGAGAGTGGCCTGTTGGACTTAGTTTTCTGTATATTTACTAGTTATTCATTTAACAGCCCTGTCTGACAGGTTTATCTGAAAAAGCTTCAAACACTGAGATTAAGGTTACAAAACATAAGCTTTTAAAAGCAAAACAAAAAAAAAAAACTAAGAAGGAAATAAATTAGATTTGAATTCTTCACCATGAAATGTAAAAGTTTAATCAGCTAATGGTAAATGGCATGGTGAAAGAAACTGCACAGGGGAAAAACACACGTAGTTGTGACTTTTGGTCTTTAAAAGCATTAAATCAAAGAAGAAAAACTGACAGATGCAGCCAACTTTGAAACCTAATCATATGAAAAAGCCAAACATAAAATAAATATTATCACTGTTGTAGACTCTCATTTTTTCTATCTGGAAAGTTGTTCCTGCTGTTGACCTTCCAAGTAAGGAGAATTTTCAGGTAAATTAGTACTCACCATCGTCTTTGTCAGGAAGGATTGTAACCTGAGCCCCTGGGAACTCTGATCCGATTCTCCCTCCCATGGGCATGCTCAGAAGGACATGGAAAGTTTCCTCCTCCTCATACAAGGAGTCGTCAATTACGACTATCCGACACAGTTTCTCCCGTTCATCTTTGTCAAAGCGGACAACACTGGTGTGGTCCTCAGGCCTGGATATGTAATCGGAGTAAGATAACACGGAAGTTGGCACAGTTCCAGTTGCTGTTCCTGGAAGCAGAAAGGATTCAAAAGATTTTTATGTAGAACATAAGACAAAGATATTTCCAGACACAATTATTTTCATACACAGCATTTTAATGGGCAGTTAGTAGACATGAACACTCCTAGAATTGCAATAGCAACTCTGTACTCCTCTAGTATCCTGAGTCGCCTTGAGAATGACCTCAAACCTATACACCTGTAAGGAATATTACATTTCCAGTGCTCTCTCCTGTCTTTTCTGTCAATAAACTTTAGATCAACACAATGTTACGAATTAATAGCCCCCACTATTCAAAAGCTCACCATATCGGGGCAAAGCATCAAGTGCTTCACATACTTGCCTCCGTAACCCTCTCAACCACTCTACTGGGCTTTACACATTTGGAAACCGAGGTTTTGAGAAGTTGAACCACTTGCTCTGGGACCTAGAGTTCAAGGCTGGTCCTGAAGTTGGCTTTTAATCACTCTTCTGTACTGCCTCTCAAATCATATATCCATGAATGAAAATTTCAGCAAATGTCTACTATGATATCAGCATATACGACTTTTGCTTTTGCATTTTTAGAAAATCTACTTTTTTTCTAGAAAGGGGTCTAGCATACTAGTGAATATTATGTATTAATTTTAATTTTACATTACATAAAATCACCTTCCATAGGGTGCTTGCTCATGAGCAAAGCAAACATTTGGGTATTTCTTTGAAATGAGTTTCAAACTGGTTTTAAAGTACTTCCTTTTCCTTGGCTATGCATCACTTTGCCTCTTTTTTTTTTTAATAAAAAAAAAACAGTAATGCATTTCTACTTGAGCAGATTTGGGTGGGCTGTAGTTCCTTGCAATCCAAAAAGCCTTGAGTATTGCAGTAAGTGACCAAGTGAGATCAGAAAGAGGACTCCTCAAAGGTGAAATCCCGAAGAAAGACTTCTAAATGAATCCTTTTATGTATTTATGGAAAATTAATAAAGTATACCCTTAGTGGCAAAATGTTATGGCTCCCACATGTTAAAAAGGCTCATTTATATCTTTCGGGACTTATCTTAGGTTTTTGGCAAATTGAGCTACCTTGTTGGGTATAGCAGACCACCATTAACTCCTGGCTCACATCCCCGCTCCTCCTGATGGTAATGAACAGCTCACCAACATCTTCTTCAATGGAGTATTTGGACTGGGGAATAAATACGGTTGATTCTAAAGAGAAAACACAATTACAGACAGTATTATTTTTGTTTGAGCTTCTTACCACTGAAATAATCATACACAATGAAAACTTCTCTAATGATTGATATTTTTCCCTTTGAATATTCTTTACAACAACATAGTGGGAGGAAAAGGAAGAAGGAGAGGGGAAAATAATTGGGTATAAAGTGTGTAGGCACTTGGCCAGTGAATTCTTAAATCTAAAAAAAAAAACCCAACATGGCTTTTATCTCTAGTAATTGTTTTCTATCTCTAGTAATTGCTTTCTTCTAAATTAGTAAGTCTTGCGGACACAGTTTTTTATAAATCTAACTGTTCTCTTGGCACACATTAACACCTTCCAATGGAGTACAATTTGAGAGGTGGAAATGACCTCAAAAGTCACCTTGTCCCACCTCCCAGTTTACAGATGAGGAAACTCAAGCTCGTGCAGTTGAACTCATTTGTCAATGGCTGGCCACGTCAGAATTGGAACTCGGATCTTGAAATGTCTGTTCTGTTGTTTTTTTCATCCAAAGTGTGTTCCTTTTGGACAATTCGTGATTAAAATTACAATAATACATTGCTCATTCAACCTTTTAAAAAACAGCTGTTCCTTAGAATTGATAAATCTATTTATCAGCTATAAAAAATATTTCTGGCCGGGCGCGGTGGCTCAAGCCTGTAATCCCAGCACTTTGGGAGGCCGAGGCGGGTGGATCACGAGGTCAGCAGATCGGGACCATCCTGGTCAACATGGTGAAACCCCGTCTCTACTAAAAATACAAAAAATTAGCTGGGCACGGTGGTGCGTGCCTGTAATCCCAGCTACTCAGGAGGCTGAGGCAGGAGAATTGCCTGAACCCAGGAGGCGGAGGTTGCGGTGAGCCGAGATTGCGCCATTGCACTCCCGCCTGGGTAACAAGAGCAAAACTCCGTCTCAAAAAAAAAAAAAAAAAATTTCCGTGGTTCCCTTTCACCCTGGCAGAATAACATATACGACATTACCAATGATTCTTTTTAGCATAGTAGAAGAGCATGCTAAATGATAAAAATGGGGTGATTAAATTGTTAAAAAAATGCAGCTATTGTGTAAAATGATAAAAACCATTTAGTACAATGGTTTGACTATGTAAACCCTAAACAGATACTCTGGTATTTGACTGGGAGTCTGTTTCAGTGAGACTCTCACACCACACAGAAAACACTTCATGATTATTTTTAAAAGTTAACCTTATGATTTTCAATAATTATAGAAGACTGTTGGAACAGTGGATATAGCCTTGGAGGTCCATGCTCCACCCTGCTCCACCCTGTGCTGTGCCCCAGGAGCTGGCAAAACAGGAATGTTTCCCTTACACTCTGGCTCCTGGCTGGGTCAGCCAATGGGGAAAACAGGAAGGACCTCGGAGGGCAAGAGCAGAGTGGGCCAGGCGTTTATTCCCTTGGTTTCCCTCAGGGTTTCCAGAGCTGGCTGCACAGCCTCCACGAAAGGTTATGGTGCCTGGCTCTGTAACCTCTGTGGCTCTGGCGCAGCTAGCCTCTCCTGTCCTGTGCCTAGAGGTGGTGATGAGGCTGCTCTCATTAGCCTTAAAGCACTTTACCATGCCCAGGTGTTAACGGGTCTTTGCCCTCTCCTTTCTAAAACAGTCCTGTGATCCAATCCTTTCTAAATTACTCATTTTGGGTGTGCCATTTATTTTCTCCTGGGGTTGTGACTGGCATACTAATTTTTTAAATGTCCTCATTTTAAGAAATCTGTGAATATAAAATTTTGTAACTATTTATCAAATATTGGTTGGGTGACATCACCTTGCCAAACACTGTGCAGGGGACACAGAAGTAACAAAATCCTTTTCCTCATGGGGTTTTTAATTATAGTTGAGGGGTGGGGAGGAGGAAGAAAATATGTATACAAGAAAATAGGTAGCATATTAGGGGGCAACAAGTTACATGAAGAAAATAAAATGTGCTGAGGTGACAGTGAGGGCTGTGGCTGGACATAGTATGAGTGGAGGGGTTGAGGACACATAGGAACGTTGCAACAAATGTCTCTGTAGAATCAGAACCACATTTGAGCTGAGATTGGAAGGTAGTAATAAAATGTCCTATATGAATAACTTAAGAGAATTCCAGGTAAATGGATGGACAAGTGAAAAAGGCCTCGGGCCAGGTTGTACCAAGTCTTTACAATGATCAGCCAGGAGGCCACTGTGCTTGCAGCAAACTGGGCAAGGAGGCGAGCATAAGACATGAGGCTAGAGAGGTAGTGCAGGGGTGGGTGGTGGGAAGATCACAGGAGCCCGTCAGGACTATTGGAAGGACTTTGGTTTTTACTCATGGTTAAGATACGGAAATAAACAAAGATCAGCTGGGATGAGAACAAGCATATGTTGTTTATTCATAGCTTGCTATAGCAATGGAGTCAGCCATTGTCACTTTTGATAAAGACCCAAAGACAGGCAGAGATGTGGGAATGCCTGATAGTGGAAAAAAGGGAAGGCTTCAGGAGTGCCCTGAATGGAGGCTGCCGACGTGAGGAAGCTCTAGCGGATTAACTAGAAGTGAAGTATGCTATGGGGTATCCTACGGTTAGAGGTGCATATTTGGCTCTGTCTGGTTGTTCCAAAATTTCAAGTGGAGACAAAAATGAGGAAAGCCATCATCAGATCCTGACCACTGGGGGCTGATTGCCGAAGAAGCCGTCTTTGGCTTTCTGGTTGCTGCAGTCTGTGCTGCAGAGCTGTATTTAATGTGTGGTCTGCCTACAGGCTGTTTACATATTCAGTCTTTCACTCTGAAACCATGGGAAGTCTTCAGACATGGGAGGAAAGGTGCCATAATCTGACATTCTTTAAGCACGTAAGTTGTGGCTGCTGTAAGATAAAGAGACACTAGGTCCAGGAGTTGAAGTAAAGAGCCTGATCAGGAGATTTCACAACTATAGAGGTAAGCGATCAGAGAAGCTTTGACCAGGCAGTAGCAGTGGAGGTGGAATGACAGGGCTGCAGGCAGGAATATAAAGGCAGAGCCATTCGAGTCTTCTGATGGACCAGATGTGGTATGTGCAAGAAACAGAAGAATCAAAGATGACTCCAAGTTTTGTTGACTTGACCCGAACCAGAAAGATGAAATTGCTGTTTATAGAGATGAGGAAGACTGCAGGAGAATCAGATTTAGGAGTGGAAATCCACAGTTCCATTTGGACATATTAAGATTGAGGTTCCTTTTAAATATCCAAGCCGACATGTCAAATTAGCCCTCTGGTTATAGAATGATGGATAGCAGCGGAGAGGTCTGAATGGAAATCTAAACTGAAGATGTTGATGGTATGTAGAGCCAAGAGTCAGAATAAAATCATATAGATAGATAGATTAGAGAATGGATTTAGGGACTCACCATGGGGTGTCCTAATGCTCTCCCTCCCCTTGCCCCCCATCTACAGACCCTGGTGTGTGTTGTTCACCTCCCTGTGTCCAGGTATTCTCACTGTCCAACTTCCACTTATGAGTGAAAACATGTGGTGTTTGGTTTTCTGTTCCTGTGTTAGTTTGCTGAGAATGTCGGTTTATTTTTAAGATGAGTTTTAGTAACAGCAAGAATTACATCTATTATTATGAAGTAAGGTTTTTACCAAATATAACATTTCAACATAAGAATTATCATGACTTGAGTACAAATAACACAGCAAGTATCACTGAAAATTCAAGTCAAATATTCAATTAGTTTCAGTGAGTTTCTTTTCATTAACAATGAAAATGTGCTCTAGTATCACCTAGATTTTGGCAGTCTTCAGGTCATGGACTCCATGGCATTAGTACGGAATATTACAGAAAGTTTGATTTATTAGGGTTTTTGTTAACTTATTTTTAAGTTCAGGGGTACAAGTGCAGGTTTGTGACATAAATAAATGTGTGCCACAGTGGTTTGCTGCACAGATTATCTAACCAACCAGGTGTTAAGCCAAGCGTAGTGCCTACTAGTTACTTTTCCTGATCGTCTTCCTCCTCCCACCCTCTACCCTCAGAAAGACCCAGTGTATGTTGTTTCCCTCTATTCTCATCCTTTAGGGTTTGTTATGGGCTGAATGTTTGTGTTCGTCCTGCATTATATGTTGTAGCCCTAATGCCCAAGGTGGTGGTATTAGGAGATACAGCCTTTTGGGAGGTACTTCAGTGAGGTCATGAGGATGGGTCCCTCAGGATGGGATTAGTGTCCTTATAAGAAGAGGAAGATGAGATATTTTTCTCTCCAGGACCATGCATCAAGGAAAAGGAAGATGCAGAGAGAAGGCAGCCATTTCCAAGCCAGAAAGAGGCCCCTCGCCAAGAACCAAATGTACTGGCACCTTGGCATTGGATTCTCCAGCTTCCAGAACTGTGAGAAAGAAATGTCTGTTGTTTAAGACATTTACCACAGTCTGTGACGCTTTGTTATAGCAGCCTGAGCTGACTAAGATAGGGTTGGTTATGCATAATATCCATTCTCTGCTGCTAATCCATGCTGGCCAGGTTTTTCTTTTCAAATAAGTTATTCAGAAGTGGTCCATGTATGGGATTTTAATTTAATAAGCTTTTTTTTAAGATTTAAAGCTCGAGTACCTGAGTTTTGGTGTTTGGTTCTTCCTGCACCTTATGACCCTTGAAGGTTTGATTAAGCAAACCAGGACCTCTTGCCAGTGCCAGTAGGTTTGAATTAGCAACAAGAAAGAAAACCGAGTGTCCGGGCTGTGCCCTTCGCTATGGAATTCACTCCTACAGTTGATCTGACAGAGAGTAAACAGGCCCAGTATCAAGTTTAGCTCTTCTGTTGACCTAACTTTAACAGAAATATGTAGGCTGTGGGAGAAACTGGAAAAGGGTATCAGAGAGACAAAGAAAGCCTCCCCGATAGACTTTTCAGGTAACATTCCTTTTCAACTTCACATTATAAATACAATAGAAGTGTCTATGCAGACTGCTTCAAGTAAGCATAGCTCTTTAAGTGCAAAATTCCTTAAAGTGGCATTTGTACGTTATCCTTAAAAATTATTAGCTAATAGGCATGGAGTAGTCATTATTTGCTAAGCCCTATTCTAAACACTTCACCCGATTGGCTAGTTTTACCCTTGCATCAGCCTTTGAGGTAAGAATTATTACGACTCACTTTACCTCTGAGGTACACAGATGAAAGTTAGGTTGGCAGGTGGTGATGCTGGGATTTCAACTCAGAACCTCCGTGTCAGAACCCATCCAGGCTCATAACCACTGCACTCTACTGCCTAAGACAAGACTTCTCAGGGTAGCCGGGAGTGGGAGCATCACTTAGATCAGAGGAAAACGAAAGGCTAAATTGAGATAATGAAAGAGCAATGTGAAGTTCTGCTAAGGCAGAGAGAGGGCCATTGCAGTAGAAGCAGAAAAAAAAAGTTAGAAACAAATATTTTGAGAATTCCTTTTAAGATCCCGTATTTTCATAGAAATTGTATATATATGATTGTATACATACACAATTATAAAAGTATTGTGTATAATTTCATAATATATGTATAATAAGCACATTAATGAATCTTCACAAGTATGAAAAAATAAATGTATATAATCTATTAGTATGTATATGGAATATAATACATGTATATCATGATATAAAAGTATGCAGGTCAAATCCCATTAACACACTGGACTGGAACTGCAGCTCTTTGTGAGGGTGTTCACTGAGAGACAAAGTAAGGGCTAAAGTATAGAATAGTCAACTCTCATGGGGACAAAAATGACCTTTCAAATGTTAACAATGGTTATTCCCAAGTGGTAAGGTTGCAAATGTAAACCTGTAATCCCAGCACTTTGGGAGGCTCAGGCAGGCTCATCATGAGGTCAGGAGATCGAGACCATTCTGGCCAATCTGGTGAAACCTCATCTCTACTAAAAATACAAAAATTAGCATGGGGGTGGGTGCCTGTAGTCCCAGATACTCGGAAGGCTGAGGCAGGAGAATCACTTGAACGTGGGAGGAGGAGGCTACAGTGAGCCGGGATATCACACACCACTGCACTCCAACCTGGTGACAGAGCAAGACTCCATCTCAAAAAAAAAAAAAAAAAAAAAAAAAGAAAGAAAGCAAATTAAGAGAGTAGACCTCTGTTTTGTTTTTTTTTTCTTTTTAGCAGTTTTAGATTTAGAGACAAATGAATGGAAAGTACACACAGTTACCATATATTCCTTCACCCCCTCTCATTTTCCACGATTATTAACATCTTGTATTTTTGACAATGAACATGTGTTACTTTTATGCTTCCAGATTGATTTAATTACCCCTTTCTTTTGAAAGAAAGAATAAAGTGAATGCATTCTTTATTGGTCCATGTGACTATATTGTAATGCATACTGCAATCTGTAACTGCAGTTTTTATTTTTAGGTTTTGCCTGTGCTACATAGGCAAAACTGACTTTTGTTCTCAGACACAAAGTAGTTGTATCTTCATTCAAAAGAGAACGTACATTTTGTCCCTTCTCTCAATTATATCTTACAAAGGATAAAAAATAAACAGACTCCGCCAAATAATGATAGAACAAAATATCTTCTAAAAATCTGCTATAAAAGAACAAGGAAGGAAAAGGAAATGCAGTGTATGGATGAAGGCACTGATTGTTCTTGCCTTTAAGAAATCTGGCAGGTTCAAAAACAACTCAGAAGATATTCCAGATTCCAGTACATTTTCAGGCCACTATGGTGCCCTCAGACTGGCCAACAAGTGGTATTGAATACAGCAGAGTCTGTCACTGATATATTTGAACTTGGACAGCTTTCTTACATTTCTATGGTTTGTTTGTTTTACTCTACGATGGACGTAGTAATATAGACTCATTTTTACAGGAGCTTGAAAAAGAAATAAATCAAAGTAATGTAAACATACTCAAACCAGATGATAATAAGGGCTACAAGTTCACACCAAGATTTCATGAGGTCCAAAAGTTATCCTTCGGTACTATACAAACTTGTTGATTAAAGTGAATCTTTGGGGCAGGGCATGGTGGCTCATGCCTATAATCCCAGCAATCTGGGAGTCCGAGATGGGTGAATCACTTGAGGTCAGGAGTTTGAGACCAGCCTGGCCAACATGGTGAAACCCCGTCCCCACTAAAAATACAAAAATGAGCCAGGCGTGGTGGTGCACGCCTGTAATCTCAGCTATTTGGGAGGCTGAGGAAGGAGAATCGCTTGAACTGGGGAGGCAGAGGCTGCAGTGAGCCAAGATTGTGCCACTGCACTCCAGCTAGGGTGACAAAGTGAGACTCTGTTTCTAAATAAATAAATAAAGTGAATCTTTTGATAATCTTTGTTTGAATCATTAAATGTTTTTATTTTGTAAATGTAGAAACTTTCAGAATATTTTTCATGACTCAAGTTTTATTTTGCAGTATTTTTCTTTACATCCAGTACTCAGTGTCAGAAACTATGTGCTATACTTTTAACAAGCGTTCGAAATTTTTTATTTGCCTTAAGATGATGACTCATGCTTCACACTGATGGTTTCTTTTTAAAAAAGGTTTGACTGTCACTAAAGTTGAAGCTCTCACATGCCTGCTTTATCATTTCTCCGTCATCATCCCCAGTATCCTATGGTCTCCTTAATTCTGAACCTCGAATTTTGGCACATTCACCTCAAAATATAACTAGCCAGTGACCTACTTATGCCAATATTGACAATGTTGACAATTTCAAAAAATAAGTATTAATGTTTGGGTTTCATATTGTAGTCATCCTATGTCATCTGAATTCTATCATATGAAATGTGTTTGGTTCACTCAGAATACACATTTTTGTCTTTTCATTGTATCCATTAATACTAGGTTTTTAACTTTAATGTAAAGGCTTAAATTCCTTTAAAATGTGTTTATTTGCTATTAAATATTATGTAGCATCAACCTGCCATGGCCCCACCAGAAATGATTACAGAGATCAAATATTTAATCTACTCATTCCTGGCTGTACGTTGGTATCATGTAAATATCAGAACAACCCAGTTTCTGTCAGAAGTTGGCAGACATTTCAAGTATACAAACTAAATAATTACATAAACTATTACAGGCTTTAGATACCTGTGCTAAGCATCTGTACTCAAATACCTCTATATTTGAGGTTGTTTTCTCCCAATAAATGTACGTAAAACTCCATTTAGTCTGGCTAGAAATTACAAAGTAAAAAAAAAGTGGGATCTTTATATAAAATAATACATTTTAGCTCTTGTATATTTTCCCTTAACAGAAATGGAAATCTTTAACATTAACTAACATCTATATGCGTTAAAGAGCTAGGATAGACTGTGTAATTTCTGACGGGGAACTTAAGGCAAGGAGGTTTTGAATCTCTATTTGAGAAGCTTTTCCGTCTCTCTCAAGACTGGATAGTCCACAGATACTTCTATGGGCTCTGGTTGCTTAACGGAGCACACAGCATTCTACGTTGTTAATTGTAACAATCTAGGGGAATGAGATCACCTAATCATATAATTAACTTCAAGGGTTAGTATGCCTCCTTCTCCACTACCTAGATCCTAGCAGCATAGAGTAGATGTTTAATAAGCATTTGTTGAGTACACAGACACATGATGCAGGGGCTGAATTGGTCTTGACTATTTTCTTAGAATGCTTAGTTTTATTCACCTATATAATAAATTTGAGGCTTAATACATAATAGAAAGAGAAAAGAGAAGAGCGTAAGAAGGGAAGAAATTACTTTGTTGTTTTCATATACAAGATAAGTAAAACAATGTCACAGTGATAAGCACACTGATTTATTATGATTTGGGATATTACTTCTTTTCTAACCACGTAAAATGATAGCAGACCATAACTTAGGGGAAACAAGAGCTCTAGAGGGGGAAACAATATATATATTTGAAGACACATTGTTTAGTTTTATTACATGAGATACGTATATACACACACATACACACACACACACACATACACACACATATATATATTTTAAATACTGCCTCTGGCGCTTATTGGCTTGCTGACTTTGGGAAAGCAAATTCCTTGAGCCTCAGAGATATTTGTAAATTGATATATAAATCACAGCATTATACACATAAGATTTAAATGAGATAAGTTTTCAATGCTCTGTTTGTCAGATTCCTCATCCAGAAAATATATGGATAGACGGCATTATAAGAGCATAATTACGAAATGTGAGAAGCCAGTACATATACATGTGTTTGTGTGTGTATGTTTGTATGTGTGTTAAAAAGTTATCTTTTGTCACATAAATCTGGAACTAATGTTCTAAAACTTGCCAAATATAAAATTGAAAGCCTCCCGTAAATATCAGGTAAAATGCCTGAAATGGTTCCAATGTCTACAAGGCAATGCGGTAAAAGGGGCTGAATGAGAGAACATATATAATGTGCCAAACACACTGTCTGTTGTGTAGTAACTGCTCAGTGACTTTCAGTCAGTACCATTACAAATATTGAGAAAAGCATAGACTTGTGTTTAAACAAATTTGCTAATAAGTAAAACTGGTTCCCAGACTAAAATAAAGCAGAGTTGAATTGGTTATTCCCTCTTCTGCATTTCACGATACTGTTCATAGCTTGTGTTATCATATCGCATTCTCCTGTGATCAGTTAAAGCCTCTCTTTCCCATCCCCTGTGGTCTTTGACAGCAGAGATTCTATCCTATTATCTTTGCATTCCCAATATACAGTGCTGTACCCCTCACAAGTAGGAGCTGGATAAATTTTTAATGCATGAAAACAAAACCTCAAAACACATCCTAGAATGAATATGCAGAGGGAGAGCTTGTAGGCATAATGGTTCCTAGGGCAGGTGAATTGATAGGCAAAGAGCTGGAGAGAGAGCACAAAAGGAAACAAAGTTCCTAGATGGTGGGGAAAGTGATCCTTTGTTAGGAAAAAAAAGAATTACTCAATTTCTTAAAATGAAATCTAACATTAGATTTATGATATTGGAAATAAGAATATATGCATTCTGCTTTATGTTTTATAGAACTTCCGCAGGAATGCTATAACATGCTAATTATTAATTTTTCTTATTTTGTGCATTGGGAAACTAAATCTAATTAAAAGCTACTTTATTTTAGGTCACACAACTAGAAATAGATTTAGGAATCAATTCCAGGTGTAACAGTTTCAAGACCAACGGTCTTCAACAAGGCACGGAGCATACAGGCATTGTGGAGGATTTGTCAGTTATCCAAGGATCATCACGACTTCAAATAAACACGGCTGAACTTTATCTATAAAATTCTGAAACAACTTAGATGATCAATACATGAAATGAAATTACGGCAAAGTTTTATTTGGTATAGCCCATGTTAGGAAAGGATTATATAACTGGGGGGCTGTGTACATGGAGTGTGTATATGTATTTTGTCTTGTTTTTAATAGCCTACTCCTTAGATATATCATGGGTACAGCATGTCACTCTGAGCTTATAAATTGGAAGGCAGAAATGAATTCAAGTGTCTCATTTCTTCAGGTCATATGGCAATTGTACTAGTTGGGAAACAAAATATGAAAAAATGGTTTCCAGCTTTAACTAATGGATCAGTTTACATGTATTAAAGCTGTCCTGGGCTTGTTTAAAAGAGAAAAGCTTTATTTTTCAAACATATATCCAAAGCTCAAGACCAAAAGAAAGTTTAATTATTTATCCCTGGATAATGCAGATGAAATCAAATGTAATTAAATGCTAACTGTTCTTTAATGAAAATTATAAACATAATTGAACTTCATCTTTAAAGGCAGAGTTGTTAGTTAAACAAATGATGTCAGAACTCTGGTTTTCTTTTTCACTTTATCTAATTATGCTTAGTCTTTTAACACAGGAATTTCCACACAGGTTTCCATTTCACGTACTCTGTAGATTGTATCTTTGCAAACCATTTAAGAATCTTCTGATTGACAAAATAAAGTAGGCTGGCAATTTAAAAGAAAGTCATGTTTGGCTTTTGACAGGATCTCAGCTTTAGACTTTTCTACAAGGTTTGTATAAATGCCAGCCCTCAAAAAGTCATTCAAGCTTTTTTTCGTTTTCTTTTTTTAAATTTTCTGACTAGATCGAGACAAGCTAGGACTGTAGAAGTATGATGGGGAGGAAAAAGGTCAAATTACACACAAAAGCATTAAGGTTCACTTCTACCAGCATCAGCCAAGGTGTGCATTGACAAGAAAACGTAATCTGATGGAAATTAACAGCAATGATTCAAAACACTGTGCTCACTACAGAATGGGGGTAGGTGGGGTGCATATTATGCAACAAGTGTAGACACATATGGCCAAATAGAAATTTTTGGCTGGTAAATATATAAAGAAAACTTTAATAATTAAAAGTAATATGGAAACCACATTAATTCAAAAGTGATCTCATTCTCAAACCATTTGTTTAAAAGATATGTTAAGACATTTAAAGGACTCCAAAAAGTGATGAATTAATCCAAGAAAAATGACATGAGCAATATTAAATGATAGAATTATAATAACAGGAAGAACATGTTGGTAATTCCATGGATAATTCATTCACTTGGAAAAATATAGCATCCCTGGCTGGGCACAGTGGCTCATACCTGTAATCCCAGCACTTTGAGAGGCTGAGTTGGGAGGATAGCTTGAGGCCAGAAGTTTGAGACCAGCCTGGGCAACATAGCAAGATACTGTCTTTACAAACAATTTTATATATATTTATATATACACATACACACACACACACACATATATACACACACACACACACACACACATATATATAAACCAGAAAATTTTTAATGCATATATAAATTATTTACATATTTATACACAATTTATATATATGTTATATTGTATATATAAATTATATATATACATATATGTATATATATTTATGTATATATGTATATATATTTATGTATGGTTTTGCTACATATGCTTTGAGCTACATATATAAATTGTGTATAAATATGTAAATAATTTATATATGCATTAAAATATGTACATAATTTATATATGCATTAAGATTTTTCTGGTAATATGGAAATTGTACTAGCTGGCAAATATATATAAATATATTGCTATATATACATAAAATCTATTAATATAATTTATATACAAATATATAAATAATTTTATATTACACATATTTTAGGTATAGAGCATTCTTTCATTACTTTTCAGGTTCCATCTTCCTGTCAGCATATCTGAGAATAGGGAATCATTAATCTCGAAGATTCTCTCTATAGAAATTTCAAACACTGAATTTAAAATGGTAAGGTATACCCCTATAAGGTATTTTGTCATAGCAGCCCAACAGCAAAAACATAAACCAATTAACAATGGCTCTTACCATCTCCTGGGTCAATTATCTCAACAGTGGCCACTGTGGGGAATTCCAGGGCAGCCAGCACGGGCTCCGAGAGGACCACCTGAAAGGTTTCAGACTGCTCATGCTCCCCGTCACTCACGATCCGCACTCGCCACGTGGCCCTGGTCTGGCCCGGGTTGAACTGCACTTGTTTCTGTGCTTTGCCCTTGAAGTCTTTGTCTTTCTCTGCAGTCCCATCTCTTGTGCCAATACCTGCACAGAAACATATCATTTTCTTAGTTTCATTTTCACTCGGATTATTAAGGTTTTCCTTATTAACTTTTTAGATGTCATTTTATCCTGAAGAGCAGAGTTGATCCTGCTTTGATCTCATGAAATGGAAAACTGGGTATGGCTTTGATGATGCAAGTGTTTCACTGTAGGTGTTGGGTAGTTCATGATTCTGTTCTGCATTTGACTCCATTATGGTTTTGCTACATATGCTTTGAGCTACATTTGGATTAGAACTTCTTGTCAAACAAGAATATGTTTTATATTCACATTGTACAATATCCTTACTCTTACAAGTTCATGCAGTCTTCAAACTACATTTACTTTTGCATGTGTTGCTGCATATTACATAAAAAAACATAAGAAACATTCTCTAACTATAAAATATAAGCCAATAAGAAACGATTCCATGAAAGAATTCTTTGACTCACCATCTAAGTCGTAAATGGCTAAGTGGAATAATAAAAAGTGATGGTATTCTCTAAACATTTAATGGAACTAGGATCCATAAAAAAATGTAATTCGGTATTTTCAACATGGCCACTGCCAGATTTTCCTCTGTGGAACACCCTAGAATTCCATGAAACCATGTACACAGAATTGGAGAACTAAATATATATGGTTATTATGAGCATTATGCTTGGCTTACTCTGGAAGTTCATTCAAGGTCAATTTCAGTTAGCTGGGAAGGTTGAAGGATCCCTGGGTCTCTAAGTACATCGCAAGATGATCTTCACTATTACCATGCCAGATTCTCAAACCATAGGGTACATTATCAGAAGCAGTGAAAACATTCAATGTCATAGAAAAACATAAAAATGGCAATAGTACCTGGACTTCTATATCCTTAAATACGGAAGCAGAACCTCTTAGTGAGTCAAGTTAATAGAATAATTTTCAAATATATTTCTCTAAACCTGGGCATTTTCAGAGATGTTGACAGGACAGACAAGTGTAAAAGAGGGAAAAATAAGGCTGGGCATGGTGGCTCAGGCTTATCATCCCAGCAGTTTAGGAGGAAAGGTAGGTGGATCTCTTGAGCCCAAGAGTTTGAGACCAGCCTGGAAAACATGGTGAATCCTCATCTCTACAAAATAGACAAAAATTAGCTGGGTTTGGTGACACATGTCTATAGTCCCCACTACTGGGGAGGCTGAGATGGGAGGATCACCTGAGCCCTAGGAGGGAAAGGCTGCAGCGAGTTGCGATCCTGTCACTGTGCTCCAGCCTGAGTGAGACCTTGTCTCAAAAATTAAAAATACATAAATACATAAAAGAAAAATAAAGTCTTGTGACTTAGATTTTTTAAAGCTTAAAAATAAATTATGTTGGAACCTTTTACATTTAATTAAAAATTATTATATTTTTGAAGAATTCCTTTTGGTTTTTAAATGAAAAATGAAACTAGACTAAATACGATCCATTCAACTGCAAATATTCATTGAGTACTTATTCCATGCCAGGCTCTGTTCTATATGCTGGGCTGTATCAGAGAACGAACTAAACAAAAACCTTTGCCTTTATAGTGCTTGTATATGAGTCATTTGAACATTTATTTATTGATAGAAATATATCAATGACTGTTATTTTAATCTTAAAATGAAGCTGAAAACAAACATTTTATTAAAAATACTTCTGTCTTACAGTTCTCAGAAAAATAACTGAGAAAAATGTTGCATCATATTTTCCTTTTCAGTAGCAGGTAAAACATGATTTATTCAATGGCAAGAGAAAAACGGGCACAGAACCAGGAATTGCAGGGCTGCGTATTTTGTTGAATGCTGCAGACTTCCTGATAGCTCTCCGGTTTGTCCTGCACACAGACTGGCTGTCAACACCTCTTGGATCCACTGCAGTTCACTGCCAAGATACTGATGAAAGAAATCATTCTCTCTGAGGTTCCAGAACACATGCTGCTCACTGACCCCTCTATCCCCAGTGGCATGACCAGCAAACGTTGCTTAGTCTGCCTCTGATAGCTGCTGCTCACTTTTCTATTTGGTTTTCTTTCATCGGCAACGCACTCTATATGTTTTCTGGAGGTTCAAAAGGCAGTTGAAAACAAAAATGAGGAAGAATGATACAAGGAACGCCTGCTAGTTACAACTAGTCCTCCTTCCTACATGACAGTCAGGCCATCTAACAGTAAATGAGTTCTTGCAATACCATATCCCAATGGTCGCTGCTAAAAATACCTGTGATTTCTTACATTTGTTATTACATGAAACTGCAGCTGGATCTTTTCCTCTGATATAGAAAAATAATAAGGTGTTTTAAACAACGTATTTGTGGAAGGAGAGAATAGATTTTATATCCCATCCTATCCCATTTTATATCCCATCCAGGCAGGTGGATCATGAGGTCAGGAGCTCAAGACCAGCCTGGCCAAGATGGTAAAACCCCGTCTTTACTAAAACTACAAAAATTAGCCGGGCACAGTGGTAGGTGCCGTATAACACTTGTGGGATGGTAGACAAGTTATGAACTTATCTCCGTGGAGGATTTACGAAGCACTATGGTGCAATGGTTAAGAGCATGGGCCTTTTGCCAAATCTCAGCTCTGCCCCTCACTAGCTGTCTAACTTTGGACATAACACAGCCTCCCTATTTCCTCACCTCATGGTGCTCTTCTCATGGAATTGACCTAGGTAGGGTATTGGGAAGTAGGCCCAGCAAATAACTCAGTAAACATTAACTATCATTGTTTCTTCCTCATTTACTACCCAACAAAGCCCCTGGTATGGAATGAGTACTCAAGAAAATATTTGTTGAGTCAGGGAATAAAGGGTTGATGTAAGGCACAAAGAGATGAAGTGCTTAATGTGCATATGGAGGACCTGCCTTATTAAATGCTCAAAAGCTGGTAGCAATAAGATCTTTGAAAGGCAAATACTACCGTGGACTATAAATACACCTGTAGTTTATTAGTGGTTGGAATAGTTATCAAATGGATAATCATCTTTCAGAAAATACATCTACAAATTTCATGTAATTCATGATTTCTTAGCTGTACTCAAGTGATGTTCTGTCTTTTGCTATAATGCAATCTACATCATTCTAAAGGTCCATAAATAAAAGTGGAGTGTGTATGGAACAGTTATAGGCAATGTACTCATTGTAGAACTTCTATGAGGCTACCCTTCATTTTAATCTGATTTTCATTCCAGGTCCTAGCATGAATTCCATTACCATCTTTAATGACTGAAGGATGCGGACCACACACAGAAGGCTTCCCGACTTTCTATCACCCCAGGTTACTAAGTAACCATGTGAAGTGAACCAAGTAAAGCCTATGAGCCTTTGTAGAACTGCTGGTAACCCCACATTCATAGGAAATAATAGTGCAATGAAAAAAATAACAAGAAAAAGAGTTCTTGACAGTTTAGTATCCAGCTTAAGAAAAAAAAAGGCAGTGGGAAAAAAAATTTAAAAATCTTTTTCCACTATTAACTTTCCCAATGCTATCCATGGGCCGGTTGTGAGTGAAAAATTAAATAAACTTACCAGGAATGGGAACTCAGGTAAAAAAGAGGTAAACCTGGCCAGGCATGGTGGCTCACGCCTATAGTCCCAGCACTTTGGGAGGCAGAGGCAGGTGGATCATGAGGTCAGGAGTCCAAGACCAGCCTGGCCAAGATGGTAAAACCCCATCTTCACTAAAACTACAAAAATTAGCCGGGCACAGTGGCAGGTGCCTGTAATCCCAGCTACTTGGGAGGCTGAGGCAGGAGAGAATCGCTTGAACCTGGGCAGCAGAGGTTGCAGTGAGCTGAGATCGCGCCACTGCACTCCAGCCTAGGCAACAGAGTGAGACTCTTGTCTTAAAAAAAAAAAAAATAGATAAACCTATTCTTAATAATTGGTAAGGTGCTCTGTTTGTTAGCTATCATTTTCCCTATGACTTATTTGCTATAGGTTCAAGTCGAAAGCAGAGTTAAGACAAATGTCTCCCTGATGATAAGACAGACTTGATGTGCACGTGTGCACAGAGAATGTCCTTAAACAGAGCGCGGTGAGAGCGCTCAGCATACCCGAGGCTAAATACAAAGCATGTGAAGCACAGCCAGGTGGAGGCTCATGCAAAGTGAAGATGGAAGCAGAAGCTGTGGGTGAGGCTGTGGGGGACCGGCGCCCCTGCAGTCAGAGCAATCTCAAAGACGGGGAAAGTGTCCTGTGAAACCCCAGTCCTCTAAAGTTAAAAGGAAAAAAATATATTTTTAAAGTCAGGGGTAATTAATATTCAGAACCAAAACATGTCAGGGGAAATAAAAAAGAAAGGTAGGGGGTTGTGGATGCAGCAAAGGTACAGCGGGTGCGTGGGTGCGGGGGGTGGTGTTGGGGTGGCAGCGGTGTAGACCTGTGCATAGAGGTCTACTGTTTAAGGCTCTTGAAATTCATGAACTGGTAAAATTTCAAAATAATCATTTGGAGACAAGCATAGGGTTACTAACTTTTTACTTTGCTAACATTTTCCTAGATTCCTACCTTACTTGATAATCTCACTCAATGAAATCTTTTCTACCCCATGCAAATTCTATTGGCCTAGATGTCTATAGAATACATGGTACCAAAACCATATAATTGCTTCCCAGATGCTGCCATTTTTATCAACATATTAAATATTTTGTGCCAATGATATTGCTGCTTAAAAATACCAATACACTACCAACTTTATTTTCCACGTATATGAAAATCAAATATGACCTTGAATTGGAGTTGACAAAAGGTTTCTTTTGTTTGGGTTGACTCTCAGTTTTATTTAAATGAAGCAAAGCAGAAGAAAATTATTAGTATTTAACAATTTGCTGTTAGTTACAAAGAAAGGTCACAACACTAATGTTTCAGAAGACTTTTATCTAGGGATAAATTACAGATTTGTCTAAGCTTATTCTAAGATCTAGTGGCATTTATTTTTATTTCATAACTTATTAGTGTTCTTGCCAATTTTTATAACAGAAAAAGATCATATGTGCACATAAAAGTCTTACAGAGATAAGTACCTGGACACAAACCTGTTGCTTGTTTCTTTAGCAGTTAGAGAATTTTAAATCTCTAAGCTCTAAAACTAGATCAGTGAACTAAACTGATATTTTAATCGCTGTACAAGAATTACAAACCTTTGCTAGAAAATAAAATTTTAAGACAGAAATAAAAAATTAAACTTACTTATAAAAGAAGTTTCTCCCAAGTAACCTCTGCGTTTAAGAATGACATCTAGAAATTTGGAGTCCTCATTGATCAGGTAATATTCCTTTTCGAAGGAGATCCATGCCCAATTCAGACGAAAATGCTGGTTGGTTAACTTGTTTCCACCTTGAAAATAAAAATGTAAAGCCATACATCAGTGCTTTTTTGAATGAGTGAAAATTAGTGCTTTCTTAAAAATTCCACAGACTGCTTTAATGAAGCAACACTAAGAATCAATACAGCTACTTAGTTTGACACACAACTCTAGAATATGTACATGGAGGTACAGCTTACAGTCTAGGAACTATTACACATAAATTCAATCGCTGACATAATTCTTCACGAATGTTTTGCTGTTTTAGAAGGGGAAGTAGGTAATGGGTAGAGGCAATTTAGTTTAATCCCAGAACTAAATATCCCACTTGCAGGATAACTCACTTCCCACAAGGTGCCGCTGGAGAGCAAGTTTTCTATTCGGAGGGCTGCAAGGCTCCTTTGTGATGTTCTTAAAAAAACACAACTTCACAAATACCTTTTTCTGGTTCACAGAGCAATTAGGTGGAAGGTTTTAATTATAACCACTTAAGGAAAAACAAATATCCCTTCTCCGCCTCCCTTCCCCACTATATTCCACTCCATTCCTTAGAGCAAACAGACAGTTCTTTTCATTGATTTCCATTCCACCCTGAAGATAAGGTTTTCCCCTCCCATCTTCCCACCAAAATGGAGCTGGCTGCCTATCAGGAGAAAATAAACCTCGCGTGTGATCGCTCTAATGTGAAAGCGACTATGTTGGGTAAATGAAAGGAAAAATGGTTATCAGCTGATCACTCTGCACGCATCCCTCTACTTCTTTTGATCTACACCAATTATTTCAGAGTAAGGTGAGGTTTACAAACAAAGGCATCAGTAACGTCTTTTAAGTCTTTCTGAAAGAGGCTGTGAAAAAAAAAATGCCCAAGTAACAAACACAGCTAGAGGCACAATTTTCATTCTAGTTTCTTCTCTTTGCAATTCACATAGAGTTTCTCTAGATAAAAAGAAATGAGACAGGAAAATCTCAAAACTTTAATAGACCACAAAAAACTCTACACAAAGGAAAATGCTGAGTGAGAAAAGACAAGAAAATACGTTTGTCTTTGCTCGAACTTTTAAAAAATAAAATCTGCAGCAACTTTGAGCTATTAACTTGTTGTGTACTGAAGATTAACGAGAATACCCCGTGCAAGTGAGACTATGTAGCGAAAGTGTTTTCTTGTTTACTGTTGTTTGACTTGCAAATTAGCACAAGCCTTTTGGACAGCTATGTGCCAATGTGCGAAAGGGGCAAAAAGATGGTTATATCATTCAGTCTTGTTAGTCCTTCTGTGGGATTTTTGCTTTAAGAGAAGCAAAATATATATTTGTAAGAAACTATTCGTTGCAGTATTTTCTATAATAACTCCAAACCTTAAAAACTATCTTATAGTGTATCAAATAAATAACATGTTATTCGACCACTAAACAATAAATATGAAATTCTTGTTGGAACACTGAAAACACTTAAAAACACAACAACAAAATGGTACTGACGCCGTGAATGCAGCTACATAAAATGAGGCACGACACAGGTGAAGCTGCCTGGGGTTTTAAATGATGGGATTATGGACTCAACTATAAAATATAAATAGATTGGAGAGCAGGAATTTTGTGTCAGTTTAACAAGGAAATTCATTCCACATTTTGCCCTGATGAAACTTATTACGCCTAATATCGGCTGCACCCTGAGTGCTGTTCTGGAGAGGAGAGGCCATGGGCTGGGAGGCTCTTCAGAACGGGAGTCCAAGGTGCACTCGCATCAGTTCTAGCTGCTGTCTGACTCTGAGCAAGTTACTTCTCTAGACCCGTTTCCTTTTCTGGAGTGTCAAGTGAGGGCGATGCTAATTAGCACCCGTGATTTCTTCGAGGGCGATGCTAATTAGCACCTGTGATTTCTTCGAAGATCGACTCAGATAAGCCATACACACACACACACACACACACACACACACAGTACCCTGAGGTCAATAGCAGCATTCAACAAACGCAAGCTCACTCTGCCCTGCCACACCACGAACCCGCCAGCCCACCCTGCATGCCCGCTGTTGAACTACCATTCGTCTGCCTTACACCTCCCGGAGCTCATTTCGCCTTTGCCTCTCTTGCCTACAGCTTTTGCCCATATCAAGTGGACTTTTCTTTGCAGATTTCCAGGTTCATCCTGGCCTACCCTGATTGTGCCCCTTGCACTCCAATCTGCTCATCTGGAGGTAAGCCAAGATTCTTGCAGCTCCGGGGATTTGCCACCCTCACTCTTCCCATCACCCATGTCCTCTTGCCTAAAATGAGGACCCCTATTCTTCCTTGGCTGATGCTTTCCACTCCTTATCGCTGCTCTATCCCCCTGCTTGTGAAGCAGCTGCAGCTGCTCCAGCCCTCTCATCAATTTGTGGTTCTGCAGCTGTTCTCTTATTGATTACTCTGTATAGTTGTGCCCTTTGGTGGGTATCCTCTCATATTTAATCGCATTAATTTACTAATTGTACTAAATTGCACTAATTTACATCAATAATTGAGAGTATGCATTCTTTCATTATTGCCAATACTTATTCTCATTGTTTTTAAAATATATTTCTAAACAGCATTGTATATGTTCCATTAATTGGAACATCATCTAGAAAGTAATGGAAAAGAGAGAATAACACGTACTTGATTAAATGAGTACATAAAATAGCTCTGGTGTCAAAACAAATTATTAGATGAAAACAACTTTATGCTACACTCCTGTCCACTGTCAAATGTGGTCCCAGCAAGCCCAGGTTTCATTCCAAACTTCTCGTCTTGCTCTACCAAGTCTTTCCTCGTCCATTCTAACACCTATGGCTTCACATCCCATCACTTCCCCTTGAAGAGAAATATCCAGCCACATCCAACCTCTTAACTGTTTTCTGAACAAAGGTGGCTGGTTTTGTATGTGTGGTGTCTTCTGCACAGGACAGTCTTCGTTTTCCTACTTTTCTGAAAATCCCTATTCCTCTAAATTTTAACAATTCTTAGCTAATTTTAAGAAATGATTCAACCTTTTCCTGAAATATTCCAGAAAATATTACTCTCTTGTAAACATGGCACATTTTAAGACTAGGCTTCTCTCTTCAATTTTATAAAACAGCAAGCCCATTGCAAACCCCTGCACTCTCTACGCCTTCATTCTGATTAATTTTTCCCTCCAGTACTTTCTAAAATTTTATATCATATATATATACACACACAATTTTTTGGTTCATTTTCTGTTTTCTCCCACTGTAACACATGATTCATGAAGTTGTGGAGCTCATTATACTTGTTAGAAAAACACCTATTGCATCAATCAGAAACTCTGAAGTCTTGGTTGAAAGCTCAGTGGCCCTTCATTTACTCAGCAATATAAATTTCCTATGTCAATGTAACATATCTCTTTCATTACTGAATCTTTTTATTTTCTAAACAAATAATTAGTTTAATGACACCCTTTCTAAAATGTTCGCATGTTTCTTGAAAGATTTTAAGTAACACATAAATGTGAATTCTTGGAATTTGTGTTTCTCTAAATGACACTTCCAGGTATTACTGATGACTAAAAGGCTGTTTAACCCTTCCTTTCCCTTTGTGGATGGTTTTAGACACACCTAATTTTGTCTCTACTTATATGTCTGTAAAAATGATTTTCAGTTTTGTGCCTATGTTCTGAATGGGCGAAGTTGCCAAGTTACTGGTAAATCGGAGATCTTGAATGACACATGGCTGAATAGTTTGCTAGTATTTGATATGTACAACCACCACCCTGAGATTTTACTTCAAAATTAAATTCAGAAACAATATAAAGAAGCTTTGCTTTGTAAGACAGGGAGATGGTCCAACGTAACTATTATAGAAAATTTAGAATTCCCACTGAAACTGGGATTTTAAACCAGAGAATATAAATGAAATACATATTTAACTAGAAAATCTTAAGTATATAAAGCTTAACTCTTAATGGAATTAAATACCTCCTAACTCTTCTGAACCTTACACATGTGAATTGGATTTGATTTCAGAATTTGTAAAATCTTAGGTACTTACTTATTTGAAAAACCGAGCTGTAACCTATTTAACTCCGTTTACTAAAACCGTGACCTCACATAATTGAATGCTGTATTTTATTTAAAGAATAGGAAGATACCTTATCTACTAATTTGTCACCTATCACATAAACTCTTCTAAAACCTCAATCAATGGAAATAATAAACGTTGACACTTTAACAAAAGCTACAGCTTACTCAATGTGAAATTATAGATGAAGCTAAATAATGTCAAAAATGGACATATTTTTACTTAAACAAAATTTGTTGCCGTTCCAAAGAAGATTCTGTCATCTATGGTGCACGAGGAGCTAGTCTCAGCATCTCATTGGAAAAAAATTAAACTCCATAACTCATGTCATAAATCCACACAACAGGTGTCTGACAGCTGATAACCAAACTCCCAAATGCTCTGTTCTCAAATCCTGACACCAAAGCCATTAAGGTTTTGATGAAAAGACCTCTTTTGAACTTTTCCAGCTGGTCTTTAGACTTCTTCATTTTCTTTTTCAATTCAAACTCAGTAGTTTTTTTTAGAATAACAAAGAAACCAATCTCCAATTAGCCCTCCCTAAAAGCTCAGGGCTGCCTGATCTCACTAAACACAAAGCATTTGATCTTCAATAATATGAAACTAGTGCCACAGTTTTGACTTGGGTTTGATAAAGGGGATGTGTTTATTTAGCTTTGACAGCAAATTTCTTCTTACAAATAGAAAATATTGTTGGTAATTTTTAGTTTGGTAAATTCTCATTTGCCAAAAATAAAGTTCATCTTCAAAGCTGAACTGAAAATTAACTATACAGATATTTTTAAAAGCTGGATGTGGTGCTTTAAATCAGCAATAGAAATAGATATTCATATGAGAAAAGATTAAGATAATAATACTATTACCTAACTTATTGGAGAAATTAGATTATTTGATTTTTTTATTGTTTTAGAGACAGGGTCTCACTCTGCTGACCAGGCTGGAGTGTCGTGGTACTATCATAGCTCTCTGCAGCCTCAAACTCCTGGGCGCAAGTGATCCTCCCATCTCAGGCCCCTGAGTAGCTGGAACTATAGGTGCAAGCCACTGCACTGGGCAGAGAAATTGATTTTTAAGCAGATTTTTAAAGAACTCTTGTTCTCTTGAATGGTAAGGATAGTGATTGGCAACCATGCAGCTACCACCCGGATTAATGCTAGTAATTATAGCGAAAATCTAAAGTTAAAGTTCAAATAAAGGATTCATTTCATTGCCATTTCTGTGATAGGATGTTCTTCCCTTGAACTTTGCATTGTCTTAGAATCTTCCACAGGAGAGTCTCCTCGAGCTTGTGGAATCCTGTCCTCTGGCCTCTAAAGTCAGACTGACTTTACTCTTTGCTGAAAAACCACCTGGTGCAGAGCTGAAGCCGACTTGGCTCTTACCCTGCCCCCAGGGGCTGGCATCCAACTGTGGGAGATGGCACAGGCACCTAGATAATGTGCACACGCTGAAGCCTGGCAAATGCGAGAGGCACTGATAATGAGCTGTGGGAGTCCACAAGCGTGAGGGATTACTGTAGCCTCAGGGGATCAAAGACAAATTCATGGAAGAGATAGTGTTTAAATGGGGGCTTAAGTACAGGGTGGTATTTGGACATTAAGAGAGATGGAGGGGAAGGCGTTCCTGGAAGATTAGGTATAAAACGAGAGATAAGAAATCAGGCAAAAAAAAAAAGGAACTTCAAAGAATTCAATGTGGTAGGCACTCAGGGCATTTACTAAATATTTATTTCCTTCTCCTTCTCCTGTTTAAAGGATTGGATATGAGAGACAAGATACATCCACACCTCGCCCTGATCAGCCTGAGGTGACAAGCTTGGAACTAAGAGCAGCTGCACCTTCGTGGAATTAATGAAGCTCCTGAAGAACTTGGACAGATCCAGAAAAATCAGCAGCGGGCTTTTTTTTTTTTTTTTGTAGATTACTTAATAATTTCAATAATGACTACTCCAACGGTAAGGTGTTCAAGAATGGCTGCTTATGATAATTGTTATATCATTTTCCTCCTTCCTTCTGAACACTCCCTCATCATTTCCACTGCCTTACACATTCTGAAAACGCAGCACAGGGGTCAGATCCACAAAGAAATACGAAGACTTGGTAGAGAAACGTAGAGAAAGAGGAATGGGGCTGGGTGCCATGGCTCATGCCTGTAATCCCAGCACTTTGGGAGGCCTAGGAAAGCAGATCACCTGAGGTCAGGAGTTTGAGAACAGCCTGGCCAACATGGTGAAACCCCATCTGTACTAAAAATAGAAAGATTAGCCAGGCTTGGTGACAGGTGTATGTAATCCCAGCTACTTAGGAGGCTGAGGCAGGAGAATTGCTTGAACCTGGGAGGTGGGGGGGGGGGGTTGCAGTGAGCCGAGATCATGCCATTGCACTCCAGCCTGGGCAACAGAACAAGACTTCATCTCAAAAAAACAAAGGAGTGGCATGACAAAGACCCAGGAAGTAGAGGGAAACAGGCATAGCATCACAGCACACGTGGGTTTCTGTTGGACACACACAGCTTGTAGAGATCTTTTGGGCCGGTTTCAGGAGAGGCATGTACAAGCACATCTTTCATGACCAAAAGAATAAATGGAGCTATGATACCTTAGTAATTGTCACACAAACTACACTGAATTGAGATCAAGTATGGATTATTTCATACGCTACTCAATATTCTTCTATAGACAGATAAGAAATGGCCAGATTACATGGGTGTGGAGATGGGCACTGGCAAATATATCAATGTTGACCTTAGCATCGAAGAATATCACAATCCACATTTTTACGTGTAATTTTGTTCGTTCGGGACATGATATGATTACATATATACCCATCCCGGGTATATAATGTGTATATATAATGGGTATTTGTGCACAAGTTTCCAAAGACTGAAATTCCTATCATCTACTATGCAGGAGGCTAATACATTGTTGATTCTCATTATTCTTGGATTCTGTATTTACAAACTGCCCTACTTATGAAAATTTATTGCTTAGCCTCATGGTGCTTTTGTGATCCTTCTCGAACATGTGCAGGGGGGCGTCAAAAAATTCTCATTGTCTGACGCTCTGTGCCTTCTTGTTTCAGCTCTTATGCTGTAAAGGTATCTTTTTCAAGTTTTTTTAGTGCCACGTTTTCCATATCTTTGTGCTTTTTTTCGGTGGTTTTGCTATTTTTAAAAATGGTCCCCAACCAGCCAGCTGCTGTGGCTCGTGCCTGTAATCTCAGCACTCTGGGAGGCCGAGGCAGGGGATCACCTGAGATTAAGAGCTCAAGACCAGTCTGGTCAACATGGGGAAACCCCGTCTCAACTAAAAATACAAAAAAAAAGGAAAGAAAAGAAAAAGCCAGGAATGGTGGCAGGTGCCTGTAGTCCCAGCTACTTGGGAGGCTGAGACATGAGAATAGCTTGAACCTGTGAGGTGGAGGTTATAGTGAGCCGAGATGGCACCACTGCACTTCAGCCTGGGTGATGGAGTGACACTCCATCTCATAAGGCCCCCAACCACAGTGCCAAAGCTTTGTCTGGTGTTC
This sequence comes from Callithrix jacchus, assembly GCF_049354715.1. NCBI lineage: Eukaryota > Metazoa > Chordata > Mammalia > Primates > Cebidae > Callithrix > Callithrix jacchus. The sequence continues at coordinate 158,001,658 of NC_133506.1, read as the reverse complement.
TTAAGAAGATAAGAAGGCTGTGATGTGCCTTACAACAAGAAATATTTGTGTGCTATATAAGTTTTGTTCAGACTGTGAGTGCCGTGTTAATGAATCAACAACATGTATCTAATAAGCTGTCTTTAAATAGAAACACATGGCTGGATGCGGTGGCTCATGCTTGTAATCCCAGCACTTTGGGAGGCCTAGGTGGGTGAATAACGAGGTCAGGAGTTCAAGGCCAGCCTGGCCAAGATGGTGAAACCCCGTCTCTAGTAAAAATACAAAAATTAGCTGAGCGTGGTGGTGGGCACTTGTAATCCTAGCTACTCAGGAGGCTGAGGCAGGAGAATTGCTTGAACCTGGGAGGTGGAAGTTACAGTGAGCCGAGATCACACCACCGCACTCCAGCCTGGGTGACAGAGTGAGACTCATCTCAAAGAAAAAAGAAAAAAGAAATCAATAGAATTACACATAAAACAAGGTTATAATGGATTGGTTGATGAAATGTGACCAGAGGCTCACAGAAACCTAATCCTGTCTTTCCCCTAGGAGCAATGCTTCAGTATTTGCTAATTCAGTATTCACTGTGATTTTACAGAAATGTAACTGCACTGAATAATTACAATCAACTGTTTTTACTCAGTAAAAGTCACAATAAGTTATTTTTGGGGGGAACAAAAAAATGGAGCACAGAAGCAGAAAAGTGTTTACCCCACACACATTTTGTCACCCTTTCATCAATCCCTTTTCTGTCATATGCTCAGGAGTGTGAATTGAAAGGACCCTCACTGCATTCTCAGATGGGCACCTCTGGCCTTCCTCCAGCCATGTGTCCCTGGCCACGACAATACTAGGATGTAGACACAGCTGTGGCTTGGGGGTGAAAGGTGTATTGGCTCCTGCATAACTACCTGCTGTAAATTGAGAGTATACAAAGAAAATTTGTAGGATTGTTGTTAACCTATAGGAAAGTAATATACATGGAATGAATTCCAATGAAGAATCACTCCTAATCCTACTAGAGGATTTTAGGACAATTCATTCTAGGATCTAGAAACAGCTCACATCTTGGGTTCATGTCTTCCTATGCTTTGGTAGGAAGCTGATTTTATTGGGCGATAAAGGAGCCTGCGGAGAGAGAACTTGTGGTGATGAAAATGGATATCAGGCAAAATAATGGACTCCATAAAAAAGTTTAATCATCTGAGTGTAGGGATTCCAAGTGTAGTATAAGTTTTCTCATCTCTAATTCTTGCCCAGGCTCCTGGGTGTATTTTTTTGGATCCCAGGGAAAGAAAGCAGTATAAGTGGAAATTTAAAGAGATGCTTAATTAATCTCTTTTTCACACCAGGAGCCAAGCAGCTCGCTTTTGGATACCCTTTTCCTTTGATAGAGAATAACAGAAAATATCACCTCTAGGTTATGCCTAGGGGTTCTTGGGGCCACCGGGAGGGTTCCTGCTATGGGGGAGCTGGGCATAGCTGATAGGATTTCTAGTAGAGTTGTGCAGATATTGTGCAACTGGGCTTACTATGGAGAACACCTATCCTTGGGGCAGAAGTGATCCTAAAAATAATCTTGACCAACCAGTGGCATGGGCTTTGACCAATCAGAACTGTCACAATATAGGCACTGACCAATCAAAACACAGAAAAGAGAAACCATAACACTCATGGAGAACAACTAGAATTCAAGTGCTGGTATAAACTGGCTGAATTCAGCTCAGCCTTGGGGACTCTGAAATGCCTGTGGAGGAGAGCTGGACAGATTGAGAGCCATGATCAAGGTGATTTTGATAATCTGCCCATTACTTCAATGCATCTCACAGCAACCCTGCAATTTAGGTATTTCCACATTCTACGCATGAGGTAAATGAGTGTCGGGTTTGACTACCCACTTTACATTCCAAGGGGTGTAGCATGCGGTGGATGTGGCATGCGAGTGCAGCCTGCTAATATTCTTGCTATACTTTCCTGTGTCTTCAGATGACGTCATTTAGGTGAATATCCTATTAGCACGCTACTCTAGCTTAATTATCATTTGCTTAACTTAATTTATAAATTAGTGCTACTGAAAAGAAACAAAACCGTCATCCGAGTGAGTTTCCCTCTACTATCAGCTCTGATACTAGCGAATAGTGAGGCCCTCAAATAAGTATTACATGACAAAGCAAAGGGCACGAAGGTCGGTTAATAAATATGTGAGACGGATTTATAAAAAATTAACACAAGCTACGATGTAAGACCCTCTGGTTTGATGAATGAATTTGGAGCCAAAGCCAAAATCCAGGGAAGCAAAAAGGAAAATCCTCCTTCTGGGCTGAATCATGTGCGTCATCAGGCCACCGTCAGGTTGGAATAGGAATCTGCAAGCCTGAGCCTGCCAATCCTCAGCGTTTCTCCAAGCACAGCTCCCTCCCCCAGCTTCAAAAATAAAATAAAATTAAAGAATAGAACAAAATTAAATTAAAAAGTTAATTTTCATCCCTGCAACAAAAATGGAAAAATAGGAAGAAACATGAATTCACATCCCCTCGCCTAGGGTTTAAGCATATTTCCTTCATCAAATCTGATTTAATTGGCTAACACTTTGCTTTCTTATTTAGAGGCTTACACTTAGTGGAATGAATGTTCAGCTGGTATGCATGCCTAGGATAAGGAATTCAGGTGCACACACACAGAGGACAAAGGACAAGGCAAACACATAATTGCAAGATGAACTCTCACTTACAACATTCAGGTTATTGGATTATCATTTGGAGTCTAAGTTATAAGCTAATTTAGTCATTTTAACACTGAGATGTGAGCGGCTGAGAATTATTTTTTCCTGAAAATGCACACTGTATTTTAAATGAGAACACAAACTAACTCAAGAAATGATTGTGTTGGTGAGTAATACAAATATATAAGCCAAGCATTCTGGAGTAGAATGAACACTGGATCGCATTGTTTCTCAATGCTCCCTTTTACCAAGATTCAGAAAGGTTGGGATTGGAGTAAGTTTATAAAGCATTTTAAATTCCCAGGATTCCACTCCTGATTTAGTGGTCTTTCCCTTTAACAGGATATAATCTCGAATGCTGTTTTTAAGCATAAGATTATTCTAAAATGTGTTTAAAATTAAATAAAATCATATGTGTCTATGTAATTTGGGAGGACTTCCTTTATTTTGTTTAAAGCAACCCAGATAGAATTTTTTAAATCGTTTTTTACCTGTATAGAAGTTAAACAGAAGTGAATTTAAAAAAATACTGTACTGTTATAGAAAAAATAACTGCTTTACCAAGAGTTAAGTGTGTCAAGGAGATCCACACCCTCTTCTCCCTCTGGGGAAGGGAAAAAATACAAAACAAAACACCTGGCGCAGCAAGATTTCATGCATGCACTGCCTGGAGCCACAGATACATTTATTAGATCTCTGGCAACACATTCTTAAAATAAACTTAATAGCCTTCAGGTCTCTGTTCAAACCAGAGCCTAATTCCTTTTGTGGCGCCAGACATCTCCCCCCACCCCGAAGGAGACTCCGAGCTGAAGGAAAGCAGTGGTTCGCGCACTTCTCCACCTCTCTGAGTAACCGGTTTAGCACCATTTACTTAATTCTCTGTGAAGTGAGGCTGTTCTCTAATTCCTACTTGTATAACAGTACCGTGCACAGACACTGTCATTACAGTTAACGTGGGTTACAGTCTGAACTGTATCTTGGATTCTCTTTTGAAAATATGGTATATCCACATCAGAAGACAAAAATATAGATGGGAAAAAAACAAGTGCCTAAATCTAACAGTCAATAAGAAAACTTTTTAAAAAATCTGACTTGTTTCCATTATTACCAAAATTTAAATCTGATGGCTAGTATGAAGAGATTAGAGTGGGTGAGAGAACAAAAGCCATTCTATTAATTAAAATGCCGTGAGTGAATTTTAACTCAGAATCCCAGAACATTAGATTGAAAATTAGAAATAAGAACTTCCTCAAGACAATTTTAGTTGAATTTGTTATTATTGCTTTTAAAAAGTAAGTCAGAAACATGTTCTTTTTTTTTTTTTTGAGACGGAGTTTCGCTCCTGTTACCCAGGCTGGAGTGCAATGGTGCGATCTCGGCTCACCGCAACCTCCGCCTCCTGGGTTCAGGCAATTCTCCTGCCTCAGCCTCCTGAGTAGCTGGGATTACAGGCACGCGCCACCATGCCCAGCTCATTTTTTGTATTATTAGTAGAGACGGGGTTTCACCATGTTGACCAGGATGGTCTCGATCTCTTGAGCTCGTGATCCACCCGCCTTGGCCTCCCAAAGTGCTGGGATTACAGGCGTGAGCCACCGCGCCTGGCCTACATGTTCTTAGTTCTATTTGTTTTCAGCAGCAAAATCAAGATTTGGGAGTTTCAAACTCCTAGACTTAAAAAGACGTATACAGCATTACACCTGGTTACTTAGCTATTGCTCCTGTGAGAAACCAAATGAGATGTGTCATTGATATCTGTCAAAAAGGAAAGAGAGAAGGAGGGAAAGACAAAGCAGGGTGGGTGGTGACAATGTGGGGGAGACAGAGACAAAGAGAGGATGGAGTAAAACAGCATCAATGTCACACATTTATTTTTCACATTTTCTTTTCATTTATTTCAGATTAGTTTTGCAAAGCTAGCTTTTGTGCTTAGCATGTAGTATTATTTAATTAGTCGAACCCTTTAGTGATTGCTCTGATCCCTTTAGAATTGTGCCAGAGCTACAGCAGCAGCCCTTCTCATTAATTTCACTATCTCAGATTAATATAAAAGCTGTTCATTTTGTATATTTAGCTGCCAACGGGGGAAAAAAAACAGTAAGTAGAAAAACAAGTTGGTATGGTCTTAGAGCTCCAGTTCTTGTTAGAAAAAAAAGTTAGACAATGTACAGTTTCATTTAATTGATATTTTGCAACAAGTTCCATGAAAAGCACATGTGTTAGGAAGTATAAAGTTGGTTCACATATAGTCCTTTCTGTTAAATGTAGACTCTAGTAAGGAAAAATCAAATACTATACATACATGATAATACAAAATGTAAGGTGAAAAGCGGAACAGAAATCTCCTGGGGCTCAGAGGTGGGAGGGGAGCACATTGGATTGGAAAGACCATTAAAGGCTTGGCACAAGGGGCAGTGGAGGGACAATAGAGGATGGGGCCCCTCCCAGAGGAAGGAACTGCAAGACACCCAATTCAGGGAAGGACAGTGCAGCATGTGTGTGGGCAGCAATGAGTCCAGCTCTGTAGGGTTTGTGAAAGGAAAGGGGAGGAGGAGATAAGCTGGAAAGTCAGGCTGCTCACAAAGGAAACTTGGGGCACAGAGAGACATAATATGTACCATGCTTTAAGAAATATTGATTTGTAGATAGCAAGCATTGGCAAGGATGTGAAGAAAAGGGAATCCCTGTACACTGTTGATGGGAATGTAAATTGGTACAGCCATTATGAAAAACAATACGGAAGTTTCTAAAAAAAGAAACAGTCATATGATTCAGCAATCCCACTTCTGAGTATATATCCAAAGAATATGAAATCAGGATATTGAAGAGATGTCTGTATTCCTATGTTCACTGCAGCATTATTCACAATGGCCAAGACATGGCATCAACCTTGGTGCCTATCTATGGGAAAAAAAAAAATGGTGGTAGACTTGTTGGTGGAAATGTAGAGTATAGCCACTATAGACAACAGTATGGCTTTGGGAGGCTGAGGCATGCAGATCACCTAAGGGAAGGAGTTCAAGACCAGCCTGGCCAATATGGCAAAATCCCTTCTCTACTAAAAAGGACAAAAATTAGTAGAGTGTCGTGGTGGGTGTCTGTAATCCCAGCTACTTGGGAGGCTGAGGAAGGAGCATCACTTGAACCCAGGAGGAAGAGGTTGCAGTGAGCTGAGATAGCGCCACTGCACTCCAGCCCAGGCAACAGAGTAAGACTCAGTCTCAAAAAAAAAAAAGGAAAAAGAAAAAAAACACACCAGCATATGGCTAAAAACAGAAGTACCATATGATCCAGGTATCCCACTGTTAAGTATATACCCAAAAGAAAGGAAATCAGTGTATTGAAGGGATACTGCACTCTCAAGTCTATTTCAGCAATACTCACGATAGCTAAGATATGGAATCAGTTTAAGTGTTCATCAATGGATGAGGGAATAAAGAAATGTTCTATATGCATAGTAGGATATTATTCAGCCATAAAATAGAATGAACTTCTGCATTTGCAGCAATATGATTAGTACTGGAAGCCATTGTGTTAAGTAAAATAAGCTAGGCACAGAAAAACACATAACACATGAATCTCACTCATATCTGAGTCTCTATTCTGTTTTTAAAACCATCAGATTTCATGAGACTCATTCATTATCACAAGAACAGCACAGGAAAGACCTACCCTCATGATTCAGTTACCTCCCACCAGGTCCCTCCCACAACACATGGGAATTATGGGATTATCAGATGAGATTTGGGTGGGGACACAGAGCCGAATCATATCAGAGGCACTCGAAGAGTCCATTCATTTTGAGCAGTAAAAATAAGCGATGGATGAATTTCTTGGAGGAGTTTTGATCCTAAGCAACTATTTAGCCAAAATCCAGATGCATACTACATACAGATAAAAGTTCCGCCCTACCCCTTTCTTTCTCTCTCTTTCAACTTAGAAAGAAAATGAGGATCAACGTGACAAATTTCTCTCCTAGGCCAAGATAAATTACATTTTGCTTCACTTGGTTAATAAACAATGCAGGTGGCATTTTTGAATATGCTGAGGATTTCAGACAATGATTACTGCAGATAATTCGTACTAATTACATGCAGGACTTTTTAAAGAGCAGACTGGGAAAGCAAATACATTGATTTTATAATTAATAATATGATCTAAACCAGTAGTTCTTGAAGAGGGGGCAATAATTTTGCCCTTCGGGGAATGTTTGGCAATGTCTGGAGAGTTGTCACAGTCGGGGAGGGGTTGGAGAGCAAGGCAGTGGGTGTTACTGACATCTAGTGGGTAGGGGCCAGGGAGCTAGAGATCCTGCAGTGCACGGAAGAGTCAGACCCTCCCACTCAACACACACACAAAGCATTAGAATTATTTGGCCCCAAATGTCAATAGCACTGGTGTTGAGAAATTGTGGTCTATACTTGTGACACTGTGATATATCAACATGTATAACCTAACATGAACATATGATCTGACTTGTCTTGGTAAATTCATGTTTTCTTATAAACTGAATTGAGACTACATATGATCAAATGATAAAACTGCCTCGTCTTCTTACATAATATGCAGAACTTTTCAAGTCCATCGTTGATGTGGAACAGTTTCCCGTAGGAAGTGTTTATTCTCTTGTTGCAGGAAGCAGTTAAGCCAGTAATTTTCCTACTGTCAAAATTTATGGCGAATCCTTTGGAAAGTTAGAGGTGAGGAAGGATCTTGAGAAATACACCAAACTGTGTCAAAGTTTGATAGTGCATGCATGATTTAGGTTTGAGTATGAAATCCAATATGTGGGCAATGATTTCCATGTTAGATGTTTTAAGCAGATTAGGCTTCGCCAAACCATGTTAGAGCGAAGAGCACAAAACAGAAAGGCTTCCTAAGGTCATTGCAGATAGACAAGGCTGGGCACTGAACACAAGTTATCCAAACTTCTGTGTCATTATTGTAGCTTAAAAGAGAAATACTACATGGTCAAATGCACATGTGCTTGTGAGTACACACACATGCACCTGCACATGCACACACACATGCAGTGCACACCCTTACCTTCGTTCTTACAAAGAATCAAACTGCCTTGCTTTCCAAAAGCATAGAACACACAGCATCCTCTACATGTTTTTCCACTGAACAATTTGGGAAACGATTTCCCAAAATATTTTTTATCTTGTTTTTCCTGGTAGTAAATAGGTATCACACTTATAAAAAATCACTCTAGGTTAACTAAGGAAGAAATGAACTGTATTAAGCTATGTAAACAGAATTCCTAACTGCAGTAACTCCTAGGGCCTTTAATATGTGATGATGCACTGAGCAAATCTGAGGAAGGGATTGAAGCACACAGCATTTCTCAATCTCATTCCCACAGGGACCCTATGTCTTAAGGCATCATGTTAAGAGTTTGATCTACAGAGTTTGATCTTTGGCACAAGTTGGCTTCGAGTACCAACCATTCAAAACACAGATATGAGCAGAGAGCCTGTGTAGTATCAATCACATGCAGGTCACATAATTTTCATTTGTCGTATTTGACACTAATAGTTAGAACTGCATGTCATAATCTTGAGGAACAAATTCAAATAAAATTAAGAAACTTCTTCCCTACCAGCAATACAAATTCTGGTTCACGTCATTTCCATTTCCTAATCCAAATGGCAAAGTAAATGCGTTAGTTTATAGAATGCCAAGAAAAATAAAAGTTCAAGTAAACACAACTGACCACTGGTATACTTGTTCCATAGACGGACCACATTTATTGTTGGAAACACACGCTTTGCTCTTTTTGTGGCTTAACCTGACAGTGCCCTGACCCTGTTTTTTAATTACTCAAATGTGGGATCAGATCTCAGAGGAGACAAAAGTTAGGATTTTGGCCAGTTCCAAAAAACACAGCTAAAATCACCAACAATGTATAACGAGCTATGTCAGCCTCCTGTTTTCAGTTGGCTCTTACTCCCTGTGGATATTTGAACCCCACGATCTGCCCAGCTCTGATAAGGGATTTAAAGGCTTACTAAGAAGAATGCTTCTGAAGCTATTAAAACAACCAGTACGGGAAGCATGGACTAAGCAGGGTTTTAGAAAGAGGATAATGCTGCAAAATAAACTTTAAGGCTGATAAACAGATAAAAATTCTGGAAGCACATTGTTCCCTGGGCTGCACTTCTTCCTCACCCTTATCAGTAACCGCTTCCCATGAGAATATCAGTAAACACAACAGCTCTGTACTCATCAATTTTAGAAGGAAGTTGATAGACAATTTTGAGTCATTGATTTACATCTCACCTGGTTATGGTAATAATATGAGTAAGTTGTATTGGAAAATACTTTTATTGACTGGAGAACCAAATGAGTTAGAAAATGAAAGTAACTAACCTTACTCCTATGTTATTTATATAGACAAGAAAAAAATACATAACATGTACACATATTACATATTATGTAACACATAATATGTGTGTGTATATATATGCGTGAATGTATTTGTGTGTATATATTATACATATACACATTCATCAGGCACTCTGGAGATTTAGGGTAACAGATGAACACACACACACACACACACACATTTATTGTTGGAGACACACGCTTTGCTTTTTTTGTGGCTTAACATGATAGTGCCCTGGCCGTGTTTTTTAATTACTCAAATGTGGGATCAGATCTCAGAGGAGACAAAAGTTAGGATTTTGGCCACTTCCAAAAAACACAGCTAAAATCACCAACAATGTACAACGAGCTATGTCAGCCTCCTGTTTTCAGTTGGCTCTTACTCCCTGTGGATATTTGAACACACACACGCGCGCGCATGCGCACACACACAGAGACACACACATACCAGCTTTATGACCTCAAGAAACTCAAACAGAAAATCTTTATAAGAAGAGGAAATGCACACAGGAGAAAACCAAACCATGAGTACCCTTCAAAGAATAACAGGATAACTGTTTTAAGAATCTAGAAGGTTCTCAGAATGCATTCTTAAGAGAGGAAAATCTCACAAATACCTTTTAGTACCTTAATGGTAAGAAAATGAGTGAAACTGGGGAGAACATCTGTATTTCTTCTGTTTCTTCTGCTCTTGGTTTCCTTTTCTCAATATGGGGGGCAAGGTAGGTAGGGGTTGGAACTCAAGGAAATACCCGACAACTTATAGAAGCTGGACTAAATGTGTCTAAACAGGGGAAACTGGGCTGACCTGCCCAGACTTGTAAGCAAGGTCTGCACTAGAATATCTGAATGGCTTTGGAAGCTCCAACCTGGCTGGTGTTTGGAACTCTGCACTGGTTTCTACCAAGGACCCATGAAATGCTGCCAAATCGGCAAAGATTGGCTCTGCGAACCTTCTGTCTTGGTAAAATTTTCTTCCACACCTTTGCTCCCTGGAAGAGTTAAATCTTCTTTTGGTCATTTAAAGCCCTCAGTCCCTTCACGGCGGCCACCCAACTCAGCAATTTCACTTCCCTCCTGACTTCAATGGTAAACCTCCTTACCTGAATGCCACTGGTCAGGTACCAAACAGCTTGTCTTAATTAGTTATTCAGCCTAAAAAGTGCGTAAGTTTATCTTTTAAAGGTTTCCTATAGATGAGGCCCTTTGAGACATAACATATTCTAACAGAAAAGAAAATTTTAGTCATGGGTGCTTCCATAATTTCTGCCTACTTTAGGCCATTTCTCTTAGTGCAATAAATTCATAAAATCATATGGATGGTTCTTTTCAACTCTCTGCCTCCCCTCTCACTGGCCCAGTCACGTCTTGAAAGAGAGTTTCAGCTTAGAAAAGTGCTTTGGGTATTGTAAGCAGGAATGTGGGCGTTTTTATGTGTTATGGAAAAATCTCAAGCAGAACCGTACTGCACTTGACACCCAACATACCTAGACATCATTGCAAATCTTTCACTGGGGAAGGCCAGAAGACATATATTAATAGCGACCTCGTTGTGTACAGGTTTTCTCTATGTATGAACTCTTTGCAAACCTTATCAAAAGGTAAAATAGGATTGAACGTTGTTATGCAGAAAAAGAGTTCACAGTCAGTGAGCCCATGTCTTGAGTTCCTACCTACCATAAGTAGCCTAAAGACCAATTTAGGACAGACGAATAAAGGTGAATACAACTGTAAGAGTTGTATAAAACTATACACTTGGAAATCTAATAATGAGTATTTCCACTGTGTTCCATGAGGCAGGATTCTCTAAGTTCCATGACACAGAAATCACTAAAGTGAAAAATGGGTCAAATCCCTCATACAGAGAAATCACGTGAACTAGAAAGGGCGTGATACTGGAATGTGAATTTAGCACAGGGAACCAAACGGAGGCTTGGCTGTGAGGAGCTGGGGAAGACAGAGGAGAGGCGAGGAAGTCAGATGCACACAGAGAGAAAATTCCTAACCTTGCCCCTAACAGGCAGAATATTGATAATTACCCAGAACTGACTCGGTGAGATTTCAGGTGTCAATCAGATTGAAAACAAGAAAGAATAAACCAGATTAAAACTAGAACGCTCACAGAAAGTGAGCTTGAGATGCTGAAGAAAAACCACAACAACTGACGAACCACAAAAAGCCCATCTCTTCCTATGGAAAGGATTTACGTATGGTGATCCCTGAAAATAGTGGATTGAGGTGCTAACCCAGGCTCCTCAGGCCAACAGAGGGGAAAGACAGGGACATTTTCACAGGAAAGACAAAACCATATAGGAAAAACTGAAATAAGCCTGATGTCTTTAGGGAACTGATTAAACTGCACCTCTTTGTTAGCAATTATACCACAATGAAAAATAAACAACTATATGATGAGATGTTATTGGATATACCCATAGCTTTCATTAAGCATGGGATAGGAGTTCCAGTAAAGTTTATTTAAACAAAGTTTCTCTCAGGATTGTTTTTGCAGCCGAACTTGGAACTTCTTTATGAAGACGTTTCACAAAATATAAACAGCATGCTCAGCAAAGTTTTTCTTTTTAATATATTCATAATATTAAACAAAATCGTTTTAAAATAATTGAGTCAGATTAGGATCTGGTTGATTTGTAAATATTTACCCTCAATTTATTTCTGATTCTATTCTATATACTACGTATGTGTTCCTTAAAGTTCTATTTTCCATTTAGGCATTACCTTCTTATTTGAGGATTATTGGGTCATTCTTCCTAATTAGTATTTTAATGGCAATGAATTCATTTGCTTTAGAGAAAACAAGAACCAGAATGTACACCGTTTGACTTCTAGTGCAAAACAGGTGATTCAGTGAGCTTCAATGTCATGTTAGTTTACAAACCACAAAAATAATGGCTTCAATTATTTGTTATTTCAATTATTTGTTATTGCATCATGGCTTCTGTGAATGAAATTACTGTTGAAAATTGGCCTAATTGCCCGGGAAAGGAAAGTTGTACTACTTGTTCATTAAAGTGTTGACTGTTTTCTATAAAATAATTGGAGCTGGCCAGGCGCAGTGGCTCATGCCTGTAATCCCAGCATTTTGGGAGGCCAAGGTGGGTGGATCACTTGAAGTCAGGAGTTCAAGACCAGCCTGGCCAACATGGTGTAACCCTGTCTCTACTAAAAATACAAAACTTAGCCAAGCATGGTGGTGGGTGCCTGTAATTCCAGCTACTAAAGAGGCCAAAGCAGGAGAATTGCCTAAACCCAAGAGGTGGAGGTTGCAGTGAGCACATATCGTGCCACTGCACTCCAGCCTGGGAGACAAAAGCAAAACTCCATCTCAAAATAATAATAATAATAATAAAATAATTGGAGCTTTTAAAGTTAAGTAACAAGTTGGAGTCATTAAAAGAAAAGCTAAGATTTGCAATCAGCCTTGTCAACTTAGTGAGACCCCATCTCTACAAGAAAATTAACTGGGTGTGGTTATGCATGCCAGTAGTCCCAGCTACTAGGGAGGCTGAGGCAGGAGGATTGCTTGAGCTCAGGAGTTGGAGGCTGCTGTGAGCTATGATCCCACCAATGCATTCCAGCCTGGGGGGCAGAACAAGACCCTGTCTCAAAAAAAAGAAAAAAAGAAAAGAATTTGCCACAAATCTGTAAGCTAAAATAATAACAATAGAATATTTTAGATGCTTTTCTTCTGACTTAACAAATGTTAGTAGTTTATATTCTTAGCTGACACTTTTTAAATTCAAAAATATCTTTGTGTTTATTCATTTTTTCTTTTTCCACCTCTCCCCCTTCATTCCCATGAGAATTGGGGGGATTTTAAAATTTATTTTGTTTCAAAAATAGTTCACTCTTCAATATTAACCTGTAATTGTTTCTATAAAACATAGATACATATGTATGTACTCATACATATAATGTATACATAGTCATTTTATTAATCCATTTACCCTACAAATTGCTGAGTAGATATTATAGGCTTGGCACTATGCTGGTGCCAGGGACATGGATATAAAAAGCAAGCTCATGATATAGTGGCAGAAATGACAAAGAAAGAGAGGTTTATTGCTCTGTTCAGTAAGGATTAAGCTAGTGGAGAGCAAAGGTTGCTATAGTGGTTTAGGGGTGGGGCACACAGTCGTGATGACACCAGAATACAGTTATCAACGGCTGTTATTACACTGCTCTGTAATCAAGTGATGCCTCTTGGCTGATTGAGAAGTACAAGACTTTCTGTACTTGCACTAAATAGCCTCTCTCATACCATTTGAGATTCAGGACTTGTTTTAAAATAGACTTTTTCTTTCTTCCATTACTGTGAATTGTTAACCATCATTTCAGTTGTTAGTTTCCCTCTTTTGGGAAACTATCCCCATCTTAATATTAATTTTGAAATCTGCTGGGGGCCTGAAATAATGAGACAAATTAAATTCCATGGACTCAGAGTGAGGCAAATATAAGAAATTTTGCCACATACTATACATATATATTTGCATATGTGTATATAAAAATATCTCTCTATATATAGCTATTGATATTTTTAAATAGCATAATGGTAAGGAATGTCCTATCCAGAATGAGAAAAACCTGGGTGGAAAACTTACTCAAATGTGCCAAATATAGTGGGCTTAAGCATCCCTGAGTTGTATCTGAAGTGTATATTTGGACGCCAGGAGACCCTTACATAGGGGCATGCCTGTGAGCAAGGTGGATGAACTGGACCATGGATTTAGTGACATCAGTTTTGTCCATCGGGAGCTTGTTTTGCTTACATGCTCCTTCTTACCAGTGATCCATACAGAAAAGTTTGCCAGGTACATTGAGTTTTAGACCCAAAAAGTGCTAACAGTATTGTCCTAGTTCAATGCCTAAATTATTCCAGAAATTCTGGTCGGGACCTTGCTATTGAGCCATTCCAAGCAACAATGGGATTGCTCAATTTGATGACTGTTTAATGATTGTAATCATTCAAAGGTGTTGTTGGTTCTTACTGATGTAAAAGATAGGGAACCAAGTTAATTCCTAATTTAAGTCTCAAAATTCATCGAAACAGCTACTGTAGTGTAGCAAAGACAAGGTTTGAGGCTCATGATTACAAAAGTACAAAAGGCGGGGCATGGTGGCTTACTCCTGTAATCCAGCACTTTGGGGAGGCCAAGGTGGGCAGATCACAAGGTCAGGAGATTGAGACCATCCTGGCTAACACAGTGAAACCCCATCTCTACTAAAAAAATAGAAAAAATTAGCCAGACATGGTGGCATGCGCCTGTAGTCCCAGCTACTCGGTAGGCTGAGGCAGGAGAATCGCTTGGACCCAGGAGGTTGAGGTTGCAGTAAGCCGAAATTCACACCACTGCACTCCTGCCTGGGCATCAGAGTGAGATTCTGTCCCCAGCTTCCCCATTCCAAAAAAAAAGAAGAAAAGTATATGAAGATTACACATCAATAGTTCTACCCCATTGGGAAACCCCACAAAAATTATAGTCCAGTAAATAATAAAATGGCATAGTGCCTCAAGAACAAAGAAAGAGGAAAGAAGGCAATTGCAATGTAACACTTGAAATCTGGAAAGCAAGTGGACAAGTGTGAAAGACTAAGGGTATTAGAGGCAGAAACACTTGAAATCATCACCGGGAAAAACCCAGCTACAACCTGATCTTGTACCTAAGGACCATGGAAGACCTAAAACTCGATAGTGCCAGGGACCTTCTCACAGCTCGCTGTTATTTGCCCCCTGTGCCAAATTCACATTCCTGCACCCTTTCTAGTCCGTGTAATTTCTCTATATGAGGAATCTGATCTCATTCTCATTTTCCAAATCCCTGGACCATATAAATTAGGGAATTCTGCCTCACAAAACACAGCAGCAATACTCCTTATTAGATTTTGCAAGTGCATATGTTTAGAGAAACCTTATAGTTGCATACATCTCCATTCATCTATTCTAAATTCTTCTTTAAACTATTTATGATAAATAGGACCTGTAAAGATATGCTCAGTAACTGGTAAAGATACTTAAAACTTGGACAGTTGAAGAGCAGTGTAAGGAAGAAATGTTGACAGATGGAAAAATGACTGTCTAATTCTTATTGTAATTTAGGTGCCACTTTGCCTTATTTGAGTTCAAACATTCCGGATACATGTTCAGGTGTTTACTCATACTGTATTTCCAGCCTCTGCTCAACACATATTTTTTTTATTGTCAATATTTATCAGATGAACAACAAAAGAGTACACAGAAAAGCCTCAGTGCCTCCTTTTTCTCCAGTCAAGCATACTACACTTAAGCCATAGATTTACACACTTAGGCTTTGGAAAGTTTTCCGCAGGTATATCAATTAAATGATTCCCACTTTCACATCCTCATAAAAATACATTCCTAGAGCCACAAATACATAACACTTACTTTTCATGACGGATGAGCACAGCTGTTTCAACTCGAGTAAGGGAATGAAAACAACACTTTCAAAAGAGAAAGAGTCAGGGAGCCCATTCACTAAAGTGCTATTTAAGTTATAACTATCTGCGATTTGTGATGTGTCTGAAAAAAAGCTAAAACTAAGTGTCTCTAGTACCTTAATTCGCTCCTCACAATGACTTATATTTGAGTCAATTACAGGCCACACCTTGAGTTGAGGTCTGATCTCAGTTGTCCCTGTTCATGGATTATTCAGAAAAATGTATGGAGCACCCGTTTTGTGGTTAATTCAGTGACCCACATTAGACACATATGAAGGTCTTCATTAAAGATACATTTTGCTGGTCTGTGACTTGCTGGATACACTTATCTCTTCCATGCTTTAAAATGCGTTAAGAGAGCACAGGGTACTCCCGGCGCCTACTCAACTTCATAGTTCTGAGTGTCTGACACCGTCCTGACTGGCCCGTTCTGGTGCTGAATCAGGCACGCATGAACCTCACTTGTCTCCTGTGGTCTTCCCGCCCTAAGAGGCAGTGTGTTTTAGCGGAAGGAACAGTTTTGCAGTTAGATAGATCAGTGTTTAAATTCCAGCAATGCCGATTGCTCTGTCTGATGTGAGATACTTAATATTTGTGCCTTAGTTTCCTACATTGCAACATGGTAATAAATACCTTACAGGTAAGGATATGAAATCAATGAGTATAAGGCAAAAGTATACATGTGCCAATATTGTTACAGATTTGTGTGTGGGGGGGGCTGTGATCTGCACATACACAGAGGGTTGCATTGTTGAATAGCCAAACTTGTTCTTCGCTTTCCAGAAAAACATTATCTTCCTCATCATTATTTGGGAAGAAAAGGAGTCAAGAGTGGTAAGCAAGTCCTGATTCTTCTCTTCTAACAGCAACCACTAAGAAAGGGGCAAGCTTCCAAATTAATGCTATGAATAAAAGTTTCCTACAACTTTCATACACAAGCACACAATTATTTTTTAAAGTGATAGCATACACTGTGTTTCTATTTGCAATTAAAATTTTAATTATGATCATCATTAATTGATGCCCGAAGGGCCAATAGCACTGTACCAAATTTTTCATCATGACAGGTGCTATAATGAAATCAGAGAACAGAATACAGAATGATTTATTTCTTTTCTTATGAGGAATAATGATTGCAAATAATTTCCTTTGTCTCTTTTGTTCTTCCAGTGAAGTATGTAACAGACAGAGCAACAGGATCTTTAAATACATCTACTAGCTCCAATTAATCATCGCAACAATTAATGTATTTTCAAGTTCATTTCAGAAGCCAGAGCCCCTAATAGTGTACACATTGCTGACGTATTGTTTGAAAATGTGCATGTTTAAAATCTGTTTCCTATCACTTTCTCATTTTTTTCCTCACTACAAGCCTTTAATGTTTATAAATTGAAGTGACATATTTCTAGAATATGAGAATACAGTATAAAATGAAATGTTTTATTAAATAACTTTTTCTCCATAGTCTAAGTGTTTGAGCAAACTTAATCTACTGCTTAATTACAATTACTTCTTTATTTAATATAAAAGCACATTGAGAATATCCTAAAATAGATTATTATGATTCATAAGTAAAAGTTTATTCAGAACTTATAAAACACAGTGAAAAGTTTTCATGAAAATATGGAAATTTTGGCTTTAAATGGTTATACAATTTCAAATGGTTGTATTTATTTTAAAGAAATTTAAATGCAAGCCACTTTAAACCGAAGGATATTTTGTTAGCATCAGTAGGCAGTGCTGTTCTCTGAATGCTCTCATGCCTTAGCTATGTGTGTAAATGTGAGGTTCTGATAACAATATCACATGTTCTAAGTGAGTAAAAAAAGCAACTTTAAATTATGTTATAACCTGTTCTAACTACTGTATCATGAAACAAATTTCAATCATGCATTATATAACCAAACAAGACAGGAAAGGAATCCCCGCTCTTAGAAACACTGTAGAATCTCTCTGGGAACTAGATGACTAGTAAGCCTATCTGTACTGGGTGATGTGAGGGTGGCACAGGGGTATATGCTAAAGCAGTGAGCACGGAAGAACCAGCGAAAAAGGGGGAGTTGAGAGGAGTCTTCCTGGAGACGTTGGGAATTTGGCTGAGTCGTAGAGAGAAGGATGAGCACGGAGAGCTCCTGCTTTCTAGGAAGAACAGTATGGACAAAGGAAGTCAACTATAGGTGTAATGATTTTGTTTCATGAAGAGACATGTTGGGACGGAGCAGGAACATGCTGAGAATGCTGCACTGACCTGTTGCTATATTCTTCTCCTTCCCATGAGAGTCAAAGAGGACTCTACATAATCACTCCTGGTTCCTTTACACTTTACTGGCGTGCCAGTAGGTCTCCCTGTCCCATTAAAATTGTGTGTACCGAGGCCACCAAACAAATATAAGTTATTAAATCCATGGGGCAGATTCGGGCACTTGTCTTCCTTTATCTTTGTCTAATATTTTCCTGTTTTTAAAATTATATTCAATTATTTTAAAACTTTCTTAATAAAATAGAGATGAGGATGATGATTGCTACTGTGACTGTACCGTTTCTACTTCTACTGATAATCCCTCCACCAACTGTAATTCTTGTGCACTTACCACAGACAGGACATTGCCAAGCATTCTGTATAGATGACACTACTTACTCCCCACATGAATATTCTGAGATAGACCGTGTTAATATGCCTATATTGAAATCAGGAAACTAGGCATTAGAAAAGTCATTTACCTTATCGAGTACAAAACAGCTAGTATCTCTGGAACTGAAGTTAAAAACCGTGTCTGTCTCACCCCAGAATCTATTATCTTAACAGTGTGACATCACACTTTTGGTTTGATTCTGGGTTTTCTGGGTGCCTCATTTCTGTTTTCTTCATGGGCTTCTCTTTCTCAAGGACTTCCTTTGTTATTTTTGGCCTCCAGAGTTCTGTGCTGAGATACATTGGTCTCATATTCGGCATCTGACTGAACATATCCATTCTCATGCTCCATCTTGTACATAGATCACTCTAAAGTCTATAGACTCATCCAGACAATTTTTTCTCACCTCTAAACCAAGATTATCCCCTTTATTTTTACATTTATTTTTATTTTTAATATATTTTTGGACAGAGTCTCACTCTGTCTCCCAGGCTGGAATGCAGTGGCACAATCTCAGCTCACTGTAGCCTCCACCTCCTGGTTCCAGTGATTCTCCTGCCTCAGCTTCCCAAGTTGCTGGGACCACAGGCGTGTGCCACCACCCACCATGCCTGGCTAAGTTTTGTATTTTTTAGTAGGGGTGGGGTTTCAGCATGTTGCCCAGGCTGCTCTTGAACTCCTGACCTCAGGTGATCTGCCCAACTCGGCCTCCCTAAGTGCTGGGATTACAGGTGTGAGCCACCACTCCCAGCCAATTATCTTTCTGTTGCACATGTCTGTTTAGATGTCTCACCAGCACCTGAAAATTACATATGTCCAAAGCTAATCTCCTCATTCCTTTTTCCTGCAAAGTGTTTCTTTTTCTGTGTTCCATACTGTAGAAAATAGTATTTTCCTTCTTTCAGCTACCAGAGCAGAACATGAGGAGTCAAACCTTCTTCTGTCATTCAGCCACTCCCTATCTAATCAGTCACCAAGTCCTCAGCATCTCCGGAATCCACACCCTCTTTATTTGCCACAATAGCATCCTTATCTTTCTTCGATGGCTTTCTACCCCGTGTACCTGCCTCCCATTTCACATTCTTCTGTTCACCCCCATCCAACCTCCAATTAGCTCCCCAGTAATCTTCCTAAAACACCAGCTTACATCATATCATTTCCATTTGAAAACCCTTAACTAACCCCATATTGACTCGAGGATAAAGTCTAAAACCTTAGAATAACATACCAAAACGTTCATGACTTGTCCAAAGCCTTCATAACTTGTCTCCTTACATTCCCAGTCTCATTCCCCTTGGTGTCTCCACACCAACCCTTCACTGAAATCACACCAGACTGTCTATTAGTCCAGATACAAGATGTAGTCTCTCAGGCTTCCATTCAACTCTAGTAAGTATTTAATGAAGGTCTAATACATCACATACTAAGCACTGATCTTGTTGCCTTCACTGCTGTATCCTATATTCTTGTAACATTCTTGACAGTTAGTTTTAATTTACTATTAGTTTCAGCTTACAAGTAATACTTTATAGAACTGGTGTGTACAACATTAATCAAAACGAAGTTTTCTGGTGGTTTTATTGATGGTAGATAATCTCTAGTAACATGCACTCTGGCATAGATTATAAAGAGAAATATGCTAACATTGTTTTGTTCTTTCCTTTGGATGTCTTTGGATGATATTTTTAATTAAAAGAATCCAAATAATAAAAACATGTGCACCCCATTCATCTAGCACTAAAATAACAACAGCTTAGAGAACTTCTTTGGTTCCTGATTGTTCAAGAGCTAAATTCATTAATTGATTTATTCCCTTCAACAAACCTTGAAAATTTGCCATATTCAAGGGTCTGCATTAGGGGTGGCAGATATAAAAAAGAAGGTGACATAGTCCCCAAAGGGAAGGCAGGTCAGAACACACTACTAATATCCCCACAGAGGATACACCCACAGGATTCTGGTGGGTAGCGGCCATGAAGTGGCTTCATATTAGTCAGTAATGGTTCCCAAGGTGAGAGCATGCTGAATCTGAGACTCAAAACATGGGGAAGTTAGATTAAGTAGGGAAAGGGCGTAAGAACATTTGAACCACAGAAACTACCAAATGCCAGTCTTCAGTGGCTTAAAGTGAGCTTTAAGGAAGAAAACAGAAAGAAAAAAGAATAAAGCAGAAACAAAAATAAACAATTTGCATGTGAGTTATATATTCATGTATCTTACACTAAAAGTTAACACTGTCTGTTGGTTAATTTAAATTTCCATGCAAGGGAAATGTTTACTTTTCAGCATCAATATAAATTTCTTTACATAATTATTTTCACTATTTATTTATAATAAGACTACCCATTAATTTTTTTTCTTAATTTTTCTAATAGGTGAGGTTTAACCATGAACTGTGGGTCTGCTTCTTCCATAATCCTCATGTTCAGAAGAGTCTTACTATATAAGATCATGCTGCATACCTGAGAGTGGATAGAGAGAAAATACCATATAGAATAAACATTTGTGTGTAAAAATAGAAACATTTTGCTGTAAACCAGCAAAAAGATTTCACATGTTAAAGTAACATAAAATCTAATAATGAATTGAAGTATTTTTTCCTAGCCTTTAAAAAACAATGCCTGTTTCATGGTTACAGTGAGGTTTTGATGATCTATCTGTTAATAAAATCAGGACAGTTTTAAACAGGTTCCCTTCACATATAAGCTTCTCAACCACAATTTCCAGTCATTTGTTTTTAGGTCTGTTTGTTTCCTCTCGAAACAATTTTGTAGCTCCCTAAGGGCAGAAAACACATGGCACTTAGAACCACTTGCTAAAAACCATTCTTACAGACAGGTTACTTTCTAGTTAAAAATTATCTTTTAAGGTTTGTGATACGTTGTATCATTAAGTGAACCTCTGAGGCAAAGAAAAGCTGCTCTGAATAAACAGTGCAATCTAGTCTAGTCCAGCTACTGGGTCTGGGGCGGTTAGGATACGCTGAAGCTCTTTCACAGAGCCTAAGGGATCTCGGTTCTGTACCCACCTCCCTCATGGAAGACTGCTCCTTCTTCTCCCACCGAAGGCTCTTTGGTTTCCTGGAGAGATGGGGATGTCAGCTTTTCCACTAACTGCACCTCTGTGACTGTGAGGAGTCAGTTGAATTAACTCCTGTTAATTCCCACACTAATTGCCTGGAAATACCGGTGGCCATGGCTCCTCAGATAGGGAGACAGGGGAAACAGAATTATTATTATGGAATCTTTCAGGTACTCCTAACTCCTCCCATGCTCACTACCTGGAGCAGATTTCAGACAACAAAATCTCAGCTTCTGGGTCTACTTGAAAAGCCACTCTGTTTCACAAGCAACAAAAACATTTTTGGACTCTGCATTATTGTATGCCAAGCTTTTCAGCAAAAAAACAAGATTTTCTAAGTAGTTCCTGAGTACCAATTTTTTTTTTCAAAAAGCTCTTGCTATAATTTCCTGCTGTGATAACAAGTAATTACTATTTCAATAAATGTTTTTTTATGAAGAATAATAATTGAAACTGCAATGATAAAGGAGTAGTTATCTTTTGCACAGATACAATCAAAGAGAACCATGAGAGAGCAGATACACTTCCTTTCTTCAATGAACTTCACTTTCAAATAGAGACATTACTGGATGTGTATGTTTCTGTCATAGGCGTCTATGTATCTAAACTCAATCACATAATTTCTAACATAAAGGGTACATTTATAATTTGGAATATGAGGATTGTTATAAATTGGGATGGTTTTAATATTTTCTATATAAGGGTAAACCAATTAAATATAGCATGATGATAGAATTCTTCATAAAAGGGACAGTGTCGTGAGGCTAGGGTTTCTTATATAAATCAACCGAAATGAGATATCACCCCAGATTGAATGCAGAATCAGAAATCAGAATCCAGCTGTCCTCTATTAAGGCAAACATTAAAGAGATTTCTAAAAATGTATAGCACTGGCCGGGCGTGATGGCTCAAGCCTGTAATCCCAGCATGTTGGGCCAAGGCGGGTGGATCATGAGTTCAGAAGCTCGAGACCAGCTTGGCTAATACGGTGAAACCCCATCTCCATTAAAAATATAAAAAGTTAGCTGGATGTGGTGGCATAGGCCTGTAGTCCCAGCTACTGGAGAGGCTGAGGCAGGAGAATTGCTTGAACCCAAGAGGTAGAGGTTGCAGTGAGCCGAGATCACGCCACTGCACTCCAGCCTGGGTGACAGAGCGAGACTCTCAAAAATAGAGAAATGTATAGCACTGCAATTCTTCTCACCAATATTTTCATTTAGGAATATACAGTTAATGCTAATTAAAATGTTATTGAATATGTCATGGATTTGCTGTTATTATATTTCAATGACTTACTGAGTGAAGGTTTTAAACTACTTAGATTATGGTATATATCAGCAGATATTTCCCAAATGGAATATCTCTGAGGCCCTCTCGAATTTTTTTTAAGAGTAGAAAGAGGTTCTAGGTCCAAAAGTCTGAGACCTGCTACTCTACAATATGTACAAGTAATAATTTATCACAAAAGGGTGCAGGATTAAGGAAAAAGTCTTTTAACTAGTTATAGATAAAGTATTTCATAGCTGAAAAAGAAATATATTTCTTCTTAAAGACTCCTCTGGGTCCTTTCTTTCTCATATTGTCCTACGCCTGCAGCCAGGCTCAAAAATGTATGTGGAACATGTATATCTTAGTAAACATGCGATTATCGGTGCAGGGGGCAGGAAAGGAATCAGATAGGGTAACACATGTTATTTTTCTTTGTTATTTGTCTTCTCCTTTTTTTTTTGGTACAAACCAACATCTCCTTAAGGTTCATTTTACTTGGTTTGTCCACTAGAATTTTTTTTTAATAAGAACATAGTTAATCATAAGGTGATCTAGTTTCTATTCTAATTGATTTCCTTTCATTAACTTATACAACCTATCTATTGGGCTTCTTAAATATTTGCTTAAGTGAACTATTTTTTTTCTGGCTTATGCTAGAAGATTTATTTTTATCACTAACAGGGCATTAAAAGACAGTTCTATCTAAGACATTTTATCAAATGCAGGGAGCTTATGTTTTCATAAAATAAATACCAGCAATATTTTGCTCAATCGTTTTTGAATAATTATTTAAAACAAATGTGGTGCTCATGCCTGTAATCCCAGCACTTTGGTAGGCCAAGGTAAGAGGATCACTTGAGGCCAGCCAGGAGTTCAAGACCAATCTGGGCAATAGAGCAAGATCCTGTCTCAAAATTAAAAAATAAAGCAGTTTCTTGACAACTGCTTTTTTAATTGCAAAAAACAAAATCCTCTAGCATATCTTTTTTTCTAAAATATTCTATTAGTGGTTACTGCAATCTGGTGGGTAGGTTGCAACCAGCATTTTAGCCAAAGGAATAAAACAGAAAATGTCAGTTTATGGGGAGGTATCATTTCAGGAAACACTGTCCTCTTTTCATTCCTATTCAATTATAGGCTAACACTTCTATGCATTTAAGCTTTTCTATGATCCCTCGCTTCTCTGCCTTCAGTGAATCTTCCCAGCATTAGAAAAAACAAACACTGACTCTGAAGTCCTCTCCAACAGAGGTTGCTCTCTTCCTACTGTCTACTTCCCACAAGATGAGGAGTAGGAGCTGGTCTGTTTCTTTCTTTCTTTCTCCTCAGTGCCTCTTAGAAACCGGTGGTTTCATTGTCATCTCTTAAAAAACCATCACCTCTTCAGATGCCACAGTTTAGTATAGACCTGCAGAATATCCTTCCTCTTTCCTTGATGTCTCTACAAATAGTTTACAGTTTTCCTCTCACCATCACCGGCTACCATCCTCTAACTAAAACACAACAAACCCCCACGAGAAAGCCCCCTGTCATGCTATCCATGTCAAAGATCCTTTTCTGGTATCATTTCTACCCCTATCAGTTCTTTAACCATTGTCAGGTACTGAAACCATATTCCAATGATACAGTAAAATGTCTCACTATTTGCCAAGCCAGTGGACCACGGGGGGTCCTCCAGGCTCCTAAGCTCTTCAAGAGTTTCCCAGAACCATGTATAATAGTGTTCTCTGTGTAGTCAGATTCTCTGTGTAGTCAATATGGAATCTTCACTGAGATTTGTCAATTCTTTTCCTAATTTATTCTTAATTCCCTTTCTACTCTTGTTGGAATGATTTCTTTGAGAACTCCATTTTCATCAGTTTCTTCTGTGTATTTCACCGATGTTGAGAAGGACTGCACAGCTCAGAACACCACTCGTAAGGAGTGGAATTTCAACCCAGTTCTGTCTGACTTGTTCAGTTTCCACCCCACTTTCCACACTACTTCTTGGGAGGGGCTACATCTTGCTGATTTTGATTCACATATGGAGCTAGTAAAACCCACACAGAGCAAGAGTTCAACACACACCTGAACTGGTATTTAGAAAGCTTTGAAAATCATGGCTGTCATAACTAGTTTATTAAGTAAATATAAATCACAAAATTTAATGAATATACAGCCACGATATTTTGCTATTAGCAGCAATTTCTGTTCAATTAGTAACAGCCATAGACTAGCAAAGTCCAGCTGGGAATTTGGTAAAATCTGACATGAAACTTGAATTGACTAGGGTTAACCCTAGGCTGATTTATATGCAGCCCTAGGGTTAAAAATCCAAGAGTGAATAATATTTAACATTTCAACTTTAAAAGACTACTAAGACATGACATTTTGTCAGACTTAGTTATATTATCTTAAGAGGATTTTAATGAGGCTTAGCCTTTATACATCTTTACTGTTAACATTCTTTCCAATGTAAAGAGACAATGCACACTACTATATTCCATATTTCTCTTGCAAGTTACCAATTTAACTGAACACAAAGTAACTGGTGGTGTGGATATTCATTTCCAAGCTCTGTGTGACACATCTCAAGATAAAAATTCAGAATCCTCATTTTTATACCAGGCATCAAATGCTGTTGATTCTTGGGATTTTTTTTTTTTTACTAGTGAATTTTCTTTTTCTTTTATTATTATTATTTTTTTTTTCTTTTTTTTTTTTTTGAGACAGAGTCTCTCTCTATCGCCCACTCTGGAGTACAGGGACATGATCTCGGCTCATTGCAACCTCCGCCTCCTAGGCTCAAGCGATTCTCCTGCCTCAGCCTCCCAAGTAGCTGGGACTGTAGTCGAGAGCCACCACACACACTAATTTTTGTATTTTCAGTAGAGACAGGGTTTCTCCATGTTGGTCAGGCTTGTCATAACTCCTGACCTCCACTGATCTGCCCATCTCTGCCTCCCAAAGTGTTGGGATTAGAGGTGTGAGCCACCACACCTGTCCGATTTTCTTCTACTGTGGTTATTTGCTTAGTTTCTACTGTACACTGATGATAATGATTTTACAGACATGAATAGTAGCAGCTTGACTGGGGCCATTTAACATAAATCATTCTACTTGGGGTAAATGTTTGTTTTGTAGCTGGTGCCTACAAAACAAATTCCAGGAGCACAGTCCTGTCTGTTCATTTCCAAGTTGTTTCCCAGTTGTTTCAAGATGCCAAGTGCAGCATATTGAATGCAATACTAATAATGATCTATGATTATTGAAGAGTTTTACTTCTGTGAAAATCCATACTCGGTAGACTGACTAGTCTTTCTTACTTGTCTAGAGCTGTCCCCGTGGATGTTGTTTGTTTTCATGTCCAGTGTAGTCAGTGTCCCGCTTTCTCTCTCAAAAGTATCCTAGTTATATAATAAATTATATTGTCACCTAATTCCTTCAGATAATAAAACGAAAGGCCCATTTATCAAGCTAATGCATTCAACAGAAGACTTGATTCTTGACCAGTCTTCACTGGCATCTTATAACTTAAGGAATCCCCAAGGAACATCTCTATGCTGTTTTAAAAGCCAATATATCTAAGAGTAACGTTTAGTCGTTTATTTTGTAAGTTTTTGTAATTTTAATTTTCTTGATTGAAAAATAGTTTCTAAATAAAATAAAATCAGTTAATTGAATATTTTTAATCTATTTCCTCACAGGCTACATTTTCTAGAAGTTCACGTAGACTTTTCAATGTCTTAAGTGTTTTCTTACCCCTGTTATGGGAGAGCTTTCAGGTGTAAATTTGGAGAAGAGTACTGTTATTTTAAAATGACAGACAGAAATTGAACACTGAACATTGAGCTTTGCCAAAGAGTTTAAATCCAAAATAATTATGAATTCTTCAGTTTAGATAATATCCATAAGAGCATTCATATTTCTCAGCAAGGAGGAAGGTAAGAACTGTGGTTTAAAAAAAAACTTATGGAAAACTAGGTTGCATAAGGAATTTTTATAGCCCTTTTGGTGTATGTAAATAAGGTTATATACTTCAAAACATAAAGAATAATAATGTCTTTGACTCTTTTCTTTAATATACAAACAATAATATTTCTGCTGTTTATTATTTTTTTCACCTATAAAATGAAGGCAATGAGCCTTGTCTAAATGACAAATCACCGTTCAATAAAAGCATTTTAGTCTTGTAAAATAAGGCTGTGAACACATCGGTGCAAATAATAGGTTTGGAGGAAGGTGGGAGTGAGGATGTGCTGCCTGAGGAGGAGGTCAGTTATAATTTTTACTTTCTTCTTGCAAGTTGTTTCAAGAAAGTGCCAAGTCTTAATGAAAATCTTCAGCAATCCAGCATTCCTTCCTCACAGAAAGGGACACTGATTCACACCGACAGAACAGCAAAAGCTCGCAAGGTTCCATCTATCAAGCACGTAAGTATGTTGGTAACCACCATGGTGCCACCTTCACCTTCCCTGTACATCTTCCATATGTTACATTCTCAAATTCTATTTGCATTTTTACCACTGAATGATGGTGAACAGACAGAATCACTTTATAAACAAAAAGAAATATCATTTATAAAGAAGTTAAATGTATGGAAAATCCCCACACTCTCCTTCTCCTTTTTTAAACAAATGTATCATAAACGTACTGAGCAGTCCAATGGAAAATAAGAACATTTCAGTTATAGCAAAGGCCTCTCCACATTGCAACTAGACCCAGTGCTACCGTGAGATGTCTGTGACAGTGGAATTTTTGTTTATTTAACACTAGGCAAAGGCCATTCTCTAGGGCTGCTTCTAAATTCTTGACATCATGGGTTCACTCCTATTAGGCACTCCTACACAATTATCCAAATAATTATACAAAAAAGAGAAAATATTCCTCACATGAAGAGTTTCTCTATCTACTTCATAGAATTGTTTCTGCCTTATTCTTTAAAAATATGGATGAAACCAAGTTAGCCAACATAAAATTACTTCATATTTACTGCCAGACCACAGATAAGACTATCATTTCTCCTGATGTTACTAACTCACTATATGGAACACAAGTTTAAATACTCTAATTATGCAACTTAGAAAACGACATACTTAACTACAGTTTGATCATGAATGTTGAATGTCTACATATAATGAAGTCCACATTTAGCACTTACGTAAAGTCTAAAGAAAGACTCAATATACATATCACACATGTAGTATTTGTTGTACTGTATCACTCACAAATGAAAATCATGTTTTTAAAGAAGTATTCTTTGGTTAAAAAAAAAAGCTGAATGAGAGTTAAATTCAAGTCCTTTAGTAAGTCTGAAGACAAAAATTAAATTAGCATAAATTCTTAGGTCAAGAATTTAATGATAATTATAAAAATAAAACTTAAAAACCACAATCCTAATGATCCTGCAACAATGAAATCATATGATATATTCCTGAGACTATTCCAAATATACAGGCTTGTTAGACAACAATGGCATTACATTTCAAGAATAACATAAAAGTTCTTATTGATGTTATCTCATAAATAAAATCATTCAGCAAAAGAAAAGCATCATATGCCATAGACACACACCCACACACTCACACACAAAATCATCATTTGTTCCCATAGAGTGCATCATGAGCTGTGTTCTTTGAAAGACAAGTTCTGTGAGACACTAATTGGTGTTATTTGAAAAAAAAAATGTCTGTGATCAAATGAGTATAAGAAATGCTGAGTTCAGGGTTTCTTTTCTTTGAGACTCTAACAACTATGACTCTCTAAGAGAAGGATAAGATAGGCAACATTTCCCAACATATTTGACTATGAAATTCTTACTTTATGCAATATCTTATGAGGCTGGTCTTTTGTAGAATATATTTATAAAAATAATAGTGTGGCAGCCAGATGCGGCGGCTCATACATATAATCCTAGCACTTTGGGAGGTTGAGGTGGGTAGACTGCTTGAGGCCATAGTTCCAGACCAGGCTGGGCAACACGGTGAAACACCGTCTCTACAAAAAAGAAAAAAAATTAGCTGGGCATGGTGGTGTACACCTATAGTCCCAGCTACTCTGGTGGCTGAGGTTAGAGGATCATTCGAGCATGGGAAGTGGAGGCTACAGTGAGCCCTGATCACACCACTGCACTCCAGCCTGGGTGACAAGAAAAACCGCATTTAAAAAAAGAATAGTGTGAGGATCCCTACTGGATGTTTTATTTTTTTTCTCCGTTATGAGAGCTTCTGTGTACTCAAATGGAGAACACCAAAGCTCACACTCATTGTATACTCAGACCAAGAGTTTTAATCTTGCTCAGTAAAAAATGGTGACACTAGCAGTCCTGTCAATGACAATGTGTGACCTGGTCCTTATCAGAGATTCAGGAAATTACTAGGTAGAAAAAAAAGAATACACAATGCTCTACATTGTTTATGATATTGGTGTTGTGGGATCAGCAGTGCAAAGCTTAAAACCAATGATTCTAGTCCTGAATGTACCATCAACTAACTTCTTTGGTGTAAATATATCGTAAACCTCTACCTGCCTTGTTTTCTTCATTCAAGAAATGGGCCAAACCATATTCAGTATGTGTTTGTCAGGTTAAATATAACTTACCTGAAGTTCTGGCAATGTTAGTGTAGTGTAACTGACGGCCATCTAAAGCCATGCTCAGATGACAAGCTTGGATTAACTTGTAATCAAAGAGGAATGTAATTAATTTCATAGTTCTGATTTGTTCCATTTTTGCCAATACTAATAACGTATAATAAAATGATGAAATATTATTGCTGGAAGCAAAACAGCAACAACAACAAAAAAAAGCTGCAGAAAGCAAGCTACTGAGAGACTCCACAGCACACAAAGCAGGAGGAGATGGCAACACTTACTGGTAGGTACTTGCTACAGTTGTAATATACTCAGTGCCTGTTTATTCACTAGGAGTGCACTGAGAGTTTGTGTTAAGTGCTACTCCAGGCCCTCAATAAAATGGAAAACAACCATGGTCTCTGCCTTCATGCAGCTTGTAATGTTTTATCTATGAAATAAAAACGTTGAAATACATTTGAAGGGCAGAATGTGCATCTGGTTTGGTTTTGTTTGGTTGTTTGTTTGTTTTTTAGATGGAGTCTCATTCTGTCCTCCAGGCTGGAGTGCAGTGGCACGATCTCAGTTCACTGCAACCTCCACCTCCTGGGTTCAAGTGATTCTCCTGCATCAGCCTCCCAAGTAGCTGGGATTATAAGCACTCACCACCATTCCGGGCTGATTTTTGCATTTTTAGTAGAGATGGAATTTCACCACGTAGATCTGTATTTTTTATAGCACTTAAAATAAACAAATAAAACAGTATTTAACCCAAAAGGATTCTTTTAGAATTAACTTTATGATGAAATAGTAAAGTTTCCACATCCTAGATTCAAATCTAAAAGTTAAAGTCCTATGATTTAGAGGTGTTTTGTTGCAATGGATGAAAAGCTTTGCTTGAGTGCCGCTGAAACCGTACCAAGGCATCCAAAACTACGCCCAACAAGCTCTGAGGCATTAAAACAATACTTTCCTTGCACCCTAATTAAATTCAATAAAGAATTTTAGTTTGTCAGGCTTGACAATCACCACCTTTCATTTCAACCATTTTAATTAAAGTACCTAGCAACTTGGCAGTTTTACCGATTAACTGAACTACCACTTAACTGTTTTAGAAACATCTATCAGAGTCCAAATTAAAGTGTAGCAATAGCTGTTAAGTACATTATATGCATAATGGGTAAATATTTTTATTTCCTCCACCCACAATCATATGTCTATGCGAAATCGTATATAAGAGCAGTTTGGGCAAAAGGATCGGGTTGGGGAGACGGCAGCTGCAACTTCTTTGTCTGTGCTCCCTATGCCGTAATCATTAGCGGTGAAGGAAACAAAAACAATACAAGGCAAGAATATTTTCCGACCTCCCCTTTGAATGCACTTTTCAACATTTTTCCAGGGGTATCTGGAAGAAGGAGAGAGTAGTTCTCAACCTGCCCCCACCCACACTCTTCCCCTATGCCACATACATGAAAGACTCCATTTACAAATTTGTGCCTCTGACCCTGGATTAATTAGATTTTCATATTTTCTGTATTATTGATGCTCTGGCATCTGCCAGCTTGCTGACTCAATAGGAACGGCTCTTCTTAAGGCTAGTTAATTCCTAGAGATTAGCAAGCTGCTTCTCTAGGAGCATGGCTTCCATAGGCAAACTATCCAATACCGAGCACCTATTCCAAACCGCCTCCCCTATCTGGCTCTGACATTCCAGGAGGCAATATATTCATCTGCCCTAATCATCTCAGGGCCGAGTACCAGATAATTACAGATAGGCCCTGCACCCGGGAGCCCGCTGAAATTATTAAAAATGAGCCAATCCTCAGTCTGCTTACCCTGCTTCACTGTTCCCACAGAAGCCACAATCAAAGTTCCTGCCGGGACCTTTCTCTCGCCCCTCCTTCCTAACCCTGGTGCCTCTCTGTGGGGCCCTTCATGGGATGGTGTGCCCCCTCCTCTTGGGAACTCTGAGTAACAAACATCTTTTCAATGGCAATTGTGTCCTGATCTGTTGGCTTCGCAATACCTCAAGAATAACAAAACTCGCACTTTAATATAGGCTCAGATTGTTTGAGTTCTACATCTCCATCTGAAACTGCATCCTTGCGAGCTCACTGACAGACATCACCATCTTGACATGTCTAAAGTCAAACTTTTTATTTTCCCAAAATCACATCCCCCACGTCAGTAAAAAGCCTTGCCATTCATCCAGTCACTTGAGCCTGAAAACTTTCCAATCCTGCTCTCCATAGATCTGCGAAAGTACATTAGATTATATTCTTCCCTTGCTTGAGAATTTTAAGTGGTGCCACAGTCCTGAAGGGAACAAACGGGTCTGAATGGCCGGGTTTCCACTCAGCTCCTCCACTTTCTCTCTAGGTTACTTGGCTTCAGCCACACTAGGTTCTTCTCAGTTCTGAAGCAGTAAAGCTCTTTTCTGCCTCAGATCGTGGCACTAAGAACCTGCACTGCTTTTTTCAGGTGCCCACATTCCTCAGGGCT
The DNA here is from genome assembly GCF_049354715.1 of Callithrix jacchus. Classification (NCBI taxonomy): domain Eukaryota; kingdom Metazoa; phylum Chordata; class Mammalia; order Primates; family Cebidae; genus Callithrix; species Callithrix jacchus. The sequence continues at coordinate 157,970,056 of NC_133506.1, read as the reverse complement.
CAGCTGGAACCCAGCATAAGGCTCTTTCTTTGGCCATGATTTGGAAAGGCTAAGCCCCCTCTACATTTATTCGTTTTTTTGATTATTAGCAACCCACTCGTTTGTTTTCTTTTATGTTTTAAACCACTCATCGTGGCTGAAAGCCATCTAAAACTTACCTGTTTACTTGTCTACCACTTGTTTTCCCACGTATGTAAAGTATTATGAAGGCAGAGAGGCCACATTGTCTTCATTGTTCTAAATGCTGCACCTAGTACTGTACTTGGCACAAAATTGGCAGATAATGAGCAATGAATGAGTAATTGAATGATGAATAAATTTCTCTGTATGCACTCCTATTTGCACATACAGGTTACTGGCTGAGGCCTATACAGCATAGGCTGGGATTAAGTATAATTCCTCAAAGTCCTGCCTCTAGCTTTATCTCTTTCTCTCCTTCCCTAAAAGGCAAGTTTCAAAAGAAATATAATTTACATTTAAAATATTTCATTCCAGGACATATTTCCTTTATCCCTAGCCACATCCCTGGCTGTGGGTATACAGTCTGTTACCCAGGTATGTTTATCACACAGCTTCCTGGTTCCTGGATAGATATATGATCTGAGCTAGTACAATTAACATAAATCTCAGAAGTTTTTGAGAGCTACTGCAATGAAAGGCTGACGCTTACCACCAGACTTGACTGTAATTGATGTGGGGCTAGTGTGCTACAGCTTTCTTGCCACCATATTGCTCTGGAGAATGAGGCTAAGGAACAAAGTTGAGCCAAACAAAGATGCAGAAAGACCCCAGTTCTCACAATGTTGGTTCTAACCACCCCTGAAATAAGTCTCCTTGGCTTCAAATAAATTTACTTTTCTGTTTAAACAAATATCAATTTCTTTTTATGTAACTTTCACAGAAAGAGCCCTAGTTGGCATTGGTGAGTGATAATGAAACTATTACCAAGATAATTTATATTTTAAATAAAAATTGCTTTAAAATCTTTAGTTCTTTAAATAATATCTTACAAATGATAGTGATAAACACATCTAAATTTTGGGCTTTGAAATCTAATACCTCATCCCTTGTGTGAATTCTAACTCTGTCATATACTTGCTGTGAAATATTGGCTAAGTTAAACATTGGTTGAGAATCTCTGTGTCTTTAAACCACAAAATATTTTACCTTAAAATGTACTACTTTTATCTTAGAATGAAGTGAGAAAATGCACGAGGCTCACGGCAGACATTAAACCAGGGTTAGTTTCCCGCTATTCTCTGGTCCGACTTTCCATCTGCTGCCCACTCCTCTTTGCTGTACCGATGTGTGTTGCCATTCCTAACTAGTTTTGGCGACAAGAAAACACATAGGATAGAAGGAGTCACAATCTAAGGGACCATCCTAGAGCATGGATGTGCTGGGTCACCTGACTCAGCAAAGGAGTAAATCCAAAGGCAGCACAAATCTAACTCCAGAACATCTGAACTGTAGTGAACCCACTGTAGCAGAACCAGTAAGAACTTGGGCTGCAGAGTCAGAGGACTCTTGGCTTTCGTCCTTCCTCTGCTACTTACTGTACGACCTTGAGCAAGTTACTTAGTTGTGCCTGTTTCCTAACCTGTAAGAATGAGGATAAATAATAGAATCTCTTCTTAAACGAATAATGAGAATTAAATAAGCTACAACCCATAAAGCTCTTGGAGCAGTGCCTAGATTCCACCTCTACAGGAAGTGATTTCAGTGATTATTTTTTAAATAGTACATAGCTAGTAGCGTTCTTGATGTATAGTCATGAAGTAAATTTGTTTCACACAATGCATGCTTTAGGGCATTAGGAATTAATTCTCTCATAAAGATTTAGAAGGAATAGATATAGAAAGAACTCAATAAATATTCACAATTACTGGAGTTCTCTTATGGAGCTAATGAAGAAACAATTATATCACACCCCTCCGGCAGCAAGGATCCTAAAAATCTTTTCCATATATATCTGAACCAGAAGTTCTTGTTCCCCAACCAGCCCCGGTTTAAAGGCCCATTTGCTAGCTTAGCTAACAAAGGAAACTTTCTGCATAGAAGCAGGGGCAAGGGAAAGTGTACAAATACTCTTAATTTTGCATTTTAAAAATTACTCTTATCATATTTGACAAAAAAAAATTGATGTACATACTAACATGCGTAAGATGAATAAACAAATGGACATAGATGCATTTCCGCAGGCAACTCCAGCTGGCTTTTCTTGTTGTTGTTGTTGTTTTCCGTTTGTGAGACAGAGCTCGCTCTGTTGCCCAGACTGTTCAGCGACCCAGTTTGGCTCACCGCAACCTCCGCCTCCCAGGTTCAAGCAATTCTCCAGCCTCAGCCTCCCAACTACCTGGGATTACAGGAGTGTGCCACCATACCTGGCTAATTTTTTTTTTTTTTTAAGTAGAGACAGGGTTTCACCGTGTTGACCAGGCTGGTCTCAAACTCCTGACTTCAAGTGATCCTCCTGCCTCAGCTGCCCAAAGTGCTGGGATTACAGGCATGAGCCTCTGCACCCCACTGCCCAGCCAGGTTTTGAATACTTCAAACTTTAAATATTCAACACTTTGACCTAAAATTTTTCGGCAAAACTCTTCAACAGGTTATCAGAAAGGAGTAACATAAAGTACTTAAAATCTTGTGTTTGATATTAACTCTGGGCCATAGATTGAATCTCTAAGGTCAGGTGGTCAGGCAGTAGGATGAAAAAATAGTTACCAGATATACACTCTACTGGATTATTTTTATCTTTACACCATCCTGTTAGAACTCCGGTTCTCAAAATATGCCTCCAATGTTAATAGCATTGGCATGGCCTGAATCCCACCCAGACCTACTGAATTAGATACTCTGGGGCGGGGCCCCTCAATTTGTGCTGTAAGAAGCCCTCCTGGTTATTTTGATGCATGCTAAAATTTGATAACCACTGTTCAAGAAAAGTAGACTTAGCTTAGCCAGTGAAATCTGTATACAAAAAAAAAAAAAAAGAGGTCAGACGTCCAGTCAGGATTAAGGATTTACTCCCTCAAATCCAGTGTTTTCCAATTATATATATATTAAACAAACTCAAGGAATTTTAATTTATATGTACACACACACAGACATATATATTGGGTTGGGTGAAATAACTCACGCCTATAATCCCAGCACTTTTAGAGGCTGAGACAGGAGAATTGATTGAGCTCAGCAGTTCCAGACTAGCCTGGGCAATACAGGGAGACGTCATCTCTATGTTAATTTTTCTTTTAAAGGAAGGGCTAAGGGAGACCCCATCTCTACAAATAATGAAAAAGTTAACCAGGCATGGTGGTGCATGTCTGAATACTGGCACTCAGCTACTAGTGAAGCTGAGGCAGGAGGATCTTTTGAGCCCAGGAGTTCAGGGTTACAGTGAGTTATCATCATGCCATCGCACTCCAGCCTGGGTAACAGAGTAAGACACCATCTGTAAAAAGAAAAATAACAACAACAGCAACAAAAATCAATGTTTGTGCCCCAGCACCAGGGCTTCAGATTACTGGGGCTGTCTTGGACTTTGAGATTTTTAAAAAACTCTCCGAGGACTCTGATATCTGACCAGAACTGAGAACTTATTCTCTCTAAGCAGTAAGTAGTATACAGCAAGGACAGAAACTCCATCACCTCCAAACATTATATTATCAGGAGTTTAATTTCTAGCATTAGTAGATTTTAGTACCATCAGGAGTTAATGAACCTGTTTTTATCCCACTTAAATGCAAGAGTAAATATTACTTAATTGACTTATCAAAATAAAATGTGGCAAATTTCATTGAACTGGATTCATCTGTGCTAAAACATAGCCTCAAAAACAAGACCTATGAAATGGCTTGAGTATGCCTAGCCCAGCCAACTGTTCTTTCTCATAAAACTCATTATTAAACTGCCTTTGGGGTCAGTATCAACCGGGGATCACTGATCCACCCAGCTCTGGCCTGGTACAGGTTCTGGAACTGTTCTGCATTGAGGATCAGCTGGCTACAGTTACAAAACAAATGCACCCACTGACTGCAGCTATGTGTCTGCTGCTGCGTTCCCCTCCCCGGGTGGCTGCCTCTGCTCTGCTGTCCTCACCCATGGCTGTACCTTTGTTTTACACAGCTCTCTCTCTCTGTCTCTCTGTCCCTACCTATATTCTCTACTGCTGTCCTGCTTCTGATGTCTTATCAGTTTACATCACTCTCCTCAAGTTCCAGGGACATCTGGACTTAGTTTCAATGTCACCGCCAGCTGGCTATATATATATATGTATATATACACACACACTATATATGTATGTGTGTGTGTATATATACACATATACACACACAATTTCTTTTAAATGTTCATTTATTTTTTATATTACATATATATTATATTTTATATATGTATTATATTTTATATTATATATATGTATTATATTTTATATTATACATATACATATATATGTATTATATTATACTTTATATTATATATATATACATATATATGTATTATATTATACTTTATATTATATATATACATATATATATATGTTTATAGGTCTGGACCTACCAAACACAGAATTTCTTTTTTAAAATGTTCATTTATTTATTTTTTATATTTTATTTTAAGTTCTGAGGTACATGTGCAGGATGTGAAGCTCTGTTTCATATGTGAATGTGTGCCATGGTGGTTTGCTACACCTATCAACCCATCACCTAGGTATTGAGCCCAGCATACATTAGCTATTTTTCCTGATGCTCCTCACTCCCCCGACGAGACACACAATTTCTTTAATCTTCATAGTGTCTCTTTTCATCAAACTCGCGCTCAGAAATAGCCATCTATTTCCACTTCTGATGATATCCTAAACAATACAGAATCCATACTGAGGAGAGTAAAAATACATCTTAGAAATAGAACTTGTTTTGAACTCCAACTATCTGGACACCCTGACATCTCCCTCCTCACCCCAGTGAGACTGAGAAGACTCATCCTATCTAGATTCAGTCTTTCCCCTCCTATTTGATCCTGGTTGCTTTGTTCTGGTTTCTTTAGACTCTGTCATTTTGCCTCATAACCCTTCTCAGCACCTTTGATTAACCACTCAGTTGGAGCAAGGAGTTTAGCTTTCTGCCCCTTCTCTGTGGGACAGAAACATGCTCTCGCCCTGGTCCGGCTTTAAGCTCTCAGAAATCCGACCTGACACCTGATTTTATAAGGGCGTGTGAGTCCAGCTATGCTTCATTTAGTTCGTTTAGATCACTCTAGTCTGAGTTTATAAATCCAGCCTTTTGTATGCCAGAATGTATGCAGAGTCAGAGGTGCAATTAGATTCTGTCTGTGCATGTGTGAGTTCTATAGCTTTAAGCATTGTGGCTGGCATATACTATGAAATCAATACAAATGTGTCAAATTGAATTGACTACACTTAGTGTCAATCTCCGTAGATAAACCTCTATCCCATTCTAGTTGGTACAGTACTGATTTTCTTTAAACTCTCAAGTAGCAACAAGATAGTAGTAAATAGCATTAATAATTCAGAAAATAGATAAAAGCAAAGTTACAATGCTGTTTGTGCCCGTTTGTATGCCTAAATTAGAGGGAAATCCATAGCTACTAGCTCTGGGCCAAATTACATAGTAGGCTAGAAGGAAAATTGGCACTGACACACTTCCCTTTCGATGACCTTTTTTGCTGTCCTCTTTCCTCACTTCTTTTCCCTGAAATATTCCTTGTGTACTCAATATGCTATTGATGAACCTTCTCCAGAGGGCCCATAATGTCTGAATTTTACTTGGGGATTCTTGAAGACTTTTGCATATGAACCTCAAAGAAACTAATTCCAATGATGGAGTGTATTGTGACGGGCAGCAGGTTAGAAATGTTTGCGAAGGAGAACCTGTCTTTAAATTTCACCAACAGGAAGACAAACCTGGACTTGACTCAAAATTTGGCTCATATCCAACAAGCAGGGTGACTCTGGTTGGCAGAATGATGGCTCCACGCAAAGGTACATGTTCTGACCCATGGAATATGTGAATGTGTTAGTTTATACAGCAAAAGGTAATTAAGACTGAAGATGGAATTAAGTTTGCTAATCAACTGGACTCAAGATGAAGAGATTATCCTAGATTGTCTAGGTGAGCCCAACAGAATCACAAAGGTCCTTTGAAGTGGAAAAAGGAGACAGAAAGTCAGCATAGAGAGATAAAGATGGTAAGCTGCTGGCCAGGTGAGGTGGCTCACACCTATAATCTCAGCACTTTGGGAGGCGGAGGCAGGCAGATCACCTGAGGTCAGGGGTTTGGGACCAGCCTGGCCAACATGGTGAAACCCCATCTCTACTAAAGATACAAAAATTAGCTGGGCATGGTAGTACATGCCTGTAATCCCAGCTACTCAAGAGGCTGAGGCAGCAGAATTGCTTGAACCTAGGAGGCAGAGGTTGCAGTGAGCCGAGACCGCACCACTGCACTCCAGCCTGGGTGACAGAGTGAGATTCTATCTCAAAAAATAAAAAATAGAATAAAATATTACATGATATGCTGCCAAATTGGAAATTGGAGGAAGGGGCTATGAGCCAAGGAAAGCAGCCAGCCTCTAAGAGCTGGGAAAGCCAAGAACACAGATTCTCCTCTTGGGCTTCCAAACAAACACGCCCTGAATACAGCCCGATTTAAGCTTATACCCAGTTTAAACTTCTCACCTCCAAACTGTAAGATAATAAATTTGTGTTGTTTTAAGTCACTAAATTTGTGATAATTTGTTATAGCAGCAATAGGAAATTAGCACGGTAACTGAGAAATTTAATTCTTTGAGACTCAATGTCTTCCTGAGTAAAAGGGAAATAACAGAAACCACTGACTGACCTGAGTAAAGTCTGCATCGCTTATGAAGTATTTAAGACACGCTGCTTCCTATCTCTGCCCTCTGTTTGCCCGCCCACCTACCAACTTGCCACCATAAATCTTGCAATGATGTCCACATTCAAAACTGGAGGAATGTAGTAAAGAGATCATTGTTTAATAAATATTACAGAATTATCTCTCAAAATATTAGAGTAATTTCTTTTATAGTGAAAGAGAGAGAGAAACTGGTAGAAAGAGAGCCCTTAGCAAATACTACAGAAACAGTTTACATACAGCCTATCGCTGGAGGATGTAAATTGACTTCTGAGCTAGTAGATTCCCTGAATAAGCATGCCAGGAATTCCGAGTTCAAAAGATCACCCCAACCATACTTTATTTCCATTAATAATAAAAGCGAGAAGGAATTGTAAAGGGGGTCTTGGTCCCATCAACTCTTAAAAAGCAGCAAGAATGCAGCTTGACTCTATCTGTTCACAGTAGAAAAAGGCAAATGGATGGGTCCAAAAATACCTTTTCACCCCTGGAGTAGGGTTGTCGTAATTGATCATGCTAATTAGATAAGGTTCATTTAATAGCTTATCTCTTAAACATACAGACTTTTAAAAAAATACTGCAGTTTTAAAAATAAGTTATAGAATGTAATCATACAGCAGAATACAAAGCAATCATTAAAAACAACTGTAGATCTATATTCATTGATCTAGAAAGGTGTTGAAAACGTGCTATGAAACGTGAAAGCCAGGCTTCAGATGAGTATTAAATGATGCCTTTTTGGGTAAAACACATGCTAAGAAAAAAGACACAGCTAATTGCTAATTGTGATTCTCTCTGGTTGGTAATTTTTGGTTTTGTAGTTGCTTTTTGTCTTACAATGAGCATGCATACTTGCGTAAAAAGAAAACCTGAAATAACCCTCATTGGTGAAAACTCAGTGTAACAGTCTTTCAGGTAGTAAACGGCAATGGTTTCTAGCAAAACATTCATATTTATCAAGATGAGGACTTCACCCTCTATCCTGAAAGATCATTTTGTCAAGTGAAGCAGGAATCATAGAAATTTAGAATTAATATCTAGCCAAGTCTCTTACCTCTTGTGCATTTGCTTTGCTATTTTCAATTAAAAATGAGTACTTATAGTTGGGCATGGTGGCTCAGGCCTGTAATCCCAGTACTTTGGGAGGTGAAGGGGGCAGATCACTTGAGTTCAAGAGTTCAAGACCAGCCTGGCCGAGATGGTGAAACTCTGTCTCTACTAAAAACAGAAAAATTAGCTAGGCATGGTGATGCGTGCCTATAATCCCAGCTACTTGGGAGACTGAGCCAGGAGAATTGCTTGAACCTGGGAGGTGGAGGCTGCAGTGAGCTGAGTTCATGCCACTGCATTATAGCCTGGGCAACAGAGCAAGACACAATCTCAAAAAAAAATATTTATGCAAAATTCTAATCAGCCTGCACCCAGCTTTCCCACACCCCAGAACCTTCAGCGCATATCTTGGTGCGTCGACAGCATCAGCACAGCATATTCTCAACTTAAACCTTCTCTATACCTTTCCATATAAAAAGAGCTCTTTTCTGGTTTTTAGGGACTCATTCATCCCAGTGAGGCAGGACATGGAAGGAGAAAAGAATCACATCTCCCTATTGTTCCCCTAAACTATTTAAAAATAAATGAGTTTTAAAGCACATTCAGTCTTGATTTGAGTGCTTCTAGTGACAGGAAGATTCTTATCACATGACAGTTCACTCAATGTCAGGCAGCGCTTGTTAAGAGTTTCTGCTTCAGGATTAGTCAAATCATCTTTTTCTCTTCTTCCACTCAGTGATCTTGGTTCCAAATGAAGGTGTTTACAAGTCTTTATAGCAGAAACTCTCTACACCTGGATGCACAGCATTGGGAAAAAAAATAAAAGGACATCTCACTCAAATTTTTGTCTATGTGTATACACACACACATGCAGGTAAAGTGTGTGTGCCTGGGCACATGTGTGTTTGGGGAAGATAAGATAGAGCAGAGATGATTACTGAGCCAACAAGGTGGAGGTAGGTATGAGGGAAGGAAATGGGAAAGAAAGATACAGAAGAAGGTTTAAGCTGAGAATATGCTGTGCTGATGCTATGGACCCACCAACATGTGAAGTGAAGGTTCTGGGGAGTGGGGAAACTGGAGGCAGGCTGATTGGAATTTTGCAGAAGTGTGTATTTTGAAATGAAACTAGCAAAGCACACTGTACAAACTGACAGTGGGACAGACCACAAGAAAACAGTGAAAGCCAGCAGCGATTGATTAATACAGGCTTGATATGCTATTCATGCAGATATTTTTACTGAACAAGTTCACTCATTTGAATATGTGACTGATCAGTCACTGTGTGCATGACATGGTGCTTTATACTGCTAGGGACACAAATAAGACTGTGACAAGGCCTCTGTCCCTAAAGAGTTTGTCACTAGAATCACAATGCCAACAACTCAAAGCTGGTCTGGTTATAGTCAATTCAACGAGTACCACAGATCTGGCTTCTAAGCAGTAGCATTATTGACATTGTAGCCTCCATAGTTCTTCGTTGCTGGAGGCTGTCTCCTGTACTGTGAGATGTTTAGAGGCACCTCTGGCTTCCCTATCCACTAGATATCAGTAGCATTCTATCCTTCTCGCCTAAGTTGGTAAGTCAAAAATGTCTCCAGTCATTGTCAAATATCTTGGGAGGGACAGTTGAGAACCATTGGTTTAGATGCAGAAAAGATAGAGCTTGCTTCGGGATGGAGAAATACGACAAGGTTTCATGGAATTTAATATGTGTGAGCAGTGCTTTAAAAGTAAGTAGAGAAAGCCAGGCATGGTGGCTCACACCTATAATCCCAGCACTTTGGGAGGCTGAGGCGGGTGGATCATGAGGTCAAGAGATTGAGAACATCTTGGTCAACATAGTGAAATCTCATCTCTACTAAAAATACAAAAATGAGCTGGATGTGGTGGCACACGCCGGTAGTCCCAGCTTCTTGGGAAACTGAGACAGGAGAATTGCTTCAAGCCAGGAGGCAGAGGTTGCAGTGAGCCGAGATTGTGCCACTGTACTCCAGCCTGGCAACAGAGTGAGACTCTGTATCAAAAAAAAAAAAAAAAAAAAGTAGAGGAACATGAAATTTTTACTTTGGAGGAGAGATAACATGAATATGTATGTTGACTTGTGAAATAAGCCCGGTAGGTGAAATCCTCTTAAGAGACAATACGATAAATCACAGGAGCTAAAAAGGTGATCAGTTAAGGCCATTGAATGGCTGACCTTAAATGCATGAGCTAGATTAATAAATACATAGTACAATCTAGTCAGTAGACGAAGCAAGAAAATCAAAGATAGGTGACAAAAAATGCTGCCACAGAATATTATATCCATAATAATACTATGCATATGAATTCATTAGGTTATATGCTCACATTCTGGTGCCATATAGTCCTCGTCACATTCCTGAGAGACTGCTACGTTATGTTTTCAGGTTTACGGATGAGGAAACAAAAGCTGTGGGAGGTTAAGTGACCTTGCGTGATATCACTCTGTTAATAAGTGGCAAACCTGAGAATTAGACCCATTTTCTGAGCTTAAATCCAGGGTACTCATTTATTTACAAATGCAAAAACTTCCTCTGTGAAAGACTGTGGAGGAATTTGAGGTTGGGGAGACAGGAGAGAGAACACTACTTAGAAAATACTGGAATAATAATAATAATTCAGTATCTCAGGATACTAGGATGCTGCCCACAGAAGGCGTCGAAAAGAGGGTCAAATGAGATTTTGTAAATGAAAAGTAGCCGGTTGTGAGGACTACTTGGCCAGTGGAGCGGGGAGGAGAATCAAAGATGCTTAGACGGTTCAGCAAACAGACCATTGAAAGAAATGGGGATAGTAGAAGCACAGCTGATACAGGCACTTAACTACTATGAGAATTCAATGCTCAATCATGTTACCATCCAGGAGTAAGTCGGAATGTAATAAAATATTTTCAGCCTTTTTAATATTATTGCCTAAGAGGCTAATTCTGGCACTAGTACCAGGAAAATTTTATGGACTTATTAAAGTATGAAACTGCTTCCCAAAGAGTAATACATTGGAAACCCATGGGAATAGTCACTCTGTCTCTTTCTCTCTCTCTGTGTGTACTTGTGTGCATGTGTGTGTGTGAACATTGGAAACCCATGGGAATAGTCAGTCTGTCTCTCTCTGTGTGTACTTGTGTGCATGTGTGTGTGTGTGTGAACATTGGAAACCCATGGGAATAGTCAGTCTGTCTCTTTCTCTCTCTCTGTGTGTACTTGTGTGCATGTGTGTGTGTGAACATTGGAAACCCATGGGAATAGTCACTCTGTCTCTTTCTCTCTCTCTGTGTGTACTTGTGTGCATGTGTGTGTGTGTGTGAACATTGGAAACCCATGGGAATAGTCACTCTGTCTCTTTCTCTCTCTCTGTGTGTACTTGTGTGCATGTGTGTGTGTGAACATTGGAAACCCATGGGAATAGTCACTCTGTCTCTTTCTCTCTCTCTGTGTGTACTTGTGTGCATGTGTGTGTGTGTGTGAACATTGGAAACCCATGGGAATAGTCACTCTGTCTCTTTCTCTCTTTCTGTGTGTACTTGTGTGCATGTGTGTGTGTGTGAACATTGGAAACCCATGGGAATAGTCAGTCTGTCTCTTTCTCTCTCTCTGTGTGTACCTGTGTGCATGTGTGTGTGTGTGAACATTGGAAACCCATGGGAATAGTCAGTCTGTCTCTCTCTGTGTACTTGTGTGCATGTGTGTGTGTGTGAACATTGGAAACCCATGGGAATAGTCAGTCTGTCTCTTTCTCTCTCTCTGTGTGTACCTGTGTGCATATGTGTGTGTGTGTGAACATTGGAAACCCATGGGAATAGTCAGTCTATCTCTTTCTCTCTCTGTGTGTACTTGTGTGCATGTGTGTGTGTGTGAACATTGGAAACCCATGGGAATAGTCACTCTGTCTCTTTCTCTCTCTCTCTGTGTACTTGTGTGCGTGTGTGTGTGAACATTGGAAACCCATGGGAATAGTCAGTCTATCTCTTTCTCTCTCTCTCTGTGTACTTGTGTGCATGTGTGTGTGTGTGAACATTGGAAACCCATGGGAGTAGTCAGTTTGTCTCCTTCTCTCTCTCTGTATGTGTACTTGTGTTCATGTGTGTGTGTGTGTGAACATTGGAAACCCATGGGAATAGTCAGTCTGTCTCTTTCTCTCTCTCTCTGTGTGTACTTGTGTGCATGTGTGTGTGTGTGAGAACATTGGAAACCCATGGGAATAGTCTGTCTCTTCTCTCTGTGTGTGTGTACTTGTGTGCATGTGTGTGTGTGTGAGAACATTGGAGACCCATGGGAATAGTCAGTCTGTCTCTTCTCTCCCTCTCTCTGTGTGTACTTGTGTGCATGTGTGTGTGTGTGTGTGTGTGTGAACATTGGAAACCCATGGGAATTGTCTGTCTCTTTCTCTGTGTGTGTGTACTTGTGTGCGTGTGTGTGAGAGAGATAGAGGAAAGAGAGAGATGAGAGAGAAGAAAGAGAAAGAGAGAAAAGAAAGAGAAGAAAGGAAGGAAGGAAGAAAGGAAGGAAGAAAAAAATATATATATATACTTATATATATGCCTGCCTTAGGGCAACTGTTAGGATAAAAATTGAAATGTACACAAAATGCTTTCTATATTCTAATTAACAAATATATTAAACGATCATTAAAATAAGTGAAGGGTCTATGTAAATATATTCCCCTTGAGGAAGAAATAAGAATAAAGTAAAACTTACATATAGCTATTTTGGTAGATTCAAAGGCGGACTAACCAGTTTCATCTATTACTTATATTAAGGAAACTTGAGCTTGGTAATACAATCACTATGAATTAAGCAACTACCTAACAAGGCAGAATTAGAATTAAATTTTTCTAGAGTATTGCAGAAGAGCCCTTAGCCACATCCAGTGTATATACCGCATGCTCCTGCTCTGCTCTGTTGCACCTAGTTCTTAAATTCTCAGTCCCAGAAACCCACAAGACAAGCCATTGCATTTAAAACTGTCTGTGCTCACTCTCAACACGTGTGAGTTCTGATAACAAAGTGTCTAACACATTTTCAATCCAGGTTTTCCAATTTACATAAACTTGGTTCACTTCAGTTTTTCAATAGAAAAAATTTCTTTAAAAATCCTAAAATGCTTTTAAATTTTTTGGTAAGTGGTAAGACTAGTTTTAAAACTATCTATGCATGAATATAATACACTAATGATCAAAGACATTAAAACTTTAGGAATCTGCTATTTAAAAAACAATCTATTCCCTGAAATACCAAAAATCAAATGCTATGTGGTATCTGTAATTCTAAAGACTATATAACATGTGATTTTCACTACATTTGCTAAGCATGCTCATATAGTGAATATTTAAACAATATTGTAAAAAAAATAGACTCAAGATAGGTGTGCTAAAAGAAGTGATTTATTGATATTTTCAGATATGTTTACCCCACAGTTTAGTAACATCACTTATTTTATTAATCTAGTACAAAATGCTTTGAAAGCCACTTGATCTCCTAGTGCTACCTTGCCCTACATTAAATGAAACAGACATGAACTGTCATTTAACTGACTCTGTAATGTTTACTTTTACCACATACATGCTGACAGGAGGTGAATATGAGGATGGGAATGGAAAGGGAGCCGGTGGTTGTCTCGGTTTTATCAGAGCGGTGCAGAGAAATGGGAGAGTAAAGTGAGTCCATTAAGATGACGGTATAGGCCGGGCGCGGTGGCTCAAGCCTGTAATCCCAGCACTTTGGGAGGCCGAGGCGGGTGGATCACGAGGTCAAGAGATCGAGACCATCCTGGTCAACATGGTGAAACCCCGTCTCTACTAAAAATACAAAAAATTAACTGGGCATGGTGGCACGTGCCTGTGATCCCAGCTACTCAGGAGGCTGAGGCAGGAGAATTGCCTGAACCCAGGAGGCGGAGGTTGCGGTGAGCCGAGATCTCGCCATTGCTCTCCAGCCTGGGTAACAAGAGCGAAACTCCATCTCAAAAAAAAAAAAGGAAGAAAGAAAGAAAGAAAGGAAGGAAGGAAGGAAGGAAGGAAGGAAGGAAGGAAGGAAGGAAGGAAAGAAAGAAGAGGATATAAACTCAATCCATTCTCAACGGGAGCTAGAATATAAATCAAGAAGGTACAATATGCTCATTACATGAACCAAGTCAAAGAAATGGCGGCATCTACAAATGCTGAAACATCTGGAAGTGAAATCTCCAAACTAGAAACATACCTAGGGGTGTACAAATAAGGAGAGCAACTTCATTTATAGAGAGTGAGTTTGATATCACCATAAAAGTCTATGCAAACAATAGCAGGAAAGAATATGTTCATATGCACCTATGTGTCCTTGAAAGATACAGAAAGCAAACACAACCTTTCATTTATTCTTACACTATTTTTAGCTGGTAAGCCGATTCTGTTTTCCTTTAGATTCTTCTCTTGACTTCTGAAGTTACTCCACATACAACGGTGAAGAGAAAACAGAAATCGACGATTCACCCATGCTCTACATTTATTTGTGACTCACTCCACACATATTTATTGACCTCATACCAAGTGCCATGTGGAGACTAAGGGGACTAAGCACTGAACAAGAGACATGGATATGAATGAAACAGCTCTTGCAGTTCAGAAGCTTTGTAAACACAGGTGTATCTAAGGAGTTCCAGGACAGAGTGGCACATTTAGGGCTGGTATACCAATTGTTAAAGTGAAAGGCATCTCAATCGATTAACAGATAAGCAGAAAGTTTAATTAAAACTCGGCAGAGCCAGGATTCAAGGCCAAAATGCCTAGAAGAGCTCACTTCTTATTGGTCCTGAAGAATTTAGATTCACCTAATTAAAGTTTGCATTCTAGTGAATAATTTTTATGACTTCATCTCTAAATAGAGATATTGAATAGATGAGTCTCGTGTATTTTTAGTCTTAGAAATAGTTTGGATATAATTGCTTTCATTCAGGAAAAGCTCAGTAGCTTTAGCACTACGACCAATATCATTGATGTTTTTTGTTTTTTTGTTTTGCGATGGAGTCTCACTCACTCTGTTACCCAGGCTGGAGCGCAGTGGCACAATCTCAGCCTCTGCCTCCTGGGTTCAAGCAATTCTCCTGCCTCAGCCTCCTGAGTAGCTGGGATTACAGGCATGCGCCACCATGCCTGGCTAATTTTGTGTGTGTGTGTGTGTGTGTGTATGTATTTTTAGTAGAGTAATTTTCTTCACTATTTTGGCCAGGCTGGTCTCGAACTCCTGACTTCAAATGATCCACCCATCTCAACCTCCCAAAATGCTGAGATTATAGGCATGAGCCACCATGCCCAGCCATCACTGATGTTAAGAGTAATTTTCTACCAATTGGGACTACAAGTCACCTAATAATAACTAGTTTAAGGATAAAGTCATCAGAAGGGTTTGGTACAGTATCTTGTGTCAAATCAAGGCCCTAGTAAGAGTATCCTTCAGCTTGTGAAAGGCACTTTAAATAAAAGATGACATCAAAATAAAAGATTTTTAAATTATCAGTGTGATTTGGGGAGCAATTTGTACAATATAGCATTTATAAGCATTTTCATATGACATAGGTATATACACATATGTAGTATATTCTGCATAATATTCTAACAACCTTTTACATTATATCATATATTATTAAATATTTGTGCTACCCTGTACCTCACTTGGTAAGCAATTGTTTGTGTGCGTGTGTGTCTACATAATGTGTCTATATATTTACACAATTGTTTGTACATATATAATATTTTTACGATTGGCAAAATGATTTAAAGTATTATATAAATCAATATATTGGTATGTAAATCAATGTTCTGAATATAACTTTGAGATACAAATATGAGTAGTTATGGGAAACACAGAGGAGAGGTCCGACCCTAAAGATAGGAGTAGATGGCGTCAGGAAGGAATGTGCTATCTCTGCTGACTCTCATGCAGAGGAGGTGGGAATGGGATTCAGGAAGAAAGGAAAGGTGAGTGTGCATGAAGAAGCATGGCATGTGCAGGAATCCTGAGTAGGCAGTGTGGTTGCACTGGGTCAGACCTGCTCAGTGTGTGTACAGCATGAGAATTTTATCCTGTGTCTAACACACCAGATAACACTGAGGCTGAGCATGGTGGCTCATGCCTGTAATCCCAGCACTTTGGGAGGCAGAGGCAGTGGATCACCTGAGGTCAGGAGTTCAAGATGAGTCTGGCCAACATGATGAAACCCTGTCTATACTAAAAATACAAAAATTATCTGGGCGTGGTGGCAGGCACCTGTAATCTCAGATACTCGGGAGGCCAAGGCAGGAGAATCGCTTGAACCTGAGAGGTGAAGGTTTCAGCGAGCCGAGATCGCACCATTGTATTCCAGCCTGGGCAAGAAGAGAGAAGCTCTGTCTCAAAAACAAAACAAAACATTGAGAGTTATAAAGTAGAGAAAACACCAGATTTGCATTTTAGAAAATTAACTGTGGCAGTTCTTCAAGAAGGGAGAAAAGAAGTTTTTTTTAAAAGATTATTTATTTATTTATTTGAGACAGAGTCTCACTCTGTCGCCCAGGCTGGGGTGCAGTGACACAATCTTGGCTCACTGCAACCTCTGCCTCCTGGGTACAGGCATGTGCTACCAAGCCCAGCTAATTTTTGTGTTTTTAGTAGAGCCAGGGTTTCACCACGTTGTCCAGCCTGATCTCAAACTCCTGACCTCAAATGATCTGCCCCACGTTGGCCTTTCAAGGTGCTGGGATTACAGGCATGAGCCACCACACTTGGTCTAAAATCACATTTATGTTTAGGTAATTTTGGAAACAAGCTATATCCAGATCACAGGGGAAGGCAACAAGAGACAAAGATATCCACTAGAATTGCATTGGAAGAAATTTTTTCTTTCACTCAATAAATATTTAACGAGTACCTATATGTGCTCAGGTACTGAGGGTATATCAGTGAAAAACAGAGATAAAAATCCTGGCTCTCATGGCAGCATATGCTATTATAGTCGGGGGAAATGGCTAACATGAATACAGCACTTACTTTGTTCCCATGATTATTTTAAGCAGTTTACATCTATCATGTCATTTAAGGTAAGCTTCAGTGTGGTTCTGAAGGAAGCAATAGCCATGGAGAACGTACAGGAATCTTACTCAACAGAAATTCAGAAACCGGGAAAAGTGGCTGGATTTAGTACCTGGGTGGACATGGATGGTAAAATGAAATGACTCTGAAGTTAAGGTGGAAAGAAGAAATTGAGAAAACAATTTCCTAAAGAATCAAATGTAATCTATCTTTCTTAATTTTATAGCAGTGATGCAATGCACTTAATTTTTGGCTATTTCTGCCCAAAATCTAGTAAAGCAAGAGAAGAATTATGGGAACACAAAATGGTTCTTTCCTTTCTTGGGGATTTCTAAAGTTTACCAACCAGTTTCACCACTTTATTTTCAATTTCTGAAGTGGCACTCTTGAACTACGCTTGAAAACACTGTTTTCAGTGTTCTCAACTCATGCCTCTAACAGCTGTAAAGGTAGAGTTAAAGGTAGCAGGTGGCACATTACCAAGATGAAATGATTAAACCTTCCTGTGCTAAAGAATCCAGCAAAGAAATGGAGTGCAGGCGCTTCTGCTCTCTCTGTCTGCAATAATGTAGTCAGTGCTCTCTGGGAACAGGAAGAGGACAATTGTGTCCTCACTTCCTTCATCAAAAGCTACCATGAAGGCTGCTATTTTCTAAGCTTAGCACAAAATTAACATGAAGAAAAAAAAATTCTAAGTTGGAAACCAAATATAGCTATATAATTTTATTCTGTAATCTTTTAATGTCTTTGTTCCAAGATTAATAATACTCTGCAAAAAAAATGAATCATATCTAATGGTAATTAGCTATAACTGAATAATTCATTCTGGAAACTTCTCTCCTAAAAATGTAAGAATTCTAAGTGCAAACCATCTGAAGGTACATTGTTTCTTTAATATAATGTTTCCTCATTGCTTATATGCAGCTACTTGGCAATTGATCTTTTTGACTGTAAAGGGGCAGAACCAGATTAATAAATTAATAATCTTAGTAAACTTGCACCAACTATTCTGAAACATTATGTTAAAAAAGACATTTTTTCTCGTTGATACAAACATTTTTGGTCTTAGAAAATGTACATTATGAAATCAATTCACATTTGTGAAGCAAGAACAAAAGTACTTATACTTTGTGTGTGTGATTCATGCATTCATCACTGTGCCACAAAGCTGAACTTCAATAAATCTCATTTTTCCTTATTTGCAATCAGGATTAAGTATGACATTTGTCCTTTTGACCTCACTGGGATATTACAGAAAGGTACAAGGCTTTAATACTTATCAGGTAGAAAGTTTGTGATTGTAGCTGTTAAAATTTATTCATTACACAATCATTACTTATGAAAATATTAAAATTACAAGATTGTAAAAAGCATATAGTTTTCCTCTAATCTCAGGAAAAGTAGAATTTTACATTTTCATAAAATAAAACCAAGAAGTACTCTTTTACTACAAATTGTCTTGATAAGCAACATTGAGCTTTTGAAGGAACTTGTTAGGAATATCTACATACACACGACACTCATTTTCCAATGACCTCAATAAGGAAATTCAAGTTCCTTAAAGCCTAAATTTACTAGTTTTACAAGCTCTTCTCAGTGCCAAAATTTACTAGTTTTCCCAAAGACATATTTATTTAGTTCCTTTTTCTCTACAATATTGACTAAATGGGGCATCTGGCCACTGGGGTGACTATATATATCATTCTCTCCATAACAAAGCATATTTAGGTGATTGCAATACCTAAATAAACATGGCATTTAATCCATCTCGTCAACCATTTATGGCTCAGTGTATTGAGATTTGCGATCAAAACTATCCTTTGAACCTCATTTTTGCTAAACCCAGATGTTTTGAAGGGTTACATTTTTATTAAATCAAGATACTGTATTTAACCTTCAAGACTATAAAGTTTATACTTTAACCCTTTAAAAAAGGAGAAATAAAACATGCAGGCTGAGATTCAGAGATACAGTGGGTTTTAAAAACTTTCTTGTATTTGGCCATAGGGAAAACTCCTTTGTTAGTATTTTTGTAATGAAAATATTGGTTTAACTACTTACAACCTGCGAAATAACTTTAAAAGCCTTCTTAGCATTGAACATTGCACCGCAGAAGGGCTTGTCAGCTTTTTACTTTCCATCCCTGTGTATTGCCCCATCTCTCCACCAACACCCAATGAAGAGTCTAACTGTATAGACAGCTACTGTGAGAAAGAAGAAAGGAAGAAAAGAAGAAAGGGAGGGAGGGGACATAAGAAAGAAAAATAAAGAACAGAAAAGCTCTGGAAGCCCTCAGAGGAGTAGCTACGGCAACAGCAGCTACCTGCACAGTTGTTACTATGTGACAGGAACTGTGCCGCATGAATGATCTGATTTTCATGAATTATCTACTTAATCTTCAAAAGCACCCTATTATGCAGGTACTATTATTACCCCAACTTTATAAATGAAACTGAGGCTGAGAAAGTCTCAGTCACTTGGCCCAGGGTCACATCACGAATTACGGTAAGAGGCACAACCAGTATTTGCTCCGGTTCCCACTCCTAAAGCTGTGCTTCTAACTGCGATGGAAGAAAAGATAAGCAAGATCAAAAGGCTGGCCTTCCTGTATACACATTTCAGAGAAGCAAGAGGTCTCATACTTAATATGCTTCTAATGTCCTCTTAATTTCCTCCCTTAAACCTAGCCCATGCCCCTCTAGTCTATTTCCTCTAAATAAATGGCAGCACCATTCTCTGTTGGCCATAAAACCTAGAATCCTGCTTAAGGTCTCCTTTTTTCTTACCCTATACTCCAACCCATAATAAGTCTTACAGATTTAGATCTAACATTATATCAAGCCTCCTTTCTTCTTCCCATATGACATCTGCCTTTCTGCATCAGTCTTGCGTCAATCTTTCTACTTCCCCTTGCTGTCCTCCTATAGATTCTCTACAGCTGCAAGAATCATCTTCCTAAAACACAAATTGGAACGCAATGTTCCCCGGCTTTAAAATGATTTAGTGGTAATATGGTGTGGCTCTGTGTCCCCACCCAAATCTCATCTTGAATTGTAATTCCCATGTGTTGAAGGAGGGACCTGGTGAGTGGTGAATGGATCATGATGGGGGTGGTTTTCCCCATGTGGTTCTCAGGACAGTGAGTGAGTTCTCATGAGATCTGATGGTTTAAAAGTGTGGCGGTTCCCTTCACTCGCTCTCTCCCCTGCCACCTTTTGAAGAAGTTACTTGCCTCTCTTTCACTTTCTGCCATGATTATAAGTTTCCTGAGGCCTCGCCATCCATGCGTAACTGTGGGTCAACTAAACCTTTTCTTCATAAATTACCCAATCTCAGGTAGTTCTTTAGACCAGTGTAAGAATGGACTAATACAGGTGGGTTTCTCTTTTCTTTAGCACAAAATCTAAATCATTCCCCTGGGTATACAAGGCTCTGCACCATCAGGCTTTGATCTAGCTCTCCAGCCTCATCTTGTTATCCTCTCTGGTTTATTCATGGAGCTGCAGCCATGGTGGTGCTCTTCCAAGTCTTGAACACACAAAGCTCGGTCCCTTTGCACATACTTTTCCTTCCACCTGGAAGATTTCTTCTTCCCTTCTTCTACTGGCAGCTTCATTCCTGTCCTAAGGCTATACCTACATACCACCTTGTAGATGCCTTTCCTGACAACTGTATCTCTACCTGGGGCTTAATTATAACCTTCAGAATACTTTAAACAAAGTTTAACTCATTTGTCTACTGTTTTATCCTAAGGATGAATCTCAGGTCAAAGATCCTGACTGTAATAGTCATCATTGTTTTCTCAGATCCCAAGGGACACCTGAAACATGGTGAGTGGGTGCTCCAAAAATATTTGTTTAGTAATTGAATAACCAAATTTACAGGGATTTTTGTTTTAGCAAATAAGACTCACCGTAGAAACTCTGACCCTTCTTTTACATTGCATTCTGGTTATCTGTTGCATTATCTCAGGTTCTAGCAAAGACAGAATAATACCAATTACCACTGTGTGCTTTTCCTATGAAAATCACTTTCCACTTCTCCCAGCCGTCAGAGCAAATGTAAAGAAATAGATTGGGATACTATCGAATTATTAACATATACCACTAACAAATATTTGATTTGAGATTACGGTATTAAATCACCTATGAAAAATTTGCTTAGTGTTTAAATGGTGATCATTTGTTCTGAGTAATATGAAATCATGTGAAATTTTTAGAAATGTGCCTAACAAGAACACACAGTCATCAAAGGTTTAACAATGAAAAAAAAAAAGCCCTCTGAACTAAAGCCAATGAAAACAGTGTATTCGTATAATGTATACTTTTGGAATGAATCTAAAGAATAATAAATAAAATTGAGTTTTACTTTTCTATCTAAAAGATCTAAACTTGAGTTTATAATTTTCTGTCTAAAAGGTTTAACTTCATTCTTGTACACAGTACAGGTGCCTTAATATAGTCATGCTTTTAAAGACAGGGATCTGGCATAGAAACACCTCGATGACTTGGTATGGCAAACTGCTTGATGAAGAGTGAAAGCCTCACACACATTCAGCCACAGTAGCCAAGATCTGTATTCTAGTATACTATGACCTGTATTCTAGTAGGCCATGCACTGTCTTACAGATTAAAAATATTTGTATCAGTGCCTGACATTACTTCACTGTCTTATTACAACTCCCTAAGGCACTAGCATCTTTCCTCTGATTCTCATGTCACTAGCAATTAATTTTATGGCCAAGAATGCTTGCTTTTCTCTCTGAGCTGAATATGTCTGTATAATCTTTTAATGCTTGTACTCAGACCTCTCTTTCCTACTTACTCTACTTATATTTTTCCAGCCCTTGATTTACCTTCAAGCTAATTACCAGTAATTACTTTCTCTTAACCCCAAAGTTATTGGTCACTTTCAAGCAAAAGTTTGTGCTCCTTCAATCTGAAATGAAAGGCTTCCAGTTGTCTCACTGTTTTTGAGGAGTCAATCATCAAATATGGAAAAACAATTCAAAAGCCTCGACCTTAAATGACATTTTATAAATAGAAATGACTTTGCAGCTTCTACTCTGTCAAGATGCTATTTATAACATCCTTCAATAGCATGTGAATCAAGGATCTTGGGGGATGGAGAATCGGGCACCAAAATGGATAATCAAAGACAACAGCAAAAAAAAGTCTGGCTGTGGCCTAGATAACAGTGCCACGGCCAACGCAGATATTATGTCTGCTGCTCCAGTTTCAATGGCAAATCCAGCAGGCAGAACTCACTCAGACTGCATGCCTATGTCATATGAGAGGGTTCAAATAAGGAAGCCGCAAGCTGGTTTTCTTAATGAATAAAAATGTAAGACTCCTCCTACTCAATATGTCCAGCCAGGTGATCACATATTCTAACTTTTTAAAAGTCCATCATGAAACAAGCTGGCTCTGATGCTGAGGCTTTGAGACTTAAAGCAAAAAAATTAAAAGTTTACACAAGGATTTTTTAATGAAAGCTAGTGATACTTTTTGCTAATATTGTCTTCTACTTTTCCACCTGTCCTAAGTTACCTCACACCACACAAGAAAATACTGGGGTCACTGAAAATACAGTAGTGGTGCCGCTGGCTTTAAAATTCCAGTGACTTACAGAAAATGTCTATTTCCTTTTAGATTTTAAATTGTATAATTCTTTAATAATAAACTTACAAGTTTTCTTTTCTGAAAAGGCTTCTTTAAGAATAATATGCGCTCTGAACAGGTGGTTAATACTTCAATCTTAAGTACATTTCACTGAAGATTTTCAAAGGAATTTTCACAGCAGTTGATTTAGTTAATTTCATGTGTTTAAAAATGTGAAAGCTTCACTAAAAAACTTTTTTGGTGCCATAGGGATTTAAATTAATGCTAGGATAGGGCAATTCCTATATCTAAAGGAATGCAAAGGGTCTACTGGGAATTGTTTAAAGGAGTTTCTCCTATCATACTATTTAATTGATCTTTGTGTCAAAAGAGATCAACTGTTTTTCTCCTGTTTATTCATTTAATATTCTGTAAGTATTTATCTTGTGCTCAACCTTGGGTAGGCACTGAGGTACAAAGATTAATGATATCTTTTTTGATATGAAGAAGTTTCTTCCTTACTAATGAAGGTTTTTGCATTAGTAAATAATGATAATATGAATTTTTACTGTAAATAAAGTTGGGAATAAAAGCCTAAAACAGAGTGAGACTAACTTTGTCACTGTGATGTTGGGAGCAGCTTTGGAGAGGAAATGATATTTGAGCCTGGTGATGAAGAGTGATTAACAGTCATTAGGGCTGAGGGTGGGGCATACCTGGAATAGTTACGTGAGACCAGCTTTCACATCACAATAAAGAGCTAGAAGGGCTCAACAAAGCACTTTCATGTTAGACCTTATAGGAAAATTACAGAGAGTTGTACACTGAGAAGGAATCAGATAAAAATATTTGACTACCAAAAAAAAAAAAATAAAAGAATAAACGTTTTCTTTCCCCCCAACAAAATTCCAGGGTACTAGATAGATCTGGAATTAGACTTCAAAGAGGCAATCAACAAAGGAAGATGTATTTCCCAGGTCTGTATTATTATTATAAGTTACCTTCATGAAGATATAAAGCATGAAAACAAAAAAGAAATGAAAGACAGTTTAGCTAAATCCATAGGCAATTGCTACATATATACATGAGCTCATTAGATGAAGCCACAGATAGCAGGAATATGTTCCTGAACTTCAGAACTTGACCTCATACTTTGTAATGATGCATTCCCATACGTTGACTGGCCCAGAATACCTGCATGAGTGCCCTATTCTGACATCACATTTTCTTGCGCTTTACTAATATTCCAATAAACATATTACATTATAAAATACTCTAAGAATTACAAAACAAAAATAACTAATGGGTACTAGGCTCAGTACCTGGGTCACAAATAATCTGTAGAACAACCCCTCTTGAAATGACTTTACCTGTATAACAAACTTACATATGTACCTCTGAACCTAAAACAAAAGTGTTTTTTGTTTTTATTTTTTATTTTATTTATTTATTTTTGAGACACAGTCTCACTCTGTCACCAGGCGCCAGGCTGGAGTGCAGTGGCATGACCTCGGTTCACTGCAACCTCCGCCTCCCAGGTTCAAGCAATTCTCCTCTCTCAGCCTCCCGAGTAGCTGGGACTACAGGTGCCTGCCACCAT
Source organism: Callithrix jacchus (assembly GCF_049354715.1). Taxonomy (NCBI): domain Eukaryota; kingdom Metazoa; phylum Chordata; class Mammalia; order Primates; family Cebidae; genus Callithrix; species Callithrix jacchus. The sequence continues at coordinate 157,945,851 of NC_133506.1, read as the reverse complement.
GCCCAGCTAATATTTTTTCACCATGTTGGCCAGAATGGTCTCGATCTATTGACCTCGTGATCCGCCCACCTCGGCCTCCCAAAGTGCAGGCATGAACCACTGCACCCAGCCAAAAGTGTTTTCTAAAAAAGAATTATACTATGATACCAAGAAAGAGTACTACACAGTTTAGGGCACTACAACTTTTAAAGTATTTTAAAATAATAATCCATGCTTTAGAAAACACAGTTTTTTGTCTCTCAGAAAAGCGGATCCCACTCTGACTTCACTCTCATCTATTAAATATTCCTAGAAAGTTGGTCTGAAGAACCCAGAGAAGTTCAAGAACTGCCCCCTCTTATGCCTATCTGAGTAAGTGTGGAAGTTACTGCTTACTGTTGTTTGAGGAAAGAATTTGGGATTGAAAGCAGCCTCCAGCTGCCCAGTTGTGCAGCTTGAAGGACAGTTACGTATTTCGGTGACTCAGTTTCCTCATCTGCCAAATGGAAATCATACTTTTGTTGTTGTTGTTTATATTGCTCACAGGGATGTCATGAAGGCAAAAATCACATAAATAACAATAAACAACATAGAAGGTTTAAAAGCTAATTGAAAAAACCCTAAGATATAAGGATCTGTGCATGTTGTGGACATGTGCTATATCAACCAGCATGTATTAAGTCCAAATACGGTAGACTTCCCCTGGAGTAAAGACCCTGATATTATCTATTGCTCAGATAGTGCTCTCTTTAATTCTGTTATTTGGTAAAAGTCTCCAAAATTTCAAAAGTAGTAACTCTGTCCCAAGCATAGTCACTTTAGTAATGGATGGTCACTAATCCATTACCATGTGGTAACAGAAGAATCCTGTGGCCAGCTAGATTCCCATGGTAACACAATTCAATCTGAAACAAGAGGTCTGAGGCTTCTGTTCTTCTCAATCTCTTCTCCTATTCTAAATCCCTTAAATTGAATTATGTTTTATTTTTAAGGTTATTCAAGGATTATGTTTGTCCCACTAATTTCCTTAGATAGTTACTGTCATAAAACCAATCACGTTGATTTTAACAAGGTGAATTTATCAGATTGGAAAGCAACCTGGACATAGGCAGCTCTCAATTTTACACCATTGTGCCTTGACTTGCTTCCCAGGGGTGAAATACTCATGCATTTCATATTTACTTGGGATGACTTACCGAAATGCCTACTATCACGGTATAGAGTAGATGGCAATAGATTACTACAGCTAATTAAGTATAAACAGTATTGCACTTCTCATTCAAATATCAGAACATTTATAAGGGAATACACAAATCCTTTAAAAATTAACAATCAGGTTAAAACAATTTAGAGATACAAATGTGAATTTTTAATCTTTCAGGTCTCTGTGTTTATTCTGTCAAAGGGTAGTTTTCTTATATTAGGGGAATTAAGGTAAATTCTGTTCAGTAGCTTGCCAAAATCTGCCTGAGCTCCATAGGTAATGCTCTGCCAGTAAAGAGAAAAAGGGTAAAAAAGAAAATCTGAAACTTTTATCTCTCACATGAAACTCTCTCTTTAAAAAGGCTCCTAAGACGATTATGTTCCTACTTCCATAAAGACAATCTTTAGAGGCCTTGCCACATTTTCAGCAAATATATAAATGCAGCCTCTTCAGCTAGTCATTCTTCACTTAATATTTTGAAATATGATACTACAAAATGTTTTCCAAAATTGGAATAGAGACCACAATTTTAAAGTAAATGCTACCACTCCACCCAGCTAAGGTAAAATTATGTGTATGTGTGTGTATGAGCAAAAAGGCAAAATATTTTATTAAAAAGTATAGGATATAGGCCGGGCGCGGTGGCTCAAGCCTGTAATCCCAGCACTTTGGGAGGCCGAGGTGGGTGGATCACGAGGTCAAGAGATCGAGACCATCCTGGTCAACATGGTGAAACCCCGTCTCTACTAAAAATACAAAAAATTAGCTGGGCACGGTGGCGCGTGCCTGTAATCCCGGCTACTCAGGAGGCTGAGGCAGGAGAATTGCCTGAACCCAGGAGGCAGAGGTTGCGGTGAGCCGAGATCGCGCCATTGCACTCCAGCCTGGGTAACAAGAGCGAAACTCCGTCTCAAAAAAAAAAAAAAGTATAGGATATAATATTTTAGAGTAATTATAGCTGATGAACTTGAAACTTTTGTTTGTAATTTTACAGAAAGTCATACTTTGCTATTGAGGTTTGTTCAGTCATTCTAAGAGATAAACATGGTGTCTTAAACCAATAATTTTGTCCTTAAATTTTTATATATGTTACACAGATTTGGATCGTTTCAGGATCTCACTCTAAAGTTTATTTACAATAGAATTACTCATTTGAGCAGCAAGATTCAAGCTGCAAGATTCAAGATTTTTTTTTAATGAGTTGATTTCCTTCTTGAAGTTTAGTTTTATGCCAGGATTCCTTTTATCAATACATAGAACACTAAACTATGACTTGGTTACTCAAAAAAGTAAAAGCATTCAGATGACCGACTCTGATTTACAGTAGGAATCAAACCGTTAAACCCAAGTTAACACATTTTTTTTGCCTCTCTGGCACACACTCAACAATTGTCCTTTTTCAGAACTATGATCATGTTGTGTTCAGTGATATTTCAAACAAATACTATGTAATGCTTCAAAAAACATGGAGGGTAAGGATGGAGTCTTTTTGAGATAGACGACATAATAGTGTGCCATTTTTAAAAAGCATCATAAGGAAACGATAACAGAGTATGAATTATTTTTCTCCTCCCTCTCTCTTCACTCTCACGTGTACCCTCAGTTCAGGTGGCCCGTTCACACAACACATATACTTGGGGAGGTTCTTTTGCTTCCCATGAAAACAGGCAAGAACAAAAATCATCTTTCTGTGCACTCTGACAGTGACCAGTTTTTCTCCTCATCCACAGAGTTAGGAAGACAAGAGATCTGCAGCTGAAAGGAGTATAAGTGGCAGGCAGTTCTGCAGGAGTAAGAGCGTAATATTGCCTGGGAGACTTCACTCAGAAGTCATATCCTACACTCTAAAGTATTCTTTGCACTTAACCAAGAAAAATTTTTAGTTGGACTAGGTCACAAAATCCCCAAAACAAGAAAATCATTAGAAATTCTGACTATGGTGAGACAAAACAGACATTAATTTACTACTAATTTCTTGGTGAATGCAACACATTATCCATCAGTATGAGTTCACACAGCACCCACGAGTGAATTAGGAAAATGCAGTTCCTTTGGGCCGCTAAACCTCAATGAGCATGTGGCTATGAGTGGAACAGCGGCTGAATTCCAACAACCTCTTACCGACTCAAGTAGGCAACCTCATGAAGGGAATAATCTGAACAACTAGACATGGAGATCCTATTTATACTGATCTCTCTCTTGAGTGCTTTACAAATAATCAGACAAAAGTAATATATCTAGAACTTTTATCTGTAGCCTTTACACAACAGGGTTGTGTCATAGTGAGACTGTAAAATTGTCTACAGCAAATACCAGGTTAAATTCAGGTGATCATATTACTGAATAAAGACTTCCTGTAATAACGTCATCGAAGAGTGACCAAGAAAAGTCTCTCTCCTTGCTGTCACTACTAAGACAGTGGAATACTTACCACCATCTTCAACCGCAAAATAGAACATATCACTTGTGGCATCAGCCCCTCCTCTTAAGACATAGCATATTTTCATGTCATCAATGTCAGCTAGAAAATAACCAAAAACAAGATGATTAACAGAATAAAATTGATGACTAATTATAGTAAATTTTATTGACTACTGGTTTTCCTATAAACATGCTTAAATTCCTTTTTCCTCCTAAGAGAAACAGTGCTATCTTATTTCTCAGATCTCTAAGCCACTAGATTTCAGCTGTCCCATGGAAACCTGATCCCTTACACAGATAAATAGAGTACAAGAGTTTATAATAATAGCAAGGTGTTGCCCCTCCCAGTGGTATTTGCATGTTCATGCACCAAAGGAATGACTATCTAAATATGGAATGCCAGGCACCATGACAGGTGGAAAGCAAGATATTTTGAGGCATGGCAGATTTCCTGGCACTCTTGAAATCACATCCTTTGCCTCCCTGTAAGGAAATGGCTTGCAGAGGACAGAGGCTTTGCTTCTTGACACTGGCTAATTTTTCTTACTTTTTGTGCTGTAGCAGGCTATTTTTTGGTCTCCAAAGTTTGAGAGGAAAAATGAAGGTGATATTTTCAAAAAATCACACACATTGAAATAACTGATGACTCCCTGTTGAGACCAAAAAAACCCAAAACACATTTAATACAAGTGGAAGCTGGCCGGACACAGTGGCTCATGGCTGTCATCCCAGCACTTTGGTAGGCTAAGGCAGCTGGATCATATGAGGTCAGGAGTTCGAGACTAGCCTGGCCAACATGGTGAAATCCTGTCTCTGACAAAAATTAGCCACGTGGTAGTGGTATGTGCCTGTAATCTCAGCTACTTGGAAGGTTGAGGTGGGAGAATCACTTGAGCCTGGGAGGCAGAGGTTGCAGTGAGCTGAGGTTGCACCACTGCACTGCAGTCTGGGTGAGAAATTAAGACCCTGTCTCAAAAAAAAAAAAAAAAAAAATGGAAAGCTTTATTTCTAGCAGAAAGTTATATCATCTCAGAAATGTTCCTTATGTTGTTTTCTACTCTATCAAATCCACATGCATACATTTGTTTTCATTACTAAGACATGATTTTGAAAACTTATGCATCCATCTTACCAGTTCCTTTCCTTAATGATGCCACACATACAACATAATACAAAAAAATTATGCCTGGACGTGGTGGCTCATGGCTGTAGTCCCAGAACTTTGGGAGGCCAAGTTGGGTGGATCATGAGGTCAGGAGGTCAAGACCAGCCTGGCCAACATAGTGAAACCCTGTCTCTACTGAAAATACAAAAATTAGCCAGGCATGGTGGGGCACACCTGTAGGCCCAGCTACTCAGGAGGCTGAGGCAGGAGAATCTCTTGAACCTCGCAGGTGGAGGTTGTAGTGAGCCGAGATCGCACCACTGCACTCCAGCTTGAGTGACAGATTATATCTGTATCTCTATCTATCTATCTATCTATCTATCTATCTATCTATCTATCTATCTATAGATAGATATATATCATTTTGTCCTGTGATATTTATAATAGATCATTAATTGATCCGGTCCAAACAGTGAGTTTCTAAGGCTACATAAAGTCAAGATCATGGCTAAAAATAGCTATGACAATGATAGGTAATATTTACCTGTCTAATGTGTGTTCCACAGTTTTTCCATCTCCTAAAAGCTCTACTAAGTTCATGCTATGAAACTCAGAGGCTTATATAGAAGACAATGGCTTTATGAAATGTTAGTCTCAAGTGAGGCAAGGTATTAGGATGGACCAATGACCTCATAAATTTCTATAGCTCCACTTTACAGATGTAAAATGTGTGCTCTACCCTGGCTCATAAAGTTTTGAAAGAGAACACTTGCAGAAGGGAAAATCTGATTTTATACTTAATGGTAGCTTCCTGCTAATAGAGGTATTTGGAGGTAAAACACGCCTAAGATGTTTGATTCTCCCTTAGTACTTCATTTCTTTTTTAAAAAAAGAAATTTAATATAGAGATGGGGTCTCACTATGTTGCCCAGGCTGGCCTTAGCAGTCCTCCCACCTCTGTCTCCCAAAGTGCTCTAAGATTACAGGTGTGAGCCACTGAGCCAGGCCCCTCATTTCTAACTCTACTACAACTTTCCACACTTGCTGCCTAGTTTCACTTTTATCTTTCTGTGTGGTTATGTTTCCCAGTGGATTAGATCACCCTTGCATATCTACTTTTGCATGAATGATGTTTCTGCCAGGGTAAGGACTGAAGCCCCTGCACAACTCTTTGCCTGTTTACTCTTATAATTCTTAATTTTATAACCTTCACTTTATCGGTAAAAACATGCAGTAAACTCTGCTGACGACACATCTTTACCGTAAGAACCATGACCTCTGGCCATGTGGGGGAAGACCCTCTTTTAATGTCCCCACCCCTCCAAATTGTGAAAGAAAATCTAAAGGCTCTGCTAGGAGAAAAGAAACTGTTTAGCGTGCCTAGCACCTGCAGCAATGTTTTCTTAAGCAAAAATATAATTATTAAGGGATAGTTTCATTGAAATAAATCCTCACTTCAAAACTGAATTTTAAGAACTTTTTTTTTTAAGATAAAGAGAACATAAATGAAACTATACGGCACTCACGTACCCAATTCTCTCCAAGTTAGGGCATGTGTTATTGATTAGTTGGAACATACTAAAACCTTTAAAATTTTCATATAATTAATTAATAATTCACGGTTCAAAAAAGTAAGTAAAGACTTTCGTCATGATCCTGGTATTCTAAAGGCACCTCTGCATATAACATAAACAGAGCATAAATACGTACAATGTCTAGCTTTCTTAAGACACATGAGTAGTAGAATGATAATCTAATAGCCAAAATGTTATCTTTTTTTAAGCAAACGTCTAAGAATTATCTAGATTTTCTTCCAGTTGTTAAACATACAATAAATTCATTTTAGTTTATGCACAAAATCATTCCATGAGATTTTCTGTTTGTTCATTTTTAATTCTAAGTTCATTAACATGCCAGGCAACCATATCTGGTTCAAACCCTTTGAAGACATTTCTGCTCTCCTGAAACTGATTTATGAATTAACCCACAGAATATGTCATTATGTACTAATTGTAGGGAAGAAAAAACGAAGTACTTGAGACATGCGATTTAGATCTGGGTTGGGGGCAGCAGGGGCAACTCGGCAAAGAGGTGAAGTTTGGAATACATAAATGATATCCATAATTTACCTAATTATACATTGTTAATTTTCCATCGATTTGGTAAGTTTTCGAAAGGAATTCATTTTTTTCTCCTAGGAACCACTTAGTCAATCAATTTAGGAATAACCTTCTCTGGCCACCTGTGCTAAATTGACTTAATTCAGCGCATTGAAAATCCATCAAAATATAAGTTTACCTGATCCTTCCATGATAAAGTAAAAACAAAAACAAATAAAAGGACTGCATGAGAAGCCTGCACTGTAAGCACTGCTTTCATTTCTCCTACTGGAAGAAGAGCCACAGAAGCTTTCTGATGGCGCTTTCTCCGTTTTTTAAGCCACTCACCTAATCTCCATAAATAAGAGCTATGACTCAAACTCCAGCCTAGACTTGTTCGAATGAGTGCTGTGTGATTAAATACCAACAGCTTCCCTAGTCAATATTTTGGTTTGTATTGGAATGTGATAATTTTCCTTAAAAAGGTAATTCTTTAAAAATCACATCACATAATAAGCATAACTTCTTTACATTTATAAAGACGTTAAAAATTAACCATGGTGCCTCAAAGTCAGTAAGAGACTGAACAACTGCCTGTAAAGAAATCGAATAATGTAACTTCAGAAATAATATTCTAATATTTTGAGCTGTTGGACTTAGTCCACAGAACTTAAATTAAGTCATTTGCCTGTCTTCATCAAAATAGTCCTTTTAAAACATCTCTAAAATCCTATTTCTTTTTCAGGTCAGAGGAGTAATTGGAAGGACTGTTTTCTATCATCTAATATATTCCTTTCATTCTCTTCCCTTTCCATGAAAAGAAGCCAGCGTAAGACGGCATGGCACCGCTAGCCTCAGAAAGCCTCCATGTAAAAGTTTCCTACTGGTCTAGCATGACACTTGGCACTTTGAGGTTTTCCTGTCCCTGCAGGCCCTGGGATACATTCAGGCTCTTAGCCAAGAATCAGGAGGTTGGAGTGTGGAGCTATTTGTCAGCACCCAAAACAGAGAAGTAGTTCACTTGAACACTACATTTTGCTACATCCGTGTTTATTAAAGCATTTGTTATCTAAGACCATAACACAGTTGCAGGAAAAGAACACCCCCGTTGGGATGCCCTGGGGTTAAGCTCCATCTTTACCCACAGATCCCACATAGGAAAGATCTAGTTTCCATTCTGACATGGTGAGATTTTCATGAAAGGAACTCAAATCCCGTTGTAATGAAAGTTGCACATTCTACCAAACAGAGCCCTGACTCCCAAGCCAGCATAGTGAACGGGCTTCTCCCTTCCCTCACTAAATAACTGCATAGGTCACTTGTCTTTCCTGCTTCAGAGTGTGCCTACCGCAAAGGCAATTCAGGTTAGAAAAACCCTGTTGCCTGAAGAATGCAGGTGCCTGAGGCAACTGTTTTTTGTTGCTGTGTTTGCCACAGGTCAGAGAGGAGGTTCACAGTGCTAAAATAATTTCCCTCCTCTACCACTAATCTTGTTTACATATATTCATGTTCTTAATAATGAATTAGATGCATGTTTTGGTGATGAATATATTGTCATTTTCTACATCTTTAAGTAAACTATACTTTCTTTTTTCATGTATATCACAGTAGCATGCCCTGTACACATCACTGCTATTACTCTAGATAGGTGTTTATCGCTTACGTCTCTGGATGGGTATTCGCCTGAGTCATAAAATATCACTAAAAAATGTAAAAATCTACAAAGTAAATAAACATAAACAAATATACTAGTTACAAAGTTCCTAACAACCATAACTGTGTGAGAATAATGCTCTTAAAATTTAATCGAAGTAACGTTAAGTTTGAAGGCTTTTCTGGAATGGTACTCGATAATGACAGCAACGTGACTAAACAGAATTTAGAAAGCACATCTTCCATTAAGGTGCCAAAATGCTTCATGAACCGCCTGCAGCATACAACACCGGGGATGCTCAGAGGATGGATGTGGCAAATGGAGCAGAATTGGAAAGCCTGCTTCAATCTTAATTCACCAAAGTCCGCCTACTGCTTCAGCAGCATACCTTGCCACTTTCAAAATACATCAGTACTCCCTCTAACGAAGGTCACTGCGATGAAAAGTAGGACAAGAAGGTAGCTGTTCTCCCAGGGAAGTGAGTCCCTGTGTCCTCCCCATCCCCTTTGTTCCCTTCCTTCTCTAGGACTCTAATTTGATGTTCTATTTATAAGGCTTTCGGTGAAGCCGTATTCTCTGGAAAGAGACCTGGAATGTCCTTTGATAACCGAGAAAAGAAACATAAAACATACCTTGGGTAAACTGAGTGATGCTGTGGTTGCCTTTGTCCAGGTTGAGGAGATACCCATGTTGAGGGGCCTCTGTCACAATAAACCTCAGAGAAACGTGTAGGCTGTCTCTGTCCTCCACTTTCAATATTTTGCTTGTGATCATGAACCCCAAGTGGCCAGTGGCTAGAGTGCGAAGTGTAGAGGCCCCCTTATTCACTGTGATTTGGGGGACACTGTTGTCAACAGCTAAGACCTGGATCTTCATCACTTGGGGTCTCCTTGTTTCAAATACCGTATTGGGAAAAACGTAGAAGTCTGTATGGGTGCCATCAGTCACTGTGAAGGAGAAGCTATCTTCGCTTGACTCGGTACCATCATGTTTGTAGCTGATTAAGTTTTCATTCAAGTCTTGCTTGGTAAAAACCGTGACAGGTCTGGTACTGTTGAATAGGAGATGGCCATGAATAGGCAACTGAGTGATAGTGAATTTCAGGAGCTTGTCAGGAGTATCTCTGTCTTCCACAGTGAGTTCAAAGGGGGTAATCAGCTTGGTTTCACTTTCACTGACGACCAGGTTGTGGATGGTGATCACTGGCTTTTTATTGTCCACATCAGTAATGGAGATACGGAATGTCCGAAAGACAGGGTTACGTCCATCAGTAACTTGAAACTCAAAACTGTCCATCTTCACTTCGTCATCAGCTGTGTGGATGTAGTAGATTTTGTTTCCAGCCAGTTGCAGCTGAGTGAAAGATGCGATGGACACTCCAGGCTGATCTGTGCACTCCAGGTGACCTCTCATGGGAGCCCTGGTGATGGTAAAAACCAAGTTTTCATCAGGACTGTTCAAGTCACTAGTGCTTAGTAGGTCTGTTGTGAGAGTGACCTTGCCACCTTCTTTCAAGGACACTCCCTTACTTATGACATCAGGGAAGACAATGTCAATGCTCCCGATGGACACATAAAAGTAACGATCTATGAGGGCATTTATCCCATCAGTCACATCAAATTTAATTAGGTCCCGAATGCCCTCTTGCCCCAAATGGACATACTGAATTAAATTTCTGTCTACTTGATCCTGGGTAAAATTCATGCCCAGTGTGATATTTTCAAAGGCACCAGTAGGTTTTCGTCTCTGTAATAAGCCGTGTCCTGGCCCATAACGAATAATATAAACCAAAGATTTGTCTTCTGAATCTAAATCCGTTGCCATTAATATTCTGTTGTTGATAATCTTGGTTTCGCCAATTTCTATTTCTAGTCCATTATTGATGGCCATTCTGGGTGTCTCATCGTCAACAGGGATAACCATAATGAGGACCATCTTTTCCACAGAGTGCTTCCCATCTGTTAGTTTAATCACAAAAGTGTCTTCCTGAGTCTCAGAGTCATCATGCTCATAAATAATGCTGGAGCTCTCTATGATCTGGTCCAAGGTGAAGCTTTCGACCAACACCGTGCCATTTATCAGCTGATTCATAATGTGACCATGAGTCGGGAATTGGGTAATAGTGAAAGTTAAATCATCCAGGGGAACATCAGCATCAGCAGCATTGAGAATGGGTGTATCGATGACCAGACTCATGCCTTCCATCACCATAAATTCTCTCATAAACATCTCTGGCTGTTCATCGTTGGTGGGAATGATTACAATGGGGAAGAACTGTCTCTCTGAAAAGTTAATGCCATCAGAACAACGAAATATAAATCGGTCCTCCACAGGTTCCACCCCTTTGTGGACACTCTGGACGTAGTTTATGTGGCCCTGCCTGAGATCTTTCAAAATGAAAGCACTTACTGCAATCCCTGCTCTTGATTTCTCAGAGCCTGGTGCTGGAGATATGTTCTCGACATAACCTGAGGTAGGTTGAATAACTATAGTGCACAAGATGTCATCATTCAAGGAATCAATATCTTCAGCACTTATATGCATTGACGTTATAGCACTTTTATCACCTTCCATTACCATAAACTGTTCACCTACAGAGATTTCCGGGGCCTGGCTATCGACAGGCAAGATAGTCACCCATAGAGTAACTCCTTGGATAGCACTGCCACCAATTCTCCATTCTTGAGACCTATCTGACAGACTCAGGTTAAAAGAATCCGCTTTAGGCAAAAGGCCTATCTCACCACTGGTGTGGGCATATACAACGGAGCCCTCTAAGATGTCCCTTTGAGTAAACTGCTCTGCTGGAATGCCACTGACCAAGATTTCCCCATACAAAGGTGGATCTTCCAAGAGAAAAGTCAACATCAAGTCATCAGTTTCCTCATTGTTCCCCTTAATAACACTGGCAGTGATTTCAGTAGCCCCATTTTCTAAGACATCTAGATAAGACTCCAGTGTGCCAGTAGGATGGCTCAGTACGGGCACCTCATTGTCCACTGGCCGGACATTCACTCTGAGAGTGATGGGCACCACATGATGTCTGTCGCTAACTTCCAAGGAGCAGCTATCGGTCAGGGACTTGCCCCCATTATGGGCATAGGAAACTCGGCCCAGTTTTATGTCCTCCAAGTGGAAGAGACCCCCTACATGCAGGATCTGTCCAGACACTCTCATGTGGCCATGTTTGGGTGCCTGTGTGAGAGTGAAAGAGATATGGGAGACATCAGTGTCCACATCATTCACATGCAACTCTGTCTCACTCAGGATGTGGTGACCCTTCCCCTGAACAGTGAAGCCGGTGTTGAGGATCTCAGGTGGCTGGTTGTCCACGGGCTGCAAGTAAAGGGTAAAGGTGCCTGGAGCCACATTCCCAGCTCGGTCTTCCACCTGGAACTGGAACTGGGCCACTCGAGTAGCCACACCCAGTTCTTGACCCGGAGGTCTGTAAGCAATTTTATGATGGTTGATCTGGGCTTGGGTAAAATGGGTCACCACGACTGAGGGGTTGTCAGTCAGGACCAAGGTACCCAGTGGGGCTGGCGAGTGGTTTTCATCTGTGTCCGTGGGGGGCTGAGTCACTGTGTAACGTAGTTCTCGGTCATCTGTGTCTAGGTCAGTGTAGCGCAGCCACTTCTTCCTCAGTGGTGTGAGCTGGGATTCCTGTACCACCATACGAAGGGGACAGCCACTGCCCAGCTCTGGAGGGAGGCGATCCACAGGATGGATACGTATCACAAACCGCTGTAGCCCAGACTGATTAGGAGGGTCATGGTTATCCTGGACTCTAAATGTGAACTGGTCTGTGACTGGCCCAGGACTATGGGGCCCGGAGTGTCTGTAGAAGAGCCTGCCCTCTGTTATGTCCTGCTGCAGCCACTCTGTCACTGTTCGCTCATAAAATGCTCCCTGCTTCCTCCAAAGGCCCCTGAGAAGCTCCTGTTCCTCATGGGGAGGGTGAGTTTGGCGGAGAAGCAGATGCCCAGTAGTTAAGAAAGGGGATTCCAGCACAAAAAGGAGCAGAGAATCATCTGAATCCATGTCAGTCGCACTCAGGGAAAGGGGCAGGATGGGCACTGTTTCACCCTCTGCCAGTGTCAGCCCCGTGTTGGCATTGAGGACAGGTGGCTGGTCATCAACAGGCACTAAGGTGATGGGAAACAGAAATTGTACCTGGTGCCTGCCTCCTCCATCCACCATGCGAAGCACCAGGTTATCGCTCAGTGAGCCATCTCTGTCATCATGCTGGTAGACCACCTGGCCAGCTGCCAGCTCAGCCACTGTAAAGCTCTTGGGAGCAGAGCTGCCCCCGGAAGCACCCAGAATGACAAGGTGACCATGCCGGAGCCCAGCCACCACCTCCAGCCGCACTGCTTCTAGGTCGTCCTCATCGCTAATGACCAAGTTTTGCAGACCACTGCCTGCAGGGCCTGTGAGAGGTCGAGACTGACCCTCATAGAGAATAAGCCCAGTATTCCGGGTGACCACCGGAGCCATTGTGTTCATGGGCTTCACCACTACCATGAAGGCAAAAGGGTCTGAAGCTGCTCCTTCTGGGTCCACTACCTCCAGTTCCAGTTCAAAGAGACGCTCCTGGTCGGAGTCTTCAGAGGGGGGCTGGTAGGCAATCTTCAGGAGGCGCAGATCCCTCTGGGTGAAGGAGGAAAGGGGCAGGCTGCGATCATCGGTGCTTACCAAGTAGCCCTGGCCAGGCTGGAATGGAGAGGTGAGGTTGAAGATCAACAGGTCTGGGGGAGACTCGGCATCCTCGGCTGCCAGCATGTCTGGGGTCAGGGCTGTCAGTACAAACTGGTCCACCTCCATCATCATCATGGCCACAAAACTGGGCTTGGGTGCAGTGTTCTCGACCCCTCCTCGGATCCTCACCAGCACCTGGAAGTGCTCGCGTTTCAAAGCAGGGCTGCCCACAGGAGCCCCTCGCGAACGCAACTCCACCATCATGGGCATCCAGTCCCTGTTTGGTGAGCGACTGGCTGCTGTGTGGCGGTAGCGCACCCCTAGTTCCTGGAAAGCTTTGCAGTCCATCAGGAGAGGCTCCGGGGCGCCTCCCTCTGTGGCTCCTCCAGGGACCTGCGGGTAGTGGAGGAGCTCTCCATAGCGAGGCAGCGCGCCCAAGCCGGACAGGATGCCCACGCGGCACTCCTCTGTCTCGGGCTGGTAGGCGAACTCCAGGCTCCGCGCGTCCAAGACATTGCTGGTCCCCAGCAGTTCTTCCACGACCAGAGGCAAGTTCCGAGTCACAACCTCCAGCTGGGTAAAGACCACCTCCACCTCCAGCACCAGTGGTAGCACTACCGCCCCTCCCGGAGCGTCGTAGCGCAGCTGCAGCCGGACGCGGTCCCGAGACGGGCTGCGTGCGCCCAGGTGCGAGTAGCGCACCTCGCCAGGGCCAAAGTCGCACGGGAAGCGCTTGGGACTCAGGCGGCCGGGTCGCTGGGCCAGTGCGTCGTTGTCTAGCACCGAAACCGCGCAGCGGTCCCCCGGCTGCACCTGCAACACCAGGTCACGCAGGGGATCCAGCCAGACTTCACGGCCGAAAGGCACCCGGAGTCCGCGGTTCGCCAGCACTATGGCCTCCTCAGCAGGGACCCCTGCAGCCCCCGCGAGACCAGGGGACAGCAACGCCCGGCCGAAGGCAGCGGGCTGTGCCGGGACGCGGCTTACCAGTGACAGGAGAAGCAGCAACAGCGGTAGCAGCAGCCGAGGCGGCGGCGGCGGTCCTGGTTGAAAGCTGGTGGAGTTGCCCGTCCCGCGCGAGGATAACCCGGGAGTCCCGGTTGCATGCATGGTCCGGGTGTTCAGGCTTGGACAGGTCAGACTGAGAGCATGCGAAGTCAGTCCCCGGGCAGACAACGAGAGACACCGCCGGGAAGTGCCAGGAACTCCGCGCGCTGCCTGCGGGGTCCTCCTGTGGCCGGGGCTGGGCCAGAAGGATGGCAAAGTTGCGCGGCGCGGTCCGGGCTGGAGCCTCAGCGGAGGAGACTAAGCCGTCCCAGCCGGTCCAGCTCCGCCGCTGGCGACTCAGTCGCGCGGAGAATTGAATCCCTCCACTTCTGCTTACCAGGTCCCCGGACCCTGAGCTTTGAGGGAAATCCCTCCCCTCGCACCCCCTTGCTTCAGTCGTCCCAGGAGGCCAATCGTTGGTCGGGGGAGGAGGCGCGGAGCTGAGGGTTGGGTAGTAATTTCTGCCAATCAGCTCTTAGAGGCCGAGGCGGGGAAACTCTGAGGAAGGGAGGAGATAGAGGCGCAACAGGTTGTCTAGGAAGTGAGGGGAGAAGTGGCCCGGAGTTGCCCACCCTTGCTGGTGCTTGGGTCTGGGCTGCTATTAATAGATCTGGGACTCCTGCAGAGGAGCCGGAACGCACTGCTGTGCTGAATTCACTTCATCTGCATGCCACCGAGGGTTACCCAGTTTAGCCACCCCCACTCCTGCTCCCTATTCCATGAAATCCCCCGCAGGGCATGATCACTTCTCACAGAAACTTGCAAACCCAGGGGCAAGTTAGTCGCAATGCTGTTTGAGTTTGAAGCGTTTGAGAAATTCTGCTGCATATTTGCAAAAGAACAGCTGGAATTAAAAGCCATAGCGAGAGCAGGTTGCACTGCAGCCCAGCCCCCTTCGGCGCGCCCCCAAGCTGCCTTCTCCTTGTAAATTACAATGGGCGCAGTCCTCCGATTGGCGAGTTTTTAACAAGCTCCTCCTTTGCAACCGAGGTTCACCGAGTAAAAGGAAAAAAGGGCATTTGGAATGCGTGAGAAATGCAGTCTGATCAGAATCGCTAGTCTTGCACCAAAGAATAAATTCTAGGGAATGCGGCCCCAGGCTCTCCCAAATCCGCCTCTGTTAGCGTAGCTGTCATTAGAGACGTTCCTGTTCTCTTCGTAGTAATTAGACCAAGCACAAACTAAACCCACTTGTCAGCATCACATTTCTTTGCATGCCACGAAAATTGATAAATATCCGGAGGGCACACTAAAATAGTTTAGATCGCCTTTCAGCCAGCCGGTTTTGAAGTCAGAGCTTGAGCTCTTCCTGCCCCCTTGTGTTTGTTTGGTTTCATTAGTGTGTAGATTCCCTTCCTAAAAAGTTTTCTATCAACTCCCCTTCCCCCTCAAAAAAGATCCCTTATAATTTAAACTTAACCATTTTCGGATTGGCTTCTAAGCAATCATGGTCAGAATGTTTTATTTAGGATGATATTTTTGTTTCCCCAGTAATACAAATCTGATTGTTAACAGGAATATAGAATTGGAGTAATAGATTGCCCTTTTCCTGCTGCGAGAGACTTCGAATTTGGAAAAGAGAGAAATACAAGAAACTGTTAATGCTGTTTTACATTTCAGTCTAAATTGATGCTAGAAGGTGTCTATGGGAGTAATTTCAGTACGAAGTGGCTATCCTTTTAACCCTTTGTGCTTTGAGCTTGAGCTCCTCCAGACCAGGATTTTGATCCTTGCTTGACACAGTTACAGCTATTTTCCAGGATGCAGCACAAACTCCATAAGTAAGTATGGCTGGGAGATGCCAGATTCTCCTTCATGAAGCCTACTGAGTGGTGTCTGTCTCCAGGAGTCAAAGACAGGAAGTTCTGACATCTTTCAGAAAGAAGCAAGAGATCAGTTTAAAGGAGTGAGTCATCCAAGAAAGTGAGCAAGCAAAAAATTTTAAATATTAATCAAATATTAAATTATTGTTAAGTAATTGATTAATATTAAATTTAAAAGTTAATTAAATATTAATTAAGATTATTCTCTGCCATCTGCATTGTTTGAGAAGCTTTTAAATCCCACTTAAAATTGATGAATACATTTCACAATTTATTACAAAATGAGCATCCAGGAACATAGAAGGATGTGGCCCTTACTTAAATACATTAGAAAATCTCTCATCTAACTCTTTACCAATTTCCTATTTTTATCATTATTTTATAATTTATTATGAGTATTTATTATTGCATACAGAATTCAAATTGCAGAATTAAAACAAGTAAGATGCCAAGTAATATAGGAAACCAATATCAGAATATGGCTCTTTTTATAGTTTATTTCGAATCCTGGTTGTGTGTTTGTATTGAAAAATGTCATCTGGAAGCAAAGAGACCCTTACCCAGACATTGTGATCCTGGGTAAATTCTGAGCAGGACCAGACTAACAGCTGGACCCTTAATGCTTCTTAGTGGCTCCAGGGTTTTCCTTTTAAAGTCCAACTCTGTTTGACTTGCAAGCGAAGATAAGATCAGCATTTAAAGTATGGTAGTAGACCTCAAGGGCAGAGTTCAATATTTTGTTTCATGGTAAGAAAAATACAGGCCCACATTTATTTTTACATAGCCTAAGGAAATCAATAAACTACATAATCTTTTTGACTTTTTAATTTAGCCTGCCTTGATTGAATTGATGGAATGATAGGGATTATTCTCTTTTTTTTGATAAATGTCTTAATTATTTGTTTTGCAAATCAAATAGAAGTTAGCACAAACCATCATTTGCCTATATATTTTGCATTAATGATCATTGATAAAATAGTGAGATGTTAAATTTTCATTTGAGAGCAAATATTATTGGTGAAGATCATCTCTCTTTAGGGTCATAGCTCAGTGTTAAAAGACATGAATGCTTAAAGTAGCAAGAAAATTATTATTTCACAGCCATAATTCTCAATATCACTTAGTATCATGAGGAATAAGTTAGCAAATGTGATTTTTTTAACAAAATTTGAGCTTATCTCATCACTTCTTACTTCTTAAGCCTTATAACACTTCCTACACATACCGTGGGCAAAATGTTTTAATGTCACACCAAAATATTTCCTCATGTCAACTTAGGTTTATTATTGATTGCTAATACACACAGATTAAGATTAAGCACTAGAGAACTTATTTCTCTAGTGGAAGTAATCTAATGAATTTATGATTCAGGCAAGGTATTTAGGTGGAAATACAATGGTAGGTCTAGGACTGGAGGTCAGACTGCAGCTAAAAATACATCTAGTTAAATTTTGAGAATTATAGTTTTCATTATATAGTTTATTTCATTCTTCTTAGGATTCTCTACTGGATCATACGATTCCAATAGAGAAGGTTGCCTCGCAGATGCTTTAAGAATACTTATAAATGAATTACTGAAGCTTCTTGTGAAACATTCTCATTCCTTCTCAACAAATATTTATTCTGATTTATGATTCTCTACTGGATCATAAGATTCCAATAGAGAAGACTCCTTCATAGACACTTTAAGAATACTTACAGCTGAATTATTGAAGCTTCTTGTGAAACATCCTCATTCATTTTCAGCAAATATTTATTCTTCAATAGCATCAACACTATAGTTTGTCTAAAAACACAGAACTCCATTGATTTCAGAGCAGCACAAGGGTTGAGGATAAACAGCCATGGACGGATTAACCAAGAGTTGGGTTCCATTAGTGGTTCTGACTTCCACTAAACAATGACTTGCAGCAATTCTCTTCATGTTTTCCAACTCCAGTCTTCTCAACTGTAAAACCAGAGACGCAATCTTTGTGGCCAAATTCCCTTTTGGTTCTAATACGCTTGTGGCATAAGACCAAATTTATTTAAGACGACCTGCTGTTTTGCTTTCTCATGTCCCTTGGCCATTGGCTATAGGTTTCATTCTTGCCAGAAAGACTATTAATCAAAAACGTATCACTGCTACTAGGTCAGAAAATGTAGAACTCAAATTCATGCCCCTTGCCAATGACTCAATTGCTTCTGCCTAAAATATATAGAACAACATTTATATAAATTGACACGGACATCTTAAATACAACATCTCTAAATAACTATCTTTAAATCAAAAATAAAATTGACATAAAAATCTAGCAATGCAAAACATATTAAAGTTCATCATAAGGATAGGTGAATTTTCAAGGTGGATTTATTATTGAGTAACATGTGGCTTCACAAGTGCCCAGACTTTCTGGACAAAGCTATGTTCAGATGGGAGTCTATGTGGGCGAGAAGAAAGAGCACTGGACTAGAGCTAGAATACCTGTTTTGAAACTGGCCTTCCTACTTGCTTGCTTGAAGCTCAAGACCAGTTACTATATCCATCTCTAAAAATGTGTAATTGAGGAGGAGGTCATTTATTTGCAAATATGAAATGTATATGTATTTATGTATAGATATATGCAAAGTGGAAATGAAGAGAAAGGGTCCATTGTTTTCAAACACCTTTCTCTCTCTGTGTGTATTTTTGAGACTTATTTCTTATTATTTAAATGAAAGATTAGAATGTTTGATTATGATAATATTATATCTATTAATTATATTTATTAGTTGTTTTATTTGTTTTCATTTCTTAACTGTATTTCCATTCTTTCTAGTGGCTTCTTCTTTGATTACAATTATGCTTAATTTTTCTCTTCCGTAGAACAGCAATCTCTCTTAACAAAGATAACCCCTCAATCTTTGCACACATCTCTCTCTTTCAGAATCCTGTGAATCATCTATATCTGCTGCTTCAACTTTTTCATCAAACTGGCTTATGAATCTTCTCTAAGGTGATGTGCACCTCACAAGTTATTTTGACCACAACTCCTATCCCTCTCTCCAGTCCATCAAGTTAAGGAAAATCTGTGTCCACAGTGTATCTTTCCACTGCTGTCTTTCTTTATCCTAGCTCAGCTCACCATTATTTTCCACCCGGGTTTCTTTGAAGTATAGCCTTCTGTTGCTTATTGAATGCAACTCATTCTCTTCATCTATACATTCCATACTAAACTACAGATTTTTTTGTGACCACACCTACTGTTTGGCTTCTAGACCTTTCCTCATCTCACATGTCTTTACCTTTAATTTTTGGGTCACTCTGCTCTTTTTTATTTTCTGCACTGTCATCCCTGTCTGTCCTTGGGAATCAGTCAGCCTTATAGACCATTTATTGTTACCTCCTCATTTCATATTAGAGGAAATAGAGACAAAGAGGCTAAGACCTGAGAACAGAGCTGGAAAGGATGAGAGATTTCCGATTCCAAGGGCTGGTGTCTATAACCTACATTACGGACAGTTTGACCTGCAAGGATGAAGTCAAGTCCTTGTTTTTCCATGAAATCTGTGTCATCCATGCACTTTAATACAAAGTGTGCAACTTTTAACTGTTTTTCGCCACCTTCTTCCCTCTGCACCGACTTCCTGTGTGTTTCTCATGTGAAGCCACTCTGCCACCATAAGCTGTTACACTTGCCTGTGTTCTTGTGTCCTTTACTATTCTGAAAGCATCTTGAGCTCATAGACTGCATCTTGCTCATCCTTTAACTCCATAAAAGCCTTAATAAATACTCACCACATTAAAATAGATTACAGTTCATTCTTTCCCAAGCACCTTCACTTGAAATAAAACTCAGCCAGATTTCACAACAGCTTTGTGAGGGAACCAAGCATATTGTGCGGTTTCCTTAGTAACAATCAACAGAAACTGACTTTGGCTGAATTAAGCAATAGAGAAATGAAAATATATTAAATAGTTCCCATAATTCCTGGAAAGACTCAGAATCTGGGAAGATTAAGCATAAAGATCAAAACAAAGGAAGAGGAGCCAAAAGCTGAGGCCACCCCAAGCAAAGGTCCTGCTTGGTAACGGTCTGGTGGGTACTGCACTGCGGTCTCTGCTGGATGCTGGGCCCTGCAGTGACACCTGGACTCTGGCCAGCACCTGGTATGAGTCAGCCTCCTTGAAGCCTCTGTCTCTGTTGCTCTTGGACTTGGTATGTCATTGCAGCCACTGACCAAATAAACCCTTCTCTGTCACTGGGAATTCAAAGGTCTAAACAGGATGGATTATTCAAGCGTAAGTCATAGGCTTATGCCCTGGCTGCCCAGGACACAGGAGAACCAGGAGTGAGTGCTGCCCTTTGGACTCCTAGTGTTGAGTGGCTCCCCTACCACTAAGAATCCTACTATGGCAGTTTCTCACCTTGAGGCGAGAGGTTTACATTCAGGGGAGCTCAACACAATCACTGCTCGTAGTAACAGGACAAGTAACAACATTGGCATTTTATATTTGAGGAAACTGAGACATTACGGGGTTCAGCAATTTTTACAAGTTTGCATAAGTATGGATGAAATTAGCATTAAATAAATTAGGTTAGATACAATTGAAGAAATTGGAATTTAAGTCATTTAACCACTGCTGCTGGTCTGTTTTTTCTTTTACATTCTGAAATATTCCAGTTTTTACTTTCAAGAACTTTGGTGAATCCTTCCTACTCTTTTCTTATGCAGAGAAGGGGTGGTGAAGGACTTCAGCAAGGAGGAAGATTCCTTGGAGGCTTATCTTCTGACAGGCTTTGGGGGTGGGAATTACAGGATGTGCACAATTGGGAATCTACTCAATCCACACAGTTGTAAAACCCTTCGTGTTGAGGAAAGTCATAAAGGGAAGAGGGAAGGAAGGGAGACCGGGTCATTGTAGCTGCAGAGACCTGAGATGTGCCAGCAATAAACATTCAGTGTGGCCTGAGTTTCAGCATAAAAGGTTTGACTTGCTTCACTTTAAAATAGTTTAGCTTTCTCAGATGTCCGACGATGCCATTTGTTAAGATCTTTTTGAAGCCAGTGATCCTAAGACATTAATATTCCTGGATTTTTCACCTGTGAGTTTTCAAACAAAACTCGTGTGAAGGAGAAATTAAACACAGTTTAAATAAGAGACCACTGCTCAGCTGAGCCCAGAAAACCTAAACAAAGAACAAAGAAGGGAAAAAAGTAATCTTACCAAAATTTACATTACAGATTTTAAAAATGACGAGATAATTTCTGTAGGTTTCTTGCAGCAATCCTATTTCTTAGTCTTTTTTTTTGGGTCTTATTAACAAGCCTCTACTCTAACACCGACAATACCCTTGGGAGATGCAATGTGGCATTTGACAAAAAACCCTCAGAGGTAGAATGCTCTACTTTGTACTTCTAACTTCAGTGAAGTTTTGTAAAGCAGAGTAATCTAAGGGATATAATTTAAATTTAGAAAGAAAATTGAATTTTAATATGAGGCTAATAATGCACATACTTTTAGAGAGAAAAAGAACTCTTATTTTATAGCTTCAGAAGAGAGTTATAAAGCCATGACGCAGAGAAACAATTGCAGAATTATTGCCAGAAAATATGGTATAAGATGAGTCAGTTATTGAAGATAATTTCATTGGTAAATTACTGAAAATGTCCCTAAAATATTCTTTTTTCCATTCTTTTTTGTTTATGAATTAATCTCTAGGTTGTCAGTAATTTTCCACCCCTATCTTAGAAAGATGCCAGCCTTGTTCATGCTGGTGCCCTATCTAGGATCTCAGCCAGTGTTCCCAAATTGCCTACATGTAGCTTAGCCCTGTTATCTTTTGGAAGGTGTCCCACATTCCAGTTTCCCAATCCCCAGCCTTCCTGTCTTGATTGCAGAATATAACATGTGCCCCCCTAGGACAGGTGATCATTTGACTGCCACTGGAAACCCGCAAATGGAAAGAAGCTTGCTGCTCCAGGTAGAAGCCAGGCTCATCACTAACACGCTGTAATTATTAGAAAGGCTATCTCCTCTATAAAGGCAAAACTGCCTCCTTGTGAATTCTGTGTTCTCTTCTCCACCCTGTCTTCTCCAGGACAGCAATTCAGGTTTTGGATGTCAGCAATCACGTTCCCATTGTGTGACCATTTCTCCAGACTAAGCATTGCTGCTTTGTTCAACCGTTCCTTGGGATGTTTCCCAGACCCTCGCCATTTTGTGTGTTCTGTTTTTCCAGTGTCTCCTTTAAAAGGTGGCACCAAGATCCAAGTAGCTGAGCTGAGATTTAAACCCAGGCAGTGCAGGTGCCATGACTGGGTTCTTCCACACTAGACACTCCTGTCTGTCAACACTTGTGTTTGTGTTGACATCTGTGTTTCAAAGATACATCCAAGTGTAATAAGCTCCATTATCCTGTCAAATATATTTTGAAACAGCTGAAGGAAATTAATCAGAAAGATCTCCAGCTCTATTTTTACCTCTTAAGTTCTCAGAAAAACAAAACAATGATTAAAATTAAAACATCCACAAGTCCCTCAGCACCCAGATCTGGAAGAATTTCGTGAAAAGCAAATGGAGGCAAACGTTTAATGCCACAGCCTTCGTGAGACATAAGAGAAAACAGCATCTTGGCAGCAGCCTGGACAGTTCAAACGCAAGTGTCCCCAGCAGGCTGTTTGTCCAGCCAAAAGATCGTGCGCCGGGAAACTTCCATGCTCTTCGCTTTTTCTTCATCCAGGGACTCAGGACACAGTGGTAAGCGGAAGGGACTGGCTCTGGTGGTGCGGTCTGCAGGCGGAGCCAGGGACGGACACCTTGGAGGGTCGCCCATGCCTATTTTATACTACGATTTTTAAGCGTGCATTTTTCGCAAACTGTACGGACTCAAGAGGGGCTGATTTAATAGGATCTGATGCTGTATAAATGAATCTTGCAAAGCTCATAAAAAAAAGGAAAATTAAAAAAAATAAAGCTAAGTTATGGAGGGTGTATACGCTGTTATCGGAACTGTTGGAAAGGAATTAGTTAATTCTTAGTATATTAGTTCCCTTTTGAAATGGGAGAGAATATTTTTATTCCTTTGAAACAGTTATTATAATGTCAAGAATTTATTCTAGAAACGAATTCAAAAGTGAAATGAATGCTATATAAAAATGCTTATGGTAGTATTATTGACAAAAGAAAGAAGGCACAAAGAAAAACTAAGTGTCTCAAAGAAAATGGAAAGATAAATTAAAATTTAATATTGATTCATGGCCAAGTGCGGTGGCTCAGGCCTGTAATCCCAGCAGTTTGGGAGGCCGAGGCGGGTGGATCACCTAAAATCAGGACTTCAAGACCAGCCTGGCCAGCATGGTGAAACCCTAACTCTACTAAAAATACAAAAAAATTAGCCAGATGTGGGGGCACATGGCTGTAATCCCAGCTACTTGAGATGCTGAGGCAGGAGAATAGCTTGAACCTGGAAGGCAGAGGTTGCAGTGAGCTGAGATCGCGCCATTGTACTCCAGCCTGGGCAACAGGAACGAAATGTATATGTTTAAGATAATAATTATGTGAGGAAAAACACCAAAAATTTATATTAAGTATGTATTCCTGTGATTACAGTATATGAATTATGAGATATAAAGAAGAACTGGAAGAAGCAGCAGAAAAATTATTGGCCTGTACTGATGGTCTTGTGGATAACTGTTTTTTCTTATTAGTTGCCACATTTGTTAGATTTATAACAAAACATGTTTTAAAATTAAAGAGTTAAAAGTCATATGCTGATAAGGGCATTTCAGTCAACAATGGACTGCATATACAATGGTAGTCCCATAAGATTATAATGCCTTATTTTTTCTGTACATTTTCTGTGGTTAGATGTGTTTAGATACACAGATACTTTCATTGTGTTATAATTGTCTAAAGTATTTAGTACAGTAACAAGCTGTACAGGTTTGTAGCCTAGGAACAATAGGCTATACTATATGGTCCATGTGTGGAGTAGGCTATAACACCTAGGTTTATGTGAATACACTACAATATTTGCACAACGATGAAATTGCATAACAATGCATTTCTCAGAATGTATTCTTGCCATTAAGCAATGCATGACTATATTTAGATTTGTCTTAAAAGCTTCACTAAATTCTCTTGAAAGGTAAGTGGAAGCCCCACCCTAGAACTGAATTTGTACAATTCAACGGGTTTAAACATGATTGCTTAAGACAGATATTGATCACGCTATAAACCATTTCTTTCCCTTCTTTTAAGACATTCGCTCCCACCTTAAGAGCAATAGTTATGATAAAACATCATATGCAATGTGCTTTATCAATGAGCTAGGTTTTGATACTTTGCTGCCAGAAATGTACACATTTTCTCATCTATTATAAAGTATTAGGTGGGCTACTTCTATCACATTTATAAACCTTCAGTGTAAGGAGAGTAAATAACTTGTCCTTGAGGGCACAAAATAAAACATCATTGGTACTGCTTCATAACACATATCAATGTTTGTCTATCTTTACTCAATAGATGTATTTACATCTATCATCAGTGTTTTCAATCAGAAGCACATTCAAAATAATGCTATTTATTGAAATTTAAAAACTCCAGAGAATAATATTTATGTGGCACACTATCTTAGCTGAGCGTGTTGGCAGGCACCTGTAATCCCAGCTATTAGGGAACCTGAGGCAGGAGAACTGCTTGAACCTGGGAGGCGGAGGTTTCGGTGAGCCAAGATCATGCCATCGTCGCACTCCAGCCTTGGTGACAGGAGCAAAACTATGTCTCAAAAAAAAAGAGAGAGAGAGAGAGCAAGAGCGAGAGCACGCAGTATTGGAAATAATTTTAAGTTTGCTGAGGCAGTTATTTGGTGATATCTAAAAATAAGTTTAAGAAAAGTTTATTACATCTTTTTTCTCTTCCCTGCTTTATATTCTTTTATTGGATGTGTGACCTTAAGAAAGTTACTTAATTTCTGTCCTTCATTTTCTTGGATTTTTAAAAAATGATTCTTAATAAAACCAGATATATCATCATAACCTTCTGTTAAGAATTAATATATTTATGTTTATATTTTATTTTCAAATGTGAGATATAAAACATAACATAAATGTCTCAAGATTTTGAATAAATATCTGTCTTTTTCCCAAAAAATTCACACTGAATTTGAATTATTTAATGAATTAACAACCAATTTGCAATTAAATGTATAAATGTACTATGCACTATTAAATTTTTAATATGCAATTGAAATGATTCCATAAAGATTTGTTACTGAAAAATTTAAACTAGTTTAATTCAGCTTTGTCAAGATATGTGGATGTATTAGTCAGGGTTCTCTGGAGTGAGAGAACCAACAGAAGATCTGTCTATCTATCTATCTATCTATCTATCTATCTATCTATCAATCAATCATCTATCTATCATCTATCTATCTATCTATCATAATATAGATATTTATATCTTCTGTGTCTGAATGACTGAGAACTGAAAGAGCCAATGGTATGTGTTTCATTTGGAGTGCAGAAAAAACTGTTATCTTAGCTCAAAAACAGGAAAAGAGTGAATTCTCCCTTATTCCACTTTTTGTTCTATTCAGACCTTCAGTGAATTGAATAAGCCTCATTCATATTGGAGAGGGCATTTCCTTTACTCAGTCGACTGATTCGGTTATTAATCTCATCTAGAAACACCCTCACAGGTACATCTATAATAATTTTCAACCAAATATTTGGGTACCTCATGGCTCAGCCAAGTTGACACATAAAATTAACTATTGCAGGTTCACTCCTTGTCATCTTGGTACCCATTCACATCTCCTTAAACCATATATAACCTCCATAAGAAGATAATAACAAGATCATAATTCCACTTAACGTGATACAAGTATCCTGTATACAACTGAAAACTCATTAATCCTTTCCTTAGAAGTGGTGGTAATGTCCTTGAATGATGTAAAATTAACAATACTTAAATAACCGATCTATCTTATATCACATTGTGAGGAAATAAGAGAGGAAAGAACAAGAGATCTGCTACATATATGCACACACAGACATAGTTATAACAAAATAAGGAAGAAATACCAGTGACAATCCTCACTTCCGTAACTGGCACACGGTCATAAATGGTACTTATAATGGTCTTTTTTTCAACTATCTATTTTGTATTCCTCAGCCAGTCATGATTTTTTTGCCTGGTAGAGTTACCCAAACTTCATTCTAAAACATTAGCAGTCCTGTGTGGATTGGTTGTTGTGGTTTTCCATTGTCCTCAATCATAGGGTATAGTAATACTAAGAGCTTCCCTAAGGGATCGTCTGTATTCCAGACATACTCTTTTAGCTCCATTGTGGAGTGGTAGTCCAATCTCCCCTCGGTAGTCGAGATCAGTCATCCCATCAGCACAGTAATCCCTACTTTGCCTGTTGATTCAGAGGCATGAGAATTTCAAAGTAGTGAGGTGACAGTCTTAATTTCCTTGCTTTATATCCATTTGTTGAATGTGTGACCTTAAGAAAGTTACTTAATTTCTGTCCTTCATTTTTTTATTTTAAAAAATGATTCCTAATAAAACAAGATATATCATCATAATCTTATGTTAGGAATTAATATGTTTATGTTTATATTTTATTTTCAAATGTGAAACATAAAACAGCATACAATCCCAAGATTTCGAGTAAATATCTCAGTCTTTTTCCCAAGAAAATTATACTGAATTTTAATTATTTAAGGAATTAACAACCAATTTGCAACATTTAAATGTGTAGAGGTACTATGTACTATTAAACAGGATCATTATCTCTCCCAGTGGAAGCTTCTTCCAATCAGAACTCAGACCTCTAGGCCAGCAGAGCCTGAGATCATGGGAAGAGAAAGCAAAACTTTCACTAGGTTTAATAGTGAGCGATACCACTTTTATTTCTATCCCTTGATTCCTGGACTTGAATCCTTGAATCTTGATTATCACAGAGCTCTTCAAAGATGCTGGAGATTTAGTTCTCACTTTATTGGTTAAAGGTATGACTTTGTCAATGTGAGTGAGTAGGTTTTAAATGACCAATCCACTCTAACAGTGTGATCTCCTGATACTTTTGAATCACTTCCTCTGTGTTAAATCAAGTCTCATCCAACATTTTTAGTTCATTCACTGTGGACTGCCTTTTGGTCCATATTTCAGCCACTCAACCAAACAAGCTATTAGAGCCCTTTCTAACTTCCTAGGATGCAACATTAAATGCAGACTCTCTACTTAATGAGCCGTTCCAACTTCATATTCCTTCTATCATTATCCAACACCATTCTTTTTTGTTTTGTTTTGAGACGGAGTTTCGCTCTTGTTACCCAGGCTGGAGTGCAATGGTGAGATCTCGGCTGACCACAACCTCCGCCTCCTGGGTTCAGGCAATTCTCCTGCCTCAGCCTCCTGAGTAGCTGGGATTACAGGCACGCGCCACCACGCCCAGCTAATTTTTTGTATTTTTAATAGAGACGGGGTTTCACCATGTTGACCAGGATGGTCTCGATCTCTTGACCTCGTGATCCACCCGCCTCGGCCTCCCAAAGTGCTGGGATTACAGGCGTGAGCCACCGTGCCCGGCCCTATCCAACACCATTCTTATGCATTCCCACACAGGTTCCCTGGATTTCTGTCTGTATAAAATGGAAAACCCAAGTAGTTATTTTGGAGTACAGTGCACCTCCTCATGGATCACACTTTGTATCTCACGTTTAGGGTAGAAAATAGATTTCACAAGGAATAGAAGTGGAACTAGTAGGGATTTAGTATATGGGAACCATAAGCCCAAATAAATGAAACTCAACATGACCATAAGGAAGAAAGTTTGACCCCAAGTTTTTCCCAAAGAGCATACATTAATGTAAATGTGTACACACCCACATCCACGGCACCGTCCTCAAAGGAAGGAAGGCTATAATTTTATAAAAAGGCTGTTAAATTTCTTTGATCTAGTCCTGATACAAACTATTATGCTAAAATATATTCACACTGAATGCTGGTTATGGATCACAGCTATAATGTCTTAAACACCAATAAACATTTTTTCTCGCTTTTACACTGTTATTTTAGACTTTGAAATAGTATAACATTTTAAAATGTGTACCTTGCCACTTATGTTATAAAAGAAATCTTCTCTTAATTACATAGCTAAACAAATATTGTTTGGCATATTAGTACTTACTCTTTCTAATGCCTCAAGATTTCTCCTTGATGTACGTCTAGGTGTGTATTTGAGTGTAGCTTTAGAGTGTGGGTGGATGGATTTTGTAAAAATATGCATTTAAGCTAGATGAATCTTACTCAGGAAAAAGTAACATATCACTGAGTTCTGTGTTTTATCTAGAAACACATGGCTTTTATTGAGTGTTCTGTTAGAGGTATATGATGTAAAAGGAATTGCCATTTTACCTTCAGCCACGATGGTATATTTGACTCCAGCTACTTACTGTGTTCCCCAGAGCATGTAGCTCACAATACTCACAATATTATTGTATTTCCAGACATGCTACTGGGGGTGCTTCAAAATAATTTCTTAGATGCGAGGTGCATATAAAACATATAAACATTTATTTTATGACATAGCAATAGTAAAAAGTCAACAAAACCTTTTTACTTTGAGATAGAATTACTATGATGTCATCTGGCAATTTTTGTGACTGAAAGTATTTGTGTATTATAACTATAAATATCAACATATTTTAGAAGTTTTTTGGATAATATTAGGTAGGGGGAAACCAGACTATTAATAGAGCTAATTAATGTCTCTAACTAAAAATTGATTCTAAATATGGCTTCTTTCTTGAAGTATGTTGCAAGTCCTAAGACTGGTGATGTGAATTAAAAAAAACTATTGAGATATCAGAATTCATTTGACTCCTCCAATATCACACAATTATATTTTTCCAATGTCACTGAAATGACATATTAGATTTTAATAATAGAAAAATCTGGAGAAGCAGTGGCTCTGATTTACTAAGTTTTTACAAACTATAAATAAAGATCAGGCAATCCAGCAGAAGCATATAAAATGCAATATTCCACTTTGCTGGTGGCATTCTGCATCATGGCTCATTGACAGAGTCGTATTTTACACATACAATGCTAATTAGCTGGAGTAGAGATTCTGTGCTCCAGGCTTATTCCTCCATAGGCTGACTTGAATCATAGGGCACACCTGAAACACTGAATCCATCACAGTGAGCGGCTTCTTCCGGCAGGGAGAGTGGTGACCAGAGTCCGTCACAGAGGCATAAAGACCCTTAGCTAATAAGATGACTGGTCCTTCTTAAGGGAATGAGAAGTAATACTCCCTTTCTGGAGGGTGGGATGGGTCAGATCTTCTCATTTGAGGAAAGTAGGAAAGAACATCAGGGTTGAGGCAGACCATATCTGGTTCATAACAGTATCTGATTCATAGCAAGCACTCCGTGAAGGTTTGTCAAATGAATATTGCGTACGTGTTCTAGATGCTGAAGTCATAAAGATAAACACGCAAAAAGCTCTGTCCTAAGGCTGTCACCATTTCAGTGGTGAGAATGGAAAACAAACCAATAGTGGAAAAAGCCATGTGGTAAATATTATGAGAGGGCGATGTCCTGGGTGCAGTGGAAGAACAGTAGAGGACAAGGAAACAGCCTCATTACATGTGGGGAGAGCTGGGTAAGTTTTCACAGCGGAGACAAAAACTCAACTGAGCCTTAAGGAAGGGAATCATACACCATCATCAAGGAGACGGGTAGGAAGGGCATCTCACTGGTGAACCTGAGGTTGCCCTGACCAATTCACATACTTGCTGCTGCAGCTCAGGTGGACGCCTGCCCTGCTGAGCCCCTGATCACAGAAATACCTTAGAGTACGTTCTCAGTCTCCCCCTAAATCAGTGTGACTGGTGCTCTCTCTCTCCTTTCTCCTGTATTGATGTTCTGCTTTAGACTTTGTTCACTCCTCCCAATTTTTCTTTTTTTTTTTTTTGCTTCGTGCTGTTCATGTTCTTTCTGGCCTGATCCCCCGCCTATGAGCTATTTTTGACAATGAGTTTCTTTTCACTTTCCAGTCTCAAGAATAAGAGCTTATGATAATTGATACCGTCAGAAAAACCCATGGGGACAGGTACATCGTGACTTGAAGAAAACACTACAATATTTAGGGAGAAATGTGTTAAGTGGAGGTAGGAGCATTTATCTATGCATTCGACAAAATTAATAGGTACGTACTTCTGTACTCTAACAGAGTGTACTTGTTGAGATAGTCTTTGAAAATCCCTTTTTCATACCCAACAGTTTGGAATGTTGTTCAGAAGCTCTAATGAGTAACTCTTGTGTGTCAGACACGGTTCTTGCTGCAAAAGGATAAAGTTACTTAATCGACTCTCTCCTTTCCTTCTTGCACTAACTCAATTGTTCTCAACCAGGGCAATTTTGGCCTCCAAGCAGATATTTGGCCTAGTTTGGAGATATTTCTGGTTCTTACAATTGGTGGGGAGAATGCTACTGCTCTCTAGGGGGCAGAGGCCAGGGATGTCATAAACATCCTCCAACGCACAGGATATCTCCTGCATAACCAGGAATTTTCTAGTCCTAAATGGCCGTACCGGCCCAGTTGAGAAATTCTGTCCCAGCCTTGTATAGAGAATGCTGGTTTTGCTTTGTACAGATCTCCAGGGCGTACCCATTTCCCAGCTGTTGTGAGTTTTGGCTGATAAACATTCACACCTTCTCCTTTCTCAGAGAAATACCCCTATTCAGCCAGGAGCCACCTCAATAGAGTGGCTAAGACTCTCATCAGACCAAAGCCACCATCAGACCAAAGCCACTGACTGAAAGGCTAGCCCTTTGCCTCAAGATGGGACTGACTCTGTGGGGTCATTCATACTCCAGAGCTTTCCTGTGACATCACATTGAAGCTAGTCTCTATTTAAGGCTATATTCTTGCTTAAGTTTTCCCCCTGAACTTTGCTGCTTCTGTCACTTCCAATTTTCTGAGCTCTTCCTTAATAAATTGCCTGAACAAGATCTCTATCTTGGGCTCTGCTTCCACGAAACCCAACCTGAGACAATGTGACTTGAATAAATAAAATGCTAAAACATGGCTTCCACACTGTCCACTCTACATTGAGGGGTGATAGATTCTTGACCTTGATAGTAACCTGATTTTCTTCAGGTCCCACCTGATGAAGGGTAAAAATTAGATTATTTTTGCATCAAGACACCATTGTCTCTGAATCAGTTCCCCTCTCATAAACCTGTCCTCATCCTCTAAAAAACCAGAAAAGGATCCCATTAAAATGTATCACTATTTTGGGAATCTTTGCCAGTGTCTCACATATAATCCCTATCTCTGTGTAAAGGATCTTTTCATGACATTTGCTCTTGGTGTCCTCTATGTGATCTCTGATTCTTCACCCAGAGTGCCATCTCCTAGAACTTTTATGCCAGTATGATTCTGCCTTTTACCCAGCCATTCACCTATCCACCTGCTCACCCATTCAGCCTTCCACTCACGCATCTGCGTATCCACATATCCATCCATCCATCTCTGCATGCACTCATGTATTTATTCAACAAGTGTGATGAGTGTATTTTCTGTGTCAGGCAGTAGCAAACATAAAGTCAGCTTCTGCCTTCATGAAGTCTACTGCTCAGTGGTAGATACTGATTAAAAAAAAAGGCATCACTGTAACATAGACTGTCAAAGGACTTTGAGGTGACCACTTAGTAAATGAAACAAAAACTACAAAGATAAGTTTTTTGTTTACTGTAGTAAAGGAGAACTACCTTGTTCAGGTACGGTCTCTCTCTGAGGAACAGACTGGTCATAGCATTTCAGGGAAGACGGGAGGGAGTTTAGAATTTGGCAGATTTTCAGGAGTGGGCTGACATCACCTGTCAAGACACAGTTATCCAGATGAGGCTACGTTGGATTGGTTGACACTTAGAGGAAAATATAGAGGACTGAATCAGACTGTTCCTGCCAGGCTGATTCCTGATAGGTAAGGAGTTGTTATTGACAGCTGACTTGCAAAATAAAGTGTGTTCCCTGGGGCAAGTTGTCATTAAACTGAATTTAAAGGAGTTCTGGCCACTCTTACCATGGCTGCAGAAAAATCAGTTTTTTCCTAGGAATATAGATTTTTTTAAACAGTTGTCAAATAAGATTTATAGCCCTCTGATGGGCTATTTCCCCTCCCACCAAGCTTTTCGGCTTCCTGTGTCTTAGTTACTATAACAGAATTAGTATAAAATTTGAGAAGAATTTACTTTTGATTACCTCTAAAATCTCTTCCTACAATCAGCTTAAGAAATTAGTTCATGGACTAGATTAATTGGTTTTTAGTACAAGATCATCGTAATCTAAATGTCTGGGTTTTAGATGAATTGTTTATGAATACCTTTTCTAAAATGGGGAATTTCTTCCCCCATTTATTAAGCTTTATTAAGATATAATTGACTAATAAAAACTGCAAACATTTAAGGTATATAACATGATTTGATGTATGTATACATTGTAAAATTCTTAAATGAAGTAAATTAACATACACATCACCTCACATACTTTTTTGGTAGTGAGGAAATTCATTTTTATTTTTTTCTTCATATATAGTACTGCAGAGGTAGTGAGAACATTTAAAATCTGCTCTCCTAGAAACCTTCAATTATAACATTTTATTGACTATAGTCAACATGCTGCACAATCAATCTCCAAAACTTCTTCCTCTTGTCTAGCTGAAACTTTGGCCCTTTGACCAACATCTCTGAAACTCCCCATCCGTCTCCCGTACTCTGGTAACCACCATTCTGCTGTTTCTATGAGTTTGACTTTTTCAGATTACACATATAAATGAGGTCATGCGGGATGTGTCTTTCTATCCCTGATTTCTTTTTTCCACTTAGCATAGTATCCTTCAGGTGTATTAATGTTGTTGCAAATGACATGATTTTATTTTTTTTTGGTTGGCTGAATAGTGTTATCTATCTGTCTATCGGTCTGTCTAGTATCTATTTGTTTACGTATCTATCTATCTGCCACATTTTCTTTATCCATTCATTCATTGATAGACACTTAGGTTGATTCCATATCATAGCTATCGTGAATAATGCTGCAGTAAACATGGGAATGAAGATTTCTCTTTGACATACTGGTTTTATATTCTTTGGGTATATGCCCAGAAGTGGGATTGCTGAATGATATGGTAGTTACATTTTTAATTTTTTGAGAAATCTTTATACTGTTTTCCCTAATGGCTATACCAATTTACATTCCCACCAGCGGTGTACAAGGATTCCCTTTTACACATATCCTTACCAACACTTGTTATCTTTTATCTTTTTAAGTGATAACCATTCTCAACAGGTGTGAGATTGTATTTAATTGTGGTTTTAATTTGCATGTCCCTGATGAATAGCGTTGTTGAGCATTTTTGCATATATATGTTTGCCATTTGTATGTCTTCTTATGAGAAATGTCTGTTCATGTCCTTTGTCCATTTTTAAATAGGGTTTTTTTGGGGGCTATTGAGTTGTTTGAGTTCCTTATATATTTTGGATATTAACTCCTTGTTATCTGACATATGGTTTCTAAATATTTTCCACCATTGAGTAAGTTGACTCTTCACTCTGTTGAGTTTTTTGTTGTTGGTGGTGTTGGTTTGTTTGTTTTTCCGTGCAGGAGATTTAAGTTTGATGTATTTCTCCTTGTCTATTTTTGCTTCTGTTGCCTGTACTTTTGGTCATATCTGAAAATATTATTGCCTAGAACTTACTCCCTATATTTTCCACTGGTAGTTTTAGACTTTTAGGTTTTATATGTAAGTCTTTAATACATTTTGAGTTGAGTTCTGTATATGGTGTGAGATAAGCATTCAATTTAATTCTTCCACATGCTGATATCCAGTTTTCTCAACATCATTTATTAAAGAGACCATCCCTTTCCCTGTTGTGTGTTCTTGACAACTTTATCAAAGATTAATTGACCTTGAATGTGAATTTATTTCTGAGCTCTTTATTCATTCCATTGGTCTATAGGCCGATTTTTACACCAATACCATGTTGTTTTGGCTACTATAGCATTGTCATATATTTTCAAATAATTCAGTGTGTTACCTCCAGGTTTGCTATTTTTGCTTAAAATTACTTTGGCTATTTGGGATCTTTTGTGAATTCATTCAAATTTTAGGATCACTTCTCTATTTCTGTGAAAAATATAATTGGAATTTTTATAGGGATTGGATTAAATTTGCAAATCACTTTGGGTAGAATGAACATTTTAACAATATTAATTATTCTAATCCATTAACATGAGATATCTTTCCCTTTATTTGTGTCTTTTTCAATTTCTTTCATCAACGTTTTACAGTTTTAAGTGTATAGATCTTTTACTTAGTTGGTTAAATTTATTTCTAAGTATTTTTTTTCTTGATGTTATTTTAGAAGGGATGATTTCTTCATTTCATCTTTGGACAACTCTTTGCTAGTGTATAGAAATGTTACTGATTTTTGTATGTTGATTTTGTATCCTGCATCCTTACTGAATTTATGTATTAGTTTTACAGTTTTCCTGACAAGACTATGTCATCAGCAAACAGATAAAATTTTATTTTTTTTCTATTTGGATGCCTTTTCTTAGTTTTTCTTGCCTAAATGTTTTGGCTAGAACTTCCAGTACTATAATCAATAGAAGTGGCAAGAGTGGACATCCTCGTCTTCTTCCTGATGTTAGAGAAATGGTTTCCTGCTTTTTGCCACTGAACATGAAGTTCGCTGTGGACTTGTCATATACGGACTTTATTATGTTAAGGTAGATTCCATTTATAAATAGATTGTTGGGAGTGTTTATCATGAAAGAATGTTAAATGCTTTTTCTTCATCTCTTGAGATGAGCATGTGTTTTTATTCTTCATTTGATTAACGTGGTATATCACATTTATAGATTTGCATTATGTTGAACCATCCTTGCATCACAGTTATAAATCCCACTTGATCATAGTGTGTGATCCTTTTACTGTGCAGTTGAATTTGGTTTGCAAGTATTTTGTTGAAAATTTTTGCATCTATGTTCATCAGTAATATTGGTCTGTAATTTTCTTTTTTTGTAGTGTCAATGCCTTGTCTGGCTTTGATATCAGGATAATAATGGATTTGTAAAATCAGTTTGAAAGTGTTCCCTTCTCTTCAATATTTTTGAAAGAGTTTGGGAAGAATTGACACCAATTCTTCTTTAA
This sequence comes from Callithrix jacchus, assembly GCF_049354715.1. Classification (NCBI taxonomy): domain Eukaryota; kingdom Metazoa; phylum Chordata; class Mammalia; order Primates; family Cebidae; genus Callithrix; species Callithrix jacchus. Next base: position 157,910,625 of record NC_133506.1, on the reverse strand, counting down.
ATATTAGGTAGAATTCACCAATGAAACCATGCAGGTCCTAGACTTTTCTTTGTTTGAAGGTTTTTATTTTTTATTGAGATGGACTTTGTCTCTGCCACCCGGGCTGGAGTGCCTCCTGAGTAGCTGGGATTACAGGCATGTACCAGCACATCTGGCTAAATTCTGTATTTTTAGTAGTGACAGAGTTTCACCATGTTGGCCAGGTTGGTCTTGAATTCCTGACTTGAGATGATCTGCCCACCTCAGACTTTCAAAGTACTGGGATTACAAGTGTGAGCCACCATGCCAGGCCTTGTTTGGAGGCTTTTGATTAGTTATTTAACATTCTGACTTGTAATTGGTCTGTTCGGATTTTCTATTTATTCATGATTTAGTCTCAGTAGGTTGTGTGTTCTTCAGAATGTATTCATTTCTTCTGTATTATCCAATTTGTCAGTGCATAAATTGTTCACAGTAGTCTTTTATGGTCCTTTGTATTCTGTGTGGTGACAGTTGTATCTCCACTTTGATATATAAATTTATTTATTTGTCTTCTCACCTTTCTTATATTTAGCTAAATATTTGTTAATGTTGTTTGACTTTTCAAAGAGCCAAATGTTGGTTTCATTGATCTTTTTAATTTTTTTCTAGTCTTAAAATATTAAGCCCATCATTAAATATAAACTATTATTCAGTGTATGCAAACAAACATAATACATTGTCATTCAGGATGCAAATATACATGATAGAAACTTGACTATATAAATAATGTCACAGAAAATAGAGAGTTGTAGTCATGTCCTGTTAGATACACTACCAGAGGAGGAGAGAAATCCAGGATTATCTTTTAGAAGAAAAAGTTTTATAAAATATTGTAAGCAAAGCTTTGACTTTTACAAAACAAGATCTGAAGAGACAGGAAAGAAGAGGGTAAGCTGCCTATCAATGAAAAGAAATTTATTCCTCTCCTTGAAAAACTGGTAAATATTTAGTGATAATATGGTGTTGTACAGAGCTAATTCGTTGCCCTATTTATTCTATTTACATGCACAATGATTTGTATATGATAAGCATCCTTATTTAGAAGTTCTGAATGTTTTTAAAGTATGATAGACTTTAAAAGGCAATTGTTATTTTTAGTAATGTTTTAGCTCATGGAAAGAAAATGCAATCATAAGACAAGAGGTGGAAACTATCATTTAGCTGTGCATTTTGCTCCTACCTGGTGTCATTCTCTCTCTCTCTCTTTTTAATGCCTATCTCTCTCTCAGTTTTCTTGTCTATCAGACTTTTAACATTGCCATGCCACTATTTTCCAAAAACAGAACAAGCATAGAGGAGAGTAGTGCTTACATATTCAGTGTTTTGATTCTTTTTTTCTTTGCACAGTGCTAATGAGTTTACTTCTTTGGATAACATGATTGAGGTATACACCCTTTAGGGACCTTGAAGTTACCCTGATCAGCTCTCTCTTCAAGAGAACTTACTGCAGGGAGTGGAGGTGGTTCACAGCCTCCTGCTGCCATCCCTCTGGACCTATCCCATACCACGTCATGCTGCCTGGAGCTGTTCCTAGCCAATAACTCAGCAGAATCCAAGCGTTAATACCAGCTAATTCCTGCCAGATATGGTAATCCTCTTGCAGACAGGGTTTTGCTAAGGGACTCTCCGTTCTTCTGGTTAAAACTTTTTTAGAGCTGTGCTGTGATCTGAGCTTCTTCCTACCCAACCCTCCTCTACCTGCTTTCACACTCCATGGAACTGCATCGAGGTCTGAAGGCCCTCTGCCATGTTTTGCCACTCCCAAAATCCTTCACAGGCTTCTCCTAGTGTGTCTCTTGTTTGTCTAATGCTGTCTTGGCATTTGTTTCTTGGAAGACCTGAGCTAATGTGTGCTCCCCAGTTGTAACTACAGTGATGCGTAGCTTCATTACCAGCAAACCCAAACCCTGATTGTGTTCTGTATCAGAGCATTTTCATGCTGCTGATAAAGACATACCCAAATCTGGGTAATTTGTACGGGAAAAAGGGTTTATTGGACTTACAGCTCTGCGTGGCTGGGGAAGCGTCACAGTCATGATAGAAGGCAAGGAGGAGCAAGTCACATCTTATGTGGATGGCAGCAGGCAAAGAGAGAGTTTGTGCAGGAAAACTCCACCTTGCAAAGTCATCCAGTCTCCTGAGACCTATTCACTACCTCCAGAACAGCACAGGAAAGACCTGCCCTTATGATTCAATTACCTTCTCCCGGGTCCCTCCCACAGCATATGGAAATTCAATATGGTACAAGTTAATTAATTCCGAGATATGATGGGGATACAGACATTGGGTAAATACAGGTATTCCAAATAGGAAGAATTGGCCAAAACAAAGGGGCTACAGGTCCCATGAAAGTCCAAAATCTTTACAGCTCCAAAATGATCTCCTTTGCCTGCATGTCTCACATCCAGATCATGCTGTCCAGGTCATGCTGATGCCAGAGGAGGGCTCCCATAGTCTTGCACAGCTCTGCCTCTGAGGCTTTGCAGCATACAGCCTCCCTTCTGGCTACTTTCATGGGCTAGTGATGAGTATGTGAGGCTCAGGTGCATGGTGAAAGCCATCAGTGAATCTATCATTCTGGGGTCTGGAGGATGGTTGCCCTCTTCTCACAGCTCCACTAGGTGGTACCCCAGTAGGGGGCTCTATGTGGGAGCTCCAACCCCACATTTCCATCCTGCACTGCCCTAGCAGAGGTTCTCCATGAGGGCCTGCCCCTGCAGCAAACTTCTGCCTGGGCATCCAGGCATGTCCATACATCCTCTGAAATCTAGGAGGAGGTTCCCAAACCCCAATTCTTGACTTCTGTGTACTTGCAGGCTCAACACCACATGGAAGTGGCCAAGGCTTGAGGCTTGCACCCACTCAAGCCACAGTCTGACCTCTACATTGGCCCCTTTCATCCACGGCTGGAGTGGCTGGGACACAGGCCACCAAGTCAGTAGATTGCACACAGCACAGGAACCCTGGGCCTAGTCCACGAAACTATTTTTTCCTCCTAGACCTCCAGGTTTGTGATGGGAGGGGCTGCCATGAAGATCTCTAACATGCCCTGGAGACATTTTCCCCATTGTCTTAGAGATTAAAATTTGTCTCCTCATTACTTGTGCAAATTTCTGCAGCTGGCTCGGATTGCTCCTCAGAAAATAAATAACCCAATTATTTTTATGGCAGTAATTAATGACTCACTTTTGTGTAGTATTAGCCTGTGTGACAATTTTATCAAGGTTATTGGCTCCTTTCTAGTAAACTGCATGTCTGCACATTCATCCAAATTTTGTTTGCAGATCCAGGGACTTGAGGGATACGAACTTTGCAAGTTCATCCGATCAGCCCAGGAGCTTGTGGATCTGAGATTGAGAACACCTGTTCTGCAGAAACTGAAATAACTAACATTATTTTAATTTTCTGATGCTCTTTTTTTCTGTTTCTTTACAGAAAAATTTGAATTTGAATACTATTTAACCAAGGTTTTTTTTTTTGAGACAGAGTTTCGCTGTTGTTACCCAGGCTGGAGTACAATGGTGCGATCTCGGCTCACTGCAACCTCTGCCTCCTGGGTTCAAGCAATTCGCCTGCCTCAGCCTCCTGAGTAGCTGGGATCACAGGCATGCACCACCGTGCCCAGCTAATTTTTTGTATTCTTAGTAGAGACGGGGTTTCACCACATTGACCAGGATGGTCTCGATCTCTTGACATCGTGATCCACCCGCCTCGGCCTCCCAAAGTGCTGGGATTACTGGCATGAGCCACCGCATCCGGCCACCATTCTTTAATAAACAATGTTTGATTCTGTGGTGGCACTCAATGCCAAATCTGTTTGCCCTGTCATTCAGCTTTAGTGCATCTGATGTAAATATTTAAATGGAAATTCAAAATATAAAAATAGTGTGTGGAAATAACAGAGGCATCTTTGACAAAAAGAAATTTTTTTTTTCCTCAACACGTGTTAACTTGGTGTTTTCATTGATTTACTCCATGACTATGGGCAAATCACTTCACTTCAGGCCTGCTGCTTTTCCTATGAAATGGGAAAACCCTCCCTTTTTGTAACCCAGTGATTGGCACCATGTGTCTGTCTTTGATTCTCAAGGGTTTGAAGGTTCTAAGATTTCTGAGCCTACTACAGGCAAAACACCAATCATACATATTTGACATAATTCACTCAGGCAGATTTTATTATGCAAACACTAAAATGATACAACATCAAGTTTGAACGTGTAGATTATAGTTATTGTCTCTCTCCTCCTGCATGTCTCCTTCTGTCTTGGTTAATCTGAAGAAAAACAGTGCTGACAATTGAAAAGCAGATCCCAGTTTCTAGAGATAGACAAAATGCAGTTGTCCCACACGCTGTGTGGGGTGCAGTAGATACTTGATTAATTTTGGGTTTGTGGCTGGTTAGCTAGTTACAAACCAGTGCTTGGTTCCAGGGATGAGTCTTTAGTTTGTATCATTCATTCATTCAGGTCTGTTAGGCTCTGAGCTCATATAGTTGAATTCAAATAAAACCAAACCAAACAATGCAAAGCAAATGGGCTCTGCCACAGGAGACCTTCCAGTTTAGTTCAACACAAATAATAAACAAGCAAATTGCAAATTTTATCAGCATCGTGAAAGAAACAAGTTGCCCACAGTAGTCTAATGTTCGTAACTTTATTAAAAATGCTCTTATTTATAGTGTGGAAGAGCAATGACATATCGATATTTAATAACAGACTCTATAATTCAAGCAGAAAAAAACATTTATTTTGCACACTGGTAACTTCATGGAATTAACGAAGACAGGATTGTTTTTGCTGCTTTTTGGGGGACCTACTCTAGAAAAATTGTAGATGCTACCGAGCATCACAGGAAGTGACAACCTTGATATTAGTGACTAGAGGGAGAAGTGGCTGCAGCTCAAGGGAGGCAGTGAGGAGAGGCCAAAATTCCTGAGGAGAAATTGCGAGTGCACTAAATAAGAGAAGGGTAATAAGCAGAGGAGGATTTTGGGAAAAGGCGTTTATGTGAAAAGATTTGAGAGAAATTAGGCAGCTGAATTATCATGCACTTTAAAGATCTGAGAAAAGTTACTGAATACCTTTAAATTTCTCAATTTTTGTTTTGGTGGACGTGGCATTAGGTATGGGAAAATGGAAACATGAAAACAGGGGGTGTCAGATAAGGGAAAAAACTCCAATGTCCCGAGCACTGCTTGTTTAATTTTCATATGATGTTCCTTATGCTAGTCCAAACTTATTATGCAGAAGGCTAGTTCGGTCATTTCAGATGACGTTCTTCAGTTTATCAATGCATTACGTGGTTAACATAACAGCCACACTGCCCGTGCTGGTAATATGTGCAGATGTATGAGTGTGTGTTTCTGTGTGTATGTGCGCATGTTTCACACATTTAAACTCTTTCTGAGAGAGGATTTTTGTCTGTTTTGTTTTGTCTATTTTGTTTTTTTTTCCAGAAAAGTGCCTAGCATTTAGTAGATGCTCAATAAATACTTGAATTAAAAAACCATGTTCAGTCTTGGTACCAAATTTTTAAAATTGACTTCATGATGTCCTGAATTAACACAAAATATAAACAAACAAACAAATGAAATAAAACCTTATTGGCATAATTAGCGAGAAGTACCAATATAATCCCATTGCCACCTACAGCAACTGAATCCTGATATTCTGGAAAAATAAACAGCTTTCCTAACAGAGCAGTGCTGAAATAGAGCCTATTCCTATTTGTGTCTTCCAGGTGTTACATAGACTGCAGAGAAATTCAGCATCTGTTTTTAGAAGGAAAGGGAATATAAGGTGAGAGGAAACAAGTACGTAGGTAGGAGGCAAGTAAGGGACTGTGTAACGTACAGGAAAGGCTGCAACCTCCCAAGGGTACTGGGCAGCATGAGATAGAGAGATCATTTGCAGCCTGTCCCGCCATTCTATCTCCTGGCCATGCACACATCTGGGCAACGGGGCAATCATTTTTCAGAACCTTATTCTATTTGGGGGAGTGGAAATGTTTTGCATCCTTTTAGAAGCTAAAATCCCATCTACCTCCTCCTGACTCCCACTCTTACCTTGCACACTCATTCAGAGCTGGGACACCCCAGTGAAAGCTGACTCTGTTTCAGTGTCATATTAAAAAGCTTACACTCTGAATTTCTTTGAGAAAAGAAAGGGATAATTTTCAGAGTAGGGAAACCACCTCCCGGGGCTTGCATCATGGGGACTAGACTATTGAATGGATAGAAAATATTCAAAAATCCTACAGATCATAAAGGCAAAAAATAAGTTTCCCTCATCCCTCTTGTTCATCTTTTTGTTCCAAGAACCTAGAATAGTGTTAGACACACAATTTGTGCTCAGAAGTTTGTGAATGAAGAATTTCACTCCATAGTTCTCACTCAAGTCTTGGAGTGATGGTGGGGATGGGGGTTAGGTGCATGATGTTGAAAGTTTCTCATGTGAAATCACCAGCAAATGATGGAAAATAATATCATCTGCCGGCCGTGGTGGCTCACGCCTGTAATCCCAGCACTTTGGAAGGCCGAGGTGGGTGGATCACGAGGTCAAGAGATCGAGACCATCCTGGTCAACATGGTAAAACCCCGTCTCTACTAAAAATACAAAAAATTAGCTGGGCATGGTGGTATGTGCCTGTAATCCCAGCTACTCAGGAGGCTGAGGCAGGAGAATTGCCTGAACCCAGGAGGCGGAGGTTGCAGTGAGCCGAGATCGCACCATTGCACTCCAGCCTGGGTAACAAGAGCGAAACTCTGTCTCAAAAAAAATAATAAATAAAATAAATAATAATAATAATAATCATCTGCCTAAAAAATAGCCCTCCAAAATGTCATCACATATATATGTTAAAATTTTAATCCAGAGTTGATGCTTACAATGAAAAAATAAATGTATTTTCTATATGTTCTTTTTGGGAGAGAAACTTCCCACCTAGTTTTAACATGAAGACAGAATTGGCTCAATTGTTACTTCCAGAGAGGAAAGGGTTAAAATGGATTCTGCCTAAGTTTTTCTGTGTCAGTTTTCTTTTTATCTCTACTGGAAGAATTACTGCCTATAAGCAGCTGGGGTCCTGTCCAAGTCTTCAGTTCAACAATTCATATGAACTCTCATAGTTAGAAGAGGGTTTGGAACTGATTTTGTAATCAGTCTCCTTTCTTTACTAAGCATGGTTGGCAGATAAAGCAGAGTGCATAGAACAAAAGGACAGTGGAAACTTCTGCCCTCTGCTTTCCTCTTCCAGAGAGAATAGAAAGAAAAATGTTGCATGCCTATTTTTTAAAGCATATTTTCAGAGCCCTTTGCAGAAAAGGTCAGAACATATGAGGCTATTTTTTAATTTTATTAAAAATAAAATCTCTTCTGTAATCTATCTGCTGATAAAAAATTAAAAAAAACAGAGCTCAGGAAAGGATACTGAGAGTTTCCATATTTGGAAAGTGTGGATGAACGAGGATCTAAAAGAGGACGATTAATGTATTTGTTAGTTCATAATTGTTCTAGTTGCCACACCCACCCTCACCTAGGTTTGATGTTTCATGAAGGTAATAAAACCTCAATTTTGGTTTCATCATTAAAATTCGAGATCACTCTGCAGACATATTTTTAGGAGAAGGAGAGTCTGTATTCTTGGATAATCCTGCTTTTCTTTAGGGTGTATGCTAAAGGACACACGAAATTGACTTTTATCTCAAGTTTAAGTTTGAACGTTCTGTACAGGTTTCGGATATCTTGAATTTTACACACATACACACACACACACACACATATATATATATTCTTATTATTATTTGGGGTTCCTGGGGACAAAATAATGAGTACAGGAAGAGAATGATTTAAGTTGTTGTATATTATTATATGTTGTCTTTCTCTTTTCCAACATTATTTATTTTTATATGTTCATAGCTATTTCTATATTCTTCATTTTATTATAGAAATATCATCTATATATGCAGAAGTATAATATGGTGACTTCTGAATGTCTCACAAATAATAAAGATTACTTAAAATATTCAATTTTCAAAGATAAATACTCAGTCCTTTTAGGTTTCTCTTTTGTCTCTAGCTAGCCTAGCCTTTCAAAGACTTTGGAATAAAATCAATTACGGCGCTATTTCATAGTCATGGCAGCCTGGCTCTGAAGCATGCTGCAACTTCAGCAGCTGCCAGCCAGCACAAGAATTCAATCATGTGCAGTTCTAGAGACAGTGGAAATATGTATATTGTAGTTTTCTCTCTCTACTACTTAATTTTAATTAAAGCTTCTACAGGGTTAGGGAGATTTTAAATTCAAGTTTAAGAAGAACCAAGATGGATAGTAGGATCTAAATGTAGTAAGTTAGATTTCAGCCCCGGGCTTCAGCCCAGAGTGGGAAACGGACAGATGATCAAGCAGAAGCTCAGACATATGAACTGGGTGCATATGGAAGGGTTGTGCATGCATGCGTGTGTGTGTGTGTGTGTGTGTGTGTGAGTGTGGTGGCAGGGGACAAGATTGGAGAGGAAAGTTGTAGGTGAGAGACACACACATATCTAGGAAGCAAGATTTAATTATACCCTGCTACTATACATTAATGTGCCGGAGCCCATTGGAATGCAGACTACCATGGCAAGGACGGGCTCAGTATCTGAGCTGAGCAAAGCCTGAAGCTTTAATGAAGGTAATGCTTAATAAGAGGAGAGGAGCTGATGAAGTTAGGCACAGCTGGCCCATCTTGGAAGCAACCCAAGTTAAAGCCTATGAGCTGAGAATGTGTGTCTTCAATGCATACGAAAATGACTTTTCTCCACTCGTCATTGGTTTTGGTAGCCTTCAACCCACTCTATACCATCAAGTCATATATAAATATTGTAACTATTCCTAGTAAGATAGAGCATAAACCATGATAGTGTATGAAACAGAGAAACCCACATTTGGTTGCATTTGTTTTGTCACAGTATAAGGAGCACAGGATTTTCATCAATATAGAAGCTAAAGTTATCATATACCACCAATGCCATCTCATAGAGATGCTCACTGTTACTTCAGCTTATATTCTGCTAATTATGAAGATTCCTTTATTTATATTGGATGTTGTTGTTTATACTTTTTGATACTCCTGATAAATCTAGCATGCTCCAAAGAAAACAGAGCTCTACTTTTCTACAGAGACTTCTGATTGGCACAAATTCCATTTTCTTTTCTTGGTCAGGTAGAAAAAACACATTTTGTAGCATCCCTTGAAGTTAGGTTGGTGCGGTATGACTGAGTTGGGGTAGAAGTGATGTACATAATTCCCAACGTGGGAATAAGACCATGTCTGAGACCCTCCTCACTTTCTCCCACATAGGAGTGTCAAAAAATGAAAGAAGCTTGGATCACCTGAGCCAATATAACTATTATGTGATTAAGAAACAGACTTTTGTGTGATAAACTACTCAGATTTCGTTGGTTTAGCCTATCCTAGGGTCAAAAGGGTTAACCTCACCTTTTAATGGGGAGATATACAAATTTGTGGAGATCCATACATAAGAAAAATCCATGACAGAGAAGGGGCAGTACACATCATTCTTTGAGATTAACCAGAAAACAAGTGGAAACTAACAGCTTCCACTTCTCTGGTTCATTATTTATTTTTGCCAAACATATCACCCAAAACTTAGTGGCTAAAAACAAGAAACATTTGCTATTTCTAGTTTCTGTGAGTCAGTATCTGGCAGTGGCCTAGCTAGTTTTCTTAGCTAGATAGCTCAGGGTCTGAAATGGAATTGCAATCTAAATGCCAGTCAGGGCGGCAGTCACCTAGGGGCTTCACTGAGGCTGGAGGATTTGATTCCATAGAAGGTTCACTTACATGGCTGCTGGCTGGAAGTCCTAATTTATCACCAATGGAACCTAGGACCATTACAACATTGCAGTGAATTTCATCCACAGTGAGGGATGCAAGAGAGAGAGAGAGAGGCATAATTCACCATGTCTTTTATAAACTATTCTTGGAAGGGACGTATCATACACAATACAATTCTGACTCTAACTTCCTTGAGTTTGGTTGAATTTCCCGAGTTAAGGATATGGTCTTTTACAAGGCTGTCCTCAACTTCAGACACCAGCTATAAGTTTTGGGGAATCCCAGGCCATCTGCACCTCTGATCAATTGCCTACCAGTTTGTGGGTTCTCACTAATTTCTCACATTCAGTTATTTGCTAGAAGGACTCATAGAGCTCAGGACAGCACTTTACTTGTGATCATAGATTTAATATTAAAAGACACAAATCAGAATCAATAAAAGGAAGAGACACATAAGGCAACATGTGGAAGAGTCCAAAATGCAAAGCTCCCAAGTCCTCAGGACACGTCACTCTACAGCACATCATTGTGTATCCCTAACCATCGAGCTCACCTGAACTTCTTTGGTCTCCAGGGTTTTATTATTAAGGTTTTATTATAAAGGCTTGGTTGATTGAACCATTGGTCACATGACTAAATTACATCTCAGCCTTTCTTTTCCTCCCAGGAGTTCAGGCTGATATTGCAGGACGTACAGTCCCAACTCTAATCACATGGTTGGTTTTTCAGGTATAGCCATTCCCCATCATGAACCTATCTAGGAGCTTACCATAAGACACCTGGTTAGTGTAGGCTCAGGTGTGGTCTGAGGGGCCCCATGAATGACAGACACTCCAATCACTTGGGAGTTTCCAAGGGTTTAGAACTTCCTCCCAAGGAACCAGAGATAAAGGCCAGCAAAATTCTTTACTGTACAATACCATCCTTCTGCCATATTCTGTTTCATACAGACCAACTCTAATACAACCATGGGAGGTGACTTTCCAAGAGTGCAAACACAAAAGGTCAAGAGTGACTGGCGCCATCTTAGAGGCTGCCTACTGTGCTTATATAAACAAAATCAAAATATCCGTAGACTATACATGGATTTCTTACATAATATTACTGTAATTATTAAATCTTTTTCACATAGTAGCTATTCAATAAATAATTTGGGGTACAACTTAAAATAGTAATGTAAAAAGTTAAAAGTTATTTTCATTTTGATAAATGAATTATAATGTTTAGTTGAAAATTATCATTAATTCCACCAGTACTTACAAAAAAATTAATAGAAATGTGAATTTCTACTGATTGCGTAAAGTTTTAAAACCAATATTACATTGAATACAAGTCAGGAAAAAAGTATTTAGCAAAAAAGCTTTGTAATCCATTCCAAGATAATGAAAGAGAAACAAAGACTGTAATTGATAAGAAAACAAAACCAAAATACAATAACACAAATAAACCAGAATCTCTTCTTTCATTTGTCCTTATTTTTAGATCCAAATGACCGAGTTAAGGAAAATTGTTCTGCTTAATGCAATCAATCTTCTTCCTTTCTAATATGGCAGAGAAATTAACTTAAGTATAATCTTTCCACTTAATTGCAAAGTAACAAGACTTAAAGAAAGTTTAAGAGCAACTAGAATTAATCTTTAACCAAAGTTAAAATAGCAACTCAGTCATGTGGCTCAATAAGTAATGAGTACAGTACATTTAAATAAGTGTGGTATCTATTTCTTTAATCATGAATTTAGACCAAATGACCTTGGATGATATCATATCACATACTTAAAAAATTTAACTAACTATGTCTTGTCTGAAAATTAAACATGCATATTTCACCTATTTTATTTTGTATTCACATATTTTTGTAGTCATCTGAACTAAATATTTTCTCTCTGGAGTTTAATAGTTCAAGCCTTTGTTTAATTCTGTTGACTTGTTTTTAATAAGTAGCCTTTAAAAATGCCCTAAAGAACCAGAAGAGAGTATGCTCTAGAAGTTGTTTCTTACCTTTACCTTTTTAAAAGAATAACAGAAGTATTTGAAAGTGAAAATAGCATATTTTTTTGCTTTTTCCTTGGTTTAATAAAAGAAAATACGCAACACAATAGGAATTTCTCAAGAAGTACAACTTTATGAATTTGGGTTTTTTTTTTTTTAAGGGAGTTATCTAAAAAAGTAACCTAGTTTATTTTTAAATCAGCTTGGATTGAATCTTGGCAATTACCTGCAGCACACACGAAACATGGATAGAAGACCTTAGGGGACCAGTAGGGCTTACAAGAATCGTTTTTATTTATCTATAAGACAAAGACCACGGGTGTGTTAGGGTAAATCAAGCAAGCAGTGGAAAAACCAGATTATTATGACTTGATGACAAAGAGGCATTCTCATGCTTGGATATTCAGATAACAGATTATGAGGTCCCATGAAAACAGGACTCATGTATCAAGGCTTCTCACTTTATCTGTACTCACTCAGCTCTTTGGATTTAGTAGATTCTGAGATATACTGCTATACATCTCTCCAAGGTTTTATTGCCATAGATATAAGGAAATTCAAGTCTAGTCCAAGAATTTAAAAATCTGTGACAAAAATCTCTATATCTTTCATCAGTTATTATTCTGATGAAATCTGAGTCTTCCCAGAAGATAGATTGGTCCACAAGTGCATGATATCATGAATGGCAGTAGCACTGATAGGAAATAGAGTCGATCTGTAAACTTCTTTAAAAGACATCTCATCTCTGGGCAAGAGAGCTACGTTCAGAAGAGTGATTTAAGGCAAGGTTTCTGGGCCAGAACTCTGATCATTTTTAAAAATTATTAAACAGCAGCAACAACCGTATTTTGATCAGCTGCTATAGATAAGGCTGCATGCTCTGCTTAATAAAGAAATAAAATACATCCTTTTTTACTTTCAAGACATTTAAACAGTATACAGAAGGACGACTCATGAGTAAAAATAATTAAAAGTGAAGTGAAGGTCGGTGGACATGTCACCAGCCTGGGTGAGGTTAAAATATGAGTAAGTTTACAAGCAAAGGGATTTCTCTTTTTTTTGTTTTGAGACGGAGTTTTGCTCTTGTTACCCAGGCTGGAGTGCAATGGCGCGATCTCGGCTCACCGCAACCTCCGCCTCCTGGGTTCAGGCAATTCTCCTGCCTCAGCCTCCTGAGTAGCTGGGATTACAGGCACATGCCACTGTGCCCAGCTAATTTTTTGTATTTTTAGTAGAGACGGGGTTTCACCATGTTGACCAGGATGGTTTCGATCTCTTGACCTCGTGATCCACCCGCCTTGGCCTCCCAAAGTGCTGGGATTACAGGCTTGAGCCACTGCACCCGGCCAAGCAAAGGGATTTCTGAAGGAAGGAAGGAGAGTTCTCTGAGTAAAGACGGGACAGAGAGATAATGTTTATGCCAGTTAGGTTGGAACAAAGAACTCTGCAGGTGAGTAGGGCCAAGACTGCAAACGTAGGTTTGGGACCAATTGTAGAAGATGTGAATGAAAAGTGAAGGAAAATTCTTGTTAACTCTAGACTGGAGTTTTCAAAGGTGAGTATTTCAGAAAGATTCATAAGTTGTGATCTTCAGAAGGAACTGCAAGCAAACAAAGAGATGTACAGAAAACAGGAAGCTAATGAAGTAACTTTAGATCAAAAGAATCTAAATTTTTAAGAAGGAAACCATGGGCAATTGCTAGTATTTGACTATTTTGACCCCTGTAAATAGACACTTTGTATGGTTCTATCTAATAAGGTGAAGAATCAGTAAAATTTAATATTTGAAGAAAATATATGTAGGTAACTTGGAAAAAGACGTTACCACAAACAGAAGTCAGGAAAATGAGGGCCAGGCACGATGACTCATGCCTCTTAATTTTAGCACCTTGGGAGGCCAAGGTGGAGAGAGGATCTCTGGAATGCGGGAGTTTGAGACGAGCCTGGGCAACATAGGAAGACCCCTGTCGCTACAGAAATAAATAAATAAATAAATAATGACAGCCGGACATGGTGGCACGTACCTGTAATCCCAGCTACTGGAGACGCTGAGGTGGAAGGCTTGCTTGACCCTGGGGGGCAGAGGTTGCAGTGAGCCGAGACTGCACCACTGCCCTCCAACCTGGGCAACAGAGTGAGATCTCGTCTCACAAAATAAAATTAAAAATGAAAAAAGAAAAGGAAAGGAAAGAAAAGTTGGGGAAACCAAGTGGTAGATGAGACCAGGTTTTTTTTTGAGACAGTCTCACTCTGTGGCCCAGGCTGGTGTTCAGTGGCACAATCTGACTCACTGAAATCTCCACCTCCCGGGTTCGAACAATTCTCCTGCCTCAGCCTCCCCAGTGGCTGAGATTACAGGCCCAGGCCACCATACCTGGCTAATTTTTGTATTTTTAGTAGAGATGGCATTTCACTATGTTGGCCACGCTGGTCTCAAACTCCTGACCTCATGATCCACCCACCTTGGCCTCCCAAAGTGCTGGGATTACAGGTGTGATGAAGAGTTCAGTGTTAAATATACTGTATTTTAAGTGACAAGTAGAAATGTGTCCATTGGTGGCTAAAGATGCAGGACTGGAGTTCAGGCAAAGTCAAGAATGAAAATGTGGACTTGGAAATTCACCCTACAGGAAGGAGCCTGTGAGACCAAGAGAAGCAACAGGATCCCTGAGGAAGGGAGAATAGGATGAGAAAATAATAAGATCAAAGAAAGTCATTTTAAAAGTGAGGAGGCAGATGGCGTAGTCTTTGGAAATAGGAGAGGAAATGAAGTCACTGAGTGGGATCACACATAGTGTGGAGTGAGCACCAGCCATCGCACTGAATGATCAGGAGATGATTCATAATCTGGGGAAGTCAGTCCAGTAGTACAGAGAGGGTGAAGCCAGAGTTTTTAGGAAAAGGGAGGCCATGGATAAAGGTTTTCACGGCTTTCACCATAGAAGAAGAGGACCGTACCGTGCCGTAAGTCTGGTCAGTTAATAGAAGTAAAGCGCAGTGCACTTCATGACTTCCATTCCCAAAGAAGGATGAGGGGTTATTGCTCTAGTTTTGTGCATGTTTAGACTTCTACATGACATCCAAAGTCTTCTCCCTTAGAGCACTCGAGAATGTAAACATATAAAACTGTCTTAAAGCGGTTTCAACTTACAATTAAGAAGGAGAGCCATGTTTATCATTTTGGCGTTCATTGTGTTCCTGTGAATTCCCACCCCAACCTGAGCTGCCAGGCTTAGAGCATTCACACCCAGACACAGGGCCCGTGGGGTGGTTTGCATGGGGTGAGACTGCCAGCGCCCTTGATCAAAGGTGGAGATAAGCCTACCGGAGGCTGGCACGTGCAGCTGTGGCCTGCAGGGAGCTCCTTCTTGCTGCAGGTTTCTCTTTAACTAGAGCAGAAGTTTAGTCAAATGCCATTCACCGCAATCATTGTTACAGTAAAAATATTCTAACTTTTATAAATTTGGAAAGGAGAAAAGGAAACTTTATTTTTTGTACAGAATTACAATCTGTAAGGTGGCCATTCTGGAAGCTGGCAAGAGTGTCTCCAACTAGAGGTAGGCATTTTGAAAGAGGAGGAGATGGGGTAGAAGTTTTCTGTTGAAGGGATTGGCTAAACATATATTTAATTGGTCATTGAAGGAGTTATGAATATATATGAATGTGATCTTGACACATGTGTATTGAATAAATAGGTATGTAACATATGACCTATGTTTACTTTGGGATGGAGACTTATTATCTAAATGTATTATAATTAGGTACTATATATTAAAAGGTCTTTTTAGGACATGAAGGCACACAGGTGTGTAATGTCTGTAAACCAGCCAGAACTAGTCTACAGTTGTTGCATTTGTTATTAGGAGAAAGTTACTGAAATGAGTCTCTTGTCTAATTAAAACTGTAGTTATGGCTGATGAAACAGGAGTTTAGTTAGTACCTTGCAGAGCTGTAAATTGCTTAATATGGTTTATTTCTAGGCTAATGTTTAGTTATTAAAGAAAAACAAAATTCTTGGCAGTTAGAACACAGTTTATTTGTTAAGTGTAGGGGATATATGTCTTAATTCTTGCCTCATCTGGCCTTAAGTTTTGTCTATAATTTAGTATTTTTTGTCACAAAGAGTCTGTTTTGTTAGTTTATGATTTTCCTTTTAACATTAATGTTGGTCGTGTCTAAATTATAAAAGGAAAGGCGTACATGAAGGAATGTGTGATCTATTGTCTCATTATGGTAGGGAACCACATTTTAATGTTTTTTGGGGTCTTTTTGGCCAAGGGGTATCTGTTTAATTGATTGGGAGCTCAGGATTTTATTTTAAGTTTACACTACCATGACTCAATAAATGATCTTATTAATTCCAATTTATACAATTTCTTTCTAAACCATTCTCACATTTTTGTTTCCGTGGGTGTTACTTCCATTTTTATCATTTATGTATATTTTATATGCTTTTTTTATTCGTTGAGTTGCTGAAAACTACTTTGAGAAGATTCATTATAGGATCTTCTATAATGAACTACATCAGCACCATGTGAAAATTACAAATAAAACTCAGTACTATATGAAGAATGTAACAATAAGAAGAAATTTTTTATAAGTAAAACATCAATCAGATCACATTCACATTGCCATATTCAACTGTACCTTGAATTCTGACTTAAGTAATTTAAATATTTCAGAGATTATAATGCTAAGGAACATTTTCTTAAATTATTTTTTCTCAACTGTGAGATGATCACATTTGTAGCTTTAATATTGAACTAGACTTTTAATTAGAATCATATTAAACTTTAATATTGCATTAGTAGAAAAGTTTAGTAGCCGGCAAAGAGAAATAAGAGTCGATATCCTTTTTTATTTTATGCATCATAGCCATTGTTAAACGCATGAACTAGACTTCTGTGCACCCTGCCTGCTGGGATCCACATTGTCATCGAAGGGTCTTAGAAAAATCACGCACCAGAGCCAGCAGGAGTGGAAGGGAAATAGAAGAGCACTCTACTACGTGCTTATATTAATTGCATTTTGTAAAACACAGTTTGTTTTCGAAGTTCTCTGTAGTTATTTCAGATTTTCCGAAAGTCACTGCTAACTCCTCAATGTTGCCAGCATTTTTATTCCCAGCAGGTTACTCATTTGTTAACTTCATTGATGAATGAAGAAAGTGCTGCGTAAAGGACATAGATGTAACGTTTTCTTCACACAAAAAGGAAGGAGTTAGCACATGACATTTATCAGGAATAAAAACGCTAGAGTCTACTGTTGTGAAGAGAAATATGGAAGCAAAGTTCAGATGTGAAAAAATTGCCTCTTGTCCTCAAAGAATTAATGTAAGGGCCTACCCAGGACACATCAGTGTACCCCAAAGTCACAGAAGTATATATCTAGAAAAATGCTATTTGAAATGAACAGAAAATGAACATAGTTTCCATTCCTTTCAATAGGGGAATATGTGGGTCTCTAATCATAAGGGTGCCATTCAGCCAACAGAATCTACTGAATGCCAGCTGCTGTTCTGGGCACTGGGGAGAGGGAAGTGGGAAGTCTCTGTTCTCATGGGATGTAACATGTATACCTCTATTCCTCCTTCTGTGTGTCAACCTCTGTGCAAAGACTGATATGGAGAGGCAGGGTCTTAGCCTTCACATCAAAGCCTCAGAAGAAGACAGACTCTTAAATCCTCAAATACCAACAATAATACAATGTACTAAGCAGAAAATCCCTTGGTCAGATAATAAGTTATTGGAGGGTGAGATTTATTATAGAAAGACTACTGACTTAAATAAAGCTGGTGAAATGCTTTAGCTAGAAGACTGGATTCTCAGAAAATACACATGGCACCAAGAAATTCAACTTAACTCTTTGTTTTGAGGTTGGCAAAGCCAAGAACAATGGATGGTGTGTACCCTCACATCATAAAAATCTTGTTAGAGCAGCTATGCTGGACTTGTTCATATTTCCCATTGGATAGTGTTGGTTCAGCCATTCGGAATCAATCTATTTTTACATGTATTTGTTCTGTATTTAAAGAAGCCCTCTAGAATAACGAATAGAGAACTAAGTTTTACAGCCCATGCTTGATTATAGAAATAGTTTTCTGCTCATGGTATGAATGTCAAGTAAATAGCGTCTTTTAACAGTATTGCTGTAACAAAGATTCGTTTTGCTTCATCGTTTTGCACATAACCAAGGTGCTACTTACTGCGAGAAAGAGGTTGATAAACCATCCGGTCTAGTCGTTATTAGTGGGTCATGCTGTTTTGTCCAAGTGGTCATTCCCCACTCTCTTTAGCGGGACGTACACGTCTCCCAGAGTCTTTCGCAGTGTGTGTCAAAGAGGAGGCCTAGCATCATAAAACCACCTCTGACCTTTCCTTCGGCGCACTTCAAACAAACCCTTTAAACCACGTTTGATCTCTTATTTCGGTAAAGTTTTGCAAACCAAATAAAAATACAACCATGCTAATTTTACAAAGGCATTTGTAGTCACTACTTTGTCCTCACAATTACTTTAGAAAACAAAACATGTGTCTTGGTTACAAGAAACAGCTGCCACCCGAAAAGGAAGAGCACGGTGCCGCTTCGAGGTCTTGGCATCAGATCAAGGCTTTCATTCCCGCCCCCCGCCCCCCAGCTTTCCTCATGGAATTAATACAACAGAACGAAAAGCACTGCAAAATAAATATTTTTCATCAGACTTTATTATTTATTTTTACTATTATTATTTTGAGACGGTGGCTTTCTCCATCGCTAGGCTGGAGTGCAGTGGCGCAATCTCGGCTCACTACAACCTCTGCCTCCTGGGTTCAAGCAGTTCTCCTGCCTCAGCCTCCCGAGTAGCTGGGACTACAGGCACGTGCCACCACATCCAGCTAATTTTTCTTTTTTTTTTTTTTTTTTTTTTTTTTGTATTTTTTAGAAGAGACGGGGTTTCACCATGTTGGCCAGGATGGGCTCGATCTCTTGACCTCATGATCCGCCTGCCTGGGCCTCCCAAAGTGCTGCAATTACGGGCCTGAGCCCCGGCGCCCAGCCTAGATTTTAAATGGATACCCTAGTACAAATCCACAGACAAATGTTTATTTGGTCAGTGTTACCTTTGGCTTCTTATTTTGTACATGGTGCTCTTGACTGGGATTGCCACTAATGTACTCTATCAGGTCTAGATGAGGGATACTCGAGTCAGCAAGGTTAAAGGAGAGCCATTCTTTACCTAAGATACCTGAAAAAACAGTCTTTGTACTCTGTAGGGTAGCGGTTCGCAAGCTGTTTCATGTACCACTGAGGTTCCTTGACATTGTTCCAAGGGGTATGCAAGGTCCAAGCTATTTTCATAACGACGCTAGGATGTTATTTGCCTCCAGCCGTGTGTTGGCATTTGTACTGAATGGGCAAAAGTAACAGAGGGCGAAACCCCTGGTGCCTTAGTGTATATCAACACAGTACACCAAACGATACTAGTAGTCATTATATAGATATATATTTATACCACAACCACACTTGCTGTTAAGAATATCATTGATGAAACTGTATAAAATATTAATTTTGTTAAGTCTCAATTTTTTTAAAATTATACTTTAAGTTCTGGGGTACACGTGCAGATCGTGCAGGTTTGTTACATAGGTATACATGTGCCGTGGTGGTGGTTTGCTGCATCCAACACCCTGTCATCTACATTAGGTATTTCTTCTAATGCTATCCCTCCCCAATCGCCCCTCCCCGCGCCCCGCTATTTCTTCTCTAGCCTCTCGCCCCCCGCCAGGCCCCAGTGTGTGGTGTTCCCCTCCCTGTGTCCATGAGTTCTTGTAACTAGGTTTTTCCTTGGGTGCTGGTGAGGCACAGCTCCTCCGAGAGAACGTTGTAGGTTCTTGGTTTCCGTCCTCTTAAGGATAAGGGAAGGGACCACTGCAGGTGTGCGGTAAGCTTGTAACAGTAAACAGGGGACCCAAGAAGTGTTGCAGAAAGGTGACTTTATTTAGGTAGAGAAAAGAGAAGAAAAGGAGAAGAAGAGAAGGACTTCCACGAAGAGTGTGGAAGGGGATTCCAGAGGGAAAATCCAGCCAGGTGTGTGGACACAGGCTTTTATCCTGGGAGGAACCCCCACCTTCTCCAGGTCCCGGGGCCAATGAAAGGAGTTCCTTAGAACTTCCGCCGCAGTGATTGACTTTTAGTTTCTTTCCGCGCCTGCGAAATTCAAACGTAAACCGTTACATCTCCCAGATGGAGAGAGATGGGAGGTGGCATGGCGCTGGGAAATTCTTGTCCTTAAAACTACACTGCCTTTGGGACCCGGTAAGATCTCTCATTACCCTCTTTGAACAGGAAAATCTAACTTTTGTTGGAATAGCGGCGTTGATTCTCTTTAACCACTTGCTGCTGAAATGGGGTGTAGAATGGGCCATGAAGTTGAAGTTTCCTTCAGAGAGGAGCCTTTTAGAGGTGCGGGTTGATTTAAAGGTCCACGATAGAGCTTACGAGCCAAGGACATCCAGGGTTCCAGCGGCAGGATTATTTGTGACCTTATGGTTCTATAAGAAACGAATGTGACAAGGTGGTTACAGCTGAAAGGCCCGGAATGGTAATAAACGAGCCTAGCAGAGAACAGAGCCAGGTTCGTGAAGGTCTTTAGCCCTGCGTTTGATTGCTTTCTGAGTTTTATGTTTAAAACAACACTTAACTAGTTTATAAAATAACAGCGTTTTTCATAGAAGAGTTTCCCCTCCTCTCTATTTTTAGCCGATTTAGTGACCTTTTATTTTGAAAGCCCTGACAGCCAGAGTTAAGCTGCTTTGCAGGGAGAATTAGGGACATTTTTATGTTATATTTAACTTTGGAGATAGCTTACAGTAACTGAATAGAGGTAGTCACTTTCCTAATACCAGCACCAAGTTTTTCTATTATTTGAGGGATAGCGAAGTTGAGGGTTATAGTCCTATTAATACCAGGATAAATTAGACTTATGAGGGGTTACTCCCTTAAGGATCTTGTTGGAAAAGCAGATGTAGATCTTTTAATGGCTTGCAGGTGTACGAAGGGTTATTTTCTTGAACTTCAGGCTGCGGAGAGGAGGGTTTATGACTTTCCTCAGGAGGTATCCAGGGCTTCAGCTGAGTGGGATGAATTCCTGAGTTAATTCCCAGCACCTTAACTGTCGTTGGGGTAGACAGAATAACCGAAAATGGTCTTCCCCAAGATGGGCCTAGAGAGGGAGGTCTGAGGGAAGAGATTTAACAAGCACCAAGTCTCCAGGGCAGAACAACTTTTTCCCTTTTTCTGTAGGATGTTTTTTTTTTTTTTTTTTTTTTTGAGACGGAGTTTCGCTCTTGTTACCCAGGCTGGAGTGCAATGGCGCGATCTCGGCTCACCGCAACCTCCGCCTCCTGGGTTCAGGCAATTCTCCTGCCTCAGCCTCCTGAGTAGCTGGGATTACAGACACGCACCACCATGCCCAGCTAATTTTTTGTATTTTTAGTAGAGACGGGGTTTCACCATGTTGACCAGGATGGTCTCGATCTCTTGACCTCGTGATCCACCCGCCTCGGCCTCCCAAAGTGCTGGGATTACAGGCGTGAGCCACCGCGCCCGGCCTGTAGGATGTTCTTTAGGCAAAGTCTTGAGAGCCTGTTGGTACTTAGCCAAGGAAATTATATTTTTTATTAGATTTGCTGTGTCTTTGTCTAATACAAGATTATTAGTAAGAAAGAGCCATCCATAAAGCATTTCATAAGGACCGAGTCCTATTTTCTGAGGAGAGTTTGGAGCTCTTAAGAGTCCTATTGGTAATAGAGAAGGCCACGAGAGGGGGGTTTCCTGTGCCAGGTTTTTTAGGTGTTTCTTAAGAATTTTGTTGATTCATTTTTTTGCTTTCCCCGAGGACTGAGGCCTCCAAGCACAGTGGAGATGATACTGTATCCCTAGAGCCTCGGAAATGTCTTGGGAGGAAGTTTAAAGCTAGGGATTAGTTTATTAATCCGGACTTTTACGACTTCTTGGGCTTTCTCTGTTTTATGGGGGAAAGCCTGAACCCAGTTTGTATAGCTACACATACAAGCAGATATTGATACCCCTGAGACTTAGGCATACGGGTAAAGTCCATCTGCCGGTCCTCACCTGGGTAATGCCCAGCTCCTTTCTCCCCAGGGGAGTTTTGTGCCAAAGGGTTATTTGTTTGACATACTTCACATCCTTTGACAATTTGTTGGACAGCCTTGAAGAGACCTTTGTCTGTAAATATAGATTTGACCATTGATGTGTATTTTTTATACCCATATGGAAGGTTTGATGCAGAGTTTTAAGTACCTTCCACCAGCTGGCGGCAGGTAGAAGCGCTTTTCCCTCCTTAGCGGCTAACCATCTTGAAGGAAGAAGATTGTGTCCCTGGGAGATTGCCTACTTTACTGCTTTCGATGAGTATTGAGGTTTAGTTCCCTGGAGTGGGTTCTCCCATATTGAAGGTCCTTCCATAAATGCTTGCCTAGCTGCCCTTTTAGCCTCTAGGTCAGCTTGGTGATTGCCCTTGGCTACTTTTTATTTCCTTTTTGGTGGCCCCATCAGTGTAAGATTGCCACTTTTTTTTTGGTTTTTGGACAGCTTGTAGTAAGTTTAAAATTTCCTTGTGATATTTCCTGGGAGTTCCTGTCGAGGTTAGGAGCTCTCTTTCCTTCCATGTAGCAAGCAGCATGAGCGTGCAGAACCAGGTGAGCATATTTGGAATCTGTATATACGTTTACTTTTTTTCCTTTTTCTAATATCAGAGCTTGCGTGAGGGCTATTAGTTCTGCCAGCTGGGCACTAGTACCGGGAGAAAGGGAGTTGCTTTCAAGCACTGTTTGATCACTGACTACTGCATATCCTGCATTTTGAACTTCATTTTCCACAAAGGAACTTCTGTCAGTGTAAAGGTTAAGGTTAGGGTTGGCTAGAGGAGTATTTAAGAGGTTCTCTTGAGCTGCATGGTTCTGAGCTATGATCTGCTGACAATCATGCTCTATGTTTGCTCCTATTTCAGGGAGGAAAGTAGCTGGGTTGAGGGCTGCACATGTACACAGCTGAAGTATAGGACCTTTGAGCATTAAGGCCTGATATTTGAAGAGACGATTGTTAGACAGCCACGAGCCTCCTCTAGAGGCCAGAATTCCAGCTACATTATGTAAAGTCTATACAATTAGATCTTTTCCTTGCACTATTTTAACAGCCTTTAAGACCCGTATAGCCACCGCCGCTATGACTTGTAAGCAGCGTGGCCAGCCTTTTGCTACTGCATTAATTTCCTTACTTAGGTAGGCCACCGGTCGTGGGGTGGCTCCCCGAGTCTGGGTGAGAACTCCCAGTGCCACTCCTGACTTCTCTGTAACATATAGGGAGAAGTCGTTCCCTGTAGGAAGTAGTGCCTGCTTCAGGGTCTGAAAGGCTGCCTCAGCTATGGGGTTCCAGGGTACTAAATGGGTATTAGCTTTTTGGGTTTCCTTAGAGTGTAGAGAGATTTTGCTATTTCACCATATTTGGGAATTCACAATTTGCAAAAACCAGTTATTCCTAAGAATCCCCATAACTGTTTTAAGGTTTTGGGATGAGGGAAGCCCAGTATGGGTTGGAGACATCCCTTATTTAGAGCCCGAGTGTTCTTAGACAAGACCAGCCCTAGGTATTTTACCTCCCGCCTGCAAAGCTGGGCCTTTGGTTTTGGAGACTTTATATCCACAGTCGGCAAGGAAGTTTAGGAGGTCCCGAGTGGCCTGCTGACACTGGGTTTAGCTTGCAGCTAAAAGTGAGTTATCCAGATATTGAAGAACCTGAGTAACTGGATGTGAAAAACTAGTAAGGTCCTGAGCTAGAGCCTGGCTGAACAGGTAGGGGCTGTCTCTGAAGCCCTGAGGTGATACTGTCCAGGTGAGCTGAGAACTTTGGTCTAAAGAGGTTTTAAAGGCAAACAGAAACTGCGAGTTAGGACATAGTGGTACACAGGAAAAGGCATCTTTAAGGTCCAGAACTGTAAACAAAACAACTGGCAGTATTTGCTGTCAATAGAATTTGAGACCTCAAGAAAAAAATAGCATTCTGAAAAACTTATAACTAACAAACTAAAAATGTAATTGTTTGGTATTGAATAATGAAATGTGGTAACATTTGAGAGCTCCGTGCATCTCAGTGAACCAATATTTTACTAGTGACCAATGCATGATGTTACAAAATTGTTCATGAATAAAAGATCCATTTTTTGTTCAAGATAAAAAAAATGGATTTTTAATGTAATAATATGAAATCTTCATTGATATGGTTTGATTCCTCATTGCAGCTAATGTTTAAGAAGCTATATCTTGCTGTGTTTTAGTGTCATATTGAAGATTATTGGCAAATGTTTCAAACAGGCTATTAAAATACTCTTACTTATTTTTTCCAACTACAAATGTATGTAAGGCCAGATTTTCTGTATATGCTTTAACCCAACAACAGACCACAATAGATTGAAATAGAAGCAGATGTAAAATTCAGCTGTCTTCTTTTATGCTAGACATTGAAATATTTGCCAGAAATGTGAAATCATGCCAATTTTCTGTTTTTTATTTTGGAAAATATAGTTATTTTTCATAAAAACACGCTACTTATGTTAACATTAACGGGTTATTTTTGTTATTTTTAAGAGAATAAATACCAGCTTTTTTGTCAGATTTTACTTCTAATACAGTAAGTATTTAAAAAAACTACATAAACAAAAGATCTTTGAGGTCCTCAAAACATTTTAGGAGCATGAAGAGGCCATGGGGCAAAAATATATAAGAACTGATTTTTTTTTTTACAGTATTATGTGAGAACAAACAGGAGTAAAACTAAAAATGGAACAAAATGAAACAAACAATACCGTGGAGAAAATTGGGAGGGATCATTGTCTGGTGATATGTCAAGGTTGTGTAAATGACTGGAACATGTATTAATATGACATTTTGTCTCTTGTGTTGGGAATTACTGACATCTTAAGGTATAATTTAGACTGTAGAAACATTAGTGTATTATTCAGGAGCATAATGTAAGTGAGCCACTGTAGCATAGTCTGATATTGTGGAAGCTGGAGCAGGAGAGCATGGATTTGCATGCTTGCTTCACCATACACCAGTTGTGCTGTCACTGGGCAAATGATGCTATTTTTCCATGTCTCAGCTTCTTTTTATAAAACAGGAATAAAAATATTACTTAAATTACTTCTTAGCTGATTTAATTGTTTTATGGATTGAATAAGTAAGAAGTATGTATGACTGTATCGTAGTCATTATTTATAAAATATGAAATAAATATAAAATATTTAGGAAATTTATGAAATCTATTATTCTGCTTCTTCCAATCTTATATCTTTTCCCACTTCCAGTATTCCCCTGCCTATTTTCAGTGCCTAATATTGTAGTTGATCACTTAACTGACAACATGGATCTCTTTTCCTAAAATGCTGAGACATTTCTTTTCTAATCCATCCTAAGTGAGCAGGTAAGTGCAGCACAGGACATGTTTCATATGTCAGTAACTAATGGGAATTTCCAACATGCTGATTTCAATAAAGCAACGCCATATGAAATATGCCTAAGAAAATAACACACACATCAAACTAATAGCAGGGAGACCGTACTTAATACTTAAATCTTTAAATTTTTTGTAATGTTTCTAAATCTTTACAAATAGGGCCTTGAGACTTTTTCTCGGGTTAGAGAATGTTTGGAAATGTTCCAGGATTTATAATACTAGAAGAGGAAAATTCTTCAGCGGTGGCAAGGATGAAGAGATTAACATAACAAATAGGGATTTGTAATGAAGGATTTTCATGTTAGGGTTTACATTAGACTAACTAGGTGCATGTTTACCATTTTTGTGTCTTTACTTATTGTTACTTTAGCAGGTATTGAAGGAATTAAGGGTCTTTATCGGAATAAATAAACACATTGCTCTTTTTTACACCCGAGAAGTTATTAGGAGAGAAAATAATCGGAGGAAAGAATCTTTATGAAATTGACCTTTTGACATCTGTCTGTCAATTTGTCTTGCTTCACAGAATTCGTCCCAAACTAACCTTTCATGCACAAAGTCTTCTGCTACTTTACAGAAAGAAAGAAAGAATGAGATTTTTTAACATTGCAGGGAGAACATACCTGACTTCAGAAATTGATAGTAGAATCTGTAGTCAGGCTGCATTCACACCCATTCAATCCCATAAAGACAAAAAGAGTCTTTAATAAAGCATGTCAGCTGCACAGACATCTGTTGGCTAAATGCAGATGCAGACACACATTTATTATTTTATGCTATTAATATACCAGAAGTCATAGAGAGGCCTCTTTCAAAGTGTTCTGTGAAAGAGAACACATAATTCTGTCAAGTGAACATTTCTTAGATGTTAGATCACTCCTAGATTTCTAAGTAGAAAAATATGAGTATATTCCAAGGCCCATGCTCCAATGTTATTATTTAATTATATCTGAATTCCATTCCGGAGGATCAACATTCTTGCCCTGGGTTTAACAACAGTTAATTTTCCTACTGTCCAGTTGATAAAAGTATGCGACAGAATTGTATGAGATTTTTTTATATAACCTTTTCTCTAAGGATTCTAAAATGTTTTGTTGTTAATTGATTATTTTACAGAAGTATGGCCTTTTAAATTCCGTTTGCTTGAGTTTTTCTCCCTACTTTCATTTTTCTATTTGAATTCTCATCTCTCCTTTATTTCCTATTCTTTTTTTGTATATTTCCTTTTTGTTGTTGTTCATTTTCCTTTCCTCTCTTTATATTCATTTATTTACACTTCTCCAATATTGGCTTCTATTTTTGTATCAAATTGCTAGCCAAATTTTTTCTTTCTTTTCCTCTAGTCTATCCATTGTAAATGTACAAGTGGTAGTTAGTTTAGATACAGAAATACGTTACACAGTCAATTTAGGACATCTTCTAAATTACAGGTGAGGGAGATGTTTTAAGTTTGGAAGAATATTAGAAGTCATTTCATTTGAGTGTCAATGGAAGAAAATTTCTTTCAGGATATGAATAAATGTAATTTTCTAAGTTTCTAACATTTCTTAATAGCATAAACATTTGAATGCTGATTTTTTTTTGTATTTGAGAGTTCAATCAGCAAATAGTCGAAATGTAGGTATTTATATTCCTAGTAACTAATGAGTATTCAAAAAATGTTTGAACTGAATTGTTTGTTGAAGTAAGAAAAGAAATTCCACATTGGCAGTTCTTAAGTACACTGCTATATTGAGGCTCTAGTTCAAGGTTCAAATGCAGATACTTAAGCTCAAATGAAATGATTAATGGCTCTCATTGCATAAATAAATAAGCTAGGAATGCCAAACTATTACATTAGGTACATGCCTATGAAGGTAATGGCCTAAAAATGCTCTATTGCTATTTTCTTGGTCGTTGTTTGTATGTTAGATAAAATGAGTTAAAGAACATTTTCCTGGTTATAATTTTCTGATGACAAAACTTTCATTTAAAATGTTTTGTTTTATTTAAAATATTTGTAACATTTGAATATATATTTTTATCTCCTTGCTAATGACAGCTCTCAAAATTGTTTTAAGTAAGTTTATGTTTTTAAATTTCCATGTTCTCAGGTCATTTCTACTCTAGGATGAGATTATAGAAAACGTTTTGTCACTGAAAATGATGGGCTGAGACAGAAGTTTTATAGAACACCAATGACATTAGCATTTGTAATGTATGTACGGCATCAGAAACAGTTCGATCAGACAAACAGGATCAGTGAATCAGCAGGAGACATATATTAAGAGATTAGTCATGAGGAACTGCCTTATGTGACTGTAGGAGGCTGGTTAGGCAAGTCCCACACTTATAGGGCAGGTGGTGGGACTTTGGAACTGAAGCTGCCATCCATAGCTTCTGGTGGAATTTTTTCTTCAGGGAAGCCTCGGCTTTGCTTTTATGGACTTTCAACTAACTGTAAGGGCCACCCAAATTATTTATGATTATCTCCCTTCCTTAAAGTCAACTAATTATGGACTTTAATCACATCTACAAAGTATCCTCACAGCAATAACTAGATTGTTTCATTGGTAGCTAGCTAGGCATGGTAGCCTTGTTAAGTAGACATATCAAAAGACCGTTATATCCAGAAATACTTCAGATTATGTTTAGCGATTTCTCTCCCCCAATTGTTCAGTGCCTTTTCATGTTTTCTTTTGTTCTGCTTTTCTGTGTTGATTTAAAACACAGGCATCCTTTCCAGGAAAGCTTATTTTTTCCAGTTAAAGACAGTTGTTGAAAGCCTGATTATTCCACTCATGATACAGCTAGATAACAGGATCATTAGTTCAGAACATTGTTAAATTCCTACTGAAGCCTTATGTCCTGTTAGGCATTTTCAGGTTGAGCTAAATAGAGAGAATGATTTTTCTTGGGCCTCATCATCTAAGAAAAAAGTATAAATAAATATCTAAAGTTAATAAAGAAATAAAATATATCTCTTGTTTTTGCAAAAGGACTTATGCAGTTTTTTGAAGCATAAATTAAGTAAGACTTGTATTAAATAAATAAATAGAAAGACTTGTATTTATTCTATATTCCTAGGAAGCATGTTGAGTTTACATCGTAAGTGACCATCTAAAATCAATCAGTCCCCAAGCTTTAGTGAAGATTTAGAATATACAGAACTTACCTCAAGACATTTGGGAATTTACAGACTAACTGAGATAGATAGATCACACTCATTTGAAAGATTAGAATGAATTCAAAGGCATACACGTGCAAACAAATACAAGAACAGGTTTCTCCTGTCAGTTTGAGGCAGTATTTGCAGCACCATGGTAAAAGTTGAATGGCATCACACTAAGTAATGCAAATAGATTCAGAGGGTTTTGTTTGTTTTCTTCTACAAAGCATGTCCCTCATTGCAACCCTGGAACGGTTTATCATAAACATTATTACATCCATTAGAGGCAAGAATTATGCAAGAGAGGAAGCCCAAAACGCCCATCCACAATCAATGTCAGCTAATCATGTACAAGATCAGGACAAAAATCTACACCAGTAGCATTTGCACCACATTTTATTTGAAATCAGAATTTGAGAGCATCTTAATCAGTAGTTATGCACAATTAATGTATAGTCTATTTCAATTCCAGGAAACATTTTTTATTAGAGCAATTACTGATGCCCAGTGCTTCACAAATCACATTGTGTTTCATATTTAATTTGCTCCCAGCAGCCTCAACACACACACACACACACACACACACACACACACACACACACGCTTCTTTCACTGTACCTTCCATGTCTTCTTAATATTTTCTGTATCTTCTTTCTTCCTCGGGACTCTGCTGAACACTCATTTCCTTCATGAAGTATATATAAATGGTGTCTGTGTATACCTTTGCTTTATTTTACACTTTTTTTTCTTTTTGGAGAGGGTCTGGCTCTATAACCCAGGCTGAAGGGCAGTGGATGGATCTTGGCTCACTGCAACCTCCACCTCCTGTGTTCCAGCATTTCCTTCACCTCAGCCTCCTGAGCAGTTGGGACCACAGGCACGCGCCATTAAGCCTGTCTATTATTGATTTTTTTTTGAGACGGAGTTTCGCTCTTGTTACCCAGGCTGGAGTGCAATGGCGCGATCTCGGCTCACTGCAACCTCCGCCTCCTGAGTTCAGGCAATTCTCCTGCCTCAGCCTCCTGAGTAGCTGGGATTACAGGCACGTGCCACCATGCCCAACTAATTTTTTTGTATTTTTAGTAGAGACGGGGTTTCACCATGTTGACCAGGATGGTCTCGATCTCTTGACCTCGTGATCCACCCGTCTCGGCCTCCCAAAGTGCTGGGATTACAGGCATGAGCCACAGCACTCAGCCTACACTTTTATGATTTTCATATTTGGTATTAATTCTACTTTGGATTTTTGCTTCATTCACATAAACATAGTCATGTATATTCTTCCTCCACTAAAAATGCTTAAAAATGTTTTCAGTGATGATAATGTTTTTTAGGGACTGTATTAAAGAAACCCGGAGGCGTGTGGTTTCCAAAGGCAGGAATTTTCCTGCTCCAGGCCTCCATCCAGAGACCAGAGGTGTTTCAAATGTAAAATCCTTTGTCCGGGTTTCCCTTGGGCCAGGTAGTAAAGTCAGGTGGGCCTCCTTTGTCCCAAAAAACCCGCCAAAATCTGGTGGGGGTGGGGGGGGGTGCTCTGCAACTCAGGGCTGTGGACCAGGTAGCCAATCCGGTGTCAGAGTCAAAGATCAACCACTCCAGAGGAGGTTTGAAAGAACGCCCCTCACTGAGTGAGAACAGGA
Source organism: Callithrix jacchus (assembly GCF_049354715.1). Taxonomy (NCBI): domain Eukaryota; kingdom Metazoa; phylum Chordata; class Mammalia; order Primates; family Cebidae; genus Callithrix; species Callithrix jacchus. The sequence goes on along the minus strand of NC_133506.1, from coordinate 157,880,477 downwards.
ACCTGAAGGGAGTAACTCAAGGGTTAAAGCTTCAGCTGCTCCTTCCCTAAACGAATATCCTTCTCTGGATTCCCCTCCCACAACAGCGTGGGAACTAGCTGGTGCTCACTCTCACTCATGCGCTCGGGCTCTCTCTCTCTCTACCCCCGCTCTTCTCTCTCTCTTCTCTTCTCTTCTCTCTCTCTCTCTCTCTCTCTCTCTCTCTCTCTCTCTCCCTCTCTCTTTCTCTCTCTCTCTCCTCTCTCCCTCTCTCTCCTCTGTCTTCTCTTGCTCTCTCTCTCTCCCCTTCTCCTCTCTCTCTCCCCCCCTCCCCTCCCCTCCCCTCCCCTCCCCTCCCTTCCCCTCCCCTCCCCTCCCCTCCCCTCCTCTCCCCTCCTCTCCTCTCTTCTCTTCTCTTCTCTTCTCTTCTCTTCTCTTCTCTTCTCTTCTCTTCTCTTCTCTTCTCTTCTCTTCTCTTCTCTTCTTCTCTTCTCTTCTCTTCCTCTCTTCTCTTCTCTTCTCTTCTCTTCTCTTCTCTTCTTCTCTTCTCTTCCTCTCTTCTCTTCTCTTCTCTTCTCTTCTCTTCTCTTCTCTTCTCTTCTCTTCTCTTCTCTTCTCTTCTCTTCTCTTCTCTCTCTCTCTCTCTCTCTCTCTCTCTCTCTCTCTCTCTCTCTCTCTCTCTCTCTCCCTCCCTGCCTAATAAATGGCTTTTCTTCAAAACTCTTTGAGGCCACAACATTTATTTGAACAGCAAACTCACAGGGCCTCCAGGGCCCCTTTCCCCAGTCTTTGGGGTTAGAGAAGCCAAGAACCTCTTGGATCTGGGAGCTGGGTAATCTCCCCCCAGTTACATCTTGGCATCTATTTATTGCTAAAATTACTACTCTACATGCAGGAAAACTGTTATACAATTTAAATTGTTAGTTTGTGTAGGCCGGGAGCGGTGGCTCTCGCCTGTAATCCCACCACTTTGGGAGGCCGAGGCGGGTGGATCATGAGGTCGAGAGATCAAGACCATCCCAGTCAACATGGTGAAATCCCGTCTCTACTAAAAACACAAAAAATTGGCTGGGCACGGTGGTGCGTGCCTGTAGTCCCCGCTACTTGGGAGGCTGAGGCAGGAGAATTGCCTGAACCCAGGAGGCGGAGGTGGCGGTGAGCCGAGATCGCGCCATTGCACTCCAGCCTGGGCAAAAAGAGCGAAACTCCATCTCAAAAAAAAAAAAAAAAAAAAGAAGAAGAGTGGGGTACTAGAAGAGTTAAGTAGGAAAGGACGAAAATCGTATTCAAATGTGTATTATTGAGCTGGTCCCATTGCTATGGACTAAATTTAGAGAAACACTAGAGAGGGATTTTTAGATCACAGTGGTTGGCTTCTGTGTCTTCAGTCTACCACACTAGCAGGATTTTTGTTCTGTCCTAAATTTTATCTCACTCTTGTCAATAGCAATATCAAGAAGAGTTCTTTGAGTAGAAGAAATATAGCCAGAATATAATGGAGGACTGAAAACTGGGTCCACTAATTTTGATTTTAGAAATATGTTTATTTCATAAACAATATTTTTCCAAAGTATGATATCTACTTAGCCACATCTAAATTTAATAAAATATACATTTATAGTCAGAAAGTATCTTTATACAATATGCTTTTCTTAAATTTGAAAATATTTTTATTAATTTTTGAAACTAGGGCAGAGAGATGTTTGCCGGGGATTTCTATAGCTAGAAGTCATCATTATTCCTTAATCTTCTGCCTAGAATACCATCTTCTCACTTTTCTTTCTGGTTAACTCTTACCCATTCCTGAAAACATGTAAAAAATGACTTTTTGTCTTAATATTCTACGTTTTCTCTGAGGTAGGACATCTTTGATCCTAAATAAGTCATCCATCTCTCCAACAGTACACATATTATATTGTAGTAAAATTATCTTGGCCACCTTTGCTTCCTTAATTAAACAGCAAATTCTCAAATGTAGGCTGTATTTGCTTACCTTTCTGATTATTACAAATCTGTATATTATGCTTGACAGAGGATAGATCCTTTAAAATATTTGTTAAATAAATGCATTATCTGGTAAAAAAAAATATTAAGAATAATTCTTACGCTCTTCATTAGCCAGTATTGACCAAAATAGAATTCCTTAAAATAATTTTGTAAAATATTACATGTTTGTGAAAAGCTCGATATAAAAGCAGGAAGTGGATGTTTAACTCTTGATTCAGAGCATAAATGGGCTATTGATTGATGATTCAGCCCAAATATATTCACTTCTCCTGGTATCAACATATCCTCTAAAATTTTTTCATCTTTTTTCCCTGCCATTCTCCTTCCTGCATTTTGTGCTTTAAATCACCAGACTGCATTCAGCAGGCTCCTGTTTATTTTCAATTTTTGGCTTGCTTTTCTGTGCTTAGGAAACTCCCAGCTACCGTTAATACTGAGTGAAACGTCTTCTGTTTTATAAATCCTTTCTAGTCTTCCCTGTAATAGCGACCTGCCTCTTACTCTATTATCCAATAGTATTTGAATCTATTTCTGTTACAGCCTTGTCACTTCGTATTTGTTTTTTGTTACTCCTATCAGATGGCAAGTATCTCAGTGCTCAACAAATATTTGTTCCATATTTGAACAAGTCAATGAACACCCATTTCTACTTTCAATATGCAAACGAAATAACCAGAAGATGAAATTCACAGCAAGGGGGAAACCCTCTCAAATATATATGAGCCTTAAGAAAAAGGCAGGAGATGAAACTTGAGTAGCATTATATAAATTAACCACGACTGCTCTTTGGATAAGACCTTGTCCAATTTGCTGTTGTTGCCCCAGGGCCTAGAACCGTGTTCAACACACAGTACAAGTCAATAGTCATTGAGTTACAAAGTTCATGTCTATAAATTGAGGGTTAGATCTGAGATTTCTAACATTGGTTTTCTTCATGATCCTGTTTGCCATATTCTGTGATGTGCAAATGGACATCATAGCTAGGTGACTGTCACGACGTTCTAGCACCAGCCTGCAAACGTCACAGAGGCAGGGACTGTACTTAATCATTGGCTATCTAGTACTTACAGGTGTCCATCAACTGTTTCTTCAATATTGCTAAATACGGAAGCCCTAGGCATTTATAGAATAGGGTTATGCTTTGATAAAAAAAGAAAATAATTCTTACATATATCTTTTATTCTGGTTATTTGCATTATCATTCTAACAATGACTGAATTCATTTGAGGCCATTTGGTGATTCATTTGAGGCAGAGATAATAATACGTACAGTCAAATATTTTGATATTCACATAATGAATGTAGCATAATATTTATGCGTAAACTATAATTGGATGTTAAAAATTTTAGAAGGTGGAAATTGATTTAGTTCATCCAGAAGAAGAAATTGTATGTGCAGTATAGTGCTTAATACAGTCTTATGATTAAGTTAAAGAAAGCCACTTACTCAGTGGCGAAAGTTTACATTCAGCATTGCAAAGAACTCCTCCCCCCACCTTTTTTTTTTTTTGCAGATAATAACCCCTCAAATCAGAAATGTTACCTTTATCATGAATGTTTTGGACTTTCCTCTAATGTAGATATTGTATGTGAGTACTATCTACAACTCTTATAGGTACATATGCTATTTTTAAAAACTTCTCTTGCCAACTCTTTAAAAATTAGCTTTCGTTAGAAAATAATTGAGTTCTGGTTGAGTGCCCTGGCTCATGCCTGTAAGGAGGCACTTTGGGAGACTGAGGAGGGTGGATCACTTGAAGTCAGGAGTTTGAGATGCACCATCATGCCTGGCCAATGTGGTGAAACCTCGTCTCTACTTTAAAAAATACAAAAATTAGCTGGGCGTTGTGGCAGGTGCCTGTAATCCCAACTACTTGGGAGGCTAAGGCTTGAGCCTGGGAGATGGAGGTACACTGAGCAGAGACTGCACTGTTGCATTCTAGCCTAGCAAGACTTTATCTCAAAAAAACAAAGAAAAAAGAAATGAGTTTTATCTTCTTTCTCTGCATCTCAGGAAGAAAGGAAAGCATAACATGGTTTTATCTTGTAAGTCCAAGACACAGAAATATGTTGATGATAATTTATTTGCCACCACGTGGGTGTCTGAGACAGTCTCACTCTGCCTCCCAGACCAGAGAGCAGCTCACTACAGCCTCCACTTCACAGGTTCAAGAGATTATCCTGTCAGGCTCCCCAGTAGTTGAGATTACATCATCATGTAAACATGGTAAAACCCCGTGTCTACTAAAAATACAAAATCAGCCATGCGCCTGGCTAATTTTGTAATTTTAGTAGACACGGGTTTTTACTATGTAGGGCAGGCTGATCTCAAACTCCTGACCTCAAGTGATCCTCCCCCCTCAGTTTTCCAAGGTGCTGGGATTACAGGTGTCAGCCATGGTGCCTGTCTGCCACCACATGGCCTTTGAACTCTTGGAGTGTTACAATCTGTTGGATTTAAAGAAATAAAATTTATCTAAAAACAAGTAAAGTTTTGTTTTGTTTTTTTGTGTGTGTGTGTGAGACGGATTCTCATTCTGTTGCCAGGCTGAAGTTCAGTGGTGTGATCTCCGCTCACTGCAACATCTGCCTCATGGGTTAAAGTGATTCTCCTGCCTCAGCCTCCTGAGTAGCTGGGTCTACGGGCATGCACCTCCATGTCCTGCTAATTTTTGTATTTTTAGTAAAGATGGGGTTTCACCACGTTGGTCAGGATAGTCTCGATCTCTCACACCTATAATCCCAGCACTGTGGGAGGCCGAGGTGGGTGGATCACGAAGTTAACATTTTTATGAAAAGCTCAAGAACAATTAGCTTTTGCTTCTGTAACTCTTGGATGCTGAGAGTAGAATCAAGAGTTTGGGGATGGCTTTAGTTAATCTGTTGCCAATAGGGTAATTCCTTCAGGTGTCTCCATGTTCCATAATGTGCACGTTAGTCTGGATAAGCATTTGTCCAGTGTAAATTTCCATGATGATGGAAGCGTTCTATGTCTGAGCTGTCAATAGCTGTGCAAGATTATTGAGCATTTGATATGTGGCCAGCGTGACTGAGGAACTGAATTTCCATTTATTTTTTATTAATTTAAATTTAAATAGCCATATGTGATTGGTTGTTACCATATTGGACAGCATAGCTTTTGAAAGACCCTTTTAAGGAAAAGGGCCAGTGCATCCATGAAAACTGGTCTATGCTATGCATCCACTAGAGGGTAGTAATGGCAAAAAACAGGCTTCTACATTTGCACAAACAAATAATTGACTCAAATAGTACCCTCCTTCTTCCTACAGTCAGGAATGTAGGACTTTGAAATAGCGAAAATTGCCATAAGGAGATTAAATGGGATTTCTTATTACTTGAGCAAAAGATTGAGAAATATTAAAATGTGCCTAGTATTTCAATTTGCTTTAAAGTGACTGAGGACCCTTGTGAATAAAAAAACTATTGATTACCATTCATGGGAGTATGGCGAAGTAGTGGTTAACTTGAAAGAATCCATCTTATTGATACCAACCTGCAACCAGCTTACCTGTTTATCAGTTGTGAGTGGTGATCATTCAAGGCGACACATAGAAGTGGAACTGCTCATCCCTACTTTCCATGCCTTTGAATATTTCATCTCTTTGTCATTCTGTAAAACAGACACAGTGCGAAAGCAGCAACAACCTGTATTATGGTTTTATAATTTCTTGATAAAACTCTTAGCAAACCATGCAGAGTAGATGGTTAAGACTTTAAGTTAGGTGTCCAATTTAGCCAGTTCGCTCTGAAGAAAAGCAAAAGAAAGCCCAATAACTCTCCTGCAAAGGTATTAATGATTAGGATCAGAACAGAAGCGAGTGTAGAGAGGATTCAGGGAAAGGATGCTCACCTTTTGCAAAATGTGGCCCACCAAATCTGAGACACACTTTTTTTTTTTTTTTAATGAAAATAGCATTGTTGGCCAGGTGTGATGGCTCACACCTGTAATCCCAGCCCTTTGGTAGGCTGAGGTGGGCGGATCACTTGAGGTCAGGAGTTTGAGACCAGCCTGGCTAACTTGGTGAAACTCCATCTTTACTAAAAATACAAAACTTAGCCAGGCATGGTGGTGTGTGCCTGTAATCCCAGCTACTTGGGGGACTGAGGCAGGCAGGAGAATAGCTGGAACAAAGGAGACGGAGGTTGCAAGTGAACCAAGATCCAAGATGTCTACACTGCACTCCAGCCTGGGCAACAGAGTGAGACTCTGTCTCAAAAAAATAAAAAGAAAGAAATTGTTTTTGTAGCCCATAAAATGAGGGTGGTAGTAGTACCTATCTCACGGTGCTCTTCAGGCAATTAAGTGAGTTAATGCATGTATGTGCTTACCATAGTGTCTGGTACGTAGTAAACGAGCACTCGACAGATACTTACTAGTGTTAGTATTGTTCTTTTCCTCCTTACATTTAACATCTATGAAGACTATTCTTTATTATCAAGAATTATAAAATGGGAATATTTTTGACTCTTACTTCTCTTCACTATCTCTATCCAGTTGTTCATCAAGCCCTTCCCTTTAATCCTCTGCAATTTGTAAATTTTCTTATATTCTGGGATTATTTCTAAATGGAAACTTTACTTTCTTTATATATTATGATTAAGAATGTCGATAACCCATATACAATAATACCCCTTCTCCTTTTCTCTTTTGTTCTTAAATCTGTTAATATATTTTCAAATTAATCCTGCTGGAGTGCAGATGAATTCTCACCTCCCAGTGATTCATTGTCTGTCATTGCTCCATCCTGAGACTCTAGCATACACTGTTGACATATGGGCATTCTTCAGTTTACAAAGAATCCCAGAATATAAGATAATACACAGATTGCAGAGGATAAGTCTCCAGGCTTTTTCAACAAAACAATCCACTTTATTTCAAAACGTTAAAATAGAAATAACTTGGTTACAAGTTAAAATAAGATAGCAAGTACACAATTACAAGTAAATCCCCCTCTGTAACGTGAAGTTTCTTTTTAAGAACAATTATTGTTATCAGTTTTCTGCTCTCCTTTACAGGTAGTCTGTGCATATTCAGGCCTGTGTAACTCTCTTCTTTTATGTTCAAATGAGCATTTTGAACATATAATATTTTGTAAATTAATGTTTGTTATTTTGTATTTTAATGTAATTTTTATTGTAAGCAACATTGCAAAGGTAAATGGCTTTAAAAGTCAATTCGTTCTACAAGATATAAGACTAGAATAATAATCTACTCCCCTACTTCTGTTTCTTAATGCCTAGAGGCAGGTGGCCTTTTTTTTTTGTATTTAACCTCCAGGTTTCTAAATATGTTTCTACTGATATTTCTAAGTTTTTCAGTTTCAAACACAAGTTGTATATTTTCTAGACCTTGCATGTCCGAAAAGCCCTTTATCGTACTTACCTAGTGGAGTGATAATTTCGATGGGTGGAAAGAATTTTCGGTCTGATGTTTTAAAGCCTTGCTCCATGTCTTCTAGGTTCCAGTGGTTCTGAAACCTGGTGGCACTTTGATCTTCCACCCTTTGATTCTGATCATTTTTTTCTGCCAGTAATTTTTGTAATTATCTCATTGTGAACAGAGTTCTGGAATTTTTCTGATGCTGTGATTTCATGAAGGTCTTTTATTGTCTTGGGAACTCGGGCTTTTTCAGTCTAGAAAGTCATGCTTAGGTCTGGGAAATCATATCATTTCTCAACTTCTGTTCTTGTTTTTTTCTGGTGGTCTCATATGTAAATACTGATCTCTGATTTTCTTATGTATTTTATATATTTTTTCTTTTTGTTTTCTCTTCTATGTTCTGAAAACGTTCTTCAATTTTATGTTCCAGCTCCTTTTTTTTTTTTATTTTGGCATTTTCTGTTCCTGCTATAATATGTTCAAATTCTTTGAGTTCTTTTATATTTTCAAAGTCCTTCTTTTAAAAATACCATTCTATTTTAGGTTAAGAATACTTTTTTTACATCTCTGAAGGATTAATTAGAGTTTTGAGAAGTTTGCTTCTGCAACTTGCATTTTCTCTGTTCTTTCCTTGATTATTTTGGTCTTTGTATTTCAGGTTAGAAGCTGATTAGAAGCGGGGTGTGTGTGTTTGTGTGTGTGTGTGTATGAGTGCCTGTGCGCACGCTTGTGTGCACATCCACATGCTGGCGGGGGTTGAGGGGTTTCTCAGGTGGTAGTTCTTACTGTAGGATCATCTGGTTGGGTTATTTTGTTGGAGAAGCCATCTACAGTCTGTATCCGTGTATCTTCTCTCTTGGCTTGGTTGGTTTCCCCAGAAGGGGACTCTCTGTTCTTCCTGGAAAGATATGGAGTATAAGCCAGCTAATGTTTTCTCAGGTGACGTGGTAAAATAGTAGGAGATTTTCCTTCTCATTGTACAGATTTTTACTGAATATGCAACTGTCAGCAAGCTAACTCCATTGCCTGCTCAGCCTGGCATTCGGCTGCGTGTTGCTAACTCAGTCTTTCTAGAAGGCCAACAAATCTGCCTGGGGTGATGTGAGGCAGTCACCGGGCTGGGTGGAGTCAGAAACAGGATTTGGGAGATGAATTGCTACTAACATGAACATTTAGCCCAAGTGCTACCTCATTTTCAAATGTACACAGTACTTTCCATTTCTGTCCTTTTTGGGGTTTCTGCAACTCAGATGGTCTTGCTGCTGGCTTTTTCGGCGGCTGGCTCAGGTCCTGGCTTCCCCTAGTTTGTCAGGTTAGTTACCTCCATTTACCTGCTTTCCAGCTTCCAAAATCTGGCTGCTGCCACATCTTCTTCTATATTTCCTTGGGAATTTATGCTTAAAAAATCCCTTGACTGCCATTTTAGTGCAGATTCAGGAGGGAATAGAAGGAAACACACGTGCAGTCTCCTACTGCTCTCTCCCATACTTGCCATGGTCATTCAGTTACCCCCATAGATGATCTCATCTGGCACCTGCCTGGACTTTAACTGCCTTGAGTCTGGAATATAGTCATCACTTCTCAGCTCCCTACCGACAATTTTGTCCTGTTGCTTCCATTGTTTACATAATCCTTCCTCAGATGTTGTTGGAGACATGCCACTTCTTTTAGGATGTCTCTCGGGGCTCCTAATTAACCTGAAAAGTAAAATTCTACCTAATGAGCTCAAACTGTATCATCCATGCTTCTTCTGGATACTTTGGCTCCCTGTCATAAAACAAACAGAAACCAAGATGATTAATTGCAATATCCCGGAGGGAGAGTGTGGTGTCAGAGTTCACTTCTCTCATCATCTGCTCTGTGTATTATTTGTGCTCAAACACCTGAACTTTTGTAATTCTGTCACTTAAATTGTGTTTACCTGCCACCAAATGGCTAACCAAAACTTGAATTTATTTAAAAGTTCATTTTTCATTTTTGAAATCAGGGTTGCAGAATAATTTTCATTGACTATTTTTATGCCTTGAATAGAAATGAAGCAAATTTATTAATAACTGTCTTAAAGAAACTACTAAAATTTGGTTATATTTTTACCTTTTAAAGTATTTTATATTTATTTAGAGACTAATAACTCCTTATCAGATGAGGAATATCTAACTGTAGTTGTGAGGATAATTTAATAACAATGTATAGTTTAAAGGTTTCATTAGTTCCAAATTTAATATACTCATATTTTACAGGTAGTATGTTAACAATAGCAATATGTATTAAAATAAGTGATATTCTTATTTATAGATTTTGCTTCATGTGATATTACATGTAAACTTTTCTAAAATAAAAATAACTGGTGAATCTGTGGAATGTATTTTCACTAAGTCTTGTCAGAATACACACAAATCTTACTTACCAAATGCCTACTATTCTGAAAATGGATTTCCTGTATTACAAATGCCTTTAGCATTCTCAGCCACAAAAGTCTACAATGGTCTCCTAATGCGAAGTTAAAGTTTAATCAGTCTTTGTTGATAACATGCATTGATGGAGAGTGGTCTGACCTGCTCAGCTTGTTTTAAATGATACACCATTCAGAATAGACTCAGGTCAGCCAGACATCACCAGTTTCCCAAAGTGCTGGATGCACACTGGCAGGTTCTTCTATTCACTAGTCACCTGTGCTTTCAAGGGCACCCATCTGAACAATGTTTAAGCCCTTTTAACAAAGTTTATGTTGATATCTGTGAAGTTTAAATGTATTATAAATTTTAAGGTCAGAAAGTAGTACAATTATAAATTCTTATACATCCTGGGCTTTTGGATTTTAAATGATTTCCAGAGCCTTATTTTAACAATTACACTGAAGAAAAAGATAGTTTTGTCTGATTATCTTAATTTTTCTGACATAGCACCATTTAGACAGCCTTGTAAATTAGGGGGAGGGGAAATCCTAATAAATGCTAAGAAAACAAGGGCAATGGAGCACATCACTATAGAACAAACAAACGTAAATGAGCTCAAGGATGTTGGCACTCAGTTCATCATAAATTGTTTTTTGTTCTGCAAATTATAAAGTGGCTTTTCTCAAGCTTGTTTAAACAAGGAGCTATTGATCTTTTTTGTGATAAAGGAAAAACTTCAGCCGAATTGCACTGGAAGGAGTTTAAATGAGCAATGAATGATTCGTGAATCAGGCAGCCCTGAGAATCACAGATTCACAGACTCCAGGGCAGCCACATGTTAGAAGGAAGTTTATAGACTCAAAAAAAGGGAAATGATGGGAAGAAATTGGCAGTGAGGTTCAGAAACAGCTGGATTGGTTACAGGTTGGCTTTTGCCATATTCGAGCACAGTTTGAACACTCAGCAGTGTATGAGTGGTTGAAGTGTGGCTGCTGGGCTTGACCAAGCTCCATTGTTGTTCCAGGTGCATACTCCTAAGTTAGGTTTTCAATCTTGTCTGACTATTAAACTAGGTTACACTTTATCCACAAAGACTCAGATAGAGAATCATGGAGTTCTCGGGCCATATTTAGTTTGCTTTAACAATGATTCATTTTCACACAAGATTATGTCCATATTTTTAAAAGAATCCACATAATGTACACAATTTTAAAAGATTCTACAGAAGTTTATGGCAAAACGTCCATAATGATTCCCTCAGAATGCTGAGATGTCAGGATCCACGCACATCAACAAGTCACTGAGAAAGACAGCAGACACTGAGCACCACTTTGTCCTAAGCGGTGGAAGTCTTTTAGGGGAACCAAGAAGCAGCCCTTACCTTATCAAGTATACACAAAACAAGACCCAGGCATAGGAGAAAGAAAAAGGTTGCCCTCATTTCCTGGGCACAACTTCTAGATTTGCTCCCAAGAGGAAGAGGCAGGATATGCCTGATGTATTCCTACCAAGTGTATCAATCTGATGTCACTGCACTTGCATCTGACTGAGCAATGGCATGTGAAAAACCCAGAAGTCCTTAGGATACTTTCCTGAACACCAGGCATTATGGGTGCCACACTTTCTCAACTCTAGCCCCGCCTTTATTATTTATAATGAGCATCCCACTACATGTTTGTTTGGGCTCTTTCTAGGGGACCAGTAAGGAGCCATCCACTTAGTGTTTATAAAAGCTTTGCCACACACATAGGAGAAGGTTGAAAATATCCTTATGTGCATGTGCAGTCTTTCTTATCCATGACCAGAGATGTACAGTAATTTTCAGAGTGTCCAGTGCCTTCCTTAGATCCCCTAAGGAGTACGTGATCGCACAGGTTAGGAACCACTGCCCTCTAGGGAATGCAGTAGCTTCCTGATCTCTTGCTTGATGTTTAAGCACAGCTGTCTGGTGTCTCCAAGAATGTTGATTGAGTCCTGGAATTATTCTATCCCAGTCCATTTTCATCACTCAGATGGCCCCACAGATCTCTTAGGTCTGCCCAGAAAATTGATAAGTCTGCTCTGTCCTGGTTGGACCTAGTGTGAGATTGATTTTTCATCTGGGAAATGTGTATGCAGGGGCTTCTCCAAGTCTTTGGCAACTTTCTGTGAAATTCTTTTAAGGTGCTATGTCCTTGATCCCATGCTGACTCTACATATTTGGATCCTTCAGTCTAATGGGATTGAGTGTAGGGGGCGGTGGAAATGTGGGAGAAAAGATGACCTACTGGATGAGGCACTTTGACATGAATTTTTCATTCAACAAATATTTCTCGGGCACCTGCTATGTGTCAGACACTGCCCTAGGCCATAGAGGCATTAAGGTGCTTATGACATGAAGCTGACATTCGATTTGGTAAGGGAGTAGATATAGACATTATCTAATTTTTCATGTTCTCATATGGGGCAAAGTCGAGTCCATCATATATTCTCACTGAGTACAGAATTCAACACAAAGGAAAAGAAAAAAACGAATATTTCAACATACAGGAAATAATTTTATCTACAAAGGCCCAACATGGATAAAATCTTTCAAACTAGAGCCTGAAAATTTGATTTTCTCTTAGCGGAACCACTGTATTGGTAACAAATAGACCTAAACTGAAACAAGTGTCCTCAGAATTATAAGAGCTGGTTCAAATTATATCCATCTGTGAAAATATTAGGAACAAGGCTGTCTCCCTTCTGAATCTGCTTGTCATACTTCGCTTAAGCAAGGGGAACTCCGGAGGCCATAAAATTCCCATCTTGTTTCCCAACACACCTTCATGAGTTGGGACCCAAACCAATGCCCATTTTATCATCCCTTCTACCATTCTTTCATCCAAAATAAAATAATTTTCAATTTCTTTAAGCTTTTCGCTTTCTGTGTCACCATCTGGGAACTTTAAACATTGGCTATCCTTAAGTCCCCATCATGCTATTATCTCTCCCCCTTTGAACTTTTTTTAGGCTTTCTACATGTTGAAGGCATTAAATGACACTCACGGCTTTCTGTAAGTGAAATAAATAAAATGTATTCCAGAATCACTTTTGAGCAAGTAATGTTTGCCAGAAAAAGTGCAAGGTGCTGGGAATAGGTGGAGAATCCAGTAAACATGGTCCCTGTAGTCCACAACTGTCTATTTCATCTAGTGGAATAGACGGTAAACACTGAAAAGCATACACAAATGGCAATATGAGCCCCAAAAAGGAAATGCACAGAGTACTGTGAGAATGTGACAGTAGGTGGCCAAATTTAGGTTGGAGAATCAGGCAAGCTCCTTCTGCAGAAACGATGCTTCAGATATGATTGAAAAGTAGTAAGACACCATCTGCCTTGACGAGGCATTAATAACATGACAAGAAGTGCGCACTATGTGTGCATTATGAGTACGTTGATGAGTATATTGTACTTGTGGAACATTTTATCTTTGTAGGAAGCCAAGCATTTAAATATTGCTTTTGATGCAAACCTTCTTCAAAATTAGATGAAAAAAATTGGACTTCAATTAAAGTGATAATAGGAGAATTGTTAATCCCTTGAATTTTGTTATTAAAATAATGCCATCTGCTGCTATCATGAACCTCGCTGCAAAGTTCAGAGAGTGCGATGAATAAGGAAAGCATCTCTCTGTTTCACTGATGATACCTGATTTAAGCTCAGTGTGTTTAGTGGTGTGCATGGCCTTTGCAGTGCATGTGCCTTTGTCTTATTTCTGCCAGAGATATCCTTGCATTGTCCTCCACTGTTGCAGAGCCTTTACATTTTATGTATGAGCACGAAATACAACAGGTGGCCTATTTGAACATTCTGATTATTTTCCCAGCACAAAATAGTTCCCAACAACCTAAAAAATTAGTGACAGCGAGGCAGTGACCAGATTTCTGTTGTCCCAGGGATAATGGCACCGTAGTCGCCGGTGGCTTGAGCTATCAGTTTTTGGGGTGTAAGTTAGGAAGCACATAAGATGACTCTAGTGTGGCAGAAAGAATAGGTGCAATGTGCCTCACAAATAAATTCTCATCCTGGAGTCTACTCTCTCTGCTTTTCATTCAAAAGCCACCAATCACCACATTCCCACCTTCTAGTTTACATCTGCCTTAAATTTTTATCTTCCATTTGGTCTCATTTATTCTCTATCTTTCTTTCTTTCTTTTTTTTTGAGATGGAGTTTCGCTCCGTCTCAGGCTTGTTACCCAGGCTGGAGTGCAATGGCGCGATCGATCTCGGCTCACCGCAACCTCCTCCTCCTGGGTTCTGGCAATTCTCCTGCCTCAGCCCCCTGAGTAGCTAGGATTACAGGCACGCGCCACCATGCCTGGCTAATTTTTTGTATTTTTAGTAGAGACAGGGTTTCACCATGATGACCAGGATGGTCTCGATCTCTTGACCTCATGATCCACCGGCCTCGGCCTCCCAAAGTGCTGGGATTGCAGGCATGAGCCACCGTGCCCGGCCTATTCTCTATTTTTCTTAAAGCATCTTTATGATCTTACAAGCAGATCCTTATTTTGATTTTGATTTTTTGAAATATCTTTTAAAAATATTCCTCAAAAATAATAAATGTGATGTTTGTAGCATAGCATGTAATTGTAAATATTTTAAACAATATATTCATTTGGATTCAATTTGGAGACTGTTAAATCTTACTTTGTGAGTTTAGAAGCAAATATAAGCTCCTGGCTTGAACTGTTAAATTAGATATATTTTAAAAACAACATTTTATTTACTTTTTATTTACCACTGAAAACAGGTGAAAGGGTGTTGTAGTTCTTAACAACATTAAATTTAGCATCAGCTAGACCTTGGTTCAAGCAAAGAGGATAAGGATCTTTACCTTATGAGTTTATCATGTTGACACTCCCAGCATTTACAGGGCTTGGGGCCAGAACACAAATGGAGACCCACGTCTTCTATGACTAGACATTTAAAAGTTAGATAAACACTAACATGCTATCAAATTAAAATGTGCTTTACCCTCTGCCTTCGCAAATACATCTTCATAATAACAATATCGACAGAAACATATAAACCTATGTTTTGTACATGACTAAAAATTGGCAAAAAGTTAGACAGTTGATTATATATCTGGAAGTTTCACTGATGGGCAAATGAGGTTTCAGAGAATAATAAGAAAAATACATATATCATTAATTATTATTTATTCTATAAAATGTATTTTTATGCCACTTTAGCAAAATCACTAATTATGCTGTAATCAGACTTTTCATTCAGCTCACTGTCCCCTGTGCTCTATTATCAGTAATGATTTAAGGAGTAAAATCAAGTGTACTTCTGGCCAAACGATAAATGTTTATGTGTATTTTTTCATTAAAACGTAAGTTTTGTTGAGATAGTTATTTTTCTTTTAAGAGTCAACACTATGGCTGGGCACAGTGGCTCATGCCCGTCACCCAGCAGTTTGGGAGGCTGAGATGGGTGGATTACTTGAAGCCAGGAGTTTGAGACCAGCCTGTCCAATGTGGTAAAACTCAATCTCTACTAAAAAGAAAAATACAAAAATTAGCCAGACGTGGTGGTGCACGCCTCTTATTCCAGCTACTTGGAAGGCTGAAGCATGAGAATCACTTGAACCCCAGAGGCAGAGGTTACAGTGAGCTGAGACCAGGCCATTGCACTCCAGCCTGGGTGATGGAGTGAGACTGTCTTAAAAAAAAAAATTTTTTTTAATGTCAACATTATTTTATAAAATTCAAAGATAAATACAAACTATAATTAATAAATATCAAGTGCTTAAGTAAAAATTATTAAATACAGCTAAAGTTAAAAATTATTTGGTATATGTCATTACATCTTATTAGAATTTTACAGAAATACAATTTGCAATTCCAGTGTTCAGTGCTGTCCAGATGACAATTTTCAGAATAAGTGGTGTGTTGGAGTGTTTTTGTATATTTCTACCCTGTTTAGCAATATTACATTGGCAGCTTGAAGTCATGGCAGAAGTATTTAAACTATGAAAATTGGCCAGCACTACAGTTCAGATTTTCTCCTCCCAGAGAATCAGCTTTTAAATGTTTGCCAGCTCACTATTGAGTATTATGTTTCACCTAAGAGAAGCTTATGATGTGATCAGACCTCTTCAGAGACAAGAAATTTCTATTGAATCAAATGCTGCTGAAGGTTGAATGTGATGAGGGAAGAACAGTATCTATTAATGTGTTAACAGTGGAATTCTTGGTGCTTTGACAAGAGAGTTTCAGTGGGGAGGTGACAGGGAAAAACAGACTGGTTTGTTTGAAGACTCATGGAAAGTAAAGAAGTGTGAATCTGAGGTATGATATTTTAAGATGTGGCTACAAGAAATCGAGATGGTGAATGGAGAACAGTTATAGTTCATTTAAGGTCACTCATAATTGACAAGTTTTATTATTTCCCATTAATCAGAATTAAGGGCTTAGGTTATTTAAAAGTGTTCATTAAAATCAATGTCATAAAATCTTCTGATGGGAATAGCTTTCTATAGCCTACATAAAATTGTGTTACTTCAGTCCAGAAGACCTAGAAGGTAGGGGTTATATTCAAAATATTTATATAACATTAAACATTGTTTGAAAGTACGAAGAATAATTTTGTTTTAGCTGAAATTGAGTTGCATAGCTCTTTAATTATACATTCATGATGATATTCATTAGAGAGATGGGTTTGGAATTAAACTGTGCCAAATTAACAACCAGCTGTGTCTATTCAAACTAAAAACAGAGCCAATATCTTTGCAATATTGTTAAATAATATATTGTATCTGAAGGTTTTAAATAATTATCAAAATTTTGAAGATAATAGTTAATATTTATTGGGTCTGACTATTGCCTGATCTGTGACAAGCACATGTGTTATCCCATTTTCTCTTCATAGAATTACCTCTGATGCACTATGAAGGAGGAACTGTGGACTCTCCCCACTTTATGGGTGATGAGGTAGGTTAAGCACCTTCATCAGGTTCATAGAGATGAAGTTCGAACTCTGGCAGTTTTACTGATTCCAGATGGTTCTGAAAGCGACTTCTGGGGTTTTCTTTTTTAGGTCAAGGAATTGGCTATGATTTTTCCCCTGCTTTATCATGAGATTTTTCAACGTAGAAATGGATCTTTTTCTTCCTGGCATCTTGTGGCTTAGCAGCACAGTGTCTATACACAACTTCACAAACACATCTTGCACTGGATAGTTCAGTGATAGAAACTGGCCTCAATTTTAAAAATGATTTTCACAGAAAATATGGGATTTATACAGTATTAATCTTAAGTAGCAAAGTCAGCATTCAGAAAAATCTGAATGAAGTTCTAAATGTTCAAGAATGTTGCTATTGTAGCCTACATGGGAACTTTGCCTACAATCTGAGTTACAGCCCTGTTATTCTTGTCTGCATATTACCGTCTGCTTGCAGATGTGCATTGCTGGAGACTTATCTTCTCAAATGTAATCCATCAACAAGTGAGATTTTTTTTTTTAAAAAAAGACTCAGCATTACTTGAAGTCAAAGACAAAAGAGTGATCGAAATGAGTTTAAGAGAACAGCTATGTATCCTCATGTATTCATGGCATCTGTGTGCATTAATTTTTAATATGATTTATCCTAAGGGAAAAAAGTTAGGTATTATATTTGATCCAAAATATTTTCTATGCATAAAAAGAAAGATGCTAAGATTAATTTTTAAAAACCGTGGCAGATGAATTGGAAATATGAAGGAAGAAGTCAGTTAGATGGGCTTCATTTGTTCATCAGTTAAGTTTGACACGTCATTTTTTTTTTTTGAGACGGAGTTTCGCTCTTGTTACCCAGGCTGGAGTGCAATGGCGCGATCTCGGCTCCTCGCAACCTCCGCCTCCTGGACTCAGGCAATTCTCCTGCCTCAGCCTCCTGAGTAGCTGGGATTACAGGCACGCGCCACCGTGCCCAGCTAATTTTTTGTATTTTTTAGTAGAGATGGGGTTTCACCATGTTGACCAGGATGGTCTCGATCTCTTGAGCTCGTGATCCACCCGCCTCGGCCTCCCAAAGTGCTGGGATTACAGGCTTGAGCCACCGCGCCCGGCCACATCATTTGTTGCAGTATTTACTCCTGACATCAAAGGAATTTTAGTTGTGACTTACATTGCCACACATCCTTGTGGTAACAGGCTGACTGGGGGCTTTTATGATAATTATAGAATGATGGCCATACCCAGGAAACCTACAAGGGAAGTCTCAGACTACATCAGAGAAAGTAGCATTTGTGGAAGGAACTTTGAGCCAGATACCAGTAACGTAAACTTTTTTTTGGTTTGTTTTCCATTCCATTTAAGAGTGTTTCAAAAAGCCCATTGATTTAACTGTAGGTACAAATATGGGTGGTCATTTTGGACGCAAGGATTAGCAAATCTCTGTGGCTAACAGGCGGAAGGGTTCTTAGGAATTCAAGAATAATAACTGTCGTATACGACCTTTAGCAACAACTTCTATGTCATCTCTCTTTCTGCCTTAAACATGACTCAGCTTTCTTAGATTCTGCATCTCTGGGAACATCTTGTCATTTCCTGTCAGTTGTCAGATCAAAGAGATCATTCTCTACTCTGTCCATATTTTCTCTGCCTATAGCATCTCTTCTTAATAATTCAGCTTATTCATAATTAATACATGATATACCTTTTTTCGCTCATAATTCTTTAGCTTCTCTTCTAGTTATTAATGGTCCAATTCTTTTAGTATGTCTTTATCTGGATTTTCAAGAGGAAACAATCTCATTGACCTAGCTCTCTCTTACATGGGTAAGGTTTTTTGGACACAGGTCACTGATCACTGGCAAGCCTGTAGATTAACCATTTTATGTTAGATATCTAATTCCGATTTAATAGTTATAATAGAAATTTGAGAGAGTGCCAAGATAATTAAGTTGGAAACAATAATTTTTTTTCTTTAGATGGTCTTGCTGTGTGGTCTCAGCTCACTGCAACCTCCACCTCCCAGTTTCAAGTGATTGTCCTACCTCAGTCTCCTGAAGAGCTGGGATTACAAGTGCATGTCCCAATGCCTGGCTACTTTTTGTATTTTTAGTGTAGACAGGGTTTCACTATGTTGGCCAGGCTGGTCTCAAACTCAAGTGATCTGCTTGCCTCAAGGGGTCTTCCCACCTCGGCCTCCCAAAGAGCTGGGATTACAGGTGTGAGCCACCGTGCCCAGCTGGAAATGATAATCTTTTAATAAACGGGGCTAGGAAAATGGGACTACCACATGCAAAAGAATAGAGCTGGACCCTTAACTTACAACCTTACATCATCTATAAAAATTAACTCAAAATGAATTAGAGGCTCAAATGTAGAAGATGAAATGATAAAACTCTTAGAAGAAAATATAGGCATAGATATTTGTGACCTTGGATTAGACAATTGTTTCTTACATATCACACCAAAAGTATAGGTCCAAAAAATATATGCTGAACACTATGAATATTAAAATCTATATATCTTTATAAAATTTGTATATGTATATAAAATCTATAATATAAAATATAAAACCTCCTAGTATGACTATATAAAAAAGACAGATAACAAGTTTCAGTGAAGATGTGGAGGTATTGAAGGCCTTATACTCTTCTGGTGGGAGTGTAATACGAAGATGCAGCCACGTTCTATTTTTTTTGAGACAGAGTCTCACTCTGTCACCCCGGCTGGAGTGCAGTGGTGTGATCTCAGCTCACTACAACCTTCGCTCCCCAGGTTCAAGCAATTCTTGTGCCTCAGCCTCCCATGTAGCTGCAATTATGGGCACACATCACCACGCCCAGCTCACTTTTTTGGAGACAGGATTTCACCATATTGGCCAGGCTGGTCTTGAACTCCTGACCTCAAATGATCCATCCACTCCGGCGTCCCAAAATTCTGAGATTACAGGTATGAGCCACCATGCCTGGCCTAATGCAGCCACTTTGGAAAAAATTTTGGCAATTTCACAGAGGGTTAAATATAAAGGTACAGTATGATCTAGCAATACCCCTTCTAGGTATATATCCAAGAGAAACGAAAACAACCTCCACACAAAAACGTGTACATAAGTGTTCATAGCAACAATATTCATAATAGCCTAAAAAGTGCAAACACTCCAAATATTCATCAACTGGTTAATGGATAATTGAAATGTGGCATATTTATATAATGGAATATTTTTCAGCAAAAAAAAAAGCAGGTGAAAGATTGACACATGTTATAGCCTGGACAAACCTTGAAAACATTGTAAGTGAAAGAAGCCAGTCATCAAGGATCACATCATAGTGTAATTCTGTTTACATAAAATGTCCCAAATAGGCCAACATATAAAGATGGGGAAAAGATTAATGGTTAGCTAGGCCTGGGGGAGATGGGGGGGCGGTGGGTTGAGAGTGGCAACTAAAGGGTGTGGTGTTTTCATTTGGGGTAATGAAAATGGTCTAAATTTGGCCAGGCACAATGGCTCATGCCTGTAATCCCAGCACTTTGGGAGGCCGAGGCGGGTGGATCACGAGGTCAAGAGATCAGGACCATCCTGGTCAACATGGTGAAACCCCGTCTCTACTAAAAATACAAAAAATTAGCTGGGCACGGTGGCGCGTGCCTGTAGTCCCAGCTACTCGGGAGGCTGAGGCAGGAGAATTGCCTGAACCCAGGAGGCGGAGGTTGCGGTGAGCCGAGATCGTGTCATTGCACTCCAGCCAGGGTAACAACAGCGAAACTCCGTCTCAAAAAAAAAAAAAAAAATCAACTGGGTGTGATGGCAGGTGCCTGTAATTCCTAGGGAGGCTGAGGCAAGAGAACCTTGAATCTGGGAAGTGGAGGTTTCAGTGAGCCAAGATCGAGCTACGGAACTCCAGCCTGGGGGAGAGAGTGAATGTGATGGTTGATACTGAGTGTCAACTTGATTGGACTGAAGGATGCAAAGTATTGATCTGGGTGTGTCTGTCAGGGTGTTGCCAAAAGAGATTAACGTTTGAATCAGTGGACTCGAAAAGGCAGACCCACCCTTAATCTGGGTGGGCACAATCTAATCAGCTGCCAGCATGGCTTGAAAATAAGCAGGTGGAACAATGTAAAAGGAGAGACTGGCCTCCCAGCCTTCATCTTTCTGCCATGCTGGATGCTTCCTGCCCTTGAACACCAGACTCTAAATTCTTCAGCTTTGGAACTTAGTCTGGCTTTCCTTGCTACTTAGCCTGCAGATGACCTATTGTGAGACCTCGTGATCATGTGAATTAATACTTAATAAACTTCCCTTTCTATATATGGTATATATATTTATATATGTAATATTCCATTAGTTCTGTCTCTCTAGAGAGCCCTGACTAATACAGTAAGTCTCTGTCTTAAAAAAAAAAAAAAAGGTCTAAATTTGATTGTGGTGATGGTTGTATACTCCTGTGAACATACTAAAGGTATATGGTATGCATGCTATATCTCAATGAAACTGTTTTTTAAAATCACAATCAATATTTATTAAAGATTATCTTTAAATCGGTGTTTCCCCTAGTTGCTGTCACAATTTCAGTCACACAGGCTAGTAACTGGAAATGCATCTTAATGCGTTTTCTCTCATTCATCCCCTATTTTCATTTAGACACATCTATTTGATTTCTGTCTTTTATTTTATATCTCCCTAATATCACTAAATTCTTTATTTCTACTCTGTTTTTTTTTTCCTACTACTTGAATTCAACCTGTGATATATTTTTCCCTCTGTATTACTGCCTCCTTCTTCAGCCCATTTTCTTTGTCTCCAATCTGGGGCTGCTCCAAGCTATAGCAATGACAATCCTTCCACATCAGCGTGGTCATGTCTGCTGTGACTTTAACGTGTGTTAGTGATGCGTCTTAGCTTTCAGCATAAAGTTCAAAATTCCTGAGTTCAGCATTCTCTTCAAGAATTGGTAATGCCAATGTCTCCCCTTCCCCAAGCCACCCCGTTTCTCTGGCCATATGGATCTACTTAAAGCATCTTGAACTTGCAATTCTCTGTTAAATCTGCAGCTTCTGGCATATTTACCAAGTCAGCACATCTCTGTTGAATAAATAGGTAAAATAAATAAGAATTCATTACGGATATAACTATCACTATGTTCACCCAACTATTCAGACATTGGCAACTCTTCTATTGTAAATCGTTTTTTGATGTCTAGAGCGTATGGGCGCCAGCTCCAGAAGGGACTAATCAAGCATCATGTGGTTTGAGCATACAACAAAATCAAGCATTGGGTGCATTGTGTGTGTGTGTGTCATCATGAGGTAGGTGTATATGGGTTCTGGGAAGAAGAAGGAAGAGTTATTGAGAGCACAAATCCGAGCAGGAGTACCAGTTGTCATGGGTAGAAGAGGGAAACTCTGTGCCACCCAGAAGCTATTCCTCTCTGAGCTTCAAACAGAGCCAAGGGTATTGTCAACAGTCTGCAAATTTTTTTTTTTTTTTTGAGACGGAGTTTTGTTCTTGTAAACTCCGGGGTAATGGTGCGATCTCGGCTCACCGCAACCTCCGCCTCCTGGGTTCAGGCAATTCTCCTGCCTCAGCCTCCTGAGTAGCTGGCATTACAGGCATGCACCACCATGCCCAGCTAATTTTTTGTATTTTTTTTTTAGTAGAGATGGGGTTTCACCATATTGACCAGGATGGTCTCGATCTCTTGACCTCGTGATCCACCCACCTCGGCCTCCCAAAGTGCTGGGATTACAGGCTTGAGCCACCGCGCCTGGCCTAACAGTCTGCAAATATTAAATACCCCAGGAAAAAAATTATTATTACACTAAGAAAATTTGCATTGTGCTAGAACATTTTTCAGTTGCTTAGGGTGGTGCCTTGTAAAACTAATCCTTCCAGCCCCTTAGCTGTTTATATTATCGGCAATGCAGATCTTTAGCTTATGTTACTAAGTGGTTCATTTGAGCCATATCTTGAGCAATATCCCAATTTACTTTCTGCTCATTGATCCAGTTTTATTCCTTTTGGCTATAGTAATAACCAATCCTTGAGTGGCTCCAGGGGTGACTCATTCAGGCCATGGAGATTGGTATTGATTTTTGATAAATGGAATTTCAGATTATTATAATCTCAATATGTACAAAACCCCAAGCACATTTATTAAACTTTTACTAACTGAATAAGATCAGATTGTTCCTTGATTAACCAGTAATCATATTTTCCTATAGCCAAATCAATCAGAATCAATCACATTAATGGTCATTTCAGAAGTGTAGTTTTACTATTTCCATGAATTTAACTCAAACAGAAAGTTATTAGTTCTCTCTTGCTTTTAATGAGGGGAAGATGATCACAACGTTGTAGGGGTCCCTCTGTGTATTTCGTATGGTTACATACATTATTCTTGAAGGTTTATAAATCTTTGAAATTCAGAGACATCTGGTAAAAAGGTAGTTATGCAATGTAAGCACAGAAATAAGATAGAAAAAAATATTAGGCAAATGAATAGGAGAAAGCGTTATTCTAGGCACTCAAATTATCTTTTCTACTAATTACCAGAAATTGAGACAAAAGGTGTTCTTTTGCACAATTCCCTGAAGGCCAACAAATAGGGATTCTCCTGTAGTATTATAGTAAAAAAAGAATTGTTAGAGCCAAAGCCTCCCCACCCTATTTCTTGCAGTCCTCATGCGTTAATACATGACTTCAAGCCAAATAAAAAAACAGAAGACTTGAGCATCTGTCTTTCCTTTCAATGGGAGTGTCTTCAGGTACCTAAAGAAAGAATCACCCTGAGACACTGAGCCTCTGTAATTAGGATTGATATGTCAACAGCAAGTATCTAATAATCTCTACTCCTATCACATGGGAGAAAGGTTTTTTCAAAAATATTCCAGAACTTTTATGTTATCTTAGTGCTCTCAGCATGAAAATACATATAGGTACACACACACACACACACATTTTCTGACACAACCTGTGCACACACACAATCATACACAGTGTTTTTGTTATAAAGTAATAATTTTTTTCTAGCAAGTTCACAGAAATAAGGTAATATTTCTTGAAGTCACATTTGAAGAACTGTCACTGCCTTTCCTCTCTTGATGTCTTAGGAAAGTCCCAGGAAACTATGGCATTAAGAAACAATCATGAACTTATTTGAGTCTTCTGAAAGGAACCTCAAAAATTTGTAATGGTTTATTTAAATTTTATCATTCAAATCCACTGAATACACTGAAATATACTGAATATGAAATTGTGGTGTGGGAGTTGCCTGTTTTAAACATTTTTAATTTAAATTTTAAGCTCAGCACATTATTACTCTTGGACAACCTCTTTAATTTTTAATTAAACATAGATATGATGAGCTTGAGAAAGTACTCCTCCCCGCTTTTTTCTTATGGTAGGGAACCAATGGAGAAAAATCAATGTGGTCATTCCTACTTAAAAATTAGGGCAGTTTTTATATTATGTAAAACTGGTACTTCCAGATTCCAGCTGCATAGATGAGTTGTGAAGCAATAAACAAAGTGATTAAAAGACATTATCTGATTCAGCCCTAGCAACAGAAGTTTGTCCTATTCAGAAAATTTTAAATTTTCACTGATTTTTTTTCTTTTTGTGTCTTGATGCCCCCTTTTAAAATACGCCTTTAAATATCAATCATTTTTAACTTTCTCGTTTATTTCTCTCCTAAATTTCACAATTGTGAAATTGATGCACATTTTTCTAATATTTTTAAATGCTCTTATAGTTATCTATGTGTATCACTTTCTGCACAGAGATATCAAAGCACTAAGAAATATCATCCACCCATCCAGCCACCGTCTCACTGTCATCCAGCAGTCACTGTGTGCCACTCACTGTTATGTGCTGGAGACAGAAGTATGAGACAGATCCCTTGTGGGGGCTAATGTAAACACAGTGTTGCATAATTACATCTTAGCATGGTAACTTACATGTTAATTACAACTTAGCATGTAAATGGTAACAGATATACGGGTGAAATATAATGTAACACAGAAGGACAATACATTCTTGCCATTCTTATCACATTCAAATTTATTTTTGTTTTTTATAGTTCACATCACTATATAATATGATTATTAAAATATTTTAATTATCTCTCTCCAAGTAAAATATTAATTAACTCCATGAGAGTAGTATTAAATCTTTTTTTATATTAATAATTGGTATAGCCCCAATTCCTAGAACAATGACTGTCATAGAGAGGTTGTACAATAAAGACTCCTTGGGTAAATCAACTAACAAATAAATGGAGTTGTACGCAAGCAAGTATGGATGTTTTCACATTGGAGTTGTGAGGCAGTGGTGATATTTAAGTTCTTACCTTTTGAATCACAAGCAAGCATTTACCAAGTGGGCAAAAAAGGGAAATATCTAAGGGAGAGGGAGAAGAGTGTGGAGGTTTATTGGAGTAAGGAAGATCTGGTGTGTTTGGGAACTCAGTCACACTTTGCTTAGCTAAGAGAGAATGTATCAGAGAATGACCTGAATGATATCATAGTGGAAGAAAGAGAGTAAATGAATAAATGAGGGGATGCAGTGATAATATAATGTATGGAGATGCATATTTTATTGTTATTAAATTCTTGGAGACATGGATGATCACAATTTTCATATACTAAGATGTAATATTATGATTTGTTCTTACTCTATCTTTCTTTTTTCCTTGTAGTAAATATTTATATCTTTTTTTTTTTTTTTTTTTGAGACGGAGTTTCGCTCTTGTTGCCCAGGCTGGAGTGCAATGGTGCGATCTCGGCTCACTGCAACCTCCACCTCCTGGGTTCAGGCAATTCTCCTGCCTCAGCCTCCTGAGTAGCTGGGATTTCAGGCACGCGCCACTATGCCCAGCTAATTTTTTGTATTTTTAGTAGAAGCGGGGTTTCGCCATGTTGACCAGGATGGTCTCAATCTCTTGTCCTCGTGATCCACCCGTCTCGGCCTCCCAAAGTGCTGGGATTACAGGCTTGAGCCACCGCGCCCGGCCGTAAATATTTATATCTTATTTCAATTTCTTTATTGATGCAGGTTAAATCCTTGTATCAGAGGAATCAACTGTCAGGCAAAAGTTGTGTACGGGTTTTCTGATCTCTCTTCCAAAGGGTAAAGCCACATTTACTCACTATCATTTATTTCATCAGGGTTTTTGTGCCAGGTATTGCTCCAGATCGGAAGTCCACAAACTTTCTCTGTAAAATTTAGGCTTTACAGGACACATACGATCTTTGTCCTCATTGCTCAACTATGCCACAATAGGGGACCGCTGCCACAGATAATATGTAAATAAACAATTGTGATTGTGTTTCAATAATGCTTTAGGTACAAAAAAATTTAATTTCATGTATTTTCATGCATTACCAGATATTATTATTTTTATTTTTTTAACCACTTGAAAGTGTAAAAAACCATTGCTAGCTCAAAAGATGCATAAAAACAGGTAGTACAAATTCGGCCCTTGTGCCCTAGTTTGCTGATCCCTGCCTGAGACACCAGGAATGCAACAAAACTAATATATATATATTTTTCTACTCACATGAAGCTTACATTTTATTTGGAAGAGACAGACAGTAAACAATGGTGGTTCTGAGTACTATGAAAAATACAAAGCTGAGAAAATCAGATAGAAATTGATAGGGGTGCGTGAGATCGTGTGTGTGTGTGTGTGTGTGTGTGTGATTTAAAATACTGTGATCAGGGAACATTTCTCTGGCCAAGTGGCATTTGACCCGAATAAAATGAGGGAATGAGCCTGGGGAAGATGATTCAGACAGAAGGAATAGTAAATGTGAAACCCTGAGGCAGGATCATGGTTAGAATGTTCTGAAGACAGAAAAGAATGTCAACGGAGATGCAGCAGAGTAAGTAAATGAGGAGTAGGAGGAAATGAGATAAAGAAGGAAAGGCAGAAGGCAGACAGGTAGAGAGTCCTGCTTCCCGGATCCAACAGCTGAAACCAGCCCTCACCACCCCAACCCCAGCCCCCAGCCCATGTAAAAAGGCCCTTTTGTAATCAAGCCTGTTGAAATTGCGTTTGTTTCCAATTAAAAGACTGATGTTGTATCTCCAATATTCAAAATTCAGAAATTTCCCAAAACATATATTCATTGACAGTTGCCATTTCTAGATAACTCTGAAGCCCCCAACCACGGGCGTGAGCTTTGAGTTTTATTTCTCTGTCTCAACCTGTCTCTCTCCACCCAGCCCTAAGATTAGATGATCTTATTTAGCAATACAAAGAGGATCTGGAAAAGGAAACGTATCATAGCTGAACCTACAACAACCACTTAATGCATTTTCAGTAGATGGATTTAAAAAATGAATGAATTCTTATATTAACTTCTTAAGTACAAGTAATTCAAAGTCAAACAATATTATTATTACTACCTTTAGAAAACCACTCATGAGCATACTATAACGATGTCTTAGCGTGGAAGACCCTGGATACTGCTTACTGTGCACACACGTCTGTGATAATGTGCGGCAGACGACGGTCCCTTGCCGATCCTTCACAGGAATAACAGGATCACAAGGTGACAGATTTATGGAAGCAGGAACCCTGTACAGTTATATATATTTTCTTCTTCTCACAATAATTTATTTTTAAAAGTGTGGTAAAACATGTATAATTCTTAACCACTTTTGCCGTTTTTATGAGTAGAGTTCAATGTGCATGAAGCACATTCACACTGCTGTCAACCATCACCCTTGCTTATCTCCAGAACCGTGTTCATTTTTCAGACCTTCAGCTCTGTGCTGACTAATAACTTCTCTCTCTTCCCTGCCCCCAGTGCCTGGCAACTACCATTCCGCTTCTGGTGTTTAGAGATTTAGCTACTCAAAAAAAAAAAAAAAAAACCAAAAAACAAAAAACAAAAGAGATTTAGCTATTCTAGGTATAAAACTGTGTGCCATTGATTAACGAAACCAATGACCAACAGATATTCTTGACTTTAGGGAATAGCAAGAAAAGAAACAACTTGCTGAAATGCTGAAACTCCCTCCTCTTGCGACATCAAGTAAAAACGGGCTGAAATCCGTTGGAACCAAGATGGCCAATTGGAATTTGCATAGAAAGAGCTTGCTGATATCACAGCCTGAATTTCCACTGCATGTTTTATACTAACTCTCTTGAAATAGCACGTGGGATGCACGAGGAAGCATGAAGAGTTAACTACGCATGTCTGATGAATTTCTATTTTTTTTTTTTTTGAGACGGAGTTTCGCTCTTGTTACCCAGGCTGGAGTGCAATGGTGCGATCTCAGCTCACTGCAACCTCCGCCTCCTGGGTTCAGGCAATTCTCCTGCCTCAGCCTCCCGAGTAGCTGGGATTACAGGCACGCACCACCATGCCCAGCTAATTTTTTTGTATTTTTAATAGAGACGGGGTTTCACCATGTTGACCAGGACGGTCTTGATCTTTTGACCTCGTGATCCACCCGCCTCGGCCTCCCAAAGTGCTGGGATTACAGGCGTGAGCCACTGCGCCCGGCCTTCTTTTCCTTCTACCAATCACCTACTAAAATTACTGCCTTAAGGACAGTATGGGGAGACAGATTTGAGCTGGACTCTTATCTCCTTAATAGCTGACTTGCAATAAAAATCTTTTGATTTTTATTCAAAAACCCAACCATAGTATTGACCTCTAGCACATTGGGCAGCAAAGTACCTCAAACAGGTTGAATCATTCAGCATGTTTCTTTTTGTAATTGGCTTACTTCATTCAAAATAGTATCATTAGGGTTCATTCATTTGTAGCATGTGTCAGAACTGCATTCCTTTTTAAGGCTGAATAATATTCCATTGTATGTGTTACAGAGTCAAAGGGGGCTTCCTGCCTGATGTGGGAGAAGCCATCAGGTTTTTGTAAAAAGACTTTTTATTGGAAGTAGACTCACAGGAGACAGGAGTATCAAGTTCAAGTCTGTCTCCCCTTGCTGTTTTTTTTTAAGGCAGCATTTCTATTGGAAATGGTTTATTGGGTGGATATTGGGATGAGTGGATTAAAAGAGGAGATTTGGAAAGTGTTTTGGCATGCACAGTTACCTCTTCATGCTAACTCATGGATCACGTGCAAATTTTGGATGAGTTAGTATAAAACATACAATGGAAATTCCGGCTGGAACATCAGCAAAATAATTTTGCTCAAACTCCAGCTGGCCATCCGTGTTTCATCCGATTGTAGCTAGTGTTTTTTTGTTTCTTTTTTCCTTTTCTATCTTTGTTTTTTTTTTTTTTTTGAGACAGGGTTTTGCTCTGTAGCCCAGGCTGGAGTACAGTGGTGTGATCACAGCTCCACTGCAGCTTGGAATTCCTGGGCTCAAGCAATCCTCTCATCTCAGGCTCTCAACCAGCTGGTACCACAGGTACATGCCCTCATGCCCAGCTAAGTTTTACTTTTTGGTACATACAGGGTCTTGCTATGTTGCCCAGGCTGGACTCAAACTCCTGGGCTCAAGAGATTCTCCTGCCTCTGCCTTCCAAAGTGCTGGAATTACAGGTGCAAGCCACTTCACCTGGCACAATTTTTTCTTGGTCTCACAAGAAAAGGGAGTTTCGGTGTCTGACCAGGTTGTTTCTTTTCTGCTATCCTGTAAACTCAAGAATTTTTGTTAGTTACTGTCTTCTTACTCTTTGGCCAGAGTTTGAGTTTAGGCATCTCAGCATGTTGTTTCATCTCTTATCCTGTAAACCTAAGAATTTAGTCATTGGTTTCCTTAAGTCTTTGGGGCACAGGTTCATAGGTATATACCACATTATATTTATCCATTTATTTGTTGATAGACACTTAAGTTGATTCAGTATCTTGGCTATTATGAATAATGCTGCTATTAACATGTGGTATGTGTTTGAATTCCTGCTTTTAATTCTTTTGAATATATGCTGAGAAGTAGCATTACTTCTCAGTGGATTATATAACAATTCTACTTTTAACTTTTTCTCACAAACATGTTTTTTTAAATTTGTTGGATATATGTAGTTTTAAAAACTTTTATTGACAATGAGACTTGAAGCTAATGAAAAAATATTTCAGTTATGAGAATAATTTTAGGAAGTAAATATTAAAATATAATTTCTATTAGCAATGAACAATTCTGCTGCAAAGTATACATAATTCACTTGTTCCATTTAAATAAACGATTATAGCTACTCACGTAAATAGAATGTTATTCTGCTGAGAATCTCTGAATGTGATGTAAACATACAAACCTCTGAAGATAAATTGAATAACAATTATTGAAAGGGATTCTAATAGATTTAGGGAAACCTACTATTGCTGTAACTGGTTTTCAGTTGATGACACAGTTTTTTTCTAAGCTTAGAGCCAAGTTGAATAGTATAAATCTTTCTATGGATGTATGTTTATATAAAATGCTGTTAATAATGATTACAAATGTAAGCTACAATTGTACATCTTGCTTACTTTATGCCAGTTACCATGTTCAACATTACACATGATCATGTGAAATACAGCAGAGTACAAGGCAGTTTTGTACAATAATCACTGTATTAGTAGCAGACCCTGCGGCTGCCCCCAACCTTCCTCCTCCTCAATGACTCCTGAGTTTTAGCTGAACATATGACAGAATGCTTTCCAAGTCTCCCCTACAGCGCTATTGGGCTAATAGAATATAAACATAAGTGACTGTTACAGAAGATAAATACACTTCTATTTTTTTTGAGACGGAGTCGCGCTTGTTACCCAGGCTGGAGTGCAATGGCGCGATCTCGGCTCACCGCAACCTCCGCCTCCTGGGTTCAGGCAATTCTCCTGCCTCAGCCTCCTGAATAGCTGGGACTACAGGCACGTGCCACCATGCCCAGCTAATTTTTTGTATATTTTTTAGTAGAGACGGGGTTTCACCATGTTGACCAGGATGGTCTCGATCTCCTGACCTTGTGATCCACCTGTCTCGGCCTCCCAAAGTGCTGGGATTACAGGCTTGAGCCACAGCGCCCTGCCGATAAATACACTTCTAATTTAAGATAGAACATAGTTGGGCCTCTGTTTTAGTAGTTAGGCCTTAAACTTACGAACACAATTTCTCTTACAGATAAGAAAATGTTAGTTACCTTGCCTAGCTCACTAAACCAGGTTTGGAACACTGCAGATATACGCCCAAATCCCATACTCTTACCAGCTATGAAGTGCGACTTCACACCCTGGGAACGTCTTGAACATCACATGCACTGTCAGTAGAATTCCTCTACCACCTTATTTTTCACAAAGCAAAAGTCATGAGTGTGCTGCACATATCAAGACTTCAGGAGCAACAAGGCACATGGATAGGGAGGAGTTGAACTAGTCAGAATGTCTGGAGTAGAACAAGGTCTCATGGGTGCTAGAGCCTGCATTCAAGTAGATAGAGCTCTAAAGCAGCATTGCATGCCCAGAGGCCATAACTATTAGGCTGTAGTCAGGCAGAATTCACAAACATTCCTGCTTCTAGTACTCAAATACTCAGTTTTTCAGGGCCTCCCTATTGTCCTCATGGTGTAAAACCAACTCCTTAGCTTAACAGATAAGCCTACCTCATTTCTTCCGAGCATGTCTCTCCAGGCTCACCATCTCTCCATCCTACTTATGTGCTTGCTTTTGTGGCCCAAGAGCAGTGAAATATTTTCCTTGAATATACAATGCTTTCATAACTTTGCTTTTGCATGTCCTCTGAATTGTGCCAAGAAGGGTCTCTTCTCTGAGCCATCTCCATTCGATGGACTCCTAGTCTCCCCTCATGACATTTTATAAGCATTGCTATCTTTGTGAAGTCTTTCTTGATTCACCCACGGCTCAGTAAGGACCACTTCTCTCTGATGCAAGGTTCCATCTACATATTTGTATCACAGCACTGATCATACTGTGGCAAATAACTATGAGCTTTCTGAGGGCAGAAAGTTGAATTTCTGATCCTAGCTCTCAGAAAAGTGCCTGGCACAGTTAAGTCCTCAATGCATGTGTGTTGGATAAAAGAATGAGGCATTATCCTAAAGTGTAATTAGTAGATTAAAATTAAATATAAAAGTATAGCTTATTATACAATATATACTAGAGATGAGGAAATAATAATTGTATTATTGCATTATTTTACAGTCGTAAATATATAAACATTGAAATATATCATTTTATATATATAAAGATATTGTTATATAAATATATATAAACATATTGAAATGTTATATATATAAATGATATTGTTATATAAATATATATAAACATATTGAAATATGTCATTACTTTTATGCCTGACTGCCAACTATAAGATCAGCCTGTCAGCTATGACTATTTTCATAGGAAAGAAAAAAAAAAATTAGACTAGTGATGAGAAAATACCTTATTTATTAATTGAATGCTGTAATTTATCAGAGAAAAATAGAGCAAAACAAACCATGGTGATTTATTTACTTTAAAAAATTTATTTTAAAAATCATATGTATTTATTGTATATTAACATGCTATTTTGAAATATATATACATCGTGGAATGGTTAAGTCTAGCTAATTAACAAGTGCATTTACCCCATGGTTATTTTTGTGGTGAGAACCCTTAATGTCCATTTCATTAGCATTTTTAGGGTTACAGTATATCGTCACTATTGTCACTATGCAGTACAGTAGATGTCTGGAACTTAGTCCTGCTATCTGTAAGTATGTATCCTTTGACTAACATCTTCTTAATCCTCCTCATCCCACATAACCTTACCAGCCTCTAGTAAACACCATTCTAATCTCCATTTCTATGAAATCAACTTTTTAAGATTCCACATGAGTGAGAATGTATGATATTTCGAAGCAGCCTTGTCAGTCTGGAATAATACCTGAGGGTCATTGTCTCACACGGAGGAAATCAAGGACACAGACACACAAGAAGTGAGGTTACGAGTGGAAGTTTAATAGGCAAAAGGAAAAGAAGAGCTCTCTCCTGCAGAAAGAGGGGTCCTGAATGCATTTCGGCTTCCATGGTGAAATGCAGGAGCTTTTAACAGATGAGCTTGAGAAGGTAGCGTCTGATTTACAGAAGGCATGAAAGATTGGTTGGCCCAGGTGTGCTCTCTGCATAGGGCCCAAAAAGCTGGTTTCCCCGACTCTGATCTTTTATTATGCAGATGGTTCCTACCTGGCAAGCACCATGGTGCCTGTTGTTTTTTAACTGTACACAGGGTAACAAACAAAAGGGAAAATGGAGCCTCCACGTTGGATATGCCTGGCCCCCCAGCCATCCTTTTCTGTTGGCACGACTGCTGGCATTCCCCTATGCAAGCTTCCAGCTTTCTTATCTATGTTTGCAGCTCAGTTTTTCAGGTTGCTCTTTGTTAGCAAAAACATCATTTCTTGGGCTGTTTTTTGTTAGAAGGGAAGCCTTGCCGAGGACACTTTTACTCTCACCCTCTGCCTAAAGAATTTCTATCTCCTGTGTCAATTTGTCTTCCTTTGTCTGATTTAATTCACTTAACATAATGTCCTCTAGGTACGTCCATGTCACAATTGACAGGATTTTCTTTATTTTTATGGATGAATATCATTTTATTGTGTATGTATACATTTTCTTTATCTTTTCATCACTTAGGGATGAACACTTAGGTTAATTTCACATCTTGGTTATTGTGAATAATGCCGCAGTGAACATGGGCATGCAAATACCTCTTCAACATACTGATTTCATTTCCTTTGGATATATGTGCTCAGTAATGAGATTGCTGGATAAAATGCAGCAATTGAATTCCAATATGTGAACAACATAACTTTCATTGAACTTTTAAATTTTCATGTGGTTGAGTGAGTGCTGTTATGAAAAAATGGAGTTGTTGGCTGTGTTTTAGAATTCTCCTTTTCTGTAAGTTAGAACACTTGGCAATATCAGCAGCTTAGGAAATACTAATCAACAAAATCTGTAGAACAAATTGTTGGAAGTTATTCACTGGGTCCCTCTCTATGGAATGAGAGGTATTGATAACTAATGGTCTAATTATCATATGAAGAAGAGAGTCAACATTCTTGATCCAACAAAATTCTCTTTTCAGGTGATGCACTTTCTATTTTGAAACAAGATAAATGTTGTTACAGGCATAGGTTCTGTACCCAAATGATCTTTCCTTTCATTGGTGCTGCCCAGATGTTATAACTATGAAGGATTTAAATTTCTGATAATGTCAGAAGCAGCAAACCCAGG
The DNA here is from genome assembly GCF_049354715.1 of Callithrix jacchus. Lineage (NCBI taxonomy): Eukaryota > Metazoa > Chordata > Mammalia > Primates > Cebidae > Callithrix > Callithrix jacchus. The sequence goes on along the minus strand of NC_133506.1, from coordinate 157,846,543 downwards.
GGGCCTAGCAAGCATCCTGAATTACAGCATTAATGGCTAAGGATGCTCTGTGATGTAGAAGACTCATGTGGGAAATGGACCATGTGACATTTTATGGTGCAACTAACTCTCAGTTTCTGACATTGGATACAAATGGGAACTTAGCGTTTGTTCTGTCTGATTCTTATAACCTTTGCAATGAAGAAGTAACAATTAGAGATCTCTTCTGAAGAATATCTAATAAAAATGTATACAGTAATTTTAAAATGCAAATGTAATAGTCAATATGAAAAATTAAAGTAAGCTTCAATATTAACACAATCATTTAATTTTTTTAAAAGGCCACTTTAACATATGAAAAATTTCCAAAAGATACTGCAAAGTTGAAAGAATTTTACAGAGAACATGTTTATACCTGCCATGTAGTTTCTAACATTTATTGTTTTAATACATGTGTTGTACATTCTTATTTTTGATGCATTTTTAAATAAGTGCAAAGGTAAATATACTTTTTCCTAAATACTTTGGTATGCGTTAATTAGAACGTACTTTAAAAATAACTTTAATTTAAAAGTTACATATAGTGAAATGTCCAAATCTTTAGGATACATTTGCTTAAGAAATAGAAATAATATATGCTCTTTTATCTAACTGAAATTTTGCATCTTGTGACTATAATTAAAAATAATATACTGCATTTTTGAAAAGTGGTAAGAGTAAATGTGAAGTGTTCTTACTGCGAAAATAACTAGATAAGGCAATGTATAGGTTGATGAGCTAGATTTAATCTTCTACAGTGTATAAACACTCCAAAACATCATGTTATACATGATAAATGCATAAACTTTTATCAACCAATTAAAAAAAATATTTAAATGAAAAGACCATGCCCAGTACTTCAGGCAGTTTTCTCGTGCCCTCTTCTAGTCAGTTCAGTTCCTGCTATGGCTCCTCCGGGAACAACTGCCTTTCTGACTCTTTGCCACCAGAAATTAGCATTGCCTCTTCTGGGATTTCATGTAAAAGTCATCCTATGCTAAGGTGGTAGATATACAAATGTTCTCTCTAAAATGGTTTCGACTTTGCAGCATGCTTTGGACATTTCTCATCATAGGTGTTGGCTTCATTCACGTGGCATAATGTTTTTGGGGTTCATCCATGTTGCTGCTGTTTCAGTAGCTTACTTGGTTATCATATGCAATCATAAAAGAAAGTGAACCTTAAGTGTTTAGATAAAGTAGATCAAAATGCTGTCTTCTGTTTCTCTGCATTACTCTCAATATCACTAATGACAATGCATTAAGTACGCTAGGTATTCAATGAATGTGCATTTAATTTATTAATAACAATGAACGTTGAGTAGATCTTATCCCAAAGGCGCATGTTAAGACACAGCAAACATTTTCTGTCATTTGGCACACAAGCTCCAGCTGGTCAGGTCACTGATAGATGCCATGAAATACACGTAAGTATCAAGTATCTGAACCCACTCAGGAGCAGCTGTGTCACATGTCATGGATCAGGTGTGAGTGGATTAGAGAGACCATCCATAGCAGTTTAGAAAATGTGTTTTCTTCTCATCGTCCTGTGCAACAAGAAAAGCCATGAATATAAATAACCATGAAGTTATTCACATAAAATAGAAGCTATAACTGTATGTGGTGATAGCACTGTATGGCAGTTAATGGTTTCAATTGATTTAGTTAGTGAATACCATATAAATGGAGAGGAAAATCTTTGTGTATCTTATAAAACAATAAATATGAACGAGGAGTTCAAAAGTGAAAACAGCCTACTCCCATTTATTATTTACTATTCCTAAATGTATTAATTTCACCCTGATTGAAGAATCAAAAACAGTATGAGAGGCCTAGCAGTCATTTATCAAAGTATAAACAAGAAGATAGAGAGGAAGAGACAGAGAGAGAGAGAGAGAGAGAGAGGGAGGGAGAGAGAAAGAGAGAGAGAGAGAGAGAAACTGAGAGAGGCAAAGGTCAAATCACGCCTCAGTAAAAAGGAAAGTTCAGATGAAACGTGACAGGAGTTTTTCAATGGCTGAGGCACATATATGGCCAGAATCTATGTACTACTGGCCCCGATGAGCAGGAGATTCTAGACACCTTCCCCGTATCCAGACCCTCAGTGCCCGTCAGGAATATCTCCGTGACCTTGGATCAAAAAGTAACATTCTTAAATCACTGGCTCAGGAGAATGACAATTATAATATATGTTGGCCAGCGCACTTACAAACATGAATACTACTCACAAAGAGAACAGGACTCAAGGTTACACCAAGCATATGTAAACATTAATTGTTTAGTTCAAAACAATTCTCTAAATTAACATGACATTCTTTAGCTAAATGTAGGCCTGTGGGCATTCAGAGGAATTTAGAGTCAAGTAATAGATCAAATACCTCAGGGAAATCCACAAGGAAGTGCATTACATACAGTGAATGATCCCTTGTTGAGTGACACGTGATCATTTTTAAGTGTTAATACACTGGAAGGCAAACCGGTGTTTGCGATCGCACAAATTATTTGAAAAAAAAAAAAAAAGTTGAAACTTTGACATACAAGCAGATTGGGGAGTCATTTGGAGACTTCAATTGAACACATTTCTAAGTTATTACAGATTCAGTTAATATTACATATGTGAAACATTTAACATGGAAAATGATATATAAATATAATTACATACACATAAATTGTAAGATATTCATGTGTGTATAACACACATAAATACACAAATACGCATAGTTCTGTATCTATAACCATTAAGTGAGTATATTTTAAAGATTTTTTTTTTTTTGTCAGTCACAGTAGCTCATACCTGTATTTCCAGCACTTTGGAAGGCTGAGGCAGGAGGCTCCCTTGAGGCTAGAAGTTTGAGACTAGTCTGGGCAACAAAGCAAGACCCCATCTCTACAAAAAAATGAAAACATTAGCCAGGCCAATTGTGTGATGGTCTGTGCCTGAAGTCCCAGATACTGAGGAGTCTGAGATAGGAAGATTATTAGAATTTGAGGCTCCCGTGAGCTATGATCATGCCACTGCATTCCAGCCTGGATGACAGAACAAGATTATGCCTCTAAAGAAAAAAGAAAAAATTCTGTGACAAGTGCTGTATAATGTACTAGAGAAACACTGATAAACAATATAGACAGTGCTTGTATTATATGAAATTTATCATACAATAAAATAGACTGTATTGCATATCATAGTTCAGTGGTTTCCAAAGCATATATATGCATATACATATATTTTTTATTTTAGCACAATTTGAGATTTAGAGAAAAATTATGCAGCTAGTAGAGTTTGCATATACCCCCACTCAACTTTCCCTATTATTAACATCTAACATGAGTTTGGTGTATTTGTTACAATTAATGAACTGATATTGACACACTATATATAATAAACTAAATTCAACACTGTATCCTGGGTTCCATCCAGGATAGCACATCCATTAGTTGTCGTGTCTTCTTAGGCTCCTATTGGTTCCGACAGTTTCTCAGAATTATCTTGTTTTTGACAATCTTGTCTTTTTTCAGCAGTACCGCTCAGATGATTTGCATAATGTCCTTAACTGGACTTTGCCTGATGTTTTCTTGTGATTAGATTTGATTTATATGTTCTTGGGAGAGAGACAAACGAGGTGTCACACTGAATGCCACAAAGTGCCATTCTCATCACATCATATCAAGGGTACATACAGTTTACGTGACTTACCACTGTTGATGTTAACTTTGATTACCTGACTGAGATAGCTGTTGGTCAGTTTTCTCCACTGGAAAGTTATTCTCTTTCCTCTTTTCACACTCTACTCTTTGGAAGGAAATCACTATGCGTCGCCTACTCAGAAAGAGTGGGGAATTACGTTTCACCTTTTTGAGAGCAGAATGTCTGTAGGGTTCTTTTTCATTCATATCACATTTGTCTATTCTTCCCCCACTTATTTATTTTTTAAATCACCTATCATGCTATGAACTCATGGGTATTTATTTCATACTCTGGATTATAGTCCAATGTACTTAATTTTTCTGCTCAAATTGTCCCAGCTTTGGTCATTGATGGCTCTTTCAGTTGACTTCTGTGTTCCTTTGTCAAGCCTCCAGAATTTTTTGGTTAATAGTCCTTTCTAACACTACAGAATGCTCTAGGCTGATCTTGTGTATTTTTTCTCCAATCTTCAAATCAGCATTACTCTAAGAAACACTGGTTTCTTTTTTGGAGAATAATATAAGAAACCTGGAGCCAGGGATAGGTATGCTCTTTGCTACTGGGGTATCATTGATTTTAGGGCTGAGAAAGAATGAAAATGCATGTTTATATACTAATGTATGTATATACTCATTTTTATGCATATTTCTATATGTAGCCATATGTATATATGTTTAGCTAAACATGAATACATATGATGTAATCCATTACCATTGAATGATTCTATTCTTTCCCTGTGTAAAATAAAATATCCTACACATAATGAATTTTTAAAGCTTTAACTGAAAATACTCCAACCACCTTAGAATGAAACCTAACTTCTGTGGAGATTCTAGGGCAGAGAAATAGATGCCCATAATCATTTACCTGAGTGGTGCACTTCTACCACCTATGGAGATTGGTGCACTTCTACTCTCTTTAGCAGAGGATAAGGCTCCTGAAAAGATGCATAGTCAGATAATTCAACTCTGGCAGTTAATTCAAACTGCTGATTATGCTAACACATTACCAGTTCTTAAACCTAGTCTACACACAGGGCAAATACACACAGAGCTTTTCTTTAAAAAGTAATTAGACATCTCAGAAAACTCTGGCCTCGTGTTCCTTTATGTACATCGTTCTCTAGCACTACATTTTCTTTCTGAAATTGGCTCATCACAAGGTTTTTGTCACATTGTGTCTAGCAAGACTTGCCAAATTTGTCCTATTTTTCCTTGGTATTCTCTGGACATAGCCATTGGGTGGTGATTGCCTCTTTTCTATAAAATGCATATTGCAAGCTCAGACTAACAGGGATGTATTTGTAAGACCCAGTTAAATGATGGGATTAAATTCTACAAAAGTTAAAGTTTGCATATAGTTTGTGAATTATTTTTTTGGATAATGTAAAATCAGATTACTTTTTGATAATATGTTGACATAAATATTTTGGATGAGATTGGTAGAAATGATACGCTGACAAAAACATTTAGAAATACTTTACTAGAGGAAATCATAATTAGGCAGAGAGAGTTTTTGGCTAAGAGGCAGATAACTTGGGTTTTTAGTTTTAATTTTGCCACCATTTTGGGGTGGGTTTAGGGAATGTTTCATCTTTTATAAAGAAGAAAAATAAGATGGGATGTGGAGACACAGTTAATCTCTAAAATCTCTCTTACTTAAAAGGGTGACAAATTCTAGCCATTTGTAAGACCAAAGCTTCAAGCATTTTAGCATTTTTGGAATGTTTAGCTGTCTGATGTTATCTTTACATGAGGAAAGGAGACTTACGGGGAAATTTTTTTGTAAAATGTCCTATTATTTCATTAGTTTCCATGCTTTCTTATTGCTTTTATAATTTTTTAAAAGAAAATTTAAATTTTAAAAATTGACTGAGCGTAAATTTGTCTTGTTATGTCTCAGAATGAGTTGTTTCTCCGTTATTCTGAACTATCAGGAATATTTTTGCGACATAGGGTACGATACTTAATATTCCTCACATTTCGTCAGGACACATGGGGAAGATGAACAATGCACGTAGCAGCTGGCCCCTTCAGTGTCTCCTCTTTAAGAAAATAAAAGTGGTTGCTAGTTTGCTTTGCTCTCCACTGTCTACTTAGTATAACTCTGTTCAGAACAAAAGGCAACAGGAACAAACACTTTCATTACTTAAAACCTTTTTCTACACAAAGCTGGCACAGTGAAGGTTCTCAATTCACGTTTGCTACATTCTTCAGTTGCATGAATGAATGAATATGTTCCTCAGAAAACTACTGTTTTAAATATATTGCCATTGTCAGGGAAAAGTTCAGAGAACTAAGCCTCGACTTTAGGCTTGACTTAAAAAAATATTTGATGCTCTTGTGTGTCCTACAGAAATGATTGCTTTGAGTGAGAAAGCCAACGCATTTCATAGTGTGAACTGTGAAGTTGTTGCAATTTCAGTGGATTCTCACTATCACCATCATGTCTAGATATAAGCACCAAAGACAGGCAGTTTGGGCCACAGGAGCATTGTACTCTTGTCAGATTTAAATAAACAGATTTCCTGAGACTAGGATGTGCTGTTAGGAGGTCCTGATCTTCCCCTAACAGGTTACCTTAGTTACCTTCTTGAATTCCTAGTACTAAACTACATGTTCTTTTAAGGTAACTAAGGTAACAAAGATTGTGGTTTTAGATTATTGGCATCAGTGGTCAAATTTAACTCTTGCAGTGGATGTATATGTGGTTGAAATAAAGGGTAACTATGTTTTAAAAAATCACTTCCAGTGGCAAAATGACTTAACTGATTGTGAATGATCCTCACCACTGAGATTTATAGTTTATGTAGTTATTTTGGTAATTTCATTCAAATTCAGTATCAACATATTCAATATAACTATTTTTAAACATATTTTTAAAATAGCTTCTCTTCCCTTGCTTCCATGACAGCTCAGTACAGGAAGGCAAGGGCCCTGTTCTTCCTTGTCTTCATCCAGGAACACAGGGTGCCCCTTCCTGTGACCCTGCACTTTCCAGACCTCAAAATCTTACTGGTTATCTGGAGGATGGGGAAAAGGTGTAGAGGCTCTCAACAAGATTTTGGAGCCATGTGACTGTCATCTTGATATCCCCAGAAATCTAATCACATGATTCATACTCTCTAACATTTGAGAACTGTCCTCATTTACTATTGGATAAAATATTGTCCCCCAAAGTTCGTATGTTAGAGCCCCAGTGTGAGTGTATTTAGAAATAGAGCAGGTTTAATTAAGGTTAAATTACATGATAGGGGTGGGGCTCTAATCCAACGGGATTGGTGTCCTTATGAGAAGAGGAAGAGATGCCAGGGATGTGCACAGAGAAAAGGCCATGTGAGGACACAGCAAAAATGCAGCCATCCATAAGCCAAGGAGAGAAGCTTCAGGAAAACCAGAAACTTGCTGATGCCTTGGTCTTGGACGTCCAGCCTCCAGAACTTTGAGAAACAAGTTTCTGTTGGTTAAGTTTCCCAAACTTTGCTAATATACCTGGTTATACTTGGAAACGTGTCATAAAAGTCTTTGAAATTTCCCTGACATATTTCCTAAATTCACCTCTTTCCTTTTATTCCCACGACCACGATCTTATTTATGATGCTTACTCTTTATCTGTCCTGTCTCCAACCTGACATCCTCCCAGTCAATACAAGGCTTCCAGAAGCCCCTGTTGAAATGTGTATGCGAGCATGTGACCTTCCAGGGTAGAATCTTTCAGTGGCTAACCAAGCCTTTAGACAGAATCCAGATAATCAAGTGTAGGTATGATGAACTCATGATTAAATACCTGCCCACCCAGCTATCATCTCTTACCAGGTGCCACCCATTTTCCACAAATGGCCAGGTGCCAGCCCCATAGAACTGCCTAAAATCCCCTGAACACAATCACTAATTCTGACCTTACAGATTTTATCTTCACCATGGAAAACTCTCTCCACTTCTGCTCTTGACTAGCTTCTGCTGGTCCCAAGGCTCAACTTAGGTTAAATCTCCTGGAATATTATCCCTGATTTTCCTAATCACAAGGTTCTCCCTTCTTTGTGATTCAGTAGCAAACTCTCTCTGCAAACTCTTCTCTAACAACGGCTATATTTCTATGGTGCTTTTAGCTGCTTTTCTCATGAGATGTGGCCTTTATAAAAGCAAGGATTCTATCTTTCAAAACAAACATTGAGTAAATGCTTTTTCCTGCATGCATGAATGAATCCAAGATCCAGCTTATTTCTGCCTTCATGGCTTTCAATCAAATGACAAAAATTCACTACAGAAATGGAAATATAACTTCATTACATCATTGGGATACATTCATTCAAATGTCCAGCACTTTTTTTTCAGGTTGCTTTAGTTGGATTTCAGAACCACAAAAAGAGTTGTATTGGCAGGGCGCGGTGGCTTAGGCCTGTAATCCCAGCATTTTGGGAGGCCGAGGCGGGTGGATCACGAGGTCCAGAGATCGAGACCATCCTAGTCAACATGGTGAAACCCCATCTCTACTAAAAATACAAAAAATTAGCTGGGCGTGGTGGTGCGTGCCTATAATCCCAGCTACCCAGGAGGCTGAGGCAGGAGAATTGCCTGAACCCACGAGGCGGAGGTTGAGGTGAGCCGAGATCGTGCCATTGCACTCCAGCCTGGGTAACAAGAGCGAAACTCCATCTCAAAAAAAAAAGAGTTGTATCACCACCTGCTTTTCTTGGTGTACGACAGTTCATGTGTATGTTAAAAGTTGCTGTATCATTTTCTTTGAAGAAGCAACCTTAATGTTTGTATCTTATTAGCCAGCTATGCGAATGGGGAAAGGAAGACTGTGTGGTCTCTGTCTTTAAAAAAGCTGGGTGGTGTGCTTTGTTAAAGAACATATCCACCCCCACCCACTAGGGTCAACCACAATTCAGCAGTGATGAAAATTTCTAGACCACCTGGGTTTAGTAGTCATGCTCCACTCTTTTTGACTAGGCAGACCTAAAAAGGAGAAATCAGTGAACCAAGCACATGGAATTAGTCCAAAGGAACAAATATTAGAAGCAGGTGTGAGATATTTCCTGGGGAAAATGATGCATTCATTCATTCTAACTGGCAGTGGACCATGCTATATTTCCTAAAGAATTAGCTACCTTAAAACATTTTCACAAAGGAGTTAAGTATAAACATGCTTTTTTTTTCATTTCAAGCCAACATTTTTGAAGCCCATATTATCTGCATAAAAAAAAACTTGAGGCAATTATAAAACTGCAAAAAATATTTTATTCCTCATCTGTTTCCTAATGATAATGTATCTTTTAAGCATAACCATATATATGAAGCACATTTTTATTATACAGAAAGCTTATAATCTGTGTTTTATACTTGCCCCATATTCTAGTCTTACAGAAAAGTGTCACAACATCTTGATGTTTAATGTACTTTTATGTCCTGCCTCATTTACAGAAAGGTTAGAGGTTTTGGCGTGTGTTGCTTGTTGAATCCCTGAGTTTGAATGGCATCACATTTTACAAAAAAAAAGTTACTTGACTTCCTGAAGTTATTGGAATGATTGGTATTATCTACAGGAAGTTGGGTTGTTACTATAGGAGGGTTTGAATAAGATAGCAGGATGTAAAAATTGAAATTTGTATCTGTAGTCCAGACACTGCCCCAAACTCCGGACTGACCTATCCAAAAGCCCATTTGGTACCCCCACTTAGGTGTCTAATGTGTCCAGAACAAAATTATTTATTTCTCCCACCATTCCTTTCTGCTCCCTTTGCTGAAGTCACAGTGGCCTTCGTGCTGTCTCCTGGACCTGCCAGGCAACTTCTTAACTCAGAGCCCGCTGTTCCTTATGCCTGGAATGCTCTTCTCCAGTGAATCAGCCAGAGTTCAATGAGAGATGTTTGAATCTATAGGACATAAAACTTTTATTACAAGGGATTGGTACTTGAAGGGCTTGGCTAAGCCAGTCTGGGCATTGTAGGGCAGTCAGGCGGCCAGGAAGGGAGCATGATAAGCATGATGGGATTCCACAGGCATGGGCTGAAGCTGTTGTTTATCGGCAGACTTTTTTTCTCTCTCTGGGAAGTCTGAGTCCTACTTTAAAGGCCTTTCAACTGATTAAGTTGAGCCTACCATTATTTTCCAAGATAATATGCCTTATTGAAATCAACTGACTAGGGACTTTAATTAATGGGCAAAATAACTTCATAGCAACATCTAGATTAGTGTTTGAATAGCTGAGAACTGTAGGTTTGCCAAGCTGACACCTCAAAAAAGCCATCACAGTCGGATATCCCTGTGGCCTTTTCTCTTTCTTCCTTCAAAATTTGAGTCCTATCTCACCTTAGCGGAATCTCCCCTAACCATAGTCTGCTAATGTCACATCACTCTCCCCCAGGGAGAATAGGGGCAATTCCCACCCCTGTTCTCATTATCCTACTGTTTTCGTTCTCAAGGAACTTCATCTCTACCTCCCATTTTATATGCTTGTTTATTCTTCTTCTTCCCTTATAGAATGCAAACTCCGTGAGAATACTTTTTAATGCTTTTCTTGTTTTATTTTATTACTCTATCCTCTGTGTTCAGAGCCTGGGGCAGAGTAGGTATTTGATAAAAATAAATTGGATAAACTATACTTAAGAATGATATATAGAAAAGGACAGTAATTTAAAAGAATGAATTTTGAAGATGGTTATTCCTTCCTCCAAATTTACCAATTCTTTTGGTAAATCAGAATCAGAATGTTCAAAATACAATGATATTAACAAAAATAATTCTCTCCTATTGATTGAACTCTCTCTCTCTCTCTTTCATTGATGCCCCAAAAGACCCAGATTTAAAATGTTGTTGATATTTGGTTTTATGTAGAAATATTCATGACACTACACTAGGTAATAGTTGTGAGTTGCCCCTCAGCATATAATCTGGACTTTACTTAGACTAAGTAAGTTTTGCTATTTTTAAACCAGGAAGTGTAGTGTTAACTTAGTAGATTTTTCCCCCTTATTTCTGACATTTTGCCCAGTGACACATTTGTGAATGCCTGTAGGTCAAAGGAGTTCTTTCACTCCAGCAGCCTTTTTTTTTTTTTTTTCTTGTGAGACGGAGCTTCGCTCTTGTTACCCAGGCTGGAGTGCAATGGCGCGATCTCGGCTCACCGCAACCTCCGCCTCCTGGGTTCAGACAATTCTCCTGCCTCAGCCTCCTGAGTAGCTGGGATTACAGGCACGCGCCACCATGCCCAGCTAATTTTTTGTATTTTTAGTAGAGACAGGGTTTCACCATGTTGACCAGGATGGTCTCCATCTCTTGACCTTGTGATCCACCCGCCTCCGCCTCCCAAAGTGCTGGGATTACAGGCGTGAGCCACCGCGCCCGGCCTCCAGCAGTCTTAAAACTTCTCTAAGGTTTCCTGAAATTAAATGTCCATTCCACCCACCAGACATCTACAGCCAACTTGCCTGTTGGTATACTGACTGCAACTCCAAACTTCCAAATTGTGTGTAGATTATTCTCAAATTTTGAGATAGGTAAAGGCAGCTGCAGAGCTTCTTTTTCTTAGTATTCATAGTTTTCCCCCTTTGCTTCTCTTAACTATTTCTTTTCCTTCCTGAGAGCATCCTTTGGTAGCCTTCTTTCACAGGTCATCTTCCAGCTGCTATGATGCATTCATGACCCTGACCATTAAGGGCAGCCGTGAATGAAGTTTATGTTATTCTGATCATTTCCTCATCTTTCCTGTTTACTAGACTCTGAAGCATCCTGGAGATGAGCACCCGTGTCTGTATAGTTAAGAGGTCAGGTGCGAGTTCTCATGGTAATCATTATGATACCATTTTATGCAACATGCCAAAGGATTCTTCGTACACCTTACTTTCTTGCATATTCTTTGCTGTGTTCTGGAAGAGGGCAAGAGTCTACTTTTGTCGGAAACTGGCTAGAAATGCTGATTAGGAAAATGATAGAGGAGACTCTGACTCTCCTTGTGAACCTGAAAATAAATGCTGCTTCATTAGTTTATGCAGCCACCTATTACACTGCTCCAAACAAATACACATTTAAAGGAAAGGCAGAGACACACAGACAAAGATTTCAAAACAGTCTGTGTCCGCATCCTCTGGCCCATGTTTTAAAATGTCAGTCTGGTGTCTCTCACACAAGGGAGCTCAAATACGAGAGTGAAAACTGGTCAGACACCCTCCCCCTTGCTACTTTCAAAAGTATGTGAAATGACTTATTTGCTGATGAAATTTTTATTTTATTTTTATGTGTGGTTTGACATTCATAAAGAGGATTTTAGACATTTCTGTAGTGACAAGAAATAAAAGTTAACTGCTTTGTATGCATAAATCAACTTTCTTATATCTGAGTCTTGTTTATGTCTGTAGCAAAATAAAAAGCAAGATGGCAACTGCTCCATTTGACTATTATAGATACTAAATCTTTAAGTGGAAATCCTCTTTTTTTTCAGTTATTTTTATAATTTACAACTACCTCTATGCCTTCTAAAATATAACATGGCAAATTAACCTGACTAACTACTGTGGTTTGAACGTGTCCTTTAGAGTTCAGACCTTGGAAACTTAGTCCTTCTATTAGGCCATTCTTGGATTGTTATAAAGAAATACCTGATATTGGGTAATTTTTACTTTTTATTTTATTTTTTTGAGACAGAGTCTCGCTCTGTTGCTCAGGCTGAAGTGCAGTAGCGTGATCTCAGCTCATTGCAACCTCTGCCTCCCGGTTCCAGTGATTCTCCTGCCTCAGCCTCCCAAGTAGCTGCTATTACAGGCACCCACTACCACGCTTGGCTAATTCTTGTGTTTTTAGTAGAGACGGGGTTTCACCATGTTGACCAGGCTGGGCTGGGTGTGGTGGCTCAAGACTGTCATCCCAGCACTTTAGGAAACCGAGGCAAATGGATCACTTGAGGTTAGGAGTTCGAGATTGGGTAATTTATAAAGACAAGGAGTTTAATTGGCTCAAGGTTCTGCAGACTGTATAGCAAGCATGGCACTGGCATCTGCTCAGCTTCTGGGGAGGCCTTGGGAAGGTTTGAATATGGGGGAAGGCAAAAGGGGAGCAGGCACATCACACGGCATAAAGCAGGATTGGGGGGTGCCATACACTTTAAACAACTGCATCTCCCGAGAAATCTCTCACTCCTGAGGGGACAGTGTCAAGCTATGGGGATCTTTCCTCATGACCCAAATGCTTCCTACCAAGTCCCACCTCCCAAATTGGGGATTACATTTTAACATGACATTTGGGTGGGGACAAATATCCAAACTATATCAGTCTCCAGTACAGTAGTGTTGAGAGGTGGGACTTATAAGAGGTGGTTAGGCCATGAGGCCTCGGCCTGCATAACTGAATTACTGCCATCAACATGGATTCAGTCCCTGATAAAAAGGATGAGTTCTAGCCTGGTGCAGTGGCTCACACCTATAATCCCAGCACTTTGGGAGGCCAAGACAGGTGGGTCACAAGATCAGGAGATTGAGACCATCCTGGCCAACATGGTGAAACCCCGTCTCTAATAAAAGTACAAAAATTAGCCAGGTGCCTGTAGTCCCAGCTACTCAGGAGGGTGAGACAGAAGAATTGCTTGAATCTGGGAGGTGGAGGTTGCAGTGAGCCAAGATTGCACCATTGCACTCCAGCCTGGGCAACAGGAGCAAGACTCTGACTCAAAAAAAAAAAAAGGTGAGTTGGCTCCATTTCCTCTCTGCCCATGGTCTCACTTCTGCCTTCTGCCAGATGCCAGGGCTGTGCTTGCACTTCCCAGCCTCCAGAACTAGGAACCAAAGAAACCTCCATTCTTCATTATTCACCCAGTCTGTGGTATTATGTCATAGCAACAGAAATGGACTAAAACACCATCTATCTTGATCTTGATAATTTAGGGACCAGGTTCCTGTATCTGAATTCTGAATATTTTCTATAACATTACAAGATTATAGACAAAACTCTATTAGAAAGAAAATTATAGTATCTCTGCCGGCTAGTAGACATGATTATTCAAATAGGTGATGTGTTAAGACTACAGATTTTTAAAAATTTCTCGTTTTCATGACTTAGACAAAATGGTTAAGAAATTATTCTTATTATAATTGTAATTCAGAATAACCAGGCAGGAGATACCCACATTGCAGCATGATTAACTTGCCCATTGTCTGCAGATTTTTTCTGCATGCTCTTTGTTATCTCATTAGGGAATCCTTTTCCCCCTTCCTCCAAGGTCAGTGATTTCCTTGGCAGTAGTGTCCCCACAGACATATCCTACTTTTCAATTACATACACTCCACGTGTCTACAGCCGACGCCCATACAACGTTTCTTTGCTGTGTCTGATCTGCTTTCAAGCCCCAAGTTGTAGACGGATTTTCTTGGGTTGTGAGAGGAAGAAGGGAATTAGTTTTTCTCTCCATGATTCCTATCTTCTCTCCTAGGATTTGGTTTTCTTTCCACTTGGAGCAGTCTCGCCCTAGGTTACTCTCTCATCTTCAGACTGTGTCCAAACGTCACCTTACCGGTGAAAGCGTCACCCTCCATTCTATTTTAATTTTAAAGCCTTCCTAACTTACACATTTCAAAAATTTAAGAAAGCAATTTTCATTATGGCTTGGATGAAAAGAAAGATAAACTTGTTTCAAAGATTCATTAAATGCATTAGTTAATGGGGGATGACTATTAATTAAGATCTTATTAATCAATGAAATGTTCAGACCAGTTCAAAAGGGAATCTCAAAAATCTGAATATATGTATAAATGTGTATATGCATGTAGAGACGTGCGTATATACATACAGTCAGTAGGGCTAAAATGAAATAAGTAATAGATGCAAAACTAGTACATATTCTCTAGGGCAATGAAATATTTGGGGTTGACTGAGTGTAGTCATTTACACCTGTAATCCCAGGACATTGGGAGGCCGAGGTGGGTAGATCACTAGGTCAGGAGTTTGAGACCAGCCTGGTCAACATGGTGAAACTCCATCTCTACTAAAAATTAGCCAGGCCTGGTGGTACATGCCTGTAATCCCAGCTACTCAGGGGGCTGAGGCAGGAGAATCACTTGAGCCCACGAGGCGGAGGTTGCAGTGAATTGAGATTGCTCTATAGCACTCCAGCCTGGGCAGCAGACCGAGACTTTGTCTCAAAAAAAAAAAAGTTTGGGGTTGTCTTTTCTACAAGGGAGATATCAGTTGAAACTCTACCAGCTAAAATTCACTTGCATTCTGAAGGACATTAATTATTTCACTACTATGATTTTTCTATAAGTTGATTTCTAGGGGCTGGGCACTGTGGTTCACGCCTGTAATCCCAGCACTTTGGGAGACCAAGGCAGATGGATCACCTGAGGTCAGGAGTTCAAGATCAGCCTGGCCAACATGATAAAACCCTGTGTCTACTAAAAAAACAAAAATTAGCTGGGCGTGGTGGCGTGTGCCTATAATCCCAGCTACTTGGGAGGTGGAGACAGGAAAATCACTTGAACCCAGGAGGTGGAGGTTGCAGTGAGCCAAGATCACCCCATTGCACTCCAGCCTGGATGGCAAGAGTGAAACTCGCTCTCAAAAAAAAAAGTTAATTTCTAGCTCTACAGAGATATAAAATAGTCCATTCCATAAAAATAACCTAGAAGTTCACATTCTGATGTTTACTGGCTTTTGCAAAGGAAAACCTAAGCCTTACATGCTTTTTACCTCAGTTTTCTCCGATAGTAATACACAGGTACATACCTGCAGACACCCTAGTCTTTGGGGCTCCACATGGGCACATACCTTTGATTCTGCAGACTGCTTGCCCAGACAGGAGGTGCATGGCCAGTGATGGGACAGAACAGGTGTTTCTAAAATGGGGAGCGCAGAGCAGAACCCAGCTGTCCAGGTCTAGTAGCTATAATGGCTATCTACCATGTGGCTTTACCTATTTGTTTGTTCACTGTTCATCCTTCACTACCTTGTAAATTTCCTGTGGTCAATAATTTTTTTTTCTGTTTCATTTACAAATACAATTACATTTTCCGAAAAAATGTTTGACACATAGCAAGTATCAATAAATATGGTTGAATGAAATCGTGCCTGCTACACAGATTGTATCTGCAAACAGACATTACAGGAAAGAATGTTAGCATGAATATCAACACAGTTGATTTTAGAACAATATAAATGTTTTTCCATAGATTTTTTTAATTGAAATATGTATCTTCAATCGTTCTGCTACTGAACATATTGAGAGAACAATTACCATTTTATGTGTCTGTAAAATTGTTGCCAAAAGCCTAAAGTTTGCAACTTACATTTTTCATAAATTTTCTGAGAAATGAAAATTACATGAAAAAAAGAGAAGCATCGAAAATGTTAGATGACCCAGTTTGAGGTATTTTGTGACCAATATGTCTTCATAGTTTTTAAGGCTCGCTCAGATGCCGATTCAAAGGCTGTGAGATGATGCCATGGAGTCACTGCTTTAGATCATCTTAAAAATGTTCTGGTTCTTTAAGTCACAGCAAACAAAAAATAAAAACTATATTTAATCAATTTGAATTTTACTTTTTAAATATTTTAAATTGTACTTTTAAAAATGGACAAGGAAATTCCGGAAAATCAAGGTAAGTTTTTGATAGTATCCACCCAATGTCCTTATTTCCTGTAGCTATGTTTTTTGTCCCCTAATTATCCTCTATGCCTCTCCTTTGACTGAAAGTGGAGTATTCATTCTTTCAGAAAACCCTAGACCAAAAAAAAAAAAAAAAAAAAAAAGAAATTGGTTTCAGTTTTAAAACAAGTACAATGTTTTTAGTTCTTCAAAAATTCATAGTCTAAAAGCAAGTACTTTCGATCTGAAAAATTCTGACTTTGTTGAGTGAGGAAATGATGATTTTCTGTAAAATCTTGAAAGCAAAGCTTAAAATACCAGAGGGCAGATGTTTTTACTAAGAACTATAGAGTAAGTCGGATGAGTCACTAAGTCAATTGCTTTCTGAAAGGCAGAGATGAACCCTTCTTAGGACTAGGCGAGGAGCTGGGAGGGAGAGTAGAGCCAAAGACTTGAATCTTCTGTCTCAGATTTGAAATCCAGGGAAGCAGGGTTGGGACACTAAGATTGGTTCCAGTGAGTGAGTTAGGAGTCATAAGCTTGTGCCAGTTCTTCTCGAATATTTCTCTGAAAGTGTGTAAGACTTTCAGACAATGACATGGCATTCATTGGAATGGGATGGGGCCCCCAAGGCACTGAGGCACAATTAAGAGGATGGTGTGTATGTGGATGCGTGTGTGGGGCACATCTTCTTTCAAAAGTGCAAAAGCTTCCAGTGTATTGGAAGAGGCCACAGGGGTGAGAAGCTACTGCTGAGGAGAATGGCCATCTCCACACTCATGAGCAGGACGTCCCCACCCAGTGCTTGCAAGACCTGCAGGGCTGCCAGACCTCAGTTGCATGCATGTGTGGGGCTTACAGTCAGAAGAAATCTATTCAAAATATTGGTTAGGCTATGAATTTCTGGCAATAAGCTCATTATTTAAATTCTCCAAACACACCACTTTTAACTTCAAAAATGGGGCTACACTGTCTGCCTTATAGGATTGTTTGGAGGATTAAGTATAGAGTGGGGTGTGTGTGTGTGCGTGTGTATGTGTGCATGTGTGTGTGCGTGCGTGTGCGTGCGTGTGTGCGCGTGTGTATGTGTGTGTGCGTGTGCACGTGTGCGTGTGCGTGTGTATGTGTGCGTGTGTGTGTGCGCGCATGCGTGTGTGTGCACGTGTGTGCATGTGCGTGTGTATGTGTGCGTGCGCGCGTGTGTGTGTGTATGTGCGTGTGTGTGTGTAAGTGTCTAGCACTGTGCTGGATGCAGAATAGGCACATCATGATTAGAATCCAGGTCTACACCTATGGGTGCTCCAACCACACCACAGTGAGAAAAGGCAAATGTGGTTTAAAACACAAGCAAAGTAAACCATTCAATACGTTCTTTATCACGGACATGAAAAGAAGCATCGTGCACACAATCAACCCTTCTTTTTTCTTTCCCTTTCATTTTCCCTCCTCTGGTGGTGAAAGTGAAAATGAAATCTACAGTAGCCATAATTTAGTGAATGCTTAGATCTTTGATTTCACAGAAATGGGCAATTCAGCCTTGAAATAGGTATAGCTGTATGTGTTGTACTGGCCCGAGCATAGAAAGTCAACACCAAGACAAAAGTATGCCAAATTGCAGGGTCTTTATTGCTGGCGGCCACGGAGGACTCATGTCTCTCCAACCCATGGCCCCAAAAGGAGGGTGTCAAGACCTTTTATACCCGTAAAACTACCTCGGGAGTGGGGGTGAGGGGCTTCAGAGGTTCTGAGGGCTAGTGGATTCTGTAAATCACCTCCTGGGCAGAGATGAGGGTGTGGGGCTCCGGACATTCCAGTGGATTCCTGGGTGAAGATGAGGGTGAGGGGCTCCAGACTCTCCGAGGGCCAGGGGACTTTTTGACATTCTGATTGTTACTGAAGTGGTTCACAAAAGTCAAGATTAGCATTTGTTTACACATTGTCTGGGTAAGGTGGAAATCACAGACCTTAATTACTTATTACAAGTCGCAGGGGCCAAGATGGTGTGGGTTTGGGCTGCTTGCCTCTCACATTAGGGTTACAGAGAGGAGCAGTTTCAAGAGAAAGTGAGGGATGGTTGGGGTATGCAGTTTGATGGGGCTTTTACCATGTCACAATGAAATCTACAGTAGCATAATTTAGTGAATGCTCAGATCTTTGATTCACAGAAATGGGCAATTCAGGCTTGAAATAAGTATAGGTGTATGTAAAAAGTTAGACTCAAGATTATCTTTTATTAAAAAGCAATAAAAGTTTAAAAAGTGATAAAAGTGTAAGGGTCATTATGAATGCATGCAGTTGCCTATTCTGTTACCAACACATCTTTACTTTATAGATGTAGGAACTAGAAGAGTCCCTCACGTAGCTGTAGTGGCACTCACTGAGGTAAGTGAAACAAAAGCTGTCCTGTTGCGGCCTCTTTAGTTTCAAATGCAGGTTTGGGCAAAGCATATTTTTGACAAGATGTTTTAAAGCAGTGTGTCTAAGAACCACTAATCCATCATCTGGGAGCCTAAGACCAAATAAAACAAAACTCTCCTCATAGCTAAACTACAGCAGTCATTAACAAATCAAAAACTGACCAAGAAATGGAGATGGGAGAAATAAATTAAAAAAAAACAATCCATGAAGTGATTTAATTATGAAAAGAATGATAGAGGAGGAGTCATGCAATTTATGATTATTCTAACTTTGTTGTTAGTTCTTATTTTTTTAAGCTTGCATTAACATCCTTACAGTATATTCCAAAATTAAGTCCTATTTAAGGTAAAATTCTGTTCAGAAGGATATGAATATATTTTGAGAACTTCTTTAATGTCTCATTCATATTTATTGAGTACTGAAGATGCATTGGTCATCGTTAGCTCTATTTAAAAAATTATTTTAATGTGACTTTAAAGAGTAATACAAAGTTATTGGGACAAATTTCAAATATTATGAACAAATAAAAGTTAAAATTGCTTCTCCAATACCACTTCTTACTTTGTAGTTTGGTGTATGTTCAGACTTGTTTTTTCTTTTCTTTTTTCTTATATCAACCTAAAGCTTTTCAGCTGTCCTCCCATGTGCTTTTTCAACTTGTTCTGTAAAAACTCATTGGATGAAATCCTCATTTCCAGCACCTCTTTGAGTTCAGTTTCATGAAGCATTGACAAGACTGGGAGTAAATTCAAACATAATCGTGTACTGTTTTATTCCTAACCATTTTTCTACTTAACATTTTCCTTTAATCCTTTAAGATGACAGAAAAATCGGTGGAAATAATCTATTTTGAGAGAAAGGGAAAATGAATGTCATTTATAATTGTAGTGATAGTGATTTTTTTATTTCGATGAGTGAAATGCATTATTTGGAAGCCTTTTCTCACTTTTGTAAGAACTCTGTCTTTATAGTCAAAATTAGGATAACAATAGTCACTAGTTGCACATAAGCCCAGTACCCGCCTGGCCTCAGTGGTCCAGTGTTGGAATCCATTTTACAGAACTGACCACTGGGTCATTGTAAACCTTCTTTGAACCTGTAGTAATAGGGAATTCACCTTCTAAGGCAATCCTTCCTTTTTCAGATAAATTCAAAATTTAATTTTTTGGCTTTAAATTTTTTCTCTTTTTCTTTCTTTTCTTTTTTTTGAGACGGAGTTTTGCTCTTGTTACCCAGGCTGGAGTGCAACGGCGCGATCTCGGCTCACCGCAACCTCCGCCTCCTGGGTTCAGGCAATTCTCCTGCCTCAGCCTCCCGAGTAGCTGGGATTAAAGGCACGCGCCACCATGCCCAGCTAATTTTTTGTATTTTTATTAGAGACGGGGTTTCACCATGTTGACCAGGATGGTCTCGATCTCTTGACCTCATGATCCACCCGCCTTGGCCTCCCAAAGTGCTGGGATTACAGGCGTGAGCCACCGTGCCCGGCCTGGCTTTAAATTTTTTCTTCATTACCTAGTGTTTCCTTACCTAGAACTTTTATCCACTGGGTTTATTTTAAATCCAATAGGTAAAGTTCAAGTATTAGACAAATAGAATCCTCTTTTTTGGAGTGACATTTTGACATGATCATCCTCTCCCGCCGAATATTCATTTTCTCCAACATAAAGTTCCGCAGTTACTTCAGTGCTTTTCTATTCCATACGGTTTCATATTTCTTCACCAACCTGGTGATTTTCTTCTGGTGAATATTTCTATCTGATCAGTTTCTTCTTAAAATATAATGCCCAGAACTGAAGGATAATAGTCCCGATAAGTTTTAAATACTTTCAAATAAAAGAAAAATGTCCTTTGCATGTTTTAATTGAAACTCTTAATTTATTACAGAATAATTTTATGATAGAGATTCAAGATTTAGATTTAATACACTTCACACAAAGTGAGTATCTTCCTTTAATCATTCATTTCAGACACTACTTGGTGACAATAAAATCTTTCTAGTTTAGAAAGAGCCTAAAATTTAGATAAGGTGATCACATTGAGAGACAGTTAAATTAGAGGTAAAAACATGCGGCTCCCTATCTTGCTGTCTCATATAGAACCATCTGCTTCACTTACAACATCAAAGGAGACACTGAAATGTGAGGGTTAGATATTAAGCTGCCAAATGTTTGATGAGTTGCATTTCTTTAATTTCACTGGAAGGAATAAAGTGGGAGTGTGACAGTTCATGCTCCAAAGCTGGACTGTAGCAACACACAGCAGAATAAGAGTGGGGAAACTGGTTCTGATAATGTGAGAATTCTAGTGTTAGTGTCTTTTTTCTCATACGTCCTCAGATAGCACTTCTCTCTGTAAGAAGATAGTGAAATAACACTGATAACGATTGGGCCAGAAACATAGTGGACCGAACGGATAAAAAACCTCAGACCTGAAGTTTGTCACTGCAGGCTATGGAGTCTTCACTCATTCATGTCCAACCTGAGTTGTGCTTTTCGCTTTCCTTCTATTTTTCAGCAATCTGTAGGTAAATATATAGGTGAGAAGGGGGGATGAGGACTAGAGAGAAAGTTCCTGAAGTGTAGGGATTGTATTTTATTCATTGTTCTATCATCAACATAGTCCAGTGTCTGGCATATATGTAACACTGTAATTTCTTTGAAGGTAGCAGTAAGTAAATGCATGAGGCGGGGAGGAGATCAGCATGGTTTGAGGCATGAGCTTCCATCCATGTGCAATTCTCTCTCCTCTTAATGTCCTCCAACTCCCATAACATGTATTCTTAGTATCTTTCTCGAGCATTTACCTTAGCTATCTCAGCTTTATAGCTACTTAGTCATTGGCCTTATCCCTTTTACAAGACTATAAATACCTAGGGGTCAGGGTCTGTTCTGATTTATGGCTATATGCAGTGTAGTGTTTTATAAACAAGTGTCTAGAAAATAGGTGACAGATTGAGTATGAAGCTTAGAGAGAGATGTTTTACGTCTTTGATTTCTCCATGTGTTCCTTAAACTTAGCAGTGCTTTAATAATAGATGATGATTTATTTGGTGTGGTTCACACCAACCTTACTAACCAATTTAGCAAGCAACGTTATAATTTATTGTTAATATGTACAGAAATATGTTTAAGAACTATTCTGCTAATTACTGTTAACTCGTAACAAGAGTTAATGTCTCATATGCCCTCCTAAAATCTCTGCAAAGGTTATTAGTGGGCCTTATTAAACAAATATGTTTTTTAAACCATTTATTGTTTAAAACTCTGCTCTTAATTAGGAGACTTCAGAAAGGAGACAAATATAAACCAAAATGAGTTTTGTTCTAATTCCATGTTATGTTCTTATCTTTGGAGCTGACCTCGTCTTGACACCTGCAGAGAAGCTGGTACTGGCAGATTCTGTTAAACAAGGTGACTTTGATAAAGGCCATTCCTCCCTTCAAGCCTCAAAATTGGCCTGAGAAAAGAAATCATCCAGAAATATGACAAAAAGCTTAGCTTGTAAATCTAATAGACATTTTGTCATGTATGCAAAATCCACACCGTTAACTACTTCTTCGCAAATCCTAAAAACAAAATTACTCACTCATTTAGGGATTTAAACTTACAATTTTCATAGTGAGAGGTGATGTCGATTTGAAATCAGTTGTTTTGTTTTTCACTGTATACATTTAAATTTTTCAAGTGGTTTGTAAACTAGCAACTTTTACAATTTGGATTGCTGCAGAGTCTATAAGTTATGATGTCATTTACGTCAACAACATACAAAGTTATGCCGTGGAATGATGTTTTCAGGTGATCCTGGTAATCATCCTGCTACACAGGCTCTCACCTTGCCCTTATTTGAGTGGGAAGAATCTGGGTGAAGCAGGCAAGGCAAGTTGACCAAGCTGAAAATAGAGCAACTGGGCTGAGGTTTAGAACAACTTTCTACCCTTGGAGACTATGTATTTATCACATAGAATCATAATATTTAAGAAAGTGAAGATTTTTATTTAAACATTGAAAATATTATATAAATTGGCATGCTTTATTTGGTTTTCAAAAAAAGCATACCTATTTTTTTTTTTTTTCTTTTTTAGAGACGGAGTTTTGCTCTTGTTACCCAGGCTGGAGTGTAATGGCGCCATCTCGGCTCACTGCAGCCTCCGCCTCCTGGGTTCAGGCAATTCTCCTGCCTCAGCCTCCCGAGTAGCTGGGATTATAGGCACGCACCACCATGCCCAGCTAATTTTTTTTGTATCTTTATTAGAGACGGGGTTTCACCATGTTGACCAGGATGGTCTCGATCTCATGACCTCGTGATCCACCCGCCTCGGCCTCCCAAAGTGCTGGGATTACAGGCTTGAGCCACCACGCCCGGCCCATACCTATTGTTTTTTCTTTCTACTTTTAGGCTGAGAAGTACACGTGCAAGTTTGTCACATGAGCAAATTTCACGTTGCTGAGGCATGGTGTTCTAATGATCTCATTACCCAGGTAGTGAGCATAGTACCACATAGGAGTGCTTCCAACCCGTGTCCCCACTCTACCCTCCTCTCTCAAGCAGTCCCCAGTGGCCATTGTTCCCATCTTTGTGTCCATGTGTGTTCTATGTTTAACTTCCGCTTGTAAATGAGAGCATGTGGTATTAGGTTTTCTGTTCCTGCCTTAGTTAGCTTGGGATAATGGCCTCTAGCTGCATTTATGTGGCTGCAAAGTACATGATTTCATTCTTTTTTATGGCTGCATAGTATTCCATGGTGTATATGCACCACATTTTCTTTATTCAATCCACTATTGATGGGCATGTTGGTTGATTCAATGTCTTTGCTATTGTGAATAGTACTGCAGTAAGCATATGTGTGCATGTGTTTTTGGTAGAATGATTTATTTTCCTTTGGGTATATACTCGGTAATGTGATTGCTGGATCTAATGGTAGTTGTTTTAAGTCTTTTGAGAAATCTCCACACTGATTTCTGCAATGGCTGGGCTAATTTACATTCCCACCCACGTGCATAAACGTTCCCTTTTCTCTGTGACCTCTCCAGCATATATTGTTTTTTGCCTTTTCAATAATAGGTATTCTTACTGGTATGAGATGGTATCTCATGTGGTTTTGATTTGCATTTCTCAAATGATTAGTAATGATGAACATTTTTAAATATATTTGTTGGCAC
This sequence comes from Callithrix jacchus, assembly GCF_049354715.1. Taxonomy (NCBI): domain Eukaryota; kingdom Metazoa; phylum Chordata; class Mammalia; order Primates; family Cebidae; genus Callithrix; species Callithrix jacchus. The sequence goes on along the minus strand of NC_133506.1, from coordinate 157,822,688 downwards.
ATTTATGCCTTCTTTTGAGAAGTGGCTGTTCCTCTCCTTTGGTCATTTTTAAATGGGGTTATTTGGTTTTTGTTTGTTGAATTAAGTGCCTTGTAGATTCTGGATATTAGATCTTTTTTGAATGCATAGTTTGTGAACATTTTCCCGCATTCTGTAGGTTGTCTATTTACCCTGTTGATAGTTTCTTTTGCTATACAAAGCTCTTCACTTTAATTAGGTCTCACTTGTCAATTTTTTTTCTTGTTGAAATTGTCTTTGGGGACTTTGTCATAAATTATTTGCCAAGACTATGTCCAGAATGTATTTCTAGGTTTTCTTCTAGGGTTTTTTATTGTTTCAGATCTTACATTAAAGTGTTTTAACCATTCGAGTTAATTTTATATATGGTGAAAGGAAGAAGTCCAGAGTTAAGTAAAAGCCTTGCTTCATACTTTCCCTGTGCAGACCTGCAATGAGTTATTTCTCCAAGGAGTCTTGGTCTCTTTCAAAGAGTGGCGTAATAGCCATAGAAATGGACCATGCAGATCTCCTTCTGCAGAAAGAATAATTGACTGACAGCACCAGAAGCTGCTTCTGTATCCACCATCAAAGTCATGCAGCGCCTACAGTTCTCATGGTTGCATGTGACTATAACAGCATGGCAAGGCTACAAAGACAGGTTCATTCTGGAAAGATGCAGGACTTTTACATCAGAGCTCTCAGCTGGCCCAGATGGACTTTTCTCAGAATTGTGCAGCAGCCTGGCACACTTTCTACCTACTCTCTTTTCTTCCCTTCCTTTCTCCTTCCACAGATGTCAGGTTTATACCTTCATCTGAGGACTCTACCTTCTTCTGCTTCTTCTCCTAACAAACCTCTTGCACGTGGAATCCAGTTTTGGTGTCTGCTTCACAGTAGACTTGAAGTAATGCAAATAACAATTACAAACAAAAATATGGGTGCTAGGGATGCTCATTGCTACTGACGTCCCACTGCCTCTAGGTTCTTTCTGTGGACAGAGCTAAGAGATCTACTTTTCAAAAATATGAGCTTATATTGCTATTTCTGATTAAAATTTAACAACATTGTTTTATTTCTAAACTTCTTTGTATCCTTTCTCTTACAATGAAAATCAAGATTTCTTCTTTTGAAAATCAAGATTTCTAATAATATTAATATATTTACTTATTTGCTTTATTCTATAAATAGTTGTATTGTATAATACAACTATAATATTTTAAAAATCACAATACCAATAGTACCGCTATCACTAAATATGCAGAATTAAGTTTAAGACTTCTTTGCAATTATCGTTTTCCTCAGAATATATTCCCCTAGAGATCTACAGGGTACTATGTTCAAAAGTTTCCTATAATTCTTTTCTCTGCGCATTAATGTCAACATGCTATATACAGATAGGTTCATTTATTTTCATTTGCATTGTTTTAGAGTTTATCTCTTTTTGATTTAATCTAAATATGTGAATAAATCATTTACATAGTTAAAAAGTTAAAATTATACTATATCAAAAATATATTTAATATACTTTTTAAAGTATATCGAAGGTATACTTTAACAAGATTTTATTTCATTCCTTATTTTCTCCACCAGATTCCTATCTACATCCTATTTAATCATTTTCCTTAATTTCTATTTATGCTATCTGTTTTTCTTTTAACAAAATGAAGCAAACTTTATATGTACATATATAGGCATGTGTATATGTTTTATAAATATAAATTTTTTATTTCCCTTTCAGTCTCATGTGAAACAAAGCCTCCTAAATATAATTAATAATCTGTTCTTAAAAATGCTCCATTGTCTTTCTTAGAGACTATCCCTTTTCTTTCATAGGGCTGCATACAACTTTGTTCCTGTATATATGATAATTTATTCAAACCACACTGCCCTCATAATGATCTGTAATAAATAACCTTATGCATAAATGTTTTGGTTTTGGAAAGCTCAAGGTAGACTCCTAAAAATGGTATGACTAGGCTAATAGGTATATGTATATATAATTTTCTTAAACTATTACAAAGATCCCCTCCATAGGGTTTGTATTATTTTGTACCTCCCTTTGTATATATCTGAATGTTTGTAATTCTAATGCTTCATCACTGAGTCTATTGTCAAGTTTCTCAATATTTGGAATCTAACAGGTGAGAGATAATATCATAGTATTTTGCAGTTTCCTAATGATGAGATAGAGGCATTTTCCCCATGTGTACAGGGATTTTTGCTTTTATTTTTCCATTAACTGTCCATTTCTTTTGCCCACTTACTAAAAACTGTAATTTTCTTTTCTATTTTTAATTTAGTTGTGTGCCACATAGCAATGTTTTTTGGTCAGTGATGGACTGTATAAATGACAGTGATTTCATAAGATTATAATGGAGCTGAAAAATTCCTAGAGGTTAGTGATGTAAAGTTACAGTGAAGCACATTACCCTTTCTCTGTTAATATCTGTTTATATGCACAAATACTTACCATCCTACAATTGCCCACAGTATTTAGTATAGTAACATGCCCTACAGGTTTGTAGCCTAGGAGCAATAGGCTATAGCAAACAGCCTCGCTGTGAAGTAGGCCATATCATAGGTTTGTGCACGTATACCCTATGATTTTCACACAATGAGGAAATCACCTAATATGCATTTCTCAGAATATACCCCTGTCATTAAGGGACACATGATTATACCTCTTTTTCTCATTTAATCTCAGAGATATTAGCCCCCTTTTTTTCCTAATTAAAACTGCAAAAAATAAAAACCCTGCAAATATAGTTTTAACTTGTCATTTACATTTTCACATTTTATAATAAAGTCAAATTTATTTATTTATGTTTCTTCATATTTTAGGTATACATATGATTTTACTTTTTTACACATACAGCTCTAAGCTGAGGAGTTTATTCTTGTGAATAGTGTGAGATATAAATATAATTTAGCTTTTCCCAAATGGCTCTTTAGCTGATCCAACATTATTTATTAAGAAATCAATTTTTTCCCAGTGATTTGTGATAATATGTAATAAAAGACTATCCTAAATTATCTGGGTGTGGCCAATCATGTCACAGAAATTCTTAGGAGAAGCATTCCTAACTATAGTCAGAGAATGCAATGATGGAATAAGGGTTAGAGAGATGCTGTGTTGTTGGCTTAAAGATGGAGGAAGACATCCATGAGGCACAGAATATAGCAGCCTCCAGAGGCTGGAAAGGACAAGGAAATGTTTCCTTCCATAGAGCCTCCAGGAAGATGCAGCTAGACCTTCATTTGGTCCACTGACATGTGTGTTGGACTTCTTTATCTACGGAGATCTATGACAATAAATTTGTGTTGGTGTAAGCCCCTAGCTTTGTGGTGGTTTGTTAGAGCAGCAATAGAAAACCAATACAGTGTCCACATATATTTTGAGAATTTTTAGTTTTTCTTCATTGGTCGATGTGTTTGTTCATGTGCAGTACCTTACTGTTTTAATGACAGACTTTGTGGCATGTTATATGTGACTTAATTGTACCTTAATTCTTTAAACCTAAGAGAATATTTTAGTGAAACTAGAATTTATTCTGACAACAATAAACCCTAGTGTAGGTTGATTTCATGTTGCTGACTCATAATGTCATGACCAACGGAAATATTTTGAAGTTAATAATGTGTACCTACAACAGCAAACCTAAGAGAGAAATTGTTTAATAACTGAGCATCAAATATGTAACCTACATCTTTGAGAAATGCTATGGGAGCATATAGTATCAAGGAAAGTCAGAGTTAGGTATAGGGGAAAGATATAAATGCCCAGAATTAATAAATTAGATAAATTTAAAATAATTGGATGTCTATTGTCAGAGCCTATGCTGAAGATGAAATGGTATATGCCTCATAATTCTTGCTTTTTTTTTTTTTTTTTGAGACGGAGTTTCGCCCTTGTTACCCAGGCTGGAGTGCAATGGCACGATCTCGGCTCACTGCAACCTCTGCCTCCTGGGTTCAGGCAATTCTCCTGCCTCAGCTTCCTGAGTAGCTGGGATTACAGGCACGCACCACCATGCCCAGCTAATTTTTTTGTATTTTTCAGTAGAGACGGGGTTTCACCATGTTGACCAGGATGGTCTCGATCTCTTGACCTCGTGATCCACCCACCTCAGCCTCCCAAAGTGCTGGGATTACAGGCGTGAGTCAGCGCGCCTGGCCTAACTCTTGCTTTTAAGAAGTTCACTGTCCAGTGGGGACACAGGCCATTTCAATGCAGTATGATCAGTAACTGGATGAGGAGGAGGTTGAGAGAAGGCAGTGTCTGTGAGTGAATAGACATTGCCAGACAATGGTGGAAAGGGAAGGTGCTGGGGAGAAGGAAAAGTGAAACTTACTGTGTTATGATGAAGAGATCAGGAGCCCCTGGGGAAAGGAAAAGGTGAAACTTGAAGGGCTGGTTTGCTAGGTTAGTGGATGTGGACTTAAACCTGAAGGCAAAAGGAAGAGAGAAAAAGGAACCCACCAAGAAGATAGCTAAGAGGGTAAGAAGGAAACCAAAGTACGTGTCTCTGACATAAGGGAGAGAGAATGGTCAAGAGCGTCACACATTTCAGAAAGGAAGGTAAACTAAGGAGCATCTGTTATTTATTCAGTTTATTGGCTAAAGCAACAAGAGATCCCTGGAAATCTTGGTCAATAATGAAATAATATAGTGGTGGGAAGGGAAGCATAGAGGCTGAGAAGGCAACGGCAGGTGAGAAAGTGGATTAAAAAGAAAATAGTCCTGGAATGGAAGTCACAGTCAGAGAGCTTTATTTGTTAATACTGAGAGAAATAGAGGATGTTTTCTTGCTTGTTAAATTGAACCAGTAGAAGGCAAGGGATTGAGGGTAAAGGACAGCAGGCTGGAAGAAACTGCAAAGCCAAGCACCAGTGGAAAGACAGAAGCATCTTCAGTAGGGTGGGCGTGGGAATCCTTTCCTCTAGGAGAAACAAAGAAAAGATGGGTAGTTTGTCGTATCTTACATGGCCAAAAATGTGAAGAATTTTCTATGTAATGAGTTTCCTTTTCTTTGCGATTAGGATTTGAGGCCATGTGCTTAGATTAGGATCTGGCAAATAGCAGGTGTTCAATAAATATTTCTCAAATAAATAAATAAAATGTGGGAGAGGAAAAGATGTTTAGGTCGTAAGCTCTAGACAGTTAAACAAGTTTGGGGGAACATCTCTAGAGAAAAGGAGAACTTACCAGGACAGGAGAGGATGGTAATTGAAGGCCTGGTTAAGATGAGCACCCCACCCCCATAGATGAGGAGAAAAACTCTCCTGAGAGGATATTGTGTGATTATTTTCCAGGCTGTTCCCAGGAGCCTTGAGATTGGCAGTGGGTGGGTGAGTGGGTGGGTGGGGGGGGTCTCACAAGCATCTGTGAATGGGACTAAGGCAAGATAGTTGGAGAAAGTGGCAAGCCAGTGAAAAAAGTAATTGCTCTGGAAACCAGGTTGAATTGAAGAAAGTAAAGATAGGATATTGGACCTTTGCCAGATGGGTAGCTTGCAAAAATTTATCTCCCATCCTATAAGAAACTTTAATAAACCAGCAAGAAAAAACCAAACAACCCGATCAGAAAGTGGGCAAAAGATATGAACAGATGCTTCTCAAAAGAAGACATTTATGTACCAACAAACATACAGAAAAAGACTTATCATCACTGGTTATTAAAGAAATGCAAATCAAAACGACAATGAGATACCATCGCATGCCAGTTAGAATGGCGATTCTTAAAAAGTCAGGAGACAACAGATGCTGGCAAGGATGTGGAGACAGAGGAACACTTTTACACTGTTGGTGGGAGTGTAAAATAGTTCAACCATTGTGGAAGACGGTGTGGCGATTCCTCAAGGAAGTAGAACCAGAAACACCATTTGACTCAGCAATCCCATTCCTGGGTATATACCCAAAGGATTATAAATCATTCTATAAAGACACATGCACATGTATGTTTATTGCAGCATTATTTACAATACAAAGACTTGGAACTAACCCAAATTGCCCATCAATGAATGATAGACTGGATAAAGAAAATGTGGCACATATACACCATAGAATACAATGTAGCCATAAAAAAGGATGAGTTCATGTCCTTTGCATGCACATGGATGAAGCTGAAAGCTTCATCATTCTCAGCAAACTATCACAGGAACAGAAAACGAAACACTGCATGTTATCACTCATAAGTGGGAGTTGAACAATGAGAACATATGGACAGAGGGAGGGGAACATCACGCACCCGGGCCTGAGGGGGATGGGGGACAAGGGGAGGGAGAGCATTAGGACAAATTCATAATGCATGCAGGGCTTAAAACCTAGATGACAGGTTGATAGGTGCAGCAAACCACCATGGCACATGTGTACCTGTGTAACACACCTGTGCGTTCTGCACTTGTATCTCAGAACTTAAAGTAAAATTAAAAAAAAAGAAAATAAAGAAGTACAGACTCTTAGGTTTGGAGATAGCAAAATCAGAGGCATTAAAGTGGTGGAATAATTGGAGTCGTGTGAATAATCGAGTGAGATAGTCATGATTATAGCAGGTTGTAATTAGTTTGGATTTGAGAATTATGAGAAAGAGCCATTGTGGAAGGTGAGTCAGCTGGTTTAGGGTGGCGATCAGTGGTACCTGTAGTGGAATGGGGGATGGAGGTGAAGACTCTTGGAGATCAAGAGTCTGGCTTTCTGGGACAATATAGGTTGCCACTGATGATGTCATTGGCCAGATGATAACAGGGGGTGGATAGAAAGAATACAGCTGGTACCGAAGTCTTGAATGAAGTGCTGTGTGTGGAGGGGCATGAGGAGGTGGTAATGAGACTGACTGGCTAATAGAAATACTTAGTCCAGTTACAAACATTTGTAGCTTATCTTTAATCTAAAATCCAAAAGTCTGAAATTTCAAGTCTTGGTATAGATCTGAAAATAATCTCATGTAACTGACATATAATTAGAAAACATTTCTAGAAACTTAAAACCTTGTCACCAATTTGATCTCTAGTTGCTATTGCTCATTGGCATCTGAAAAATAATATTAGGAAAAAACATCGTCTGAAAGTTGAGTGAAGTATTTGCTTTCTGCACAAAACAGGGGTCAACTGGCATTTTGTCTGGGTACAAGATGAAGTTTTAACTCTTTATGTACAAATATAAGCAAAATATAACAGACACATTTGCACCCATTGCTAATGGTGAGAGCTTCTTTTAACTGTTCTTTCCAGTCAAGTAGCCATCACAAAGTGCAGTGTCTTTTATTTTTTCTGAGTCCATTTGAAACATGGTTGATTTGCTTAGTTTGGAAACTGAATTTCTTATCTAAGAAAGTGTCCATTTATCAGAAAAAAAGAAATCTAGAATTTATCTGCACCTGGTTGAATTTTTTAAAGGTTATGGACAAAATCTTGTAAAACATATAATGAAGAATGCTTATTTTTCTTAGAGTTTTAGAAAGTGTAAGGGCAAAGGACATAGAAAGAAGTATATATATAAGATAGAAAGAAAAATATAAAAGGGGGAGTTTAAGACAAAGAAATATTGAGGCCATGAGTAAAGTAGAGATGTGTTTGCTGGAATGGAATGGAAATTAAATTTTGTTGAGTGCAATTGTTGGCTTTGATACTTTCTCACCATGAAATATTGAAAAAAAGTTATATAACTCTTCTGAGCCTCACTTTCCTCATCCGTGAAGTAGGTATATCAACACAAATGAATAGGATTATTGCAAAAATTAAAGCAGATGCCTTTACATAAAGAGCCTAGTGTGGAGTCTAGGAATGTTTTATTAAGGTCATAAAGCTTAGAAGGCTACTAGCTCCTCACTGCCATCTGGCTATCTGTTCATTTTTAATTGTTATTCTAATTTCTGTTAAATTGGGTCAATTTTCGGTGACAAAAGATCATAATGATTACATCAGATAGCAAACTGAGGCTCATTCTTACCTTTCGAATACTGTATGTACAACAGCCCTGGCCTGAACCAGCTCTATTCTATCACTGTGCTAGTGATAGGCAAGTGGAGCCTAGTGCCGGGCCAAAATGCTTTACTTTCTCATTTTGCCAATACCTTGATTAGTCAGCACACATTCCTGCTCAATTTCGTTGGAGATTTGAATTACACATTGTTTGTTAAACTTGACACTTGGCCAAAGAGGTACTTAATGGCACTTATGAAAGAACTAGCGATCAAATGACACCACCTTGCCAAAGCATCTCTATCTTTTTGGTGAGTGATATTTTAAGCCTAGATATGCTTCTGGTTCCTTTGAACAGCTTGCACTCCACACTGGGCTTCCTAAAACGACCATGTTTGAAGACTATGAATAATAGCTGTAAAGCTGAGGTTGCTTCACGTTGCTACCTTCCAGCTGAAGGGGAAGGGGGCTTACTCTGAAGTTGGGAATAAGCGCTGGTTACGGATAGCAGGTCTCTGCACAGAGTGTTCCAGGGAAACCCTACTTCAAATTCCGTTTCTTAAGGTGTCCGTAAAACACATACTTTTATACTCTGCTATTCTTATTTTATACTTAAAGAAGAATCCAATTATTTATTTTTTAAATGTCATAGAGAGAAACAATAATTAAGTATGTGATATCATTTGTATTTTTCCAGTTTGGCTTTTTTTAAATATACAAGTATGTGACTATGTTAATGACGAGAACACATTTTCAGAGATGCATCACTAGGGGATCTTGTCATTACCAGAACATCATACAGTGCACAAACCTAGGTGATATAGCCTACTACACATCTAGGCTATATGGAATAGCCTATTGCTTTTAGGCTACAAACCTATACAGCATGTTACCATACTGAACACCGTAGGAAATTGTAATACAATGTAAGAATTTGTATATCTAAACATAGAAAAGGTAGAGTTAAAATATAAAAGGTAAAAAATGGCACACCTGTGTAGGGCACTTACTATGAATGGAGCTTACAGGAGAGTGGGAGTTGCTCTGGCTGAGACAGTGAGTGAGTGTGAAGGCCTAGGCCATTACTGTACACTACTTTAGACTCTATAAACACTGTTCACCTGGGCTACACGAAATGTATTCAATATAAAAATACTTTCCTTTCTCCAAAAATAAATTAGCTTTAGCTTACTGTAACATTTTAACCTTATAAGCTTTTGAATTTTTAAAAACCATTTAAACTTCCCTGTAATAATGCTTAGCTTAAAATACAAAAACATACAGTTATACAAAATTTCTTTCTTTATATTCCTGTCCTATAGGCTTTCTTCTATTTTTAAACCTTTATTATTTTTCACTCTTTACATTTTTCTTATTAAACACTAAAACGCAAATGCACACATTACCTAGGTCTACACAGGGTGGCGTCAGGGCAGACAACATCTCTGTCGTCGGCCTCCGCATCTTGTCTCATTGGAGGTCTGCAGGGGCAAATGACATTCATGGAGCTGTCATCTCCTACGTTGACAAGACCTTCTTCTGGAGACCTCCTGAAAGACCTGCCTGAGGCTGTTTGATGCCTTTTTTATAATTAGAAGGAGTACATGCTAAAATAATGATTAAAAAGCATAAAATAGTAACTACATAAATGAATAACATAGTTACTTGCTAGCATTATCAAATATTATGTATGTGCTATACTTTTATACCACATCACCACAAACACATGAGTAATGTATTATGCCACTATATTAGGACAGCTACTACATCACTAAGTGATAGGAATTTTTCAGTCTTACGGGTCCACTGTCATACGTGTGCTTCTTTTTTTGTGTTGAAACAGAGTCTGACTCTGTCACCAGGCTGGAGTGCAGTAGCACGATCTTAGCTCACTGCAACCACTGACTCCCGGGTTCAAGCGATTCTCCTACCTCAGCCCCCCAAATAGCTGGGACCACAGGAGTGCACCACAGTGTCCAGCTAATTTTTGTATTTTTAGTAAAGACGAGGTTTCACCATGTTGGCCAGGATGCCTTCGATCTCCTGACCTTGTGATCCGCTGGCCTTGGCCTCCCGAAGTTCTCGGATTACAGGCGTGAGCCACCACACCTGGCCCACGGTTCCCTGACCAAAACATCATTATGCCACATGACTGTGTAGTAAAACTCACGCGGGAGAAAATTCAACTTTAATGATGTTGATGAAGTAGTTTACATACTTTGAAGAAAAAAATAGACAAGCGAACAAACATAAATAGAAAAATGAATAGGCAAGCACCCCAGTTCCCTCGTTTATAGTCTGGTGAGAGAACAAAGACATGGAGAAACACAAAACAAAACTGAAGAAGAAATACAGCTGAGCTTTATAGGTAGCATTAAAGACAGGTGATTACATTCTTAATTTCACGTGTGGAAACCAAGGACAGCAGGAAGAGGTGAAATTTAGAGCAAAAGTTTGATTATATATAAGAGGTCATGAGTCAGATGGGCATGTGATGATTGGTGGACAGTGAAGAGGGGACAATATTCTAGGGAGAGGGGGGAAAAGTCCAAAGTACGTGTAGTTTTGAGAATATCAAGTAGGTAAGCAAGGTATGAATAATGAAGGTTAACCGAGACTGAGAAATGGAAGATGAGTACTATATGAATATTAAGATAACATTGACCTTGTCAGGTGCGGTGGCTCATGCCTGTAATCCCAGCACTTGTGGGGCCATAACCTAATAAGTTTAGGTATAATTCATGACAGTCTTCTGAAAAAGATGAGACTAAGCTGTATCTTAAAGACTGAGGTGTGCCGGGCATGGTGACTCATGCCTGTAATCCCAGCACTTTGGGAGGCTGAGGTGGGCAGATTATGAGTTCAGAAGTTCCAGACCAGCCTGGCTAACATGGTGAAACCCCATTTCTACTAAAAATACAAAAATTAGCTGGGCACCTGTAAGCCCAGCTACTCGGGAGGCTGAGGCAGGAGAATTGCTTGAACCCAGGAGGTGTAGGCTGCAGTGAGCCAAGATCACACTGCTGCACTCCAGCCTGGGCAACAGAGCAAGCCTTCGACTCAAAAAAAAAAAAAAAAAAAAAAGATTGACCAATTATTTCTAAGGTCTTAATTTCTACATGGCTGGTCTTTTAGGATGACCAGTGGAGGGGCTTTTCTGAGTAGAGAGTGTTAGGGGAAAGCCTCTGTGGTTAAAGGAAATAGGCTTTCTATACTATAGATATGTGAGCAGCTGCCGCCACCCACCTTGTTTTAAGATGAATTGACATGGAGGTTGCCTTACTTAAAATCCTTGTAAACTTGCTTTTGTGCTTTTATTTTTAAGTAATGAAGTAGCACATTTTCTAAGTTAAGAATTAATGAGCCACTGTATTTCTTATAAATATAATTTTTAGCTTTACAGCCTTATCTTGATGGTTGGTGAGTAGAGAGCATGTGTTGTGTGTACCTACGTGATATTGTCGGAATGCTGTTGAAATCACATCAATGCTAAATTAGCGTTGCGCTGTACTGTCTTTGAGTGGCCGTAGCATGCAGTGCTATCCCTTAGGCCAGCCACAATGTAATCCAAAAACGAGTTAACTTTTTACAATTTTTTAGTCTGCCCAAAAATGTGCTAAGAATTTTATATGCAGTGTTGCATTCTAGTCTTCAAGTCTCACAATTATCCTCTAATTTTAAATTGTTATTATATAATTATACATTATTATTATTCACACTTTACAAATGAATAAATTAAAGCATTGACAGGTTGAGTATTTGGCCAATGTCACATAGCTAGGATGAACCATAGCTGGGATGAAAACTCAAGTTTTTCTCACTCCAAACGATGATCCTAGGTATTATATAGTGTGAAATTTTATTGTAACTTTTAGATTCAAAGGTAGCTACCAGGGCCGAGCGCGGTGGCTCAAGCCTGTAATCCCAGCACTTTGGGAAGCCGAGGCGGGCAGATCACAAGGTCAAGAGATTGAGACCATCCTGGTCAACATGGTGAAACCCCGTCTCTACTAAAAATACAAGCTAGGCATGGTGGCGCGTGCCTGTAATCCCAGCTACTCAGGAAGCTGAGGCAGGAGAATTGCCTGAACCCAGGAGGCGGAGGTTGCGGTGAGCCGAGATCTCGCCATTGCACTCCAGCCTGGGTAACAAGAGCAAAACTGCGTCTCAAAAAAAAAAACAAAAAAAAAAAAACAAAGGTAGCTACCAGAGGTGATTGTTTTCCCCCCTACAACATCATAACCAGTAATCAGAGCTGGAACTCACTTCCTGGTTGCCTGACTCCAAACTCCAGGCTCTTTACATGATATGACATAGAAATGCATGGACAGCACAAGAAACAAACAAACCCATAATTCAACAAGCACAGACTATTCAAATACATTTGTTTTATCCTGAGTTCTATGAAGGGATGGACTTAGTTATAATTAAGCTCTAAGGTAATTATATTAGTCAGTGATACTGTTTATGAATATGATAGTATATGACAATTGTTCATAACCCCCCATTTTCTATTTAGAAATCATATTCTCAATGATTTCTCTTTAATCTTGTCTTGCATTCTCATTAAGAAAGCTCGTAAGGTGAAAACCTGAAAAGCAAATCTTTGGTGTAGATATCAGACATATAAAATACATTTAAAGATTGGGTGATGCATTAGTACATTCCTTATTGGGGATCGTTTGTGTAAATATCAGAATAAGTTAGCAACATGACATCTCAGCTATTCCAGGCATTGGAAAAGCAGCAGCACAAAAATGAAGAATAGTAAATCATGTTTAGAGGCTTATAAATTTCACCATTGACATATCACTGTTGTTACATAGAGCTGATTGTTACATAGAGCTGATGTATCACTGTTGCTACATAGAGCTGATTGTTACATAGAGCTGACATATCACTGTTGTTACATAGAGCTGATGTATCACTGTTGTTACATAGAGCTGATTGTTACATAGAGCTGACATATCACTGTTGTTACATAGAGCTGATTGTTACATAGAGCTGACATATCACTGTTGTTACATAGAGCTGATGTATCACTGTTGTTACATAGAGCTGATTGTTACATAGAGCTGATGTATCACTGTTGTTACATAGAGCTGAGGTATCACTGTTGTTACATAGAGCTGATTGTTAAATAGAGCTGAGTATCACTGTTGTAACATAGAGCTGATTGTTACATAGAGCTGATGTATGACTGTTGTTACATAGAGCTGATTGTTACATAGAGCTGAGGTATCACTGTTGTTACATAGAGCTGATTGTTACATAGAGCTGACGTATCACTGTTGTTACATAGAGCTGATTGTTACATAGAGCTGAGTATCACTGTTGTTACATAGAGCTGATTGTTACATAGAGCTGACGTATCACTGTTGTTACATAGAGCTGAGGTATCACTGTTGTTACATAGAGCTGATTGTTACATAGAGCTGACGTATCACTGTTGTTACATAGAGCTGATTGTTACATAGAGCTGAGTATCACTGTTGTAACATAGAGCTGATTGTTACATAGAGCTGACGTATCACTGTTGTTACATAGAGCTGATTGTTACATAGAGCTGACGTATCACTGTATCACTCTTGTTACATAGAGCTGATTTTACATAGAGCTGAGGTATCACTGTTGTTACATAGAGCTGATTGTTACATAGAGCTGACATATCACTGTTGTTACATAGAGCTGATTGTTACATAGAGCTGACGTATCACTGTTGTTACATAGAGCTGATTGTTACATAGAGCTGACATATCACTGTTGTTACATAGAGCTGATTGTTACATAGAGCTGAGGTATCACTGTTGTTACATAGAGCTGATTGTTACATAGAGCTGATGTATGACTGTTGTTCCATAGAGCTGATTGTTACATAGAGCTGAGGTATCACTGTTGTTACATAGAGCTGAGGTATCACTGTTGTTACATAGAGCTGATTGTTACATAGAGCTGACATCACTGTTGTTACATAGAGCTGATTTAAGTGGATAATACTGATCATTAGTGATTATGCTTGTTATTCAAGACTCTAGTCTGTTTATGTTTTAAAAAGATCTCTTGAATAAGATATCCTTAAAGATATATTAATAATAGCCACAATTTAACATAGAGTTTAACATGTGCCAGGCAGTACTGCAAACCCTTTTATAATATTAATATATCGAATCAATTTAAGAACTGTATAAGGGAGGTGTTATTATTTCTATTTTAAAAATGAGGAAACTGAAACAAAGAGAAATTAGCTTCACCGAAGTCACATATGTAGAAGAATGGAGGTGCTAGAATTTTGGAGGATTCCGAAATAGAGGACACACAGAGTCTGGTCCTAGACTACAGGTTCTTAATCATTTCGTGTTTTTCCAGTAAATGGTAATGTGGTTTCAAAAATCAGATTCAAGCTTGACTACTTGTTCAAACCAAACTAAAAATAATAATGTCTTGGTTCTAAACAGAATTTATTTGGAAGCACAATAACATGTTACCTTGCTGAAGTTTTACCAAACACACACACACACACACACACACACACACACACACACACACACTACTCTCAATGTATCATTTTATTATTAAATATTTACTTGAGCATTGCCCATTCTCAGTGATATTATTGAACAATTTTCTGGCTATTGCTGCTGATAAAAAGACACCATAGATAAGAAGTCAACCTAAAATTTACACGGCAACTCGAGCGTTTCACTCAGAAATTTAACATTCTCACAAGTTAAATTTTGCACAGGTGGCAGAAAAGGCCATCTGGTCATTCACATTAAATACATCTTTTTCTACTTAAAACCGTTTTTCACATACTTTGTCAGTAACTCAGGACTTTCTTCCCAAGGGCTTTCCTTTCCCCTTCCTGGAGGAGAAAACGTTGGGAAGCATTGTGGTGGCTGCTGTGAGGTGGCTGTGTCATCATTTCTCTTACTACTAAGATAATACACATGGGCTTTTCTGTTGGTCTCTGTTCTTACAGCATGTGGTGCTGCTCTACTAGGACTCACATGTCCTTGCATCCATCACTGGTGTCTGTGGTCCCGTGCTTAGCCCCTCATATTGGTCCTGACTTCCACACCTTTCTTGCCTGGACTCCACCTTCTCTAGACTGAAGGCCACTGTTACCATTTACTTGGCTCCTGCTGTAGCATGCAGGCAGCTCTGGATCTCTTCTCTGTCATATAGGCAGGAGAACTAAGAGTACCACCTCCAGCCTTCTCTCTACTGGCCTCTTGAAAGGATGCAGCTAGGTACCTTCTAACTGTAGTATGGGCTTGGTTCCATACAAATCACCATGGGAATTTGAGTGCCGTATTAAAGTAGGACATGTTGATGCTCATCAGAAGAACTCCCAAGATCACTGGATATTTATTGAAAATAGCTTTATAAGTCTGTCATTTGTCTATCTTTGCTTGTTCCTATCTGCATTCTATTCCATGTTTTTTTCTTTATTCAAGTACGCTTCTTGCCTTTCTTAGAAACATGTCATCTGTTGTATCTCAGAGAGTGTTGCTAAGGTAAAATTACATATGGGTTATGACAGAAACCTCAGGTCCAAGCTGCCAGTGTGCAAATCCCCGTTCCATGACAATAATTCCGTCTACTTAGGTTAATTCCTTAATATCTCAGAGCCTCAGTTTCTTCATATATACAATGCAGCTAGTAATTGTTGTAAGGTCGTTGTGAAATGAAGGAAGTTAACCTGTTGAAGGACACTGAACAGTACCTGGCACACTATCAAACGTAAATGTTCACATCATTCAATATAATGTTCCCTCTTCTCAGAGTAGTAGTTTTCTATTTTTCCTTCTGTCTTTAAGCTATATCTTGGTCTGCTTGTTTGTTTGGTTTTGTTTTTTTTGAGACAAAGTCTTGCTCTGTTGCCCAGGCTGGAGGGCAATGGCACGATTTCAGCTGACTGCAACCACCGCCTCCCAGGTTCAAGCGATTCTCGTGCCTCAGCCTCCCGAGTAAAAGGGATTACAGACACCTGCCACCACGCCCTGCTAATTTTTGTATTAGTAGAGATAGGGTTTCACCATAAAGGCTGGTCTCAAACTTTTGAAAACTCAAGCAATCAGCCAATCTCTGCCTCCCAAAGTTCTGGGATTGCAGGCATGAGCCACCATGCCCGGCACACCTCAGTCTTTAAGATACATCTTAGTCTCATCTTTTTCAGAAGACTGTCTTGAATTATACCTAAACTTATTATGTTATGGCCCCATAAATATATAGTCCATCATATTTGTATGGTATTTGTGGTAGTTTATTCTAGTTATTTCACTTATCCCCATTAGGTTGACATAATTGAGACTATCATATTTATCTGTATGTTTTCAACATTCTGCACAAAGAATAGCAAGTAATAGGCACTCATGAATATTTACTTAATGTATAAGTGAGGCAAATTTCTCTTGCCCACCTCAGTCAAAAGTAATAAGTACTCTCTTCTGTGGGGGCTCTACATATGTGCCCTTGGAGACATTGTCCTGGGATGGGTAAACAATGTGCCAACTGCAGTCCATACTCTGTCCTGCCCCATACTTCGACCTCTCCTAATATGAGTCTTCCTCTTGCTCACTCTGCCCTACCATAGTCACCTGTTCCTTGGAAATCCAGGCACCTTTCTCAGAGCTGTGGCACATTTTTCTTCTTCCTGCTTGAGATGCTCTTCTCTCAGGTATCTTCATGGTTTTCCCTCACATTTGGCCCAGTGAGCTGCTTGAATGTCACAAAGTTAGAGAGGTCTTCCCTGGCCACGTCTGTCTCTACCCTTCCCTGAGACAACCCTCAAGTGTCATAGTCTGCTTAATTATTTCTCCTAAGCATTCAACATATCACTTGACACATTGGTTTATATTCTATGTCCTTTCACCAGAATGTACGTTTCATGATGCCAAGGATGTTGTCTGCTTTACTCATAGCTGTATCCTCGCCCTGCAGATAGATGCTAAACGAACAGAGAGATGAAGAATGAAAAGTGAATGAGTGAAACAATAGATTTAGACTGAGAAGATCAACCATTTCTCCTTTCTGAGATACCTTTGTGAGAACCTGGCTTGCTACAGTCCTGGAACAAGTCCTTAACTCTCCCCTGAGCACTATGTCCTTATTCAAAACTGAAATTTGAGGGCTAAACATTGGGTACCTATGGACTTAAAAATGGAAACAACAGACACTTGGAAATATAAGAAGCGGGAGGAAGCAGGGTGGGCAAGAGTTGATAAACTAACTTGGATACTATGCTCATGGCCTGGGTGATACATTCATTTGTACTCTAAACCTCAGCAGCAGACAATATACCTTTGTAACAAAACTGCACCTGCACCCCCTGATTCTAAAATAAAAGTTGAAAAAAAATAATAGAGGAGGAACACTTTATCTCTGCTTTGTGTATACGAGCTTGTCTTTTCCCCAGTGTCCTGTGATCTGCGGGGACACTTTGCTTCCTATCTCTCCTCTAAATTCCCTTCTCCCGCCAGGTGGCACTATGCCTTCAATATTTAAAACTACAGATATGGTGAACTCACTTTTCTGTTTGCTTCCCTAAGCTATTTGGACCTTTATACTTAATTAATGGCTTCCGGTTCCAAGATATGAAAATGTTAATGACATATGCTGAACTAACAGTCCTAACTGCTACTCCTTTAAAATAAAAAGCGGCTGAGCTACATTATGTTTTATGAAATATTTACAACTGCCAAACACAAGAGCAGTAAGAACATTGGTTTATTCAGCAAAAGCCCAAAGAACTCTATTTAAGTGAAGATTAATGTGGAAATGTTATCACATTCTCACACTTCAAAACAAAAGCGATATAGAGATGATAAATGAGAATAGACGTGGAATATACACATATATGCACACACTATACATATTACATGATGAAATATACCAGCTGAATTTGCCTAAGGGAGCTGCTAAAGTCAGAGTTGAGGCAAATGATTTGCAGAACTTACATTGAGGGGCAGCCCAACTGCTAGAACATTCCATGGAAGTTCTGTATTGATGGAAGAAAAATTTGTAATTATTTCTCTATTTACATAAAGAGAGAGGCACAGTAGGTGTGGGAGTGTGCTGTTCCTTTTCAAGTTTGTGCAGATATACAGAAGTCAACATGATTATTTTCCTTTATTCACATATAATTGTAAATAACATAGATAATACAATTTCCAAATCTGTTATTTACTTAAAAATGTTTTTAAAGTAGTTGCAATCCTAGACATATTCCACAGTTGGCAATTTGAAAATCTTTGAGAAGTTTAAAAAATATCTGGCTTACAATCATCTCATTAAGGTATGAAATCAGTGCTTCTTGGAACTTTTAAGTTATATTTTATCTGATTGTTATTCTCAGATCTACAGTTTTAAAAAAGGCAAGTCTCTGGTTCCTTAAAGATCTCTATCAGCTTCCCTCCATGCATATTTGGCTCACAAGTATACGAAACACTTTGAACACATTTCTATTAAACATTATTTCTTTCCTAGGGGGAAGTATATTATAGTTCTCTTTTATTAAGATTAATGAGAGTTTTAGGTTAATCTGTTGTGAGTCCTCTGTAAATCAGATTCTTGATAGTTAATAATATTTCATCTTTATGTATTTAAAATCAATTAACATATTAACTTAAAGATGAGAGAGAGAACTAAATCAGCAATACCGTTACGGCATAATGCATAAATTAATGTGCATGGGTGTCTGCTTTAAGGTTACTGAAGTTTAATCAAATGAAAATTGACTTTTTACAAAAAGTAATAGATTTTTTTTCCACGTGTGAAAACATTTATTATTATTATTATTTCCAACTTTTATTTTAGGTTCAAGGGGTACCTGTGCAGTGTTGTTACAGTGGTAAATTGCATGTAAATTGCATGCCTCAGGGATTTGCTGCAAATAATTGTGTTACCCAGGAAATCTGCCTAATACCCAACAGGTAGTTTTCAGTCCTCACCATCCTCTCAGTCTCTACCCTCAAATAGACCCCAATGTCTATTGCTCCCTTCTTCATGTTCATATGTGATGGGTAATACTGAGTGTCAACTTGATGGGATTGAAGGTTACAAAATCATCATCCTGGATGTGTCTGTGAGGCTGTCGTCAAAGGGGATTAGCATTTGAGTCAGTGGGCTGGGGAAGGCCAACCCACCCCTAACCTGGTGGGCACCATCTCACCAGCTGCCAGAGAATATAAAGCAGGCAGAAAAATGTGAAAGGCAAGACTGGCCTAGCCTCCCAGCCTACATCTTTCTCCCATGCTGGATGCTTCCTGCCCTTGAACATTGAACTCCAAGTTCTTCAGTTTTGGGACTCTGACTGACTCTCTGCTCCTCAGCTTGCAGACAGTCTATTGTGAGACCTTGTGATTGCGTAAGTTAACACTTAATAAACTCCCTTATATATCTGTATATATAGATATATATCATATTAGTTCTGTCCCTCTAGAGAACCCTGGCTCACACACCATGGATACTCAATGTTTAGCTCACACAAGCGAGAGTGTGTGATATTTTGTTTTCTTTTCATGTGTTAATTTGCTTAGGATTATGGCCTCCAGCTTCATCCACGTTGCTGCAAAGGCCAAGAAGAAATTAATGTTAATGACATCTAGTCTCCCAACATGTATGTCTTTTCTTTTTCTTTGGAAAATTTTTTTGTCTGTGTTTTAGACACAGGGTGTCTCTCTCTGTCACCCAGGCTGAAGTGAGCTCCATCATAGATCACTGCAGCCTAGAACTCCTGGGCTCAAGTCATCCTCCCACTTCTGCCCCCGGAGTAGCTGAGACTTCAGGCATGTACCACCATATACAGCTTGTTTGCTTTGGCAGCACTTACTGTGTAAACGACGCATGCTGGTCCTTGATTATTCTATATTATCACTGCATTTTACAGTAAGCCTTTGCCAATGACATGATATTATGTGTGGATTTACTTATGCATCACTTTTTTTTAATGCTATGTGTCTTAGTCCATTTAGTGTTGCTATAAAGAAATACTTGCAACTGGGTAATTTATAAAGGTCAGAGGTCTGTTTGGCTTACGATTCTGCTGGCTAGAAGACTGGGCATTTGATGAAAGTCCCAGGCTGCTTCCCTGGCATGACAGGAAGCAAGAGAGGCAGGAGGTGCCAAGCTCTATTTTAACCACCAGCTCTAGAGGGACCTAGGATAGCAGGAACTCACTACCATTCAGGAGGGATCCACCTCCATGAACCAAACACCTCCAAGCAGGCCACACCTCCAACACTGGGGATCAAAATTCAACATGAGGTGTGAAGACGTCAAATAGCCAAACCATACCAGAACCACTGTTATTTGTAGATTACAAAACATTCCTATTAGGAATAATTAGAAAGGAAAAAAAGTATACATTGAGAGAGTAAAAAGAAGGTCAAGAAAATGGCTGGGGCCTGGGCGTGGTGGCTCACCTCTATAATCCCAGCAGTTTGGAAGGCTGAGGCGGGCAGATAATTTGAGGTCAGGAGTTTGAGACCAGCCAGTCCAACAGAGTGAAACCACCGTCTCTAGTAAAAATAAAAATTAAAAAAAAAATTAGCCAAGTGTGGTGGTGCATGCCTGTAATCCCAGCTACTCAGGCGGCTGAGGTGGGAAGATTGCCTGAACCTGGGAGGCGGAGGTTGCAGTGAGCTGAGATGACCCCCCTGCACTCCAGCCTGGGCAGAGTGAGATTCCTCAAAAACAAACAAACAACAAAAACGATGGTAGGGAACAAGTAGAGGATTTAGCAATGAAGCCTTGTTGCTTCATTAAATAACAAAATGTAGAACAGTTGAGACCTTTGGGCCTAGACCTTAAGAATAAACTCTACTGGTGTCTAGAGGAGAGAAGGAGCCAAGGAGATATATATCAGAAAGCCTCACCCAGGCAGATTCTGACAAGAGTAGTTTGGAGAGAACACTTGTGAGCCTTTTGGCTAAGATCAAGTGAAGAGTGATTTGGTTAAGATCAAGTGAAGAGTGATTTGGCTAAGATCAAGTGAAGAGTGATTTGGCTAAGATCAAGTGAAGAGTGATTTGGCTAAGATCAAGTGAAGAGTGATTTGGTTAAGATCAAGTGAAGAGTGATTTGGCTAAGATCAAGTGAAGAGTGATTTGGTTAAGATCAAGTGAAGAGTGATTTGGTTAAGATCAAGTGAAGAGTGATTTGGTTAAGATCAAGTGAAGAGTGATTTGGCTAAGATCAAGTGAAGAGTGATTTGGTTAAGATCAAGTGAAGAGTGATTTGGCTAAGATCAAGTGAAGAGTGATTTGGTTAAGATCAAGTGAAGAGTGATTTGGCTAAGATCAAGTGAAGAGTGATTTGGTTAAGATCAAGTGAAGAGTGATTTGGTTAAGATCAAGTGAAGAGTGATTTGGTTAAGATCGAGTAAAGAGTAGCAGCTTAAATGCAGGAAATTCAACTCCCATGCTATACAATAGGAAACAAAAAATTAACTGGGCATGGTGGCGCTTGCCTGTAGTCCCAGCTACTCGGGAGGCTGAGGCAGGAGAACTGCTTGAACCCAGGAGGCGGAGGTTGCGGTGAGCCGAGATTGCGCCATTGCACTCCAGCCTGGCTAACAAGAGAGAAATTCTGTCTCAAAATAAAACAAAAAACAAAAAAATAAAATAGGAAATGCATTGAACATATGTATAGATAATTATCCAAATAGCATATTAGCAACAATAAAATTTATTTACAATCACCTGAATAGTTAGAGGTAAGAGCAATTAGCTTTAATTAATTAACAACCTACTAAGTTCAGTGTTTGACCCAAGTCCATAAACTCTGCTTGAAATAAACAACTTGTAACCACTGGAGCAATTTAGAATCACACGTTAGGCACCAGAAGTTGAGCGGAAAAATCCTACAGCGATAAAAATTAAAATGGACGTTAAGGACTGTCTCATGATGATATGGTGCAGCCTAATGTAACCCTAACGTATGGTCAGAAGACTCCCTTGTAAAGACTCTTAATTGACTGGCCCTTTGATAGGAGATTATTTTTCCTTGAACCAATAGAAATCTGTTGGATTCTGAAACCTGTTCTCATTGAAATAGTTAGAAAACAGCTTATTACTGCATCATATTGATGCTGTGAAAAAGGTTCCCATATTATAACAGAATTTAAAATTCTCCCATTTACAACTGAACTTGATGTTGCGGAAGCAACAATTTGTAAAAATGACTGACTTTTGTTAGCTTTAGAAAATGGGACAGTTATGTTAAAAACTTGGAGTTGAAATATGATAAAGGAGCTTCAGGAGTTCCAGTGGCAGGAAAAAAATCTATTTTTGAGGACATTTTAAATTTTTTAGGCTGAAAATTTTGGGGGATTTAAGATTCTCTGTAGAATAGAAATATACTTAATAACTGGAGAGCATTTGTACAGATACCTTATTAAAGAATGTAAACATTTTTCTCTGCATTATATTGCTGGCACTGTAGCATATGGGCTCAACTCTGATTTAATGGTCATTATAAAATTATGTTTTGTGAACTTAGCTGAATGTTATAAAAAAAAAGTAGGCACTACAGCATCATAATTAGAATAGGAACAACTCAGCATTCTCTGTTACATGAGGAATCAAAGAGAAGTTGGAGGTCTGCAACCCAGAAGAGGACCCTCACCAGAAGCTGACTGTACCAACACTCTGATCTAGGACTGCCAGCCTCCAGAACTGCAGAACTTCGCCCCCTGTAATCATGCACCATCTCCACTTTACCGGAAATGTTTTTGACCAGCAATGGAAAAGAAAGAACACACTGAAATTTTGTTTGTCGTGGGACTCAGGCTTTCTCTGAGCACTGCCTAAGTACTTGGGGACATAGGAAGAGGGTCCGATAGAGAATGTGGCTCAGTTGAATCAATATGGCTGAAGAGGCCGGGTGCGGTGGCTCATGCCTGTAATCCCAGCACTTTGGGAGGCCGAGGCGGGTGGATTACGAGGTCAAGAGATCGAGACCATCCTGGTCAACAAGGTGAAACCCCGTCTCTACTAAAGATACAAAAAATTAGCTGGGCATGGTGGTGCGTGCCTGTAATCCCAGCTACTCAGGAGGCTGAGGCAGGAGAATTGCCTGAACCCAGGAGGCGGAGGTTGCGGTGAGCCGAGATCGCGCCATTGCACTGCAGCCTGGGTAACAAAAGCGAAACAACATCTCAAAAAAAAAAATATATATATGTATATATACATATATATATATATATGTATATATATATGACTGAAGAGATGTAACAAATCATAGACGTAAAGTCAATGCCCTCCCTATTTTACAAAGGAGAAAACCAAAGCTCTGTAAGTGACTCTGAGGCCCCGATAGCCATGGTGAAGTCTGATTTCAACTCTGCTAGTGTTGGACAGCTCTCGTGAGCTCTCTTCAGGAACTACTGACATACTGCTTTATTTCTAAAGCTTGGACCTCCCCGTGCCCCTTAGATCTTATAAAGATCAAAGTCAACATAAAAAGAAAGGAAATAAAAGAATACTGTGCCTTGACCCTTTGGAGAATCTTTCAGGGGAAATAATTAACAGTCATTCATAACAGTTGGAGAAGATGTCTATATGTATCTTACTAGTCCCAAGAAGATATACGGAAAGAAAGAGAAAGTGACAGAAAGTTTCTAGTGGGATTCTCTAGTACTATATTCAGTTGATCTCACTTGAGTGGAATATCTGTGTTCCTAGTTAATCATATACAAACAGCATCTCAGGGAATATTGGTTTCTAGGAAAGGAATTCTATAAATCTTTCTCCTCACTTAACCTCAATGCTTTTGTCTTCCTATCTGGCTAATCTTACTAGAAACAGATCTAGATGTCAGAACATGGGCTGATGGGACATATTTTCTAAGAACAAACTCTTAGAAGGAGAACTATAATATAACTATACTAATTAAACACACCCACTTATTTGTTTCTCTGATGCTCTTAGGTATAGTCTTTTATAGGCTTTGAGCTGTGAAAAGACAAAGAAGATCATTTGTCCAGCTTTGGTTTTAGTTTTTCTAGGGCTGCATTGCACAAGGCTTTTCCCAGGCTGCATCCTAGCAGCTTAGCTCTTCAAAGCTCAGCATTGGTATGTGGAGCTGCTGTTCAGCAAATTATAAAAATTCAGTTGCTTTGTCATCTGAACCTTCATTGTTCTTGAGTGAATGGTTGGTTGTCTAGGTGGTTCTGAAACTCTTGACTTCTCTAGCTATGATCTTGCCACTCTCATAATCACACTTCTTTATTCTACCTTCTTTTAAATGTTTGAAATGACAAGGCCAATTGATACATTTCCTGAAATCTGGTAGGCCCCTGAGAATACAGTCAAATGTATACAAAGCTTCTTCCCTGAAATGTTGCCTTTTGGTGGTCATAATGTTACACTGTGACTCAGTCAACACTGTAGAGCTCTGACAATCTTTCTATCTGAATATTAGTGTGGACCACAACAATATTTGAGGACAATCTTGGCTTTGCCTCTGGATGCTCTCCCATCCCAAACTTTGCACGGGTGGATTTCTAATCAGATGTATGCCTTTGTTAGGCTGTTCAACCTTTGCAAGAGAATGTCAATGCTATACCCAGCTTTTCTGGCTCTGTAAGCATGCATTATATGCTTAGCCAGCAATTTGCATAGTTTTAATTGAGCCAGTTTTTCTAGTGATCTATGCTTAATATGTTCTTAATGAATACCAAAAACTCAACTTAGAGAATTAGTATTTATGAAAGAGTAGAGAAAAAACAGACCACCAATTACACTAAAATAAAAATTTAAAGACTTACTATTGTTTTTAATTAAAAATTGTTTTCAAGCAAACTTCCTGCAGGCCTCTAAGAATTAAGTTGACTTCTTTCTGCCTGGAAGCCAAGATCCTCCACTGGAACACATTTTGAAAATCATTGCTATAGTGACTCTCAATTTTCTCGTTGGGTTGTTCAGAACAACAGACTGCTATGGAGCTGGACAAAATTGTTCTGGCTTCCTGTCGAACAGTTTTTATTGAACTACACATTGCCAAGATTATACTGGTTTACACTGAGCGATAAGAAACAGCCTTGTTTTTGCTGTTGACATTTCTGTGTACGATATTGCATGGCTTGTTATGCATCAGGACCTAAGGTTTAAGTTTCTTTCTGTTCTTGTTACAGGAAAGAGTTTGTTAATATCTGATGGATTTCTGGAAGGCATAGAGGCATATTTCTGGTCTTCTGTAAAACCTAGGTAGAACGTAATGATTTGTAGTAACCTAACTTTTAAGTATAATATGTCCTTGATGTTTTCCTTCTGCTTCTGTAGGTTTTTCAATTTTTTGCTGAGTTACTTTTTAATGCAGCCAGAGACTGCACAATGATATATGATCAATGATGGTAGTCTCATTATAATACTGTGTTTTTACCACAGTATTTTACTTTTAGATATATTTAGATACACAAATGCTTACCATACTGTTGCAATTATCTATAGGATTCAACCTTTGCAAGAGAATGTCAGTGCTATACCCAGCTTTATATATGTTTCTGCACACACACATATGTTAGACACATTTATTAAATATACACATATATATTATACAGTATATCCATTTACAGAAATCTATACAGATGTTTATATACAAAGAAAAGTTCAAAACATTAATCATTGTCATATCTGGTAATAACATTATAGATATGCTTGATGTACTGTTTTATGTTTCCTAAATTGCATTTAAAGACATATTTTATTTTAAATCAGAAAAAAGTTAAAATTACAGAAATTTAAATAATACATAATTTAAAATTGTGCATGCTGTAGGGAAAGAGTAAACTTAGCATTTTTCTTTCTTTTCTTTTTTCTTTTTGCGACAGAGTTTCGCTGTCTCACAAAAAAATTGCTCAAGCAATTCTTCTGCGTCAGCCTCCTGAGTAGCTGGGATTAAAGGCATGTGCCACCATGCCTGGCTAATTTTGTAGTTTTAGTATAGACAGGTTTCTCCATGTAGGTCAGGTTGGTCTCAAACTCTTGACCTCAGGTGATCCGCCCACCTTGGCCTCACAAAAAACTGGGATTACAGGCATGAGCCACCATGCCCAGCATAATTTAGCATTTTTCCAGATAGTTATCTAATTTCTCAGAATTATTTTTGAAAACAAAATCTATCATTTCTCTAGTAATATAAAATGCCATCTTCGTTGGAGACCAATTTCCTAACATTTGTCAGATGCTAGGCGTGATCTAGTCCAACACTGATTCCCGGTTTCCTTCTTAGAAATATAACCCTTAATTTTTAGTTAGGCAAATACCTAAAATGAAACTATGATTTTCTGCCTCCGCTACAACAAGATGTGATCACATGGTTAGGTTCTGGCCAGTGAAATTGCCATCAAGATCCCATGTGGGCCATTATCAGAAGGCTGGGTAAAGGGAACTCATGAATTGAAGAGGAATTCCGTTTTTCCTCTTTGGCTTTCCTTTTCCTTCTGTCCTGCAGTGTGGAAGTGAAGGATGGGTTCCAGCAAATACATTGGACTAAAACATAACCCAGAGGATAGAAGCCACACTTAGAGTGGCACCACGCACCAAGAATATCCAGGTGGAAAGCCTCAGTTATTGATGAACCTGGAGCTGTCTTGTCAGCCCTAAACTATCTGCCTCTAGATATCTTTTATGTAAAATATAAATATGTAGATTCTATTTATATCTTTGTTCTTTGGAATTTTTCTTTTATTTCCAGCCTTTGAACTTCTTCCAATCCATTTGGGCTATCTTATTTTAATCATTGAAGCACTTTAATGCATTTTAATGTGCTTTAAATATATTTTGAAGGTGTTAGCCTGAGATTTTTCAATTAAACAAGCTTCCATAACATTTTTGTATTCACAAGACATTTTTTCAGCTATTTTTATTATAATTGTATTACATTTAGGCCAGATTAATTACAGAGGATGAGTATGTTTGCACCATTAAGCTCTGCTCCAGTGTTACAGTATGTGTCTTCCTTTCCTAGTCTTTTTTACATGCTCCAGTAAACTTTTTGTAGTTTACCTTGTCTGTATTCTGCACATTTCTTAATAATTTTATGGTAACCCCTTTATAACTTTTGTTGTTATTATGAAAAAGGTATTTTTACTCAGGGTTTTCAAACATTATTATTGGTACTCAGGAGACTGTAAAGTTTGTATTAACTTGGAAATAAGTCATTTTTCTGAGTTCACGTTTGAGTTTTAATCACGTTTTTGTTGGTTTTCTTAGATTTCCTTAGTAGACAATAACATAATGTGAAAATTATGATAATTTTACCACTTTTTCTGCTATTTATTTGCCTAGATTATTTATTATTATTTCATCGATTATAATGTATTGATAACATACATTTAATAAGACTGGTAAAAGAAATATACCCCGAATGTTTCTGATTTTAAAATTCCATTTTTTTCACCTTCAAGTGCTGTCTTGGCTTTGATAAAATTTTCATTACTTTGGAGATTGTTCTGTCCCATACTACCATGTCTCCATGTGTGTTGAATTAATAGAAAAATATTCTAGAATACAATCATTTTCATTCTCATGAAAATTCTACTAGATGGATTTTGTTGAGAATAAAAAAAAACATACTAAAGAAGTAAAGGTCTAGCCTGTTCAGATATCTACCTATTTTTTTTCACCTTCCATTTTAGTTTCAGGGTGTACATGTGCAGGTTTGTTACATGAGTAATTACATATTGCCAAAATTGGGGTACAAATGATCCTGTCACCCAGGTAGTGAGCATGGTACCCAAGAGGAAGCTTTTCAATCCTTGCCCTGACGTCACCCTCCCCCAGTCCTCAGTGTACATTGTTCCCATCTTTATATCCTTGTGTACTGAATATTTAGCTCCCACTTATAAGTCAGAATATGTGATATTTGGTTTTCCATTCCTGCACTAATTTGCTTAGCATAATGACCTTCAACTGCATCCACGTTACTGTAAAGAACATGATTTCATTATTTTTATGGCTGCAAAGTACTCCATGGTGTATATGTATTATATTTATTTTATCCAGTCCACCATTGATGGGCATCTTGGTTGATTCCATGTCTCTGCTACTGTAAATAGTGCTGTGATGAACATACAAATGCATGTGTCTTTTTGGTAGAACAATTCATTTTACTTTTGGCCCTATATCCAGTAATGGGATTGCTAGGTCAAATGGTAGCTCTGATTTAATTTTTTTTTGAGACAGAGTTTCATTCGTTACCCAGGCTGGAGTGCAATGGCACGATCTCGGCTCACCGCAACCTCCGCCTCCTGGGTTCCGGCAATTCTCCTGCCTCAGCCTGCTGAGTAGCTTGGATTACAGGCACGCACCGCCATGCCCAGCTATTTTTTTTCTTTTTTTTTTGTATTTTTAGTAGAGACGTGGTTCACCATTTTGACCAGGATGGTCTTGATCTCTTGACCTCGTTATCCACCCGCTTCAGCCTCCCAAAGTGCTGGGATTACAGGCGTGAGCCACCACGTCCAGCCTATAGTTTTATGTATTACATTTAAGTCTCTAATCCATCTGGAGTTAATTTCTGCATAGGTCTAGTCAGTTTTTTCCACAAAATCTATTGAACAGGGAGTCCTTTCCCCATTGCTGCTTATTGTTGACTGTCAAAGATCAGATGGTTTTAGTGTTCAGCTTTATTTCTGGGTTCTCTAATTGTTTCCATTGTTCGATGTTATCTGTTTTTGTACCAGTACTATGCTATATTGGTTACTGTGTCCTTGTAGTGTAGTTTGAAGTTGGGTAATTTGATGCCTCTAGCTTTGTTCTTTAACTTAGGCATATTTTCGGTATTTAGGCTCTTTTTTTGGTTCCATATGAATTTTGAAATAGTATTTTTAAATTATGTGAAAAACGTCTTTGGCAGGTTTTTTTTGGGGGGGGGAGGAAGGCAGGAAGGGAGGGAAGAAGGACAGTAGGGAGGAAGGAAGGGATGAAGGAAGGAAGGAAGGGAGGAAGTGGGGAGGGAGGGAGGGAAGGGAAAGAAGGAAATCAAGCAATGAGAGAGACATTGCCGACTTGGATCTAGAGGTTTACAAGTTGATTTCTTTTTTTTTTTTTTGAGAGAAGGAAAGAAAAATAAAATAAGTAAAGGAGAGGAAGAAAGAGGAAGAGAAAGAGGGAGAGTAAATGGAAATATTGCTTTATTTTGAAAAAAATGGGTATTAATAATGGCCAATCAATGTTTCATTTAAACTTATGGGTAAGTGTGATGTGGTATTGACAAGAATGTATATTTTGTGTATTTGAAGTGGAGAGCTCTATAAATATTTATTAAGTTTACTTGTTCTGGATCTGAGTTCGAGTCCTTGATATCCTTATTAATTTTCTGTCTCATTGAATCTAAGTCTCCTATCTGGGTGTTAGGATCATTAGCTCTTGTTGTTGCATTGATCCTTTTACCACTATATCTTTGTTGCTTTAAAATCTATTTTATCCGATACGAGAATTGCAACTCCTGCTTTTATTTATTTATTATTTATTTTTGCTCTCCATTTGGTTGGTAAATCTTTCTCCATCCCTTTGTTTTGAGTCTTTGTGTATCCCTGCATGTGAAACAGGTCTGGATGTAACATGCCATTGGGTTTTGGCTGTGTCTTTTGATTGGGGGATTTAGTCAATTTAAATTTAGGGTTACTGCCATTTGATGTTGACCGGCTGTTTTATCCATTCGTTGGTGTAAATTCTTCTTTATGTTGGTGCTCTTTACTTTTTGGTATATTTTTAGAAAGGCTAATACTGGTTGTTTCTTTCTGTGTGTAATGCTTCTTTCAGAAGCTCTTGTAAAGCAGGCCTGGTGGTAGTAAAATCTCTGAGTTCTTGCTTGTTCATAAAATATTTTATTTTTTCTTCAGTTGTGAAGCTTAGTTAGGCTGGATATGAAATTCTGGGCTGAAGGTTCTGTTCTTTGAGGATGTTGAATATTGGCCCCCACTCTCTTCTGGCTTGTAGAGTTTCTGCTGAGAGATCTGCTGTAAGTCTGATAGGCTTGCCTTTGTGAGTAACCTGACCTCTCTCTCTGGCTGCCGTTAGTATTTTCTCCTTCGTTTCAACCCTGGTGAATCTAACGATTATGTGCCTTGGGGTTGCTCTTCTTGAGGAATATCTTTGTGGTGTTCTCTGTATTACCTGGGGTTGAATGTTGACCTGCTTTGCTAGTTTAGGAAAATTTTCCTGAATAATATCCTGAAGGGTAATTTCCAGCTTGGATTCATTCTCTCTGTTACATTCAGGTACAACTGTCAAACGTAAATTTGGTCTTTTCACATAGTCCCACATTTCTTGGAGACTTTGCTCATTCCTTTTTATCCTTTTTTCTCTAATCTTTTCTTCACGTTTTATTTCATTAAGTTGGACTTTGACCTCTGATATCCCTTCTTCTGCTTGAACAATTCGAGTGTTTAAACCTGTGCAAACTTCTCGGAGTTCCTGTATAGTTTCTTCAGTTCCATTAATTCACTCATACTCCTCTCTAAGTTGTCTATTCTCAATAGGATTTCATCAAACTTTTTTTCAAAGTTCCTAGTTTCTTTACGTTGGGCTACAACATGTTCTTTTAACTCACTGAAGTTTGTTATTATCCATTCCTTGAAGAGTGATTCTGTCATTGGGATGCGCTCGTTCTCCATCAAGCCTTGTTCCATTGTTGATGTGGAACTGTGATCATCTTTAGAGGGAGAGGCGTTCTGACTTTGAGTATTCTCAGCTTTTTTATGCTGGTTTCTTCCCATCATTGTAAATTTATCCTCCTGTCGTCTTTGAATTTACCAACTTTCAGATTAGGTCTCTTGAGTGGGCATCCAGGTTGTTAGTTCCCAGGGCCAGAGCAGCAGCGTTAAAACTGATGGTGCTTTTCTGCCCAGGATTCTCCTGTCTGGCTTCCTTCTTGTGTCCGTAGTAGGCGACTCTGCCTTCCCGGGGCTCCAAACCTCGGTCAGAAGGGGAACCGGTCCCATTTACTCTGTGCCGAGTGCTGCCACACTGAGGTGCTGTCGCAGCCGCTGTGCCGGGCTCTGGTGTGGTGCTGGGGGCCCGTGTGGGTCCTCCAAACCTGTTTACTCTGCTCTGAGAGCTGCCACGCCAAGGTGCCCATGGGAACGCTGCGCCGGCCATGAGGGTCACGCTGGCCACCCGTGTGTTTCCTCCACTGGGGATCTTCTGCTCCGTGAGTGACCAGAATTTGTCTGAAAGTGTGGTGTCCTCTAGTTCTCCGCGCCTTCCCTGAGAGCTGCAATCCTGGGATGTTAGCAATCGGCCACCTTGGATCGTTCTCTCTTTGGCAGTTTGATAGGAATAGCACTGAATCTGTAGATTGCTTTGGGCAATATGGAAATTTTAACAATCCTGATTCTTCTGATGTATGAGCATGAGATTTTTCTCCATTTGTTTTTATCATCTGTGATTTCTTTCAGTAGTTTTATAGTTCACCTTGTAGAGGTATTTCACCTCCTTGGTTAGATGTATTCCTAGTTATTTTATTTTTTCTGATTATTTTAAGTGGGATTGCATTTCTGATTTGGCTCTCAGATTGAATGTCATTGTTGTATCAAAATTCTACTGATTATTATACATTGACTTTGTATCCTGAAACTTTACTAAAGTTGTTTAACCATTCTAGGAGCTTTTTGTTTGTGTTGTTGGGATTTTGTAGGTATAGAATCATATCATCAGTGAAGAGTGAGGATTTTTGACTTATTTTCCTATTTGGATGTGTTTTATTTCTTGTTTCTTTCTCTTGCCTGATTGCTTCGGCTATGACTTTCAGTACTACATTGAATAGGAGTGTTGAGAGTGGGCATCATTGTCTTGTTTCATTTCTTAAGTGGAGTGCTTCTAGCTTTTTCCCATTCAGTGTGATGTTGGCTGGGTGTTGGTCACAGATAACTCTTTATTGTGGGGTATGTTCCTTCCTTGCCTATTATGTTGAAGGTTTTTATTATGAAGGGATGTTGGATTTTATCAAAAGCTTTATAGCATCTTTTGAGATTATCAGGTAGTTTTGTTTTTAATTCTGTTGGTGTCATGAATCACATTTATTGATTTATATATGTTGAACCAGCCCTTCATTCCAGGAATAAAGCCTATTTGATTGTGGTGAATAAACCTTTTGGTATGCTGCTAGATTTGGTTTGATAATATTTTGTTGAGGATTTTTGCATCTATAGTCATTAGGGATATTGGCCTGTAGTTTTATTTTTTTCATTGCTTCTTTGCCAGATTTTCGTATCACAATGATGACGTCTTTGCAGAATGAGTTAGGGAGGAGTCTCTCCACCAGTATACTTTGGAATGGTTTTAGTTCCATCGTGACCAGCTCTTCTTTGTATGTCTTACAGAATTCAGCTGTGAATTCATCTGGTCCAAGGCTCTTTTTGGTTGGTCATTTTTTGTTATGGATTCAGTTATGGAATTTAATATTGATGTGTTTAGGGCTTTGATTTCTTCCTGTCTCAGTTTTGGGAGGTTGCATATTTCTGGAAATTTATCTATTTCTTCTAAATTTTCTAGTTTGTATGCAGAGGGGTCTTCATAATAGTCTCTTAGGGTTTTTACATTTCTGTGGGATCAGCTGTAATATTATTTGTCATTTCTGAGTGTATTTATTTGGATTTTCTCTTTTTCTTTGTTAATCTAACTAGTAGTCTATCAATCTCGTGTATCCTTTCAAACAACCAGCTATTGACTTTGCCGATTCTTTGTACAATTTTCATTCACAGTTTTTGTTCAGTTATGCTCTGATTTGGTTATTTCTTTCCTTCTTCTAGCTTTGGGGTTACCTTTTTGTTTTTCTAGTTCTTCTGGGTATGATGTTAGATTGTTAATTTGAGATCTTTCTAACCTCTTGACATAGGCATTTAGTACTATAAACTTTCCTCTTAAAACTGCTTTAGCTGCCGGGCGCGGTGGCTCACGCCTGTAATCCCAGCATTTTGGGAGGCCGAGGTGGGTGGATCACGAGGTCAAGAGATCAAGACCATCCGGGTCAACATGGTGAAACCCTGTCTCTATTAAAAATACAAAAAAATAGCTGGGCATGGTGGTGCGTGCCTGTAATCTCAGCTACTCAGGAGGCTGAGGCAGAATTGCCTGAACCCAGGAGGCGGAGGTTGCGGTGAGCCGAGATTGCGCCATTGCACTCCAGCCTGGGTAACAAGAGCAAAACTCCGTCTCAAAAAAAAAAAAAATGCTTTAGCTGTATACCAGAGATTTTGTTATGTTGTGTCTCTGTTTTCATTTATTTCAAAAATTTTTAAACTTGCTGCCTTAATGTTATTGTTTGTCCAATGCCATTCAGAAGTATGTGTTTAATTGTCATGTAATTGTGTGGTTTTCAGAGATCTTCTTGGCATTGATTTTTTATTTTATTTTATTATTTTTTGGAGACAGGGTTCCACTCTGTTGCTGAGGCTGGCTGCAGTGCAGTGATGTGATCTCAGCTCACTGCAACTTCCGCCTCCCTGGTTCAATGGAGTCTCCCACCTCAGCCTCTGGAGTAGCTGGGTCTCCAGGCACGTGCCATTATGCCTGACTCTAGCTAATTTTTGTATTTTTTGGTAGAGACAGGGTTTCACTATGTTAGCCAGGCTGCTCTCAAACTTCTGACCTTAAGTGATCTCCCCACCTTGGCCTCCCAAAGTGTTGGGATTACAGGTATGAGCCACCGTGCCTGGCCTTGATTTGGATCTTTATTCTACTGTGGTCCAAAAGTATGGTTGGTATGATTTTGATTTCTTTAAATTTGTTGAGACTCGCTTTATGGCCAATTACGTCGTCAATCTTAGAGTATGCTTTTTGTGCAGATAAGAAGAAAGTATATTCTGTGGTTAAGGGGTAGAGTGTTCTATAGATATCGGTTAGATCCAGTTGATCGAGTATCC
This sequence comes from Callithrix jacchus, assembly GCF_049354715.1. NCBI lineage: Eukaryota > Metazoa > Chordata > Mammalia > Primates > Cebidae > Callithrix > Callithrix jacchus. The sequence continues at coordinate 157,788,896 of NC_133506.1, read as the reverse complement.
AATTTAAGTCCAGAATTTCTTTGTTAGTTTTTCTGCCTCAATGATCAGTGGGGTGCCTAACACTGTCAGTGGGGTGTTGAAATCCCCCACTACTATTGTGTGGATGTCTACATCTTTTTGTAGTCAGAGAAGCATTTGTTTTGTGTATCTGGTTGCTTCAATGTTGGGTGCTCATGTATTTAGGGTAGTTGGGTCATCTTGTAGGATTGAACCCATTATCATTAGATGGTGCCATTCTTTGTTCCTTTTTACTGTTGTTGGTTTAAAGTTTATTCTATCTGACGCAGGAATAGCTACCCCCGCTCCTTTATTTTCTGTTTGTATGATAGATCTTCCTCCAACCTTTACCTTGAGTCTATGGGTGTCATTATATGTGACATGGGGCTCTTAAAAATCTCAGATGGATGGGTCTTGTTTTTTTTTTTTTTTAAATTTAACTTGACACCCTATACCTTTCATGTAAGGCACTTAAACTGTTTACATTCAAGGTTAATATTGATAAGTGAAGTTTTGGTTCTGTCAGGAAGTTTTTAGTTGGTTGTTTCGCAGCCCGTATTTTGCAGTTGCTTTGAAGGGCCTGTGGGCTGTATACTTAGGTGTGGTTTCGTGATGACAGGTATTGTTTTTCATCTCCATATTCATAACTCTGCTAAGGATCTCTTGTGAGTCTGCTTTAGTGGTAATGAATTCCCTTAGCAATTCCTTGGCTGCAAAAGATTTTATTTCTCTTTCACGCATGAAGCTTAGTATTATGGGGTGTGAAATTCTTGGTCAGAGTTTCTTTTCTTTGAGAATGCTGATAATAGACCCTAATCTCTTCTAGTATGTAGGGATTCTGCAGAGTAGTTTTTATTAGCCTGTTGGTGTTCCTTTTTTTATGTGTTCTGACCTTTTTCTCTAGCTGAATTCAAGATTTTTTTTCTTTAGCATTGACATTCTAGTGACTGTATGTCTTGGTGATGTTTGTCTTGTATAATATCAGTAAGGTGGTCTCTGGATTTCTTGTATGTGCATGTCTACTCTCTATCAAGATTAGGGAAATTTTCTTAAATATTTTTCTCAAATATAATGTTTTCCAAGTTGTTTATTATTTCTTACTATTAGTTGTTTACTATTTCTTACTATTACTGTTTCGCTCAGGCATGCTAATAATTTATAGGCTTGGTTGCTTTTCAAAATCCCATATTTCTCAGAGCTTTATTCATCTATTCTAATTCTTTTTTTCTTTATTTTTATCTGATTAGCTTAGTTTGAAAGATGATCTTCAAGCTTTGAAATTCTTTCTTCTGCTTGGTCTGCTCTGTTGAAAATATGCTTTCAATTGTATTTTGAAATCCCTTGAGTATGTTTTTCAGTTCCAGTAGCTTTGATAGATTTCTTTTTGAGTTGTTTACCTCTCCCCTTATTTCCTGGATTGCTTTAGAAGTTTTATTATAAGTGTGTGTTGCTTTGCAATCTTTTCTTGAATCTCACTGAAACTTCCTGCAATCCATGCTCTCAGTTCTCCATCAAGTGCATCTCTATGCCTCCTTTTCAGCTAGGGACCATTGCTAGAGAGCTACAATGAGCCTTTGGTGGTGTCACAATATTTGGACTTTTCATGGTGGCAATTCTTGCACTGGTTCCTTCTCATCAGGAAACAACTGTGACGGGCAGGGTGTTTTGGCCTCTCCTTCTGTAGTCCTATGCAGCAGGTTTTGAATTAGGTTGTGCAGTTCAAGGCACAGGCCAATAGATGACCTTTGCTGGGAAGAGCCAGCTACTTACTGCACAAGAGGGAAGGTATGGCCCTAATCCGTTTACTGTAAAGTGTTCTTCATTGTTTCAGGTGAAGAGCTGGAGAGTGTTGTGCCTGGTGTTCCACGGGAGTGGCCGGACACAAGTGAGCAGAGTTGGAGCCCCTGGCTTGCCCATACGTATCCCAGTGGCAAGCACGGGTACCAGCTCTGAAAAGGTGGCTGGCAGGAGCTCCTGGAGTCATGCCCCAGAAATCTCTGTGGGGCAGATGAAGAGGCTGCACTGGCTCTCCCGTGGTAGATAGACATGAACAGAATCTGTTTCCCTATCACACCCGTTCCAGGGCTCGTGACTCCTACTTCAGATGCATGCTATAGTCTATCTCCAGATTTCTGTGTGGTTGGTTGAAAGCCTCAGGAAACCTTGTTTTCCAGAAGGATAGTTGGGTCATCTTGTAGGATTGAACCCTTTATCATTAAATAGTGCCGCTCTTTCTTCCTTTTTTTACTGTTGTTGGTTTAAAGTCTATTCTATCTGACACAGAAATAGCTACCCCCACTCCTTTATTTCCTGTTTGTATGATAGATCTTCCTCCAACCTTTACCTTGAGTCTACGAGTGTCATTAAATGTGACATGGGGCTCTTAAAAATCTCCGATGGGCTGGGCGCGGTGGCTCACGCCTGTAATCCCAGCACTTTGGGAGGCCGAGGCGGGTGGATCATGAGGTCAAGAGATCAAGACCATCCTGGTCAACATGGTGAAACCCCGTCTCTACTAAAAACACAAAAAATTAGCTGGGCATGGTGGCGTGTGCCTGTAATCCCAGCTACTCGGGAGGCTGAGGCAGGAGAATTGCCTGAACCCAGGAGGCGGAGGTTGCAGTGAGCCAAGATTGCGCCATTGCACTCCAGCCTGGGTAACAAGAGAGAAACTCCGTCTCAAAAAAAAAAAAAAAAAAAAAAAAAACCTCAGATGGTTGGGTCTTGTTTTTTTTTTTTTCAATTTAACTTGCCACCCTATACCTTTTAAGTAAGGCATGAATGCTGGTTTACATTCATAGTTAGTGTTCATTTCCAGGACAAAATAAAGTTGATGGTGTTTCTTTGGGCCTATCGTTATCACCACTCTGATTATCATGTACAGTTTGCTTGAATTTAGCACTAAGTTTAGTACTTGTTTAATATTAAAAATTGAGATGGTTGTTCTCTGAGATTGTGCACGTTATTATTTTAATCATCCTGTTCTAAATAAAGGAGGATGAAAAACTTAACATTTACTCTAGTTTTCCTCTGCCAGTTCAATGACATACTGCTTGAGAAATGGAAAAGCTGGAGTTTCAACTCCCTATTTGGTATGGCAGCTCTTCTGTGCCTGGCAGGGCCATTTGTGCTGTGCTGTAAGCCTATTAAAAGTGATTCTATGATTTTTCTGTAGACGTTGCCTTTGGTACTTGGCCATCTTCCTAGAGGAAGATAATGGAAATCAGGCATGCTTCTGATTGTCCCACCAGCCAGCTGCTGGTTCCAGCCCATCCCATCCTGAATTGGAGGATGATGGTTTAGTCTTACTTCTCAGATAGGCTATTCCTTCCTACATGGTCAGGTCAGCTTTTTAATGATTTTTTCTCCAGCCCCACCAGGACTATATTTAGCAGCAATAAACTTTGTAGTAAATACTACTCTCTTCCAGATTGATTTAACACTGACTATATAAATAAAAAGTCTTAGGCCAAAGTGTGGTGGCTCACTCTTGCAATCCCGGCACTTTGGTAGACCAGAAGGATCACAAGAGCCCAGGAGTTTGAGACCGGCCTGGGTAGTATTGTGAGACCCTGTCTCTACCAAAAAAATTAGCCAGGTGTTGTGGCACATGCCTGTAGTCCCGGCTAGTGAGGAAGCTGAGACTGGAAGATTACTTTGTCTGGGAGGTCAAGGCTGCCATGAGCCATGATCTGTGATCACGCCACTGTACTCCAGCCTGGAAACAGAGTAAGACATTACCTCTAAAGAAAAAATTAAAACAGTTAAAAAGTCTTCCTATTCTTGTTATCCTGGTGACTATTTCAATAAAAGTCTAAGAGAGAAGGAATTTAAAATGGGCCTTCAAGTCACATTAGTCATTCAGCAGATAATTCTGAGTATCACCTTTGTTCCAGGTATTATCATAGGCATTGAGATTTAGTGGTAGGCAGGGAATGATTATCTTTGCTTGCAGGGAGAGGATTCGTCCTCTTGAGATCTTACTTGGAAATTATCCCATCTATTCATTTTGAACTACGTCTTATCTTGAATTATGAGGATTTAATGCAGCTGGCTCAACTTGAAACAAAGTGATTTATAAATAAATAAGATGAAATATGAACTATGTATACAGAAAAGAGATTTCACTTGAGGCCCATCATTCAAGCACAACAAACCATCACTAAATATTCTTGAACACTGGCTCCACTGGGTAACAATCTCTTTATGCTGTCAATCTTTAATTGTGTAGCATGCATGATACCTAAATCTCATGGCCCTTACAGAACGATTTTATTGTTTATTGGAAACTCTAATAACAAATAACTTTATTTCTATATTGCATTTTCTGTTGTAAAAATTGACTGACCTGTGTAGTAATCTCAGACTCTTTTACTTAAACTTTTAAAAATGATTGATGCAAATGTATTCTTATAAGTTTTAGAGGCTTCTGTAGCAAAAAAAAAAAAAGGCATATAAATGTTAAATAGTATATATTTATTTTCATATGCTGGCTCAAATAATTGGATCAAATCCTTTCCAAAATAGTAGTTATGCAGCATTTCAATCTTTACAATACATACATTTATAGAATTAAAAATCTCTGTAGTATTATTCCATTTCAATGCTTTGCTACTAATCTTTTCCCATTTATTTGTTATATAATTCTTGGATAATAGACCTATTGTTTCCTGATCATTTTTGTTCAGACTGTAGGTTTAATGCATACAATTCTGCATTTCTTCATCATAATCAGCACTTCTACTATTGGTATTCACTGCTGCTGCTATGTCTATGTGAATGCTAATCCATCCGTCACTTTTCTTTTGGCAAATATTCTTGTTTCTTATTTCTTTATTTAAAGTAGAAGCTTTAGTTGTGTCTGGGTAAATTGCCACAGTTCCCATGACAGCTTTGGAGCCTCTGATTAAAAGTCATTTACTTACAGAGAAGCTCTGTTCTCTCTAAACCAGTTCAGGTGCCTGAGGCCTTTTGGTATTAATGGTCTCTACTGCTGCAGCCTCAGAAACGCCTGTGATTAGAGTGATGACTAGTCTTCAGATGTTCATTAAAGCAATCCTGTAAAAAATCTGTTTGAATTACTAGCTAGTGACTTATCTGTGCATTACATAAACTCAGGACAATATGGCTTATTCATATCAGCACAGAAGGGATAGGAGAGACAGAACACAGCTCCAGTGTCCAGAACCTAAACAGGGCAGAGGCAGAAGAAACACACTAGTGTCATGGTTGACTCTAGATACCAAAACCTAGAAGGGCAGCCGCTGGCTAAAGACTAAGGGTAGGAATGGGATTTTCAATCAGGCATTTTGTTATTAGCTGAACATTTTTCAAAGTCTGTTATATCCTGTACTCTATTCCGTAGATGGTAGATGAAAAATCAGTCTTCCGGGGAAACTTTCAGCCTGACTGGGAAAGGATACCTATAAAGAAACAATTATAATAGTACTCAAAATGCTACAGGGGGCACAGTTCCTATAGAAAGTGGAAGAGAATATCTAAATTCAGTGGCCAAAAGTCAGTAATCTCATGACTATTTATCTCCTAGTTAATCTGTCATGATCCATTATGTTTATAGTCAGACTGTGGCTGGGAGATTGGCTTCAATTCCGGAAAAGATGCAGGTGTAACAAGTCTGACAAATAGTTCCAAACTAGGGCCAAGAAGAGGCCTTCAGTTCCAGTGAGGCCTTGGTGCCAGGGATAGTATCTAAACAGAGACAAGGTTGAAAGCCAAGGTGTCTGAAAGGAAATAGTTGTTTAGGGGTGAAGAGGGAGAGAGAACAGGGGTAGTTCGTAGCGCTTTAGGGTCCCGAGTATAATTTGCATCATCATTTTTAAGAAAAAGAGATGGGTAAAGCTGAAATCCAGAAGTCACGGTTGCCCGTGACATTAGATCTTGAAGGGAAAATTAGCTGTGTTTCTCATTTGGGGGTAGTAAAGATGGGCTGCTGCTTTAATTCCATCCTCAAGACCTGGAATGTGAGTGAACATGCATGTCAAGGCATCGATTAGTCCTCCTTAAGGAGCTGAACCTGCAGATACAGAGGGAAGGAAACTAAGTCTCACAGAAGTTTATTGATAAATAAAAAAGACACGCACAGAAATTTTGTCTTAAAAGTGTGTAGAATAATTGTTCTTTAAAAGTTGCCAATATGACTATTATTTTGTATGAACCTGAAGTGTATAGAACATCGCATAGTTTTCACAAAACATTCCAAAATAATTAACTGGCTAAGTACAGAGAATATGATTTCTCTTTATATAAGGGTTTCTCAACCTTGGCACTATTAACATTTTGGACTGGGGATCTCTTTGCTGTTGTAGTGTGCATTGCAGAATATTTACAGCACCCCTGGCTTCTACCACCTAGATGCCATTAGCATGTCCCCCTTCCCACCACACCCCTGAAGTCAGTACAATAAAAATATTTTGAAACACTGCTTTATATTTTAGAATTTGAATGGTTATATAACATTATGTTATTTGCTCCATACATACATTTCCTAAAATATTTCTCAGCTCCTTTCCTAAAGCATGGCTCGATTTTCTTGAGATGAAGGACATTTAAAGATGTCATCAAACCTCATCAGTGGGGAATATTTTAAGAACAGCCACCAATATGATTACCCTGGAGACACTTAATTCTATTACCCTTCACTGGCCACCACAAAAATAAACCAAATAATAATAATAATAAAAGAAATCCTGACCTATTGAGAAATCTGATTGCTTTTCTAGAAAAATTATCACTAAAGCTTGATTTTTTTTTCTTCAAAATAAGCAAACCAGTCAATCAAATGCACTGGAGATATTATGTTCACCAAAGGGACTGTAAGTGACTAGCCCGCATGAAACCCCCCGAGAAGCACTGAATACACGAACTTGCCTCTTTTAATTAGTAATACGTTTAAAATAGGCAATCAATGTATAGAACACATTTCATGGCAGGACATCTCATTTTTATTCTTCCTCAAAGAGTTGATTTTGTTATAACAAAATAACATCCCTCTTCAAGTACGTAACTGCATTGTCAGCTTCCAGGATACTGCTTGGCAGTCAGAAAATGTTTGCTAACTTATTGACTGGATGGTTACAAGATGCCATGGCATTACCAAGTTCTCTTTAACAGCAAAATTTAAGTCTTCGACTGAGTAATTTGAAAATAAATTATTGGTAGTATTTTCCATTGCAGTCTTTTTAGTGGATGTCCTGGTGCACAGCGCTCATTTCCCCAGGAGCCAGTAACTCTGACTGCTGATGGCTCACAGCTGAAAACTTCCTAGGAATTACCCTCTGTCAATAGAAGCTGGTGGCAGCCAGCATCCAAAGCTGGTTGATCTAGCGATACAATTTGGACATCTCTAAAGGGTTATCCTAGCTCCGGTGCTCTCTGTGGGAAGATGGAAAGTTGTTTCAATTGCATAACGGCTCAACTTCTTCCTCTGCCCGCTCCCTAACAGATGCTGTTCCCCTAGCAGTCTCCAGAAAGCTTTCTGTAAACAAATGTCCATCCCAAGGTCCGCTCCCCTGGGGACCTGATACACGGCAGTTGGTCCCAGGAGCACTCCACAAAAGAATAATCTAAAAAGGGAATTTGGGATGGAATAACCTGTGACCTATTGAGAGCGATCATTGGTAATAGGTGGAGTGAGAACAGGGCCTGTTGTGCCGTGGCAATGCATTTGATAAAATTCGCACTGATGCTGAGCTGGGATGAGCGAGTGCTGTTTTCAATGGCGTGATGCTGCTCCCCTCTCTGGGAACACTTGCCAAAGTCTGAGACAATTCTGATAAAAAGTGATGCATGTGTGTTGAGGGAGAAGGGATGATGGTGTTGCTGGCATCGAGCAGGTAGTGTCCAGGGATGGTGCTAAACAGAAGAGACCCCCCACTCCCCACAAGAAAAAAAATCTTGTCAAAATGGCAGTAGGGTTGAGAATAAAAACAAAGAACAAGTTATGGTGAAAGCAGTGCACTCACTGATGCAGTCTTTCAGGTGTGGGAGAGGCTAGGGAAAATTAGTAAGTATGAAAACAACTGAATGAGATGGTTCTTAGTATGAAAGAAGAGGATGACTAATCGCCAATTTAAGGCAGAGCATGAAAGTCAAGGGCCCCTGGCAGCACATTCCTACAGAAAATCCTGGGCATCAGGCCCAGTGCTTAATTATAAGGGTAGTGGAACTGAAGCGAAGTTTAAATGCTCGACCTAAGCAATACCGTTCTGTCAAGGTTAGAGCTGAGACTGGGAGGAGCGAAACCTCAAACTTGGCATGTGACATTTAGGCAACTTGAAATTGCCTTGCCACTTCAGTTACCTCTACTGCTTTTGGTCTGTATAACTTCCCCCACCCCCAGCCCTGCTTGAAGGTAATACCTAACACTTTCTCTTTGGAGACCACCTGGGCTGCCCCTAGGGGACTAGCTTCTAACTCCTCTCTTGTCAACCAGACCAACGACTAAGGCTAAATATCAGTAAAACCCACTCAGCAAAGTGCTGGACTTGCTGAGAGGGAAGAGGAGCTCTAGCTGAGAGAAGTTATGGAGCCTTAAATGGGAACAGAGGATTATACGTTGACTTAATCTAGAGGGTGCTGAAGCAAGGGGGATAGAAGATGAAGTTGGGTAAGGGAGAGTCTATAGAAATAGAATTACTCTAAATGCTCTAAGAAGGACCTCAAGGAATGGTGCTAATCCAGTGCTAGGTTGTCTCTTGGAAACTTGGAAAGTGAAGGCTCATGCTAAGTGAAGCGGAAATGCTCAAACTGTCATTGTAGATGATGGATGAAGGGACCGAAAGGCCCAGAGAGCCGGAAGGGCCAAAGTGGATATGCTGCATGAGGTCTCCATCATCATGGGCTCCTAGCACTCCAATTCTACTGGGGAGTCCCGTTCTATAGTAACATCTCTGATTATCAGCCCAGGCCTAGAGGAGATAACTGTCACTCAGCTGCTCCGCAGTGTTGGGACCCCTTCCACCTTGTTACCTCTTAAGTAGTGTCTTCTGGGCTGGTGTTTCCTGACCTAACATACTCCTGATCCCAAATCTCATGTTTTTTCCTCTGCACTTAGCTGCTCCTTAAGTGACAAAAACAACAACAAAAAAACCAGACACATGTACACACACACCATGTACTGTGCATGAGTGTGCACGGCACGTATACACACAGATCTTCAGAAACGTATTAGAAAATGCATGCAAAATAAATATATTCCTGAAGAAAAAAACCTCTAAATACTTCCCCATCCATAATGGAAGTTACATTTTGTTATGCAGAGAACCAAGACCAGCTAAAAAAACAAACAAACAAAAACCTCATTCAGGTATGTTCACAGGATAGTTCATTTGTTTTTTGTTAAATAAAAATACCCTCTACCCCACATATATGCCTTCAGTGGGATACAGAACTTCCAGAAGCTTTGAAATTATATATTATTTTTTATGATATCAAAAATATTTATGCATTTATTCTAAAAAACAGATTTTCCTGTGTTCATTATACACCAGATCATCTACATGTGTTTTACATACATTATTCCACTTAATTCCATACATAATTCCATAGTCACACTAAGTCTAGTACCACTATTATCTAATCGTGTCTAATATTGTCTAATAGTGTCTAAGTACCACTATTATCACTGTTTTACATATGTAGAAACTAAAGCGCCGAGACGTAAAATAATGTTCAGAAGGTCATACAGGTGATGATAAGTGATAAAGAATTTTTGTATACCCCTTACTCAGATTTCCAAATTGTTGTTTACCGTACCTTTCTTATTATCTCTATATACATATAATAATTATTATATATACTACACATTTCATATGCATATGAAAGTCAGTTTCTGACATAGTGTCATAGTATCCCGATATACACCAGAGAATATTTCCTAAAACTAAGAATGCCAGCCTATAGATTTTCATAAAAATAAGGATATAAACATTGATTCAATACTTTAAAACAATGGATAGGTCCCATTTGATTGTCTCCAATTTCCTTATCCATGTCTTTTGCATTACCCATTTATTTCTGGTGTAATGTGGAGTGAAACGTGGCTTCTAATTGCCACGTCTTTTTATTGTCCTTCAATTAGAAACAGCTTCGTGGTTATGCTTTGCCTTTCATGACCATTGCAGTTTTAAAGAATACATTTTAGTTTATTTGTAAAATTAATTTGAATCTTTGGTTTCCTTGTCATTATATTCAGGTTATACATTTTTGTCAAAATATGACAGGGGATGCCATGTTCTTCTCAGTGCATCTATTAGTGGGTACAGGACATCAATATTTCTCATAACTGGAGATGTTGGATGATATAATTCAATGGTGGTGGTGATGTTCACAGGATAGTTCGTTATAAGCTAATTGGTCAGTGTTTATTAAAAAGTAAGGGGGGTTCTGACATTTAAAGAACTTGGAAGATGTCACTGTGAGTCTCACAAGAAAAACGCTGAACAGACTGAAACTCTGCAGTTATTTTTGGATCCACCAGAGACTTGAAGTTACAGGGAAAATCGCCATGCTGAAATTTAGAAAGACAGGTGAATATAGAAAATGAAAGCCAAAATTAGCTCACCAGCAAGGAACTCAACTTGTATTCAGTGTTACTCCAAAAGTCCTAGCTAGTTCAACAAAAAAGGAAAGGAAGTAAACCATATATATGTTGAGGAATAAGTAGTCACGTTGTCTTTGTTTGCAGATGATATGATTGTCTATGCAGAGAATCCCAAATAATCAATAGAACTAGAGCTAATGCATAATTACAGCTAGGTTGCAGGGTACTAGTTATTATGCAAAAACTCAGCAGCTTTCCTTTGTCTAACAACGGTTGGGATTTAAAATTAAAAATACTGTACATTATATCCCAAATAATGAAATGCGTAGCTATCAATCTAGCAACACATGTAGAGGTTCTAAGTGAGAAAATCTATTCAACTATGATGATAGCAATCAAACGAGATCATATAAATGGAGAAAAAGTCCATGTTCGTGAACCATCCATGGTGTAAAAACATTAAGTATTGTCAAGATGTGAATTTCTCCCAATGTGATCTATACATACAATGTGATCAAAACTCCGGCAAGTTATTTTGTGGCTATCAACAGACTAGATCTAATGTTATATGGAGAGTCAAAGATCCATAATAACCAATTCAGTATTTAAAGAGAAGAACAAAGTTGAAGAACTGGCCCTTTCTGAATTTAAGACTTGCTGTAAGCCAGCAGTCATCAGGAAACTGTGATATTGGCTAAAGAATAGACAAGTAGACTAATGTAACAGAATAGAGATCCTAAAAGTGAACTCACACAAATATGTTCAACGAATCTTTGGCAAAGGAGCAAACGCAATTCAATGGGAAAGGATAGTTTTTTCAAACAGTGGTCCAGACCAATCGGACATTTATATGTGCGTGTGTACACACACACACACACACACACACACACACAGTCTCACTTTTTATTTTTCACAAAATTAACTTAAAATAAATCATAGATGTAAATATAAAATGAAAAACTATAAAACTAGTAAAATAAAACATAAGATGAAATCTAGATAACCTTGGTTTTTATGATGAGTTTTAAAATACAAAATCCAAAGGACAATCCTTGAAAAAAAAAAAAAGTTGAAGTTTGTTAAAGGTAAATACATCAGCTCTGTGAAAGACACTCTTAAGAGAATGAGAAGAGAAAACAGTCCTGGGAGAAAATATTTGTAAAATGTATTTTTGGTAAAAGAACGTTATCCAAAACGTTCAAAGCATTCTTAAAGCTCAACAGCAAGAAAACAAAAATCCCAATTTAAAAATAAGCAAAATGTCTTCTCTTTACCTAAGAAGAAAAGCAGATGGCAAGTCAACATATTAAACAATTCTCACCATCATGTCATTAGGGAATTACAAATTAAAACAGTGAGGTACCACTACACACCTACTAAGCTAATTAAAGTTTACAAAGATGGATAATATCAAATGCTGTAGAGAATGTGGAGCTATAGCAACTCTAATTGCTAGTCAGAATATAAAACGGTACTTTAAAAGATAGTTTGGAAGTTTCTTACAAAGGCAAAGAAGATCTTACAGATATTATCTAGTGATCCTGCTCTTAGATTTTACCCAACTGAATTGAAAACATGCTTACTCAAAAACCTGCCCCTGTTTACAGCTATATTCGTAATCACCAAACCTAGAAGCAACCAAAATGTCCCTCCCTCCCTCCCTTCCTTCCTTCCTTCCTCCCTCTTCCTTCCTTCTTTCTTTTCTTTTATTTTTCCTTCCTTTTCTTCCTCCCTTCCCCTCTCTCTGTCCTCCCTCCTTCCCTCCCTCCCTCCCTCCTTCTCTCTCTCTCTCTCTCTTTTTCTTTTTTTTCTTTTTTTCTTTCATTTCACTCTGCTTGCCGAGGTTGGAGTGCAATGGCATGATCTCAGCTTACTGCAGACTCTGCCTCCTGGGTTCAAGCAAGTCTCCTGCCTCAGTCTTCCTACTAGCTGAGATTACAGGCATACACCACCATGCCCAGCTAATTTTGTATTTTTAGTAGAGATGGGGTTTTTACCATGTTGGTCAACCTGGTCTTGAACTCCTGACCTTAGGTGATCCATCTGTCTCAGCCTCCCAAAGTACTAGGATTACAGGTGTGAACCACCACACCCAGCCCGAAACATCTTTCAAAAGGTGAATGTATAAAAATATCATGGTACGTCTATAATACAGAATATTATTCAAGGAGAAAGAAATAAGTTCCAAAGCCATGAAAAGAAATGAAGGAAACTCACAAGCGTGTTGGTAAGTGAAAGAAGCCAGTCTGAAGACTAAGTGCTCTACAATTGAAATTGTAGATTTCAATTCTGCAGTGAAAAAAGCTATGAATACAGGGAAGAGGTCAATAGTTGTCAGGGGTCCCAGAGACAGGGAGTGGCAGGGGGAATGAATGCATGAAACACCGGGGATCTTAGGGCACGAGACTATTCCATATGATACTATAATGAGATATGCAGCACATGTATTTGTCAAAACCCATGGAACTGTACAATACAAGCAGCAAAACTTAATGTAAACTACAGAATTTAGCTAATAATAATACGTTAAGTGGTGATATATAAATTGTAACAAATGTATCACACTGTGACAAGATTTTAAAAACAGAGGAGACTATGTGCAGGGAATGGGTGTATATAAGAATGCTACATTATCTACTCAACATTTTTGTAAATCTAAAATTCTTATGGCCAGGCCTGGTGGCTCAAGCCTGTAATCCCAGCACTTTGGGAGGCCGAGGCGGGTGGATCACGAGGTCAAGAGCTCGAGACCATCCTGGTCAACATGGTGAAACCCCGTCTCTACTAAAGATACAAAAAATTAGCTGGGCACGGTGGCGCGTGCCTGTAATCCCAGCTACTCAGGAGGCTGAGGCAGGAGAATTGCCTGAGCCCAGGAGGCGGAGGTTGCAGTGAGCCGAGATCGTGCCATTGCACTCCAGCCTGGGTAACAAGAGCGAAACTCCGTCTCAAAAAATAAAAAATAAAAAAATAAAATAAAATAAAATAAAATTCTTTAAAGTTATCGATTTAAAAAACTACACAAACAACTAAAATTTAACAATGAAAATTTCATTGACACCATTTTTAGCTTTGATTCCATATTGCCCATAACTTTTAAGAAACAAACACATATTAAGTTTTGCTATTAGAACATAGGCAGCAGCCAGGGCATCATTACAGCAGGCCTTGGGTGAGATCCAGTGCTGGGCTGACTTCATGTCAGTCATAGTGGTGGTGGCCGTAAGGTTGCTTGTGTTACTCCACTCCCATCTTTAAGTGACTCAGAACAGAGAAAGAGACTATGTTTGGGAGAAAGTAGGGGAAGAGAACAAGAGTCTCTGCCTAGTAAATAAAATAATTCTCCTGGATCTTGTGCAAGACCATGAAGGTGGTGCCTCTATGACTCAGAAAGAACCATAGTATTACTAGGCTTGGGGTGCTCCCTAAAGCAGATACAGCTTAGATTACAGAACCCGAGTCCTTTAAAATATCTAGGAAGCCTTTCCAAAAGGGATGGCTACAAATAATCCCAGATAGTGCAGACTACAGTAAATACCTAGATTTTCAATACCCAGACATCAAAAATATCTACTAGCATCAACACCATCCGGGAAAGCATGACCTTACCAGATGAATTAAATTAGGCACCAGGGACAAATTCTGGAGAAACAGAGATATGTGACCTTTCAGACAGAGAATTCAAAATAGCTGTTTTGAGGAAACTCAGAGAATTTGATATAACACAGAGAAGGAGTTCAGAATTCTGTCAGATAAATTTAACAAAGAGGTTTTAAAAAATCAAGCAGAAATTCTAAAGCTGAAAAATGCAATTGGCATATTGAATAAGACATAAGAGTTTTTGAAGTCAGAATTAATCAAGCATACAAAAGAATTAGTGAACTTGAAGACAAGCTATTTGAAAATATATGAAAGAGAAGGAGACTAAAGAAAAGAGACTAAAACAACACTAAAGCATACCTAGAGGATCTAGAAAATAGCCTGAACATGGCAAATTTAAGAGTTATTGTCCCTAAAGGAAAGTAGAGAAAGACATAGGGGTAGAAAGTTTATTCAAAGGGATAACAGAGAACTTCCCAAAACTATAAAAAAATTAATATTCAAGTACAAGAAGATTATAGAACACCAAACAGATTTAACCCAAAGAAGACTACCTCAAGGCATTTAATAACCAAACTCCCAAAGGTAAAAGATAAAGACAGAATACTGAAAGCAACAAAATAAAAGAAACAAATAACATACAATGGAGCTCCAATATATCTTACAGCTGAGAAATTCCCAGCAGAGAACTTTGCAGTGGGAACTTCATAGGCCAGGAGAAAGTGGCATCACATAAAGTGCCAAAGAAAAATCATTCAAACATGAAGGAGAAAGAAAGACTTTCCCAAACACACAAAAACTGAGGAATTTTGATACCAGACATGTCCTACAAGAAATGCTAAAGGTAGTACTTCAGTCATAAAGGAAAGGACACTAGTGAGCAATAAATAATCACCTGAAGGTATAAAACTCACTGGTAATAGTAAATACACAGAAAAACACAGAATATTATAACACTGTAACCGTGGTGTGTACTCTTATCCTAAATAGAAAGACTACATGATGAGACAACTAAAAATAAGAACTATGATTTTTCAAGACATAGTCAGTACAATCAAATATAAATAGAAACAACAAAATGTTAATAAGGGGAAATAAGGTGTAGAGTTTTTATAAGGTTTCATTTTGCTTGCCTCTTCATTTATTTCTGCAAATGGGATTAAGTTATTATCAGGTAAAAATAATGGGTTATAAGATAGTATTTGCAAGCCTCATAATGACCTCAAGTTAAAAACCATACAATAGATACACAGAAAATGAAAAGCAAGAAACTAAATCATATCACTAGAGAAACTCATCTTCACTAGAGGAAGACAGGAAGGAAAGAAAGAAGGAAGGGAAGACCACAAAACAACTAGTAAACAAATGACAAAATATCAGGAGTAAGTCCCTACTTATCAATAATAACAGTGAATGTAAATGGACTAAATTGTCTAATCAAAAGATGTAGACTGGCTGAATGGATGAAAAAACAGGACCAACTGATCTGTTGCCTATGAGAAACACATTTCACATATAAAAACATGTAGACTAAAAATGAAGGGATGGAAGAAGATATTTCAGGCCAATGCAAACCAAAAAGTAGTAGGAGTTGCTATATTTAGACAAAATAGATTTCATGACAACCATGTAAGAAGAAACAAAGAAGGTCACTGTATAACAATAAATGGGTCAATTCAGCAAAATGATAAAACAATTTTCAATATATATGTACTCCACTCAGATATACATACTTATGCATAGAAAACACTAATTAGAGCTAAAAATAGAGATAGGCTCCAATACAATAATAGCTGAAGACTATAACACCCCACTTTCAGCATTGGATGGATCTTTCATACAGAAAGTCAACAAAGAGACATTTGGATTTAATCTGCACTATAGACCAAATGGATCTAATAGATATCTACAGAACATTTCATCCAAGAGCTGCAGATTTCATATTCTTTTCCTCAGCACATGGATCTTTCTGAATAATAGACCATATCTTAGGACACAAAACAAGTTTTGAAACATGCACACCTGTAATCCAAGCTACTCAGGAGGCTGAGGCAGGAGAATTGCTTGCCAGGAGGTGGAGGTTGCAGTGAGTCAAGATTGCACCACTGAACTCTGGCCTGGGTGGAGTTCATATCTACAGAATGAAGGATAAAAACCATATGAGCATTTCAATTGAGGCCAAAAAAGCATTTGATAAAGTTCAACATTCCTTTAAGATAAAAACCCTTAAAAAGATGGGGATTAAAGGAACACACCTCAACATAATAAAAGCCATAATAAAAGCTCACCACTAGTATCATACTTAATGCTGAAACTGAAAGCCTTTCCTCTAATATCTAGAATACTACAAGGGTGCCTACTGCCACCATTGTTATTCAACACAGAACTGGAAATCCTAGCAAAGCAATCTGATAAGAGAAAAAAATAAAGGGTATTCAAGCTGGAAAAGAAGAAGTCAAATTATACTTGTTTGTAGATGATATGATATGATATCTGGAAAAATCTAAAGACTCCACAAGAAAACTGTGAGAATTGATAAACAAATTCAGAAAAGTTGCAGGATACAAAATCACCATAAAAAATTGGTGACATTTCTGTATGCCAACGGGGAAAACAACATGAAAAAAATTTAAAAAGTAATCCCATTTATAATAGCCACACATAAAGTTAAGTACTTAGGAATTAACTGAAGAAGTGAACTATCTCTATAATGAAAACTATAAAACACTGATGAAATAAATTGGAGAGGACACCAAAAAATGGAAACTTTTTTCATGTTTGTGGATTAGAAGAATCAATATAGTTAAAACATCCATACTACCCAAAACAGTTTACAAATTGAATACAATCACCATCAAAATAACATTAACATTCTTCACAGAAATAGAAAAAGCAATCCTAAAATTTATATAGAAGCACAAAAGATCCAGAATAGCCAAAGCTATCCTAAACAAAATGAACCGAACTAGAGGAATCACATAACCTGACTTCAAGCTATACTACAAAGTTATAGTAACCAAAACAGCACTGAACTGGCATAAAAACAGATACATAGACCAATGGAACAGAATGGAGAACCCAGAAACAAATCCACACACCTACAGTGAACTCATTTTCAACAAAGGTGCCAAGAACGCATACTGTGGAAAAGACAGTCTCTTTAATAAATGGTGCTGGGAAAACTGAAAATCCATAGACTCCTGTCTCTCACTATATACAAACATTTAATCAAAATAAATTAAAGACTTGAATCTAATACCTCAAACTATGAAATGACTATAAGAAAATGTTGGGCAAAATCTCCAGGACATTGGTCTGGGCAAAAATTTCTTGAGTATAACCCCACAAGCACAGGCAACCAGTGCATAAATGGACAAATGGGGTTCCATCACGTCAAAGACTTCACAACATCAAAAGATACAACCAACAAAGTGAAGAGATATTCCACAGAATAAGAAAAAATGTTTGCAAACTACCCATCTGACTAGGGATTAATAACTGGAATAGATAAAGAGCTCAAACAACTGTATAGGAAAAAAATCTAATAATCCAGTCAAAAGATTTGAATAGACATTTCTCAGAAGAAGACATACAAATGGCAAACAGGCATATGAAAAGGTGCTCAACATCACTAATCATCAGAGAAAGGCAAGTCAAATTTACCATGAGATATCATCTCCCCCCGATTACAATGGGTACATCCGAAAGACAGGCAGTAACAAATGCTGGCAGGATATGAAGAAAATGGAATGCCTGTTCACTGTTGGTGAGAAGGCAAATTTCTACAACCACTTTGGAGAACAATTTGGAGGTTTCTTCAAAAACTAAGAATTGAGCTACCATATGATCCCACAATCCCACTGCTGGGTATATACCCAAAAGAAAGGACATCAGTATATTGAAGAGATGTCTGCCCTCCTATGTTTGTGGAAACATTGTTTACAGTCCCTAACATTTGGAATCAATCTAAGTGTTCATCAAGAGATGCATGGATAAAGAAAATGTACATTTACACAATGGGGTAGTATTCAGCCATAAAAAAGAATGAGATTCTGTCATTTACAACAACATTGATGGAACTGGAGATCATTTTTGTTAAGTGAAATAAGCCAGGCACAGAAAGGCAAACATCACATGTTCCCTTATTTGTGGCAAAACAATTGAACTCATGGATACAGAGTGAAGTATGGCTATCAGAGGCTGGCAAGGGTAATGGGGCACTGCTGAAGAGGTGGTGATGTTTAATGGATACAAAAAAATAGTAAAAAAAAATGAATTAAGACCTATTTTATAGGACAATAGGATGATTATTGTCAGTGATGACTTAATTCTACATTTTAAAATAAAGAGTATAACTGGATTGTTTTTGTAACTCAAAAGATAAATGCTTGAGGCAAAGGATACCCCATTTTCCATGATGTGCTTATTTCACATGCATGCCTGTACCAAAACATCTTATGCATCCGGCGAACATATACACTTACTATGTACCCACAAAATTTTTAAAAATTTGCTGTTGTACCAAAGAATATCCACCATTATCTGAGAAGACTATTAAAATATCCTTTCTTTTTCAAACTGTGTATTTGTGTCAGATTATATTTTCCTTATATACTTCAACCAAAACAAAATGTCACATCAGATTAAATGCGGAAGCAGCTATGAAAATCCAGTTGTCTTCTATTAATCCTCATGTTAATAAGATTTCCAAAAAGTGAAGCAATGCTACTCTTCTCACTAATTTTTGAAATAATATTTTAATTTAAATTGTTATTTATGTAAGTATATAATGTGTTTATTTTAATTTTTAAATCAATCAAGTGCTTTTTAAGTAAGAGGGGATCTAGTTTGAGAGTATGTAAATATTGTTTAGGTGAATGTTGTTTCTCACCAAAATTTCACTTATTTTTAACAACATCTGTTGATAATTATATCCCAAATCATTCTTTACTGCAGTGGTTGCCAAATGGTGATATTCTAACTTCATAATTCTTTCTATATTTATTGTTTTTATTTTACATTATAGTAAAATGAAAGCAATTACATTACTATAATGTAAAATGAAAGCAATGAATACATTTTTATTTTATATATTAAGAAATAATATACTTCTCTCTAATTTTTTACTCATTCACTCATTCATTTATATATTTCTATCAGCGTTGACTCATGGATTCTTATTTTACTCCATGGTTATATTGTATTATTATTATTTATTTGCTGCTCTAAGTGTCCCAAGTGTGGACAGCTCCTTCAAGGTGGCTCCTTTGCTCTTTTGACGTGTCCATATGTTCTTTAATTCCTTCTTTGCATTATAATACTGTAAAGTGTTCCCATCCCAGTCCCATCTTACACTTTCCTTGCTCTGAAATCAACCATTTTCCTGTGGAGTCTTGGTTTTTTTAGTGAAGAGTATTTAGAATCCAAGATCTGGGTGCCGAGTATGTTTCTTGTTACTAGGTTTCCAGACCTCTTCAGCAGGAAAAACTAGGAACACACACACACACACACACACGCATACACACATATGTGTAGGTCCATATAATCTGCATCTCTGGCTGTACCCATCCATCTATGTATATTTAAAAACCAGGAGGTTAGAGATTCCAATTCAACACTTCAGGATTTATTTTCACCTTCCTTTTTTCTATATTTATATTTCCCCAAGTAGGGAGAAGTCAAGCTCCTGCAGTTATCAATATATTCACTTAGTTTTTATATCCTGCATGTAACCATTTAACCACATGGGTCATCTCCTCCCCCTCAACCCAAGCTGCAGTTCCTCTAGTTATAGGTTATTCTAATATGATTAAAGTCCCCTTTACCTAGTATACACTGTCATATAAAAGGGAACAGTAAAATAGTTTATTCTTTTGTTCAGAATAACCTCCAGGGGTAAAATATATGTTACCTATGCAGTGTCAGCTGTCTAATTTTGCCAGGCCTGGTGCAAAATGGAAATGCAGGACCCCAGCAGCAGCAGGGAAGTCAGTCTCCCTTTTCTATCAACTGTCATCTCAACCCACAGCTGTCAGGATGACCCTGCAGGGAATGGCACCCTCTGCACTGGTACACATGTAGTACCTGGACCAGTTATGAAAGATACGCTTGCCACCAGGAAACATGCTGTGGCACCGCCAACCCAGGCATGGGATGACTAGCACCATGCTCCTTCTCTAGACCCTGCAGGGAACACACAGAGACCTTGACTTTCCCCATGCTCCTCCCTAGGCCCCCAGTGGGTGGAAGACAAGAGGATGCAGGCTGTTTTCAACAAATGTGACCTGGTTACTGCCCTAGATGTAGGGGTCAGTGGTCAAAGAGTGGGATCAAGAAAGGGAGTCAGGGCATATCCCAGGGCCACAGAGGATAGGGGGTGGGCTGCCCAGAGCTCCTCCCATGGAGTCATGGAGGTGGCTAGAAGCAGCACCATGTGTGGGCAGAGGCGCCTAGTCCTCGACACATGCTCCACTGACCCACTGGACTTCACTTACAAAACATAAACTCAAAGATAACATTATTAAACATTTCAAGACAGCAACCAGAGAGCATTCAACTCCAAATGTTCAAGTGCGAGGCTTTTGAAAGTGGGGTCTTGTGCAGCTGTACAGGACACATCCATGATGTCAGCTCTGTACCTGTTATACAGTGATGATGTAAAAGGGGACTCCTCTTTGCCCTGGTGCCTCGAGACAGAATGGTGGTGGCAGTGTGGTCCATGGGGACTTTAAGGAGTTAGTGGAAACAAAAGAAAGTGAACTCTGTGACATGAGCAGTGGGGTAGATGGACAAGAGATATTACCATTCAAGAACTCCCTGAGGGAAAATGCCAGGTCCTGCTATCATGTGGCAGAACTCAGCGTGCCAGGATTTGCAGTATTTATGCAAATGTGACTGGAATTGTAATCAAAGGATGTTAAAACTGTAAGGGTGGTGACACTTGTACCTCAGTCTTTCCTGCTGGTCTATTAGCTCAACAGCAATTGACACCTGCACAATTTGTCTTTTGTCTTGGAAATCCCTGCTATGTGCTTGTCACAAGAGAGACGCTCAACAAATGTCAGCTGAATGAATCAACAGAACCCACACAAGTTCAAACATCACATTCAAGGTAATTCATTTGGATTATGAAAATATTTTTTCTTCCTTGCTAAATTATGGAGCTCAGTAAAATTATGCAGATTGCTCTAGGAAGAGAATCATTACTTTTAATACTTTTTATAGGAGGTAATTTCTTCTGAGAACCAAAAATCACAACACAACAAAACAAATACACAAGTCACATTTAAAAACATCCATTAGCATTTGGGGTGGCCAGGTCTACACAAAGAAAGTGAGTGCTACACTAGCAAAGTCACCAGGAATCAACACCCACGGTTATGTAGTGTCAAACTGTGACACTGTACGTTAATTTATCCAGGGACGGAAGTCTTCCTGGGGAATTTGGTGAGCAACTTTCTCATGCACTATTTGCGGCAATAGAATAGAGTAAACTGTGAACGTGAAGAACCTGTGCTGCAATACTGGGTTTCTGAAGGCTGCACAGTCCAGAGACCCCACGGGACAGCACTGTCCTCTCTCTGACTCATTTCTCAATTCTCCGCCTTGAGGAGAGTAACGTGGAGATACTAGAAGAGAATGTTGAGAGAAGACATTTTACATTCTTTCCTTTTCGGCGTGTCTTCTGGGACTCCACCTTTGAGATAAATAGCCGTGACCAGGGTACTTCATTGAGTACACCTCTCTCAGGCCTTTCTACCCTCACTAAGCTGGTCCTAGGAAAAATTTGAACTTGGTGATGTTTCCTCTCAGTGATCTCAGTAGGCCCTTTTCCTCTCTTTACCCTAACTTGGGCATCTAGTTTTTTAATAACGTTCTAGTATATTTGATCAAAAGCCGTTCTCACAGTGTAGCAGATAAAGCTTTTAATCAGAGTTAGAAGGCCTAGGAAAGGCCAAATTCCACAGCTTAATGGTAATTTATAACCTTGAGAAAATCATATTTTCTGAGTTTCTATTTCATCAACTTAAACATTTGTATATTGGTATTATCTTGTGAATTATGTATGTTTATAGCTTAAAAATCTGTTAAAACATGAACTATTCAAACATTTTAGAAGTATCCATTGAGTGACGAAGTGGGGATTAAGCTTGATGACTTAGCTTTTTCATTTTCATGTTAAACTTAATAGAGAATTTAACATGAAAAAGTTATCTTTGTTATATTTGTCATTTGGCCAAATAAATAAACATAGCTTGGTAGAATTCAGCACGTAAAGTGTGTTTATGCAGGTGTACATATTTGATAAGAAGAACTGTGAAAGGAGACATTCAACAACATATGTTGCAGCTTTCTATTCTCATTTTCTTTCTTTTTTGTTTTTTTTGAATTGCAGTGCGGTGATGAGATCTTGGCTCACTGCTATCTCTGCCTCCCGGGTTCAAGTGATTCTCCTGCCTCGGCCCCCCAATTGGCTGAGATGACAGGCGTGTGCCACCATGCCCAGCTAATTTTTATATTTTTAGTAGAGATGGGGTTTTACCATGTTGGCTATGATGGTCTTTATCTCCTGACCTTGTGATCTGTTTGCCTCACCTCCAAAAGTGCTGGGATTACAGGCTTGAGCCACCGTGCCCGGCCTCTGTTCTCATTCTTTAATTCTCTCTTTCTCTTAAAGTTTCAGATTCTGAATCATGCATGACAATTTTTTAAAAAGCAACACTTTAATGATGTAACTCAACTATGGTGAGAGAACCAAAGAATTCACAACCACCAACCAATACTCCCAGTTCACCTGTTTTGAACTTGATTGACTCAGCAATTATGCTTTGCTGTGATGAAAAGGATACTGGGCAGTTGGGATAGACGTGAAATAACTAATTTCAACAGTGAGCTGAATATGAGCATTTTTGTCTTCCCTAAAGCTTGCCTCTACTGATGATGCTGAGGTTTTGCTTTCATAAGTCTTAAAACCAAAACACTCTTTCATACCTATATAAATACCAAAAGGCTAATGAAAGACCCAAACACAGTAGTAATAGCATAAAATATTGCCTTTGTCTAAATGATGATGTAGTATGTAGATAACCTGTTTAAAACTGAGAAAAAAATGTCAGGGCAGATTATTTGAACTATTGAAAAGTATGGAATAACACTTTATCAAAAAACACATCACAGGAAAACCTCATTATTTCCTGATTGACGTTCCAGAAAGTCGCCTAAGTTTGTGTCTCTTGCAATAGTTATCAAGTTGTGAAAACGTATTTCTACTCCCATTAAAGAAACCTTAAACCTTAAACTTTAAGTTAAATGTTAAATTATCATTGCTTTACCAGCTATACCTAACCCAATGAAGTAGTCTATTATCTATGTGCCCGCAGAAACATTTATATTGCTTTAAAGACATTTTAATTTCTCTAATAGCTCAAGGAAGATGCTTAGAATTTAATACTTGGAATTAATCGATTTGCTCAATGTATTTGTCAGCAAGGAAGACAGCACACTTAAAAGGGGGTAATTAAGGGTAGTTTAATAAAGAAACCATTGGCCCGATACTGTGGCTCACACCAGTAATCCCGGCACTTTGGGAGGCTGAGGTGGGTGGATCACAAGGTCAGGAAATCGATGACAAGGTCATCCTGACCAACATGGCAAAACCCCGTCTCTACTAAAAATGCAAAAATTAACTGAGCATGGTGGCACATGACTGTAGTCCCAGCTACTCGGGAGGCTGAGACAGGAGAATCGCTTGAACCCAGGAGGCAGAGGTTGCAGTGAGCCAAGCTCAGGCCACTGCACTCCTACCTAGCAACAGAGCAAGACTTCATCTTAAAAAAAAAAAAAAAAAGGAGACAGAAAGAAAAGAAACGATTTACAAAGGTGTGAGCTTGGTTAACCAAACCAGCAAGAGATGGCACACCTTAGGACTAGCAATAGCAGGAAGCTCTTTCCATCTCAGATCTGAAGAGGGGTGGATATTAGAACCCAGAAAAAAATGCTGCTGTTGTTTTGAAGTGGCTGTGGTCGTGGCAGGAGGATGCCAAATAGGTAATTCAGCCTTTGATAAAATGATAAACCATTGCCAACCTGCAGCCCGGCAAGGAAATAAATACCTTGATCTCATTCTCCTTCCACAAGTAGATCTGCCGCTATTCCTTTCCATAGGCCAAATCCAGCGGAGGTCAGAGGGAGCCTGTGCAATTCATGTTTTCCTTCTCAGGTCACAGCAAGTTGGAGAAAAATAAAGTGTGAATATGGAGAAAAAATGGAAAATCCCTTGCACACTTAACATTTATTTTGTAAAAAATATTTTGCTTTACAACAAATTTAAATCCTCCCTGAGGCATACTTCCCTTCAAGAAAGATATACTCAGTCACAACTGAAGACATATAACTTCTGTTCTTTGTGCTGAATTTTTCAGCTACATTTCAGCCTTTCCTTCCTGTCCCTATTTACAAATATTTTATTGTTTTCCTACATGAGGCATAGGTCTGGACTTGCTTCAAATTTTCTAAAACAATTTCTTGAAGCAGTCAGTTTTAAGAAAAGTTTTCAGTATCACACACTTGATAACATTTCATAGCATAAAATGATACTTATGAATTTTCTAGGGATTAATTTTTCTATTACTTTTTCAAAAAATGGTATTCATTAGCTTACACATATATTAAACTGAGGTGGGTTATTTTTGTGGGAACTGAGAGATGCTCTGGTTTTTCAAAATGATAGTTGACATATAAACGTGTCCATTAAATCATGCATTTGTTTAGATGAGTTTAAAAGGTTGATTGCTTTTGAGGATTTGTTGTTGTTCTCACTTGTTGAAAACAATTTTATGAATACAATTAATTTTAAGGGTATATACAGATAATATGAACAGAAAAATTAGCTGCCCACTAATGAATTTGTAGGTGGAAAACATCTCAGATAGATGTTCTGAAAGGAAATGGACATGATGAATCACTTGAACATGTAAAGCGAAAACACACTATGGCATTCCACTGAATGAATTTCATTGCAATTTACTAGATTTACTTCCATCTATTCTATCTGAATCCATTCAAACCTATTAGACTGCTTTGTATCTGATACATAACAGTGACAAAAAAGAAGCTCATTTCACCTTTTTATCCACACCTAAACTCATTGCCATTTTCTACTTGGTCCTTGAGGAGTGACTAACAGCAGTAATGGTTTTCCTGGGTTTTGCTGTAAACTTTGATGCATAAATCACTGCTTCTGTGCACTTGTGGATGTGCTAGCCGTAAATATCATTTAGCAAAATGCTGAACTGAAAATTACCTAGAAAATAGCACATGAAGTCATTTGTATTGAGTGTAAATTTGGTAAGAATGAAAACTGCAATGATGGGTTTTGTTTATTTCAGATACAGAATTCATCTTAAGTTCATGGTGGAGTCTACTTTTTTGCTTCATAGATGATAAATTCATAAGGTTGGGGTGCACAACTGTTCCTTAAAAATATCTTTAATAGGCATTTTCTCTGAAGGTTATAAAAGAATCTTACCATAATCTGAAAACCCAATACAACTATTTAAAATAGTATGAATGATTTTTAAAAGATTAGTATACTGTAGTCTGAAAAAGAAAATAATATTGTCTTGCTAAAAATTGCCTATATTTAAATATTATAGTGGGCTCTTAAATTCATGGGGTAGAATATATTCTCCATTGAACTCATTATTACTGAGTCAACCAGCCATAAATTAACCATTAGCTTGTCTTTCAAGCAGAATGCTATATCTCACCCAGGAGTGAGGTAGCAGGTTGATAAGTTAATATAGATTACTAGGTGTAGAAAAACGTTAACTGTTTAAGACATAAGACTTCATGAGAATAAAACTATTTACCACATTATCATAATTCATAATTATTTTAATGACTACAATTTACTTTAAACTTACGTAAGTAATACTGTGCAGTATCACAATCAAATGGCAGTAACCGTAAATTTAAATCGACTAAATCCCCCAATCAAAAGATACAGCCAAAACCTAACGGTATACCCAAAGATACACAAAGACTCAAAACAAAGGGTTGGAGAAAAATTTACCAACAAAATGGAGAGCAAAAATAAATAAATAAACAAAAAGCAGGAGTTGCAATTCTTACATTTGATAAAATAGATTTCAAAGCAACAAAGATACAGTGGTAAAAGGATCAATGCAACAATAAGAGATCTTAATACCCAGCTACATAAGACCCATAATGAGATTTAGACTCAATGAGACAGAAAATTAATAAGGATATCCAGGACTTCAACTCAGATCCGGAACAAGTAAACTCAATAAATATTTATAGAGTTCTCCATTTTAAATACACAAAATATTGATTGGCCATTATTAATACCCATTTTTAGAATGAAGCAATATTCCTGTTCTTGCTCCCTCTTTTTCTTCCTCTTTCTTCCTCTCCTTCTCTCCTTTTTTTACTTTTCAACATCCTAGTTCCTCACCTCTACTTAATACATTTCTCTGAACACCTGATTCCTTGTGGTTCTCCCGTCCCACTGAAACCTCCAATCCATTAAAAAAAAAAAAAAAAAAGAAATTTTTGGTTGACTCTCTATACCTGTTAAACAGAAAGACTCCTCTTCCTGTTTTCTATTCTTTTTTCCACTTTTGTATTCTTTCCCTAAAAATAATTTGGCTTCTTTCCCACCACTAAATTGTTATTTTAGTGAACTTAAATACAATATTACAAAGGTGGCCAGTTTTAAAAGAAATACTGTGCAATAATAATTTAAGGAATATTGGCTGGATGTGGTGGCTCATGCCTGTAATCTCAGCACTTTGGGAAGCCAAGGTGGGTGATGAGCTGAGCTCAAGAGCTCGATGCCAACCTGGCCAACATGGCAAAACCCTGTTTCTCCTAAAAATACAAAAAAACTAGCTGGGCATGGTGGCATGCACCTGTAATCCCAACTACTTGGGAGGCTGAGTCAGGAGAATCACTTGAACCTGGGAGGCTGAAGTTGCAGTGAGCCAAGATTGTGCCACTGCACTTGAGCCTGTATGACAGAGTGAGACTCTGTCTCAAAATAATGGTAATAATAATTTAAAGAATATTAATGTTAGAATTAATAGTATGTGGATCAAATTCTAGCCTTAACATGCACCATCTGTGGGAACTTGATTATTTCCATTTTCTTAGGCTCTTTTCTTATTTGTAGCTCATGTGAGTTTTGTGAGGATTAAATGAGACAATACACAAAGTAGAAATACAATGTTATCTTAGTTCAGTCTATCCTACTTACTTTATTTTTTGCTTTTTTTCCTTTTCCTTCCTGCCTTCCTTTTTTCTCTTTCTTTCCTTCCTTCTTTCTCTTTTTTCTCTTTCTTTCCTTTCTTCTTTCCCCTCCCTCCCTCCCTCCCTCCCTCCCTCCCTCCCTCCCTTCCTTCCTTCCTTCCTTCCTTCCTTCCTTCCTTCCTTCCTTCCTTCCTTCCTTCCTTTCCTTCTTTCTTTTTTGAGATGGAGTGTTGCTCTGTCACCCAGGCTAGAATGCAGTGGTGTGATCTTAGCTCACTGCAGCCTCCACCTCCCAGGTTCAAACGATTCTCCTGCCTCAGCCTCCTGAGTAGCTGGGATTACAGGTGCATGCCACCATGCCTGGCCACTTTTTGTATTTTTAGTAGAGATGGGGTTTTACCATGTTGGCTAGGCTGGTCGTGAACTCCTGACCTGGAGATCCACCTGCTTCAGCCTCCCAAAGTTCTGGAATTACAGGCGTGAGCTACTGTGCCCAGACCGTTTTTGCTTTCTTTAAATTTGGAAGCCATGGAAAAGCATAAAAACAAATTTCGATTTTGAAAGCTACTAAAAATGGGCAGCTATTTTGGAAGCATCAGAACTAGTAAGAGAAATCTAACAAAAACATTTTCATCTATTTGTTTATGTAACTAATTATCTAATATTCACTATTTGCCATACACTTCCTTAAATACTTTACAAATGTGAATACATTTAACCCACATAGCAACTGTATGAAGCAGGTACAGGTATTATTTCTCATTTTGTAGGTGAGAAAACTGAAATACAGACAGTTTAAATAACTTGCCCAAATTCACATAGCTACAAAGTGCTATGTTAAAAAATAAGAAGCAACAACAAGAAGAACAAATGCCCACAGGCATTCAGCTTTCAGGGTTCATGCTCCTAAGCATTGCATTATGCTACCCACTTATGTGGTGACGAGGATAACAGAGATAATAATGGCTAATATTTGCATTTCACTTAATATGTGCCATGCACCTTCTAAGCATCATACGTTACAAGTTTATGGTCATAGTTATTATTCTGTCTTATAGATGAGGAATATGAACCACAAAGATGTCAAACAGCCACACTTGCCCAGAGTAGAAGGTTAAGTGTCTACATTTAGATAAATATTGTCTGGTTTCAGCACCATAAACATTTGAAAGTGTAGGGTCCTGCTTTGGTTAAAGTCATAGCGATGTTTATGGTATCCACTGGATGATCACTTTTCCACATCAAAGTACCAGTTGGTCTAGCGTGCTAATTACACTTTGACCTTCTGAAAATCTCTATTGGTCATTGGCAGGGAGAATGGGCTCTATTCGCACTTGACAGGTTACTGTTGCTATAGCAACCTGTTTCTGCAAAGCTTCCGGCATTCCCTCCTTAGAGTACCCAGAGCTCCATTTTCAACCTAACTAAGTGTGTCTGTGACTGTAACACTGATAGGTCATTTTATCATGTACCTGCTAATTCTTGGACAGTAACAAGTTCCATTCAACCTCTAAGATGCTTCCTCCATCTGTTTATTCTATTCCTCACATAGCTCCTCCCATTTACCCCATAACTGGTCCCCTTTTCTTCAAATCTCATCCCTTGCCCTCTAATTTATCCTCCTACTTCTACCAGCATTATCTCTGCAAAATACAGCTTGGGGTTTTTCAGCATCTCCCTGTTTTCAAATACCTACTATGGGATGATGTCCAAATGTCTTGACACGATAAAGTGGCCTAAAATAAATAGAGGGACAGAGAGACGATGTGTTAGTAATAAACAAGGATGCGTAGAATCAAAATGTTGAACTGCAACTTGATTGATTTGACGTTATAGATCTTACTAATCTGCAAGAAGATAAAATGATGCTCTTGACATTAATTGTTTACCTTGGGCAGTAAAAAATAAGTAACTCTGAGTTGAGCTGTAAATTATATTCACAGATTATTCCTGCCTCAGTGGTTTGCATAGTATGGCTAGTTTTAAGAACACTTATCTTGAGGGAAAGTACACACTGTCAAACTTCAGGACTTAGTTTTTAGGAAAATAACTGTGAGAAAATAATACAATATAAATAATGAGTTTATAATACATGCATTTTTAATAGATAAATAATTTAAGCAAGTGACAAGTTTTAAATACCATTTCAGTTAGAAATTGTGATTCGGTAGTTGAGAGGAGTTTTCATACCTTTGGAAAGTGCTTCAACAACTTGATACAACCCACACTCCAACTCTGGCTGTGAAATTGTTGCTCAGTTTGAATTCTCCATCCTTAGAACAAGTAATTATGATAAAATGAAAAAAGAAAACCCTGCACCCCATCATGTTCTTAGCAAAACTACATAGCAAAAAAACTCATGCGCCAGGGTTCCAAATAGTCCAGGCTATTTTAGAACAACAGTGTCTATTTTTCATTTTGAATTACTGCAATTTCAGTAGCAGCTGTTGCACTGAAAATTATAATGGTCAACATTTAATCAACACGGCGGTTTTTTCCTTTCATCAATCAATCATTTGCTTCAGTTAGCATAAAAATCTCAAACTTTTCGTTCCTAGTTACTTTAAAAGCGTCATTATAATCTGGCCCAACCTTCCGATCTCCCATTATTTCCCACTACTTCCTAACATGCAATCTGGGCTCTGTTTCAACCGTCTCCTGACGAACACAGCAGCCTCCCTATTCCTCCTGTTACTTCACACTTCTAAGAAACCATCTGTTTTTCCCAAACTCTGTACAAACACTGTCTTTTTTGATATCAAGAGCTAGTCTCACCTTCTCAAGAAAGTTATCTTTGCTTACGTTAACGTAGCTTTATACGATTTCCCCATCGCTAGACCTTCATAAACCTCTTCATTTCGTCTGTTAATTGAAGAGTACTGGTCTTGTTGTCCAATTTGGATTATAAATTTAATGAAGGAAAAATCAGATTTCATATTTTTCTGGTTCCTTTGAGATATATTACAGTGTTTCTATTTGAGAAATATCTCGATATGTCTTTGTGTGCTAATAGAGCAACATTCAGTGCTCTGAGTTTCTGTAATATTTTATATTGACAGCATCTTATTCTCAGAGTCAAGCCCTTGAACAATGATACTTGTCTATGTCCCAGCCTTCTGCATGCAACTTGAGTTTTTTCAATCATTGCCATCATTCTTTAGATATCTACTCTGTATTATACAGTATACTAAAGTCACTGAAGGAAACACAATATGTAAACTTCTGTCATTAAGGAACTCATGGTCAAGTGACCTTCTGGGGACCTCAGCCCTTCACATGATGTGGGATTGGGGCTATAGCAGTCTCGGGGAATTCATAGAGGAGATCCGCTGATCTTACTCAGCACGGGAAGAACGGAATGGTTGATCTGGGTATTAAAACAGGAGCAAACCTTTGCCAGTGGAAGTGGAACTCTGGGGAAGGCTATTTAAGTAGCCATAGTCGCTCAGGCAAACTCACATATTTATAGGAAGCAAAGCATGGTGTGTTCAGGGAACAACAAGCAGTTAGGATGAGAAGAGAGGGTGGTAGTGAAAGAAAAGGTTGAACAGGTGGATTGAGTCTGGGCACAATGGCTCAAGCCTGTAATTCCAGCATTTTGGGACACCAAAGCTTAAGAACTGCTTGAACCCGGGAGTTTGAGACCAATCTGGGCAACATAGTGGGACCCTATCTCTAGAAAAAAAAATTAAAATAAAAAAATTAGCCAGGCATGGTGGCACATGCCTGTAGTCTTAGCTACTCTAAAGGCTGAGGCAGGAGGGTGCAGGAGTGTGCTTGAATCCAGGAGTTCCAGGCTGCAGTGATTGCACCACTACAATCAGCCTGGAAAACAGAGTAAGACCTTATCAAAAAAAGAAAGAAGGGAAGGAAAGAAAGAAGGAAGGAAGGAAGGAAGGAAGGAAGGAAGGAAGGAAGGTGGGCTAGAATCAGAAATATTGATCACTGATGAGGATATTCTGATCAAGGCATTCTCTAGTTTGCCTATGTATTATTGCTTAGAAAACTAAAAATTATATATAGACCTAGGATTAAAACTCAGACCTGGAAGGTGATCAGAATCATCAAGGGTGGAACAAAGAGTACTGGTGCCTGGTATCATAACATTTTTCAGGAGACTGATTGGTATTCCACTGACTCTCTTCTTTCTTAGTATTTTGGCATTAAGCAATTTTAATTTCCAGTGCTCTCACACATTCCCTTCTTAAAATGTATCTTATGCACATATTTATAATACATCTATACAATGTAAAATATATGCTGGTGATACATATTTTTGAGCACTTGATACATGAAAGACACTTTACAAGTATTACCTGTTTCCATACATCACCTCTGTAATCATATCTATGACACAAATGATTAACCTGAGCTGGTATTTGAACCCAGTCAACCTGACTGAATACCCCCAGTGGTAAACCACTATTACATACAGCCACCCTGCCAAGTGCAGAGAGGGTGTTGTCACCATGCCAGGCTGTGGACAGACATTCCAAGTTGTAACCACCTGTGGGGTATTCAAGCCTAGGGAGGTCATCTGAAATAATACAAAGGGAGAGGGACAAAAAGTAAAGACACACAAAAAAAGAAGTTGATTTTTGCTCTACCTACCCTTCCATTTGGATAAGCAGCTCCTAACCATTTCTTT
Organism: Callithrix jacchus; assembly: GCF_049354715.1. Classification (NCBI taxonomy): domain Eukaryota; kingdom Metazoa; phylum Chordata; class Mammalia; order Primates; family Cebidae; genus Callithrix; species Callithrix jacchus. The sequence goes on along the minus strand of NC_133506.1, from coordinate 157,756,821 downwards.
GTGCTGAATCTGATATAAAGCTGAGGACAAATGAAAAATTCTTTCTCTCAGAATGAGAGACTCTGACACCCGACAGGGAATCTTCAAGTCAGGGGCTAACTGGGGGTGCTGCAGAATTCAGTCTCAGGACTTTCTGAGCAGGTTTTCACTGATGGTTTGTCAATAAAATGTTTGCTGATTTGACTTGTATGGAAGCACTTCATGTGTGAGAACATTTCTACATCACATCTCTATATCACTACTTACCCCTATGAAATTTTTCCCTTTGCTAATCAAGAGGTGTCAGTTTATGAAACAGCCAGATACAGCCTTTTCTAAAAGCAAAAGCATTTCTATTATATTTTTGTTTCTTGTAGTTTCTCTTTGCTCATTGTTTTTTTTTTCTGATTTGACTATCAAATGTTATACTTTATATATAGTACTTTAATTTGTTGATGTGGGTAAGAAAAGTTAAAACATTGCTTGCAAAATGGATTTGATTTATCACTAGAATTTGAAGTTCAGAAAGAGGGATGAGTCAACATTTTTCTTCGGTTGTTTATTTTTAGAATAATGCATTAAGTGTTTATAAGTAAACTCAGAAAGAAGCACACTCTATTAAGTGAGTATTTTAAAAATATTTTAGAATTTTTAGCTCAGATATGTAAGTGGATGAGGAAAAGCACTTTTTCTTCGAAATGTTCTAAAATTAACATTCTGATATGCTGTTTTAGATGAATTATTAAAAGAAATATAAAATTTAACAAGTGTATTTTTAATGTTATTAAAGTCAAATTATGATAGTAGAAAATTTCACTCCTAACTTATATTTAATATTTTTATATTAAAATTTACCTTCATATGACTAATATGAACTACAATAAAACACTCAATATAGTTAACAAATCAGTGATAGGAAACTGGTAATTTTATTCATCCAAGTACTAGTTTTTTTGTTGTTGTTTTTTTAGTGGGGGGGGATATGACCGTTATTGAGCTTACCCACCAGAGTGGGAATAATGTCTGTACAAAACCAAATGTTTGTTACTATAACTTCTGCATCACAATTAAAATCCAAACAGTTTTTTAAAAACAGTCAACTCAATCAAAACCCACTACTTCAGAATCAATAGCTTCTTTGAAGCCACAGTAACACTTAAATATGGTTAAGACTCGAATGCAGAAATTTGGTTGGTTGGAAAGCTAATTAAACTTCCAACTTGCTCAAATAGAATTACAAAAAGGCAAAATCGTGTTTTTCACAGAGATACAGTCCACTGGAATCAGCAACACTGGACAGCTCTTAGATTATTTAGAGTCCTGAGATAACAAGGAATCCAGGCATCCTTTACACAGTCTTCGGTTGTCCTTTCTTCCCAATCAGAGATTTGTGGATATGTGGAATGACACCACCACCAGCAATTGTAGCCTTGATGAGAGAATCCAACTCTTCATCTCCACGAATAGGAAGTTGCAAGTGATGGGGGGTAATACGCTTTACCTGTAAGTCTTCTGGTGCATTTCCTGCCAGTTCCAGTACCTCTGCGGAGAGGTATCCAGGTTGTCTGCGCTGTACACAGCAGCAGCCGCGCCCACACGTCCATGACTGGTCGTCCTAGATTTCAGGTGTCGATGAATACGGCCCACTGGGAACTGCAAGCCGGCTCTCTGCGAGCGGGAAGCTGCCTTTGTCTTGGCCTTTCCGGAGTCCTTCCCAGCCTTACTGCCAGCCATTTCGAATTCTGCGGAAGCTCAAGCCAGCAAGGCAGAGAAAGAGCTAATCAGACCCACGGCGAGATCCCACCACCTACTCCTCCATTGCACCGTGATTCAAACTGCCCCAAGTACTAGTCTTTATAGAAATTATAATTTAACAAAAGTTGACAACATTGAACTTATTTATATTTTTCTTTTAATCTATTAAGTTAAAGTATAACAGTATTTTTGGAAAGAACAGGGTATATTGAATGGTCTTTACAAAAATATTCAGTCTGTGAATTTGAATATCTAAAGAAATAAAAGACAGAGATCAACAGAAGTTTCTAATTTGATGAACTTGAAATTACAAGAGTTTTTAAAAAAATGTAAATAGAATAATCAGAAAGATGCTATTTCTCATGATTAATATTGCTGCGTTTCTCAGCCTGCTCAGTACTTTTCAATATGGTCTTTTCCTCCACAGTAACAAGATGTTTAGCTGGGCATATGGCCACGCGTACGTAATGAAAACTTCATTCTTGCCCGCCTTGCAGGAAGATACGGCCATGTGGCTGAGATCTGGTTAATGGGATGTGAATAGAAATAGATCGCACCTCCCCATTTCTTCCTCCTCTGTTCATTTTGTCCAGTTTCTTGGAACTTGGTTGGCATGCTGAAACTCCATCTCATATTATGAGGGAAAGGCCATAGTCCGCTAGGGTTAGTGGTATAGAAAGCTGGAAAAAGCCTATGTCCCTGAGAAATTTTTTGAGCAATGCTATCATGTCACTCCTGGATTGACTGCCTACAAGTCATTTTAAAATGTGAGATAAATAAACGTTCATATTTTTAATCAATTATTATTTTCTTTTTTTTTTTTTTTACTTGAAGCAGTACTTTATTCTAATTAAAACAAATTAAGAACTAAAATTTAGTAAACCTAAGGTATTTCATTGCATTGAGAAATTTATGAAATATTTAACACTGTAATTATCAAACATAAATAGATATGATGAAATCAGCACCTCTATGACCGCTGCTGAAATTAACAAATAAAGCACCCGCTCTCAGTATCTTTAGAGCCTCCGTGTACTCCTCACTATATATCACTCTCCTTGGTCTATATCCCAAATATAAATGCTTCCTCAGCTTTGTGTTAACCAATCATATATTCTGCAATGTATTTTTCTCTCCAAATAACATCAGAAAAGTTTGTTAAGAATTCGTTGTTCAGAAAAATTTGTTCAGAATTTGTTGTTTTTAGCGTGACATAAATTGAATCATATCAGTCCCTTAATACTGAAAGAGAAAAAAATACCAAATTGACTAATTCAAGTTAGATATTCTCACAGAATGTTTGCGCACTATAGAGACACCAAAAGTTTTCCCTAAGAATGGATGAGTCTTAAGATTTTTTAAGCTCCCAGTTGTGACATTCTTTAAATGATAGTTATTGATTAGTGTAAACAACTCCTCGTCTGCATTCTGAATTACAAGGGATTTTGATTTGAACCGTTTAGATTGAGCCTATAGATATGCTGTAAAACATGAAAGTATGCTCTAAGGACATTTCATCATAGCCTATATATCATTTTTTCCTTTGTCAGAACTGAAGGCAAGGCTGAATAATTATAACCATGTTTATATTTAAGTCAAGAAATATTACTTTCTCTATCATTACAGAGCTACTGGTTAAACACATTTGTTGATGATTTCACCCAAAAGATACTTCAAAACAAATTATCGCTGTTTGGTTAGTTTTAATCTTCTAAGATAATGACATATATGATCTGCCATTATTTTTTTCTAATTTTTGTACAGATTTATATCTTCCTTAATTGCCTAATTAAAAGAGTATAACACAAGTTTTATAAACTGAATTATTGTTGAGATATCTTATGCATATAATATTATACGTATGTGTGTGTATGAATTTCTAATCTGTGTCAGGTCATAGTCATTTCTGTTTCAGTGAATTAGGAGTGACAGCTGCTTGGGAAACAACTTGTTTCTATTAAAGCTAGCATATTTGTCATTAGGGTCAGCATCTCTTTGGCAGTTTATTTTGTATTGTTAATAATTATCATTATTTTGATTATGGGGCATTTAATTTCCACATTTAACATTTGGTACTGTTATGTAAGTAACTGACTCATAAAATCCAAACCCTCAACATTTTTGCAGTCACAGGGAGGACAAGTAAGCAAATTAGCTGAATACGAGACCTAAATTAATGGGCATGTGACTCATACAGCATTTATTAAGAATGAGGATGAGCTATAGCACTTCATTCTATATTGATGCTGAATTGTTATGGTGATTACTAAAATATCCCTTCTCTTTTTTATTAAAAACGAGGATATCAACAATTTTATTTATATTTATAATGTATATGCCTGGGAATAAAGAAAACATGGATAAAATATGGTACACGGCCAGATGCAGTGGCTCATGCCTGTAATCCCAGCACTTTGGGAGGCTGAGGCAGGCAGATCACAAGGTCAGGAGTTCAAGACCAGCCTGGTCAACATGGTGAAACCCCATCTTTACTAAAAATACAAAAATTAGCTGGGTGTGGTGGCGGGCACCCATAATCCCAGCTATTTAGGAGGCTGAGACAGGAGAATTGCTTGAATCCCAGAAGTGGAGGTTGCAGTGAACTGAGATCATGCCACTGTACTCCAGCCTGGGTGACAGAGCAGGACTCCGTCTTGGAAAAAAAAAATATGGTAGACATGGTGATGATTGAGGGTGGAAACATGATTATCATTGGCTGCAACATATCCATTGCTGTCCTGGCAATCTTGATCTGACATATTATTAGAGAATCACTCAAATGGCTACAAGTTACAAACCAATCAGTTTGGGTTATTATGATGAATTCTCAGCCACAGACAGATGCCCTCTTTTCTGTATAGATCCCTGATATTCTAAAAGCCTGAAAGCTGCTGTGGAGCATTTGCTGTCCTTCCCATATGTGAATGAAATAGATTGATCACTGAAATAGCCTGTGAATTTCCCTAAGAGAAAGAGCTCTCTTATCACACGCCCTGGATTTGAACCTGAACTCTGTCATTTATTTTTTAAAAAAATGTGATTTTCAGATATTTTTTTAAGTTATTTTTATGCCTCAGTCTTCATCAGCAAGGTAGGGAAAAAAAGTAATATTTGATAGGGTGGCTGCAAGGATAAAATAAGAAAACACATTTTTAGCACAAGTTTAGCACATTATAAGCACTAAAAAAATAAGTTTTATTATCATCCTAAGTGACATTTATCATTTATAGGTAAGTAAATGAGTCTTGAAACATTTTACTTAAAGTATCAAAGAAAATCACAACCATATATGGGCACAAGTGCCCCAGAATCCATGGTCTTAAATTGGCCCCTTCTCTCTTAAGTCTGAGAGCAAAATTTTAAATTCCTCACAATACCAAGAATTATGGCACTGGACATTGACAAATTGAGCTGAATCCGTATTTTGCTCATGTAGGACCAGAAATATTTTATAAACATTTGGCTCTAACAATTTTTTAGAGTGCTCGGGCAGACCTATGTCCTAGCCATTTTTGTACACACAGGATTAGCCCATGTTACAAATAGTGGGTGCTCAAAAGGTGTTGGTTGAATGGGTAATTCCTTAGTTTTGGTCTGTCTGCTCTGCAAAATGATTCTTGATTTGAAGGCATTTCTCGATGCTCATCCCATTGTCCCACAGTTGATTAGGTCAAGCCATATGTCTGTAGAAAATGGCCATAATTTTTGCATTTCTTATTATCTTCTATACCAAAATTCTGAATTTCTTTATGAATAGCATGCAATTTCTGCTTATTCTATAAAGTAAGTATAAAAAAAGAATACTTTGTCCATGAGATAAATAGCAGAATTTAATGACATTAAAAGATTGCTTTGGAGACCACATTTATTATCCTGTGTGTCCAATAGAGTGTGCTGGTGTACTATGTAACAGTAGAGGTTTTGGGCGATGATAATGCATTAGATTTATTTCAACTATTTGGTTTGCTTAACACAATTAAATTCAAGAAGGAGACTACATCCCTCAATGAAAACAAAATAAAACAAAATGTCAGCCAATTTAGTGTACCATGTGAACATTTACAAAAAGAGAAAACAAAAATGCTAATTGAGTTTTCCTTTATATATGGGCTCATGATTTAATATCCTACCTCATGGACATAAAATTGTAACACTTCTGGTTTATGTATACCAAAACTGTATACTCTTGCTTGTTATGTCTAATAATTTAAGCTTTTCGTATTTCAAAAACATGCCTTGTATTTTGCGTAGGTTATAACTTCATAAACTCATTGTATTTCTGTTGATTTCATTCAACAACAATAAAATCCTTTCCAGGGATATGATCATAAGAGGATATTAATGCAGTTAGTCAAGTATTTATTTGTCAAAATTAACCTGAAGTGGCATACAAAACTCTATCAGAAGCAAAAAACCAAGAGGAACAAAAATCATGCTAAAAATGCCCCCAAGTGATTAATATCTAGTCATATTTTGTTTTTCATGGAATAGTTCAGCATTTAGACATATTAGTGCTCTAGTTGCAGTTTAGGAGCAAGTATGTTTGTGATTTCATTTTCCTTGGGTTATGTATGTGTCTATGTGTGTGTGTCCCATGGGAAACTGGCCAAGAACACAGCTAAATCTGAATCCATGTTTATGCTTCTTGGGAAACTTGGTAGTCTGGCAGTGTACTGGCATTTTCGATTCTGTACAATATGGCAAGAGTTTTCAACTCAGATGCTGTAGTAGACATTTGTCATTTTTTTTTGACTGCTCAGTATTTGAATTCTCTGACTATATTTGGAATAGTATTAAGAGATCTTCTGAGTCTTAGAGGGAGCAGAAGCAACCTTATATTACAGAAACAGAAAATTAGAGATGCTGAATTTTCCATCCTTCTTTATACCAGACACTGAAACTCTGACAATCACATTCACCTGTTCTGCAAATGGAATTGGAGCTCACTGGGGACAGAGAGACAGAAAGTCATATGTGTGTGTGACAGTGATCGTTCTCAGAGCGTCCGGGCCCACAGTGCAAACTGAAATACTTACCTTTCCTCATCAGATAATTTTTCTGTATGATTTAGGGTTTTGTTCTCATTTATGTAATGTAAAGCATGATTCTCCAGGCCTCCTGCTGATTCTATAAAATGCCGATTTTTTTTTCCAACGCACATCAATCAAAGCCTAATTCTGTTGTTATTCAATAACACATAATAGTGAGATACTTGTGATTTTGAAATTATTCTTCTTAGCAAAAGGAATTTAAACTTCCTCCCAACATTACTGTAGGATATAGAATTTTAAGGGACTGTACAAATAAAAGGGGAACAGCCCAAACACAAGGCTGGTCAGAAGAGACACAGCTTTGAGCTGCCAGTGGCAAAGCATTGTCATGTGGTGATTAAAGCAGGTGACTAATGCTGGCTGGAACCAAAGGATGCAAATCTCTACAGTAGATTCTTAAAGTGAACTTTGAATACGTTCATGAGCAGAGTCTGAGAGGAAAGACCTTGAAATAAGAATGCGAGAGTCAGCAGAGATAATGTGAGACAAGACATGCAAAATCTTTAGCCGAACTAATTAGATAAGGAAAAGAGAAATATACATAAACATAAAGTACTTTCTTTTCACCCATTCTTTTATGAGAAAATATAAAATTTTATGTCAAAATCTTATAAAATCATATACAATTTTATTGAACTTATTTTAAGTGTAAAATGTATTTTCATTAATTTATATTGATTCTGTTAATAGAATATCAATTCTATTAACTAATTCTATAACCTCCAACACAGTATGTCTAAGCAAATTAATAAACAGATCAAAGGAAAGAGAGGGAAAAAAGAAGGAAGGAATGAAAAAAGGAAGAAAGGAAGGAGAGAGGGAGGGAGGGATGGAGGGAAGAAGAAAGAAACAACAATAGCAACTATCATTCTCATGCTTTGTGGATTCTTCAGGAATGAGTGGACGCCCCTGAGAATTTTCCTGTTTCTTTAGGCAGTGCATACAGCTTCTTGTACACAGTACTTGCCATCAGGTGTGGGAGTGTGGCTTTTCTGTTGGAGTTTCCATCTTTCTTTACAATGCAAAGCATTCTGATTGGTGCACTCAAAAGCAGGTTTAAGGTGTCTCCTGATATCCTGATATACCTCAGTCTTACTTTTGAATTGTATAGTGCTTCTGTTTGAGATTTCTGTTCACTGAATATGATTTGAAAATAAGTATACTTCTAGCTTTCCTAGAATCTCATTTTACTTTTTCAATAAATGAAACCTAATTTCAAGAGAGGTGCTTGGTTCCATGTTGCATATTGATAGACTTACTGTAGACACTGGGTTGTTTTTATTTAAGGATCAGTGAAATTTTCCAGCCACAGCTCCTACCACAGTTATTCATAGTATATTATCTCTATATAGGCATTTCCTATCCTACATTCATTTCTCCTAAGATTATCTGTGAAGTGACGACATTCAGAAGAATTTAGAATGGACAGGGTTTGCTGAACAATTAAAAAGAATGAGAAAGATTGGGAAATCTTGTATGATTCTAATTTAGGCGACATTCTGAGACGAATAACAGAATAGAATAGCAGGTTCGTGGGGAAGATGGTACGCTCAGTTTTGGATATATTGAGTTTGAGGGGCTTGCTGGCATGTCAGTATGAAGAGGCTAACAAGGTGTTTGGATGTGAAATAGTTTGTGGTGGAAAGAAGATAGAAGATCAGGCTGACCGGGGTTCTGTTATTTGCTTGGCCACTTTCTAGCTGCAGGACCCCAAATGCATAACAAATGTGAGATTTGGTTCTCTCCCTGAAGAATGGGAATGGCACTTGCGGGTAAATACCCAGTGTTTCTTATCTGTGCTGAGTTCATCTGTCGGTGGCTGAAAACTGATTACATAGACAATAAAGATGGAAAACAGATAAAATGCTGCTTCCTTTGGAGTATCTTGTAAATGTAACTTCTTATTAAATATTAACTGACTTTATCCTGCTTTGGAGTTTCCATTCCCTCTGCTGGTGGTGGTGGTGGTGGCGGGGGCGGGGGGGGGGGAGGCTCAAGTGATTAAAATTTAACAATCTCCCCTGATTTAAAACTTCCTCCTCATAGTGACTATTAAGTCAATTTGAAGAATTTAAAGTTTAAACTCTCTCTTACAGCTGTCCCCCCACCCCCGCCCCGCTACAAAACATTTTTTGTCTCCTCATCCAACTTCCTAAGAGGACATCTGAGTGTGGAGGAACGTGGTAATTTCATCGAAGAGGAGACGGGAGTGAAGGTAAGAGCTCGGGAACTGCTGTGTTCCCTGTTAGCTCTGCAACGGCACGTGATATACCATGGCTAGGTCTGGAAAACTGAATGAGCAGTGTAGAGTCTCACTTAGCCATCCCACCTGCTAGCATCCACTATTGAATTCTATGTTTGCTAATCTTTGCCTTAGATATTAATTCTAAACTAGTTTCCCCTGTCCAGATCACTGACTTCTGGCCTCCATAGATGATCTTACCCACTTGTACTCTTTTCCAGGACTCAGAAAGCCTCCTACATGTCATCCAGAGATTGTAGGAGCAGATGTGTATGCAGGGGCACTGTCTCAAGGCCATCTATCTTTTCTCTCTATCTTCTTATTTGTAGCCACACATGGTATACCGAAAAGGTAAAGAAATCAGAACACAGGCCCAGATATTATTTAATTCTCCTCCAGTTTATTTAGTCCTCCTCTCCTTCCTCTCCCCCCCACACACAAACGCACACACACGTGCTCAAATGATCCTTTCCCCCACATTCCCATTCTCTAGTCTCTCTATTTTTGCCCCAGTTTAGGGATGAAGGCACTAGATATTTCTTAAGACTCAGGTAGCGTCTTCACCCATGGTAAGGACTCATGCAAATCTCCCTCCTCTCCAACAGGAAATCTTCTCATGAAGGAAAACTCATGCCTTTCTGTCTGGAACCTTCTTTATATCATTTTCTCCCACTCTATGGGATGTTTTATTCTAGAAACTCATCTTCCCTAACCTTCCCTAGGAACATAAGTTTCATAGATTTCCTTTAATAACAGAAAGACTGATGGTAAGAAAAATTTAAAAATGTATTACAAGAGGGAGATTACACTGGGGGATTTTCAAAAATTTATCATCTCTATTAGATAAAATTGGACAAAGTACACACAGGCTGCAGGTATAAGAGAGATATTGCAAAGAGATTTCAGCTTGTATGCTTGCTTGAGACTGGCTTTCTGAAACTCTGTGTTGAGAAGTCTTTGGAGACCACAAGCTGACTTGGCAGAAAATGGTCACAACTGATTTGCCACGTCCACTCCGGGAGTGGGTGAGACGGGTTGCATCATAGGTTGTACGTAATTGCCATCACTCATGTAGTAAAAAGGTCAGAATTTGGGGTCAGATAGCTATGGTTTATATTCTAGCTTTTCAGCTTCTTTTCTGTTAAATGAGCTTATATTCTTAGATATTAATTACATTTTGAAATATATGTGAATTCCTTTTAATTTTATATTTTTTATATACACACATTAGAAGACTTAAAAAATTATGTTTCAGCTTTTTGAATCTCAGTTTCAAATGAGATATATATTTTTTAAAAACAATAAATTTTGATATGTTGATTCAAAGGTATTTAGTAACCCTTGGAGTTAATCCTATCAGCAAGCTGTTCCTATTTCATAGGACATAATTGAGTTTTGTTTCCGTAAAATTCAGATTATAGTGACAAAAAAGGGACATTTTATGTGCCTACAGTAAAAATTTGTTTTCTGTTTTATTGTGCCTTGGAAAAATATTCTATCAGGACAAAATTTGAAATAACCAATTCATTTGAACAAATAACTTGAGATTTATTTTTCCTTCTGGACAAATTCTTAGTTGTTTATGTTATTTCTATACTGTATCTGTATTATTATTTATGTTAAATAATATGTAAATTGTACCTCTAAAATGGCAAATACTGGTTATAGTAACTTCACACTCCCCTAGGATTACTAACGGGGGCAGAAATTATGACTATGTCCCAAATTATAATCAAAACAGATGTTTTGTGTGTGTTACCAGTTAAACTATGTCTGGGGCCACATTCTTCATTCCATAGGAAGATTTGCATAATGCCAAACTGGTTTATTTTTGTCAAGAGGAGGACAAAAATGGTGAGCTGGCTGAGGCAGGGAGTGGATCCCAGGGGGTGTTAACCATTTATTGCTCTTTTCAACCCTAACTGTTCTGCTGGGACAAGGGAAATAAGGAGAGGGAGATGAGGCCTAGAGAAGTAGTGCCCAGGGACATGAGGATGTCTCACAATCTGCCAGGGGGATAACTCGGTTTCTAGGCGGACATGGTAGTACAGAAGGTGTCTGTGGATTAAAGTGTCATGCCAGCACACACAGAAGACATTCACATGCAGAACATCAGAGCCTCCAAAAGAGCCAACATTTAGGTACTGGGAGCCAAAAGAGCAAAAGCTTGGACCTGGCTAGGAAGAAGAGGTTCTGATCTTCACCAGAAACGTCCACAAACCCACCCCAGCAGAAGGGAAGCAGTCTCTCAGGAGGACTCATCTTTCTTCCACTCATGGGCACTTTTGCCCTAGTGAGCCCCTTTCTCTATGCAAAAATATTAAAAATTACATTTTGTGACTACATTGGTATAAAGGTAAAAATAATCCAGGCTGGATTCATTGCTCATCATTATTCTTACATTGGTTTTACTTCCTATTTAAAAAAAAATGTTGTGAGTCTTTAAAGATTGTGGGTCCTTGGCCCCGTGCTAAGTGTGTAATGGGAAAGTCATCCTGCTACCCAGGTAGATAATGTGTACTTGGGACCAGAAAGAAGGAGAGGGGAAATGCCTCTTCAAAAAGGAATCTGTGAGATACAGTTATAAGTTGGACATTGGCTGAGGTTTTAGTAACTCAACAAACTACAAAATAACAGAAAAGGATTGAGAAAATGAAAATAGGACAAAAATATTTTAGGTAGATTCGGGATTCCGAGTCAAATGTGGAATATGAAATTATAAAAATGATTTTCATGTTTGCAGATAAATAAGTGATATTAAATAACATCTAATGAAAAATCAGTAAATGTAATTATGTTTATGTACCTATTTAATATAGAATGGGAGACATTTAAGTTATTTTAACTTTGTTCTCTATCATTTATATTCAGAAATTTTAATCATGTTTTTGGAAAATTTAGAAGATTTTAATAAAGGAGTTTCAACTATATTTATTAACATGACTGAAGTACAATCAAATGAGTCCAAACTATTTAGTTACATTTGTTCTACGTAATGTTCTGTATCATCTAGAATACATCATGAGTTGTATTACTATTCAACAAGCAGAATTTTGTAAGGTGGGGATATTATACAGCCAAATGGTCAAGTTAATTCTTGCATCAAACTGCCTATTAAATAATTTACCCCCAAAATCTCCATTTTTTGACATTTGTCATATATTACAACAAGGAAAGATAACGAATCATGTTTACAAAATCCTGAGAGAGCTCTCTGTTCGTGAGAGTTATTGTTACTTGCTGTTTAATACTTTTACGACAGAATCAAGAAGGTATTTAAAATGAGGTAATAAATTGTGATCAAATGTTATATTTGTTAACTTTCGCTGTGTGAAAGCCACTCCAAAACTTACTGACTTAAAATAACAATTGTTTTTAGCTCATACTTTGTAGGGTTGAGCTCAGCTGGGCTGTGAATCTGGTCTGAGACAGCCTGGACTGATCTTGGCCCACATTATCCATGCTTCTGCAGGCAGCTGATGGGCTGCCTAAGATCAGTGAGTCTATGGTAGGTTCAGCAGCAATGGCTGGGAAAATTGGAGCCTCTCTTCACAGGGTCTCTCATCTTCCTGCAGGCCAGCTGGGGCTTGCCCCCATGGCCAGTGCAAGGTTCTGAAAGAGTGTGGGTGTATGCAAAGCCTTTTGTGTCCTGGGGTTGGAACTTGTACACAGTGCCTCCTCTACAATCTATTAGCTAAAGCAAGTTACGATATATCCCCTGATTCAGATTCAGTGATAGAAGAATTACATTCCACCTGTTGAGGAGTGAAGCTACAAATTGCTTCACTTTGTAGTTTCACTCTTCAGCAGGTGGAATGTGAAGGGCTGTGAATGCAGAGAAGAGAATAGCAAGCAATCTACCACAGATGTTACCATTAGATTTGCCCATGATATGGTTAAGGTGTAATTGGCTATTGCTGTTAGACTTGCCCTTTTTTTCTTCCAGGTGAGGAAATTAAAGGCGTCAATATATCTCCATTTTGAAGTAGTTGAGTGAAAATACACATAGGCCATGCCACGGGTCTCACAGACCACGTGGGCCATTTGTTTCTCCCAGCAAACTTTGTCAGGTCAGCTGTGCAGGATGACCAGAATGTTTGAAACAACTCCATATTTAGCAAAAGGCTGACTGCAAGCAGGTAAGATCTGAATAATTTTGGCATTGCTATGAACAGGGAAGGAGAATTTTTTTAAAGCAGCAACAGCAAAAGATAATAAAGCCCTTTGACAGATATCTAGCACTTAAAGTTTTGAAATTTGTCATTCATTGTGCTTAAAAGAATTTTTAAAAACCATCAAAAAGTGGGCGAAGGATATGAACAGACACTTCTCAAAAGAAGACATTTATGTAGCCAACAAGCATATGAAGAAAAGCTCATCATCACTGGTCATTAGAGAAATGCAAATCAAAACCACGTTCGGATACCATCTCATTCCAGTTAAAATGGGGATCATTAAAGAATCAGGAGACAGATGCTGGAGAGGATGTAGAGAAATAGGAACACTTTTACACTGCTGGTGGGAGTCTAAATTAGTTCAACCATTGTGGAAGACAGTGTGGTGATTCCTCAAGGATCTAGAAAAAGAAATACCAGTTAACCCAGCAATCCCATGACTGGAAATATAGCCAAAGGATTATAAAACATTCTATTATAAAGACACATGCAAGCATATGTTTACTGTGGCACTGTTTACAATAGCAAAGACTTGGAACCAACCCAAATGCCCATCAATAATAGACTGGATAAAGAAAATGTGGCACATATACACCATGGAATACTATGCAGATATAAAAAAGGATGAGTTCATGTCCTTTGCAGGAACATGGATGAAGCTGGAAACCATCATTCTCAGCAAACTGACACAAGAACAGAAAACCAAACACCACATGATCTCACATAAGTGGGTGTTGAACAATGAGAACGCATGGACACAGGGAGGGGACTACCACATACTGGGGCTTATTGGGGGGTGTGGGAGCTTGGGGATGGATAGCAAAGGGTGAGGGGATTGGGGAGGGCTAACATTAGGAGAAACATCTAATGTAGATGGTGTGTTGATGGATGCAGCAAAGCACCATGGCACGTGTATACCTATGTAACAAACCTGCACCTTCTGCATATGTACTCCAGAACTTAAAGTAGAATCATAATTAAGAAATGAATCAAAATAAGGCGTAACTTTGAGAAGTTATCCATCTCTACATTCGGCAAGTTTCCAATGCTGTTTACTTAGAAAAATGGTGGCCACTTAGGTTTATTTCTGTACTCCTATTTTCCTTCAATGTAGATCAAACGTAAGCTCTTTGAGGACAATCATGTTGTTTATCAAGTTCAATATCAAGTTTGTCTCTATATTCCAGTTGTCTGGAATAGTGCTCGAGATGAGATGATATCCTCCCTAAGGGTATACTATTTGCCTTCATACTGCCATATGTTATTTTGTTTCTAATGAAAAGTGTAAAATATTTTAAAATCATAAAGATGTTAAACTTTTAATTATAAGCAAACACTGCATATGTGTATATTTATTATCTGAAAGCATAAGTGCAGAATGGTTCCCAAATGTTAAAAGCAGAAGAGAAAACTTGATGATGGTAACGTTTTTCTCCACTCAATAAAAAGATAATTAGAGTTAGATAAAAATACGTTTCCTGGTTGTCATGTTAGAATAGAGACACAGAACACAAAAGCATAGGTAAGCCTAATTTATTGATAATTTTCTTATGAACTTAAAGCAAAACTCAAGCAGAAAATATTTGTATTCTATCTCTGGCACTGCGGTGTTTGCTGTTAACTGCTTGTGAAAAGCTGCAGAGAGAGATTGGAGAATCTTGTTTGACTAATGAGCTCCTCTACTGACGTCTGAAAAACAGGAGACCATTTTCCACAAATTCATAGACATTTTCAAGCAGAATATAAAACAAATCAGTGTTAAGATGTTTGGCACAAGAGGAACTTTACAGATATTTTACTTAGATAAAAATTTTTATAAAATCAAAATGTTTTGCATTTAAGTTTTAGAATCACAGCTGGCTTTATATGTTACCGCCAATTCCTAGTGTGTCTTCATCCTTGCCCTGTCATATGTGCACAGTGTTACCCAGATACACTACAACTATGTGGAACATGTAGGTTCTACTGTTTGAAGTCAGACTCAATTTTTTCAAAATCAAACCTCTCTTTAATCACTGTTTCTCATTTGAGTTGTTGAATGTTTTTATTATTGTGATTGGTAAGTCCTATGAACACTTATTAAGCTAAATGGTCTTTCTGGTTTGAAAACGTAGCTTTGATTTTTCAAATCATATACAGAAAAAGGTAAACGAAGGGGAATTTGGTAAAACTTACCACAACTTTCAAAAGCATTATGGATTTTTAAAAAATTGTATTCTAGGCTCTGGGGTACATGTGCACATCCTGCATCCTGCAGGGTTGTTGTGTAGGTACATACATGCCATGGTGGTTTGCTGTCTCCATCCCCTTCCACCCACAGCCTACATCAGGCATTTCTCCTAGTGTTATCCCTTCCTATCCTCCCTGCCTCCCCTCCCTTCCACCCCCCACCTATATTATGGATATTTTTAATACTCAATTGAAACGACTTGTTTTTTAAAAAGTTTATGTAACTAAATATTGAGATGGAAGAGAGTCAAGCAGCTTTTTGACTAAAGTCATCTTTCTATGGCATTAAAGTTTGTAAAAGTAAGTTTCAAGTCCAAATAAATCTCATGGATGACATGCTAGGCAGAAAATGCTCACATTTTCTGATTTGGCTGAGGAATTACATAAGTTCCTTTTTTTTTTTTAAGCCCATTGCACTCAGCTGATATTGCCATTGTCCTTGGATGTATGCTCAGAGATGCCAGCATCTCACAGCTGAACTATGGCACACAACAGTATACTGTTTCTTTTTTTTTCTTGGCCCTTTGCCTCATTCATTTATTCCAAATATTTGTTGAGTTTTAACTATTTACCAAACACATGGTATCCTTTAAGCCTTGGCCAAATTGTCACTTGCTTGGTAAAGTTTTATCTGACCTCCCCAAAAAGGAATAGGAGGAGGAAGGGGGGTGGAAAGTAGCGTGTGGGTACCCGGATGGTGACTTTCAGATGATGTGGAGGACTGTCTGCATTGCATTGTGCATCTGGAAATACATCCTTCCATTGTTTTCCCTCGAAGGCTCATTACTTGAATATAGCAACTCCTTAAGAAAAAGAGATGCAAAAGAAAGAAGGTTAGAAAAAAAAAACAGTTTAAGAATTTTAAAATACACTTTTCTGGGTTCTCATACAATCAAATGAATGTGTACCTGTAAACAAATAAGATATACTAGTATCAGAAATCTAACGCTTGTGAGCTTAAAGATTTTGAAGGCACCTTCTATATGTCCTATATTATTTTACTGTTTGTTATTCTTAGCATTTGGTAAGTGTCTTAAAAATATTTGTGCCTATTCCAGTGAGCTGAGAGAGAAAAAAACAATCTGTTTTTGCCTCAAGGTGAGTTGAAAGCTCATCCCAATTACTATTACTAGGTTACAAACCAACTGAAAACTTGGTGTAAAACCACCATTTTATCATGCTTTAATGCTGTAGTTTAAGAATCCAGACAAGGTGGGAATAGCTTGTCTCTTTTGTATGGTGTGTGGGCCCTCAGCTGGAAAGATGTGAAGGCTGGGGGTGACAACCAAGGGCAAGCAGGGCAGAGGCTCAAGTCAGCAGCAGGTGCCTGGTATCTCAGCCCAAGCATGGTGCCTACGCAGAGATGATGAAAAGGCTGGATTCAGCTGGGGCAGAGGCTGGGACACCTGCACATGCTCTGGGCTTCTTATAGCATCAAACTGGGTTCTCGGAAATAGTGTTCCAGGAGACATCTGGAGGATGAACGTTCCAAGAGAACCAGGAAGAAACGGCATGCCTTCTTCTGGTTACTTCTACTTAATGGCTTGTAGTTACATTCCTTCCAGAGGCATGTCAAGGAATGTGAAGCTTTGCATCAGAGCTGCGTTACCTGCATTAGGGTTGCGTTACTGCAGCCATGGAACATGAAAGGGAGGTGTAGGGGATGCCGAAGTTGAAAAGAGAACCCAAAAAAGAAAAGGAAAAGGAAATGGGAAAGAGGATGTAGTTTCTTTCACAGCTGCGTGTTTCTGGCAAACAAGTCTGCATTTGAATCGCTTACTGCTTAAACTTTGGCTAGGTTTATGTTTTGCTGTCTCCGTTCAGTTGATGACTCAAATGGAAATAACTATCTTTTGCCTCTTTCCACTCCTACCCCTTCCAAAATAATTCTTCAAACCAAATCATTACTTATGATATGGTTTGGATGTTTGTCCCCTTTATCTTATGTTGAAATGTGTTCTCTAGTGTTGGAGATGAAGCCCAGAGGCAGATGTTTGAGTCACGGGGGTGGATCCCTCGTTAATGGTGTTGAAGCAGCCTCATTGTCTGGGGTGGTATACCCAAGGTTCATTGTCTCACAGCTACAGAGATCAAGGACGCAGACACACAAAGAATAAGGTTAAGAGTGTAACTTTAATAGGTGAAAGAAAGAGAATAGCTCACTGCTACAAAGAGGAGTCCTGGAAAAATGAGTTGCTGATCCCTGGTGAAATGTAGGGGGTTTTATAGATGAGCTAGTGGGGAGGCCATGTCTGATCTATATAGGGCATGAAAAACCACTTAGGACCAGGTGTGCCATCTGCCTAGGGTGTGAATTGCTGGCAGCCCCCACCCCAATGTTTTATTATGCAGGCGTATTCTCTGCCTGAGCTTCTCCATGTTTCCCATTTCTTTCTGACTATATACATGCTAACGAAAAAGGGAAGGTGGAGCCCCCATGGTGGACATGCCTCCTCCTGTGCAAGCTTCCAGCTTCCTTATGTATGTTTGTAGCTTGATCTTTCCGGCTGCTCTTTGTTAGAAAAAAAAAAACGATTTCTAGGGCTGCTTTTTGTTAGAAGGCAAGTTCTGCTGAGGACTGTTTTGCCCTCACAATCTGCCTAAATAATTTCTTTCTGTCTCCTGTATCCGTTTGGCATCCTCCCCATGGTAATGAATGAGCTCTGGCTCTGTAAGTCAGCACAAGATCTAGTGGTTAAAACCAGATACTTTCTCCTCTTTCTTGTTCCCTGTCTTGCAATGTGACACATCTGTTCCCCCTTCACCTTCTGCCATGAAGCTTCTTGAGGTCCTCACCAGGAACAAATGCTGGTTCTATGTTTCTTGTACAGCCTGCAGACCTATGAGCCAAAATAGACCCTTTTTCTTTAAAAATTACCCAGCCTCAGGTATTTCTTTGTAGCAGTGTAAGAGGGACTAACCCAGCCTGTTACATTGTTTAATCAGTTCCCAATGTTCATAACCATCTCCTACCCTTTCCCTTCCCTTGCGCCCAGGGCTGGCTCCATGGGCTGGGACCTGTGCACTCCCACAGACCTCATGCCGAGAAGGTCCCCTCCCCACATTTGGTTTAATGCTCGGCACTCAACATCTGGACACTCCTCATTTCACCTTGGAAATTAATGTTTGCAAGGGAAGCTGATGGGACAAAGAGCAAGAGCAGGAGCAGAGGAGAGATGTCAGGTGGTAGGGTTGTGCCCAGCAGCAACTGGGGTACACAGGGGCAGCACACACAGCAGCTGTTCTGTTGGGCAGGCATAGGCATGCCTTGGGAAAGTCTGTGGGTTAGGAGGCTCTGAGGAGGTGGCTTGGTAGTACCTGGGCCCAAATTGCTGCTAGTGGAAGTGGTCACCTATGCTGCTAGAGGAAGGACCAGGCCCTGCAGGAAGAGGCCAGCTTACCCTCTGTTTCCAGCACTGGGCATTGTAGTGTGTGTGCAAATGTTAATTCTCCAGCCAGAGTCCTGGAACAGGAACTTTTGCAATCAAGGAGTAAACTTTCAGTAAATATTACAAAATAACCGTGTACATATTGCAATAAAGCATATTAGGGAATGATTAGAATTTTGTAAGAATTTAAAATCTCTGGTTTTGTAAAGTGCTAAAACATTGCAAAATAAAAATCCACAGACGTAGAAATGAAATGAAATTCAAAGATCACCACATCCAACGGAAAAGAACATATTTTTAGTAAAACTTCAAATGACAAATTATTAATAAGAAAGACAATTTTAGAATTTTTTTCTTCTAATTGAAAGCATGGTGATAGAATACATAAAAAGCTCTTTTTAATGATACACAAATAAGCCATTTTAATGACTTATCCATATAACCTCCACAAGTTACTAGAAATGCCAGAGAGACATTAAAATGCCATTGTATAAATTTACATTTTAGCCAGACACAGTGGCTCATGCCTGTAATCCCAGCACTTTGGGAGGCTGAGGTGGTGGATCAGGAGGCCAGGAGTTCAAGACTAACCTGACCAACATGATGAAACCCCCTCTCTACTAAAAATACACAAATTTGCTGGGTATGGTGGCACATGCCTGTAATCCCAACTACTCAGGAGGCTGAGGCAGGAGAATCACTTGAATCCAGGCAGCAGAGGTTGTAGGGAATTGAGATTGTGCCACTGCACTCCAGCTTGGGCGATAGACTTTATTTAAAAAAAAAAAAATTACATTTTAAAATAAATTTACATTTTAAAATTACGCAAAAATAAAATTCACAAAAGTGAAGAGTTAAATTTTTTTGTAGAAAAAATTGTTCCATCAACTCTAGCTGTAATAAAACAAATTTTGTAATAATTTGTCAGAAGTTTATTTTAATGTTTTTACAGCCTATAAAGTGCCCTTAACAGTTTCAATGACATTTACATCAGCAAAAAGACCTTTTTTGAAATTAAAAATTATTCGAGATCTTGCATTTACCAAGAGCAACTGTTCGCTTTCAATTACTTAACTGAAAACAAAGTATTTTGTATTAGAAGTATATAATTTGATGACATAATAAGTGACTGCAGAAAAGTCCAAAAAATTTATGTTCAATGTATCACATTAATGTTATTTATTGTATTATATAAAATTATGATACCAAAATATTATCTTTCCACAATTTTGAAGTTTATGTTTTCACTTACCTCTATTACTCCTCTCACAATGTGTAAGAAATAATATTTTAAAGGAATAAGCCTTATATTTTAGTACCTTTAATAGTACTTTTTCCTGCCTTTCTTCAGTTTTCAGATCATTTATTTGCACTGAGCTTTGCAAATTTGGTAGCCAGCCTCGCTTGTATCCCATTAATCTAATCAGTTTTGAAGTTAGTTTTAGAACATGCCCTCTTAAACCTGTCTCTTTCCCTTCCCCTCTGTTTCCACTGAATTGATAATCACTCCATCACACAGATGAGTATAACAGTTGCCTAAGAATTTCTCTAGCTTCCAATCTTCTGTCTGCCTTAGTCACACTTTTTCTAAATCAAGTCTCTTATTTCCTTGGCCAAGAGTTGTAGCACTTTCTGTTGCCCAATAAATAAATTAGAATGCTTCACCTAATTAGCTAAGGTCCTCTAATGATGTGCCTTCATTTGACCTTTGAAATCCTTTCTCCTATGAGCTGTCTTCAGGAAGTCTCTAGGCCCGTCAAGCATAGCTCACCAATCTTCAAACTCACCTATTGTTTCCTACTTAGAATTTGTGCTGCTGAGCTGTGTATATTTTATATGTTCAAAAGTCAGAATAAAATCATGGATGAATAAATAATTAGAAGCATACTTTAGGAAGAAGTTGCTGTGACTCTCTGAAGAGAGTCTTTTTCAGTATGCTTAAATTATCTCCAAAACACTCTGAGAAATTAATCCAACTTTAAAACAAGAGTTTACCAAGCACAGAGCAGGATGCTTTTAATGGGCAATTATTACAAAAGTTAGTAAGATTCTGGTTTAGTGGGCTAAACCACTTTTGCTGAATGAGTTCAACTTTTTAGTTATTTCAAACCTAGTATTTTCCATTCTTCAGTCCCAAATACAGATAGGATGACCTGCATTTAAATATGCCCGGTAAAACACTTGCTTCTGACCAAACTAGAATCACTTTATATAATATTTTCTTTTACCACTTCTATGCAGTTCAAAATCTATATTGTCACTCTTGGTTGTCCTGCTAGATTTTAGTCTGTGGTTTTCAACTGTCTTTTTCACTACTCTGAATTGCCTGAAACCCATGAAAGCAATAAAGAAAAAGGCCAGTGAGAAGTTAAAGAAGAGAGCTGATGTGATCAAGAACTATTTATGGAGAAATTATGTTTGGTCTGAGATCTAAAAAGTGGGTAAGATTTTAGCAAGACAGATAAAAGGGTAAAAACATGAGCTGGTAACCAAGATTTGCCATGGCCTGAAATATGGTCAGAGGTCCAGTCTATTGAGATGGTTAAACGTATATTTAGGAGTAATTGCCTGAAAGAGCAAATTAGGAAGGTATAAATCATGGAAGAACTTAGATGTCACACTTAGAGGTCTATTATTCATTCTGTATTCATGGTAAAACTTGGAAAGTTCTGAGAGAAGTGATGCCACAATCAGAAATATTTTGGCAGAAATATTCTGACAGCAGTATATAGGATGAGTTAGAAGGTGTGGAAAATAGGGTGCACTTGTATATTATTAATTATTTCTTTATTTCTCAAAGCTCTGTTTCTGCTTTAAGTTCAGCATTGTTATCTTACTAAAACACTGCGGGAGGCATCATTTTGAAGGGATAGCTTTCCCAGAAGGCTTGTAATTTTGCCCAGATCATACAGCAAATAATAAACTCAGAATGAATGACTTCAACTGGAACACTAAATTAGCCACAGGAAAACATCCACTGTAGTGAGTCCATAAATGGAACATATGGGCTTTTAAAAGGAGACTTCTGGAGATGATTGGCTTAGGTTCCTAAAACTTTCAAGTGATAGGATGTCTGTGTTAAACCATACCATAATCTATTCAACATAGTTGCCATGACACTACATTCAGAAAGTATTCGGAAGACAGAAACCACTCAGCAATGAATGTGAACAGGGTAAGAGTGGTAGGAGAGGGCATCAGGCCACTTATACCACAGGTTTATATTTTAGCCTCTTATCTCCAGCTACAGAGAAATTTTGTCAGTCAGTATTTGGTGTCAAAAAAAGAAACTACTGTGTTTCATGAAATAAAAGATGTATTTCAGGTGGTTTTAAAGCCCCTGAAAGAAATAGAGCTGTCATACTTGGGCAAGGTCAACTGTGGGTCCCAGTTTTGTGGCAAGAATTCAAAAAATCAGGAAGTTACTATGGTGCCAGGTCAGGATCTGAAGGAAACACTGAATGGTCACGGCTGCCTGCACCACCAGTTCAGGTGCTCTGCATGGGAATACCTGGAAGCTGTTGAAAAACCTCACCATTCTCAGGGACAGGCACCTGTCTGCCATGAGTGAAAGAGAATGGAGGTTTCTGCTTCTCTTCCGCCTTCCCTGGTTCATGCAAGTTCTTGATCTATTTTTTCAAACCCCTTATGCTCTCTCCAATATTACAGAGACTGGAGCCTAGGAACGTCATTTGCAGTACATATACACCATGGAATAATACACAGCTATAAAAAAGAATGAAATCATGTTCTTCGTGGGACATGGATGAAGCAGGAGGCCATTATCCTTAGCAAACTAACACAGGAACAGAAAACCAAATACCGCATGTTCTCACTTGTAAGTGAGAGTTAAATGATGAGAACACATGGTCACATAGAGGAGAACAACACTTAACAGGGGCTTATTGAAGGACGAAGGGTGGGAGGAAGGAAAGGATTAGGAAAAATAACTAATGGGCACTAGGCTTAATATCTGGGTGATGAAATAATCTGTACAACAAACCCCTATGACACATGTTTACCTATGTAACAAACCTGCACATGTACTGTACCCCTGAACTTAAAATAAATCTGCATAAAGCTACCCTCCAAAATCAAGCTAGTGAAGATTAATGATCTTTGACTTCCGGGCACTGTATATGATAGTGGTTCAGAATTTTTTTTTGATCTAGGGCTAGAACTTGCTTGCAGATGGCCATATTTATTTTATAGCAACCCAGAAAGAAGACATACACTGGGAAAGGGTTTTCCTAAAATAGCCTGTTAACCCCAGCTTCCATTAGAAAGCCAGAAGTTTTATGATCCAATATGGAATTTCATAAGGGTTAGGAATCTTTCTCTCAGTAAGATAAAAGCATGCCCAAATGGGCCCTAATTAAGCTAATCTATCCATGTGATTATTAGTTTATTCAGCTATTATGTCCCAGGCATGGATAATAAAAATGACAAACATAACTTTAATGGCCATACGATTTGAATATGGTATTATTTACTTAACCATTTTTTCTATTTTTAGACACTTACAGCATTTTCCTTTATCCTGTCTTATAAACAAAACTCTAATGAATAACTTTGCATGTAAATCTTTGTCTTTCTGATGATTTCTTAATGCCTTTGCTGATGATTATTTGATTGAAAGGAGCGAAAATGTGTTCAAGTAAAGAGGGAGTTTCAATAAGGGCACAAGGGATGTGGATTGATGTGGACAGGACCTAGTGTAATTTTTTCATGAAACATAAAAATCCCTTAATGGAGATGGAAACACTGCTGCAGGCACTGTACTAGGAATATGGTGGTGAATACGTGAGACATCTCTCTATTTCCCTAGAGCTGTCAGCTTAGCCTTTGAATTGTCGCTCTTCCCATTCACGCTTATCTAGCGCATCTATGGCCTTGATCCACTTCCTTCCTGCCTTCTTTGGGACTTTACACATCAATTATACACATTTTTTTCCCTATTTTCCGAGCATTTTCCTCTCCACGTTTTCTTCCACCTACGTGTTATTAACAAGATCAAACTTTTCCACTCTAAATCACAATCCTTCCATAGATCTTATGCCCCCTTATAGAATCTATTTTATTCTCTTCCCTTCTCAGCTAAACCTAATTTCTCCTGCTTGCAGTCCCCTCTTCCTCATTTCCCACTCACTATATAGTCCATAGCAATCTACTTTATATATTCAATACTCCAGCAAAGCCGCATTGGTAGAGGTCACACATGACTCTAATAATCAGAGTTCCAATAAACACTCTTTAATCACTGTCTTTCTGGACCTCTCAATTTTCTATGACACAGCTGACTGGCTATATTGTGGTGCTCAACTCTTTTAAATGACAAAAATCTTTTCTGGTTTTCCTTCTTTTGATCTGATTGCTGCTTCTCAGTCTTTTTCAACAGACTCTTTATTTACTTCCTTCTCTTAAAAATTAGCCATTCCTGGGGTCTTCTTGACCCATTTCACTGTTTCCATATATCGCCTCACATAATCTAGATTGCCTTCAGTGAATTAATATACACCATCAAATTGTAACGCAAAATTCTTCATACATGTGCATGATTTCTGGGAATGAGGTTCACAGCTTTCATTATAGTCTCAACATGATTCACCAAAAGTCAATTTAAAATCCACTGAATGCTATGCTATGTATTATCTATCAGTTCTTGTTATTTTGTGATATCTCCAAAATCCAGCTAAGCTCTTCTCTGAGTTTTAGGTTCAATTGAATCTGTTCTCTTTGCCAGTAATGGATTTTCTTACTCCCTTATTATACTTTCCAAGAAATTTATTTCCTCGTTCCCTTCTACCTTTTAGGTCCTGCCCACTTTCCGTGAACCAGCACAGGTCTCATTCTCTCCAAGGTATTCCAGCGAGGTGTCATCCAAAAAACCCAGAAAAAAATTCATGTTTTAACTATCTCTTTTCTGGTAACAAACTATGAGTTCCATCGTTTTAAAAAAGTCAAAAAAATCCTATTTTGTCACAGTGGATCACCTTTCTTCCTTGCTTGCTCACTTCCTTTTTCCTTCATTTGTGCCTTTCTCATTTTCTCCCTTCTTTGCACTGCTGAATTCAACTCTCTGACTGGTATTAAATTATACTTTCCCATAAAATGCACACTTATGTAAAATATTTAAGTAAAGATAAATGGTAAGTTTTGTGTCCTCCCATACTGCTCTGTTGTGGAACTGCATGGTAATTGCCTATTATTATGTCAACCTTCCCTATTGGCTAGCATTTTACTTAAATCCTGGGGAAGTGTCTTATTCCTCATTAAAATTCCAGTGAGCAGTGCATACTATTTAAGGATGAAACTAAGCCTGACTTCTTTTTATTTTTTTATTACGTTTTTCAAATTGTACAGAAAATCTTTTTTATATGACATGGCATTGGTTTCACTATTGCCTATTTAATGACATCAGGTTTTAAAAAAATATATTCAAAAGAAATGAATAGATTGTTTCGACTTTGACATGTAAAGGGTTTGGGAGGCATCTCCCCATCGTTTTAATACAAAAAGAAAGCTAAAAAAAGAAAACCTCTTTGACTTTAGTTAATGACTTTTCTTGGACTCATTAGAGAATTAACAGGACAAACTGTTGCCCCCCAAATCTGGAAAGAAAGATAAATACAGAGAGTCAAAGCTGAATACAGAGAATCATAGCTAAGTTTGGCTTATATAGAGTAGATGTCACAGCAGATATAAACTACAAGAAACATTTAAATGATAATTTTGGTAAATTATTGGAGACTGAGTGTGGGCTAAGTGTGAGAGCTCTTATTGGTACAGCCTTGGGAATACCTCATGGAAGCCACCCAGCTTCTGATGGTAAAGATCCAAGAATAATACCCCATATTTTTTAAAGGTAGAAGAGATAAGTAACCATATCAAATACGCATGAAACATTTCCTATAACAAAGGCCTATTCTTCAAGAGAAAAAACTTTACCAGATCTTTATCAAACCAAAGAGAAGGATACTGTCCAACTCTAGAATCCTGTCTCACCTAAGGAGAGACACAGAAAAGCTAAGAAACAATTGGGAAGGTAATAAGCCAGGAATATGTGACCACTAAAGGGCTGAGACTTAATTATTAGATTATTGAAGGCTCCCTCCCTCATACCTTACAACCACACCAATTGGGTTCCAGTGTGGTAACTGTGGACTGCAATGGGAAGAGCCGCAAGGGGCAGACTCTGCTTAAGAATGAGTTCTTAGAGAAACCCAAAAACCCAGGGCAACCAAAAACAAGCACATCAGGGGGAACTGAACTCTCTGGCACTTGCAGCTATAGCCATCATTAAATATATTTGCCATATTAACATAGCTACTTGCCATATTAATATAAAACCTAGAATAAAGGCTTATTTACTGAATTTCCTATTACCAGGTAAACTGTGTCCAGCTTTGAACAGAAATTATAAAGCATGCTAAAGGGCAAATGAAAAAGCAACCTGAGGAGGCAAAGTAAGATTTAATACCAGATTCGGGTATGATTGCATTTTAGAATTAATATAACTAATAGGTTAAGAGCTCTACTAAAAAGTAGGCCACAGACAGAAGAAAGAGAAAGCACAAGATGGATAAAGTTAGTAAAAAGATGAAGCTGAAAAATACCAAATGATAAAAACAAAACAAGAAAAAGTTCATCAAATAGATAACATTTACAAATATGATAAATATTAATCAAACTATATGAATAACATTTTAAATACGAATGCTCTAACAACAAACTCATAGGCAGAAATTGTGAGAGTCACTAAAAATATAAGACCCAGCCATATGTTATCAACAGGAAGTCTACTTCAAATATAAAGATACTAGTAGGTCAAAAGCTTGACAAAGCTATACTGTATTGACACTAATTTTAAAAAGCTGGACTAGCTATATTAATTTCAGACAAAGCAGACTTTGGAACAAGGAAAATTTTCCAGGGATTAAAAAGGGAATTACACAATAATAAAAGGATCAATTCTCCAAGAAGACGTAAAAATCCTTAATATGTGTGCTCCTAACAACAGAGCACCAAATTCATGAGGCAAAAGTGAATAGAATCGCAAGGAAAAATAGATAACCTTCTATTACAGCTATTACAGAGACTGCAACATACCTCTTCTAGTATTTGCTAGATCCAACAGGCAGAGCACTGCTAAGGAAGTAGTTGACATGAACAGTAACATGAGATATGTTGATCTAATTAACAGTTATAGAATCTTTCATTCAACAACAGCAGAAAACACAGTATTTCAATTTTCCATGGAATATTCACCAAGATAGACCACATGCTTTACCACAAACACACTTTAATAAAAAGAATAGATATCATGCCTAGTGCATTATTAGACCACAATAAAATTATATTAGAAACAATAACAGAAAGATATCTGGACAATCCCCCAAATATGTGAAATTAAACAATATACTTCTAAATAATAGATTGATCAAGGCAAAACTCTCAAAAGAAAATTTTAAAATATTTTAAACTAAACAAAAATAAAAATATGACCTTAAGTTGTGTGGGATACAGCAAAAGCAATGCTTAGATGGAAATATATGGCATTAAATTCACATATTAGAAAAGACAAAAAATCTAAAATTAATTATCTAAGCTTCTACCTAGGAAACTGAAAATAAAGAACAATTTAATCCTAAAGCAAGAGAAAAAGTAATAACATTTGGAATAGAAATCTATGAAATTTAAACAGAATGCCAATGAAGAAACTCCACAAAGTAAAAAGGTGGCTCTTTGGAAATATCAATAAAATTGATAAGCCTCTATTCAGGCTGACTAGAAAAAAAAAAGAGAGAGAAGACACAAATTATTGATACTGAAAATAAAATAGAAGTTATCAACATTAGTTTCTTAACCATTTAAAAGGATAATAAAGTAGTATTATAAACAACTCTATGACGACAATGTTGGTAACTTATTTGAAATGGGACTTTCTGAAAACGCAAACTACCAAAGCTCACACACAGCTGAAATAAAGATACAGCATAGGCTTGTATCTCTTAAAGAAATCGATCAATACATTATAGTTTTACAAAAAGCAAATCATCCATTGGGATGGTTTCCTTGGTGAATTATCCCAACAATTTAAAGAAGAGATTACAGGAATACTCTACAATCTCTTTGAGAAAAGAGAAAAGACTTCTTAACTATTCAATAAGGCCGACATTACCCTAATACCAGCGCCAGACAAAGACATTATAGGAAAAGAAAACTAAATCAATATAGCTCCTGAACATGTATATAGAAAAACTTCAAGTACACTATTAGCATATAAAAATGTACCACACAAAGTACATAAAAATCAGTGTTATTAATACCTATAAAATACTTTCCTTCTAGGGCCGGGCACGGTGGCTCAAGCCTGTAATCCCAGCACTTTGGGAGGCCGAGGCAGGTGGATCACGAGGTCAAGAGATCGAGACCATCCTGGTCAACATGGTGAAACCCGTCTCTACTAAAAATACAAAAAATTAGCTGGGCATGGTGGCGCGTGCCTGTAGTCCCAGCTACTCAGGAGGCTGAGGCAGGAGAATTGCCTGAACCCAGGAGGCGGAGGAACGGTGAGCCGAGATTGTGCCATTGCACTCCAGCCTGGGCAACAAGAGCGAAACTCCGTCTCATAAAAAACAAACAAACAAACAAACAAACAAAAAAAAAAACCTTTCCTTCTATAGTAAGAATGTTAGTTTAATGTTAATATTGTAAATCACAAGGAAAAACTAAAATCTCATTGTATTCAAGTTTTAATTATATATGCTCAGCATATTTTTCACTATTTATAGCATGAAACTGTAGACCCTCATATAAATTTAATATTCTACAAATAGAGATTATATTGCTCTTGAATAAATAAAATTCAACCACTCTGATTTTATTTACTAATCTCCAGCAGATAACTTGATGAACAGCAAAATAGTCTAACTCTAAAATCCAAAGCAAGATACAGGAAAAGCTAAAGAAAAGAATCATACAAAATTGAATAAAATCTTTCTATATAACTGAGAATTGATGATGCTAATTATGAAACACAGTTTCATGCTGCATATACCTATTTGTCAAAGCTGCTTGTCTCAAAGTAGCAGATTAAAATAATTAAACTGCCTACCCGTTTCATTGTGCTCAGTTTCTGCAGTCATTATGCGTGTCCACAAAGCAGAGCGAGTGTTGTCATGAAACACTCCATTTGTAAAAATCGTCAACAAATTAATCATTGTTAAAGCAAACTCTTCATAGAAATTAAATATTTTAAGCAATAATGGCATGCTTTTCTATTTGGTAATTCTTTCAATTGCCCTTTGCTTAGCTCAGAGTCCTTGGTGCAACTAAACTCATAACTCAAACACTTCTTCCTTCCTTAATTGCTTCAAGTTGCATCTGAGGCTATGATGTGAAGAAGCCTCATGCTGACACTGTCAACCCCACATAACTTAAAGAGCAAATTATCAGGGTTTTCTTTCCCCTTAGCTATCTAGACTATTTATTCACCAACATGTCAAAGAGGCAATGTCTGCTTTTAGGACACTTAGGTCTCATATGACATATTTGCCACTGTCAGTGCAGCCAACTGAGAGTGCCTAACGAGGGCCTTTACCTGACTGTATTAAAGAAACGTTGAAATAACACATTTTTGAAAAGTTTAACTTAATAGTCATTTACGGTGTTCATTAGACATGTTTAATTGACTTCTCATTTTATAAGTATGTCTTAAAAATATGCTTCCGTTTGTCAATGAAATATTAAAATGTATATTTTCTTTCATATAAATGATAACATAGATTTTAACACACTCAAATACTTCATGAAAAAATATCTTGATGTAAAGAATAAGAACTATGTCTATTCAGACTTAAATATTTTTGAATTTAATAGGAAGAAAGCTTGATAGAAAGAATAGAAATTATAATGACTCTGTATTAGTTCGTTCTCGCACTGCTATACCTGAGATGGGTAATTTATTAATATAAGCAAAAGAGGTTTAATTACCTCACAGTTTTGCAGGCTGTACAGGAAGCATGATGCTGGCATCTGCTCAGATACTGGGGAGGCTTCAGGAAACTTCACATCATAGTGGAAGGTGAAGGGGAAGCAGTCATGTCTTACATGGCTGGGTCAGGAGCAAGAGAGAGGGAGGGGAGTTGCTACACACTTGAAAACAACCAGATCTCCTGACAACTCACTCGCTATCATGAGAACAGCAACCAGGAGATGGTGCTAACCCATTCATGAGATCTCTGCCCCCATGATCTAATGAACTCCCACCAGGCTACACCTCCAACACTGGGGATCACAATTTGACATGAGATTCGGCGGGAACACAGATCCAAACCATATCAGATTCTTTCAGATTAAATGTATTGAAATTTAAACTAAGCCACCTCCATTAAGTACTACAATGTAAGGTTTAGTGACATTAGGACCTAATTGCAATCAACTTAATTCTTTCTCTCTCTTCTCTCTCTCTCTCTCATTTTCCTTCTCTCCCTCTGTATTCTTGGCTAAAGTTTGAGGATATAAAGTGTCTTCGGATGTCACTTGTCTATTTGAGGATGTAAAGTGTCTTAGGACGTCACTTGTCTATTTGGGTAGAATGACTGCAACTGTCTGCAGAGATGATGCCTTCATGGGGTTCTGTATACTCAGGCTTACATTTGTCTTTCAGAATCCAAGTAGCAGCTCACTCACTTTCAATAGACACCTTAGAGCGCTTCGCCAGCCGCTGGAGATGGTGACCTGCCGGAAAGTATTTAAGGAAATGCCAATCTTGAGGTGCGTCTTTCTAGAAGTCTTGCTTGTTCGTTTCTGCACGGAGACATTACCTACTGATCTTATGCTTACATTTAATTCTTGTTTAAAATTATTTCCTTCTACTTATCCCTATTTAATATGCAATCTCAGAGGAATTTATGTATTTTTTATTTATCACACCATCTTTCTCATAACTTAGTTCTTATTCACTTACATCTTCTCTAACCTTTAATGAAGTGCCTAGGATCGTTTCAGAAAAGAAAAGGCATACATTTTAAAGTAATTGCATTGTTTTCCTCTCAGAAGGCAATTGGTAGACGTCGTGTTCATTATAACCTCTCTGCTCTTAACTCCTTCAGAACAGGATCTGAATGCCATTTATGATTATAGTCCCAGAACTTAGTATAGTGCGTATCCTATTTAATGGTCATTAAATGTATTTTAATTAATTGGGCCCTGTTATCAAGACAGTAGTAATAAAAGATGGCAATATATGCCTTACTTGAAGAGAGAACTTAACATGCATAGAGGTGAGCAATGGACTGATTTTTTTTTTTTTTTGACCAAAAAAACTCCAGGACAAGCATAGTTCCAGATTTAGACATTGTATTAAAATGAATGTGCACGGATGGCAATTTTATTTGGGAAACAATTAACAAAATAATCAAATTCAACACTAGTCCATATGTGATGTTAAAGGTACCATATGCATAGTTAACACCTGTGAGTGAACAGCGGTTCGGCCGTCATAATGATAGGGGATTTGCATATGGTCCTTCATTCTTTCAAGGTAATTTGGAGCTCTGTTATGAATCAATCAACACAATGTACTGAGTCATTTTACCAAGACAGGGAAATGCTCAATTAATAGAATGAAGTTAACCGAAAGACCGAGATCATGGATATGCTGTCTCAAATTAGAAATAAGTTTATTCCAGCAGAAAAAATGGTCGCTTTACAGATACATTAATATATTCAAGATGTCATGGAACCGATGAAGATTGGAAAACCACTTCCTAGAGTTCAATCATTTGGGGAACACCTCTGCATTCTTATAAAAATGTCTGTCTGTATATACATAACCCTATCAAGAATTAATATTTGCAATTTATGATTTTGCTGCATATTTTTCTATAAAATAAAATACTATATAGATGGAGTGGATGTCATTTTTATGCTTTGGTACCAGTTCTTTTCCAGTTCCCAAAAATAACTCCTGTTATGAATTTAGCTCCCACTGAGTGAGCCATCCATATTGATACATATAGACTTAGGTTGTTCATTTTATCCACTTTCCTATTTGTAGACATAGCTTAGTCTCACTTTTTATTTTTTAAGTTTCAAGAACTGCTACAATGAACCTCTCCTGTTACACATGAGCAGCCTTTTCAAATATGCTAAACATTGAAAAATTATTCCAAAGTGGTTCCACCCAATTACCTCTGATTGGCAATGTATGAGATTTCCTTTTTCTCTATAACTTTATCAAAATGTAGTGTTATCAGAGTTTTAAAAATATCCTTTGGTATGTCAATCTGATTATAATGCAATGTTATTTCACTGTTTTTTAGATTTGCATTTCTTCAATCACTAGTAATTCAACTATATTTTCATATACATATTAGCCATTGCCTTTCCTTTTTTCTAAATTGCCTTTTCAAACATTTTGATTATTTTTCCATTCGGCAATGGAAAAGCATTTCACTTTCATTCTTAATTGATTCTTGTCTACACTACATGTTACAGATATCTTTTCTCAGAATGTAACTTGTCATTTTACTTGGCTTATGCCTTTTTCTGGGCAAAAAAGTGTATATATTTTGCCATAGTCAAACATTAGCTGTGTTTTTCTTCATTACTTGTATTTCTAGGTTCTTATCTAGGGAATCTTTCCTACTCCAAGGTCATAAATATAATATTTATTTTATTCCAACATTTTAAAAGTTTATTTTCACATTTAAGAATTTGACCCCCACTGTGATTTTTCTTATGTTTGGTGTGAAACAAAGTAATATATATATAATATATATGTTTATATATTTTCACACACTACTTTTGGGAGTGTGAATTGTCACAACTATTTTGTCAAACAAAACTATGCATGCCAATCCTAGGTACTGCATTTGTGGACACATATACCAGGAATACTATATAAAAATGTGCCTAGCAGCATTATTCTCAATAGCCCCTAAACCGGAAACAAACCAAATATCCATCCACAGCAGAATGCACAAGTAAATTAGGGCATATTTCTATAATAGCATGATAGATAGCAATGAAAATCAATGAGCTATGGCAACTCACAACTAGATGGCTACATTTTAAATATGCAGTGTTGGGAAAAAGAAACCAGACACAAAAAAGTGCATAGATTACAAATTCACTTATATAACATTCAAATACAGCCATAACTAAACATATTTTATTGGGCCAATTTATTATTGCTGTGTTACTAACTCCCCCAAAACTGTGTGGCATAAAGCTACTTTATTATGTTTATTTAATCTGTAGGATTAGGGATATGGCTTCTCTCTACCTCATAATCTTTGGGCCTTCAATTCGAAAGACTTGCGTGGCTGGTGTGTCTCAAACAGGAAGGAGCTGGGACCAGCAGAAGGTTCTTCCCCTATGTCTCGGCCTGGCCCAGCTGGGACTGTCAGTTACAATGCCTATAAGCAACCCACCATGTTGACTGGACTTCCTACAACATGAAGACCATTTCTGAGAGAGAGTTTATGGAGAGCGGGCAATTAAGGAGGAGACTTGGGCAAAGGCTGCATAACCTTAAAAATCATATAGTGTCACTTCTGCCATACTGTACCAGACAAAGAAGTCACAACCCTGCCAGGTTCCAAAAGAAGAAATATAATCAAAATTCTCAATATGGAGTGTGTCTGAGAATCTGACAATTCCAATAAAAGGTCTCCATCTCACATTTGATCCCCAACCCATTCTTCCTTCTTGAAAACAAATGTTATTACTAGCTTTAAAAAAATTCTTCCATTATCTGTTCATTCAAATAAGTATTATATCATTTTTCTTACCTAAATAGTATTATATGTACTTCCATGCCTTGTTTTATCTCCCGTTTTTACTGAGTTTAAACACTTGCAAATATCCCTTTTTAATAGAAAGATCTTAGTATTCCACCAGTTAATAGAATCAAGCTAAACTTTAGTAATTTTACTTTCTTTCTTTTTTTTTTTTTTTTTTTTTGAGACGGAGTTTCGCTCTTGTTACCCAGGCTGGAGTGCAATGGCGTGATCTCGGCTCACCGCAACCTCCGCCTCCTGGGTTCAGGCAATTCTCCTGCCTCAGCCTCCTGAGTAGCTGGGATTACAGGCACGCGCCACCATGCCCAGCTAATTTTTTTTTTTGTATTTTTAGTAGAGACGGGGTTTCACCATGTTGACCAGGATGGTCTCGATCTGTTGGCCTCGTGATCCACCCGCCTCGGCCCCCCAAAGTGCTGGGATTACAGGTTTGAGCCACCGCGCCTGGCAGTAATTTTACTTTCATTGTATTAATTTTAATTACCATCTACTTATGGAAAAGAAGAATAATGTGATATAATATTTCTTTTATAATATATTTAGGTAAAATTTTAAAACTTGAGTCCGTTAAAAAAAAACAACATAAAAGTCCATAGGACATTCCAATCAAGAAGGCCCTAGAATCACTGACAGAATCATTAAATAATATAGTCAGGCCATGCACAGTGACTTATGCCTGAAATTCATCACTTTGGGAGGCCAAGGGAGGAGGATTGTTTGAGCCCAAGAGTTCAAGATCAGCCTGGGCAACATAGGGAGACCCTGTCTCTACAAAAATTAAAAAATTAGCCAGTCATAGTGGCAGCTGCCTGTGCTCCCAGCTACTTGGGAGGTTGAGGTAGGAGGATCACTTGGGCCCAGGAGACTGATGCTGCAGTGAGTTGTGATCATGTGACTTGCACTCCAGCCTGGGCAACATAGCAAGACCCTGCCTCAAAAACACACACAAAAAAGGGGGAATATAATAAGCAATGATGAAAGAATGAAGAAAAATGAACTGAGAGGATGTGCACTGTAAAAAAAACAAAACTCAAATCTGGTGAATTATACACTGTGCATAGTACTTTTACTAATACTAATTAAATTTGGAACTAAATTTCTGTAGAACAATATGGGGAATTTAAAAGGGAAAGGCATAAAGGAGTAGTTACAACATGGTAAGTTATTTTCTGGAAAGCAGGATAAGAATACTGAAAACCTCATCAAGTTCTTAAAAATTAATATTTAATAGCAAGACACGCTGTAAATTTAGGCTCAGAATTAGCAAAGCATAGGAGACGGCTGGCAAAACAAAACAACTATTAATCCAATGTAAGAAGAAGGATAAATGAGACAAAGAAATGAGACAAAAAAGGCCTGGCATAGAAAAGCTACCAGATACACACAGGCAACATATGTGTGCTCTTCAAAACACTGGTGTAATTGTAAAACATTGCTCCAGGTTCTCGGACATATTGGGAATTTTGCTTATTCCTTCTTTTCAAACCTGGCAGGGTTGTGACTTCTTTGTCTGGTACAATATGGCAGAAGTGATGCTCTATGATTTTCACGGTTATGCAGCCTTGCCCTAGTCTCCTCAATCACCGGCTCTCCATGAACCCTCTCTCAGAAACGATCTTCATTCTGTGAGAAGTCCAGTCAACATGGTGGGTAGCTTTAGGCTCTGTGACCAGCAGTCCCAGCTGAGCCAGGTGGAGATGTAGGGGCAGAACCTTCTTCTGGTCCCAGCTCCTTCCCGTTTGAGACACTCCAGCCATGCAGGTCTTTGGAACTGAAGCCTCAAAGATCACGAGGCAGCAAGAAGCCACGCTGTAAACAATGTATTTACATTGCCTGTCAAGAATGACATTAAGTTACAAATAGGAAAAAGAAATTAGCATCAAACTAAAATGTTTATTGACTTAATAAGGGAGGAGTGAAAAAGAATTGAACTCTTAGTAGCTTTCTCACTGTGACTCGGTCCGATTTGATATTATGTCTATAAACCACCTGAAATTATCTTGTAGGTCAATGCTAAAGAGCCCACATTTCAGAAAACACTGTGGTAGTGAAAAAAAATCTATCCAGAATTAACATTATTTTTCTCAAAAAAAAAAAAAGCTTCTCTGTAATGGAATCACATACAAGAAATATTTTCCATTTAGAGGATCTAGCCCATTGAGAATGCAATTATTCTGAAGATAGAGAAGAATTCAAAATATTTAGAAACCCTTGGTGAGACTAATGCAAGAGAAGTACTACGAATCTTCCTGAAACTATTTTCACTATAACTTTGACCATTTTCTCGTAGAATTTGTGATGTCTGTGAAAAATGCTGTACGTTTTCTTAAGGAATTTTTGGTTGAATTCATATCTAAAGGTGATTGAACAGGCTACAATCTGAAGACTGATAATAACACATCCTAATTATCTTCATGAGATGAAACACCTTCTTTTCTTTTTTACTAAGTGAATATAGCCATTCAATAAAAAATTGATTAAAAAGCATTGGTAAAGTATTCCAGTTTGCTTTCTCTTTAAAAATGTAATTGATTTAATTCAGCTTTAGATTGTTTTTTATTACTCACATCTACTTCAGCAACTCTTATTTAAAGTATTCAATTTGCCTTCTCTTTCAGATTGACTTTCCGAGAGCTTTTGGTGCTGATGAACTCATTGTATGGTGAAGTGTGGTCTGAAATAAGTCTCCTGACATTTCGCTTTAATTAGACAAGTAAATGCTAAAAAGACATGGCCTAAAAGACATCATTTGGATGAGGTTCATGCATCTGAAGAAAGCCATTTTGTACAA
Organism: Callithrix jacchus; assembly: GCF_049354715.1. Taxonomy (NCBI): domain Eukaryota; kingdom Metazoa; phylum Chordata; class Mammalia; order Primates; family Cebidae; genus Callithrix; species Callithrix jacchus. The sequence goes on along the minus strand of NC_133506.1, from coordinate 157,720,400 downwards.
AATGTGCCGCAGATCCAGCTCTGCCGGCGTTCAGTTCTATGTCTCAACTTTCTATCTTTTCTTGCATTCGCTGTTAGCTGTCCACAGACCCAAAGAATATTAGAACTGCAGAGATCATTGATTTTTTGCCCTTTCATTTACAGAGACCCAAGTTACAGTGAGTCAATGGCAGAAATGAGAAAACTCACTATTCCCCACGACATTAAGCTCCTGCAACATGAGTGGTGCCCTGGCAGAATAAGACGTCCTTTTGGAATGGTCCCAAATTCAGTGCTCTCTAAGCTGTTCTTTCCAACCATTTCCACATCATAACACATGAAGAAAATGATATACTATTTGTAGAGTACGCTGAGGTACAGAGATAAGCCTGTCTTCAGAGGCAAGTGGCCTAGAGGGACCACAGAGGAATTGCTGTTCCCATACACCTGGAACCGATTTTCCAGGGCAAGGAGGCAGGAAGCCTTGCTCTGATTGACTTCCATGTACCATGCTGAGGATGAGTACCCTGAAATTAGTTCCCAAAAGGTTTGGAAAGGGAACGGGGAAAAAGAAGGTTTTATATAGTTAGCAATACCAAAGACGTTCTGGGGTTAGTAAATATCAGGCCATAAACACAGTTTCATTCTTCATCCTTTTCTTTTTACCCTCAGATAACTTCATCAAAGAAGAATGGGTCCCCATCCTGTTCCTTGCATATAGCAAGGCAATGTTCACCAGCCACTATGCACATCTTTCCTCTAAGACTTGGATCTGGCATAATCTTTAGTGTCTTTAAGCTTTTTCTTTTTAATGTTTGGTAATTTTACTTTTTAAAAAATTAGCAAGTACATTATAATTTCTACCTAAATTTTTGGGTCTGTTAGCTTACTGGTCAAGAAAACATAAATATGAAGAAAAGGCAAGTGTATGTATTGAGTGCTAGTTTATTTTCTATTACAAAATGTCTATTTATTTTAGAAATATAGACAGACAAGCAAAAGGGAGATGACTGATTAATCATTTCCCCTGATACAAACATAATTAGCATATCAAGTATTTTTCTAGTTCTTTCACTATTTATATGCATATTTTAAAACAAAGCTGCTATTTAAAAATCTTCTATGTAATGCTTTATATGCTGCTTTTTTATTCCTCGTGAATACCTTTTCAGGTTAGTAGTTATTCTGGTGAACACAGTGATTCTCTATATTTTTTTCTGTTCCATGACTCCTGAAGATATCAAAACACTCCTATGAGTAACAGTGGATGACTACAATAGAGTTTTTTTGGGGGGGAAGGCACATTCCCCCAATTTCCACATGCAATGCCAAAATTTGAAAACAAGAATATTGAGGGACCTAAGAGAGGTGGTGTCACTCATCCACCACGATAGGTCAAGTTATAAAAATAGATTTTCTTGTTCAATGCTTATAAGTTTTTTTTTTTTGCTGTTTATTCTAAATGGCTTTGACAAAGTTACGCCAACTTATACTTATGTATCTTATAAATATCTAAGATATAAATTTATATCATATAAAAACATATAGAATATATATATTAATTTATATTATATATAAATATATATTTATAGTCATAAATATTTGATAGAAAAACATTTTTAAAATCAAAGCCTTTCCTTATCTTACCTGTTACTCTCAAAAAGCTGATGACTGACTTGTTTGTAAATATAGATTGATTTCAAGTTGAAGATGAACAAAAACACATACTCATTTTTACATCTTACTGCATCTACACTAACAATATTATTTCCTTATTATTTCAGTCCCATCATATTTGAGTTAGATTCGACGTCCTTTTAAAAAACAATGCTTAATTCAATGTGTAGAGCACATTAGGGAAAAATATTTCAAGTTAAAAAGTCACCGAACTGTTGAATATTCGTTAGGGATAATTTATGCCATTTCTGACACACACCATTTCAATCTAAATCCCCAAATTGAATAGCAAATTATCATATCTTTTTTTTCTTTTTAATGCAAGGTCTGGCTCTGTCACCAGGCAGGAGTTCAGTGGTGCAATCCTGGCTCACTGCAGCCTTCACCTCAGGCCCTGGGCTCAATGAATCCTCCAACCTCAGCCTTCTGAGTAGCTGGGACTGCAGGTGTAAGCCACTATGCCTGGCTAATTTTTGTAGAGATGGGGTTTCACTGTGTTGCCCAACCTGGTCTAAAATTCCTGAGCTTAAGCAAGTTGCTGCCTTGCCCTCCCACAGTGCTGGGATTACAGACATGAGCCATCACCCTTCTTGCCCTCCCACAGTGCTGGGATTACAGACATGAGCCATCACCCTTCTTGCCCTCCCACAGTGCTGGGATTACAGACATGAGCCATTATGCCTGGTCTAAGTTATCAAACTTTGAGGTATGGACCTCATTTCTATTTGTGTCTACCTCATTTCTGTAGTGCATTCCTCTCAATATAGCTTCATTTTCTGGCCCTTTAATGGAGACTTCTGCCCCTTATCTAGAATAAGATACCTATGATAGTTTGTGCTCTTTCAGAGCAGCACTTTTTAATTTTGCAGAAAATTCTCTGAATAAGCACTTAGTTATGAAGGGCGCCGTCATGTCCCACTGTGATGTCTGTGGGACCTGTCCTCAGTCTGTACTCTGCTCTTTGACGTCATTACTGTGCCTCTCCTACAAAATGAAACTCAAGACTTCAACATAAAACATTTTGCAACATATTTTCCTTGGTACGCATGTTTCCAGGAAGAATCACTCATTTGCATGTTTCTTGAACCCATGTTAGGTGATCTGTTTTTTGTTTTGTTTTGTTTTTTTATTGTACTTTAGGTTCTGGGGTACATGTGCAGGTCATGCAGGATTGTTGCATAGGTACATACATGGGAAGGTGGTTTTCTGCCTTCCCCCCCCATCACCTATATCTGGTATTTCTCCCCTCATTATCCCTCCCCACTCTCCCCACCCAGGTGATCTTTTCACTTTGGTGGAAGTGAAATCACTTGTCAGTCTCTCACGTTTTACAGAGTGCAGAGTCAGCTGGCATCCATTGTTCCAACAGTTTCTGGAATGTAAAAGTACAAGCTTGGGATCAAATACTGTGTAGGGAATTTGTCAATTTACATGTTTGAGAGCATTTCCTAACAGCTAACCTCAAGCAAGGAAGGGAATGGGATTTGGACACCAGCCTCCAAAAAAGGTTTTAGAAATTTCTAGAGACCGCTGGCCTAGGCACTGCCTATGTTAATGACAGAGGGTCCTGCAGGTCTAGCCATTTTGCTTGGCAGTTAGTCTCCCTTTATACATGAGGATAATTACAAGTGTTGGGGGACAGATCTCAGATGGGAAAGCAGAGAACACAGCGTACTTGTAATGATCAAAATAATCTATAGAAATGTTGATAACCAAAAAATATATAGTCTATAAAATCATTCATAAAAATGCCTGGTGCATAAAAGCACTAATACTTTTACATTGAAATCATTATTATTCTTATTTTACTTAAAGCATGTAAAATAAAGCATAGTAGCTATTTAAATACCCATTCTCCGTTCTCAAGAAGTTTATAGCAATATCAGATGGGATATTTTGACTGCAGTAAAAATGTCACAATTCAAAATGTCTTCCCCAAAAGAATATTCATCACATGTAACAAGAAGTCAAGACGACCCAGGCATGGTAGCCAAGACTCTGGCTTCCCTTCCCTGTTGTTCTCTTCACTCAGCCTCCCTAGCTTGGCAGTGAGATGGCTGCAGTAAGCCCAGAGATCAAATGCAGACAAAACCACATGCAGAGGAAGAAAGGGGCTGCACCTTATTGTCTTTCTTTCTTAGCCACAAGCATTCCTTAACTGAACCCACTGCTTTTCCCCTTGTTCATTAGCCAGTCATCAATCTATTCCTAAGCTAACTTCTGGCAAGGGGTATAGCATTGCCAGGGCACCTGAGATTTCTTTGGAGTGAAGCGGATGCTGGAGGGCCCTCACCAGAACAACCTATTTGGGGAGTTGAAGAAAACACACATGGAATTAAATGAAAGGCAGTATGTGATTAATAATGGGGATGCCTAAACCTGGCTAACAATCAGAATTTTTAATAAACATTTAATAAGTACTTCATCTTCTTAAAAAATCTGATTCAGTGGGTTTGGGGAGAGGCTAGATATTTCTATTTTCTCAATCCCCAGATGAATCTGATTCTATATTACAATACAATAGCTACTCAACACCATCAGAGTTCATTCAGCTCCTTAAAAAGCATGCATATGTCACACAAGAGAGAAATTATCACTTTAAAGAAGGGATGAAAATAACAACAAATATTCCTGAGTAGAATAGTGCATAAACATTCCCAGCCACAAGGTGATCCTGGATATACTGCCAGTTTCTCTTCCTGGCCCAGAGACTGGCTCCCTTTATCACTCTATGCAGGGCTCCCAGAAGCACTGCATAGAGTGATAAAGGGAGCCAGTCTCTGGGCCAGGACAGAGACTTCTCTGTGTAATCCCCCTCCATCTGGTTGCCAACCTCTAGCTTAAGTTCATGCTGCTACTGGCAGCCTATTCTCACAAACCCTTAATTCTTGCTCTCCAGAGGCAGTTTTCATCTTGTCTGTATATTAGAATCACCAGGAGAGCTTTTAAATATGGGCCATATTTCCTCTTTCAACTCTAACATGCAAAGAATTTAGCAGTTAGCGCTGCTATCTTTACAACAAGAAAAAGAGGTAAAAATTGAAAGTCGGTGACTTCCCTTGGATCTACCAGAGAACTGAGGTTGCTTCACGAACTACCATCCCCAAAACCTGGAGAGAGGGGCACATCCAGAGACATGCAGCAACTCAGATCCCCTTCCCCAGAAGCTGCTGGAGCCATCAGTTGGTAGGAAGATGTAATTTTGATGGATTGCTGGAGGCTGAGTGTGGACTAGCATAAGATAGAGTCATTTCTGGAGCTACTGTCTGAATGAGGTGCTACATTTTCATGGGCTTTCTCTCTAGAAAGCCTACCAGGTTCTCACGTGCAGCTCACAGTGGGATATTTAAGTGTCTCTGACAGAGGACAGAGAGTAATCACTGGGAAACACTCCCAAAGATTTATCCATTAAAAAGGCCTACTCTCCACAGGAAAGGACTTTGCTAAGGTATAATTCTGAAATTTTATCTCAGCTGGGGAGAGGAATTCTTCCCTACTTCATCCTCCTGTAGCCTTTCTTTATCCCTTAAAAGTGATACCTTCCACACAGCCAATTAATTAAAGAAGAACTACATAGTAATTATATACATATAATACATAGTTAACAGGCTCAGGACCAGGGAAGAGAGTGGGTGTTGAAAGGAGAAATTCTGTATCATCAGAGAACAGAAGTACTGTAGCCCCAAGGTAGCACCACTGAAAGACTGAGAGTCGAAGTAATGTTATAGAATGCTTCTCCTTCCCACACTTGATCACAACAGCAAAAGGAGCCCAATATAATAACAGTGGATTGCAGTTGAAAACTGCAAGACATAGATTCTCTCTGAGGAACAACAGACAATGGGCTGCTGTGCTGAGAGAGAGACAAAAACTTCTAGTCGGATTAGCATGAATCTTGATATTAAGTTCTGAAGAGACAAAGTCATCATCAGAACCAGGCTCAGATATGAGACAGATACTTGAATTATTAGAAAGGAAATTACTAATAACTATGATTTAAAATGTCAAGGGCACCAGTGAGCAAAGCAGACAACATGTTAGAACAGATGGGTAGTGTAAGCAGAGGAATGGAAGTGATAGGAAAGAATCAGATTGGAATGCTAGAATTTATTTATTTTTAATAACAATAAGGAAGAATGCCTTCAATAGGCAAACCTGAAAGCCTGACATGGTCAAGGAAAGAATCAGTGAACTTAAAAATAAGTCAGAGGAAATCTTCTCACTCTGACTTGCAAAAAGAAAAAAAAAAAAAGAGAATTAAAAACAAGAGGCCCACAAAACAGAACATCTAAAAACTGTGGGGCTATATTGAAAACATATTTTTCTCCAGCTCACATAGACCACATTCTAGGCCATGAAACAAACCTTACTCAATTTAAAGGATGGAAATCATGTTTTTAGACTACTATAGAATTAAACTGGAAATCAACAACAGAAATATGCTAGCAGTTGTAAAGTCCTCAAATATTTGGTAATTAAACAGCACACTTTCAAGTAACTCATGGATTAAAGAAGACTTAAGGTAAATTACAAATATTTTAAACTAAATGTAAATAAAAAAATCAAATGTCAAAGATACTTGGATGTTGATAAAGTAATGCTTAGATGGGAATTTATAGCATAAATTACATGTATTGGAAAATAATAAAAATCTAAAACCAATGACCTAAAGTCCCAGCTTGTGAAAGTAGAAAAAGAAAGTCTAATTATACCTAAAACAAGTAAAATAAACAAATTAATAAAAATTAGAGCAGAATTCAACAAATCAGGAAACAATATAAAAAAAATCAACAAACCCAAAAGCTGATTTGTTGAAAAGATCAATAAAATTTATAAACCTGTGGCCAGGCTAACTAAACAGAGAGAACAAATTATCAATATCCAATGTGATAGAGGAGTCATTACTACCAAAACCATCACTGTTTAAAGGATAATAGGCAAATACTACAAACAACTCTTGTCCAAAAGATTTGATAACCTACCTAAGTAGACAAAATGTTGGAAAGATACAAACCATCAAAACACCCCTAAGGAAATGCAAATAGATAGAAAAGCCCAATATCTATTAAGTAAATTGATTCAATAATTAAAACTTTCCAAAAAGACAGAACCGGGCCCAGGTGATTTTATTGGTGAATGTTACCAAACATTCAAAGAGAAACAATACTGATTTCCTACGATTTCTCCATAATGTAGAAACAGAAGGAACACACTCTTATTTTTATTAAACTAACATTACCTTAATGTCAACATATGGCATTTCAATCAAATAAGACTATAGACCAACAGGGCTTATAAATTCAGATGCCATCGTTAATCAAATAGTAGCAGATTGAATCCAGCACTATACCAAAAGGTTAATACCTCACAACCAGTGGTTTATTCCAGGAATGCAATATTGGTTTCAACTCTCACAAATCAATTAAAATCATTTCTCATATTAACAAAATAAATGTGAAAAATCAAGTGATAACAGATGCAGAAAAAGCAATCAACAAAGTTCAACACCCATTATTAATAAACCTCTCAAAATGATAGCAAGAGAAGAGACATCCTTAACCTAGTGAAGGGAATAGCTAAAAACCCTAGAAGTAACACCATACTTAATGTGAGACTGAATTCATTTCCCCCTAGGATTAGGAAAAATGCAGCACTGTTCTCATTCATCATCCTTATTTATCAGAATTCTGTATGTCCTAGAGAATAAAATAAGACAATAAAAGAAATATGTAAATACTGTAAAGGGAGAAATAAACCTGTGCTTATTTGCAAATGACATGATTATCTGAATAGAAAACTCTAAATACAAATGTATGAAACAACTTCGCTATGACTGTGGGAGAAAAGGTGCTTACGTAAGTAAATCCGGAAATGAATGGGGACTGCAGAAATAAAGCAAAATGAACCAAATGTAAGTTCTGTACTCTGTTTGGTAAGGTTGTTTCCCAGGTTGACATTTCTCAAACCACTATACGTGTATAGAAGAATGGAACACATAAAAATGGCAGGAGGCTGGTGGGAATCAGGTTTCTCACTGATGGAATGGGAGGTTCTAGACAGGCAAGAGGGAAAGGTACAATAATCTGTGTGGTATGGATGATACTTGGAGCCGTCATGTCTAACTTAGTATAAATATAGGGGGATACATGTAGAAATATTTGTAGATAGATGTATAGTTGTGGGTTAGTACACATGCATGTATTTCCTTGTTTGCTCAGCTGTGAATGTTCAGAAGTAATGCCATCTCAGTAGCCATAACTATATCTAGCTCACAACTTGATTTTTAAATTCCATTTTCAAGTAAAATAAATTAGAGCTTCCTGTCAAAATGGATGAATCTAGGATTGGGGTAAGGAATACACAAGATGAGTCTGGAACATCTTGTAGTAAAAGAAAATAAGGAAGTACTCAAAACCACGATGACAAAAGTATGTCTAAGGGACAGAAGTCATTTTAAAGAGATTCTGATAGCCAAATCTAGAATTTGAGCAGCAAAATAAAGTAGCATTAAACTATAATAAAAGTATACAATAAATATCTGTGAGTCCACACTGATGTAAACAAGGTTTTGAATAAATAATGGAAAAGAATGAATTTCCTGGGTAGAATAATTCCAGATAAGTTTTATGGTTATTACTTCCTCAAGGAGATGAGGCATAACTCCCCACCCCTTCATTGTGGGATAGATATAATGACTCCTTTCCAAAGAGCATGAAAGAGAGGGGAAACCTGTCAAATGCCGGGTGATCGATACTGATCGGGGCACTGCCTCAGATCGCACGTACCCTTGAGATGATGTGATGAGAAGGCACTTTGTCCTGATCTTCCTCCCCAGAATCCCGTAACCCCAGAAAAACGCCAGACTAATCCAAAACTAGATTGGATCCCAGAACAGAAAAGAACATTAGGTTAAAATGAAACAAACCTGAATAAAGTATGAATTTTAGTTAGTAATAATGAATTAATGTTGTGTCACTATTTGTGACTCACATACCATACTCATATAAGATGCTAATGACAAAGGCAGCTGGGTGTGGGATTTATGGGAACTCTATGATCTCTAACTTTTCTGTAAACTTAAAACATCGAAAACACAAACTTTATTCTATTATTATTTTATGTGTAATATATACAAAATTATTTATAATCATGTCCATGGCCGCCATAAACAAATTACCACAAAATTAGGAGCTTAAATAACATAATTTAATATCATCTGTCATGGGGTCACTGTACTAAAATCGGGATAACAACAGGATTGTGCTCCTCTCTGTAGGCTTTATGGTAGAATTTGTTCCCTAGCTTTTCCCAGTTGTTAGCAGAATTCAGTTCCTTTCCACCGTGGGACTGATACTCCTATTTATTTGGTAGATGTTGGCTGAGGACTATTCCCAGTCTTTGAGGTGTCCCACATTCCTTGGCTCATGGCCCATCTCTCCTCTTCACAGCCAGTAATTGTGGATTGAGTTGCTGAAATTCAAATTTTTCCTTTCTTCTGACCCATCCCTGACTTTAATTGGGAAGTATTATTTGATTTTAAGTGCTCCTGTGATTGGATTTGGCCCAGTAATCTTGCCGTCTTAAGACAAGATTACCTGAATGACATCTGCAAAGTCCTATAACCTTGGCAGATTCTGGAGATTAGAAAAGCCACATATTTTGGGGCCAAAATTTTGCCTATAGTTTATTTTTAAAAATTGGCTTATGCTCAGAATCTACCTCCAATTTAATTCGATCATCACCTCTTGGCATGAAACCTATAGACCCTAGTAATTTCTAAAAAGTACCCAGAAAATTCTAATATTCACAGAGATTCTAGAACCTCTATTCTAGAAGTCAGCAGGAGTATCATTCTCCTGGGTACTAGCCATAGAACCTCATCCCTCCCTTCAATTGTAAAGCTAGTTTGGGTAGCATGGTCTCCATATACATAACTGGCATCTTAAGTCATCAATCAATATTTCTGATTACTGAATATGAGAATCTCTATGATGAAAAGCCAGTAAGAAATTGTCTTTATAATTCTTATCTCAAAAGTTTTAATCAACTTTATTTCTAAAAGGATAAATATAGGCCTTGTGTATATTATATTCATAATATAATAGTGTCTTCTAAAAACTTGCATAGACAGAAGCAAAAAGCTCCTACAACCACGAACTCATTAAGCCTCAGCCATCCTCTGGGGAGAGAACTGGCTCATTTCTCTTGGTTTCTTGTGTACAAACATAATGGAAATTCTGAAATACTGTTCTGGGCTGAATCACTGAGACTCACGGATATGGCTGTTTTGACAAACGCTTTTACTATAGTGGTGCTCTAGAGACTGAGATTTGAAGCCATAATTTTTTTCCCTCTCACAGGATCTCTTACTCGTGAAAGGAGCCATTTTTCTCTTGTATAGCCTGTACTTTCAGACACAAGCCAGATTTAATTAAAGGGTGCAGTCGAATGCAATTGAATCTCACACTCAAAAACCACTCCCCTTTTACTTGGGTGAGTATGAAGAGAATGATAATGTACGCAGAATTTTCAGAGTGAGAAGAAAATGAATTAAATTTTTCTTTATATCCTGAATTTTCATTGCTTGTTTCTTAATCTTCAGTTATTTAGATTTGGATTAAAAAAAAATCTCTGTAAATGTATAAATTCTGTCAGGGTGCCAGGCCTCTTTGCCATGAGATTCTTTAAAGAAAAAAATATCTCTTCCAAATAAGAAATATAGTAATATGAATGAAAGGTAACTAACATTTGTTTAGTATCTACTAACACTAAATGCATATCTTATTCATCATCAGATCCTGCCATATCAAAATATGTAGAAAATGTATGACTACACTCATTACTATCACACCAGTCCAAATCATCATCATCTCATTCCTGTACTACTGCATAAGCCTCCTAATTTTTTCACTGCTTCCATTCTTGTAGCCCTACAGTAAGTTCTCCACAGAGAAGTAAGAGTAATCTTTTTAAAAACCAAGTTAATTATGTCACCCTCCTGCTCAAAACATTCTAATGACTTCTCATTACTTTAAGATAAAATCTAAAGTTTTTACCTTGGTGTGGTGGGCAAAATACTAAAATGGCTCTCAAGATACCCACCCCTGGTGTACCTATCTTTTATAATCCCCTTCCCTTAAGAGTGAGCAGGGTCCGTGAATATGATACAACTGACTATCAGTCTTGCGTAGGTTACTTTATATTGCAAAGGTGAGGGGATTTTGCAAATATAGCTAAGGTCCCAGATCAGTTGATTTTAAGTGAATTGAAAAGGAAATTATCCTGGAATGCTTGACTTTGATGGAATCCATTGGAAGAGAGTCTGGAGGCTTCCTAAAAACATCTTCCTGTGCCTGCCTTAAAGAAACAAACAGGCATTTTATTAATTAGTTACTGAGTGGGCCACATGGCAAGTGCCTGAGAGCAACATCCAGGAGGTGAGAACTAACAAGAAAATGGGGAATTCAGTCATATGCTTTCAAGAAAACAAATTCTGTCAACAACCTGCATGAACCTGGAAGTGAACTCTTAACCAGTCGAGCCTCCAGATGAGGATGCAGCCCAGCCACCACCTTGACTGTAGCCTCGAGAGACTCTGGGCAGAGGGCCCAGTTAAACTGTGTCTGGATTTATTATCCATGGAAACTGTAAGATAAGTTCATGTCATTTTAAGCCACTAAGTGTGAGATAATTTGTTGAATAATTACAAATGCACTTGGCCTATGTATGCTGCCATGATTCTGTTCACACTATCAGTTGCCAGCACTCAGTATGTTTCAACTACCCTGACTTTCTTGTCCATGCTTGAACACACCAGTGTGATTCTACCTCAAGCACTTGGCACTCGTTCTTCCCTCTGCCTCACCTCTTTAGAGAGTTCTTCCTGACCACTTTGTCTAAAACAACATCTCAACCATGATTTATCCTCTTCCTTGACTTCATTTTTCTTGTTAGTTCTTATTGCTGCTTACTATTATATATTAATTTCTCTTTTAAATTTATGTATTCGCCCACCAGAATGTAATCTCTGAGGACAGTGACTTTGCATCCTTATACCCAAATTTTATTATCTTAGAACAGGCCCTGAACCATGCTTAGAATAGTGGCTGGTGCAGAGAAGGTGCTCAAAATATTTTTCAAATGAATATATTTTATAGGTTAGAGTCAATTAGTGTATATAGTAAGGTTAGGATCTGGACAATGACCTCTCCAACCTGAAAGCTTATTTACTTTCAAATGCAAAATTCAGGAACTAAAAAGAAAGAGTGTGGTTTTATGCAAAATGTTTCTTGATGATTCCTGACACCAAAATGTTGGGTAATCTTTTTGTGTTTATCTTTTGATTTGACATTTCTTTTAAAATATATTAATTTGGCTGAAAGTGTATTAAATAGTCTCTCACTCTAAATTTTTAATCTTACAGGTGAAGACATGAAAATTTAGGGATATTATTTACTTGTCCAATATCAAATTGTTTCATAGAGAAATCATGAAAATCAGAGAAATGTATCTTACAAACAACTTTTGTTTTAAACAAAGTAATCACAAACATCTAATATTTTGCTAAATGGTACAATGATACAAGAATCATGTAAATTGGTGCCAGAATGAGGAGTTGGGGAATGAGAGGAAGGAGTCTTCAATGTGACTGAATTATATTCTTCAGATTGTATGGTTTTACTTTGTCTTTTTGGAAGTGCTTAAAAGCAAAAATAATACTCCATCTCCTTTTTCACAAAGAAAAGAGTTTTGTAATATCAAATAAAATAATACAACTCCAAATCAAAGTAGTATTTATTTTCAACACTGATTAAAATAAGAGATTTCCTCCAGTTGAGAAAATAACACTCATTGCAGGCAAATGTTTTTCCAAAATTCATTTGCTAGGAAAAAGATGAAGACTCCATCCCTTTGCAGCTACCTGGAAACAGAGACCACTCAATAGAAATTCTGAAATCAGTCAAACAAATCATGGAACTTTGGTTTTAAAACTAGAATAGCTACTAGAGATATTTGTTTAGGTCCCAAGTTGTAATTTTGAACCAACAAACATGATCTCTGTCCCTGCATAGTTGCTTGTATGTAAGAAGAACAGCTGAAGATTTGTCAGACCATGAATAGCACTGTGGCAGGCTAAGGGGTGGGAATTTTTTGCTGCTAATTGCCCTGATCTTGTTAACAGCAGCCAACATAGAAAAATCATAGCTGCAGCATGAAAAAAGTAGGTCTACAGAACAGATGCATCTTTCTCTTGTTGACCAGGGGCTGTCATAAAGTAGGTGTTAGGAACTTGAGGAGTGCTGTGGTTCGAATGCGTTCCTCAAAAAGCATGTGTTAGAACCAATCCCTAATGAAACAGTGTTGGGAGGTGAGGCCTAATGAGAGGTGTTTAGGTCATGAGGGCTTCACCCTCATGAGTGGATTAATGCCGATTAACAAAGGGCTTTGGGTTGTGAGTTCAACCTTTTGCTCTCTCACTTTCTCTCTGTCTGGCATGCCCTTCTGCCTTCTGCCATGGGATGACACGGCAAGAAGGTCTTCGGCAGATGCACCTCCTGGATCTTGGACTTCACAGCCTCTGGAGCCATAAGTCGAATAAATATATGTTGACTATAAATTCCTCAGTCTCAGGAGTTTCGTTACAGCAGCGTAAAACAGACTCAAAGAGTGTTTCAGGATCTGCCTGTCACAGCAACCTCTTTGATGAGACCATGTTTAGTTGTAAACTTTCAAGAAGGTAGGACTACTACTAATATTTACTTTTAATACAAACACAACATAGTACAATTTATCCTTTTAGCAAATTCCTAACAGCAAAGTACAGTATTAACTGTACATGAAATACTGTACAACAGATCTTTGAAACTTACTTGTCTTGCAAAACTGAATTTGCTACCCATTTAACAGCAACTCCCCATCTCCTCCTCATCCCTAACACCTGGCAACTATCATTATACTCTGTTCCTTTCAGGGGTTTTTGTTTGTTTGTTTGTTTGTTTTTTGAGACAGAGTTTCACTTTTCTTACCCAGGCTGGAGTGCAATGGCGCGATCTCGGCTCACGGCAACCTCCGCCTCCTGGGCTCAGGCAATTCTCCTGCCTCAGCCTCCTGAGTAGTATAAGTGGAGTCATGTACTATCTGTCCTTTTGTGGCTGGCTTATTTTACTTAGAATATGCAACTCAAAGCCATAATGACATAGCACTTTATACCTGTTAGGACAGCTATTATCGAAAAAGCGAGACAGAACAATGTTAGCGAGGATGTGGAGCAATGAGGACTCTTAGACACTCTTGGAGGGAATGTAAGATGGTGCAGCCCCTATGAAAAACAGCATGGCAGGTCCTCAAAAAACTAAAAATAGAGCTGCCATATGATTCAGCAATCCTCCTCCTGGTATATATCCAAAAGAAAGTAAATCAGTATATCAAAGAGATATCTACACTCTCATGTTTGTCGCAGCTGTGTTCATGATAGCCAAAATATGGAATCAACCTGTGTCCACTGACAGAAGATAAAGAAAATGAAGCACAATATACATATACAGGTACATGCATATTATATTCTGTTCCTTTGAGTTTGACTATTTTAGATATTTTGAGTGATACTTCATAAATATGTATATATGTGTGTATATAAATTATATAAATATGTATATAATTTACACATGTGTATATATGTGTGTATATAAATTACAATGTGTGTGTATATACATATGATGAAATATTACTAAGCCTTAAAAAGAGTAATATCCTGCCACATGTGACAACATGGATAAACTTGGAAAGCATAATTTATTTTTGTTGCATGTTAAGGCACCGTTAGAGGCAGTGGTGTGCTAGAGCTGGCTCATACTATCTACAAAGAGCCAATTAGCACGTCTCTACTTCTGAATTCAGTGATTTCACATCAGCAGCTTGAAATTGAGTCAGGGGCAGGGGAGGGGGGAGATTTGCACAATGGAAATTGGCAAATGCTATAATTTTGAGGTTTTTTTTTTTCTGGTTATCATTTTACAAAGTGTTCTCCGGTTCTAAGCATTTAATGTATATTATTTTATGTAGTTCTAATAGAAAACATATGATCATTTTTCATGTTTTGAAAAGAAAGTGAGGCAGATGAGGCACAGAACCTGAGAAAGACAGACAGGGTCACATAGTTATTAGCCAGTAGAGCCAGCGTTCCGGTTCAGGTGCTCTGAATCTAGACTTTTCACTACTTTCCACTGCCTCCACAAATGACAGTAAAAGATTAGAAATGAAAGTTTCACTTCCACTTGGATCTCATGATGTTAGTCATGCTGAATAAGGGGGTAGTCTCTAGCCTTCCAGATTGCCTTAGGTGTTTGAATGTGAAAGAATTGTCCCCACTTTTAAATTGAAAGCATTAACAAAATAGAGTAGCCCTCCATTTACAGCCAACCCTTAGTAATACCAACGCATAACTGTCCCAGTGTGGGAATTCCTCAAACATTTGTCCTGATTAAGTTAGAATCCAGGGCCCACAAAAATATTCAAAGACAACCTCCATTACACATGTCTGGAAAATTTATAGACAAATTTCATTATGGACAAAATCTATTTATGGAAATACAAATGTCAGTAACCATGCAAGCATAAGAACAAAAAATGACCATTTTGACCGAGGATGATTAGTCACTTGGTTCTCCTCATTAAAAATTAAAAGCTTAAATCTGAGCAGGTGCATTAGGAAAGTTCATTATTCAAGAGATAGAAAGTAATGGTTTATACTTTATCTGCTTCCCACAAGACAATAAAATTATCACAAAGGGAGATAAAGGGATCTGAGATCTCACTTAGTAATTTTCTTCAAAACCAGCACTCAACAAGTATTTGCTAGATGACTGAATTACATATCTATACGAATTTAAAATATACTTTTCCCTCAAAGATCGCATGTTTTAATTTTTTTCCTGTAATTCTGCAATCATATCATAGGCAGGTCCCATAGATTTTAAAATTAAATCCAATTAATCAACTATAATGCCTCTGCATGTATGGTTGTTCACTCAATTAATCTTATAAGTATAATGGTATACGGTGAAGAGAATTTTAGATAAATCGTTTCAGCGTGATCGTATTTTTTTTCCATCCAGTTTTAAAATTCAATGAAGTAATCTATTTTTTTCTATCAGTATAAACGTCCAAAGCTCATGGACATTTACTGTGTTTCCATAATTTTCAATGCAATACTTTGGTGGTATTGTGACATTAATTATGGAAAGATAAGATCTCCAGTTTTCAGAATCTTTCTGTTGGTTCCCTGGTCCACAGTAAAGGGCTATAATATAGAAAAGGCCACATGGAGGCACCAGAACCCTTACCCAACTTCTGTACCGTCCCCCATGACGGTTAGTTTTATGTATTGACTTGGCTAGCCTCTGAGTCTCCGTGCTTGGTTAAACATCAGTTTATATATTGCTGTGAAGGTGCTTATTAGATGTGATTAACATTTCAATCAGCAGCCGCCAATAGAAGCAGATTGCCCTCCATCACGTGGGTGAGCCTCATCCAATCAGTTGGAAGCCTCCAAGAGAAAGGAATTCCACCTTCCAGACTACCTTCGAATTCAGAATTAAAATATCACCCCTCGCTGGAATTTCCAGCCTGTCAACTTGCCCTGTGAATTTTGTACCTGCCAGCCTCCGTTACTGCATGAGCCGATTCTGAAAAAAGAATTCTCTAACTCTGTATGCATTCCCCTGGCGATTTCTCTGGAGAATGCCAGAATAACCCTAACTCTCACAGTGTAAAAGCAGAAAGCAATTCTGCGTCGTTTCTCTCTCTCTCCATTTCTTGTGATTCCGAAAGTGTAATCAGTCACTCTTCCAGCCTCTGCGAGCACAGGTGTGGGACTGCGACTTAGGTGGAGTCCGAAGTTTCAAGACAGAAGCAGTGAGCTAAGCCATTTTCCAGCAGCAGCTGCCTCCAAAGGCTGCTGTTCTTTCAGGCAGGATTCTGGAAACTGTCCCTTGTCATGTCCCTCCTAAGGCTTTTCTTTTCTTCTTCAGAGATAGTCGGAATTTCATAACAAATGGAATCTTTTTACTTTCACTTTGATTTCAGTTTGCCGGAAGTCAAGCGTCTATAGATAGTAAACAAACAAACAAAAAACCTAATTTATATGGAAATGTATATGAGAATGTTTGAAACCCAGACCATCACAATCAGACTGTCCTGGATTTTCATCTCACTGCCAGTAGAGCTCAAAACACCATATTATTCCTGTATTGTGGCATAACCAATGATCACAAATTTAGTGGCTTAAAACAGCATCCATTTATTAGCTCACAGTTTCTGAATATCATTTATCTGGATGCCAGTGGACTGAGTCCTCTTTGTAGCGTCTGACAAGGGCGAAATCAAGATGTTTCCTGATTTTGGTGGTTCCTTGGAAGAGGACCCTGAGCTTCAGTAGGAAAGCTCGAGGCAGAATTCATTCTTTTGCTGTTGTATGACAGAGGTCCCTGCCGTTTTGCAGGCTGCCATCCAGAGACTGACTGCTCTCATTTCCCAGGTCCTGGCTATATGACCCCCAGCCACAGGTCCTCTCACACCACCAACTCTCTGACAAAATCTGCACACTTTTTCACATAAATATGTGAATAAACTTTGTCCAACTATCCCTTTTTATTGTTGTTAACTAAATTAGAATGAAATTATTGAATATTATTTTTGATCCAGATCTCCAGGTCTATTTATCAAAGTAAAAGGACTGGTTGTATGAGAGGACCTGTGGACAGGGGCCACATACCCAGGATCCGAGGGCTCACTGAGTAGATCAAGCTCACCCAATCTTTCTTTTGATTAATTCAAAATCAACCAACAACAGGAGGGGTTTGCCATCCAGATTTACAGATTCTACTCATGCTGAAGAAGAGGAGCATTATGTACAACATAAGGGGTAGAACACATCACAAGATAGGATGCTTAGAGGTTCCGTTAGGATTCTGCCTACCACAATCAAATTTCTCTAGGTATTTGCTCTTCTTGTGAAAAGAGGAAAATAATTTCTTTTACTGGTATTGTAAAGATGAAGTAAAATAACGTACGCAAATGGATTAATAAGAGCTCAGCTCATAGGAAGCATTCAACAAATAGGAACTGTTATTAATCAATGAGTCTCAGTGTAGTAGCTCAAGCTTATAATCTCAGCACTTTGGGAGGTTGAGCCTAAGAGTTCAAGGCTGCAGTGTGCCAAGATCGAGCCACTACAGTTCAGCCTGGGTGAGGAGGTAAGATCCTGTCTCAAATAAATTTAATTAATTAATTATAAATCAGTCATGTTCATTGAATTGAATAAGACGTCTATATTGTGTATTAAAAATGTCCCATCCCATTGAAAATTTAAGAGCGTTTTAAGAAAATACATTTATTTTATATAACTTTTTGTGAAAATTCTCTCAATACATTAAAATCCAGATAATCTGTAAAATGTTTTCTTCTGTGATTTGATTCCCAGTATAGCATTATAAAAGCATACAAGTGTCATTTATTCCTTTACTCTCGTTTCTTAACACATCAGTTGATAGACTGTAATAGCTCATAATAGAAATATAGCGAATCATTTTCTTACATAAAACAAATTTCCTTCCTTAAGATTTTTATTTGGCTGCAATCACCATTCTCCTCTATATGTAGGATTGTGCTCAAAATCTCTCTTTTTTTTTTTTGAGACGGAGTTTCACTTTTGTTACCCAGGCTGGAGTGCAATGGCGCGATCTCGGCTCACCGCAGCCTCCGCCTCCTGGGTTCAGGCAATTCTCCTGCCTCAGCCTCCTGAGTAGCTGGGATTACAGGCATGCGCCACCATGCCCAGCTAATTTTTTTTGTATTTTTAGTAGAGACGGGGTTTCATCATGTTGACCACGATGGTCTCGATCTTTTGCCCTCGTGATCCACAAGGACAAATGGCCCAACAAACTCCAACAGGAAAGTTGGAGTCTGTCACATTTTATTTTTTGATTTATTCTTTTTCTTTGAGACGGAGTTTCGCTCTTGTTACCCAGGCTGGAGTGCAATGCCGCGATCTCAGCTCACCGCAACCTCCGCCTCCTGGGTTCAGGCAATTCTCCTGCCTCAGCCTCCTGAGTAGCTGGGATTACAGGCACGCGCCACCATGTCCAGCTAATTTTTTTTGTATTTTTAGTAGAGACGGGGTTTCACCATGTTGACCGGGATGGTCTCGATCTCTTGACCTCGTGATCCGCCCGCCTCGGCCTCCGAAAGTGCTGGGATTACAGGCTTGAGCCACCGCTCCCGGCCTCAAAATCTCTTAAAACGAAAACTATTCTGTCACTTCACTCAATACCTATTAAATTCTCTCTTGATTTTTTCAGGTTACACTGATTTCCCCTCATTTATTGTCCTTGTCAAGACCATTATATTTCAATCTGTTTTATGCTTCTGTTGCTAAGAGACCAAGTTGTGTCTTTATGTAGGGTCCCCATGTGCCAGCTTTGCTAATCAGTTAGAAATATGTTTTCTCTGGGAATTATTTTCTGGATAATAACATTTACTCTTGACGTTGGCTGACCATTGATGTGATGACAGTATTTTTGTTATTGCCCCTAAGCTACAGTACAGAAGCTGTACATTTACCAGATGTTAGCTTCAGCCAAAAAAAAATCAACGACTTTACTGCTCCACTAAGATCCAACCATGTGCACAGGATTTATGCTTTTAAAATTCTCTACATAATGACTATTTTGTAAATTCTTTCATCTAAGAATTTAATTGGACTCAACACAGACATGAAATAAGGATTGCCTTTTCATTCAAGATATGAGTGTGTTCCTAGGGATATTCTTTTTCCTCTGAAACTGTTTATTCTTTTTCAGCAATGCAAGAATTCTCTAATAATACAGAATTCACAATGGATGACCATTTTCCCCATGGTGAGAGGTGTTATCTATTCCACCCATGTTAGCATGGTCAAGTGGAACTACTCTGAAGTGTGGGAAGGACATCTTGGATTTTTCCTGACAGTATGACCTATGTGTCCAGTTGCTCAACCTCTAGGAGTACTGGTTTCCCCAAAATGGAAATAACAACAGAGTTCTATGAAATAATGTACTTGAAATCTCTTTGAAAATAGATAACACATATAAACAATATAGGCACAATTGTGATAGTATTACTTGGGCTAGAGAAGGAAATAATTCTGAGATTCTTCTGAGTTTCCTTTCCTAAGGAAAATGACAAAATCTATGTGTTGAAGTAAGCATTTAGTGATTTAAATGTTTAAACAAATACCTCTGTAATTCTATTTGGTACCAGAGGGTACAAAGTAATTAGAAGTGCATCTACTGAGAGTTATCCTGCGAGGGTTTTACATGTAAAACAAGTCGCATATGTTGTACACTTTCTGTAAAGGTTAACCGCAGGGCTTTAATTATGTTACTGGGACTTGAAATTCTCTCTTGACTAAAGCACCAAAAATCTTTCAGTATTTCTTGTTTTCCTAAGATAGAGCTGAGAACATGTGGCTTATCAATCCTAGGTATTATGAATAATGTAGGTATTAGGTAACAATAAGCTCATGTTTGCAAAGTACTGGGAATTTGGAGATAAAAGACACTTTGAGCTCAATGCTTCATTGCCCTTCTGGCCTAAAAACAAACAGGCTTAATTAATCAATTGAAATTTTCTTTAAACAATTATTTCCTAAATTCTTATGAAAGCTAGAAATTCTGTTTGAAAATGGCTTATTTAAAAGAAAATTTTAGTGTTAATAAGAATTTACTGTACATGATGGGTGACACTAGATGCATGTTAAATGAAAACAATTAAATATAGATCAATAATTGAGATTTCTACTGAGGAAAAAATAGTTTTGTGTGATAAAACAGGTAAACACAAACTATGAGAAAAAAGATACACCTTTGCAATTAGCTTCTTTAAGTTGTGATCTCCTCTGGGAGCAGTAGGGGAGCAGAAATGTGAGAAAAGAAGAGAAGCCAACCAATGGCAGAGTAAGCACCTTTCAAGACCAGCCCGGCCAACATGGCGAAACTCCACCTCTACTAAAAACACAGAAATTAGCTGGGTGTGGTGGTGGGGTGCGCCTATAATCCCAGCTACTCAGGAGGCTGAGGCAGGAGAATCGCTTGAACCCGGGAGTCAGAGGTTGCAGTGAGCCAAGATGAAGCTACTGTACTCCAGTCTGGGCGACAGAGCAAAACTCTGTCTCAAAAAAAAAACCTGATTTTTAATAATCTTTAGGAGAAATTATCTTCAGAATGAAAAAATAACTAGAAATTATTTCTTTATATTATCGAGACTTTCTATTCCTCTAGATTTACTGCATATATTATATTATTACATGCAATAATTGTAACTTAGTGGAGGAAAGTAAGACATATGTAAAAGGGTTGAGAGACTATGTTAACATTATTTTTGAGAGAGTCTTGCTCTGTCACCCAGGCTGGAGTGCAGTGGCATGGTCTTGACTCACTGCAACCTCCACCTCCTGGGTTCAAGCAATTCTGCCTCAGCCGCCTGAATAGCTGGGATTACAGGCCTGCACCACCACACCTGGCTAAATTTTTGTATTTTTAGTGGAGACAGGGTTTCACCATGTTGGTCAGGCTGGTCTCGAACTCCTGACCTCAAGTGATCCACCCACCTCAGCCTCTCAAAGTGCTCAGATTACAGGCATGAGCCACTGTGCCTGGCCAAGGACTATATTCTTTAGCAAATTATTTTTGGACAAATTCAGTCTTAAGAGAAACAGTTCATATCTGGGCCCAGGTTACTTTTGCTTTTTTTTGAAATGAGAATGTCATGTGTATTTGTTTTTGGGCCTAGGCCTTGTTACTGCCTAGTTCACTTTGCACCATAAGAGACAAAGACAATAAAAGTAACCCGAGGAGTTTTGTCCTCCATCTGTATGCTACCTCATGGTAAGATCTAAGGGATAACAGCTTTGTCCACAAGCATCCTTTATCCTTGTAGTTGGGCAGTGGAGAGCCAGAATCATCAAACGGGAGACAGGCCATCTGAACTTTCGAAAGCTGGTCTGATACGTCAGGGAGGGCGACTATAAAGACCGACAAAGAAGAACAAAATGGGACCTCCAAGATCAAGGCGGGAACAAAGTTGATTTCATTATAGATTTGCTCAATTCCATCAACAGAGAAGCCAAAGGGAAGAAAATGTTTATTTGCTTTTAGATGTGTTATCTTTTTCTCTCCTTTTTCTGCTTAAGTAACTGCTATGTTCAGAAATGTTGGCAACAATGGAATTCCAGTTCTGACAGGGAACAAATGCCATTTCCTTCTCTCTAGTCACCCACTGAATTGTTCATTTTCATTCCACCAGCTAAAGGCTTACTCACACCTATAATCCCAGCACTTTGGGAGGCTGAGGAGGGTGGATCGCATGAGGTCAGTCAGGAGTTCAAGACCAGTTGGCCAACATGGTGAAACCCCCATCTCTACTAAAAATACAACAAATTAGCCAGGCGTGGTGGTGGACGCCTGTAATCCCAGCTACTCGGGCGGCTGAGGCAGGAGAATCACTTGAACACAAGAGGGGGAGGTTCCAGTGAGCCGAGATGGCACCATTACACTCCAGCCTGGGCAACAAGAGTGAAACTCTATCTCAAAAAATAAGGTAACGTAGTTAACTAACTAATGCTACTTTTCAATAAAGCAGAATACTAAAAAGAAATCTACCAATATCTGATTGAATACATTTTATAGTACATGTATGCATTCTCCATTATTTCTCCACAAGCCATTAAAACGCGATCCCTTCACACCTCACACATAAGGTGTTTTCCAATGTTAACCAATGGAACAAAAGAAAATGAAGAGACTAACTTGAGATCCAATGAAATTTCTTTTTATGGGCATTTAAAATGTCATTAAATAAAACTTCTTTTATTTATTAAATTGCTTCCTTATAAAGACTTTTCCAAAATAAAATTTCTATATATTAAAAAAATGGGACCTGCTTTCTAAAACAGAAGAGGTTGTATGTCATATTGGATTTTATTTATGATTTTTCTGGTGTATTGCCATGGCAACATTATATTTTCTCATATGGAAATGCTAAATCTGAGCAAATAATACCAAATGCTTTCTTCCGAAGCATTAGAAAAATCCTCTCTACTGCCTTGGGAATTTCTGAGAGAATTCAGAAACAAATATTATTCATCCATTTATCATATTTTAGGAGAGAGAAGGTTTATGAGTATGAAATAAAATTGTTACTTCTAGAAAATTTGCAGTAGTTGAATAAACATGTTTGTTTATATGACATATTTTTACATATACTTTATTTACATATCACTTATAATTTTGTAACATTTTAAACAGCAAGTCAAAGTTGAAAATTATACAATTTTTTGTTTTAATTATAGAGGTATAGTAAATTGGTTGTTTATACTTTTAATTGCAATATTTTAAATTACTATAAACATTTAATTTAATAATGTATTATGTAAAATAACCAGCATATTTACATGAAAAACTATTTTAGTATTTCCTATATTCAAATATTTTTAATGTGAAGTTAATGGTAAGAAAGGGGATTATGTATCTTTAGATTCTTTAAGCTTAGAATAGAAAACAAAATAATCTCATAAATAGGCTTCAGCAGGCACCTCAAGAGAAAGATAAAACCTTTACCATTCCTAGAAAAGACTTCAGACTGTGCCTTTATTTTTCCAAATACACACTATTTTTTCTTTGCCAGCATTTGCACAAACATATCTTCATTCATTCAACAAATCTTTCTTGATCACTTACTTATCAGACACAATGCTATAAAAAAACCACAAAGGGTAAAAGAGAAGACTAAGTATTCCACCTTATTCCTCCATCTTTGATTCATATGATGCATACAAAGTCTTAGTGATACAACAAAGAAAAAAGATAAATGGTAAACTCTTTGGTATTTTCAAAATCTAATTTTTAAACTAAAATCAGATTTCCAAACAGTATTCTCTTTATTTCTCTCTCTCTCTCTCTTTCTCCTCTTTCTCTCTGGGAGCCATTACAACATTCTTATGAAAAGGCTTTTTTATTGTCTGACTTGGCCTGGGTTAAAATCCTAAATCTACCAATTATTAGTCAAGTGACTCTGGGCAGTACGTAAATTTCCAAATTGTATTTCTCAGGTTGTATGTTTCAAAGTTGACCACAATGTCATCTCTCATTGTATAAATTTTTTTGCAATTCCAGCTTCCTACTCCCTGTTATGATGTGGAGATTAATTCTAAACTGGGCTGGCCTTAAGACTTCCTTATATCCAAGAAAAGGCAGAAGTCATGGTGCATGGATTCAGAGACAAGGTTAGAAAAGCTCAGGCAGCTCTGCCTGGTTGTCTTGGAACAGTCTCTCTGGGGAAACCCAGCTGCGGTGAAAGCAGTGCAAGTGCCCCAAGACTTCCAGGATTCAGATACTAAGTTTGGTCACACTGGTTGGCAGTTACAACTGAGCCCAGCCAGTCTTCCATCCATCCCAGAAATGGGAGTGGAGTTGTCTTGAGCTTTCCAAATCTGTGTCTGATAGGAGCAACAGGAAATGACCCTGCCAACAATGCGAGGAGTAGAAAAATCACCTAGCCAAGTCCTGTCCAAATTCTTGTTCCACAGAACCTATGAGATACAATAAAGTAGTTTTCATTTTGTGCCAAGTTTTTGGGATAATTTGTCATATAGCAATCATAACTGCAACAATACTAATACTGGTGTACATTACTTGTTGCAATATACATAGAGACTAAATTATCTAGGATGAAAAATTTTAAAGTAGAAAACATTTCAGTTAGTCCTTTGAGGGATATGTCTCATTCATTGGAAGAGCAGCAGACTAACTCTAAGACTCAGACAATAATACTTCACATCTTTATCACTTGGACATTATTGGGGAAGAAGAAATAGGTATTGTAACTTATCTAAACAATAGGTTTCATATTTACATTGCCTTAATAAAATATTTCAAAATTTATTTTAGTTTTTAAAAAATTCATTTTATTTTACTTTAAGTTCTGGGGTGCATGTGCAGATTTTGAAGGATTGTTATATAGGCATACACATGCCATGGTGGTTTGTTGCCTCCATCCCCCTTTTTAGGTATTTCTCCTAATGTTATCCCTCCCCAATCTCCCTGCCCCTGCTATTCCTTCCCTAGCTCCCCACCCCTCAACAGACCCCAGGGCATGATGTTCCCCTCCCTGTATCCATGTGTTCTCATTGTTCAATACCCACTTATGAGTGAGAACATGCAGTGTTTGGTTTTCTGTTCATGTATCAGTTTGCTAAAAGTGATTTTTTCTAGATTCATCCATGTCCCTGAAAAGGACATGAACTCATCCTTTTTATGGCTGCATAGTATTCCATAATGTAGATGTGCCACATGTTCTTTATCCAGTCTATCTTTCATGGGCATTTGGGTTGGTTCTACATCTTTCCTATTGTAAACAGTACCACAATGAACATATGTATGCATGTGTCTTTATAGTAGAATGATTATAATCCTTTGTGTATAAACCCAGTAATGGGATTGCTGGGTCAAATGGTATTTCTATTTCTAGATCTTTGAGGAATTGCCATACTGTCTTCCATAGTGGTTGAACTAATTTACACTCCCACCAACAATGTAAAAGCGTTCCTATTTCTCCACATCCTCTCCAGCATCTGTTGTCTCCAGATTTTTTAATGATCACCACTCTAACTGGCATGAGAGGGTATCTCAATGTGGCTTTGATTTGCATTTCTCTAGTGACCATGATGATGAGTGTTCTTTCATATGTTTGTTGACTGCATAAATGTCTTCTTTTGAAAAGTGTCTGTTCATATCTTTCGCCCACTTTTTTCAGGTGAGAGTCTCCAATGTATGGAAAAGTTTGTGATGCTTGTATATTTTTCCTTAAAATTTATTGCTCTTTGACAGCTTAAAGTCGTCATTCGTCTCATAATGAGAGGAGGCACACAGCCTCTAGAATAGAAAGAGGAAAACAAAAGGCCAGTCTTAGAACATACTCTCTATGGTAGAAAGATTTCAGTAATTGTTTTTTCTTGTGTATGCAGTACTCTCCAAAGTCCTTACAGTGGCTTTTCACTTTAGAAAATATTACCTGTGAGTATGTGGAAATGAACTTTTTTTTTTTTTTTTGAGACAGAGTCTTGCTCTGTTGCCAGGCTGGTGCACAGTGGCTCAGTCTGGGCTCACTGCAACCTCCACCTTCCAGGTTCAAGCGATTCTTCTGCCTCAGCCTCCCAAGTAGCTAACCTCCCAAGAGCTTAACCTCACAGGTGCGTGCCAGACGCCCAACCATTTTTTGTATTTTTAGTATAGACGGGGTTTCACCAGGTTGGCCAGGATGGTCTCTATCTCTTGACCTTGCAATCTGCCTGCCTTGGCCTCCCAGGTGTGAGGGAAATGAAGTTTTAGTAATACTGTTTTAACCACTTAGAAACAATTTTACATTTATTTTTGGGTTTTGTTTATATTCTTACAGGAAAATAAGATTATCAAATAATGAATACATAGATCAGAATTCTAACTTTAAAAAATTGTATTTTATTCTTTTTGTAATATTTTTAAAGCATTAAAATTTATATCTATTCTTTTGCTATTATATTAAATTCTTTTTTATATTAAAATACATTTTCAAGAAATCTTAACTATTCCTGGGATGATAATCTGTATTGGAAATGAACTATAGCAAATCATAATCCTGAATTCTTAACATTGCTGTTCACTCTTTTGGGGTAAGTCTTGCTGTTACAAAGGAATTGTATTTCTATTGCTTCCAGGGTTATTTTTCTTCTCTCTCTCAGAATCTGCCCTCATTTTTGGCCATTCTTTAAATGAGAAGTCATGACTGAGCTTCTATGCCTGTTTTTTGTATTTAATTATAATGTTACACTCCTCTTTTTCTAAAAGGGGAATACAAGCAGATTACTAATATTTTCTTCAATTTTATTTTAGCCACAAGATATCTACCAAATGTTGGTTGAAATTGAAGGTAGCTGTAGGACAATTTTCGCAGGTTTCAGGAATAATGCATAGTTTCCTTGTTTTTTGTTCTTCTTTAAGAATTTGGTTCTATTTCTTTTCCTTTTTAAAATTATGCTTTAAGTTCTGGGGTACATATGCAGAAGGTGCAGGTTTGTTACATAGGTAGACACGTGCCATGGTGGTTTGCTGCATCCATCCCCCATCACCTACATTAGGTATTTCTCTTAATGTTATCCCTCCCCTAGTCCCTCACCCCTCAACAGGCCCCTATGTGTGATGCTCCCTTTCCTGTGTCCATGTGTTCTCATTGTTCAACACCCACTTATGAGTGAGAACATGTGGTGTTTGGTTTTCTGTTCCATGTCAGTTTGCTAAGAATGATGGTTTCCAACTTCATTCATGTCCCTGCAAAGGACACGAACTCATCTTTTTTATGGCTGCATAGTATTCCATGACATATATGTGCTAAATTTTCTTTATCCAGTCTATCATTGATGGGCATTTGGCTTGGTTCCAAGGCTTTGCTATTGTAAACAATGCCATAATGAATATATGTGTCCATGTGTCTCTATATTAGAACAATTTATAATCCTTTGGGTATATACCCAGTAATGGGATTGCTGGGTCAAATGGAATTTCTATTTCTAGGTCTTTGAGGAATCATCACACTGTCTTCCACAATGGTTGGACTAATTAACACTCCCACCAACAGAGTAAAAGTGTTCCTATTTCTCCACATCCTCTCCAGCATCTGTTGTCTCCTGATTTTTTAATGATTGCCATTCTAACTGGCATGCGATGGTACCTCAATGTGGTTTTAATTTGCATTTCTCTAATGACCGGTGAGGATGAGTATTTTTTCATATGTATGTTGGCTGCATAAATGTCTTCTTTTGAATAATGAGTATGTCTGTTCATATTTTTCACCCACTTTTTGATGAGGTTGTTTTTTTTTTTGTAAATTTGTTTAAGTTCTTTGTAGATTCTAGATATTAGCCCTTTGTCAGATAGCTAGATTGCAAAAATTTTTTCCAATTCTGTTGGTTGCCAATTCACTCTAATGATAGTTTTTTTTTTTTTTTTTGCTGTGCAGAAGCTCTGGAATTTAATTAGATCCCATTTGTCTATTTTGGCTTTTGTTGCCATTGTTTTTGGTGTTTTAGTCATGAAGTCCTTGCTTATGCCTATGTCCTGAATGGTATGCTCATGGTTAGGAAGAATCAATATCATGAAAATGGCCATACTACCCAAAGTAATTTATAGATTCAATGCTACCATTGACCTTCACAGAATTGGAAAAAACCACCTTAAACTTTATGTGGACCAAAAAAGAGCCTGAATAGCCAAGACAATCCTAAGCAAAAAAAATAAAAATTAAAAAAAAAAAATAGGAGGCATCATGCTACCTGACTTCAAACTATACAACAAGGCTACGATAATCAAAACAGCATGGTACTGGTACCAAAACAGAGGTATTGACCAATGGAACAGAACAAAGGCCTTGGAAGTCATACCACACCCCCCACAACCATCCGATCTTTGACAAATCTGACAAAAAGAAGCAATGGGGAAAGGATTCCCTATTTAATAAATGGTGTTGGGAAAACTGGCTAGCCATGTGCAGAAAGCTGACACTGGGCCCCTTCCTTACACCTTATACAAAAATTAACTCCAGATGGATTAAAGATTTAAATATAAGACTTACCACCATAAAAATCCTAGAAGAAAACCTAGGCAAAAATTTGGTTCTATTCTACTACGTATTAGATGTAACACAGGAGTATTTACAGGTTCTTCCCAAAGGACTTTAAAATAAAAGAGACCTTTGAATGTCAGTAATTATTTCCCATTAAACTAATCTGTCTTTTGTGTGATTCTTTTTTCATATAGTAATATTAAAAGTTGTTACAGGTCATAGAAATTGTAAGAAAGCATTCATAAAACACACTTAAACAATGGTGAGAATGACTGTGATTAAGAACAATCCCCTCATTGTGACTACATAGCTATCACAATTCTCTCCATTAACCAGGTAAACTGTTATTATCTAATGTTTCTTTGAAAGGATTAATAGGCATAATATTTAAATTTTTAAAACTTCATAGTAAATAGCACAAAGAATGCCTACTGAGTAACTAAAAAGGAAAGAATTTGCTGATGCAAACAGCACAAAGGCGGAGCCTGAGCACCTAGTGTGTAGCATTGTCAGTAGCTGAAGACGGTATTCAGTGTTGACCTGGTTATTTGTACATGTTAAAGTCCATTAACATTCCATGAAAGCAGGTGTAGAAATAAAGAAATCCTAAGTTGCTTTCGGGAACCATGCAGAAGAAAATCATAACCTTGTGATTCATCCATGTGAAATGTAATTGGTGATGGAAAAAAAGAAGCTGGATGAGAAAATAAACAGTAGTGTCAAGGTAATGTTGAGAAGTGATCCCATTGACCCCAGATGACAGCCTGAGGAGGTGTAAGTGGTGGCAGAGCTTCAGCTCTCACAAAGTCCACACAGTCCAAATTGAGGGTAACATCAGCCCAGTCCCAGATTCCTTCACTGGGGCTTTCTAGTGTCAAGATTGTTGTTGTTGTTTTTTAATCAAACAATCCCTCTTTAGAAAATGTTCTGTTTACTTATTTATTTCTGTCTTGGGGCTAGGAGACTCAAGAAGAGCAGAGTTCAGGCACTCCACATTAGCTGCAACTCACAGCACCTCGTTTGGAGCAAAGTACTGCTAGTATTTATGGACTTTAGAGTCAATATTCACTAACGTATTCAAGACTGAAGGGAAAAAAAAGTAAGCCTAATTAGATAAAGTCCAAATAAACTGGCATTTTGAGGAATGATATAAGTGATCCAAATTAGCTTAAAATAGAAAAACTCTGAGAACCAAGCAATGTTAGAGAGATTGCTTCTCTTACATGCCTGTGTTGCCATGGCTATAGCAACCAAACTTTGGGCTACAAAATTACAAAACTTGGCTGGTTGTTTAATTAACTAAAGTGAAAGACTCCTCAAAAAATCCAACGGATATTGTCTAACTTACTGACTTCTTACTTGACAGACTTTCATGTAAACTCAAGCTGGAAAGATGAATTTTCCCTCTTTTTAGATATTATAATAGATTTTATAATATTGCCTTCTGGTATTCCATAAGAATCAATGACTATCTTTTTCAACACTTTTGTTTAAAGACATAGTTATAATTTAAAATATTTCTAAAAGAAAATTTTCAATCTGATTGAATTCTTTAACATTTTGTAACTGTGTCTCATAACTGATACATATTTAACTAATAGAACACAATTACTGTTAATATGACATGCTGGTTACTAAGATGAGGGGAAGAATTTATTTAGAAATAATTTTCAACCCACCAATAACTGTAAGAAGTATGAAACCAACTTATTGGCGACTATGAAATAAAACGATTTAATCTTCTATGATAAAATTAGTTTAGAAACCAAACCAGGAGATGCAGAAAATTGAATATAGTGGAAAGGGTTAAAGAGATATCTTCTCAAAATACTGTCTACTGAAAAGCAAAGGAACAATTGCTTCATTTTTCAAGAATCAGAAATCAGGAAAGAGGAAAGATCATGTCATTACATGGTAACTATTTTGCTTCTTGGCATTTCTTAGAAGATGATCTAAAAATTAAGTAGAGCAGATAGATCTAAAATCTGTAGTCCTTTTGCTACCATATTTTGGAGATATATTTATTATAAAATATAACATAAACAAAACAAGAGAATCATTCAATTTGACAAACCAATAAAGACTGAAACACTAGGTAAAATATTAATGGTGGGTATATTTTATTAGCATGTTAAAAGAAAATCTCTGTGTCAATTCTTTCTGAGGATTTACGATCTTGACTTTGCCTTTTATATAAATAGCTAACTACAAAGTTTTCATTTCACTGCTTTTGTCCATCTTTATAACTGAATAAAACCAATGACATGGACAATCATATTTGTTGCTAATGTTTCTTGTGGAGATTGCTAATAATCAGTTAGTCCAAAGGTAGATAACTTTGTCAGAGCCACAAAACAAACATATAACATAAGTAATAAATAACATGCTTATTTATTGAATAATATTGTAAAATTTGGGTAAATCTGTGAATAACAATTTATACTCTTAGACTTGCCAAATTTTCTGGTCACTCTGATGAAATGTTTAAAAAGTGAATTATGTTGGCATAATTCATGCCAACATATTATTAGCTGGCAAGATTGTTAGCATGCCTTTAAGAATACAGGACACTGGCACTAGTTTTTGCATTTTTCGTCAAAAGAATCTATGTAAAATACACATTGATTTACTGTATTTTATCATTTATTTGTAGCAATGTGACAATGTTGGGTTGTTATATGTCCAAAAGAATATTTATGATGATCAGTTATTTTCATTTTACAAATAATATTGTACCTTCCAGAAAAAAGGGATAGACACACATTTTCCTTTTACTTCCACAAAGTACAAATTAAAACTTTATATATTATACATTTTTAAAAAGCAAAAGAAAACTCTGAAAGGTAGAGAGAAAACAGTAAACCAGCCAAATATCTTGCAATATGAGGAGACACAATGGTGAGTTCTCTGGGTTTTCTTTCAACCTCGGGTACCCCAGATTTGGAGCTGAATAAATTGGCCACCTGGAAATGCCAAAGGATGCAGACAAAACAACAGCAACGAAAACCTTCTACTAATGTCTTGACCTCTGAACACCATGGGCCAGAAAAGGACAGGCTAGCAAGACAGAAAGCTTTCAGTTAGTAACTTCTTTACACCAGGAAGAGAACACACATAAAACTGTGGCCCAACCCTACCCATACAAGCAAAGGCTGTGGGCGGCCTAAGTTTGCCTCCTCACCAGGCTGCAAAGAAAGGTTCCATCTACTAGGTGTTATCAGGGAAGGCCAAGTAGAAAGGCAGAACTTTCATCCTTACCGGCCAGAGATGAGGTCTTACCTCTGGTGGAGTCAGCAGAGACCTCATGGAAAGCCTGCATTTGTACTTCCACTTGACTATAAACGGACACCCCCTCTGCATCTCTGATAAGCTGGTGTCAGAGAAGACGTACTGAAGAGTGAGAACTATCACTTAGTGGTAATCACGCCACGTCCACTGCTGTGTCAGTGGTGATCATGTGGGAAACTGAAAGTGCCCCTTCCATTCTAAAGGAATAAAGTATCCCTTATTTGGGTGTCCATGGAGGTTAAGTGGGAGACTACCTCTTTTTCCTTGTGGAGACCTATTTTATGCTCTCAGATAAAGCTGGCTGTATCAGAAGGTTTAAATAGGATCTAGAGTATCATGTCAATATAAAAACAAGCCTAGGTCTCAATCAAAAATCACTCATACTGAAAACCAGGAAGTTCTCAAAGTGAATGAAGAAAGCTAAGTAACAGATACCAACACCGAGCCGACAGAGACGTTAGTATTATCTGAAAAAGAATGTAAAGAAACCATGCTTCACTGAGCGATCATGGATATTCTAAAGCAAATAAAAAAAATAGAAAGCCGCAGCCAAGAGAAGACATAAAGATTCTAATGGAGATTTTTATATCTGAAAAATACAATAAGTGAGAGAAAATCTTAAGTGGATCTGCTCAACACAGACTGAGGGGACAAAGGAATCAGCTAACTGGGATGCACAAAAGCTAAAATAACTCCATCCAAATGACAGAAAAAAATCAACTAAAAATGGAGCAGACCCCTACGAACCAGAGGGAATGTAACAAAAATCTAAGATTCATGTTGTCAGAGTTCCAGTAGAAAAGGGGATTGAGGGCAGGGCTGAAAGAATCTTGAAATAAATAATAGCTGAAAAGTTCTCAAAATTGACAAGAGACACAAACCTAAAGATTCAAGAAACTGAGCAAGCTGGACGTGGCGGCATGTGCCAACGGTTCCAGCTATGCAGGAGGCTGAGGCAGAATTGCTTGAGCCCAGGAGTTCAAGATTGCAATGAGCTATGATTTCACCACTGCTCTCCAGCCGAATGACAGAGAGAGATTCTGTCTCTAAATAAATAATAAATAAATAAGGGAAACAAAAACCAACAGGATAAACTGAAATAAATCCATGCCAAGTTGCATCATAATTAAACTTTATAAATTTAAATACAAACAAACATCTTGAAAGCAGCCAGGAAAAAATGACATCTTGCCCAAAGAGAAAAGAAACAATCAAAAGACAGAAAATTTCTCAGCAGAAACCTTGGAGAAGTAGCACTGTATTTTTTCAAGGTGTTGTAAGAACTGCCAACGCAGAAACCTACATCTAGCAAAAAAAACCCCAAAAAACAAAAAACAAAAAACCTTCAGAAATTAAAGGGAAATCAAAATATTCTGAAATAGAGGAAAGTTAAGAGAATTTATTGCCAGCAGAACTTCCTTCAAAGGACTAATTACAGAATTTCTCTAAACAAAGAGAAAATGATATAAATGCAGCAAAGTTTCTATACTTCACTCAAACTGGTAAAATACAACTGCAGAACCTAAATTACGTCTATGTAATACCTAAAACAATGACAAGTAAATACATTCAAAAACACTAAAGATTAAAATTAAATTCTAGAAAATGTCCAAGTAACCCACAGGAAGGCAAGAAAAAGAAAATGAAAATAAATAGAGAAAAAACAAACAGAAAACAAAACAAAATAAATAAATAAAATGTCAGACTTATGCCCTAATTATGTTATATTAAATGGTGTAGATACCAATAAAAAACATTTGCAGAGGGAATTTAAAAACATGAGCTATGTATATGCTGCCTATAAATTCATTTCAACTGGCTCATGCCTGTAATCCCAGCACTTTGGGAGGCCGAGGCGGGTGGATCACGAGGTCAAGAGATGGAGACCATCCTGGTCAACATGGTGAAACCCCGTCTCTACTAAAAAAAAAAAAAAATACAAAAATTAGCTGGGCATGGTGGCGTGTGCCTGTAATCCCAGCTACTCAGGAGGCTGAGGCAGGAGAACTGCCTGAACCCAGGAGGCGGAGGTTGCGGTGAGCCGAGATTGCGCCATTGCACTCCATCCTGGGTAACAAGAGTGAAACTCTGTCTCAAAAAAAAAAAAAAAAATTCATTTCAACTATAATAATGTCTGCAGATTGAAAGTAAAAAAATTGAAAAAGATATATCATCCAAACTTTAATCAAAGGAAAGAAGGATTACTATATTAAAATCAGGTAAATTGGACTGCAAATAAAATAAAATTACTAGAGACAGAGGGAGTTATTATATAATGGTAAAAGGGTAAGGCCACCAAGAAGATACAGCATTTCTGGCCATATATGCACCAAACAATAATGTCTATACTTATAGACTGGATACATCAATCCATGATAATTTATACTTAATATAAGAGCAGAAATCAACAAAATCCCAAACAGCACTACAATCAAGAAAATTAATGAAGGAATAAGCTGACTAATTGTAAAGAACAATAAAATTGACAAGCCTCTGTTAAGGCTGACAAAGACAATGGAGAGAGAAGACGCCAATGACCAATATCATGAAACATGAGATATAACTAAAAATCTTGCAGACACCTAAGGAATAGCAATGGACTGCTATGAACAACTCTACGCACACATTTGACAACCTCCATGAAACGGATTACTTTCTGGAAAAATACAAAGTGCCACAAGTCACCCAACGTGAAATAGATACTTTGAGTAAAAGTATCTATTGAGAAAATTAAATTAGTAATTTAAAATCGCTCCAAAAGGAAATCTTCAGGCACACGTACTTTCACTGGAAAATTATACCTGATGTTTAAAGAAGAATAACACTGATTCTACACAATCTCTTTCAGTAAAGAGAAGAAAAAACACAAAATGTATTAGACAATGCTCCTTCTTCTTCAATTCTGAGTCAGCATAGGGGTTGGGATATAAATTTAGGCAGAATTCTTAGACTTGATACCAAAAGGATAATTGGAAACAATCCACATGTCCTTCAATGTGTGAATGGTTAAAAAAAATGGAGGTATAACCATACCATGGAGTCCCACTTTACAATAGGAAGGAACAGACTTCTGATTAATGCTATAACCTGAATAAATCTCCAGAGAATTATGCTGGGTGAAAAAGGCACCTCTAGAAGATTACAAACTGTATGATTCCATCTGTATAACATTTCTAAAATGACAATATTCTAGAAAGGAAGAAGATATTATTGGTTACCATGGATTAGGGAGAAAGTGGGGGCAGGAGAGAGTGACTGCAGCTATAAAAGAGTGCCATGAGGGACTTTGTGGTGACGGATGTTTTCGGTCTTGGCCGTATCGATGTAAACCTGGTTGTGACATTGTATTATAGTTTTACAGGGTCTTACCATTGTGCAATATTGAGCAAAGAACATATGGGGTTGTTTTATAATATTTCCTACAAGTGCATTTGAATATACAATTATCTCAAAAAAGTTTAATAGAAAAATTGAGATATTATCTGCTTTATGCATTTAATTTGTATTCTAAACTTTTTCAATTTTTTATTTCACTTTTTACTCTACTTTTATAAGACTGGCATGGATTTCAAAGCATAAACATTTTTCATAGATAAAACATGGCAAAGGTTCAAAAAACACCTAAAAATTTAATAATACTAGAATCCTGAGCTATATAATTGTGAAATATTTATCAATTAAATTATAAAATATTTGATATTTTTCTTTAACATACTGTCAAATAGATGAATACAAAATGATAAAGGTGATATTACCACCAATTCCACAGAAATACAAACTACCAACAGAGATTACTACAAACACCTCTATGCACATAAACCAGTAAATCAAGAAGAAATTGATAAATTCCTGAACACTTATACCCTCCTAAGACTAAACCAGAAAGAAGTTGAATCCCTGAATAGACCAATAACAAGGTTTGAAGTTAAGGCAGCAATTAATAGCCTACCAACCAAAAAAAGTCCAAGACCAGACAGGTTCATAGCCGAATTCTACCAGAGGTGCAAAGAGGAACTGGTACCATTCCTTCGGAAACTCTTCCAAACTATACAAAAAGAGGAAATCCTCCCTAACTCATTTTATGAGACCAACATCATCCTGATACCAAAACATGTCAGAGATGCAATTAAGAAAGAAAATTTCAGGCCAATGTCCATGATGAATATTGATGCAAAAATCTTCGATAAAATACTGACAAACTGAATCTAATAGCCCATCAAAAAGCTTATCCATCATGGTCAAGTCAACTCCATGCCTGAGATGCAAGGCTGGTTCAACATAGACAAATCTAGAAACGTAATCCATCATATAAACATAATCAATAACCAAAACCACATGATTATCTCAGTAGATGCAGAGAAGGCCTTTGACAAAACCCAACAGTGCCTTATACCAAAAACTCTCAATAAACTTGGTATTGATGGAATGTATCTCAAAATAATAAAAGCTATTTATGGCAAACCCACAGCCAGTATCATACTGAATGAGCCAAAACTGGAAGCATTCCTTTTGAAAACTGGCACTAGACAAGGATACCCTCTCTCACCACTCCTATTCAACACAGTATTGGAAATTCTGGCCAGGGCAATCAGGCAAGAAAAAGACATAGAGGGTATTCAATTAGGAAAAGAGGAAGTCAAATTTTCTCTATTTGCAGACCACATGATTGTATATTTAGAAGACCCCATCATCTCAGCCCAAAATCTCCTTAAGCTGATAAGCAATTTTAGCAAAGATGATACAAAATCAGTATGCAAAAGTCACAAGCATTCCTAAACACCAATAACAGACAAACAGAGAGCCAAGTCATGAGTGAACTCCCATTCAGAATTGCTGCAAAGAGAATAAAATACCTAGGAATACAACTAACAAGGATATAAAGGACCTCTTCAAGGAGAACTACAAACCACTGTTCAAGGAAATAAGAGAGGACACAAACAGATGGATAAACGTTTCATGCTCTTATTTAAGAAGAATCAGTATCATGAAAATGACCATACTGCCCAAAGTAATTTATAGATTCAATACTATCCCCAATTTTTTCTCCAATTCTATGAAGAAAGTCAAGCTACCATTGACTTTCTTCACAGAATTGAAAAAAAAAAAACACGTTAAACTTCCTATGGAACCAAAAGAGAGCCCACATATCCAAGACAATCCTAAGCAAACAAAACAAAGCTGGAGGCATCAAGCTACCTGGCTTCAAACTATACTACAAAGCTACAGTACTCAAAACAGCATGGTACTAGTACCAAAAGAGGGATCTAGACCAATGGAACAGAACAGAGCCCTAGGAAGTAACACCACACCCCCCTACAACCACCTGATTTTTGACAAACCTGACAAAAACAAGCAATGGGGAAAGGATTTTCTATTTAATAAACGGTGTTGGGAAACTGGCTAGCCATAAGTAGAAAGCTAAAACTGGATACCTTCTTTACACCTTATAAAAAATAAATGCCAGATGAATTAAAGATTTAAACATAAGACCTAACACCATTAACACCCTAGAAGAAAACCTAGGCAATACCATTTAGGACATAGGAGTAGGCAAGGACTTCATGACTAAAACACCAAAGGCAATGGCAACAAAAGCCAAAATAGACAAATGGGATCTAAGTAAACTCCAGAGCTTCTGCACAGCAAAAGAAACAATCATTAGAGTAACCAGCAACCAACAGAATGGGAGATTGTTGCAATCTACCATCTGACAAAGGGTATCCAGAATCTACAAATAATTTAAACAAATTTATAAGAAAAAAAACAACCCATCAAAAAGTGGGTGAAGGATATGAACAGATACTTATCAAAAGAAGACATTTATGTAGCCAACAAACATATAAAAAATGCTCATCATCACTGGTCATTAGAGAAATGCACATGAAAACCACATTGAGATACAATCTCACACCAGTTAGAATGGCAATCATTAAAAATCCGGAGACAACAGATGCTGGAGAGGATGTGGAGTAATAGGAACACTTTTACACTGTTGGTGGGAGTGTTAATTAGTTCACCCATTGTGGAAGACAGTGTGGCGATTCCTCGAGGATCTAGAAAGGGAAATACCATTTGATCCAGCAGTCCCATTACTGGTTATATACCCAAAGGATTATAAATCATTCTATTATAAAGACACATGCACACCTATGTTTATTGTGGCACTGTTTACAGTAGCAAAGTCTTGGAACCAACTCAAATGCCCATCAATGATAGACTGGATAAAGAATGTGGCACATATACACCATGGAATATATATACCATATACACTCATGCAGCCATAAAAAGGATGAGTTCATATCATTTGCAGAGACATGGATAAAGCTGGAAATCATCATTCTCATCAAACTGATGCAAGAACAGAAAACCAAACACTGCATGTTCTCACTCATAAGTGGGTGTTGAAATAATGAGAACGCATGGATACAGGGAGGGAAGCATCACACCAGGGCCTTCTGGGGAGTGGGAGCGGACTAGGGGAGGAATAGCAGGGGGTGGCAGGATAGGGGAGGGATAACATAAGGAGAAACACCTAATGTAGATGAGGGGTGGATGAATGCAGCAAACCACCATGGCATGTGTAGCAAACTATGTAACAAACCTGCATGATCTGCACATGTACCCCAGAACTTAAAATATAATTAAAAAAAATACCGTAGCAAAATAAGCAAAGAATAAAATGAAGTGGTAAACTCTTAATGATTGCAAAATTTGCATTATGAATATAATGGGCTTACAAAACAATTCTTCTTGCTTCTGAGTGTATGTGAGAATTTTCACAAAAAATGGTAAGTGGCAAAACATGAAGGATTCCATTCACTTTAACTTCTTGGTAATTATGTAAAAATGCATCTGTATATAAATTATGATGTTTAATGTCAATGTCATTTTTATGCTACATGTCTCAAAGATGAACTGTATTTGGATGTCACATGGGCGTGGCGATTTAACAATGGTTTATATTTTTGGAATTTAAAGATGAGGGGAAAGCTGTATTTCTCAAGATCTAAGCTTCGTGTGTGCCAGCTTCTTAAAATTGAAGAGCTGATTATAAAAGTTTAGGTAGATGTTAAATCATGTTCTCACCACTATTATGTTTTGATAATGCATTAATAACTTATTTAAATTATATCTTAATTACTGGTATTACCATGTAAGCA
This sequence comes from Callithrix jacchus, assembly GCF_049354715.1. Classification (NCBI taxonomy): domain Eukaryota; kingdom Metazoa; phylum Chordata; class Mammalia; order Primates; family Cebidae; genus Callithrix; species Callithrix jacchus. The sequence goes on along the minus strand of NC_133506.1, from coordinate 157,681,609 downwards.
TAGAGGTATTTTAGAAATAGCACTGCCTGTTATTTCCACTTCTAAATATTTATCTCATTCCTGCCTTCCCCTGACTTCCTGCTGATTTACACAGCTGCCAACCCAAGGATTTTCAATGCCATAGGAATGTTGAAATATGTTAAACTATTCAATCTGTTCTTTAATTTAATTAGATATGAACTCTATCTACAATAGAACAATGAGGTTAGTTTTCTCCTTTCTGGAGTCTAAACGAGCACCTGGTCTTGGGACTCTGCAAACGTAGAAGTCATGAGCATTCTGCTGTGTAATTATTATGTGCTTTGGGGACAATCTGGCCTATATGTGAAAATGCACATGTTTGATCAGCTGTATGAATAAGACTTATAATTTGTTGAACATCAGGAGGCACTGGGTATTCTGTTAGTAGCAATTGTATATTATTTGGAATTTGAACTCTGAAAAAAAATTCTAGTTCGTTTATCTTACTCTTTTCTTTTCTTTCCTTCCTTCCTTCCTCTCTTTCACTCTGTCTTTTTCTTTCTTTCTTTCTTGATAGGGTTTCACTCTTGTTGCCCAGTCTGTAGTGCAACGGTGCAATCTTGGCTCACTGCAACCTTTGCTTTCCAGGTTCAGGAATTCTCCTGCCCTACTCTCCCAAGTAGCTGGAATTACAGGCATGTGCTACTACATCTGGCTAATTTTTGTATACATATATATTTTTTTAGTAGTGATGGGGTTTCACCATGTTGGTCAGGCTGGTCTTGAACTCCCGACCTCAGGTGATCCACTGGCCTTGGCCTCCAAAAGTGCTGGGATTACAGCAGTGAACCACTGTGGCCAGCTCTTACTTTCAAATACCTCTTCCTGTCCCTTACTTTAAGACTCCAAAAATTACATGACACCCAGAATTTCAGTTTTAATCATCTCATTCTCAGACCACTAAGCTGCATTTCCACCTCATGAACTACAGTAAGTCCCCCCATCCTCACACTTAAACAGTGTATTGTCTACCAGGATCTCCAACCTATTTATACCATTACTATTTTACTGTCTTTAATTCCCACACCCAGCTGAGATTTTATGAATCCCATTGCCCTCACTCCCCACCATTTTTCCGAGAAACTCCTACCTTAGATAAACCCAACCTTTAATGCACTCTGCCTCTCTAATGCTGCATATAAGTGTGGCTGGAGAGAAGATGGCCATATTGACTGGGTTCATTCTAAGTAGTAATCACAGATGGTACCTCTCAGCCTTGTCTAGCAATTTAACACTTGCCTAGTCAATTGACCTTGATACTCAACAGAATGTGGCCTCATACCTTTTCTCTCCTTAAATTTCCTTCATTCCTTTTCCCTTTTTCTATTCTTAAATTATAAACCTTTCTCAACAAGATTCAGAAATATTTTTTTTTGTTTTTGTTTTTGTTTTGTTTTGTTTTGAGATGGAGTTTTGCTCTTGTCACCCAGGCTGGAGTGCAATGGTATAATCTCAGCTCACTGTAACCTCCGCCTTCCAGGTTCAAGCAACTCTCCCCGCTTAGCTTCCTGAGTAGCTGGGATTACAGGCACTCACCACCACGCCCAGGTAATTTTTGTATTTTTGTTAGAGACAAGGTTTCTCCACGTTGGCCAGGCTGGTCTTGAACTTTTGACCTAAGATGATCCACCCACCTCAGCCTCCCCAAGTCCTGGGATTACAGGCATGAGCCACTGTGCCGGCCTTGGAAATATTTCTGATACACACTGACTAGACCCTATTCTAATCTCCTGGAAAACATAACAAAACATTCATATTTCTACATAGGCTTTATGTCTGAGAGAATGTGAATAACATACATGATGAATGATGTACTACCCTAAAGGTATAATACATTTATCTAGTTCCATGCTTTTAAAGAGTATCTATATACTAGTGGCACCGAAATTTATAGCTGCAATTCAACCTTCTCCTGTAAGCTTCAAATTATACGTCTAATTTCATCCCTGACATTATCACTTTGGTATCCAAAAGATGTCTCAAATTTAACTTGTACAAAATGTATTTTTGTTAGTAAGATCCTATAGCATAATTATGTTTGCATATGTCTAGAAAACAAAATCAATGTGAAATTCATTTTCTACATTGCCTATATATTCTTAACAGTCAATCATCAATAAAGGAAGATAAATTGTGGGCTTTTGGCATTGGCTTGTCTTTCAAGTTTCTTTTTTTAAAAAATGCAAGTTATTTGAAGTTCAGGGGTACATCTGCAGGTTTGTTACATTGGTAAACTTGTGTCATGGACGTTGTTGTACAGATTATTTAATTGCCAAGTATTAAGCCTCATTATTCATACTCATTAGTTATTTTTCCTGGTTCTCTCTCTTCTCCTATCCTCCACCCTCCGATAGGCCCCTGTGTGTATTTCCCTCTATGTGTCCATGTGTTGTCATCATTTAGCTCCCACTTATAAGTGAGGCCATACCGTATTTGGTTTTCTGTTTCTGTATTAGTTTGCTAAGGATAATGGCCTTCAGCTCCACCCATGTTCCTGCAAAGGATATGAACTCATTTTTTATGGCTGCATAGTAGTCCATAGTGTATATCTACCATATTTTCCCTAGCCAGTCTACCACTGATAGGCATTTGGGTTGATTCCATGCCTTTGCTATTGTGAGTAGTCCTGCAATGAACATGTGCGTACATGTATCTTTATAACAGAATGATTTCTCTTCCTTTGGGTATATACCCCATAATGTGATTGCTGGGTCAAATGGTAATTCTGAGGAATTGCTGCACTGCTTTTCACAATGGTTGAACTAGTTTACACTCCCAAAAACAGTACATAAGGATTCATTTTTCTCTGCAACCTTGCCAGCATCTATTATCTTTTTTGGCTTTTTATAATAGCCATGCTGGCTGGTATGAGACGGTGTCTCATTGTGGTTTTGATTTGCATTTCTCTAATGATCAGTGATGCTGAGCTTTTTTTTCATATGCTTGTTAGCTGCATGTATGTCTTCTTTTTAAAAGTGTCCATGTTCTCTGCCCACTTTTGAATAGGGTTATTTTTTCTTGCAAATTTTTTTACATTCCTTATAGATACGGGATATTAGGCCATTGTCAGATGCATAGTTTGCAGAACTTTTCTCTCATTCTGCAGATTGTGTGTTCACTCTTTTTGCTGTGCAGAGGCTCTTTAGTTTAATTAGATCCAATTAAATCCCAGTATTTTTTTTATTTTGTTGCAATTTCTCTTGCTGTTTTCATCATGAAATCTCTGCCTGTTCCTATGTCCAGAATGGTGTTGCCTAGGTTGTCTTTGAGAGTTTTTATAGTTGTGAGGCTTCGTGTTTCTTCAAGAACCTCAGCTTTTTACTGTGCCTCAGCCACCAGTGTGGCTGACTCTGCCACTCCTAGACCCCCTTGCAACTTCCATTTGTTCTGAGGTTGCTGAGATGCTACATTACATGGTACAGGAGTCTGGCTTCTAAGCAGCTTCTGAAGAGTTGGTGGATGTAAGTTAGAATTGCCCTTGCTGCGTGAATGACTGGGTCTTTCTAGCTTATTGGAAAGCAGTGACCAGCACAGGAAGGAAAAACTAGCGCATTACCTTGTAATACTCCTGTCTCCTCCTTTTTCCTTGAGGCTGCGTCTCTCTAATTAGACACATTCCTGATATACTGAATGCTATGTTTACTTGGTTAGCAAAAATATCACATAGTTAAAATTTGAAGTTGACATGATGTTAAACACCTCTCTCTACAAATGAGAAACTCAAGGCCAAGAGAAGCTGCATGCTTTATCTAAAGTTAGAGTCTGATTTCTAGCAAATGTAGACCTATTCCTTGTTCCTATAGCAAAACACTGGGAGCATAAATTTGCAGGACCCTGAAGATACATAAGCTCTTTGCTTATCATAATCATTGCTATTCTACATAACACCATCAGAGAATCCCTTTAACTGTGATAAGGCCAATCCATCATCGGATGACAATAATATCATTATATGCTCCGATTTTGTGCATTGAAACCTAGATTATGGTTCAGTAAAATAAACTATTTCAAACCAAATGTAAATTTTTTTAGTTTGTTCAGGTAACCATGTTTATATAAAAACAAATTTATCTTTTAATACAAAGATAAATTTGTATCTTTTGAAGATGATGAATGCTCTGATTTTTTTCTCATAATCTGAAATTGTTGGAATAAAATGAGTAAACATCACATAATCTTCAATACCCATTTATTTAGCAAAAGAAAACCATTTCTAGGCATAATTATGTTTAATTTAACATCTTAGATTTTCAGGTTCTATTTCAAAATAAAATGTATGTATATAACCAGCATGTATGTAATCTGTTACTGTTTTACTTAGACCATATATACTAAGTCAAGCAAAAAAAAAAAAAAACCCATGTGACTATGTAGATATTTATTCTCTAATGACATATTCTATGGAAGAAAGAAAATGTAATCATTGGCAACTTATTTTGTTTTTCTAAATAAATATATTTGAAAGGACTAAGGAATGTAGAGGTTTTATTTGAAATACAAATATAAAAATGAGTTTCTCCAGATCTAGTGCTCCAGATCCATTGAGCATATTTTTAACGCATATTTCTTCTTCTTCCCCAACTCTCTGGTAAGTGGCATGTGTAAAGATGTAAATATCCTCTGGCCAAAACGATATCAGGAAATAGTCTTAACCACGGACACCACCTTGGGAGTGGTGACCTTTCCAAAGTGAACTAAAGATTTTAAATATTTATAATATGCTTTTTGGAGAATAATTGAGATACTTAACATCAAAGACAGCTGGTTTGTGTCAGTGTCAGAGGAAAGTTGTCCAAAGACGTAATGGGCAGCTTCATAAACCTGAGAGCTCTTTACCAGGAATAGACTTCACCAGAGGAAGCCTGGATCGACATCTGACAGTAATGATATAGAAGAGATTTAAATATTAATCAATGGATTCGATTGTTTTTAAGTTTTCTTCCAGTTTTGGTTTTTGCTTTCTATAGGAAATGCCTTCTGTATGTTCAGACATCATAATCAACCCATAGTAAATTTTCCCTATATTATTTCTTCACACTTACTATTGGTCAGTTAATTATGTTTATTGTTGATTTCTAGCACCAAGTTTGTTAAACATCTGTAATTTTAATTTTGAACATCTCCCAACACAATGAAGGTATTGAGAAAGATAAATCAAATTTTATTACTGATAAAACTAGGAAATACGTTTGTCCAAACTATTAAACTGTTTAACATGCCATGCTAGCAGAATATCCTATCTGAATATCATATATATCAGAATATCTATCAGACATATTAGAATATCTGGTATGTCATATTAGCTGAAATCATTTAGATGGTAAAGCAGAGTCAAAAAGTGGAACTCAGATTTGTGGGCCATGGTTAATTCTGGCTGGTTGGCAAGAATACAAAAATAATTCACATGCATACACATTCTTGCATCCAAAGTACCTTCATTGTAGGTAGAAATTCCTACCAGTTCTTTTCTAATAAAAAATTCCTACAAACAAACGGATGATTTATTCATTCAAAAATGAGTAGTGTCATTTAAAAATTACATATATACATATATACACATACGTGAATACACACACATACACACACATATACCTGGCAAAAAGGAATAAAAGACCTGAAATTTGCAAAAGTAGGACACTCATCAGAAGCCTGCTTCTACTGAGTAAACATAGTGCCCAACTATTTATATATTTTATTTTATATTTTGCTATGTTTTGATAGCTTTGTAATTCAATAAGTTAATAAAAAATACACATCTTGGCCGGGCGCGGTGGCTCAAGCCTGTAATCCCAGCACTTTGAAAGGCCGAGACGGGTGGATCACGAGGTTGAGAGATCAAGACCATTCTGGTCAACATGGTGAAACCCCGTCTCTACTAAAAATACAAAAAATTAGCTGGGCATGGTGGCGCGTGCCTGTAATCCCAGCTACTCGGGAGGCTGAGGCAGGAGAATTGCCTGAACCCAGGAGGCGGAGGTTGCAGTGAGCCGAGATCGCACCATTGCACTCCAGCCTGGGTAACAAGAGCGAAACTCCTTCTCAAAAAAAAGAAAAAGAAAATACACATCTTTTGAATAGAGATATGAAAGCTCGAGGCTGATAGCATGGAACAAAAGAAGGTGAAATACAATGTGCTAGAAGAGCTGAAGTGAGAAGTAGAAAAGAAAAAGTGATAACAAAACTTCAAGCTCTTAAAGCAGCACATATGAGGACAAAAATGCAAAAGAGCATAAAGGGAAGCGGATGAGAAAGCTGAGAAAATACAAATAAGCAAACATTGTTAAAACTAAAAACAGATATGAAATATACACAAAAATATACCAAAAGTTAGCATATTTGTAACTGATTTCCCTGAAGGAAAGTGGCAATAGTAACAGAAACAATAACATTTGCATATATAATTATAGAAAACATTTTAGTAATAAGAATTTCAATGTACTAGTTAGAAGTTAATTCTAAACATTCCACTCCAGGTATGACAGAATAACAAGATCCTGATATAACTTCTGATCTTAGAAAACCAAAAAACTGTTCAAAATATATGAAGCAGAAGTTTTTCAGATATTGTACAACATGTGGCATAGGACCACGGCCCTGGGAAGAGAATAACAATTGACATGAGCCGTATCATGGCATCTACACTACAGAGAGAAAACCACAAACAACCTTGATCTCACACTGAGTTCAGAGCAGAGAAAATCACTGTAGCTAGCTAGATTGGTAGGGCAGACCACGAGGTACCAGGGAGATGAACAAAGAGAGAATTTTAAATACCTGCGTAGTCTCCTGAGTTTTTGACTGAGTATTGATATGCATATGTCTGAGAGAAAAACTACACAAGACAGAGGAAATAATCATTACAAATGAGAAGCTGGAGTTCACACAGAATTGGGACTAGAGGATAATCTCACAACTTAATTTACCTGAGGCATTGGACAGAATTTGGTGAAGAGTGGTTGGACTAAATTAGCTTTAGGTAATAGGCTCTCTGGATCTGCACTTAAAAAGCTTAAAGAAAAGCTCAGAAAGGGTCCACCTGATTTCAATCAACTTAATTGAGTGTCAAAATAAAATCAGTGTTTAAAGAAATACAACGGTCCTGTGACGAAAATCATAAAATTCATCATGCCTGGCATTCAGAGAAAATATTACCAGGCGGTTAAAGAAGGAGGAACATAACCAGGAAAAAAAAAATCAATCAATAGGAGTTGACTGAGAAATAAAAGAGATTATATTTAAAACCAGCAAAGAAGAATGTTAAAATAATTATTCGGCCGGGCGGAGTGGCTCATGCCTGTGATCCAAACACTTTGGGAGGCCAAGGTATGCGGATCACCTGAGGACAAGAGTTGGAGACCAGCCTGGCCAACATGGCGAAACCTCATCTCTACTAAAAATACAAAAAATTAGCTGAGTGTAGTGGCAGGCACCTGTACTCCTGGCTACCCAGGAGGCTGAGGCATGAGCATTGCTTGAACCTGGGAGGCAGAGGTTGCAGTGAGCTGAGATTGCACCACTGCACTCCAGCTTGGGTGACAAAGGGAGACTTCATCTCAAAAAAAAGAAAAATAATTTTATTATCGTTATACTCCATATTCTTTTAAAAAGCGGAGGAAAAATAAGCATGATGGGGAGAGAAAGAGAAGGCAAAAATGTCCCAAACAGAAAAATCTAGAAATGGAACATACAATATCCGAAATACGTATATATACTGCATGGGATGAATAGCAGTTAGACACTGCAGAAGAAAAGGTCATTTTACTTGGACACATAGCAACCATCCAAAATGAAGCAAAGAAAGAAAACAGATGGAAAAAAATAGCATCAGGGACCACGGTACAACATCAAGCAGTCTAAATTGGAGTTCCAGAAAGAAAGATGTGGTACAGAAAACAGTTTCAAAAAATAGGAGTTGAAAGTTTTCCAAATTTGATTAAAAATGTAAATCCACAGCCCCAAAGAGTTTCATGAACCTAAAATGGAGTAAACGTATAATGAAAATCATCCCTCGGCATAGCAAAATCACATAGCAGCTGAAAATCAGTGATAATGAAAACGATTCTTAAGAGCAGCCATAGAAAAAAGACCAAAATTTGAATGAGAGACAAAGAATGAAAGCAGACTTCTTTTCAGAGACAATGCAAGCTAGATGATAGTTGAGCACTATTTTATAAGTATAAAAGAAAATCTATTAACCTCTAATTTCGGACTCAGTAAAAACATCCTTCAAGTGAAGACCAATAAAAGAATTGTAAGTTGAAGTAATTTATCACCAGCAGAGACATACATCTTAAAGGACATTCTTCAGGCAGAAGAAAATAATACCTGAGAAGCCCAGCTCCTGGTAAAAAACCTACCTGTGATTTCTTTTCAAGTCTGACCATAGGCAATTATGAGTTTTCCCTAGCTTAATGCACAGCTAGTGCATTTCAGTCTCTGAAGGGAGCTGCAGACCAGGACTGAGCCCCGCCCCCCGGCAGAGCGTGCTCTTAAATTAGCTGAGTTCCTAACCCAGGTGCCTCCTTTTGGTGCCTTCTTTATGGAAACCTTCAGCTGAGGGTCTCCTTAGGCTCCGCGGTCTAGATCTTCTTATCAACGGTGGCGGGGGAAGGGCCGGGAGGAAGGGGGAGGGGGAGGTGGAGTGGGAGGGGGAGGGGGAGGGGGAGGGAGGGACCTGGAAGACACTTTGCTCCACTCTAATTTGCTACTCAGTTTTTTGCTCCACTGTAGTTGGCTACTCAGTTTTTCTCCACCCCAAACACTTCCTTTTCTCCTCCCCCTACCCCACCCCGTCCACAAAATAGCAGGAATTTTTTTTTTGTTTTTAACTCTGCATCTATGCTGATCCGCCAGAGCCTCAGTGGAACACCATTCCATAGAAGAAAATAAAATGAGGTAGGAAATTGACACTTTCTCGCATTTCTCTTCTTGCTTGTACTATTATCGTGAGGGATGAAGACCTGACTGTTATTTGTATTTGTTTTATTGTTTTTATCTGTTACTTTAACACCTGGCGGCACAGTTCTCTGGAGCTCTAAGCCCTTGACAACACCAAAAGGTAATTTGGCTCCACACAAAAAATAAAGGGTCAAAAAGAGCCACTGGAAATAACAAACGTATTGGAAACTACAACATTTTTCTCCTTTTTAATCTCTTTTGAAAGATACTGTGGCAAAATTATCATGCATTATGAAACATGTGGGAGTAAAATGTGCACAAAATGTGAAGAATTGAGGCTTACAGATGTAAGGTAATTAATCTATACATGAAGTAAACTGTCATTATTTGGAGCTAGACTGTGTAGGTTTAAGGAGTATATTGTAAACCCTGTATCAAACAGTAACAACTATAAAACAAAGTAATATAGCAAATATGCCCATTAGTAGAGATATAAATAAAATAGAATCCTAAAATAATTAAACAATTCCATCTATAGTAATGGCAAGATAGTAAAAGAGTCTAAATCTAACAAAATATACAGCAGAATTCTACATTAAACACTAAAAACTCTTCTCAGTAAAATCTTGAAACACATACAAATGGACAGCGTATTTACTGATTGAAAGATTTATTGTTGAGTTTTAAATTCTTCCCAAACTGATGTATAGATTTTTGCAATCCACTCAAAATTGTTGAAGATTTTAGGTAGAGACAAGGAGATTCAAAACTTGATATGGAGGTGCAAAGCATCTAGATGAGACAAACAATCTCAAAATGAAGTGTAATGTTGGAGGTCTTAGACTGCCTGATTTCAGTGTTTACAGGAATAGCTTGGAGATAGTGAGGGTTCACTTCCAGACCACTGCAATAAGGCAAATATCACAATAAAGCTAGTGAAATGATTTTTTTTGTTTCCCAAGTGCATATAAAAGTTGTTTACACTATACCATAGTCTATTAAGTGTGCAACAGCATTATATCTAAAAATGTACATGTCTTAATTAAAAATTACTTTGTTGATAAATCATTGCTAACCATCATCTGAGCCTTCAGCAAGTCATAATCTACTTGCTACTGGAGGGTCTTGCCTCAATGTTGACGGCTGCTGACTAATGATACCGTTGGTTGCTGAACATTGGGATTGGGATGGCTCTGGTAATTTAGAACAATAAGGCAGTGGTGAAGTTTGCTACATTCATTGACTCCTCTTTTTCCAAAAGAAGTCTCTGTGGCATGTGATGCTGTTTTATAGCATTTTCCCCACTGCAGAACTTTAAAAATTATAATTAGTCCTCTCAAAGCCGGCCACTGCTTTGTCAACAAGGTTTATTTAACAGTCTAAACTAAAACTTTTGTTGTCATTTTAACAATGTTCACAGCATCCTCACCAGGAGTATGTTCTAGCTGAAGAAAGCACTTTGCTCTTCCATAAAAAAAACACTGTTTTGTCTATTCGAGTATTAGGATGAGATTGCAGCAGTTCCGTAGCCTCTACTCCTTATTCTAGTTCTCTTGCTACTTCCACACCTGCAGTTATTTCCTCCACTGAGTTCTCGAATCCCTTAAAGTCATCCATTAGGGTTTGAACCAATATCTATAGAAGCTATAAACTCATGAAATGTTTTTTTTAAATAATGGATCTACAAAGTCAAAAAGCCCCCTTGATCCATGGGCTGGATGGTATGTTATCATGCATAAAAAAATTAATCTCTTTGTATATCTCCATCAGAGTTCTTGAGTGGTCAGGTGCAGTGTTAACGCAGAGTAATATTTTGAAGTGAATCCCTTTTTTGAGCAGTAGGTCTCAACAGTTAGCTTAAAAATATGTGGGAAACCATGCTGCAAACATGTTCTGTCATCCAAGCTTTGTTGTACCATTGATGGAGCACAGGTGGAGTAGATTTAGCATCATCCTGAAGTGCCCTAGGATTCTCAGATTAAGCATTAACTTCAACTTAAACATCAGCAGCTGGATTAGTCCCTGAAAAGCTAGTCAGTCGGTCCTCTGAAACTTTGAAACCAGGAAAAGGCTTCTCTCAGCTATGAAAGACATAGATGGTATCTTCTAGTAAGTCTGTTTTGTCTGCATTAAAAATCTGTGATGTAGTTTTCCTGCCATCATCAGTTATCTTAGCTAGATCTTCTGGATAACTTACTGCAACTTCTACATCAGTGCTTGCTGCTTCACCTTGTACTTCTGTGTTATGGAGACAGCTTCTTTTGTTATTGTTATTAAACTTTAAGTTCTGGGTACATGAGCAGAAAGTGCAGGTTTCTTACATAGCTATACATGTGCCACAGTGGTTTGCTGCATCCACCACCCTGTTATCTATGTTAGGTATTTCTCCTAATGCTGTCCCTCCCCTAGCCTCCCACCCCCCAACAGGTCCCCGTGTGTGACATTCTCCTCCCTGCGTCCATGTGCTCTCATTGTTCAAGTCTTCCTTATGAGGGACAATATGCAATGTTTGGTTTTCTGTTCTTGTGTTACTTTGCTGAGAATGATGGTTTCTAGCTTCATCCATGTCCCTGCAAAGGACATGAACTCATCCCCTTTTTATGGCTGCATAGTATTCCATGAGATATATATGCCACATTTTCTTTATCCAGTCTATCATTGATGGGCATTTGGGTTGGTTCCAAGCCTTTGCTATTGTGAACAGTGCTGCAATAAACATATGTGTGCATGTGTCTTTATAACAGAATGATTTATAATCCTTTGGGTACATACCCAGTAATGGGATTGCTGGATCAAATGGTATTTCTGGTTCTAGATCCTTGAGGAATCACCACACTGTCTTCCACAATGGATGAACTAATTTATACTCCTACCAACAGTGTAAAAGCGTTCCTATTTCTCCACATCCTCTCCAGCATGAAATGGCATCTCATTGCGGCTTTGATTTGCATTGCTCTGATGAACAGTGATGATGAGCTTTCTTTTCATATGTTTGTTGGTTGCATAAATGTCTTCTTTTGAGAAGTGTCTGTTCATATCCTTTGCCCACTTTTTGATGGGGTGGTTTTTTTCGTGTAGATTTAAGTTCTTTGTAGATTCTGGATGTTAGCCCTTTGTCAGATTGGTAGATTGCAAAAAGTTTCTCCCATTCAGTAGGTTGTCTGTTCATTCTGATGATAGTTTCTTCTGCTGTGCAGAAGCTCTTAAGTTTAATTAGATCCCATTTGTTTATTTTGGCTTTTGTTGACATTGCTTTTGGTGTTTTAGTCATAAAGTCCTTGCCTACACCTATGTCCTGAATGGTATTGCCTAGGTTTTTTTCTAGAGTTTTTCTGGTTTTAGGTTTTATGTTTAAATCATTAATCAATTTTGAGTTAATTTTTGAATAAGGTATATAAAAGGGATCCAGTTTCAGCTTTCTACATATGGCTAGCCAGTTTTCCCAACACCATTTATTAAATAGGGAATCCTTTCCCCATTGCTTGTTTTTGTCAGGTTTGTCAAAAATCAGCTCGTTGTATGGGGGTGTGGTGTTACTTCTGTGGCCTCTGTTCTGTTCATTAGTCTATATCTCTGTTTTGGTACCAGTACCATGCTGTTTTGATTACTGTAGCCTTATAGTATAGTTTGAAGTTAGATAGCATGATGCCTCCAGCTTTGTTTTGTTTGCTTAGGATTGTCTTGGCTATGTGGGCTCTTTTTTAATTCCATACAAAAATTAAGGTGTTTTTTCCAATTCTGTAAAGAAAGTCAGTGCAGCTTGTTGGGGACTACATTGAATCTATAAATTACTTGGAGCAGTATGGCTATTTTCACAATATTGATTCTTCTTAAGCATGAGCATGGAATGTTTTTCCATTTGTTTGTGTCCTTTCTTATTTTTTTGAGCAGTGGTTTGTAGTTTTCCTTGGAGAGGTCCTTTACATCCCTTGTAAGTTGTATTCCTAGGTATTTTATTCTCTTTATAACAATTGTGAATGGGAGTTCATTCATAATTTGGCTGTTTGTCAGTTATGGTGTATAAAAATGCTTGTGATTTTTGCACATTGATTTTTGTATCCTGAGACTTTACTGCAGTTTCTTATCAGCTTCTTCAGTAAAGATTTTGGGCTAAGATGATGGGTTCTTCTAAATATACAATCATGTCATCTGCAAATAGAGATAATTTGACTTCCTCTTTTCCTAACCGAATACCTTTATTTTTATTTCTTGCCTGTTTGTCTTGGCCAGAACTTCCAATACTATGTTGAATATGAGTGGTGAGAGAGGGCAACCTTGTCTTGTGCTAGTTTTCAAAGGGAATGCTTCCAGTTTTTGCCCATTTAGTATGATATTGGCTGTGGGTTTTTCATAAATAGCTCTTATTATTTTGAGATGTGTTTCATCAATACCTAGTTTATTAAGAATTTTTAGCATTAAGGACTGTAGAATTTTGTCAGAAATCTTCTCAGCAATCTATTGAGATAATCATATGGTTTTTGTCTTTGGTTCTGTTTATGTGATGGATTACATTTATTGATTTGCATGTGTTGAACCAGCCTTGCATCCCAGGGATGAAGCTGATTGATCATGATGGATAAGCTTTTTGATGAGCTGTTAGATTCGGTTTGCCAGTATTTGATTGAGGATTTTTGCACTATGTTCATCAGATATATTGGTCTAAAATTGTCTTTTTTAGTTGTGTCTCTGTCAGGTTTTGGTATCAGGATGATGTTGGCATCACAAAATGAGTTAGGGAGGAGTCCCTCTTTTTTTTATTGTTTGGAATAGTTTCAGAAGGAATGGTTCCAGCTCACCTTCATACCTCTGGTAGAATTCAGCTGTGAAACCATCTTGTCCTGAACTTTTTTAGTTGTTAATCTATCAATAGCTGCCTCAATTTCAGACCTTGTTATTAGTCTATTCAGGGATTCGACTTCTTCCTGGTTTAGACTTGGGAGGGTATAAGTGTCCAGGAATTTATCAATTTCTTCTAGATTTTCTGGTTTATTTGCACAGAGGTGTTTATACTATTCTCTGATGGGAGTTCATATTTCTGTGGGATCAGTGGTGATACCATTTTATCATTTTTTATTGCATTTATTTGATTCTTCTCCCTTTTCTTCTTTATTAATCTAGGTAGCAGTCTATTTTGCTGATCGTTTCAAAACACCAGCTCCTGGATTCATTAATTTTTTTGAAGGATTTTTCAAGCCTCTATCTCCTTCAGTTCTGTTCTGATCTTAGTTATTTCTTGTCTTCTGCTAGCTTTTGAATTTGTTTGTTCTTGCTCCTCTAGTGCTCTTCATTGTGACATTAGGGTGGTGATTTTAGATCTCCTTTCCTTTCTTTTGTGGGCATATAGTGCTATAAATTTCCCTCTACAGACTGCTTTAAATGTGTCTCAGAGATTCTGGTATATTGTGTCTTCATTCTTATTGGTTTCAAAGAACATCTTTATTTTTGCCTTCATTTTATTACTCATGCAGTAATCATTCAGGAGTAGTTGTTCAGTTTCCATGTAGTTGTGCAATTTTGAGAGGGTTTCTTAATTTGAGTTCTAATTTGATTGCACTGTGGTCTGACAGACTATTTGTTATGATTTCCATTCTTCTGCATTTGCTGAGGAGTGTTTTACTTTCAGTTATGTGGTCTATTTTAGAATAAGTGTCATGTGATGCTGAGAATAATGTATATTCTGTGGATTTGTGGTGGAAAGTTCTGTAGATGTCTATTAGGTCTGCTTGGTTCAGATCTGAATTCAAGTCTGGATATCCTTGTTAATTTCCTGTCTCATTGATCTGTTTAATGTTGAAAGTGGGGTGTTAAAGTCTCCCAGTATTATTGTGTGGGAGTCTAAGTTTCTTTGTAGGTTTTTAAGAGCTTGCTTTATGAATCTGGGTGCTCCTGTATTGTGTACATATATATTTAGGATAGTTAGCTCTTCTTCTTGCATTGATCCCTTTACCATTATGTAATGCCCATCTTTGTCTCTTTTGTTCATTGTTGGCTTAAAGCCTGTTTTATCAGAGACTAGGATTGCAACCCTAGGATTATAACCCCTGCTTTTATTTGCTTGGTAAATCTTTCTCCATTTTTTTTATTTTGAGCCTATGTATGTCTTTGCACCTGAGATGGGTCTCCTGAATATAGCACAACTATGGGTCTTGACTCTTTATCCAATTTGCCAGTCTGTTTCTTTTAATTGGGGCATTTATCCCATTTACATTTAAGGTTAATATTGTTATGTGTGAATTTGATCCTGCCATTATGATGTTAGTTGGATATTTTGCCTGTTAGTTGATGCAGTTTCTTCATAGGGTCAATGGTCATTACAATGTATGTTTTTGCAGTGGCTGGTACTGGTTGTTCTTTTCCATTTTATTTCTTCCTCTAGGAGCTCTTATAAAGCAGGCCTGGAGGTGACAAAATCTCTCAGCATTTGCTTGTCTGTAAAGGATTTTATTTCTCCTCTCTTATGAAGCTTAGTTTGGCCAGATATGAAATTCTGGGTTGAAAATTCTTTTCTTTAACAGTGTTGAATATTGGCCCCCACTTTCTTCTGGCATGTAGGGTTTCTGCTGAGAGATCCATTGTGAGTCTGATGGGCTTCCCTTTGTGGGTAACCTGACCTTTCTCTCTGGCTTCCCTTAGCATTTTTTCCTTCATTTCAACCCTGGTGAATCTGACAGTTATGTGTCTTGGGGTTGCTCTTCTCGAGGTGTATCTTTGTGGGTGTTCTCTGTATTTTCCGAATTTGAATGTTGGCCTGCCTTGCTAGGTTGGGGAAATCTCTTGGATAATATCCTGAAGAGTGTTTTCCAATTTGGTTTCATTCTCCCTGTCACTTTCAGGTACACCAATCAAGTAGATTTGGTCTTCTCAAGTAATCCCACATTTCTTGGAGGCTTTGTTCATTTCTTTTCACTCTTTTTTCTCTAATCTTGTCTTCTTGCTTTATTTAATTGAGTTGATCTTCAATCTCTGATACCCTTTCTTCCACTTGATTGATTCAGCTATTGAAACTTGTGTATGCTTCACGAAGTTCTCGTGCTGTGTTTTTTCAGCTCCATCAATTCATTTATGTTGTTCTCTAGTTATTCTGGTTAGCATTTTGTCTAACCTTTTTTCAAGGTTCTTAGCTTCCTTGAATTGTGTTAGAACATGTTTCTTTAGCTCAGAGAAATTTGTTATTACCAACTTTCTTAAGCCTGCTTCTGTCAGTTTGTCACACTCATCTCCATCCAGTTTTGTTCCCTTGCTGATGACATGTTGTTATCCCTTGGAGAAGATGTGTTCTGGTTTTTGGAATTTTTAGCCTTTTTGCTTTGGTTTCTTCCCATCTTTGTGGATTTATCTATCTTTGGTCTTTGAAGTCAGTGACCTTTGGAATGGGTCTCTGAGTGGATGTCCTTTCCGTTGATGTTGATGCTATTTCTTTCTGTTTGTTAGTTTTCCTTCTAACAGGCCCCTCTGCTGTAGGTCTGCTGGATTTTGCTGCCAGTCTACTCCAGACCCTGCTAGCCTGGGAATCAGCAGTGGGGGCTATAGAACAGCAAAGATTGTTGCCAGTTCCTTCCTCTTATAGCTTCATCTCAAAAGGCTATCTGCCAGACACCAGCCAGAGCTCTCCTATATGAGGTGTCTGTGGGCCCCTACTGGGAGGTATCTCACAGTCAGGATATATAGGGGTTAGGAAGCCACTTGAGGAGGCAGTCTGTCCCTTATCAGAGCTGGAATGCTGTGCTGGGAGATTTGCAGCTCTTTTCAGAGCTTCTAGGCAGGGATGTTTAGGTCTGCTGAAGCTGTACCCTCAACAGCCCCTTTTCCCAGATTCTCCATCCCAGGAAAGTGGGTTTTTAGTTATAAGTCCCTAAAGGGCTGCTACCTTTTCTCAGAGATGCCCTTCCCAGCAAGGAGGGTGTCTAGTGACACAGCTTGCCTGCAGAGGCCTTGCTGAGCTGCCATGGGCTCCACCCAGCTCAAACTTCCCAGTGACATTGTTTACAATGATGTTATATTTGCCTACTTGAGCCTCAGCAATGTTGGAAGTCCCTCCCTTCACTGAGCTTGAATGTCCCAGGTCAATCTCAGACTGCTGTGCTAGCTGTGAGAATTTCAAGCCAGTGGATCTTAGCTTGATGGTTTTCGTGGGAGGTGGGAACAGCCAAGCCATATCATTTGGCTCCCTGGCTTTGTTTCCAGGGGAGTGAATGGTTCTGTCTTGCTGGTGTTCCAGGTGCCAATGGGGTATGAGAATAAAAACTGCTGTGGCTAGTTTGGTGTCTTCCCAAACAGCTGCCCAGTTTTGTGCTGGAAACCCAGGGCCTGGTGTTGTAGGCACTGGAGGGAATCTCCTGGTCTGTGGGTTGTGAAAACCGTGGGAAAAGTGCAGTATCTTGCAGGAGGCAAGTCCTTAATAGCTTCCCTTTGCTAGGACAGGGAGTTCTCTGGCCCCTGTGCTTCCCAGATGAGGTGATGCCCCATCCTTCTTCAGCTGGCCCTCCCTGGGCTGCACCCTCTGTCCAACCAGGGAGTTGCTGGCAAGTTGGCCAAACAGGAACAACTCCAGCGTGCAGCTCCCAGTGAGATCTACGCAGAAGGCAGGTGATCTCCACATTTCCAGCTGAGGTACTGGGTTCATATCTTTGGGACAGCTTCTTTTTTAAAACCTTATGAATCAACTTCTGCTAGCTTCAAAAACTTCTTCTGCAACTTTTTCGCCTTTCTCAGACTTCATAGCATTGAAGAGAGTTAGAGTTTTTCTGTGGCTTAGGCTTTGGCTTAAGAAAATATTGTGGCTAGTTTGATCTTCTGTCCAGACCCCTAAAACTTTCCATGTCTGTAATAAGGCTGTTTCACTTTCTTTTCTTTTTTTAAAAAAATATATATATTTTATTGCATTTTAGGTTTGGGGGTACATGTGAAGAACATGCAGGATTGTTGCATAGGTACATACATGGCAATGTGGTTTGCTGCCTTCCTCCCCATCACCTATATCTGGCATTTCTCCCCATGTTATCCCTCCCCAACTCCCCATCCCCCGCTGTCCCTCCCCTAGTTCCCCCCCCAGACCTCAGTGTGTGATGCTCCCCCACACCATGTCCATGTCACTTTCTTATCATTTGTATGTTCACTGGATAAACACTTTTAATTTCCCTCAAGAACTTATCCTTTGCATTCACATCTCTACTGTCTGGCAAAAGAATCCTAGCTTTTAGTATGTCTTGGCTTTGAACATACGCTTCTCACTAATATTAATTAGTTCTAGCTTTTGCTATAAAGTGACAGATGTGCAATTCTTCCTTTCACTTGGCTATTATTGGATTATTAATTGAACTAAGTTCTATAATGTAGTATCTCAGAAAATAGGGAGGCCTGAGGAATAGAAGAGAGTTGGGAGAACAGCTCTTCAGTGGAGCAGTCAGAACACACACCACATTTACCTATTACATTTGCCATCTTACTGATATGAGCACAGTTCATGGTGCCCCCAAGCAATTACAATAGTAACATCTAAAATCACTGATTATGGATTACCATAACAAATAAATAATGATGAAAAGCTTGAAATATTGTAAAAATATCAAAATGTGGCACAGAGACAAGAAGTCAGCACATGCTGTTGGAAAAATAATATTGATAGAGTTACTTGATGTAGCATTGCCACAAATCTTCAGAACAAGCATTAACTTCAACTTAAAAATCAACAGCTGCATTAGTTCATGGAAAGAGAGCCAGCCTGTCCTCTGAAACTTTGAAACCTGGAATAGTCTTCTCTTTCTTAGCCATATATATATATGTATATATATATATATATACATATATATATATATATACATATATATATATATATATATATATATATAGAGAGAGAGAGAGAGAGAGAGAGAGCATGAGAGAGAGAGAGAGCGAGAAGCCAAACAGTATTTGTAAAGTGAAGGGCAGTGAAACTTGGTATGCCTGCATTAGAAAGCTATAACAACTGAAATGATTTTGTATTGGTGGATAATATACATAGAGATAAATGAGATAGACTAGAGAACTCAAAAATGGTCCTAAATATATGGTCAACAGTATTGATGGGGGAATTTCATGGGGAAGGGAAAGACTCCTTAGCAAATAGCGTTGGAATAATTAGTAATCTATTTGGAAAAAGAAATCAACTCTTACTTTGCACCATATACAAAAATTGACTTTAAGTTGATGATGTACTTAAATATAAAGCTAGAACTATAAAGAATCTAGAAGAAAAAATATGAGAAAATCATTTGCAACTTTGAGATGGGGAGAAGTGTTTTAGATAGAACACTCAAATCACAAAAATATCTGAAAATCAATACATTGAACTTATACAACGATTTAGAAGTTCATTCTTTGATAGCATTAAGAAAATGAAAAACAATCTATAAACTAGGAGAAAATCCTTGCAAATTATATATTACACAAAGGACTTATATCCAGAATATTTAAATAACTCATAGAAATAACCCTTAAGCCTGAATAATAAGAAGAAAAATGAATCAATACAAAAGCAGGTAAAATATTTGAACAGACATTTCTGAAAATTTAATATACAGATGGTCAAAATGTACACATAAAGAGATGCTCAGTGTCAGCAGGATATGTAAACTAAATCCATAGTGAGAAACGGCTACTCAGCTATTGGAAATACTAAAATTAAAAAAAGAAAACCCAGGCCATCAAGAGTTGGCAAGAAAATTGAGCAATTTTTATACTTTAATGATAGAAATAAAATGATGCAACCTTTTTGAAAAATAGTTGGGCAATTTCTCAAAATTATAAATGTACACCTATAATATTGCCAGTTACATAAGTCATAGGTAGTTACTTAAGAATAGGACAGTCTATGTTTACATAAAGGCTTGTCCACGAATCCTCATACCCATTTTATCCATTAGTTACCACAACCTAGGGAGGAATCTTCATCTACTGATATGTGGGTAAACAAAATATGGTATATTCATATAGTGAACACTACTCAGCAGTGAGCAAGTCTGAACTACTTGTAGACACAACAAAATAAACTAATTTCAAAAGCATAATATCAAAAGAAGCAGACAGAAAAGTATATCTACTAGATGTTTCCGTTTATATAAAATATCAAATTTTAACAATGAAAACAAATGTATAAAGAGGGCAGATCAGCGGTTGCTTGGAATCAAGGGTGGAGGGAACAGTGAATTCTGAAGACACATGAGAAAATGTTTCAATGGAAAGTAAATGTTTTATATCTTGATTGTGATGATGGTTTTTACAGGTGTATACGTTTTTCAACATTTGTGAAATTGAATATTTAACATATATGTAGTTTGTTGCACATGAATTTTACCTCAGTAAGGTTGTTAACAAAAGGTCAGCATTATCCCCTGACCAAGTAGAGTACATATCAAGAATAAAAAAAGTTCAATATTATGAAATATGTAATTCAACAGAATATTATACTTAAGAGAAATTATTTCCATATGCTGCAAAGTCATTTTACAAAATGCAGTATTCAATCTTAGTTTTAAGCATTTATGAGATAAAGGAATAGATGCATATTTAATATTTCTATACAGATATAAACCCATTTATATACATATACATACAGATGTACATACACAAAGCATATATGAGACAGAGAGGGAGACAGAGAGAGAGAAGGTAAAAGAGAGAATACAGAGACAGAACATAGAGATATTGATTGGGAGAATTTCTAAAGTCAGCATCGTGCCCAGAATGAAAAGTAGAAGCATTCCCATTCAAGTCAAATATAAGACAAA
Source organism: Callithrix jacchus (assembly GCF_049354715.1). NCBI lineage: Eukaryota > Metazoa > Chordata > Mammalia > Primates > Cebidae > Callithrix > Callithrix jacchus. Next base: position 157,660,925 of record NC_133506.1, on the reverse strand, counting down.
GTTACCTTTATCATCCCTACAACTTAACACTTTTCTGCAATTAATGCCCAAGAGAATAAAATGGGAAATAGTATATAAATATTGGAAGGAAAACAATACTGTCTTTATTCCAGGTTGATATAATACAACTGAAATCTTCTAGAGAATTGAATGTAAAAACATCGTAAAAAGTAATCCAGCAGGCTAGCTGGCTACATTATTCAAAGACAAATTTAATAGCATATCTTTCTATAAGCACCAATGATTTAGCAAGTAGTTTGAAAGAAAGAAAATGACTTCAGCATTCTCTGATATATATTAAATAGAAAACAGTACAGAATCCTAGCAGATGCTACTCTTTGTGTTTAAAAATCAATAAATATTATCTTGTATGCCTAATTTATCTCTGAAAGATACATAACGAACTGTTAATAGAGATAATATATTACAGAACTCGTAGGGTCTTCTCCAGATGCACACGTCTTACTATGAAAGGTGAGTTCTTGGAATCGTTTATCCTCTAAGTTGTTGCTCCCTACCATGCTGGCATCACCTGTGGGCTCGTTGAATCAGAGTCTGCATCTTAATAAAACTACTTGATTACGGATATAAAATTTGTGAAGCCTAACTCTCAGTGATCAATTTATATTTGTTTGGTTGAAAATAATTTTTTGAGAGTGCCAGGAAGAAACAATTCTTTTATAAATTAATACAAGCCAGAGAAGTCAAAGTCATCATCAGAGAGTGATTTTAAAAAAACTCCTTTCTTTGATTATTTTATACAACTGCTATATGTTCTTACCTCTGGACGGCATTCCCATCTTTCACATGGGAGCTTTGAAAAAGAACAATTATTATTATTATTATTATTATTATTATTATTATTTTTTTTGAGACGGAGTTTAGCTCTTGTTACCCAGGCTGGAGTGCAATGGCGCGATCTCGGCTCACCGCAACCTCCGCCTCCTGGATTCAGGCAATTCTCCTGCCTCAGCCTCCCGAGTAGCTGGGATTACAGGCACACACCACCGTGCCCAGCTAATTTTTTGTATTTTTAGTAGAGACGGGGTTTCACTATGTTGACCAGGATGGTCTCGATCTCTTGACCTCGTGATCCACCTGCCTCGGCCTCCCAAAGTGCTTGGATTACAGGCGTGAGCCACCGCGCCCAGCCCAAGAACAATTATTTTTAAATAAATGCTTTACTTATTTGTTTAGAGAAATCTTTTTCAGAGAGAATATTGCCTTTCATTCATTTAAGCAACCTAAAACAAGACCCAGCATGCTCTATTTTCCATTCTCTTGAAATATCCAGAATTGTTAATTTCTGTGTACTATTTGCATAGTAAAGGGCAAATTGTTATTTTTAGCTATGACATCTTTATAACTATATAGAGACGGCAAACAATTATCGTGCTAATCAAAAGAAGTAAAACCACTTTCATTATATGAGTAAAGATGTCCCAGATTTCCTCAGTTATAAACTACCTTTCCATTTCCTCTAGAAACAATTTTAGAAACAGATATACTTTTGAAATTTGATGTTTTTCAGAGTTAGTATTATGAGACATATATAAAAAATCATGTAGGGCCAAGTTTTTGAAGGTATAAAGACAGGATCAGAAAAATCATTGACTGATTAAATTTAAAGCACAGAAAAATAACAACTTGCTCTAAAGGTGCTTCTGTAGTGTGTCTTAGAAGAGGACCTGAACTCTCAGAACACATGTGGTAGGCACAATTCCTATTTGATAAAAAGAGATTAATGGGAAATAATAAGATATGAAAGAGACTTCATATAAGTAATAAAAGATGCATCAGTTGCCTATAAATTAATCCTGACTCCTTGGAAACGCTAACGTAAATCTCAGCAAGCTTGACGTACTGTGTTTTCCAATGAAGACAGGCAGTGAACTGGGTAATCTGTTTAAATAAAACTTAAGAACTACCAAGACCCTTTTATGACATGATAGATACTCAAATGTATTATCTATTGTGTATGAAATGAACTTAAATTGTTTGGAGAAAATTACATGGGTATCCAAGAGACTAGAATAGCTGAAACAATCTTGAAAAAGATTGCAGAACTTACACTTCCTGACTTTAATACTTATTGCAAAGCTACAGTAACCAGGGCAGTCTGATGCTGGCATAAGGATAGATAGATGGATCAATAGAATAGAATAGAGACCAGGCACAGTGGCTCACTCCTGTAATCCCAGCACTCTGAGAGGCTGAGGCAGGTGGATCACTTGAGCTCAGGAGTGTGAGACTAGCCTGGCAACATGGTAAAACCCCATCTCTATAGAGTCCAGAAAGAATACGTTACTTTGCATGCGCGCGTGTGTGTGTGTGTGTGTGTGTGTGTGTGCGTGCGCGCATGTGTATGTAGAGACAGTTTTGCTCTGTCTCCCAGTCTGGAGTGCAGTGGCATGATCTAGGCAAACTGCAACCACTTCCTGGGTTCAAGCAATTCTCCTGCCTCAGCCTCCTGAGTGGGACTACAGGTGCGTGCCACCATGCCCCACTAATTTCCTTTGTATTTTTTACTAGAGACGAGGTTTCACCATGTTGCCCAGGCTTGTCTTGAACTCCTGAGCTCAGGGAGTTCACTCACTTTGGCCTCCCAAAGTTCTAGGATTACAGACTTGAGCCACCATACCCAGCCCAGAATACTTTACTTTTATGATCACTGGGTTGTGACAAGAGTGGCAAAGCAATTCAGTGGGGATAGAATAGTCTTTTCACAAACAATGCAGGGACAACTGGATTTGCACATGCAAAAGAGTGAAGTTAGATTCCTTCCTCATATCATACAAAACAAAACGAATTATAGACCTATAAGTAAAAGCTAAAATTATAAAGCCAATACAAGAAAAGATAGGAGCAAATCTTTGTGACCTTGGGTTAGGTGAAGCCAAAAATAGATAAATTAAGCTTCATCAAAACTAAAAAATTTTATGCTTCAAACAATACCATAGATAGGAAAAATGACAATGAACAGAATGGAATAAAACACTAACATTGGCAAATTACGTATCTAGACTTCTACCTGGAATATTTCAGGAATTCTTAGAACTCCATAATCTTTAAAATGATCACCCAATTTAAAAATAAGTCAAAGATCTGAGTAGACATTTCTCCAAAGAAGTTGTACAAATGGATACTAAGTTCATAAAATGATGTTTACCATTATTAGTCATTAAGGAAACGCATATCAAAACCACAATTAGATACCATTTTATACCCAAGAAGTTGGTTATAAAAAAAGGATTGCCAGGAGTAAGTGTTATCAAAGGCGTGGTTATATTGGAAATGATATATTGCTGGTGTGAATGCAAAATATTGTAGCTGCTTTGGAAACAGTCTGGACAAATGAAAAGGTTGAACATAGAGTTATATAACCCAGTAACTCCACTGCTATGTAATATAGACAAGATAAATGAAAACATACCACACAAAAACCTTTACGGGAATGTTCAAGAAGCACTTTTGATAGTAGTCCAAATACTGGGATGACCCAAGTGTCCATCAACCAATGAGATATTATTAGACAATAAAAATGAATCAAATACTGATACATGTAACAACATGGATGAACCTTGAACATATCATGCTAGGTGCAAGAAGCCAGTCACAAAAGATTATATGTTACATGGTCCCATTTATATGAAATGTGAAGAATAGGCTAATTGGTGTGGGAAGATAGTAGATTGGCCAGTTGTGGTGGCTCACACCTGTAACCCCAGCACTTTGGGAGTCCAAGGTGCATGGGTCACCTGGGGTCAGGAGTTTGAGACCAGCCTGACCAACATGGTGAAACCCCGTTTCTACTAAAAATACAAAATTAGCCAGGTGTGGTGGCACATGCCTGTGATCCCAGCTACCTGGGAGGCTGAGGCAGGAGAATCACTTGAACTTGGGAGGCAGAGGTTGCAGTGAACCGAGATTGCATCGCTGAACTCTAGCCTGGGCAACAAGAGTGAAACTCCATCTCCAGAAAAAAAATAAATAAACAAAAGAAAAAGAAAATTTCTAAATCGATTGTGGTGATGGCTGTACAACCTGTAAGTATAATTAAAACCATTATATAAAATCATTATATAAAGCCATCTACAAAACCATTTTATAAAACCATTATACTGTACCACTTAAATGTATAAATCATATGGTGTGTGAATTATATACCAGTGAAGCTGTTGAAAATGTTTTGGGGAGCTTATGATAAGTCCTTTTTTCTTGTTTTATATAAAATTTAAAGAAAAAGGAATATTTTAAGACAAAGGGAAAAATAGTCTGACTCCTCGAATGTAAAGCTGCCAAGAATTTTTAAATGTGTATTACAAAGGTAAAATAAATACACATGTGATCAATACATTTGCTGTGACAATACCTTTACCCCACATAATTTTTTTCTTTTTTTTATTTCCCACATAATTTAATGTATAAATTGTTACATGCTTTTCACAATGGAGGAAAGTTGAGCCAGTATGTTGAAATATTTTAAACTTTTTAGAGAATTACTATCATGTAAATCTTCCACAATATACAGTCTCAAGTAACTGCTTTAGTACATAATTTTTGAAAAGTTTCTGTTATGATAATTTCTAGTAAAATGTGAATTTCCATTCAATTGGGTTTATGGTATCTACGTAATGAAAATACAGCCTATTACTCTAAGACTCAATTACATTTCTGAGCTTTGAGTAACAAGATAATAAGAAATGCAACATTATATGACATTAATATTTTTTAACTGAGTAGCAAGTGAAAATACATGAATAATTTTACTAGAAATGTGTTAGTCAGTGATATTGTAGTGCCATAAAGGAGAATTTGATCCTTAAATGAAAAAATAATTAAATTTGAAAGATAACTTCAGCTGAAATAGTAATATTAAATAAAAAAATAGGAATAAGTATATTCAGGCACTTCACTGACTGTGAAGTCAAGTGGTGGGTGGTTGTTTAACTGGTCACTGCCTGATTCAGGCCTTGATTCCTGGCCTTGGTAACTCTTGCACATGGCTGGGCGATCATCACTGAGCCTGATTCTCCACAGCTCAGGATGTCTGTTGTCAGAGAAAGACAGAGGGAATGATGCAGGAAGACCACTGGGAACTAACCGTCACTAAAATTTGAGGTGTGTATTCAAGAGAGCATTGAAAGAAGCAGTTAAGATGTTGACCAGGCATTGTGCAAAATGCTGATGCTCTAAAGAGGAGAAGGACACAGCCATGACTTACAGGAGCTCTTACGCTATTTCAAAGGGAGCTCAGAGCTGGAACAGGGCCAGGCTAGGAGGGTCCTCGTAGGCTTTTGTAAGGATTTACTCTGAAATAAATGGAGAAAACACATTGCTGGGTTTTAGGCAGAGAAGTAAATTTTCTGACTTTCATATGCAAAGGATAGCTCTGCCTGCTCAGCTGTCTATACATTGTAGGGGGACAAGGGTATGCTGGGAGACTGTTAGGATTGTCTAAGTGAGAAGTGATGTGGCTTTGGCTGCAGTGATAGTTCTAGAGGTGGGGGGAAGTGGGCGCACTGCAGATAAACAGATTTATGTATCCAGGATTCATGATATAGCCAGAGTCTGATTTCTGATTCCGGATACAAAGAGAGATGGAAAGAACAGAAATGACAACTGCTAGGCAGCAGAGAAGGTCAGAGTCATTCCAGCATCTCAATTTCAGAATATGGTGCCAGGAAGTGAACTAAGAGATGGCAAGCACAGGGCCTTGGCAAGAAGGTACTGGGAGTGCAAATAACTATCCCCTGAGGTACAGAAGCTCTGAGAAGAGAAGACAGGTTAATAGGGCAGCCATGGCTAAGAAATGGCAGGCAATCTTCACATCTAGTTTCCATGGAAACATTAAGTCACCATTAACCAGTCTGGGAAAACAGGAGCCCATGTGGATTACAAAGAATGAAAGGAGCTTATGACACTTTGCAGAAATAATGTCTAGCTGCCTTGCCCCCTCCTCTGTGCACTCCAGCAACCGTTGAAAAGTGGTTTGTCAGAGATTTGCATTCCAAGGGACCTACTAGGGCACTGAGGCATAAAAGGTGTATAATTTTTTGCTTCCTAATGACTTCTCAGGCTATTGCGCTTCTTAAACTGAGAACTCCAAAACTTTTCATTTTGAAATAAAATTATTATATATACAAGAGTCTAGGAAAAGAGATTATATTGTCTAGTCATGTATGCAGTCAGCATTATTTAGCATATACCACGTGCTTAACAGAATTCTGTATTTAGAGAATGAGAAGAATAATACAAATATTCAGCTCCTACCCTTGAGAAACTCACAATTATGAAGAAATATTCTACTGTGTGTATGGAATGAGAACAATAAGCACAAAAATTCATACCATGCCCTTGAGAAGTTCACAATTAAACTTTAAAAATACATAAAATGACATACATTCAATATTGTAAATAAGTCTCCTAGTCTATGTCTAGGAGTTTGGTCATTCTTGGTTTGGTATTTAATATATATTTGATGATAATTTACAGTAGGATAGGGTGGTGGCCAAAAAAAGTAATTTGAAACCAATAATTAAAAAAATAAACTGATCATGGGAGGAAAATATCACTATTTAAATTAAGAAATAGCAAATGCTCTCTTTTGAACTTAGAAAAATACTTTATTAATAAAGGGAAGATTTTTGAAAAATAGTCACAAGAAATTATGAAAAGAAAAGGACTTAGGAGTTTGATTAAAAAAAAAAAAGATATTATCTTTGTTACCTCAGCCACAAATTTTAGGTATCTTGAACAAAACAGAAAGGGAGGCCCGAATTGGTCATTCTGTTCTGAAAACACATTGTTTGTACATATCTCTAAGAGAGCGTGGTAAGCAAAATAATGCCTGTACCCTGCCCTGGCAAACACATAAAGATATTCACATCCCAGCACTTTGGGAGGCCGAGGCAGGTGGATCACGAGGTCAAGAGATCGAGACCATCCTGGTCAACAAGGTGAAACCCAGTCTCTACTAAAAATACAAAAATTAGCTGGGCATGGTGGTGTGTGCCTGTAGTCCCAGCTATTCGGGAGGCTGAGGCAGGAGAATTGCTTGAACCCAGAAGACGTAGGTTGCGGTTAGCCGAGATCATGCCATTGCACTCCAGCCTGGGTAACAAGAGCGAAACTCCGTCTCAAAAAAAAAAAAAAAAAATTCACATCCTAATCCCTGGAACATGTGACTATGTTACATTACATGGACAAAGCTATTTAGAGGTGCAGATGGAATTAAAGTTGCTAACCAGATGACCTTAAAAACAGGAAAAGTATCGTGGATTATTTAAGGTGGGCCCAGTATAATCACAGGGTCCTTAAAAGATGGAAGATGGAAGCAAAAGATTCAATGGCAAAGTAATGCAATATGGAAAAGACTCATCTCTCAAAAGAATGCAGAGAAGTTTAGGGATGAATAAGCTGTTACAGCAAGGTGCAGGATATAAGGCTGATCCTTAAATGTAAATCACCTTTCTATTTGTCAGCAATAAATACAATTTGAAATTAGAAACTATACCATTTACAGAAGCACAAAACATAGAATATGTAGATATAAATCTAACAAAGTATGTTGAAGATGTATATGAGAAAAGCTACAAAACCCTATAGAAAGAAATCAAAGAACTAAATAAATGAAGAGATTTTTATATTCATTGATAGAAAGACTTAATAGTGCCAAGATGTGAGTTCTGTTCAACTTTATAGATGCAATGTCATTCCCAGTCAAAATCCTAGCAACTTATTTTGTGGATATCAACCAGTTAATTATAAAATTTATGTGGAAAGCGAAAGATCCAGAATAGTTGACACAATATTGCACGGGAGGAACAAAGTTGTAGTACCCAATTTCCAGGCATCCTGAAAAACTAAAATAATCAAGACAATGTATTCATGACCGAAAAAATAAAATAAAACACCAAAAACAGACGCATAGATCAATCAAAGAGAATATGGAGCCAACAAATAGGCTTAAATACAGTCAGCTGATCTTTGACAAAGAAGCAAAAGCAATACAATGGCACAAAAATAGTCCTTTCAATAAATGAGTCAACCTTTTGCACGGATATCCACATGCAAAAGGTTGAATCTTGACATAGACCTTATATCCATTACAAAAAATAATTTAAAATGGGTTATAGACCTAAATGTAACGTGTGAAACCATGAAACTCCTAGAATATAGCCTAGGAGAAAATCAAGATGACTTTGGGTTTGGGGATGACTTGATAGTTATGCTACTAACGGCACCATCTATGAAAGAAAGAATTGATAAGCTGGGCTTCATTGAAATTGAACAATTTCTGCTCTGTGAAAGACAATGTCAAAAGAAGGAAAGGTAAGCCACAGACTGGGGTAAATATTTGCAAAAAAAGTCTGATTCAAGGAACTGTTATCCAAAATGTACAAAGAACTGTAAAAACTTGATGATAAGAACACAAACAGCCCTCCTAATTAATGGGCCAAAGACTTTGCTAGACATCTCACCATAGAAGATATACAACTGGCAAATAAGCATATGGAAAGATGTGCTACATCATAGTCATATGGTATCAGGGAAATGCAAATTAAAATGAATTTCCAAAATTCAGACCACTGTCAACACCAAATGCTGGGGAGGATTTATCCTAAATGAGCATAAATTCTCATTTATGGCTGGTGGGAATAACAAGTGATACAGCCATGGTGAAAGACATTTGGTAATTTCTTATAAAACTAAGGATATTCTTACTGAATGATTCAGTAATTGCACTGCTTGGTATTTACCCAAGAGAGTTGAAAATGAATGTCCACACAAAACCTGCAGGTAGATGATTATAGCAACTTTATTCATGATTGTCAAAAGCTGGAAGCAACCAAGATGTCCTTCAGAAAGTGAATAAATTAACTGATATATTGAGACAATGGAAATTCAAACGATTAAAAGTCAAGGAAGAACCTTAAAGGCATATTATTAAGTGAAAGAAGCCAATCTGAAGAGGCTGCATACTGTATTATTTCAGCTATATGACATTCTGGAAAAAGCAAAACTGTGGAGACAGAACAAAGATGGGTGTGTTCCAGGAATGGGGTGTGGGAGACATCAACAAATAGAGCACACAGGATACATCGGGCAGTGAACCTACCCTGTGTGATACTGCAATGAGGGACGCATGTCCAAACCCATAGAATGTACACCACCAGGAGTGATCCCCAGTGTAAACTATGGACTCTGGGTGATAATGATGTGTCAGTATAGATTCATAAATTGTATAAAAAAAATTACCACTCTGGTCATGGAGGATATTGACAATAGAGGAGACTATGCATGTGTTGGGATTGGGGTTAGAATGTGGGAAATTTCTGTACCTTCTGCTCAATTTTGCTGTGAACATAAAAACTGCTCTAAAAAATAAAGGCTACTTGAGAAGTTTTAAAATATTTGATCTTTTTATACTTTAAAAAATTATTCACCTGGGAAGGAAGTCTTTAGCTAGAAAGGGCAAGAAAACAGTTCAGCTCTAGATCCTCCGCAAAGGACAAAGCGCTGCACACACCTTGATTTTAGCCCCATGAGACCTGTGTTAGACTCCCAGCTTTCTGAACTGTAAAATAATAAGTTTATGTTGTTTTAAGACACTAAGTTTGTAGTAAATCACTACAGCGGTGATAGAAAATTAATATAGATAGCATGGGATAGTGCCTGTTTAAATATACCCTACTTTCACTCCCTTTCTTCTCCCTGAATGCGTAGTTATTTCTGACAACACTTATTTTTTTCTAGTCTTTGTATTCCCAGGCTCTAGTATGGTTCCTGTAGGCACTTAGTAAATATATGTTGTGTTGAATGAAAGCATACATTTACCTTTTGTCGTTCATTTCAGGTTTATCTTTTCCTGTTCCATAATTTTTTTATGGCCTCATACTTTGGAATTGACAGTGCCCCCACTGGCAGACAAAAATAGAACAAAAAATTTGGAAATTTCGTATTCCTAATGAGATGGAGAAGAAGATTGTTGTGAATATCCATTAGAAGTCCACTTCCCCTGCTGCCTTGCTTTCTTATTCTTACCTTCGAGTGCACAGTTCGGCTCTTATAAATCACTCCAGTTGCCACTTTAAAGGCTCTAAAAATGAATGCAGCCTGGACATAAGCCCTGCAAATATGGTCTGAAACAAAGCCTGAGGGGCTCTAATTTGGAGTTATAAATCACGACATTTTCTTTTTCCATCCTCCACCAAGCCACTCAGCTCCCATTTAATGTTTTTCAGTTGTTACTAACAATCATACATCTGCCGGGGACTCGTTTTTCAACAGTTACATTGAAACACCCTGTCGCACAGGTAGCGAGGTTGTGAAAATTGGTTTTCCATTCATTTTAACTGATTTTTATCTAAATTAGTCAAATGCTGACAAACCTGACTTTGTTTCCTAGTCACTGTCATGGAATTATTCAGATAGTTCTGAGCACTTTGAACATTTAACACTTTATTCAAAACATTTCACACACTTTAAAAAATCTTTCAAATTCGAAAACAGAGAAAAATTCCAGAAAAATAAGATGAAATCTCATAATCCCAATGCACTGTCTTAAATTATGTAAGTAACAACTTTGAAGTTCTGGTCCTTACCCTTTCAAACCACCTTCCCATTTAAAACTCCTCATCAATTATCTTCAATATGTGCTTGGAGTTGACATGTAATTTGAAATTATTACGTTTGGTTAACTAATGAAAGCATTTTAAGGATGGAAGTCAAAATTGAAACATTAAATATCAGATTAATTTTTAGAACAACCAAAGCAGCATTCAACAATTAGGAGCTTATCTGTCACTGCTAGCCATGCCCTGGTATTGCAAGGACGTGGCCCAGCGATCCTAGCTGGCCCTGCATACTCTCCTGGGAAAAATAAATAATAATCAAAACAGCAACATCAGAGAGAGCAACTATAAAATCCTGGTGGATTAAGACAAATAAAAGATCACTCTATAACAATGATATCTGAAGACAGAAGAAAACAATTTTCTAAGTGACAAAAATGACCTCCTCCTACCTTGGGGAATATGACTAGCTACTCATTTATGTAAAACTTCTTGACTAAGTATAACTTTATCCTAATTCTTGTCTACCCTCCTCCTAGATAGGATTTATTGAGATACTCAATTATAGGATTATCCCTGCTCCTAACAACACTCAATCCAGAGAAACAGCCCTGCTTCTGAATCCTCTATAAGGTCACTTAACCAAAGCCCAGATCTTACAGTAGGTCCTTTCTAGTAACTTCTTATTGGGATGTATCAACTGTGGTGTGTACTATTTGGCATTGCACCTAGCAAGAGATACAACTCATTCAACTACCAGTGTGTTCCGGTCATCTTTGGCCAAGGAGCATGGATATTTTAGAGACTCACAGCAAATTGATTATAAAAGCTGTTAAAATGTAGTATGTTATTTTTATATTCAATACACTTTTTTAGCATTTACTTTATGTCAAGCTTAATCTAGGTGTTGAAAATTCAGCAGTGAATGTGACAAATGTATAGTACCTATGGGTGGCTGTGGTGTACATGTTCATGTTCATCCAAAATTCATCTGTTAGACCTTACCCTCAAGGTGATGGTTTTAAGAGGTGGGGCTTTGAGGAGATGATTACATTATGAGGACCCTGCCCCTATGAATGGGATTAGTGCTCTAATAAAAGAAGCCTTAGGGAGCGTGTTTACCCTATTTGCCACATAAGATTGCTGCAAAGAGGTGCCATTTATGAGAAAAAAAAGGGGCTTCACCAGGCACAGAATCTGCTGGTACCTTGATCTTGTATTTCCCACTCTCCAGAATAGTGGGCAATACATTTCTGTTATTCATAAATTACTCTGTGTGAGATATTTTGTTATAATAGCCAGAACAGACTAAGACATGGACTCAGCATTATACTGGAATTTGACAGTCCTGCTTAAAGAGAATAAGTGCTTCTTCAAGATTTGAATGAGAATCCATTAATATAACAACATTTTTTTTTACTCTAGGATACTTGTTACATGTAATGGTCTCTCGATAGCTCTGTTCCTAGGTTTTCACTTCAAAGAAATGTATACCGGAAAGAAATTGTACTACAACATACACACATTTGTAAAAGAAAAGTTATAAGCCAGCTGTGCCTTAAAGTATCTACATGTGTTATATATATCATAATGTGCTTATTTTTCTCTAATGTGCTGTATCATCGCTTTTACTGTTTGAGAAAGTTTTCTTATAAATTCTCCAGATTTTCACAACATTTAGTTATATATTCAAGCGTTAAGTGTCCTCCTAAGCATTGAGTGTCCCATATTAGACAGGCAGTCTCTTTTTCCTTTAAAAGTATCCCATGTTAGATAGGCAGTCTCCATTAACATGTTGAAATTGCTATATTACTGCCTATTATTTTATCTGAGAATGAAGATTTTGTTATAAAGTGTCAAAAACGGATCATTTCTACAGTTCAGAAGAGTGTTCTCTAACTAAGATTAGTGCAAAAATGTAATTAGCAACACAAAGCCCTCCTTTTATATTGGCAAATAGACTACTTTCTGGCACAGTTTGTTACTTTATTTCCAAGTTACACATCCGTCTGATATTTGACTCACCGGCGTCTCACTGGAATACAATGGTACTGAATTTACAGAGTGAGTTCCACGAAATGGATGCATTAAACACTTTTTACTCTGAACTCCACTAATTTTGTTAGTCCATCACCATTTTACATTATGATTAGACTGGATGTAAAGAAAGGTCTCCTAGTTAGAAAGAGCCTGCCAAATAGAAAATAAGCTGCAGGTGTGCAACACAGTCTTTTATAAAATAACCCTGGTGTGACTCAGAACAAAACAAGATTTTCAAACCATTTTAGTTTTAAAATTCAATTTAGAATTTGGGGCACTTCTAGATAATCTGAAATTAGTTATTCATTTACCAGTGATAAAAAACAGTGAGCAAATTAATTACCAACATGAAAGAGCTACATAATCTCTCATAATTAGCCTCATTTTAAAAGTCCATGTGGGTGGACTGTTATAAGTATTGGCACAATTTGTCCCAGAGTAGGTGGCAGTTCTGTGCCCAATGTGTCAGGAAACAAGACTAGATCCAAACTCATGCAAGAAGCGTTTTATCAAAATGAATTTAAAATTTCAGGAGAATTAGCTGCATTGTCAGACTTGCTTTTAGATAAAATCTGAACTCCTCAGCATACACGGGAATACAAGCTTTCATGATCTTGAATTTGAATACCTCCGTAATCTCAGCTCCTACCACTTCTCAGTTTGCATACAGTGCTGTAGACATGTTAACTGCTTACCATTCGTTGAATCTATTTCCCCAACCTGCATGACTTTTAGACTCTTAGCCAGGAAAACTATTTCTAGTCACTCAATGTCTGAAGACAGTATTCTGCTTATGTTTCCAGATTCATTTCCAGTATTATCTCTTCTAAGAAACCTTTCTCTCTTCAGAGTTAAGTGTTTTTCTCTGTGTCACCATAGGACAGTGCATTGATGTCCACTTTAATAATTATCACATTGCTTTAAGTACTCATTTCCTTGTCTTTTTCCCCTGGACTACAAGAACGTTAAGTGTACGAACATTATCTCATTCATATTTGCATTCCACAGTCTGTCTATAATTAAGTGAGTAATTTAATTAATGACTCTAATGACTCAATCTATATTAATAAATTAATTTATTAACATCTATAACCACGAAGCCTATTTTCATTTGTTTGTCTGTTTTTGAGACATGGCCTTGCTGTCATCCAGGCTGGAGTGTTATGCTGTGATCACGAATCACTGCAACCTCCACCTCCTGGGTTCAAGCCATCCTCCCACCTCAGCCTCCCAAATAGTGAGACTACAGACACACATGCCACCACACCTGGCTAATTTTTGTATTTTTTGTAGAGATGGGTTTTTGCCATGTTGCTCACACTGGTCTCAAACTCCTGAGCTCAAGCACTCCACCCACTTCAACCTCCCAAAGTGCTGGGATTACAGGTGTGAGTCACCGTGCCTGGCCAAGCTACCTATTTTTAAATGGAATAGCTGGATAAAGTCTTTCTTATTGTAATGAATTTAATCATATACATGTACCTAAAATAGGAGCAGGTATATGTATATCTATGTTCATAGCAGCATTATTTACAATGGCCAGAAGGTGGAAATCAGCCAGATGTCTACCAACAGATGAAGAGATAAACAAATGGTTAATATGTTTAATACATTCAAGGAATATTATTCAACCTTAAAAAAATGAAACTCTGACACATGCTATAATATAGATAAACTGCTAAAACATTATGGTCAGTGACATAAACCAAGCACAAAAGGACCAGTATTGTATGATTTTACTTCTGTCCAGAATAGTAAATTCATAGAGACAAAATGTAAAATATGGTTACTAGGGGTTTTGGGGTGCGATGAATTGGGAGTTCTTGTTTAATGAGTACAGTTTCTGTTTGAGATAATGAAGCAGTTCTAAAGATGGATAGTGATGATACCTGCATAATGTGAATATACTTAATACCATGTCCTGTCCATTTGAAATGATTAAGATGGGATGTTGTTTGTTTTGTATATTTTCCAATTTAAAAAGTAATTGTATTATAACAGTTAACACATGCCCATAGGATATCTAGGAAATGTGGATGTAGATGTTTTGGAACATTTGAGGCTGGGTCAAGGTTAGAATAGAGGTTAGAGATCAGCTCCCTTTTAGAGGTCCTCTAGTCATTCTAGGAAAACCTGCTTCCTCTTGGCCACAGAACGTTTGGGAAAATAACGCCAAAGGCCTGGAACACAACTTAATTTACGTGAAGCTCAAGGAACTCATGCGAAAGAGCTTGTTCCTAGCCTATTATCAGAATATTGACTTTTCTATAGAAATGAAACCAAGAAAAGGCAACAAAGCTCATGGAAAAAAGCATCATGAGTCAAGAAGTTTGGCAGAGTGGGCCAGACTGAAAACAGGCCTCAGTCTTGTCAGAAGGCATCCCTTCAGATACACCAGAACACTGCCCTTGGCCATCCTTTCTTCTGTCCCCAAAGTATTTTTGTGGTCCGAGAAGTAGAGGGCAGTGGTAAGAATGTAGAACAGAACGTGTCACAAGGGATCAATAGTTCTCTTGGGGGAATTAGTCTAAATGAACTAGTCATGAGAAGAGGAGCTTTTCAACTGAAAGGAGAAAGAGGAACCATAGAGCGTGATGGCTGGATGATGCGAGACAGGCCCATGTTGGCAGCAGTGGCCAGAGGTATTTGGGATGGAAAGTAGCCAAGCAGCAAAACACAGGTCTCAAGGAAAGCAGAGCAACAGCGACTAAGGATGTCAGGAGCAATGGCTTACATGATGGAGGAATTGCAGAGCTGCTGTCCACAGCTCAGGTGATGAATAAGAACCAAGAAAAGCTGGTCACCTTCTAATTCAGTGTGGGGGTTCAGAGCATTGCAATATGGGGTATTGCTATAAATGGGAGCAATTAGAACTTACCACTGTATAAAAATAGAATGCATGAGGGTTTTATATGGTATGGATACACTCAAAATAGCAAAGTTTAAGTCTTACTTTCTGTGACTGTGATTTCATACCACCTAATGATATTTCTTTTATTCTCTGATTAATGCTTAAATCATTAATTATACCTGTTTCATCCATCTTCAACCTCCAGGCTCAAGAACCCCACAGAGAACTCTAAGAGTTAATTATATGCAACAATTTGAGAAGTGTCTGTTTATATCCTTCACTCACTTTTTGATGGGATTGTTTTTTTTTTCTTGTAAAAATTTTCAAGTATTTTTTAGATTCTGGATATTAGCCCTTCGCCCAATGTTGCAAAAATGTTCTCTCATTCTGTACGTTGCCTGTTTACTCTGATGATAGTTTCTTTTGCTGTGCAGAAGCTCTTTAGTTTAATTAAATCCCATTGGCTAATTTTAGCTTTCATTGCCATTCCTTTTGGTGTTTTAGTCATGAAGTCCTTGCCTATGCGTATGTCCTGAATGGTATTGCCTAGGTTTTCTCGTAGGGTTTTAATTGTTTTAGGTCTTACATTTAAGTTTTTAAGCCATCTTGAGTTAATTTTTGTATAAGGTGTAAGGAGGGGTCCAGTTTCAGTTTTCTGCCTATGGCTAGCCAGGTTTCCCAATACCATTTATTAAATAGGGAATCCTTTCCCCATTGCTTGGTTTTGTCAGGTTTGTCAAAGATCAGATGGCTGTAGATATGTGGTGGTATTTTGAAGCCTCTGCTCTGTTCCATTGGTCTATATATCTGTTTTGTACCAGGACCATGCTGTTTTTGTTACTGTAACCTTGTAGTATAGTTTGAAGTCAGGTAGCATGATGCCTTGAGTTTGTTCTTTCTGCTTAGGATCATCTTGGCTATACGGAGTCTTTTTTGGTTTCATATGAAAGTTAAAGAACTTTCTTCCAATTCTGAGAAGAAAGTCAATGGTAGCAGGCTGGGTGCGGTGGCTCACGCCTGTAATCCCAGCACTTTGGGAGGCTGAGGAGGGTGGATCACAAGGTCAAGAGATCGAGACCATCCTGGTCAACATGGTGAAACCCTGTCTCTACTAAAAATACAAAAATTAGCTGGGCATGGTGGCACGTGCCTGTAATCCCAGCTACTCAGGAGGCTGAGGTGGAGAATTGCCTGAACCCAGGAGGCAGAGGTTGTGGTGGGCTGAGATCGCACCATTGCACTCCAGCCTGGGTAACAAGAGTGAAACTCTGTCTCGAAAGAATAAAATAAAATAAAATAAAGAAAGTCAATGGTAGCTTCATGGGGATACCATTGAATCTATAAATTACCTTGGGCAGTATGGCCATTTTCACAATATTGATTTTTCCTATCCATGAGCATGGAATGTTTTCCATTTGTTTGTATCCTCTCCTATTTCCTTGAGCAATAGTTTGCAGTTCTGCTTAAAGAGGCCCTTCACATGTTTTGTGAGTTTTATTCTTAGATATTTTATTCTCTTTGTAGCAATTATGAATGTGAGTTCACTCATGATTTGGTTGTTTATCTATTATTGGTGTATAGGAATGCTTGTGATTTTTTGCACATTGATTTTTGTATCCTGAAAGTTTGCTGAAGTTGCTTACCACCTTAAGGAAATTTTGGGCTGAGACAATGGGGTTTTCTAAATATACAATCATGTCACCTGCAAACAGAGACAATATCCCTTCCTCTGTTTCTATTTGAATACCTTTATTTCTTTTTCTGCTTGATTTCCCTGGCCAGAACCTCCAATACTATGTTGAATAGGAGTGGTAAGAGAGAGTATCCTTGTCTTGTGCCAGAAAACATTTATGTGGCCGAAAAACATATGAAAAAAAGCTCAGTATCCCTGGTCCTAAGAGAAATGCGCATCAAAAGCACAGTGAGATACCATCTCACACCATTTAGAATGGGGATCACTAAAAAGTCAGGAAATTGGCTGGATGCAGTGGCTCACTCTTGTAATCCCAGCACTTTGGGAGGCTGAGGCGGGTGGATCACCTGAGGTTGGGAGTTTGAGACCAGCCTGACAAATATGAAGAAACCCCATCTCTACTAAAAATACAAAACTAGCCAGGCCTGGTGGCATATGCCTGTAGTCCCAGATACTCAGGAAGCTGAAGCAGGAGAATCACTTGAACCTGGGAGATGGAGGTTGCGGTGAGCTGAGATGGTGAAATTGCACTCCAGCCTGGGCAACAAGAGTGAAACTCCATCTCAAAAAAAAAAAAAAAAAAAAGGTCAGGAAACAACAGATGCTGGAAAGGATGTGGAGAAATAGGAAAGCTTTTACATTCTTGGTGGGAGTATAAATTATTTCAACCATTGCGGTGATTCCTCAGGGATCTAGAACCAGAAATACCATTTGACCCAGTAATCCTATTACTGGGTATATACACAAAGGATTATAAATCATTCTACCATAAAGACACATGTACATGTATGTTTATTGTGGCACTGTTTACAATAGGAAAGATGTAGAACCAACCCAAATGCCCATAAAGATAGACTGGACGAAGAAAATGCAGCACATATACACCATGGAATATTCTGCAGCCATAAAAAATGATGAGTGCATGTTCTTTGTAGGGACATGGATGAAGCTGGAAACCATCATTCTCAGCAAACTAACATAAGAACAGAAAACCAAACACCTCATGTTCTCACTCATAAGTGGGAGTTTAACAATGAGAACACATGGACTCAGGGAGGGGAACATCACACACCACGGCCTGTCAGGGGGTGGGGGCCTAGGGGAGGGATAACATTAGGAGAAATACCTAACGTAGATGATGGGTTGATGGGTGCAGCAAACCACCATGGCACGTGGAAACCTGTGTAACAAACCTGCACGTTTTGTCCATGTATCCCAGAACATAAAGTATAATAGTAATAATACAGAAGTTCTATCTCTCAACTTGAACCATAGATTTTGAAGCATCTGAGTCACTATCATCTGCTTTAGAACTAACTTTACTTCTGAGTTAAATGGGCATGTCAGCACAAACACAACCAGGGCCAAGGTGAGAAAAAAGCTCTTCCTCCATGCTCCAGGCTCTAGTGCAGCCCCCAAAACGTATTCCATTTCACCCCACAATTGAAAATGTTTATGATGGAAAACAAGAGGTTTCTTCAATAAACCCTTTTCCACATATCACCTCCTGATATATTAAACTAAAAACATTGCATTAGGAAAAAAATAACTAACACTTTCCATGCATAAGAAAAGAAAACCGTAAATTGTTGTTTTTTAAAATTCAGAATTCATATGTTTAGCAGACAATGTCTAGTTTGTTTACAGGCAGAAAAAGAGAATAAATGAAATAAAGGTAATAGAAACAGAAAAAGAATTTAGAGTTGAAAACATATGTAAGTAAGGGAGATACTTCTTGTGGTAATTGTTCAGCAATTCCTTATTTTCTTATAATTTTCTGCTCTTCTTTTTTTTGTTGTTTGAGATGGAGTTTCGCTCTTGTTACCCAGGCTGGAGTGCAATGGCACGATCTCGGCTCACCGCAACCTCTGCCTCCTGGGTTCAGGCAATTCTCCTGCCTCAGCCTCCTGAGTAGCTGGGACTACAGGCACGCGCCACCATGCCCAGCTAATTTTTTGTATTTTTAGTAGAGATGGGGTTTCACCATGTTGACCACGATGGTCTCAATCTCTTGACCTCATGATCCACCCGCCTCGGCCTCCCAAAGTGCTGGGATTACAGGCGTGAGCCACCGCGCCCGGCCAATTTTCTGCTCTTCTTATTAATCAGTCTGTAGACACACATCTGGTCCAAATGGGACAACAGATGCTTTCTTCCCAGTCTGAAACAGGAACAAGAGAATAATGGGCACTACCAATCATTGAAGCTAAGTCCAGTGGAAGATTATTTTATTTTCCTTTTTCTTCTTTCTTTTTTTTTTAAACCTTCATATCACAGCCAAGTCCAAGAAAGATTATTTTATAGAGCAAAAGTGCCTGTTTCTTCTGTGCTGAAGTCCCCAGGGCAAGCTGGATCCTTTCCCTTTCTAAGTCTTAGTTATTTATTCTTTTCTGTTTTGAGATACTCCAGTCTCCTTCAAATACATTTCTTTTCTACTCTTCCTCCTCCTTCTTTTAAATTAGGATTGCCTGAATTGATTTCTATAGTTTGCATCCAAGAGAACCTTAAGGAATGTAGTATTTATGGCATAAAATGTTTGAAATTCTGAGCAACCCAGTAAGTTTCTCAATAAGCACTAACAGAGGCAGAATTCTTTCAGATATCTGTACAAGTGTCAGGAAGAGGAGGATGATGTTAGGACGGAGGAGTACCTCGAGGACCAGGGACCATGTTAACGCTCAGAACAGAGGGGCTCCAAAGCTGAAGAAAGCTCTCTTTATCTGCCTCTTTATTCCTAAATTAACTATTTAGTAATTCTTCATTTTATACAAGTCCGAAATGGCATCCAGGTGTTGCTGAATTAGTAACCTCTAAGCCTGAATGTACCTAAATAACTTTCATCATAGTCAGACATTTCTTAGTTTATCTTTAAAAAAAAAAAAAAGTAGAGGAAAGAGTGTTTTGCTGGTAAGGGATACCTCTGATGACATCACTTGTTATTTAAACTGGATACAGGGTTGGGATCTGGGACAACCCATTCCTGCTCAAAAATTACCCATGAAAAATTTCACAAAAGTAACCGAAAAGATCTTAGGGGTTGCAGAATAGTCAGGAGGGATTACCATGAATGAAATTACATTGACGTCCCCAGTATTAGTAGCTGTTATACTCACACAATTAATCTCTATTATATCAAAAGTCAGAGGAGCTATAAGACACAGTAGACTATATTCCTGGAATAGGGAGACCAGGTCTAGAAATATCACTCACTGAAAATTAAACCAGAAATAAAAAGAAGGTATATCAAATATGCTGAACATTCACATTTATTAATTATCACAGGAAAGGTTTTTTTTTTTTTCAATCCCTTTTTACAAATGAAGAAAGTTAGTGTCACAGAAGCTAATTAAGTGAATGAGGAATACAAAGCTAGTAGGTAATAGGGTTGGGATTCAAAGAGATCTGGTTAAGTCTAAATTTCATGCTAATTACATGGGTTGTGAAAGTTTAGTCATCAGGATAAGTAACCAAAGTTAAATGCTGATTTGTATATATTTAGATAATGAGACTGAAATAATTCACATGTGTTGGTCTTGAAAATAAGACATATCCTTAGAAAATATGGCACTGGAATGGAAATGAGATTGTTTTTAAAGCTACAATAGAAATAGATTGTGACTTTTTTGAGGTAGCATAATAAAGAGAGACTGGGAGAAACAGCACTATTTAGGATAGAGCTGGTATTTCTGGTTCTAGCGATTGGAACTACATATAGAAATTATTTAATGCTAATATTACCTCAAGCATATGGGGCCTAAGAAGAAAGTAATATGCTGAGTGACTAGAGACAAGGGCCAGTAAGTCTGCATATAGATGTATGTTGATTGGCCACTGGTGAAATTGAAGGTGAAGGAACAGATAATGTTCTTATGTGTCTCTTCTCTACACTAGGGACTTTCAAATGGCTGCCAATCAACCATGAAAGTTTGTTAAATGAATGCAAATAGATTTCTAATTATTATTTAAATTTATATTTAACAATATAAAATCCTCAAGAAGTAGCACTAATGTTTATCTTGGGAAAACATTATCTTGGACTTTATGTTGTTATTACATCTTAAGCTCTGCTTTGAAAGATTCGTATGCAGTATTCATGGATTCTCAACTGGCAATTTCTTCAAAAACCAGGTTCACAAAATAAAAGTATTCTTCACTGAAAAGTGCTTCATTTGATTTTTCAGCTTTTTCTAATGACTGATTTATATTTAGAGCACTTCTGATTGATTATGAAAGAAGCAATAGGATGTCTAAAAATATTCTTTTTAAGTCAGTTCAGGGTACTTATATGACCATAGCATTAATGTTGTGGTAACAAAGTTATTTTTGACTAATTGCTTAAAGCTGTATTTCCAGTCTGTCAATGTTAAAATATTTCTCTATGTGAAATGTAAAAAAAGTTTCATAATTTAAATGACATTAAATACAAACAACACAATATATGTTCATATATTTATTTTAAGTAATACATAAAATTGTACCCTAGTGAATGGTTGAAAGTGCAATACTTGGATAAAGGAAATATGGTAGTAAATATGTTTATTTAGAATAGAAAAGTATACTAAGTTAAATTTGTAGCCTAAAGCCAAGCCTCTGCAGTAAAAGTGTTTCTCTCATGCTGTACAACTGTCTTGTATAAAGCATGAAAATTATTCAAATTACCTACCAGCTTTGAATATAGCCACATTTACAAAGTAAAAAAAGTCTCTTCTCCTGTGATATTCACAAACCTCGGGGATTCTGTAAAAACAGACACTGCTTCTATATTTACTCTTGTAACACATGAAGTACTCCCTACTTTTATATAAGCAGTAGTATATAATCCACTCCCTAAAACATACTTCTTTCTTTGAACTTTGTTTTGCTGCTTTTTAAATCTTTATTAATTTACTGCTTTTTAAATCTTTAGTATTTTATACCAAAAATGCATATTCACTATAAATCTTTACAAATGGGAAGAAAGGAAAAAAAACTAGAAAAAAAATCAACCAGAATTTCATGATCTGGATATAACCAGTGTGAACATTTAGTGAATATGATTCTAGACATCTATCCAAATAAAATATGTAAGACATAGATAATAGGTTATACTATTCATATTATTTAAACTGTATTAATAAACCAATGTATTTTCATAGAAACTTAGCAGAAGATGCAAACATTGAAGTAGAATTAGATATTCATTCACACATATTTGGGATATAGATTTATGCTCTCTGAATGACCAGGGAAACCCAAATAGAGAAATGTACATAACCATACTTGGTAGAAAGAACCCTTACTGAATTTAATCCAGTTACATTGTATAAGCAATTACTCATACTCACACACATAGTTCCAAGGTCTTGAGTATGCAATGAATGGAAGCAAAATGTATCTTTTGTAGGCGTTACTCAAATCGTTACTTTTATATTTGGTGGTAGTAAGGTTATTAATCAGAAAGGTTAGAGTAGCATTTCCAGAGAGTAGAAAAGCATTCAGCAATTGGTTTATGATTTCTGGGCATTAACCTACAAATGCAAAAATGGTTTCTTGCTAGAGCATAAGCCTTAGCTAAAGCCGTCCACAGATTATGGTATCATCAATTTTCCTGTAGGAAAAGGGATGCTCTCTGCATGAGGACAGCAGAAAAGTAGGAAAAAAGAAAACAGAATGAGGCTTTCATCATGGCAGAGAAGTCTTGGCCTTACGAATGGATCTTGGGAAAGCTTTCCAAGTCTAGAGTGTCATCTGCTTCTGGGGAAAAGCTCTCCTAGTTAGCTTTGTCAAGTTCTCCAACAAGTGTGCAGTTCCAAGATTGTGAAGGGGGCCTTTTGATTGATGAGATATGGAACCAAGATTTTGAGGCCCTGAAATTTTACTGCAGTGTGTGTGTTGAGAAGAACTTGGTATTTTCCCTTCCAGTGATTTTCAAGGGCACTCTCTCTTTCATGCCATTTCCAGAAGATCCAATGTACAGGTTCCAGATTGTGAAGAGTTTTGTTTTCCCCAGTTGTTTGGATGACAGAATGCTTCTTTTACCTGGTGAAATACACTTTGGTATAATGCATTAAAACCTTGCAGTATTTAATCATAGTAGAGTTTTGGAGATTAAGAGATAAATGAGATTCTATTAATAGAAGCGTAGGCCTTCCGGTTATAACTTCATGAGGGGGTCAATCTGTGTTTCCCAGTGGGAGTAGACCTGATTGGAATTAAAGCCAATGGTAATATTTTTGGCCAAGGTGATATAGTCAATTCAGCTGGCTTTGCCAATTTCAGTTTCAAAATATCACGTGTCCTTTTGATCTTTCCAGAAAACTGAGGTTGATATGGCAATGGTTGATTTGGCAATGGAATGGTAGTGCCGCTGTAGCTATAACACCTTTTCATCTTGTTTATTATTATTTTTGAGACACAGTCTCATTCTGTTGCCCAGGCTGGAATGGAATGTGTGATTTCAGCTCACTGTAACCTCCACCTCCCAGGTTCAAGCGATTCTCATGCCCCAGCCTCCCAAGTAGTGGGGATTACAGGCTTGCACCACCATACCTGGCTAATTTTTACATTTTTAGTAGAGACAGAGTTTTGCCATGTTGGTCAGGCTGGTCTCAAACTCCTGACCTCAAGTGATCCACCCACCTCAGCCTCCCAAAATTCTGGGATTACAGGAGTGACCCACTGCGCCCAGCCTACAACACCTTTTAAAATTACTTTATAACTTGTCTAGTAAAATGGACTTCTCTGTCACTGAGTATTTCTCCAGGGATGCCACATAGAGGAAATATATTTTCTAATAACTTCTTTACTACCATCACAGCATCATCTTTCCTACATGGGAAAGCTTTCTTTATCCAACCAGAAAACATACAAAGAGTTACAAGGGCATACTGATACCCCAGTGAAGTTGGCAATTGAGTAAAGTCCACCTGTGAATGCTCAAATGGGGCGTCGGGTGGTGGAAATACACCACATGAAGTTCTGATTGTCTTCCCACGATTATAGGTTTGACAAACCGAACATTGGTTATAAAGCATTTTAGCAATTTTAGAAGTCACTCTATCAATACTTTTCGTAATTTGGATCATTTTGTGTGTTCCATGATGAGCTGAGGAGTGCAGAGCTTTTAACAATGGATGCTTAAATCGATTCAGGAAAGACCAGGTGGGCTGTCTAGACCCTTTGTGAATTCATATTTAGCATTTAATGTATGTCCTTTCAGATGCTAATTTTGTCTTTTTTTTCCAAATCAGGTGTATAACACTGTTTATAAAATAGGTCATCATAGAGAAATTGAGTTCAATCAGTCTTATGGAGTTTATTCAAATCATGCATTTTAATGGTTTCAGTGCTGCCTGATTTCATATAAAAACCTGTCAGGGAATTCCCTTTATATTCAGATTAAGTTTACAGATATGGGTTTTAATCTTAATAATGGCGATTTGTGATAGTAACAGGATAGCAGAAATGAGTTTATCTATTTGGAGGAGTTTATCATGGAGGTGCCACTACAGGGGAGAAACTCCCTTTGTAAAACACGACAAAATTGTGGACTAGTCTAAAAGCCTATCTACTATCTGTACTAATGGTTACTAATTTATCTTTAGCAGAGCTTTTTGCTGTCACTTAGGTCAAGTGACAGCAAAAAGCTCTGCAGGTACAGCTTATTAAATTGGAGAAAAACTCCCTTTTCTATTAACTTATTTTGGGTGGTAACAGTGTATCTGTCTAATGTTTTCCTTTGGAGTTTTTGACACAAGAGCTATCAACAAAAAGTATTAACTCAGGATTATCTAGTGAAGTACCTTGTAAATCAACACAAGGGGCCAAAATTTTTAGTGCTATGCTTTATTGTGGTCCTCATGGTTGCCTGGTAGAGGGAGGAGAGTATCAGCATTAAGTAAATTGCAGTATTATATTTGGAGAATAGGAGAAGACAGGAGAAGAATTTTGTAAGATGTAAGTCTACTTGCTGAAAAATTCTGAATTTGACCAGAATTTAATAGATTTTTCTACAGCATGTGGAACTTGCAAATAGTTCATTTTCTAAAGCCATTTAAGATGAAATCTTTACCAATCATCTGGCTACTGCTGCTATTGCTTTTAAACTTCAGGATGTGCCTTAGGTACTGAGTCTAATAGCAAGTATAAGTGATGAACCACTTTTCTCCATGTTCTCGGACAAGAAATCCTAGTGTTACATTCATTCACGAATGAACAAAGTGACAGGTTTATATAATTTGGAAGTACTTAAGCTGGGCCAATTTTAAGGCCAATTTTATTTGGTTAA
The DNA here is from genome assembly GCF_049354715.1 of Callithrix jacchus. Lineage (NCBI taxonomy): Eukaryota > Metazoa > Chordata > Mammalia > Primates > Cebidae > Callithrix > Callithrix jacchus. Next base: position 157,635,498 of record NC_133506.1, on the reverse strand, counting down.
AAGCCTGCTCGTGACTCTTTTCCACAATAAAGTCTCTGACACCGTATTTCTAGTGAGCTCATATAATGGCAAGGCCATTAGGCAAAATTTTGGGACCTGGTATTTGTGGTTCCTGAAAGTTTAGGAACACTTCTTAACTGTCTTTTGGTTGTAAGCTGGAAAAAATAAAGTTCTGTTTATAAAGAGAGCAGTTAATGCTATTTGATTTCTACAGAAAGTATCCTTTGTTATATTTTGAACCCAGCATGTTTTACAAAATGTATTTCTAAACAAGCTTTATAATTTGAAACCAATTCTTTATTTTCATTTTTATTTTAGTTTTTTGTCTGAAGATTGTATGATGAACCAATTTTCTGTGGAAAATGTTTAGGGTTTGGATTTGAAAGGTTTTCAGCTTTCTCTCAGCTCCTGCTGGCCCTTCGCTGGAGCAAGTTTGAGAGAAGTTTTTACCATCCTCAGGCTCTCTCCGTTCTACTGCTGCCATTCATTTTTGAGTTTTTCCAGGCCCCAATATCATATTAACAAATTGGTAAATATCACAGTTTTTGATCATCAGCTTCTATAATTCTATACATTTTTGAGAATTTTTCCTTGGATTAGGGAAGTATTTTATGATGGCTCTAAGTTTGGTTTTAGACTATAAAATAAAAGTGGTTATCACAGCCAGGCCTGGCTCATCAGAGGGCCTGACTTTGTAAGACATTTTTTTCTAAAAAAGGGATGCACGCTAGCAGGGACTATGGCCTTCTGAGAGTCCCTGTTTCCCCCTTTTCTTCTTTTTCACCCAAAATATCCTGCTTTACCTGTAAGAAATTGGTGAGAATGGTGGGAGAAATTATAGAAAATGAGACCTGCTTGGAAGGCGAGAAGGTTTTGCAAAAGTCTTGGGAAAGAGGTTATGGCTGGAGGCAGCCTAATCCTCTACCTTGAGCTAATAGCTAGGAGTAGATACGAAGGAATGTAGTGGAGTTTATCTAAATAGCTTGTTTTCTCACGTGGTCCTAAGACCGACCTTTGATCATCTGTGGGTGCATTACTGCTCTCTACTCAGGGGGTCAGCAATGTTAATTACCCTCTAATGGTGTTTACTTGAGACCTTCATCATTTAATCTGTACTAAATAAATGTGAACATCACCGGTTTATGGGGGCTGCTGCTGACTCTGGCAGAGGTCTCCGGGCCACGCTGATTGGCAAGCCTGTGTCAGTGAATGTTTTTCATCTGCTGCTCAGTCAAGTTTGCTGGTCAAACTCGACATTTACTCACCCTCCAAACTGCCTGAAAGCCTACATTTTTCCATCTGTGGGATGAATAAGGACCCCCAATTGTAGTTGAAGGAAAAGTCCTATAACAGCTGCCCTAGATGGAGTCTCTCTGAGTCTACTGTGGCTCAGGAGGCTGTCTGTTTGCTAATTTTTCTTTGCTCAATCAAACTCTGTTAAAATTAATTTGTCTATGGTTTTTCTTTTAACGGATGATGTCAGAAGTGGAATCCAAAGTAGAGCTTCCAGCAAACCCCAGGAGCACTGGGTGATCAAGAAAGGTACCTGCTGGGCCATGGTGTCCACTGCTCTCTCACAGCAACTGCAGGTCATGGTTAAGTTCTCTCTCAGATTTCAAAGCTCCATACATTTGAGTTTTGAGCCGTCTGGGTTTGTCTAATCAAATTTCTGATCAAAACTGGATTTGGAAGTCATCACCGAGACTGAAGTAGGTGCAGAATCAGAATGGATTTGATAATTAACTGGCTTGTATCCAGTTAGCAGCCTCAGATGTCTGACTGAGTCCGACAGAACCTGTAGTAAATGGCAACATGGCAGGGTTGTAAGTTTTGACTTCAGATGTTTGCAGAGATGTTTTCATTCTACCCCATTTGTTTATTTTTTCTGGCATGCTTGGGCAGGGAAAAGTCATTGGCTAAGGTGATTAAGAAAATCAGAGACAAAGCGTAAGTTCAAGGTAAAAATGGGATCCTTTCTTAAGAACTGAATAATCCACCCTCCAGTTACGCCTACATTTACATGTGTAAGTATCCCAGAAGCAGCAAACACTTACAGAAATAGCAAAATCTTACCAAAGATAACTTAAAATGGCAATGAAACAATCCAAACGAACACCACTGCACTTTAAGAAGTGGATTTGAAAATGAGGATTCCTGAATTAGTCTCATCTAGAAATGTCTATTGATATGCAGAAGATTCTTAAAAGATTTCAGTGTTTTTATTGTTTTTAAGACTTTTTATAAAAGGCAAATAAAAAGCTTAAGTGCCTAACTGAGAAGAAAAATCAAATCTGCTAATCTGGCTTAATTACTCTCCTAGCCCAAAGGTGAAAGAAAGCTATCCTAGATAAAGTGGTTTATAAAAGGTAGGCCCTCAGGTAGAGTGGGTTTGCTAACTTTTCAGATCTTCCCATGCTGAATGCATACACTAAAAAAAAAAAATCAAAAACTTTCTGTGTCCTATTTCTTAATGGACTCCTCTCTGAACCAGTCATTTTAGCTAAGAAACACCAATTAGGTTAAATACCTTTTAAAAAGAATGTATTCCAGCTATTGTAAACAGTGCTGCAATGAACATTCGTGTGCATATGTCCTTATAGTAGAATGATTTATAGACCTTTGGACTATAAATATATATATATATACTGGATATATACCCAGTAATGGGATTGCTGGGTCAAAAGCAATTTCTATTTCTAGGTCCTTAAGGAATCGCCACACTGTCTTCCACAATGGTTGAAGTAATTTATATTCCCACCAGCAGTGTAAAAGTGTTCCTGTTTCTCCACATCCTCTCCAGCATCTGTTGTCTCCAGATTTTTTAATGATCGCCATTCTAACTGGCATGAGATGGTATCTCAATGTGTTTTTGATTTGCATCTCTCTAATGATCAGTGATGATGAGCATTTTTTCATGTTTGTTGGCCTCATATATGTCTTCTTTTGTAAAGTGTCCATTCATATCCTTTGCCCACAACCCAAATGCCCATCAATGGTAGACTGGACTGGGAAAATGTGGCACATATACACCATGGAATATTATGCAGCCATAAAAAACGATGAATTCATGTCCTTTGTAGGAACATGGATGAACGTGGAGACCATCATTCTCAGCAAACTGACAAAAGAACAGAAAATGAAATACTGCATGTTCTCATTCATAAGTGGGTGTTGAACAATGCAAACACATGGACACAGGGAGGGGAGCATGACACACTGGGGTCTGTTGTGGGGAATAGGAGAGGGACAGCAGGGGGTGGGGAGTTGGGGAGAGATAGCATGGGAAGAAATGCCAGATATAGGTGAAGGGGAGGAAGGCAGCAAATCACACTGCCATGTGTGTACCTATGCAACTATCTTGCATATTCTTCACATGTACCCCAAAACCTAAAATGCAATTTAAAAAAAGGAAAAAAAAGGATGTCTTTCTGGAATTTAACTGGCTATCTTGAAGTACTTTTGTAAAAGAACTTTACAACAATAAAAAGATCTCCATGTGTAAGGTGACTACCTGTAAACCTTAGAAACTCTTACTGCTATTTTAAATTACCTGTCATGCCCTTGTTTAAGGTGCTTTTCTGGCTGTCTTGTCTTAACTGAACTTTTACTTATACCATTTTTTTCCTTGGTTTGAGCAATACTTAGGACTAAAGTCTTAGCTCTGTGCTTATAAAATATATTTTTCTGGCTAGACACAGTGGCTCACACCAGTAATCCCAGCACTTTGGGAAGCCTAGGTGGGTGGATCACAAGGTTAGAAGTTCAAGACCATCCTGGCCAACATAGTAAAACCCTGTCACTACTAAAAATACAAAAGTGAGCCAGGTGTGATGGCATATACCTATAGTCCCAGCTGAGGCGGGAGAATAGTTTGAACCCCAGAGGTGGAGGTTCAGTCAGCCAAGATCACACCACTGCACTCCAGCCTGGGCAATAGGGTGAGATTCCATCTCAAAAAAAAAAAAAAAAAAAAAAACCTAACCTTTGAAACAAAAAAAATATATATGTGTGTGTGTGTTGTGTGTGTGTGTGTGTGTGTGTGTGCGCATATATATATACACACACACACAACACACACATATATATATATACACACACACACAAAACACACACACATATATATATTTTTTGTTTCAACTGTTAGGTGAAACAAAAAAGAAAAGCATATATATGTATATATGTCGGGGTTCAGGGGAGCCCTCAGCTCCCATGAGAGGACATTTCTTCAGGTTCTTGGTCTATCACTGTCTCAAGAATGGGAGAGGAGACTGTATTGCAGAGCGCTTGTAAATACCAGACTCAAAAAGTGTTTGCAGAAAAGTGATTTATTTAGGTAGAGGAAGAGAGAAAGCTTCCATGAGAGAGAGAGAGTGTGTGGAAGGGAACCCCAGAGGGGAAATCCAGGCGAGAAAAAGACAGCTTCCACAGAAGGGAGTGTTCATGGAAGGGGGTCCAAACATGGAGTCCCAAGGGGGTGTGGAAGAAGGGGACTTTAAACCTGGGAGGAATTTTCTCCCTCTCCAATCACCCCTGGCCAGTGAGGAGAGTTCCTTTAAACTTCTGCTGGAGTGATTGACCTTTGACCCTTTCAGAGACCCTTAAATCTCCCAGATTGAGAGAGATGGGAGGGGGGGTGTGGTGCTGGGAAGTTCTTGCCCTTGAAACTATGCCTCCTTATGGACCCGGAGAGCGAACACATTCATAGACACACACACACACACACACACACACACACACACACACACACCCATACAAGAAATGCAAAAGTTTTACCTGGTTAGCAATTGCTTAGGGCTATGAAGCAGGAAATTGGAAGATTGATAGTCTGAATGGGTAAATAAAAACTATTTAGAAGACTGCAAATAAACCTTTATGAATGCTCTAAGGTCTGTTTCTCTCTGTGTGTTTTTGTATCTGCATGTGATATGTGTATGTATAATACTTAGTAAATATAGCTGGTTTTAAAGTTGTTGGTAAAATAGGAATGGCTTCAAAATTATCAGTTAAATATGGTGAGATACTTGGTGTTTTGACTGTGAGCTATGTTTTTGTCCTGGAGCCTCTGGATTTAGGAGTCTGGATAGGGGGCCATGGCAAGGCCTGGAGACATGTTCTGTGTCTAGACCAGCAGTTACAAAGCAAAATCAAGCCTAATATGGCCCTTCTTCCTTGCCCCAGCTTTGCCTCCTGATTTTTCTGAGAGGAGTTGGATCCTCCAGGCATCTTCACAGCCCCGTGTTCTGTGCTGAGCTCTACACCTGGCATATAAATCCAGGACTCAGTCAGGCCCTGCCCTTCATAGCCATCCTGGGATCATAAATGATCTTCCACCATGTGGCTGCGCTGGAGTCTCTCTGAGTCCACTCTGGCTCAGGAGGCTGCCTGATTCATGAAGCCTTCTTTGCTCAAACTCTGTTAAATTTAATTTGTCTAAGGTTTGGCTTTTAACAGTGTTCACAGAGCTTCACTTTACAGGGACAAGGAATATTAATTGTCAGAAAACAGAAACAAAATACAGAAATAGCTTCATTATTTACAGCTTGGCTCAGGATTTGCCACATTTGCACGTGGTATGACCGGTTAACAGCCTATGATTGGCTTAAGCTTAGCTACTATGATTGGCTGAGACTTGGCCACATGCTACAAAATATACTGTTAGATTGCAGCTTGTTTACATACTATGTTAGGTTAAGGATGTAGGTACAGAGGCAGCTTTAACAATCGAATTTAACAATATTGTCTAATTTAACAATATTATCCAGTGTCATAGAAAGAATAATGTGACTTTAAGGGTTTTACTAAATAAACAAATGTTGAAATATCCTAATAGAGGACACAGAGGCCAAAGTATACTCCAAAAACATCCAAGTAATAATAAGATTTAAGTGAGATTTTAATGACAGGTTTTTAAAAAATTGTCTTAAGAATAAATCATTGAAACCACAGTAAAATAGTTGACAGTGATTGTTTGATATTACTGCTCAGCTCCAGTAAAATGCGAAAGTCCTATACTTATATTTGGAGGTACTCAGAAATGTCAGCTAGGTACCTGTTAGGTACACCTTCTTAGAGTGGTTGTAAAAAGTCTCTAAAGTTCTCTCAGTGTTTGCACAAGAACTTCTTATAATCGGAGTGATCGGTGCCTCTTCAATCAGGGCAGTTGTTTGTGTGGGAAAATACAGTGTTGAAATAGGTCTCTTAGTCAGAGTCAAAGGAGCCACTTGGCCACTCTGAAGTCAGAGAAAAGAAAAACAGCTTCGAGATAGAAAAAAGAATACTTAAGAAATCCAGCACAGTGAAATACTATGGCATATTTCTGGGAGGCCAAAAAAGAATCTGTGGCCTAAGCAATTTTTAAAGATTCCTATTAAGGAAATGGGCTTTTGCAATAAGGACAGATGATTGAAAGAGGGCATTACCTTCCTCAAATATTTTGTATTCGAACACAGAAAATGTGGGACAAAAAAGAGTAATACATACACTTTATCAAAATGTTTGTTCTGTCGGTTTTACTGACTTTGCACTTCGACATGTTAAAGGGAAAATGCTGACCAGGCTCAGATTATGTAAAGAGTATCTGAAACACACAGACATTCTATGCTTTTTATTCTATTTTTTTAAGGTACTTTCAGGTTCATGGCAAAATATACTCCCCCACCTCCACCTGCCACTTGCATATCCTCCTCCATTACCAACATCTTCCACCAGAGGGGTGCATCTGTTACAAAATGTTGAACCCACATTGACACATCATTACCACCCAGAGTCTCCAGTTTACACTAGGCTTCCCTCTTGGCGGTGTACACTCTATGGGTTTGGACAAATGTGTAATGGCATATATCCACCAATATAGTATCATACGGGGAAGATTGCGCTGCTCTGAAAATCTCTGTGTTCCTCCTGTTCATCCCTCCCTGACTCCAACCCTGGTAATCACTGAACTTTCCTCTGTCTCCATAGTTTTGCCTCTTCCAAGTTTATATAGTTGGAATCATATGGGATGTAGCATCTTTCAATGAGTAATAATGTATTTACATTTTCTTCATGTCTTTTCTTGGCTTGATAATTGTTTTTTTTTTTTTGTACTAAGTAATATTCCATTGTCTGGATGTACCTGTATATCTTTCAGTGTTAATACAAGTCTCTTAACACTTAAAATTTCATTTTTGGTGTCAATTATTGTTCATTGAATAGTTACTAAGAACAGAAAGAACTGTGTGATTACAAATAAAACTGTTTCCCAGAGTTAATGGCATTGCTGCTCATCCAGATGACTCATTGCTGTTTGCCCTGATGTTTTGTTTATTATTTATTTATTTATTAATTTATTATTTTTTTCAGACGGAGTTTCGCTCTTGTTACCCAGGCTGCGATCTCGGCTCACCGCAACCTCCGCCTCCTGGGTTCAGGCAATTCTCCTGCCTCAGCCTCCTGAGTAGCTGGGATTACAGGCACGCGCCACCGTGCCCAGCTAATCTTTTTGTATTTTTAGTAGAGGAGGGGTTTCACCATGTAGACCAGGATGGTCTCGATCTCTTGACCTCGTGATCCACCCGCCTCGGCTTCCCAAAGTGCTGGGATTTACAGGCTTGAGTCACCGCGCCCGGCCTGTTTTGTTTATTTTTCTACTTGACGCATTTGCTCATTGGTAACCCCCAACCCCGCCAATAGGAAAAAAAGTTTTCAAAAAGTATCACTTAAGAACCCAGAGCCTTTTTAGGTGAAAAAAAAATTATAACCTTAGAAAAGGAGGTACCAATAAAAACCATCACATGTGTTCACAATTTAACTCATTCTTGGCTAGGCACCTTGGCTCACACAATCTCAGCAATTTGGGAGACCAACAGGAAAGGATCACTTGAGGCCAGGAGATCGAGGCTAGCCTGGGCAACAAAGTGGGACTCTGTCTACACAAGAAAACAAAATAAAATAAATTAGCCAGGTCTGGTGGTGTGTGCCTGTAGTTCCAGCTACTCATGAGGCTGAGGCAGGGGGACAACTTGAGCCCAGGAGGCTGCAGTGAACTATGATAGCACCATTGCACTCTAGACTGGGTGACAGAGCAAGGCCCTAAATAAATAAATCATTCTCATTAAATTATTGGACAGAATTTATTTAGGCAGCGATCACATGGATCAGTACTAACTGCCATAGAGTTTTAAAGCTAAAGACCCTCTGCACAAGGAATTTATCACACACAACAGTTTACATTCATTGAGTAATATCTGCCAACCAATGTGCTAAGCACTTTTTTGGCATTATCTCATTAAATTCGCACGGTAATCCAATGAGATTAATGTGACAGTGTTCCCCAAATTTATATATATAGATATATATTTTTGAGACGGAGTTTTGCTCTTGTTACCCAGGCTGGAGTGCAATGGCACGATCTCGGCTCACTGCAACCTCCGCCTCCTGGGTTCAAGCAAGTCTCCTGCCTCAGCCTCCCGAGTAGCTGGGACTACAGGTGCACACCACCATGCCCAGCTAATTTTTGTATTTTTAGTAGAGATGGGGTTTCACCTTGTTGACCAGGATGGTCTCGATCTCTTGATCCACCCATCTCGGCTTCCCAAAGTGCTGGGATTATAGGCTTGAGCCACCGCGCCCAGCCAATTTATAATTTAATATGATAAGAAGAAAACAAAGCCATGAAAATAATTTGTAGGCAAGGGCATATGCATGGGATAAAAATTAAGTTGATGAGAAGATTAAAAGATTGAACAGAGTGAAATTAAGGAATTGCATTAAGTCTGGAAGATAAGAATTGAACAGTGGTTGCAGAGGAAGAGGAAAGAGCCCACTATTTCTCAGGAGTCAGTGATTGCAAACTATATTGTTATCATGTAACAGACTTTAAAACACAGTAATTACAATGTGTCAGCCTACTCAGGATAGGCAGGATTTTATTTCTGAAGTGTTTTGACTACTAATCTGGGATACCGAGACCTCTCTACTCATCATTTGGTGAATTATTGGACTACTTTCACTTCATAATATAAAATTAACTCAGTGAGCAAAAGCTAATTGTCAGTTTTATGATAAGATAAAGCTCTCCTTTCTGTTGGGGTAAACTAAAGAACTGTCTCTTTATTTCTGAAAAGGAATAAATGGCTAAGGTCATTTCCAATTTAAATAAATTTACTAGCATCAGGGAGATTACCCTAAATCCATAAAGACTAATTAATCCTTTTCTCATTTTCTTTCATAAAACATGACAAGCACACTATATCTAGTGCTGACACTGCTCCTGGGCAGGAAGACCTAAAAATCCCAAAGAAAAAATAGAGCAAATGAAAATCTCCATTCTCCCTGATGGCCATATTTTTTTGGCTATCTTTATTGAAAACTCTGCTTTTGGATACATTCTTATGTCTTTTGAAATATATGTATCAGGGCACCTATTTTTCCATGAATAATAAAAAAAGGCAAATGGATATTTTTCATAATCACACTAAGTTTTGTGCAAAATAATTTTGGATGAAAGATTATATAATGATTTTCATTTAATAGGATCACAAAGTGAATTCAGGTGGGTTAAGACCCTTCAGTGAGCTGCTGCCTTACCCATGCAAAACTGATAGTTTAGGAAGATTAGCCCAGGATCTAGTTCTCTGCTAGAAAATGAATAAAAAATGAATCCTATTTTTTTTTCTTAGTGTCACTTAACAAAATGGAAGCCAAACTTCTGCCTGGAAAGTCCCCAGTAGGAGTAAATCAGAGGGGTGTTTTCTGATTCTCCCTGAGTGCGTCATGGTTTGTGTGGGTGCCCCTGCTGTAGAGCACAGGTACGAGAGATGGAACAGTGTGACTGCCTCGTGGTGTTCCCCTGTGAGAAAGATGATAGACTCTGTGTACAGAGGAGGAAATAAGGGTCATGAGACTGCAAGTCATTCAGTTCCTGGACTGCACCAAGAGCACCTGTAAATAGCACAACAAGGCTTAAAGTTACACATGCCTCTCAGCAGCACGCTTAACCCATTATAGCCACAGTCCTCACTACCTTTTTTCAGACTTTGTTTCAAAGCAGCTATCAGTTACTCAGCTAAGCCCTTCATGTGTATACTTTACATACATTATCTCATTTAGTCTTTCCACAACCACAACATATAAGGCAGTACTTTGCAAGACAACCACCTACATTTCCAGAAATTAGTGCATAGTGTAGTTTAAGCCCCAAAGCGTAACTATTGTGAGATTGAATGAGATTTAATTCATTTCCATGAGTTGTAAATGCCTAGTTATAACATGTACATGCCTATTAATAATAATTAAATTCTGCTTGCATATATAATTTATAGATACAATATATAACATATACATTTACAGTATCCATTTTAATTATAGAGTTCAATGGGTTTTGATAGGTATATACATCTTTGTAATAAAAACATTTATATATAAACTATATACATTTTATTATATATAAAATAAAAAATGTATCTATTTTGTTATATGCATGTATGTGTGTGTATATATGTATATATTTCTAACATCACAGGAACACTTGCCCTTTTGAAGTTGAACCCCTTGTATGCAGCTCAAAGGCAATGTCACTCTTTAGTCATATCATTACAGGTTAGTTTTGCCCATTTTGGAACTTCATACAAATGGAATAATATAATATTTTCTTGTATGCTGACCTTTTTCACTCAAAATTATGTTTTATTCTAGATTCTATGAAAGAAGATTATGTTTTATTTAGATCCTAGAAAACAAGATTTCTTTTCAAGGTTCACTTATATTGTTGTATCATTGTTATTGCTGAATGGACTTGTGTGAATATACCACAATTTGTTCATTCACCTATTGATGGAAATGTGGATTGTTTCCAGTTTTGGTCTAATATGAAGAAATCTACAATGGACATACTTACGCAATTATTTTGTGATACATATCTTTATCTTAGGTAAAAATCTAGGAATAGAATTGCTAAATCACAAATATTTTATTTAGCTGTATAAGACACTGTCAAACTGTTTTGCAAAGTTCAAGATTTTATATTCTTATTAGGGTAGGAGAGTTCCATTTGCCCTTCATTCTTGCCAACACCTAGCGTCAGACCTTTTAGTTCCAGTCCTCCCTAGTGTGACATTTCGCAGTGGTTTAATTTCTTTGATAACTAATTAAGTTGAATATATTTTCTATTTATTGGTCACTACCATCTCTTCTTGTTTCAAAATTCCGTTCACACCTTTTGCCTTTTTGTTTTATTACTGAGTCATAGTATAATATATAATATTTTTCTTCCAGACTATAGATTAAATTTTTATTTTCTTAATAGTATCTTTTGAAGAATAGAAGTTCTACATTTATTGGTAAAGTCCATTTTATTGATTTTTAAATTTTATTGTTAATCCTTTGAATACTATGTAAGAAATATTTCCTTAAACCAAGGTCATATACACATTCCTTCATTTTCTCTAGAAGCTTTGCATTTAGTTTGTGATCCATCCAAATTAATTTTAGTGGCGTGGAATTGACATTCAGTTTTTCTTATATGATCCTCCAGTTCTTCTAGCATCATTTGTTGAGAACATTATTCATTACATATTGAATTACTTCAGTGCCTTTGCTGAAAAATCAATTTACTATATAAATGTGGATCTATTTATGGATTTCATTCACCTCTTTGCCTATCGTTATGCCAAGAGCACATTGTCCTGATTGCAATAGCTTTATGATAGGTTGTGAAACCAGCTAGTAAAAGACTTCCAACACAGTGATTTTAAAAATTGCATTGGCTATTATAGCTCTTCTGTCTTTCCATATAAATATGAGAATTATATTTTAAATTTTTGCAAAATGTCTGTTTGGCATTAGACTGGGATTTCATGGAATGTATAAATAATTTGAGGAAGTACTGACATCTTAAAATTGAGTCTTCAAATTTCAAACATATCTCTCTGTTCTGTGCATGTGTCTTTTTATTTTTTTTATTAGCCCTTTATTTTATTTTTTTAAATTTTTTATTGGATTTTAGGTTTTGGGGTACATGAGCAGAGCATGCAAGACAGTTGCGTAGATACACACATGGCAGTGTGCTTTGCTTTTCTTCTCCCCTTCACCCACATTTGGCATTTCTCCCCAGGCTATCCCTCCCCTCCTCCCCCTCCCACTGGCCCTCCCCTTTTCCCCCAATAGACCCCTGTGTTTAGTACTCCCCTTTCTGTGTCCATGTGCTCTCATTTTTCATCACCCGCCTATGAGTGAGAATATGCGGTGTTTCATTTTCTGTTCTTGTGTCAGTTTGCTGAGGATGATGTTCTCCAGATTCATCCATGTCCCTACAAATGACACAAACTCATCATTTCTGATTGCTGCATAATATTCCATGGTGTATATGTGCCACATTTTTCCAATCCAGTCTATTATCATTGGGCATTTGGGTTGATTCCAAGTCTTTGCTATTGTAAACAGTGCTGCAATGAACATTCGTTTACATGTGTCCTTATAGTAGAACAATTTATAGTCTTTTGGATATATACCCAGTAATGGGATTGCTGGGTCAAATGGAATTTCTATTTCTAAGGCCTTGAGGAATCGCCACACCGTCTTCCACAATGGTTGAACTAATTTACACTCCCACCAACAGTGTAAAAGTGTTCCTTTTTCTCCACATCCTCTCCAGCATCTGTTGTCTCCTGATTTTTTAATGATCGCCATTCTAACTGGCGTGAGATGGTATCTCAATGTGGTTTTGATTTGCATCTCTCTGATGACCAATGACGATGAGCATTTTTTCATATGATTGTTGGCCTCATATATGTCTTCTTTCGTAAAGTATCTGTTCATATCCTTTGCCCACTTTTGAATGGGCTTGTTTGTTTTTTTCCTGTAAATCCGTTTGAGTTCTTTGTAAATTCTGGATATCAGCCCTTTGTCAGATGGGTAGACTGCGAAAATTTTTTCTCATTCTGTTGGTTGCCGATCCACTCTAGTGACTTTTTCTTTTGCCGTGCAGAAGCTGTGGAGTTTGGTTAGGTCCCATTTGTCTATTTTGGCTTTTGTTGCCAATGCTTTTGGTGTTTTGTTCATGAAGTCCTTGCCTACTCCTATGTCCTGGATAGTTTTGCCTAGATTTCCTTCTAGGGTTTTTATGGTGCCAGGTCTTATGTTTAAGTCTTTAATCCATCCGGAGTTAATTTTAGTGTAAGGTGTCAGGAAGGGGTCCAGTTTCTGCTTTCTGCACATGGCTAGCCAGTTTTCCCAACACCATTTTTTAAACATGGAATCATTTCCCCATTGCTTGTTTTTGTCGGGTTTATCAAAGATTGTATAGTTGTATGTATGTTGTGTTGCCTCCGGTGCCTCTGTTTTGTTCCATTGGTCTATATCTCTGTTTTGGTACCAGTACCATGCTGTTTTGATTACTGTAGCCTTGTAGTATAGTTTGAAATCCGGTAGTGTGATGCCCCCCGCTGTGTTCTTTTTGCTTAGAATTGACTTGGCTATGCGGGCTCTCTTTTGGATCCATATGAAGTTCATGGTGGTTTTTTCCAGTTCTGTGAAGAAAGTCAATGGTAGCTTGATGGGGATAGTGTTGATTCTGTAAATTACTTTGGGCAGTATAGCCATTTTCACGATGTTAATTCTTCCTAACCATGAACATGGAATGTTTCTCCATCTGTTTGTGTCCTCTCTGATTTCGTTGAGCAGTGGTTTGTAGTTCTCCTTGAAGAGGTCTCTTACGTTCCTTGTGAGTTGTCTTCCAAGGTATTTTATTCTTTTTGTAGCAATTGCAAATAGCAGTTCATTCTTGATTTGGCTCTCTTTAAGTCTGTTATTGGTGTAGATGAAAGCTTGTGATTTTTGCAAATTGATTTTATATCCTGAGACTTTGCTGAAGTTGCTTATCAGTTTCAGGAGTTTTTGGGCTGAGGTGATGGGGTCTTCTAGGTATACTATCATGTCGTCTGCAAATAGAGACAATTTGGCTTCCACCTTTCCTATTTGAATACCCTTTATTTCTTTTTCTTGCCTGATTGCTCTGGCTAGAACTTCCAGTACTATATTGAATAGGAGTGGTGAGAGAGGGCATCCTTGTCTAGTGCCAGATTTCAAAGGGAATGCTTCCAGTTTTTGCCCATTCAGTATGATATTGGCTGCTGGTTTGTCATCAATAGCTTTTATTACTTTGAGATACGTTCCATCGATACCGAGTTTATTGAGGGTTTTTAGCATAAAGGGCTGTTGAATTTTGTCAAATGCCTTCTCTGTGTCAATTGAGATAATCATGTGGTTTTTGTTTTTGGTTCTGTTTATGTGATGAATTACGTTGATAGACTTGCGTATGTTGAACCAGCCTTGCATCCCCAGGATGAATCCTACTTGATCATGATGAATAAGTTTTTTGATTTGCTGTTGCAATCGGCTTGCCAATATTTTATTGAAGATTTTTGCATCTATGTTCATCATGGATATTGGCCTGAAGTTTTCTTTTCTCGTTGGGTCTCTGCCGGGTTTTGGTATCAGAATGATGTTGGTCTCATAAAATGATTTGGGAAGGATTCCCTCTTTTTGGATTGTTTGAAATAGTTTTAGAAGGAATGGTACCAGCTCCTCCTTGTGTGTCTGGTAGAATTCGGCTGTGAACCCGTCTGGACCTGGGCTTTTTTTGTGTGGTAGGCTCTTAATTGCTGCCTCAACTTCAGACCTTGTTATTGGTGTATTCATAGTTTCAGCTTCCTCCTGGTTTAGGCTTGGGAGGACACAGGAGTCCAGGAATTTATCCATTTCTTCCAGGTTTACTAGTTTATGTGCATAGAGTTGTTTGTAATATTCTCTGATGATGGTTTGAATTTCTGTGGAATCTGTGGTGATTTCCCCTTTATCATTTTTTATTGCATCTATTTGGTTGTTCTCTCTTTTATTTTTAATCAATCTGGCTAGTGGTCTGTCTATTTTGTTGATCTTTTCAAAAAATCAGCTCTTGGATTTATTGATTTTTTGAAGGGTTTTTCGTGTCTCAATCTCCTTCAGCTCAGCTCTGATCTTAGTTATTTCTTGTCTTCTGCTGGGTTTTGAGTTTTTTTGGTCTTGCTCCTCTAGCTCTTTCAATTTTGACGATGGGGTGTCAATTTTGGATCTCTCCATTCTCCTCATATGGGCACGTATTGCTATATACTTTCCTCTAGAGACTGCTTTAAATGTGTCCCAGAGGTTCTGGCACGTTGTGTCTTCGTTCTCATTGGTTTCGAAGAACTTCTTTATTTCTGCCTTCATTTCATTATTTACCCAGTCGCATGTGTCTTTTTAGTAATATTTTGACATGTTTTACACATTTAAGTGTGGAAGTTTTGCACATATCATTAAATTTATTTTAAATATAATTATGTTGTTGATACTATTTTAAATGCACTCTTATTTTAACTTAATTTCCCAGTTGCTTGTTGCTAACATTTAGAAATACAATTGATTGTTAAAAATTGGAACTTACATCCAATGACTGCTAAATTCTCTTATATTTTCAAGTAGATTTTTGTATATGCATTAGAATTTTCTTTTTAACAATTATATAATCTTTAAATACACGGAGGTTTACTTCTTTCTTTCCAGCATGTATGTACTCAGGTATGGATGTGTGTATTTACGTGTTGCCTTGGGACTTGTTAGGACGTCCTGTACAATGTTGAATCATAGTGGTGAGAGTGAACATTCTTGAATTTTCCTGATGTGGGGGAGGTACAAGTTCAATATTTAACTATTCAGAATGAAGTCAGCTTCAGCTGTTGTTGTTTTAACAGATATCTTTATCAGATTGAAGAAGAGCTCCTCTCTTTTTTGTCTCCAAAAGTTTAAATGGGACATTGAATTTTCCCAAATGCTTTCCTGCATCTATTAAGATGATCATATAAATTTCTTACTGATCTATTTTTTAACTTAATCGACTCTTTCATCTGTTATCTCCATTTTGTTATTGAGATCATCCACTGGCCTTTTCATTTTAGGTATTGTATTTCAATTCTAAAACTTCAAATTTAAAAACTTTGTTTCTATTTTCCTGCTGAGAACTTGTCTTTTATTTATTTAATGTGTACTCATTTATAAATGAGCTTTACTTTATAAAACATGCTATATTAGCTGTTTTGAACTCTGAAAAATTCCAACATCTGGCTCTTTTAGAGTGCTGTTTCCTTTGCAAATCGGTCAGATTTCCTGGCTCTTTTTATGTCAAATTATTTAGAATTGGATGCTGGACATTTTGAATATTATTCTGTGTAAACTCTAGGGCTCGTTATGATCTTCTGGAAAATATTTCTTTTATTGTTATGTGATTTAGCAAGTACTCAATCCAGTTAAGATCACATGTTCAGCCTTCGGTGGGTGATGGTTCTATTAACAGTTTAGTTTTCAAAGCTTAGACTATGTGCCTCTATTACACACACGTGCCATTTGGGAGTTAGTGAGACTTGGGCCGTGATTTAAGTCTAAGTTCGGTTTTCAACACCTTTTTATACTGTTTTGGGTCAGTTTCATCCACACATAGCTAAAGGGTAAGCCTGAGACTTGTGAAGGTGCATATATAGTTAGGAAATCTCCTTTTTCAGTTCTTTTCTCTCTGGAATTCCCATACACACTCTACCCTGTTTGGAGCTCCTTTTCAGATACCTCAGGTCAGATATACAGCATTTTTATTGACTTGTTAGCTTCAATAACTAAGGACAGTGGCAACAACTGTGCCATTGCTTTCCTGTGCAACTGTCTAAAAATCACAGAAGCCATTCCCACTACCTCCATGTCATATGGGTTGATATTCTTAATTTTGACTTCTCTTCACAAGCCACCTACTTTTGTTCACATTTTAGAATACTTAGGTAGTTGATTTTGTGGTTTGTATTTTGTTTAGAGCTTTTAATTGTAATCAGTAGGAGAGAAAGCTTATAGTAGGTGTCTTTTGTCATGGCAAAAGAAGAACTTGGTATAGACACTTATTATTTTGGATATAAACTTCTAGTTAGTAGAATTTTTTAGCATGTTAAAGATGTTATTTCACTGGTGATCTACAACTTTTACAATGAGAAGGCAGGTCTTACTCTTTCTGGAGTTCTTCTGTATGTAATATGTCTCCGCTACTTCTTGATAGGTATTGTTATTTATCGATCATTTGTTTCCTGTAACTGACTACGACATGCTTAGATATACCTAATTGTCTTTCTTGCTGTTTATTGAGCTTCCTGAGTCTATGCATTATTGTTTTTTTTAAAAAAACATAAAATTTTATATTTTGGCTAGTATTTCTTCATGCAGTTTTCTGAATTATTCTGTTTACTTTCCCTCTGGAATTTCAGTTACGGGGATTTTAGAATTCCACAAACTATTAAACCTTTAATTTATCTTCTAAAAATCTCCTTTTTCTGTCTTTCAATTTGTATGATTTTTGCAAACTTCTCCTCAGGCTTAATTATTTTTATTGTTTTATGTAATTTGCTATTAATCATATCAAATAATTTTATAAATGAAGTATTACATTTTCAATTCTAGGATCTTCTTTTTCATCTTTTTAATACTTTCTAAATTATCCCACTTTACCCCCTTTGTGTCTAACTTTTCCTGAAGAATCTTTAGCATACTCATCATAGTTTACAATCCTCATCTTTTATCTTCAATTGCTTAGCTATTTGTGGGTCTACTTTTTTTGACTAATATGTTTCTTAATCATTAGTGACGTTTTCATGGGTGTTTTTTGCATGTCTACTAATTTTTATTTTGTACTCTGCATTGTGTACAACACATTGTAGCAACTCTATCCTTTTCTGAAGAGTATTGTGTTTTGTTCTTGCAGGCAATTAAATTAGTGGCAAAACACCTTAAATATGTAGAAACTTTGTTTCAGGTGTTGGGGTGAGTTATTTGAGCTCGGCCCCTACCCTTGGTGAACATGTTTTTCCTTAGATCTAGTCTATACTTCTATGGCATATATCTTTAAGAAGTTCATTGGAAATCCCAGTGTATTCACAAACACCCTCTAGCTTGTGAGAACTCTAATCCAAACTATATTTTCCCTGCAATGGGTAAACCAGCAGCAGCTGAAATCTTTGTCAACGTTTTCAGTTCTGTACAGTTTTTTCCCTGACTGGGCTCCTTGCGGCACCACCCGCGCAAGCACAGCTCAGAGATTCATCAAAAACTTGGTAAGTGTTTAAGTGCATGTGTGAGAGCTGCCCCTCTGTGGGCTCCTTCTTTCTGAGATGTTTCTTCTTCACTTTTGGATGTTCTGGCACTCCCAACCTCCATCACGTCACTATTGATTTCTGCCTAGTTTCTAGTTTCCCTTGCATCAGGTTTGGAGAATGCCTTCAGGGGAAAATACAAATGAAAGCAATATCATTCATATATGCAGAGATGAATGATTCATGTTGTCAGCTCTTTTTTTAATTCTGTGGTTAATCATTGACCAATTTTATTTGTGTGTATATGTGGCAGGTATGTGGTGAATTTGGTGAATATGATAAATTTGACTTTAACTTTATCAAATTAAATATATACACATAATATATATTTAAAATATCTTCTACTTTATGTTGATACATAGAAACAAAATGAATTAGAAAAAAATTAAAATTGATCATATCTTAGGTGTCTGCAGAAAGGGCTTAACGATTGGAGTCTGTAAAGTGTGTTCTACTTTGGGATCTTTCAAAAAATAGCAATGTGATTTTTGAAAAATCACTTAATTCATTTTTCAAATAAATTTATCTTCCTGAACTTTGAAAAATAAAACTTGTCTGTCTTAACGTCTTTGCCTGTATAGAAATAATTCAGTTAGGCTCAGCACAGTGGCTCATGCCTGTAATCCCAACACTTTGGGAGGCTGAGGAGGGCAGATCACAAAGTCAGGATGTTGAGACCATCCTAGCCAACAAGGTAAAACCCTGTCTCTAGGAAAAATACAAAAAAGTAGCTGGACTTGGTGGTGCGTGTCTATAGTGCCAGCTACTTGGGAGACTGAGGCAGGAGAATTGCTTGAACCAGGGAGGTGGAGGTTTCAGTGAGTCTAGATCACACTGCTGCACTCCAGCCTGGTGACAGATTGAGACTCCGTCTCAAAAGAAGAGAAATAATTTAATTATTCATTTAAAATATTTTGGATGGGCCCGGGAGATAAAACAGTGAACAAAACACTGACAATTTTAGTTAGTGTGCAACCAAATTTAACTTTTAACCTAAAGTTCAGTATGGTGGAACATCAGTTGATACATATTTTCGAAGAGGAGTCATGCATTATGTAGCAAGTACCCTTTTTTGGAAATAAGTTTTATACAGAGCAACACTATTTCTAGAGTCTAAGAAGCTAACTATAATGAATTTACAAATTCATTAACAATAGGAGAACTCAGGTGTTCATAATATAATTTTGATTAGTAAAAAATATATAACAATAAGCTTAGCTATTAAAAATATTGTTTACAAGGAATGTTTAATGATGTGAAAAATGCTTATGATATATGCATAATGGCTAGAAAAAAAGCAAGAGTGTACATAGCTCGATCTTAGCAGAACAAAACTGTATCTACAGACGGCAGAAATTATATCCCAATCTTAACAGTGCTTATTGCTTGGTTGTAGAATTATTACTAATTTTATTTTCTATTTCTTATTTTCTGTGTTTTCTATGATTTTTTCCCAGTCATTGATATTGTTCATACTTGTAATTACATAGTAATATAGTTTTTTTTACATAATAGATTTTTCATTTTATTTTTGATACATTATGGTATATGTGGCATATTATTTGATAATTATTGGTTGTGTAACATTTGGAAGGATATAGATTATGATGAACTTTTGGTATGTTTTATGTAATCTACTTCTTTAAATTAAGTAAAATAAAAGTAGTTGCTCAAGTGTTTTAATTATTACAATAAATGGAAAAAAGCAATTTGAACTTAAGAGGCCACTACTGTCATATTGTGTTTATAAACCACATCTGGCCAGGTGCAGTGCCTCATTCCTGTAATCCCGGCACTTTGCGAGGCTGAGGCAGGTGGATCACGAGGTCAGGAGTTCAAGACCAGCCTGACCAACATGGTTACACCGTATCTCTACTAAAAATACAAAAATTAGCCAGGCACGGTGCTGTGCACCTGTAATCGCAGCTACTCAGGAGGCTGAAGCAGGAGAATTCCTTGAACCCAGGAAACAGAGGTCACAGTGAGCCGAGATTGTGCCATTGTACCCCAGACTGGGTGACAGAGCAAGATTCCATCTCAAAAAAGTTAAATATAAAAATAAACCAAATCCAACTGTATCTTTCTTGTACAATAACTGCATTGAAATAGTAAAAATAAACAATGGGGATAATTATATGAGCTACAAGAAAAATAAAGTACATGTAGCAGGAATGATATAAAGCAAAACAAGTAATACATGAAAGCAAAAAGTAAATTGGGGCAAAGGAAGCCATTCTACATTGACAGACTAAGTAACACACCACGATGATTTAATAACAGCATCAAAACATGCAGGAAAACAAACTATAAACGCAAAGGGAAGCCAGCTGGACCAACCACTATGAAAAGCTTTAACACAGCTCTTTTAGCTCTTGACAGAGAAATAAACAATAACAACAACAAAAAAATAGACAAACCAAATTTGAACAAGGTATGTCATGAAGCCTGTATTTTAACCCTGTACCCTATGGAGAATGAATTTTCATTTCAAGCATCCTTGAATCATTTCCAAAGCCTTTTTTTCTGTGCCTTTTTTTGTATTAGACTTCCAGGAAAACTGCATTATATTCAAAGAAGCAGAAATTATAGAAATAATATTCATCTAAATATGACACAATTTTACAAGAAGTTAGTGACTGGGGGTGATTAAAGGCTCCAGCCATGTTACAGTTCCCAGGATCAACAGCCAGGGTGGCTCTTTTTCAGAAGTTGTGCCTCCAGCAGCTTGCCAGGAAGCACATGTACAATAAAAGAGTGACAGGTATACCTGGGCATTTGCTTTTAGCAAATGGGTTTTAATTGTTTTTAAACCAAGGAGGAGAGTGTAATGTTGAATCTGACCAATTGTGCTGATATGGATGAACTGATCAAGGAACATACTGCTATAAGGGGCCAGAAGGGAGACTGAGGGTTTGCTCAAATGACTGGCTGAAACCTCGCTTGAACTGAAGACTGTTAAATGAAGCTGAGATGCCTGTACAGATAGGAATCTTAAGCCTTAAGGACATATAAATTTTAGAGTGAGTTGCTTATCAAATTTCTAATTGGAAAGGTCCAGAGACTTGCTTCACTAAAGCATAGAGAAATACAATCGTCTAAAAGTACTAGCAATACAAGAAAGTCATGTATTATAGTAATCGTTCTCTTCATGAAGAGAGACCAATGGGAAATGCCTTCATAGACACAGGTTCTCTGATTTCAGTGGAGATAATGAGATCCCCAAATGACTGAGGCTGGGGAGCAGGGATTAACCACTGAAGAAAGATGAATTTGTTTATATAAATGGGCAGCAGCCCCAGAGAAGTATCAGAATTACATGACCTACAAAGATCTTGGTGTTAGCTAACTGATCAAATATCCCATAGGCTAAAATAGGGGGTAGACTACCAATGTTTTATTTGGTAAGTAAAAGAAACATAATTACTTGCTTTCAGGTGAAGGGACTTGACTTAAAGCAATCATAATTTAAAATCCCAATTCCTAACCAAATTCCCAGACTGCTTCAATTCACAGACTCAGGATCCTGTTAATAGAGGAGAAAACAGAATGAGTTTTCTAAAAAAGGACATTGAGTCAATGCTCTAGGTATGCAACAGAACCTTCTTCTTGCAGCCACCTGACAAGGTAGCTTTTTACTGGTGAAAGGTAAATATACAGATCTGTGGAAATTACTAGACACTGGCACTAGTTCCTGAGACCTAAGATGCCACTGTGGTCCGTCAGTCAGAATCGATAGCTTATGGACGTCCGGAGCTTTAGTCTATGCAACTGCGTCCTCAAACACAATCTAGAATATATAATTGGAACATACACACTCAGACCTGGCAGAATCTCCAAGTGGTTTTCTGAAATATGCAGTCGGGTCTATGCTGTTGGAAGAACCAGGAAGCCTCTGAAGCAAGCACTCTCTATGGAAATCTAAACCAATCCTGTATACCCAGGTGCACCACAGTGTATTGAAAAGTGCAGGAATGGTGTTAATCTCAGATTCTCTTTGTTTTGTGCAAATACCGAATGCATCGTAGATAATGGCGAGAGACAATTGTAAATGTAATCAGGTGGTGACTTCAACAGCATCAACTGAATTTTTACTGGAGAAAATCAGTGCGGCTTCTGCTACCTGCTATGCAACTATTATTTTGACAGATTATTTTCCCACCTTAATTAGAAAAACACCAGGTTTGTTTTCATCTTACAGACATCTCAGTACACTTTTACTGCTTCCACTCAGAACCCTATCACTTCCTCTTTCTGCCTTAATACTGTACACAGGAATCTTCATTATTTTGTCATCAGAGTGGTCTGCTGGTCACTGGTTACGTCATGCTGACTACACCTGCTAAGAAGGTTGTAGCAAACACTCTAGATGATTTGGTGAGAACTACCTCTCTCTGTCTCTCTCTCTCTCCTCTCCCTCTACCTATCTACCAAAAGTAGAAAATAAATCCCATTAAAATTCAGTCTGCCACCTCGGTGAGATTCCTGAAAGTCCATAGTTTAGAGCATATATGTCTGGTATTCTTGGGGTCTAGTATAATACACATAGCCTAGGACATGTATGTCCAATTCTCCTGTATGACAATCAAGTGACACTGTATACAACCTACCACCAAGAAAGTGGCACGATAATTTCTGGGCCTCCTTGTGTCCTAGAGACTAGACTTAAATGTGCTTCTCTGAGTCCTTTACCCACTGGAAGGCTGCCACCTTTAAGCAGACACCAAAATAAGCGATGGGCTCTAACAAGGCCAGTGTGTTCAATACGAGCTATTCTGCTACTTAGGCCTCATGATCCAGTAGATCCAGAGTTCTCCAAATGTCTTTCTTCCACCATGGCTGATTTTGCTATTGCCATTGCTGAATGCTTAGTCAGACACCACAGTGAGCATCCACTCCGACACCATTAACTAGGGATTCAGCCAACCACCTGATAGCAGGTTGGGTGCTGTCAATCCCTTCTATCTCGGAGTGAAAAATAATTCATCATCACCGCAATAAACGCTTTGGATTTTATCTAAAATCATGCCTTTAGCACTCTTATTTATATCCTAACTGAGTCCCTCATTCACTTTTATATTATCCCACATAACGTTGCTTTTAATTAAAGAACTCATTTCATAGAAAAAGAAGAAAATAGATTCATTCCCAAGGGATTCATTGGTTTTACCATGTACTCCATTATTCAAAAACATCTCATCTACTAGGATGGTGGAATGGCCTATTGCAAATTCTTCTTGGCCAGCTGACAAGACATTCCAGGGCTGAGATCTGATCTTATATGGTATATGTATGCTTTAAACTAGTGACGAATACGTTATACTATCTCTCTCATATTCAGAATACCTGAGTTCAGTAATCAAGGTACAGAAATAGAGTGACTCCTGTCTTCATTAATCCTACTGCCTCAATTAAAAAAGAATTTATTCTTGCCCCCCACCTTAGCTTTAAGTTTGGCTAGTATTGATTGAGGTCTTAGTTCTCGTAAAAGGAATGCTTCCACCCAGGACAAAATGATGGCTTCAGAGAACTGAAAGTTGCGACAGATACCTGAACAATTTTTAATTTTCATGCCAGTAACCCCCCAAGCAAAAAAAGGAAAGAAAAGAAGTGTAGTATGAAATGATCAATCTCAAACATCAATAAGAAATGGGTTTATTGTTACAGAATGAGAGGAGTGAGGACTACGTCAGAAGGGCCTGGTAGCCCCTTAGTGTCCAGCAGTAAAGTTAACAAGAAATTATGGCACATCAAAAAAAGGTGTTGTCTTTAATAACTCAGTGCTTAAAAAATGAAGCTTTAGCTCAAGCTATCTGGTAAATAATTCTGATCAGCTGACCGGATGGCTGAGGGAAGAGACAAATTGAGTGGAAACAAAACAGACATTAACATTAATCACAACCTTGCAGCCACTTACCCTTAGAGAAGTGAAGATTTCACCTTTATGCATATTTCCTCACTTGTGATGCCTACATTCGTATGTGTTTACGAATATGTTCTCCCTCTCTACCTCCTACTTATTGATAGTGATTAATATTATAAATAATCTTTAGGTTATAGAATATGAAGGCAATTGATAGAACTGAAAATGGAGAAATTACTCAGATAAGAATATTGTGACTCATAGGCCTTTTTCCTGCCGTCTCTCTTTTTGGAAAAGGACGACTTTTAAAAAATGTTACCAGGACAAGTTGCATGATGATGCCATTGAAAACGTTTCTCTTCAGAAGATAAAGAGAGGTAGAAAGAAGTGTGCTTGTGGATGCTGAGTAGACTGTTCCACATATGGACTCTGGCTACTCAGTTCCATTTTTCCTGTTTTCTTTTGTATTGCAAGGGACCAGTAGCCTGAAGAAAACAGCCAAGTCTTTCAAGGAAACTGGATTATGATTAGGTTTTACCAATAGCTAAGGGATTAAAATACGGGGGAAGTAAGACATTATCCTGTTCCGCAAGGAAAAGTAGAAGGCAAATAAAAGTGACCACAGGCTACAGAAAACTCCAGCAACTTCAGTGTGTATAGTGATGGCTTCTGCTCGGGTGCAGCAATTGATGTCTCCAGCAGCCTCAGCAATTACACTTTCAGTAACTTCAGCAGCAGAAGAAGCAACGGCAGCCAGTGGCTCCTGCTGTGCATCAGAGACAGAATCTCCAGCAGCTCAACAGGGCACGTGGGCTCCTGAGCATCAGCTTAGAGCTGTCCTCAGAGGCAATGTCCCGACCTCTGAGGAACACCTTCTCACTTTAGTACTTTGAGTCCTTCCCACACGTAACTTTCTGATTCCCATTCCATCCCTTCTTTATTCGTCTTCAAGTTACCACATCACCTTTGTTTCCAGTTCCCAGAATTAATCCCTTGAAGTATCTAAGTGAATCCTTTCTTTTTGCCTGAACATTGACTGATATTTACAGTTTCTACCTGCCATAGAGGGTGAATTGTTCCACAGAGAAGTAGAGTGGGGATTCTCATATGCAATCCTGTAAAGTTAGGGGGACTCAGAGAGATTTTGTATGTTGGCCTCTTAGCAAGTTGGTAGACCAGCTTTCTAATCATTATCCGCAAAGCAGCTTCTAATGACCACATAACATTAAAGGAACCCTTAAAACAAATAATGTGCCATATTCTCTGATTTGCCTGGGACCTAAGGACCTCATAAGAATGTGAATCATTTCAGAACGTAGAGTTCAGATAAATATCGATTAACTCATATCCAACGAACATGAGCTGCCCTAGTTCCCTGCCTTACCTCTTGGTCCCATCTGTGATGACACCCCTGTCACTTGTTCTATGTCAACCACACTGGCCAGTTTGCTTCACAAGCCCTGTCTGAGATGTGGGCTGAGATTTGTACTTACTATGTGGGTTTTACATGTAACAACCACTTATCCCGAGGATTCGTGAAAATGAGAGGACTTCCTATTAATCACAGATGTGGGTTTCAGTACACTGAGATTTGATGAATTATTGTTAATAGTTAACTCGAGCACTACTGTACTTAGATCTCACGGCTTTGTAAATATTTAACATTTTTACAGGACCACAGCATACTTTAGCCACCTCCAGTGATGCATCATACTGTCAAACAGGTTCTCATAATTTAGTGGGTATTTTGTCACATTATTGTACATTTTGATATCACACACAGAAAAGTCTGCCTATTTTCTTCTCACTGAATGGGTGTCCTTTTTTTTTTGAGACAGAGTCTTGCTCTATCGCCAGGGGCTGGAGTGCAGTGGCGCAATCTCGGCTCACTGCAACCTCCCCCTCCTGGGTTTAAGCAATTCTCCAACCTCAGCCTCCCGAGTAGCTGGGCCCACAGGTGCATGCCACCATGCCCAGCTAATTTTTTTGTATTTTTAGTAGAGATGGGGTTTTACTATGTTGGCCAGGACGGTCTCTATCTCTTGACCTCGTGATCCGCCCACCTCGGCCTCCCAAAGTGCTGGGATTACAGGCATGAGCCACTGCGCCGGGCCTGAATAGGTGTTCTTTTACATGGACTAAACTAGATTGTAGAGTCAAATTTTAGCCCAATGTTGTTGAAGTTTTCTTTTTCATTATCAATATGCGTAACACAACAGGAAGCTTTTACCTCAAAGATGCTTTCAGAGCTAATCGTTTCCATCCATTTCTGGCAGTACCTAAGAAATGACTTGTCTTTGAAGCACCACAACATCAGCCTTCTAAACGAGAAAAAATTGGAGTCTTTAAAAGTTGTTTATTTGATAAAAAAAAGTCTCGTGCAAAATGTACTAGTGTACATTAGCGTCACACAATAATGTAAAAAATGACTGTAGATACCATCTGTGTGTGTATTTCATTTGATTTTGAATTTCAAGAAATCAAACCTTAAATTTATAAAAAAGCAAAACAAAAAATACAGTGGCTCAAACAAATCAGTTTTTATACTGAAAATCTGTTGCTTTTAACATTACTTGAACAACATGTCCCATTGACTAAGACTAGAATTTGTGTATTTTCTTCTATTTTCAAGTAAGAGGTTATGTAGAGACTAAGATAGAAGAATAAAAAATTAATGTGAGTATACACACATGATTCATTTAAAACATTTTTTCTATCTTATTTCTATTATGTGCTCTGTATATGACTTAATAAGTGAAAATGTTTCTTCAAATATAACTGTTTAGATAAATCTTGGTAAATTAGATATACTGGTAGTTCTATGGCTCTATCCAAATAGTGTGTTGCTACATAATGTTATTGTACATATTCATGGTATACCTTTTCTTAAGAGTTGTAACCATGATGGAGTCATTGCAGGCAAAACAACTTATTAAGTGGCTTCATGGACTTCTTGCTGAGAAAATCGACAGACATAGAGATTCGCTGAATGACAAATGAAATGGTAACTAGTAGATGCATCAGAAATGCAACTGAGAAAAATGCAACTAAGAGATATGCATCAGGGATCAATGTAGCATAGCTATTGCATTCTGGAAAAAAATAGCTGTAGATGGGTCCATTGTGGGAGGTGTCTTCTTAATCTGGAAATTGCTACATAAAGGAGAGACTGAGTTTCATTGAACCAAAAGTATTAGATTTGGTTAAAATGTAAAAATCAACCGAAAATCCAGATGTTTAATTTGCTTGAAACTTGGCAGTTTCTGGGTGTTTGGTCTTATGTAGAGTCACAGATTAAACATCGGAATAAACTCTGCTCTGTTGGTCTTGTCATGAGTGCAATTTGGTGTCATGCCAGAGATGTGGGAATTCTATAAGCATCATCTTTCTGTTCCAGATGGTGAACAATGACAACACAATTCCAAAGGAGGGAAATCTTCCCTTAAGTAACTCTGTTGTATTATAATGGTCGTAAAGTGCAATCCCAGACCAGTACCATCAACATCACCTAGAAGCTTGAAGGAAATGCACATTTCAAGCCTCATTCTAAATTGGCTGAATCAGAAACTCTGAGGGTGGGGACCAGTCATCTGTGTTTTAACAAGCCCGCTAGGTGAATCTGATGCATCTTAAAATATAAGGATCACTGCTGTAATTAAAACATCTAACCTAATGGATCTGCTTCTCACCTTCAGATTAACTGCTCTTACAGCTATCTGAACTGAGATAACTAATTTATTTATTTCTACCTTATGTCTCTAGATATAGACATAAAGAGTTTTTAGCCATTTTAAACCTCTATGCCTTGCTAACAGCAATATAATAAAACATTTTTTCTCCTTTCCTTTCATCAAGCTCTTGATTTTCTTCATTTTTTTTTTATTTTCCCACATATTCTTGACATTTGGGAGATCCAGGTCTAAAATCATAATTCCCATGTAGGCCATTTCTATAGAAAGATGCTGAAATTCTGTCTAACATGCTTTTACTTTCAGTCAATCATTGAGCATACTTTTGCACCAATATTACTATTAATATTTGATTTATCTTAATATGAAAATGCTCAGGAAATCAACTCTCTCCTAGAGAAAATTGGGAGTTCTAATAAGCCCCAATCTTGGCTAACTTATTTATATTTTCTAGGGTCGGTCTCAAAGTATGGCCATGTCAAGTGAAAGATATAAACTTTTCTGTTGATTTGAAGAGATAGACATATTCATCCTGCATAGTCCCTTCAAATGGTGTTTATTTTTGAAAAGAAATTAGTCTCTTGATCTAAATCTTGCAAGGAGTACAAGAAGATACATATATTTCACAACTAATTATTAACATATTCAGTTATTTCCTTCCCTTTTTTTTTTTTTTGAGACTGAGTTTTGTTCTTGTTGCCCAGGCTGGAGTGCAATGGAGTGATGTCCGCTCACTGCAACCTCTGCTTCCCAGGTTCAAGTAATTCTCCTGCCTCAGCCTCCTAAGTAGCTGGGATTACAGGCACCTGCCACCATGCCAAGCTAATATTTTTAAACTTGTTGTTTGGATTTTTAGCAGAGACAGGGTTTCATCATGTTGGCCAGGCTGGTCTTGAACTCCTGACTTCAGGTGATACACCTGCCTTGGCCTCCCAAAGTACTGGGATTACAGGTGTGAGCCACCGAGCCCCACCCCAGTTCTTTCTTAACAAGAAAACAGAAATATAGTAAGACTTCATAGCAGTCAAGAAAATATTTTTGAACTTAACTGCAAAGACAAAATCTTTGTATGGTTAAATCTTTCATGGTAGCAGAACTATCAGTAGTGTTTCTTCAAAGATTCTATCTATCTGACAAAATGACAGCAAGCAGGAGCAGTCTCAGGACAGATGCTATTACAGCTCTAAATGGTGAAAGCCAAGTTATGTATCAGCCTATTTTCTTTTAACTTACATGGCAGTACTGTAGTTAGACCATAGAGACAACAAGAAAGACTCAGCTCAGGTCCTTGTTTTCTTACTTACTAGACATGAGATGCTAGGTGTAGGAGGAAATGGAAGGCAATCCATTATATAGATTCACTCCTGTTTTCATAGTAATATAATCCCTCATTTCCAGCCATACACGTGGCTGCTGAGAACAAAAAAATTACCCAGACACCTTTACAGCCAGGTGTGGCTATGTCACTAAATGACCTTGTCAGCAGGAAAGTATGATTTCTAGAAACTACTCTTCCCTTTCTTTCTTTTTCTTTCTAACAAAATATGATCATAATTGCCAGAGCTTCACAGCCCTCCTTGGCCAAGTGATGACCTTGGGAATGAAGGCTTATGCTGCAGAGCAGTAAATAGAAGGAGCTTGAATCCCTGACTGGTAAAACACTATAGCAGTCTTGAATGAGAGAAAAAGAAACACAAGGACAGGAAAAAATGCTTGTTTAAGTCAAAGTGTTTATGGTTTTACTTTGAGCCAATCAGAATCTCTAACAAATGTTACATAATTTTTAATCACTTTGACCCTTAACACTCTTCGAATGTAAATGTCTTGTTCATGAGGCAATTATTGGTATTTTTTTTTCTTTTTTCTTTTCTTTGTTTTTTGAAATGGAGTCTCTCTCTGTCACCAGGCTGGAGTGCAATGGCGTGATCTCGGCTCATGCAACCTCCGCCTCCCAGGTTCAAGCGATTCTCCTGCCTCAGCCTCCTGAGTAGCTGGGACTACAGGCACGCGTCACCACACCCAGGTAATTTTTATATTATTTTAGTAAAGACAGGGTTTCACCTTGTTGGCCAGGGTGGTCTCCATCTCTTGAGCTCATTATCCGCCCTCCGTGGCCTCCCAAAGTGCTGGGATTACAGGCATGAGCCACTGTGCCCAGCCAATTGTTGGTTTTTTTAAGATAAGTCATGTAAAAGTACTCCAAAGTAATATACAAATGAAAGTTATTAATATAAATTATGGAACAATTCATAGTAGCAATCTGATTGCAGTAACAAATTAGACTGATTAGACTGATTTTTTAAAAAATATATTGACTTTACTTTTCCTAAGCCCAAACACATTTACAAATTTTTTGGTCAATTATTGTTAGCATGGTTTAGAAAAAAACTACAGTAAACCAGTCTTTGCATGTCATTAAGATTTTTCAACATCTCAATTGACAGTTTTCATCAACTATTGTCTAATGATAGGTCCTGAATATTTCCTAAAGTTCATTTTTCAGATAACTTATTAAGATATATTTCAGAATATAGTTAAGATAATTTTTAGTGGCTTCATCGATGTCCTTTTATGGCCAAGCTATTGACTCACAACAAATACCTTTAATCATTTTGGGACAAAATAATTTTTTATCCCTCAGAACTCTGGGGTTTTGGTTATATACTGTTCCATGGGCTTGAGAAGACTCACAGCTCATCTGGACTGAGAGCTACTCCCGTGATCCTTATCCTTACCAAAACAATGCTTCCAGTTAGGCTACAGCTTTTCAGGATTTTGAAAAGCTGCTTGTGAAGTCCAGAGGCTCTCAGCAATCAATGAAATAGCTCATTAGAGAAATCAGTTTTGATTTCATTGCGATCTAACACCAAAAAATTGGTTCCAATAATTGAATATGTAAAATACTTGGCATTCATGTCCTGTGATTTACATTGCTGTGGTCAGGTAAACCATGAGGACTTAGTGTACTTGTGTGGAAAGAGGAGGAAGACTTTCAATCAGCTATGATCTACGATTATACTCTCTTTTTCATGAAGGAAGGCATTACTTGAAAATCGCGCCTTTTGTTTTGGCTGTACCATTTTTGAAGATACATTTATTGTTTTATAGAGGATTCATAAGAGAATTTTGGTAAATTAAATGCTATAAAAAGTTTTTCTCTTGAGATGAGGATGTATATGTATTCGAGTGTATTTTATATCAAATATTATTTACATATATATTTTATTTTAAAACAAAATTTAGCTATTCAAGTTTCTTCTTTATTTTTAGCTGCCAGGTAACTCAGAATTTAGTTTTAATTCGAAATTGATAATTCATTTCAAGTTTCTAATAATATCAAATTTGCCGTTCCTTTAAATTGCATTTACTGCCTTTTATCCTTATGGTTTTGTTTCATACTTTAATTTTATACACCTTCTAGGTATAAATAGAGTGGTGATTAAAATTGTTTAAATCGCCAAAGTGGATTCAGTAAAGATGCCATATGCTGATTTTTGAATATTATGAAACATGAAAACAACTATATTGATAAGAAAAAGGCAAAAACCACTGAGATTTATTTTTTTCTGAGATCGAAAGGAATATAGATCTGGAAGAAAAGAATTAAGTTCCTAGCAGTTTTCAAATGTGAGAGTGTTTTGGTCTTACACGGATAATTCAAATACAATCAGTGTAATTCTGAGCTTGGAGAAGAAAAAATAGAACTGATAAATGCTGACATATTTTCAATTAATTGAGTGACCCTAGGGAAGCCAGTTAAACTACTGGGGCCCCAGTATCATTAGTTCTAAAATGAAAGGTGTGAACTACATGATTTACGATAATTTCCTCAACATCAGAATTTTATAACTGTGGTCCTACACATTCTCTAACTCTATGACATAGTAAACTTATACTTCTATATTGTAACAAAATGCTAAAACACATGATATAGCAAATGAAAATTCCATGATACAATAAACTCCTATAATTCCATAATAGAATTCTAACTTATTTCATATATATATATATATATATATATATATATATATATATATGTCTTTTTAAAGGATGGAGTCTTGCTCTATCATCTAAGCTGGAGTATGGTTGGCAGTATCTTGGCTCACTGCAGCCTCTGCCTCCTGGGTTCAAATAATTCTCATGCCTCAGCCTCCTGAGGAGCTTGGATTACAGGTGCCTGCCACCACACTCAGCTATTTTTTTTTTTTTTTTTTTGTATTTTCAGTAGAGACAGTGTTTCACCATGTTGGCCAGGCTGGTCTCGAACTCCTGACCTGAAGTGCTCTGTCCACATAGGCCTTTCAAAGTAGGGGGATTACAGACATTAGCCACCGTGCCTGGCCTAGAAGTCTAACTTCAAAATTTAAAAACTCTATGATATAACAACACTCTCACATATGAGTCCAGCTGTAGCAAATGTTAATGTTTCATTCCTGGAAAGAATTTTTTCTCCTAATGAAGTTTACAGAATAAGCTACTGCCTCACTTACTGGTTTTTGGATAATTTCCCTTCATTGCTTTTGTTCATAGAAAAATGAAAAATATTTTTCCATGTAGAAAAAAAGATAATTGGCTATGTTCATCCTCTAGTTTGATTACTGCTTGCAAAATTGTCTGAAATTGAACAGCAGGAACTATTAGTCAGTTTGGACCAATCTAGTTTTCTATTTTCATCTCCTAAAAGGTTGTACATATAGTCATTTTTACAACAGTTGCATAATAATCTTCTCTTTGGATAGTGGAAAATAAAATTTTACATGTAAGAAATTTATATTCATTTTTACAGAGCAGAAAAATGAAAGAAAAAGTATACACCAAAAAAACCTGACTATAATAGAGTGCATTTTAAACATGTAGGTTAGACTTTTTAGATGTAGGCTTAGACTCAAATTTAGGTTAACCTTCTCAATTTATTTCCCCCAATTGCTTCAACTCATTCTTTCCTCTCTTTTTTTTTCAAGTTTGTTTCCTTTCCAATTGAGTCTACTGTGTTAACCCTCCAGTTACTCCCCAAATGCATCTCAGGGTTTGTTCGAGTAGTGTAATTTAACAAAAACTCGAAAAAAAATGGACTCTTGTTTTATGCATTCATTTATCATGCACTGATTTGATAAACGTTTACTAAACCTTGAGAGGCATTCAGAATACATGTGTTGACAATATATGTGATAAAAATTGTGAGCACATTTTCCATGCTGTAAGTTTATAATATTAAAGGCTTTATATCTTAGAAAATATTTAATTAATATAAACAGCTTTATTTTAACTTACATATTAAAATCAAGAAAACATAGAGTCTCAAAAATGATTTAGCAAATAGAGAAGTGTTATGTCTTCATAGGGATGAAATATTGGTAGAAAAAGAAGTGAGTTATATAATCATTGGGAAATTTTTTATCAATGAGTTGAAGGTATAGAATAATAAAATAAAAGTAAACTATAATAAAATATTATATAGATTTATATAAAAATATTTGGCAAATTTCCCATCTAGGCGTTCTATATATGAAGGAAAAAACATGAAGTCTTTAGTTCTTAGATGTTTTCTTTGTTCTTCCATACCCTTGTTAATGAAAATCAAAAAGAAAAGAAAGAAAAAAAGCTTAAATGTAATAAATAAACCCTGCTCATACTACTGGGCTCAACTTCAAAGCTACAGTCCCCAAATGGCAGACTCTCTGAGGCTGTGCACATTGGCTTTGCCCAATACACTGCTTCTCCCTCCAATATGCCTTTTCTTATGGTCTCATGACTCACCTTCAGTCAGGACAGCTCACTCATGCACAAGTCTAGACCTGAGTTGAGCACATTTAAACAGACAGAAATCAGAAGTCTTATGTCAATTCCGTTTCATTTACTTGCTCGGTGGATTTGGGTCCTGGCTTACTCATTGTGAAATGTAAACAGGATTAGTGTTGTTGTGAAGATTCAGTGAAATGAACTGTGATGAACTGTGAAAGATCAAAAGTAAGCCAATAAAACTTAAGGTGATGCTGCTGTTAGACCATCAGCTCCTAAGGGCCAGGGTCTATGTTGCATTCAGTGTTTCTTTTATCCACCACATATCAGTACAATGCCTGGCCCAACATAAATAATAGAAATTTCCTGAGTGAATTAATGTCCTTCACAAATACCATGTACTTCTCCATCTAAGGCTTTAGCCCAGATAGAGTATGTCTTGTTGTGATGCCATATAACCCCAAATACTCAATAGTTAATTCAATGTAAATCTATTTAATTCTAATGCAAAGCCTCAATGACTCAAAGCCTCAAAGCCTCCCTTAGAGTTAAAAAAAAAATCTATGGTGTTTACAGCTGGTTATGTTGCCATCAAATATAGGCCCCTCCATATAAAAAAAAAATCTAGGAACAGGAGGCTTTCTCTGTGTCAATTTGGAAATGACAGTGACATACCACTTCTCACATTGTACAAACTATAACTAAATAAACAGACCCACCAACAGGCTGGGAGTGAAGTCACCTCTCTGCCGAGACAGAGTAATCACATGGGTGAATAATTAGAAGTGCTGCCCTGTTAGGCATGGTGTCCATGACAATCCACTAGGAATCTTTGAAAGAAAACACACGGAGTTGTAAGTTCAGTCTCATTCTAATGAACCCTAGTTTACCACTGAATAACTATTTTGTTGCTAATAATATTTCTACCATAACTGATAGTGTATATTTTCTAGCATCCTAATAATAGAGGATAACATTTCCAAAAAATTCAAATGGGGAAATAAAAAGAAATCAAGCATTACTTAGCCAGATGAATCTTTTTAAATAACAAAAGTTTAATGTGTAATTTAAACTTTATGGGAGTACAGATCATGAGGGAATGGAAGATGTTTATATGTCTTAGAATGAAAATATAAATGTCTAGTTTCTTATTGGTTTTACAAAGTAATAAAGTCCTCGATTATTTTATTGGGTTAAAATTGGCAGAGAGAGTCAGTGACAGGGCAAAAGAAACCTAACCTCCACTGAGTACCTTTCCAGTTACCTTCATGTATACTGGTTCATGCTTGGTGTCTTTTTTTTTAATTTTATTTTACTAAGAAACAAATAAAAATCCAGTATTTAAATCCACATATGTTCATCTTTCAGTTATGCAATATTCCTCTTCCAAGAAGGGTCTACAGTGACATCTTTAGTCTGAAAAAGGAGACTCATCTGGTTAAAAAAATAATACTCCCAGAGTTTGAAGACAGTGCATCACAGCTGTCCAAAAATCAATGATATAATCAAATACACACATCTTGATCAGTAGTACTCAATAGAATTATAAAGACCAAATCAGTGTTTGGAAATGAAAACAATTCTTTACAAAGGAAATTTGATTTTTATGTATACATAAAAATATGTGTTCACATAATGGAAAGTCAAGGTAAACAAATGTACCAACACACACAAAGCCCATAAATGCTCTGACAATTTTCCTTTAGTAAAAAGACAAATCCATCACAATCAACCAATAAAACTGCTTCTGTGAGGCACGACTTAATAAAAATGTGCCTTAATTCACGGCTGGGGCTGCAATTAGATGTCCTCTCCTTTTATTACAAATCACTGTCTGAATGGGCCAAATTGGCTTATGTTTTACTTTCCATTTTTCTTCATAATTGTTTTCTTATTAGTCCCAAGATATAGTCTCTAATGTAGTGAATTCATTTGGGAATTAAATGTACAAAGAGCATATAGCTAAAACTATTCAAAGACTTCCAGTATGTTGATAGGCAGAAATATGTTTCTGATTTGTATATGTACACATCTGGACATGTACATGTACGTATATCTTACAATCACAGTACACCAATTACCTTTCAGAATTCAATAGTACCCAAAGCTATCTCCTGTCTGAAGTACCGAACAGCCTTGATAGCATGAGATCATTTTAAAGGTTAAAGATTTATACCTTAATTCTTCATTTAACATTTGGAAAATGTTTTCTAGGGACAAACGTCTCTTAACATCATAAATTCTCAACATATTTTCTTGACCTTTGGCCAAGACTAAGGTGATATTTTTAATCTTGTTGGCATTCTATAAGCAACTAGCAGAATAAAACTATACAAAATTAACTTGAGATAGATTAAAGACTTAAGGGTAAAATCCAAAATTATAAAAACCCTGAAAGACAACCTCGGCAATACCATGCAGGTCATAGGCACGGGCAAAGATTTCATAATGAAGATGTCAGAAGCAATTGCAACAAAAGCAAGAATTGACAGATGGGATCTGATTGAACTAAAAAGCTGCTGGGAAAAGATGATGGGCAGAAAACAGGACTGCTGTGCAGATCCCACTTGGATGGACAGAACAGTATGTGGAGACTCATACTATGGAGTTTTGCTCCAGGAACCGCTGCAGAAGTGTACCAGAAAAATCAAAAGAAATCATAGATCCTTTAAAAGAAGCAGGAGGCCCTTGCAATTTCCATGAGGCAGGTGAAAAACCGTGAGTTCCAAAAATATGAAAGGGAAAAATACTGCCTCCGCACACACACTCCCACTGGAGAACCTGAAAATCCATCCACATTATGGGAAAAGGATTTAACCTTAACTGGAGCTGAAGTGGATTTATTTAATATGTCAAAGTAGAAGCAGCAGTGAGTAGAGCCTTATGGGTCCTCCCATTCTCCAGCTGGAGCCCAAGGAAGCCATCCCTGAGTGCATTTCACAGGTGCCCATGGGGAAGGTAACCAGCAGAATTTGGAGGGGTCACAGGGTGAAAGAAGCTTCCAGCTGAACTTTGTAATTACTTTGACTGGGCACAAACTCTCTTGAGCAGAATTCAGGGGAAATGGGAACTGCTGCAGAAAAGAGAACAGGAGATGGCTGACAGTGTGGGCAGACGGGGAGAGGGCATGGCCTGAAAGTGGTGCTTGCTTTCTCAGCTGTGACATGTATAACCTGGGGCTAGGTCTGAGTCTGGAAATTTTATGACCCTGCCCATTGCCTGAGAAACCCAAATGCTTATCCTGGCCAACTTAGGGCAAGCTTATATACCCTGTAAGCTATAGCAGCTGGTGCTCTTTCAAAAGTGTTATCTCCTGGTTGGAGATCAACCAACTCAGGACATCACAGCAACTGATGACAGAACAACCCTGCTCCAAGGAAGGAGAAAACAACAACTAATTCCACCGTCTGCAACATCCTGGCCAGCCT
Organism: Callithrix jacchus; assembly: GCF_049354715.1. Lineage (NCBI taxonomy): Eukaryota > Metazoa > Chordata > Mammalia > Primates > Cebidae > Callithrix > Callithrix jacchus. The sequence continues at coordinate 157,598,609 of NC_133506.1, read as the reverse complement.
GTGGTCCTGAGTCTGTCCACATGACAGCTTCACCGCTCACATAGCCAGCATCCAGGTAAGCCAGCACACTAAACATTTCTACATTCAAGAACTCTCACATAGTCTACTTCACTCCCCTGCCACCTCCACCAGAGCAGGTGCTGGTATCCATAGCTTAGAAACCTGAAGACAGATAGTATCACAAGACTCTTTGCAGATATACCCTAGCACCAGCCAGAGCCTGGTAGCCCTGCTGGGTGGCTAGACCCAGAAGAGCAATAACAATAACTGAGGTCTGGCTCAGAGTAAGCCCCATCCCTAGGGGAAGTGGGACTGCACCACATCAAAGGATTACCCCATGGGACAAAAGAATCTGAGCAGCAGCCTTTTAGTTCTTGATTCTTTCACTGAAATATGCTACCCAAATGAGAAGGAATCAGAAAAGTAATTCTGGTTATAAGACAGAACAAGTTTCTATAACACCCTTAAAAGAGAGAGCATACTGGCTCCCCAGCAATGGATCAAAGAAAGAAGAAATTTCTGAATTACCAGAAAAGAATTCAAAAGGTTGATTATTAAGCTACTCAAGGAGATACCAAAAACAGATGAAAACCAACTTACAAAAATTAAAAAGAAAACCCAGAATATGGATGAAAAATTCTCCAGAGAAATAGATATTATAAAGAAAACCGGGCCGGGCACGGTGGCTCACGCCTATAATCCCACCACTTTGGGAGGCCGAGGCGGATGGATCATGAGGTCAAGAGATCGAGACCATCCTGGTCAACAAGGTGAAACACCATCTCTACTAAAACTACAAAAATTAGCTGGGCATGGTGGTGCGCACCTGTAGTCCCAGCTACTTGGGAGGTTGAGGCAGGAGAATTGCTTGAACCCAGAAGGTGGAGGTTGCAGTGAGCTGAGATTGTGCCATTGCACTCCAGTCTGGGTAACAACAGTGAAACTCCATCTCAAAAAAAAAAAAAAAAAAGAAAACCAATCACAGCTTCTGAAAATGAAAGGCAGGCACACTTAGAGAAATACAAAATGCACTGGAGAGTTTCAAGGATGGACTAGAATAAATAGAAGAAGGAACTGCAGAGGTCAACAACAAGGCTTTTAAAATAACCCAATCAGACAAAGGGAAAGAAAAAATAATAAAAAAAAATGAACAAAGCCTCCAAGAAATTTGAGATAATTTTAAATGGCCAAACCTAAGAATAATTGGTATTCCTGAGGAAAAAGGAATCTAAGAGATTGGAAAACATATTTGAGGAATAATTAAGGAAAACTTCCCTGGCTTCCCTAGAGATCTAGCTATCCAAATAAAAGAAGCTCAAAAAACACCCGCAAAATTCATTGCAGAAAGATAATCACCCAGGCACACAGTCATCAGGTTATCTAAAGTCAAGACAAAGGAAATAATCTTAAGAGAGATAAGGCAAAAGCATCAGAAAATCTATAAAGCAAAACCTAGCAGATGAACAGCAGCTTTCTCAGCAGAAACCCTACAAACCAGAAAGGTTTGGAGTCCCATCTGTAGAATGCTTAAACAATGTAGTTGTCAGCCAAGAATTTTTTAGCCAGCAAAACAGCTTCATAAATGAAGGAAGGATAAAGTCTTTTTTCAGAGAAAGAAATTCTGAGAGAATTTACCACTACCATGCCAGCACTTCAAAAAATGCTAACAGAAGTTCTAAATCTTGGAACAAAACCTCAATATGCACCAAAATAGAGCCTACTTAAAACATAAATCTCACAGGCCCTATAAAACAATAACACAGTGAAATAAAACATAAGATATTCAGGCAAACTAGCACAATGAATAAAGCGGTACCTCACATGTCAATACTAATGTAAATAAATAGCCAAAGTGCTCCATTTAAAAATATGTGATGGCAGAATGGATAAAAATCCACCAACCAAGTATCTGCTGTCTTCAAAAGACTCACCTAAGGCATAGTTTATGTAAGAACTTACATAAACTTAAGGTAAAGGTATTCTATGAAAAGTAAGCAGGAATAGCTATTCTAAAATCAGACACAACAGACTTTAAAGCAACGATGGATAAAAAAGACAAAGAGGAAAGTTATACAATAATAAAAGGCCTTGTCTAACAGGAAAATACCACAATCCTTGATATATGGGCGCTTCCAAATTTTAAAACAATGACTACCAGCCATAAGAAGTAAGATATATGGCAACACCATAATGGGGCAGGAGGGACTTTACTATTTCACTGACAGCACAAGACAGGTCATCAAGACCAAAAGTCAACAAACAATGGATTGAAACTATGCCCTAGAACAAATGGACTTAAAGTTATTTGCAGAACACTCTACCCAACAACTGCAGGATATACATTATTTTCATCAGCACTTGGAACATTATCAAAGATAGACCGTATGATAGGCCACAAAGCAAATCTCAATAAATGTAAGAAAATCAAAATTATATCAAGTACCCTCTCAGACCACAGTGGAATAATATTGGAAATAACTCCAAAAAGAACCCTCAAAACTATAAAACTACACTAATACATGGAAATTAAATAGTCTACATCTGAACGATCTCTGGAACAACAATGAAGTCAAGTTGGAAATTTAAAAATTATTTGAATTGAAAAATAATAGTGACACTACTTATCAAAACCTTTGAGACACAGCAAAAGTTGTGCTAAGAGGAAAGTTCATAGCATTATAAATGCCTACATCAAAAGTCTAAACTAGAACAAATGGAAACTTTGTTTTTTAATTTTTTATCTGTATACTGTGAATAAATAAAATATCCACTCTACTAACACAAAGAGTTAGTCAAATAAGACACATTATAAATAATAAATCACAACCAGTATCAATTTTACTAGTAATTCAAAATGCAGAAGCAATAGCAAGACTAGATAAGCACTCTTTCCACGAAGATATCTGAAACTGTCAAGGCAGAATCTCCGATGTCCTTTGTCTCTTATGTAGCAATGCCTTCTGGTTCAGCATTGACATATAAGGTGTTATACAAAATTTGAAGAAGAACATGTCTTAAATAGTAGGAGCCATTTGATTATAAAACACCTCATTTTTATGCCCTATTAACAAGATAGTTTATAAATACCAATACATCCTTAAAATAAGCAACCCAAACTGACCAAATATACCCTGCTAAAAAAAATTCATAAATAAAGACTCTTGTATCTTTGCTAATAAATAACATTTGTATGTTTATCGGGACGTTTAGTTACTATCATGTTCACAAGAAATTGTGACTTGGTTAGTTTTTCCTTTCCTAGGCATCCCCACTGAAGGGACAAAATAGGTCACAAGCTGGCTGATTGGGCTCTGCTTTCCACAAAGGAGATTTCAAGAGATATTTGTACACCCATAGTCACAGCAGCATTATTCACAATAGCCAAAAGGTACAAGTAATCCAAATGTTCATTAATAGAAGACTAAATTTTAAAATGTGGTGTATACACACAATAGAATATTGTTCAGCTTTAAAAGGGAAAGAAGTGGAACAATCCTACAACCTGGATGAACCTTGAGGACATTATACTAAGTGATGTAAACCAGTCACAGGAAAACAATACTATATGATTCCATTTATATGAGGTAGCTAGAGTAGTCAGATGCATACAGACAGAAATTAGAGTAGTGATTGTCACTCCACTCCTTGGATCTGTGGATATCCTTGGAGTGAAGTGATGAGGAACTTTTTAATGAGGATACAGAGTTTCAGTTTTGCAAGATGAAAACATTTTGTAGACTGATTGCACAACAGTGTGAGTACACTTAACACTATTGAACCATACACTTAAAAATGGCTAAGGTGGCAAAATTTATGTTATGTATTGTACCACAATTACAAATCAGCAATATTTTAAGTAAAATGAAATATTATCTTACCTGTCAAATTATCAGAGTTTAAATTATAGCACTAAATATATTAAAACATCCTGACTACATGTAAATATAATACATGTTATATATACTGCGTGTTTTATTTATGTGATACTTACAATGCATAAACCTAATAGCAAACATCTTCAGAAGAATTGTCTGCATTCACTGTCTCCACTTCTTTCCCCTTTATCCTCTCTGCAATCTTTCCTAGTCAGCAACTTCACTGAAACTACTCTTTTCACAACTTCACTGAAGCTATTCTTAAGCTCAACATCAAATTCTATGTTGCTAAGTTCCATCCGAGTTCCATTTCTAATCTTTGTTCCAGAACTAGCAGAAGGATTTGACATAGCTGATCATTTCTTGGCTGAAAAATGTCTTCAGTTTTTTATTTGTATTCCATACTCTTTTTGTTTTCCTCCTACTGAATTGACAATATTTTCTCAGTCTCATTTTGTAGTTACTCTTTACCTTTTCTGCTTAGAAATGCTGGATTATTACAGGACATAATTATTGGAGCACATTCTTCTTTTCTCCCCACTCTCTTCCTAGGTGGATTTATCTGTTCTTTGATTCTAAATTCCATTTGTGTGCATGTGATTTCTCCATTTGTATCTCCAGACCATATTTCCTCTCTGAACTCCAGACTTGTATATCACTGCCTGTTCCACATCCCAGTTTGGATGTCAAGTACGCAACTCAAGACCAACACGTCCAAAACAAAACTATTGCCATCCACTTTCTCCAACCACTTACCTCACTAAGAAATGGAAACACTATTCAGGCAACTGCTCGAGTCAAGAACCTAGAAGACATCATTGATTCATCTCTTCTCAACAGATTCTGCTGGTTCTATATTTAAAATACATTTAGAGTTCAGTTACTTCTTATCACCTTTATTTTCGGTCCAAGAAACTTCATTTTGCCTGCACTGATGCAAGACCTTCCAACCCGGTGTTACTTTTCTTTCTTCTCTTTCCTGCCTACAGTTTTTTACCCAGCAACCACCATACTCTAAAATGGAAATCAGATCACATTACTCTCTCGCTAAATCCTCCCAGGAACTCCCCTGTAAAACTAGAGCAAAAGCCACTGAACTCAGTAAATCTGTGATAGGGATATGCCTTGACCTAATTTCTTTTTCTATCTGTCCATCTTTTTTTTTTTTTTTTTTTTTTTTTTTTAACTCTTTTGTGATCTCGCTCCGTCACCATGCTAGAGTGCAGTGGTGCGATCTCAGCTCACTGCAACCTTCTTTCTACTCCCTGGTTCAAGTGATTCTCCTGCCTTAGCCTCCTGAGCAGCTGGGACTACAGACACGCGCCGCCACGCCCAGCTTGTTTTTGTAGTTTTAGTAGAGGTGGTCTCACCATGTTAGCCAGGATGATCTCGAACTCCTGACCTTGTGATCTGCACACGTTGGCCTCCCAAAGTTCTGGGATTACAGGCGCGAGCCACCCACACCTGGCTGCCTTGACCTGATTTTCTCTCGCTCTTGTCCTCGTGTCCTCCACTCCGATCTCAGTATGCTTTTGCTATTCTGGCATGCCAACTTTGTTTCTGTCTCCTGGGCTTTGAACCTGTTTCACTCTGCCTATCATATTGTTCCTACAATGTAAACACGTTGTTCTTCATCTTATTCATGTTTCTGCTCAAATGGCACCTCCTCCAGAAGTCATCTCTGACCAACTTAATGAATACCCTCTCTCATCACTTACGAACTTCCCATCCTGCTAGACTGTTGGCTGGTACCCCCATCACTTCCTGGTATGATTTTATGTAATTTTAAAATTATTTTTATTTGTTACATGCACTATTACATTCCAAGGTCAGGGACATATTTATTCACCAGTGTTTCCTCAGTGCCAAGAACAGAACTTAGACTGTAGGAGTGTTCAATAAATACTTGTTAAATAAATGAATAAACATCTGTTTTTATGCAAACAAATAGTAAAAGTTTGAAAAGAAAAGACAAAACAACTTTGTTCTATATACTTTCAATGCTTTTAAACATTGCTATAAGGATGTGCTGGTATATAATAAAAATAATCACTTGTTTAAAGACAAATGCATTTTAGAAGTAGATTCTAACATAGTGAAAGAGACTAGCTGATTTCTTACCCAGCAATCAACTAAAACATTAGGAAATGTACAAGGCAGTAAAAAAAGAACCTATGGCATTTGTCTTCTGAATAAATACTTAGAGGTAATATATTAAATATTTAGAACATCCAAAACCTTAATTTTTTCTAAACAGTCTTTATCCCTTCGGTACTGAGTGTTTGATAATAGTAACCCCCCTTTTTTTTGAGCTAGCAAACATTTGCTTTTATTTAGTACACAATAAAACTCAAATAAACCATAGTGTTTACATTTTTAATATATTTAACATTTCCTGCTAAAGTTTGAACAGCTCTTTTCCGATCAAAGTCTCTTTTTTTTCATCTAGTTTTATAGTGAGCATGGTAACTCTTTTTAAATTAAGGGTTAAAAACACACACATAAATGGAATGCATTTTTATAGAAAATTGGAATAATATTAAAATTAAAATCACTTTACCAGTGTTAAGACTAAAGCACCCATATCCATATATAATTTTATCATATATTGCTTTATATCATATTTTAACTTAATATTATGTTATGAGTATTTTTAACGCATTTTAAAATAATATGCTTTCATAACCAAATATTACCGAATGTTTTGGTTATTTCCTTTGTGTTTTCTTCTTTGTTTTTGTAAATAATGGTAGAATAACTCTTACACAGAAACCTTTGTGCACATTTCTGATTACTTCTATTGATTAAATTCCTCAAAATGGAGATACTGCATAAAAGCCAGTTAAGACTTTTGATAATATGACCCAATCGTCCTCCAGAAAGACTGCATCACCCTGCATTTCCGGTCCTATATGAGTGTGTCTGTTTCTGGCATGTTTTGTCAACTCTGTGTATCATTTTTTAATTCTAATCTTCAGTACTTGGATGGATAAAATAGCATCTCATTGTATTATTTTGTGTGTCTAGTAAGTTTTGAATTTCTAGTTTTCCTGATTTCTAAATTTCTTCAATGAAAATAAAAGAAAATGTCAGGACCTTCTTAATTTACTATGCCCAGGGGAAAAGTTGAGCCCTGGAAACTGAGTCACATAACATGGCTGTTTTTTCTTCTGTCATGCCTGACTACTGCTTCTTCACTTTTGTGTTGAGATAGTGTTTGTTAAACAGACTCCTTAGTCTTTATTCAAATCTCAACTAAATGACATTGGAAGTAGAGCCCCTTGTGATTGTTACCTACCTCTTTACCGTTAAGCGACCCCATGTCTGTGTGTTAGCTTTTGTGTAAAATATGTATTAAAATAATACACATTCTTTGGTGTATATTCGTCCCAGATGGCTAGCCTCACATTTTGCGCTGGATCCTACGTCTTTTGATTATTTTATGTTGAGACTAATGAGTCTGAAATTTTGAAAAAAGGGTTTCAATACTTTTATATGCCATCTTAAATTCTTCTTTATGAATTTGTATTTACCAATGAGTATTTTTCATTTCTTATTGAATTGCAAAGACCCTTATATATTAACAGTGCATATTAGGACTTAAAACAGTAGCATGCACATACATATGTATATACATATATATATAAATATACATATATAAATAAATATATATAAAAATATATAAATATATATATATATATTTTTTTTTGAGATGGAGTTTCACTCTTATTACCCAGGCTGGAGTGCAATGGCGCGATCTCATCTCACTGCAACCTCCGCCTCCTGGGTTCACGCAATTCTCCTGCCTCAGCCTCCTGAGTAGCTGGGATTACATGCACGTGCCACCATGCCCAGCTAATTTTTGTATTTTTAGTAGCGACTGGGTTTCACCATGTTGACCAGGATGGTCTCGATCACTTGACCTTGTGATCCAGCCGCCTCGGCCTCCCAAAGTGTTGGGATTACAGGCATGAGCCACCGCGCCCGGCCAGATACATATATTTAAAAACAACCTTTTGTCTTTGCTTGAGAGAAATTTCTGGAGCAGCAAAGTAAGATGAACAGAAATAACTGCTCCAAATTAATTATAAAAGTTGGGATTGATTTAATCAAAGACAATTCAACACATTTTCATCTCTTCTTGTTTGCCAAGCATCACATTGGAGACAAAATGAAAATATATAGACCATGCGATCTGGTCACACACAGTACACTGGGGACGCAGGTGCATAACAGTGAAGCCAGAAAAATGTGCTAAAGCCTGACACGTTTACCCATTGTGTGGCTTCCCTGGTGAGGTGAAGGCAACCTGTGTTGTTACTAAATTCCTTTCTCATCATTTTTCCCTGAATATGGACATACATGGAGATATACACACGCCACACAGACATACAAAGAGTACACACACGTGCTCACACCCACACACTTCCTAGTATATCCTTTTTACAGATGCCTTTCTTCGTATTGTCTACAGAAAAGGTTGCTTGGCAGGAGAAGGTAGAAACACAGTGTCAGACAGGTCTGTTAGAGAAATTATTTCTTTCATATATCCCCTTTCAAATGTAATTTTTGGAGATACTATTCATGCAAATGCAGCACTTCACCTCCCAAGTTCTATCTGGTCCCCTGCCATGTTAATCACACAGGAACACAGGCCAAACTCCACTGTTAGCTAATCATTCCACATCCCACTGACTTCCATGCGATTTCCAAGGAAGCGAACTAAGGGCACAGCTTGGCTGGCTAGCTTGCAGATTAAAGAATAATGAAAACAAAGCTTATTTCAGGCAGCATGATAATGCAGCTGTCTTTCTTTCAAACTAAAAAAGAAAATATTTAAATACTTTCTAGATGTATAATATCCATTTAGTGTCCAGAAGATAAGCAGCAGTTATCCCAAGAAAAGGTACAAACACATTCTATTCTGACATTGGCCTTTTCAGTTCTCTTATTTGTACAGATAATGAAATATACGAATAGCATTTAAGCAACACAGTAATAAAAAGCAACACTGAGACTGAATCCAAATATTAAGATCCCTAGTCCAGCCCTCATCTCAGCATATGATGTTGCCACAGCATTTGAATGTAGGAACTAATAGGCTTGCTTTGCAATCCACTCATCCAAGACAAGACAATACAGGCTCTCTGGGAATAATAAGGCCTTTATGAAAGAAGCTTCCTGCAGCATTTGATCCTCTTGCCTTCCTGCCTTCTGCCATGTGAGGGCACAGAAGCAAGGTGCCATGTTGGAAACGTGGAGCAGCCCTCACCAGACACCAATGCCAGTGTCCTGATCTGGGACTTCCCAGGCTCCAGAACTCTGAGAAACACATTTCTGTTATCTGTAAGTTACCTAAGTTATAGGATTTTGTTACAGTAGTGCAGATAAACTACGTCGTCATCATCATCCTCAAAAACATCTCTCACTCTGGGCTACCACAGCCTTCCGATGGCTTTCGTTGGCCTCATCCTCTGATCTTCTTCACCTAGTTGCCAAGGTAATTTTTAAAAAAGCTTATACTTGACTAAGTCACCCCTTATTTAAAACCTGCTACCTACAAGATAGGGTTTAAGTTTTTTGACTCGGCTCTTCTGTGATCTTTCTTCACCTATTCTCCAGCCTCATTCTCCATTCCATCCTTGCCTCATCCTCGACATACCAGGTTTAGTTCCTCCTTTTAGGAGGCTTCTCATAGCCCCTTTAGCTGGGCGAGGTACTCACCTAACCCACCTTTGGACTTCTATGTATGTTATTCCGTTACTATACCGACAGATTTTACAAATATTTTCTAAAGAATCAAAGACTTATTTTATTTGCATGTTTAATCTATAATAAGCACTTGAGACATGTTTGTTGGGTAAAGCCATTGCATTTCGTGGTAAAAAGCATCATACCCTGGAGGTAGATCTCTGGGTTTGAGTCACACCTCTGATACTTGTGAAAGTTATTCAACTTCTCTGATCCTCAGGTTTTTCATCTATGAAATAGGAATAATAATACTCAGATTAGCTGGAGGATTAAATAAGTTAAAACACACATAAAGTGCTTAAAACAGCAGATAGCTGGCTGGGTGCGGTGGCTCATATCTGTAGTCCCAGCACTTTGGGAGGACGAGGCAGGAGCATCACCTGAAGTTGGAAGTTCGAGACCAGCCGGACCAACATGGAGAAACCCTGTCTCAACTAAAAGTACAAAATTAGCTGGGCATGGTAGCACATGCCTATAATCCCAGCTACTTGGGAGGCTGAGGCAGGAGAATCACTTGAACCCAGGAGGTGGAGGTTTTGGTGAGCTGAGATCGTGCCATTGCACTCCAGCCTGAGCGAAAAGAGCAAAACTCCATCTCAAAGCAAACAAACAAACAAACCACAACAAAAAACAGCAGATTGCATATGCTATATGAATGTTTGCTACTATACTTGTGAATAAAGGAACATGAAATGTGTACTCTCAAATCATACCTACTCTCAAGGAACATAGAATAAATAGAAAGGCTGATTCTATATGTAACAGAAAAAAATAACTAGTAATTACATTCAAAATACATTAACACAAAACACACAGGTTAATAAGGAAGAAGGGTGTCTGAAATTTTTAAGAGGAGCAGATGATTTCAGGCTCAGGGGTTGGGGCATCACACTTCAATGGAGGTCTGGCTTGAGAGATTAGGGTCAGTGTTCTCAAAAGGGGCTCTATGGGCACCTGGCACAGAGCAATTCTCTGTGGAGTGGGGTTGCCCAGACAGCACAACATTGCACCCTGCTGAGCAGCCCTGGTTCCAGCACGCTTCCTGCTAGTGTAGCGTCTCCATCATGACAATAGTAGATGCCATGCACATTTCCAACATCTCCTAGGAGAACGGCATTACATTTGGTGAAGAATCTCTTGCACATGAAAAAGAGTATAAATGGGCTTTCTAGACAAGAAAAATAGCATGACCAAAAGCTTGGCTCTAAATGCCCATAAAGCATTTATAGATAGATAAGGGTGTAGGCAGAAGCATAGCAGAGAGATGATTCTGATAAAGACATCATGTCCAGCCTGAACAACAAAACAAGATCATGTCTTCAACCAACCAACAAATAAATAAATAAAATTAGCCATGCATGGTGGTGCACACCTGTAGCCCCAACTACTTTGGACACTGAGGCAGGAGGATCACTGGAGCCCAGGAGTTTGAGGCTACAGTGAGCTACGATGGTGCTACTGTACTCCAGTCTAGGTAACAGAGTGAGACCCTGTCTCTAAAAAACTTTACAAATTAAAAAACAAAAGTCTTCAAGGACCATAATCTGAAGAATCCTGGTGTTATAGATGAAATGTCTGTGTTCCCCCAAAATTCATGTGTTGAAATCTCACAATGAGACTATGTTAGGAGGTGGAGCCTTCTGGAGGCAATCAGGTCACGAGGATAGGTCCTTCATGAAGGGGATGAGTGCTCTTGTGAAAATAGAGACGGCAGCTTGCTCTCATTCTCTCTGCTCCCCTCCGTGTGAGGACACACACTAAGAAGATGGCCACTGGCCATCCAGGAGCAGGCCCTTACCAGAGCCCCGTCTGCTGGCTCCTTGACCTGAGACTTCCCAGCCTCCTGAACTATGAGAAACAAATGTTTAAGCCACCCAGTCCATAGTATTTTGTTATAGCAGCTAAGACACATGATGAGAAGTTAAGAAATGAGTTTGGCACGCTCTGAGCATTCTCTCCCTATGCTTCAGTTTCTGGAACTGAGAGGAAGGAATACAAACTTTGGAGTCAAACAAACCTGGGTTTGAATCTCCTTCTACCATTTACTTCTGTATAAGTCATTTCTTACCTTTCAACATCCACAAAATCAAAATATTATGTGAATAGATTATCATCAAGAATAAAGAGATATGTTCAATAAAGAGCTTAAGAAAGTATCTAAAACATGTGACTTGCACCAAAAATGTGGGTTTTCTTTGTGAAGTCCCCCTCTGTTCTGCCATCACCGTAGGTTAATAACTTACACCTGGGTACCATTCCACTTGATTTTGTTTTCAACTCTAACTAAACACATCTACTTAGCAAGTTCAGAGATTGGAAAAGAAATGTATTTTGCACAGAGTATCTGGAAAAAATTATAGTTTCGAGATTCAGTGGCAGATTCCTAGGGGCGCTTAAGAGGGCCACCTAAGAGCGATTTATTTAGAATTCTTAAAGCATCACCGAGAGATAATTATTTTGTGCCTTCAATCAGGTAAGAGGAAGGAAGTACTTACTTTGGTAGGCAGGATGGATATTCTTTTTTATATATGGCCTATGATGCCTTTTTAAAATTTTTACTTAAAAAAAAGTCTTTACAGACAGATTTTTAAATCTTCTATTTTGAGGTCTCTTCAACAAGCAGAAATGTACCTATAATTGGCTCTGCTGCTTCCATTTCCCATTTTCCTCTATGTTAATAGCTTCTTCCTGCTTACAGTTTGTTCTTTTAGAAAGTATTTTGGGTGCCCACACTTTTCTGAATCAAAAGGGTTATTGAATGCTGAGTAGAACTCTTTGTATCTTTCTTAAGCAGTGTGGGCGATGAAAAGCAATATGGCTACGAGAAATAAGTAAGCAAGCAACTTTTCATTTGTTTCAACGGTGTGTTTGTGTAAAGAGAACATACATAGCTAAGAAATCTCCAGAGCACAGCCTTTCAGCCTCTGCTGGAAACTTGAGCTGATGACTGGGGACTAGTCATTATGATGTATGCATTAGGACCCCAAACTTTCATCTTTTCAACTGTTTATCCTTAGAGTACTGCTTTACTCTTTAGTGTTTCTGGGAAAAGGATCTACCAAAAGTGAAACTCAGAGTGCCATTTGTTGTTTAGTGACACGAGGCAACGGATTGCTTTGAGAGGCTAAGTGAAATTTGGGGGTAAATGATGCATCTCATTTCCCCCTCTATTAATTCTGATCCATTCAATGAACCACTTTAAAATTATGGCGCTTTATTCATAAATTTCTGATTAAATTTGTGAATTATAAATATGCATGCAAAAATTTTGAGGACACTTTTTAAAATTCATGTATTTAATGTATACTCTTACCTGGAAAGCTGCAAAAGATAAATAGTATGAGTTAGTCTGTTAGAGGTTGAATTACTCCTCTCTTCCCTCAAAAACAACGTAATCTTATTTGGAGTTACGGTCTTTATAGAGATAGTGGAGTTAAAATAAGGTTTTTAGGGTGGGTCCTAATCTAATATGACTGATGTCCTTATAGAAAGAGGAAATTTGGACCCAGAGACAGACTTAGACAAAATATAATGTGAGTAGACACAGAGATGACCATAAACCAAAAAGAGAATCTGGAGCAGATCCTGCCTTCAGAGCCATCAGGAAGAGCCAGCCTTGCTGACACCTTGATTTTGATGTCCAATCTCCAGAACTGGGATACAATACGATTCTGTTGCTTAAGTCACCCAGTTTCTGAGAGTTTATTATGGCAGCCCCAGCACACTAATACATAGCCTTATACTTTAAAATTATTTATTTCTTCAGACATTAAATTATTCCATTGATGCTAACTTTGTCACTCTAAATATTTATTGCAAAAGCAGTATCAGTTGAAAAATTAATTCAGACACTGTTATTCTACTTGTGGGTTATTTTCAGTGAAGTCTCTACAAACGATAATTATTTTGCCGGCATCTGCATCTGTTACTACTGACACTATGCTATACTATATTAAGTATCTCCCTAATGTGGTTCTTTACTTTCGACCAGAAAGCACTGAACAAATCAGGTCCTTAACTTCAGATTTCTTCCTGCTATCTGAATAACGCAAAGCAGTTGTGCCAAATTAAATTGATTTCTAAACACTCTACAACATACCTACACCAATGTACTCACCTCTTGCCACTTCATATCCCAAAATATGTACCGTGACTTAACGTTTCTATTACATGCAGGATTCCTGATTCCTGACCCATTCTTCAATTTAGGGTTTTTAGTTCCATCTTAATTTCTGAATTCTAAGCTCTATCTATTTTCTTGTCTCTCTCTGTACTAGTTCCTCCTTTCCGTCTGAGTGCCTGTTATGTCTTTTTCTTGCCTTGTTGCACTGGCTAGAAATCATAGTATTATAGGAATGGGAAAGTAAACATCCTTCCTAGTATTAGGCAGAAAGCATCTAGTGTCTTATTACTAAGTACGGTGGGAACCGTAGAGTTTTTTTGTGGTTACTCAATATCAAGTTGTGGCAGTTCTCCTTTATTCTAAGTTTGCTGGGAGTTTTTAACATGAATGGGTGTTGTGTTTTGTCAAATATTTTCATGTGTCCATTGATAAGATTATATGATTCTTTTCTAGTCTGCATTGATTACATTAATTCTCAAATGTTGAACCAGTGCTACATACATGCAATAAATCCCACTTGGTCATGGTATATAATTTTATTTACACATTGCTGGATGTAATTTGCTAAATTTTGTGGAGGAGGCTTGCACCTAAGTTCTTAAGTGATATTGGTCTGTAGATTTTGTGTGTGTGCTCTATTTGGTTTTGGTATCAGCGATAACAGTTTCCTTTAAGATGTGTGTATCTCTATTTCCAAAAATGTGTTAAGATGAGAGCCTGAATAATTCATTCATCTTTTTCCCTTCTTTAGAAAATAAAAACTACCCTCAGTCTCTTGCCTATAATCTTCAGAGATTCAGCCTTGACCCTTGTAGATTACCAGTTCTACCCACTTAGAATGCAATTTCATAATTAATTGGTACTCAAAAATCTCTCTTAAAAGTCTCATCCCCTTTCACCTAAAGAGTTTATCAGTATATTCTTTTCCATCATGAACAGTATTGTCTTGTAGTAGAGGCCCAGTAACTACAATCTCCTCTCTGAGTATATTATCCATGATGAACTAACATCACTTTGTCAACATAAAAATATAGAGAAGACCAGGCATGGTGGCTCATGCCTGTAATCACGGAATTTTGGAAGGCCAAGCCTGAAGCATTACTTGAGGCCAGGAGTTTGAGACCAGCTTGGGCAATGCAGTGAGACTTTTCTCTACCGAGAAATAAAAACAAACAAGAAATTAGCCCCTCTGTTCACTAGAAATATGAAATTTTAAAAATAAAGAGATGAATTACTGAATTTTTTAAGTTCCAGAAATGCAAAGAACTAGCAGAGTGCACACAAAAGAAACCTCATTTATTGAATGATTGAATAAAAATCAGTAATTAAGTTTGGTAAAAGTAAATATACCTCTGTTCTAAATTAAGAAAATGCCAAAGTTGTTTTTTCCCCACTCCAGTTTATGTAATCACTTACCAGCTTCTTTCTACCTGCTGCACAGACAAAGTCAATTCACTGAGACCACGGCACTGCAGTAGAGAAAGAGTTTAACTGATGTGAGGCCAGCCCATGTGCAAGACCTGGAGTTTTAACTCAAATCAATTTCCCTAAAGGCTTGGAGCTTAGGGTTTTTATGGACAATTTGGTGGGTAGGAGGCTAGAAGATAGATGCTGCTGATTGGTGGGGATAAAATCATAGCTGTGTGGAAAATGGTCCTCCTGTCCTGAGCCTGTCTCTGGAGTTGGGTAGGGCACAGGATCAGTTGAGTCATGAATCAGGAATCTGGGTTCGCTCATTCTGCAAAACAGCTCAAAAAGAAGAAAAAAAAAAAACCAATAAACAAAACAATCTTAATTTCTACAATAGTGATGTTATCTACAGGAGCAATTAGGAAAGTCACAATTCTTGTGATTTCCAGTGACATGAGCCCCGAACCTATCTTATTCAAATTCAGTCCCCTTTCATAATCCTAACCTTGTGGGCTTTTATTAGTTTTACAAAGGCAGTTTAGTTTTGAAAAGGGTTATTATCTTTGCTTTAAGGTTAAACTATAAACTAAATTTCTTGCAAAGTTGCCTTGACCTGCATCCAGGATTGACCAAGGACAGCTTGGAGGTCAGAAGCAACATGGACTCAACTAGGTTAGATTTCTCTTACTGCCATAATTTTGCAAGGGTGGTTTCAATCCCACACATGTTATCTATATAGACCTACTGTTTAGAAGACCTGGAAATATGTTTAGTTTGTGATCAACAAAGAAGTAGGAATTGATTATTACTTTTGTTCCAGTAAGGTAAACACTTCTTTGGTTTTCTATGTTCTACAGCTATGTCATAGGTCATGGCCCTGGATCTTCAGGATTTTCATTCTGCTAAGATTGCCCTTTGATCTTGTCCTGCATCATGCTCGGAGGGAGACTGGAAAGCACTGACTTTGGTGTTGGAGAAACATGGATTAAAATCCTTGTGTCATCTTTTATTAGCTCTGGGACAAGAGCCAGATTGTTTATCCTGTCTAACCCTCAATCCCTCATATGTTAAACTGAAAAACAAATTTAAACCTAGAGTGAGGTTTGTTGTGAAGATTAAATGAGATGATGCATTTAAAATGTAAGACTCTGAGTATGCAGATAGTAATTATCAAACTGCAAATTTTCTTTTTCTTTTTTTGAGGTGGAGTTTCGCTCGTTACCCAGGCTGGAGTGCAATGGCACGATCTCGGCTCACTGCAACCTCCACCTCCTGGGTTCAGGCAATTCTCCTGCCTCAGCCTCCCGAGTAGCTGGGATTACAGGCACGCGCCACCATGCCCAGCTAATTTTTTTTGTATTTTTAGTAGAGACGGGGTTTCACCATGTTGACCAGGATGGTCTCGATCTCTTGACCTCGTGATCCACCCGCCTTGGCCTCCCAAAGTGCTGGGATTACAGGCGTGAGCCACCGTGCCCGGCCTGCAAATTTTCAAAATAAACACTCCAAAACAAGTTTCATGATTGAGTTGATTATTGATGGCATTCAATGGTGATGATTGGAGTTGGTGATGCAAGGGATGGCATTTGTGAAGAGGCTTTCTTTGGGAAGAGCTAGTCTAAAGGGCTCACTCTACCACCACTGTAAAAAAAAGCTATAGGAGTTCTTCTCCTCACCTCTGTGTAGTGAACAGAGCTTTGGAAATACGTACTACGCATGAAGTCTAACCTGCGATTCTTGCAATGTGATGCACACAGTGAACATGTGTCTGGCTTCTGCATTGACAAATCTAAATGGCTAAAGATAAACTGCTAGTGCTGACAAACCAAACATAGGGGGATTTTGTTAGGTGAAAGTATGTAATTGAATACTGTGAAATGAGTTTCCTAAATACTGAGATAATGAATTTTTTCAGCCTGGATAACACGAGACTCCCCTCTATAAAAAATAAAAAAGCACTTGGGTGTGGTGACATGTGTCTGTAGTTTTAGCTCCTCAAGAGGCTAAGGCAGGAGGATAGCTTAAGCCCAGGAGTTTGAAGTTACAGTGAGCCCTGATTGTGCCAATGTACTCCATCCTGAGTGACAGAGTGAGATGAGACCCTGTCTCAAAAACTTAGGGGCAGAGTTACCTTAGATTATTTGAAGGGTGTTCAGAAATTTCAGGGAAAATGCATAGTATGAAAAAACTATGCATGTGTTTCCATTTTTACACCAAAATAAAACTGTACTAACTTGTTATAACACGTCTGAACATGATCTACTCTGAGGCATTAAGAAGAATAAGACATCAGTTTGAAAAGAACCCATAAGAAAGCAACATAAATTCTGCTAAAATGGAAGCAAGAAGAAACAACAAATTGATGGTGAAGCTTCAGTGAAAAGAAAGAATGGCAAAATCACTGATACTTTACAAAAAGTTTACGAGGACAGCGCTCCAAATAAATTAATAGTTTACAAATGGGTAACTTGTTTCAAGAAGGGAAGAGATGATGCTGAAGATGAAGCCTGCAGTGGCAGACCATCCACATTAATTTGTGAGAAAAAAATTAATCTTGTTAATGCTCTAATTAAAAAAGGACTGACATTAACCACAGAAGCAGTAGCCAACACCAGAAACATCTCAATTAGTTCAGCTTACAAAATGCTGACTGGGAAATTCAAGTTGAGCAAACTTTCCACTCAATGGGTGCCTAAAGAGTTGCTCTGAGATCGGCTGCAGATAAGATCAGAGCTTTCAATAGAAACTTTAAACAAGTTGGATAAAGATCCTGAAGCATTTCTTTGAAGAATTTTAACAGGAGAAGAAACATGGCTTTACCAGTACAATCCAGAGTACAAGCATAATTAAAACAATGGCTACCAAGTGGTAGAAGTGGTCCAGTCAAAACACCAATGGACTGGTCAATAGCAAAGGTCATAGCAATGGGGTTTTATGATGCTCCAGGCATTTCACTTGTTGATTTTCTGGAGAGCTAAAGAATGACAACATCTGCATATTATGAGAGTGTTTTTTAAAAGTTAGCCAAAGCATTAGCAAAAACATACCTAGGAATGTTTCTCCAGAGTCCGTCTCCACCAGGACAGTATTGCTGCTGATGACTCTTTTATTATTATTATTATTTATTTCCATGGGTGATTGGGGAACAGATGGTGTTTGGTTACATGAGGAAGTTCTTTAGTGGTGATTTGTGAGATTTTGGTGCACCCATCACCTGAGCAGCATACACTGCACCCAATTTGTAGTCTTTTCTCCCTCACCCTCTTCCCACTCTTTCCCCTGAGTCCCCAAAGTTCATTGTATCATTCTTATGCCTTTGTATCCTCATAGCTTATCTCACACTTATGAGTCAGAACATGCAATGTTTGGTTTTCCATTCTCACTTAAAATAATAGTCTCCAATCTCATCCAGGCTGCTGCAAATGCCATTCATTCATTCTTTTTTATGGCTGAGTATTAATCCACTGTATACATATATCATAGTTTATCTGCTCATGGATTGAAGGACATTGGGTTGGTTTCATACTTTGCAATTGCAATTTGTGCTGCTATAAACGTGTGTGCAAGTATCTCTTTTGTATAATGACTTCTTTCCCTCTGGGTAGATACTCAAGAGTGGGGTTGCTGGCTCAGATAGTAGTTCTACTTTAGTTCTTTAAGAAGTCTCCACACTGCTTTCCATAGTGGTTGTACTAGTTTACATTCCCACCAGCAGTGTAGAAGTGTTCTCTGTTTACTGCATCTATGCCAAAATCAATTATTTTTTGAATTTTTGATTGTGGCCATTCTTGAAGGAGTGAGGTGGTATCACATTGTGATTTTGATTTGAATTTCCCTGATCACTAGTGATGTTGAGCATTTTTCTTATAGTTTGTTGTTCATTTATGTATCTGCTTTTAAGAACTGTCTATTCATGTCCTTAGCCCACTTTTTGATAGGATTAGTTTTCTTCTTCCTAATTTGTTTGAGTTCATTATAGATTCTGGATATTAGTCCTTTGTCAGATATATAGTTTGTGGAGATTTTCTCCCTCTCTGTGGGTTTTCTGTTTACTCTGCTCACTGTATTTTTCCCATGCAAAAGCTCTTTAGTTTAATTAAGTACCAGTTATTTATCTTTGTTTTTATTGCATTTGCTTTTGGGTTTTTGGTCATAAAATCCTTGTATAAGCCAATGTCTACAAGGGTGCTCCAATGTTATCGTCTAGAACTTTTACAGTTTCAAGTCTTAGATTTAAGTCCTTCATCCATCTTGAGTTGATTTTTTTTTTTATGAGATGAGAGATGAGGATCCACTTTGATTTTCCTACATGTGGCTTCCCAATTATCCCAGCACCATTCGTTGAATAGGAGGTCCTTTCCCTACTTTATGTTTTTGTTTGCTTTTTCAAAGATCAGTTGGCTGTAAGTATTTGGGTTTGTTACTGTGTTCTCTATTCTCTTCCGTTGGTCTATGTGCCTGTTTTTATACCAGGCTGTTTTGGTGACTATGGCCTTAAAGGAAATAACCAAGATCAGAGCAGAACTAAATGGAACTGAAACAAAAAAATATATAAAAGATAAAACACACAAAAAGCTGGTTCTTTGAAAAGATAAATAAAATTGATAGACTATTAGCTAGATCAACCAAGAAAAGAAGAGAGGAAATTCAAATAACCTCAATTAGAACGGAACAGGAGATATTACAACTGACACCACAGATATACCAGAGATCATTCAAGGTTACTATGAATACCTTTACATGTATAAATTAGAAAACAGTGGAGATGGATACATTTCTGGAAGGATACAACTCTGCTAGTTTAAATCAGGAAGAATTAGATATCCAAAACAGACAAATAACAAGTAGCAAAATTAAAATGGTAATTTAAAAAACCAACCACAAAAAAAGTCCAGGACCAGATGGATGCACAGCTGAATTCTAACAAACATTCAAAGTAGAATTGGTACTAGTCCTGTTGACACTATTCCATAATATAGAGAAAGAGGGAATCCTTCCTAAATCATTCTATGAAGCCAGTATATCACACTAATACCAAAACTAGGAAAGGGCCTAATCAAAAAATAAAAATAAAAATAAATATATATATATTTTTAAAAAACTACAGACCAATATCCCTGATTAACATAGATGCTAAATTCCTCAACAAAATACTAGCTAGCCAAATCCAATAACATATCAAAAAGATAATCCACCATGATAATGTGGGTTACATACTAGGGATGCAGGGATGGTTTAACATACACAAGTTAATAAATCTGATACACCACATAAACAGAATTAAGAACAAAAATCACACGATCATCTCAATAGATGCAGAAAAAGTATTTGACAAAATCCAACATCCCTATATGATTAAAACTCTCAGCAAAACCTGCATACGGCATACCTCAATGTAATAAAAGCCATCTATGACAAACCCACAGCCAACATAATACTGAATGGGGAAAATGGAAAGCATTCCTCTGAGAACTGGAATTAGACAAGGATGCCCACTCTCACCACTTCTCTTCAACATAGTACTAGAAATCCCAGCCAGAGCAAAAAGACAAGAGAAAAAAAAAGGAAAGGGCATCCAAACTGGTAAAGAGGAAGTTAAACTGCTGCTGTTTGCTGATTAATTGATTATAAACCAGGAAACCCTAAAGACTCCTCCAAAAAGCTCCTAGAACTGATAAAAGAATTCAGCAAAAGTTTCCAGATACAAAATTAATGTGCCAAGTCAGTAGCTCTCCTATTCACCAACAGCAACCAAACTGAGAATCAAATCAAGAACTCAATCCCTTTTATGATAGCTGTTAAAAAAAAAAAAGTACGAATATGTCTAACCAAGAGGGAAAAGACCTCTACAAGGAAAACTACTAAAAGAAATCATAGACAATACAAACAAATGGAAACACATCTCATGATCATGAATGGGTAGAATCAACACTGTGAAAATGACCGTACTACCAAAAGCAATCTATGAATTCAATGCAGTTCCCTTCAAAATACCACCATCATTCTTCACAGAACTAGAAAAAAAATCCTAAGATTAATATGGATCCAAAAAGGAGTCCCCATAGCCAAAGCAAGACTAAGCAAAAAGAAGAAATCTGGCTGTAGACGACTCTCATCAAACAAGGGACATTTTGCTAGAGTTTGGGTGGGATATCACTAGGCATTCACCTTACAGTCTTGACTAGGTCGTTCTTTTTGTTTCCTAATCTTAAAAAATCTTTAAAGGGCATTCTTTTTTTTTTTTCTTCAACCAATAAAAAAGACTACATTGACATGGCTACATTTCTAGGACCCTCAGTTCTTCAGGGGTAAGCTAAATGGCTGGTCTCATAACTTACAAAAGTGTCTTGAACTTGACAGAGCTTTATATTAAGAAGCAGAATTTTGTAATTTATATTACAAAAGTGTCTTGAACTTGACAGAAGTTTATATTAGGAAATAGAATTTACTTTAAAAAAATCTTTTATCCCATTTTTTTTCCACAAGCTTTTTGACATCTCAGCATACATGCATGGGCCAACTGAAGTTTTTCTATAAGGGAGTTTACCTTTTCTTTTCTGACTATGTGGGATACTGTTCTTTCACTAAATTACATAAGGGTGTTCCTTGACATCTTATCTAAAATAGCACTTATTCCTTGTCACCTTAACTAAAATGCTGCGCTTGACTTAAAAAAAATAGCACTTGACATTATATTTGCTTATTAATTTACTGTCTTTCTTCCGCACTATGCTATAAGCTCCATGCACTTTGTCTAGGTATCAGTAAGAGTTGTGGATTAAAAAAAAAAGTGCTTACTGATTAAATTCATGCCTTCATGCTTACTGACTGAATTCATGAAGGTCTACCCATATGCCTTCCCTTCACGTTCCTGCCAAAATCACCCCCCACCCCACACTGTGAAGCCGTCGGTAACAGCACTCTAGCAGTCATCTCTGGCTATAGCACTCATTATCTGACACATTCATTTAGCACTAACTATATAACCCTCAAAAATTAATCATAACTCATTTTAACCCAAGGTATAAAATATTTTAAAATGGATGATATTAATTACGCTTGGAACATCACCCTCTGTATTTCATTGGCACATCAAATTCTGGTAACCGCTCCAGAACTGTAATTGTATCTAGAGGAAGGATCTACTAATTATAGGTTTATTCAAGCCTGTTGCATCTGACAACATGGAAAACATTCTGTTCTATCCTAGGTTACTCTTCAATGCCTATGTTTGGAAGGGTCAATGTAAACTCACTATTAAATAATAGAGCCAAGTAAAATAGGAGATGATGTTTGGTACTGTTTGAAATTAGCAAAAGCATTAGTTAGGGTTAAAAATGCTCACACTCAAAAAGGAAAGAGACGCAAGGTCGGTCTAGGTAGACTGAGGACAAGGTGAGGCAACAAAGCTAAATGCTGACTTGGACAACTGCAAAGAATGCTCCAAAATGGAGCAAAGGAACTGCATTTTAGGAAAATCTTCAGGGGACTTCCAACTTTTCAGAACGAAGAGACACGCTTTTTGATGACAGTGTGGGTGGAGACAGAAGATATGTAATGAAGGTAGGATGTACAGTTGACCCTTGAAAAAAAACAGGTTTGAACCACATAGGTCCATTTATACATGGATTTTCTTCTGCCTCTGCTAACCCCTCCTCTTCTTCAGACTACTCAGTGTGAAGACAAGGAGGAAGACCTTTATGATGATGTAGATCACTTAATGAATACTAAATATATTTTTTCTTCCATAACATTTTCTTTTCTGTAGCTTAAAGATACAGTACATAACATACAAAAGTTAGATGCAGATTGTTTACTGTGCAAGGGGTCAGTGCCTGTTTCTCCACACTCTTCAAGGGTCAACTGTAGAAAGTATAGCAGGTGAAGAATCCCAGACTGGAATATTACAGTTTTTTGTTTATAGCAAGAGGATGGCATCCTTAGAATTTGGTTCATGTTATTGAATTTCCTGTGAAATACTAGTTTTGTAATGGTTTCAAAAATATAATCTTGCTAGAAAATAGTAGGGAGATGGATTACACTTTATGAAGTACAGATATTATCTTTTCATAGGTAACAAGGTACTGGTTTAATTTAAGAATTAAATCAAAATATTTGGAACATAATTATTTCCATGTTGGGAAGCAACTACAATGAAGCCTTTAGCAATTTCTGTGGAAGGGAGTCTGTCACTTCTTTTGCTGTCTGCTTCAGTCCATAGATGAAATTTAATATGTATGTGGAATTGACAGCAATACACCAGATCTGTCATAGTAACCACAACTCCTTAAAGCCTTCATTTTTTATTGCTTTGAGAAACAAATAAGGTATTTCTTTATTCAAGGATGTAGTTCCCCACAAACCCACTGTGACCTTTCTATCGTCCTTTTGGCTAATTTACCTATGTGACTCATTTAGTTAGTCATTCATTGTCTCTTAGGTTTCATTCCTAATGTGCACACCGAAAGATAATTCAGAAAGTCCTAATCCATACATACATTTATCTAAAAAAATCAGAGAAGCTAGTATCTCCACTAGAGACTTGTCAAAATGTTTGTGGCACTGACAACAAAAATTAGTTTATTTCTGAAACAGCTCATCAGTTGTAAATTGTGTATTTAAGAATTAATTTATTAAATCCAAGTGTTACTCAGCCAAACAAATATTGACATGATGTATCATCACAATATGTTCTCAATAACAGCTTTTACATTGCTAAGAAGTTTTGCCAAAAAATGAGAGATTTATGCCAAAAACTGGCTCTCTGAATTTGTCTGCCAACCTTAGCCAGTGTTTTGCATCTAGTAACACAAATACGACATCTTCTATATAGCAAAGCAGATAATAGGGCCATAAATCTACTTTTAAAATGTTGACCATTCTCTTTGTTGCTCTAAATGTGTGTATTTACTAAAAAGGAGTCTGTGAGTGCAGTGTTTATGTGGATTGCTGAATGTTAAATTTTTCAAGCAAAGTGAAATCACAGAAATATTAAATAGCAATCTATGAGGATCATTCCGGGTGTGCTCATTTTATTTTGAAAAAGTATTTCAATATAATTCTAGGCCAATTAACGATAAATGTGATTCACATTGTGAACGTTATAATCATACAGACCTAGGAGTCAATCTCATCGTAACCTTAAGCATATTAACTGAAGTCTCAGCTTCCTGAACAGCAAAGTGAAGAAATTAACACTGACATTTTGTGAAAAGAGTAAGGATTAAATGAGATAATGTCTGTCAAGTGCCTCACACTGTGCCCAGCATATAAAAAAGGATTTGTTATGCATCTGCATGTTCATGATTACTATACTAGGTAATTTGGTGTTTTTGAAATGTATAAATTTTGGAAAGTCCAAGAAATGGGAATGAATGAATGTTAATCACGTTTCATCTCCAGTATTTAACAATATGCAGCATATGGCTAATAATATTTGTTTAAAAATAACAGAATGTCTTGCAATTTAAAAAAGTAGTTCATTTGAGAGAATAAATTCCCACCACAAGAAACAGAAACATGGGTAAACTGGTTAACCAAATATTCTGATGAAAGTAGTTACTTTATGTGAAACACAGTTCCAATTTTCAAAATATTCTTTCATGTATATTTGAAAAAATATTTCAAATTATAAAGTACTTTCAATTATAAAGTACTTCCTATTATGGGCAAAACAATTTGGAAACCCAGTGTCAGTCATGGTCTTAGACTTTTATAAAATTTCCATTTTAGAGACAAATAGTTCTGTATTTAATAATTGCTAGAATGGAAGAATATGCAAAAATGCAATACTTGCATAGACAGTTAATACCTACTGCTTTGGAGGAGGGAGGAAAGGCTCAGTGGCTTTTGATGTTAAAGAATCAGTCCTAGGTTTTCCAGGCAAACAAGTGGGGTAAGTAAAGAAATGAAAGCATAAGCACATGGCACATCAGAGATAACTAAACATTATTTGTAGTTCGGGGTAGCGGCAGTGTAAATTGGGGAAGGAAACTGTAAGGAAGAGAGCAGTAGTAACACATGACCCTAATACAGACCAGTTCATGAGGGCTTTGTATGTCATAAACAGTGTACTTTCTATTCAGTAGGATTTTGACTAATGAAATGACGTAATCACATTAAAAAAAAACTCATTAAAGCAACAGGGTGAAAGTGGGAATGGAGAGACTAGAGGCTCTTATGATAGTATAAACGAGATTAGGGCTTTAGTTACAGAGGGGATGACTGTGAGATAATCTGTTAATAGTATCAAGAGAATATTGTGATTGGTTTGATACCTTGAGAAAGGAAAATCATATGAGTAACAGATTTGACGATTAGAAAGAGCAGTCAGTTTGAAGGATACGGTTAATAGATTGGCTAGATTGAACTTTTCAAGAGTATTTATTTCAATTAATGGTTTAATAGCCTAGTTTGAATAATGATTTACCATCTCCAGCACTAACCAATAGAGGACAGTTCTAAAAATTCTGTATTAAAGAAGTTTATGGGCAGCAACCTAGTAGGAAGTTTTTAGAAGAGTAATCTTTCAACTGTACTTTCAAGATACATTAAAGTTAAAAACACAATGTCTGATAGGGCTAATGAATATGGGGGCAGAGTCTTTATTTCCACTACTGGTTCGTTTATAATATCCTAGAATTTATCATATTTATATGATATATACAGCATGTATTAAAAAGGAGTGCCATTCGTTATCATAACACACATACTCTGTACTCTGAAATGGAATTTAAGCCTTACATATTCTTATTTTCATGATTCAATACACACCTAGCCTACCACAGAAAATATATACTAAAAAATCCTCCCTGTATGATGTGCAGAGTTTGAGTCAAATCAGGGGTTCAAATTTCAAATCTCAACTTAAGCCTCTTTCTTATTCTGTAAAATGGGGGAAATAACCTGGAATTGTTTTAAAGAATGAGATAATAAAAGTGAAATTATCTGTCAAAATATTTGACACATAGATGTCCAACAGATTTCTTTTGGATAAATCATTATTTTTTGTGTGGTTTTATAAATGGCCTCAGGAACACTATCCGTTAACTTAGAATTACTCCATTAAAGTATACAAATGCTTCCAATTCATGAAGATTTCAAGGTCTTTGTGTAAAAAACATGGTAGACAGTTTTAATATCTCAATATTGGAGTAGAGGAATTAAACGGGATTGCATTTTCTTCCCACTGACTTTCCTTTTGAACAGCGAATTCTAAGAAAAACATTAAAAAACGTTTGACTTGAAAACTTTAAAGGTTGAATAGTGAGTGAGACTGTTAGCTAGCACCTTTACAGCCAGGCTACTTACCAAGCATTTGAAAGTGCCCCGTCCAAGATTCCAGAACATATTCTAGTTACTTTGACCCTTTAGACCTCATTCTGTTCCTCTACAAAGTGAAAAGGTGGCCTTCTCATGAATTCTCAAACCACGTGCATGGGAGAAATCAACAGGACTCCTTTTTACAGAGGTTCTTATGTATTATTCCAGACTTAATAAATCAGAATTCAACAAGTGGTTTCCAAAAATCTGTATTTTCAATTTCCTAGGTGACTCTCATATCACCCAGGTTTGGAACCTACCAATCTAGCCAGTTACAACAACCCCATGTTCTTCTCAACTCTTTTTTTTTCCATCTGTTAAAATGGACAGGCATTTGGAAGTGCTGCGATGTATCACTTAATCAGAGGAGCAGATTCTGAGAAATGCTTCCTTGGGCAACTTTATCACTGTGTGAACATCACAACACACATATGCAAATCTAGATGACCTTGCCTACTACAAACTTAGGCTATATGGTACAGCCTATTGCTCCTAGGCTACACACCCGTAGAGCATGTTACTGGCCCAAAGACTGTAAGCAATTGTAAAACGATGGTAAAAGTACTTGTGTATCTAAACACAGATAAGGTACAATAAAAATACAGTATTATAATATTGGACCACAGTCATATGCAATCTGTTGTTAGACGAAACATCATTATGTGGCAGATGACTATAAACTCACTGCTATGACTTAGGGTCATTAATCATCTTTGCCGTTTTTTGTTCCTTTACTACATGTGTTATATACTGACTCAACAGGTGTGCCGATTAAGAGCTCTAATAATAAGAGTAGACAATATGGTTTACAATATAACAAAATGTATTTTCATTAGATATTAATTATGAACCAATAATGCATGTCAACTAAATACTTCAAATCACATTCTGCATAAAGAATTACAGATCACATTTAATAACAAAATGTTTAGTTGTTTAATAAAATGTTTTTCGGAACTTACAATATAATTTTCAAAACCAAAGAATAAAAATATTAAATATATAACTTTACGGCACAGGACAGCATAAATTTATTTCTGCAACACAGCAGGCAAACTTGTGCTAGAAACAGAGTGGAGAAAAATCTAAATTAAATCATAAAGTCAGGAAATAATGAATATTCATAAATTTCTGGTTAACTGAGGCTCATTATTTATGGTAAGAAGCAAGGGCCTTTGAACATCAGATTTTGTTTATAAAAATAAAAACTTCCTCAGACATCAGATTTTTTTTCACCTCAGCATTTTTTCTCCCTTGGATAATTCATAATCCTGCTGTTTGTCACATTTACAAATATCTGGTAATTTCATAAACTACCAATGGCACACTTCAAATGCTGAATCTGATGAATTTTCTTCTATTTTGTTTCCCCCCAATGAATATAGGGCCTATGATAGAGAAGATACTGAAACATGCCAAGATAATAATTGGTCTTAAGAGAGACTTTACAGCAAATATTTAATGAAAGCCACAACATTTCTAGCTCTGAAGAGCCAAACACGATCCCTGCTTCCAGAGTTCACCATTCACAATACAGCAGGTCAAGCACTGATTCTGAATCAGTACGAGCTTTAATTTCATCTTTCAAGATTTGCATAGACACTGATTTCTTCTGGAAGGGCAGATACAATCTTCCCATACACACATCATTCTTTGGATTCTCATAAGGGGTATTTTGACATCTGTATGTTGACAATGCCAGTAGATACTCTTTCTCTAACTGCCTTCTACTACTTAAGACTATTTTCCCTTTCAGTTTCTCCCCAACATATGCCTTCTGCAGTTGTGTCTATCCAGTAGGTTTTTCTGTAAGACTCTGCTACACCTTTCTGTTCCCCTTCACTGTCTTCCTCTGTTGCTTTGCTGCTTCCCAGAAGCCTGGTGATCTGGGCTTCCCCATCTTTCCTTTCCTGGCTTCTTATTCACATGGGTGACTCATCTTAGCACCGCCTTAAAAGTTGGGTCTTCAGTAAAGAGATCTCATCAGCACTTCTGATCTGCATTTCCTTGAGCTGTTTTTTTGATCTTCAGATCTTCTATGTAATATACTCTCTTCCTGTTATTTAGAAATACTCCCCTCAAAACACCAATAGTTTCTTGAAGACACTTGTTTTAAAAGTTGTATCAAAAGAGATTGATAAAGGAATGTAAAACTCAGCAAATGTATTGTGAATTCCCACCATTACTAGTACTGGATTCCTCAAGTCCACCATTAAAACCTGGAATGGGACATCAATTTATACACATAAAGGTTAGTTAAAATTTTATTTTTCGTTGATATTAAACCATAGTTTATATAGCACATGAGGTTTGAATCTTAAAAAAAGTAAATGATAAAAATTTAATATAGTTAACTGTTCACTGATATGACTACTGACTTCATCATAACCTACAGATTTAATTAAAAATTAAACTGAGTCCACAAATCAGATTCTATCAATCAAATTGATATCCATGATCCAAAATTCTTTTTTCTTTTTTTTTTTGAGATGGAGTTTCGCTCTTATTACCCAGGCTGGCATGCAACGGCGTGATCTCGGCTCACCGCAACCTCAGCCTCCTGGGTTCAAGCAATTCTCCTGCCTCAGCCTCCCCAGTATCTGGGACTACAGGTTGCGCCACCATGCCCAGCTAATTTTTGTATTTTTAGTAGAGATGGGGCTTCACCATGTTGACCAGGATGGTCTTGATCTCTTGACCTAGTGATCCACTCACCTCGGCCTCCCACAGTGCTGGGATTATAGGCGTGAGCCACCGCACCCGGCCCTGATCCAAAATTCTTTTTATATTTTTAACTCAAATGAATATATAAGATTCAGTAAATTTTAATGTTCCGAATTGTTCTCTAAAAAATTATCAGAAGCTTCCAGTTAACACAGTTAGCTAATTCATTTACCCCCAACAAACTACCTGTTTGTGTTGTGAGGTAGCAATCAAAGACTGTATGATCGTCTGTGATGGTAGTACCCTTAATTCATACACATTCCCTCTTCACATGAAGAGTATGGACAACAAAAAGGGACAGATGAGTCACCTTTCAATACTCATTGACTCTTGTGTTTTCATAGTATGTTACATGCCTGATTTCAATTTTACAACAACAAAAAATACCAATATTTATTCTGAAAGGCAACTGTATGTTCCAAATAGCAGATATTAACAACTTCCAACACGATCTCTAGGAATAATCCGCAGTTCTGAACCATGTTTTAGAAAAACATTTCCTATACAAACAGACAAAACATAAAGTTAGGTTTCTAAAAATCAAGTTAGCTTAATATTCTGACAATTATTACATATAGTAAATGATTTAGTAAACAGTAAAATAGGTACAAAAGCTCAAGCATCATTAAACCCCAATTCCATGCTTTTTAAATCTTGTTCCTAGTCTCATATCTTTACAGTCCAACAAATGCTTAAAATTTAAAGTAACACCAGCCATAAAAATGCTCACAAATACTTTCAGCAAATAACAATATGAATAAATTTAATCATTAATATTTCCTTCAATACATAATAACATATCTAAGGACAGAAAAAAATGTAAATTACTACAAGCGACAGAAATTTAGGTAGCCTGACATATTTGGGGTCAGCTGCCTGCTGGGATTTTCTTCATATCCAATGATATGCACATTCAGTTTTTCAAGGTAATGTAACAAGCAATCCATTCGAGTTAGCAGTAATTAAACCCACTGTAAACTGCTGCAAGTTTCTCCAATAAGAAAAAAAGAAACCTCTGTCTAGTAAGTTTAATGGCATCCATACAATAAAGTGCCTCACGATTTTCAATAAACCTTTTTAAGGTAAAAGAGGTCTATATTAAAAACTACTGAAGTAACAAAAAGTTGCAATTTTAAAATCACTCTTCACTTTCTCTATGGCTGAATTTCAACCACAAGGCCTATGAAAACAACATAATTTTGTTACAATAAAAAATTACTTTAGAATAAATTTAAAAATAACTACTGCTCTAGAATGAGGTTACATTAAAGCATATCTAATTTTAAAACTTTATTAGCCCAAGAGATTACATTTAAAAAATATAAAACTATGTTTTAAAAAGTTTTAGACTACTTTCACCCTGCCACCTGGTTAGGACACCAATACATCACCTGTATAAACTTAATGGTTTGAAGATCTGAGTCTAGACTCAGCCTCTTGAAATGTAAATGACTATATTAAAAAAAGAATAGCACTTAATGAATGCTTCCTATAAATAGTCCAAGCTATTAAGGAGCTTACATTCACTATCTCACAACTACCTTAAGAGGTAGGTCAAAAATCCTTATTCCAATGAGAAAGCAACCTTATCTAGAGACAGTTTGTTCTGTCTCTAGACATATAACAGGGATTGTATATTAAGGGGATTGTGTATAATAAATCCCCTTAATGCTTAAGCTACTATTAGGTTTTCTGTTACTTGTAGCCCAAAACATCTATAATCAATATACATAATGAAACAACCTATTACTTAGACACACAGGTAAAGACTGGTATATAATCCCTAACAAACAGCTCCATTATATTAAAATACTGTCAAGTATAATTAGAATAACTTATATATTCAGTGTCAACTGACATCTATAACCCCACCCACTCCTCCATGAGTTTTCAAATAGATACTCACCAGCAGTCTGTGCAGGATTTATTCCTATTCCATCTAGAAAATAAGTTGTAAAATCATATACGTTATTTCTAAAGCTAAAATGGTTTAATAGTAGCAAGAAGAGAGATTTGCCAAAACAGTGCTGCTGTGTACACAGACACAAGCCAGACAATTTAAATCCAAGAACATGAGTGACAATCTTTCAGGTAAATTATCTGTTGAAACCTACTATTCTGCATTCATACACGTTGATGGGTTAGACAAAAACGTCTGTCAATGCAATGATCTTGGTAAGTTCTGTGGAATATAGGTTATTCATTCTATTTTGCCACATAGAATTAAAAATAATGTTTGTCATTTCTTCCAAAAAACTAAAAAGCACTTAGGTATGCCATGAATCATCTTCGTATTGCTCTGGGTCTATCTTAAGGCTGGGAGAGCTCACAAAGGCATTTAGTTCAACGAACGTTCCTAAGTTATGAACCTAAAACTTTCCAGAAAGTAAGCCAGCTTTTTCCTAACAGAGAAACACTTCAATGTGGCAGAATGCAGAATATTTTAGAGTGAGAAATTCTGTCTTACCTAAGTTACATCATGCACAGTAAGCCCATCTCCTGTTAGTCTATCCAAACTGCACGTGGGTAACTCATCAGCACCCATCAATACCACACTGCATACCTGAAACACAGTTAAACCCTCCCTGCAATCTTTATTCCTCATCTTATTTCACTAATGATGCAGACTAATTCCATCATCAATTATCGGTGTTCCAAGATATTAAGATTTTTAATTATATACCTAAAAGTGAGTAAAATTCTCATTATTGCAAGCGTATAAGAAACCATTTATTATCAGGAAAGGTATAGCAAAGGTATATCCCTGCTTAACTTTCTATATTCTAAAGCATTTACTAAACAACTTTACTTAATTAAAAAAAACTTGCTGCGCGGTGGCTCAAGCCTGTAATCCCAGCATTTTGGGAGGCCGAGGCGGCTGGATCACGAGGTCAAGAAATCGAGACCATCCTTGTCAACATGGTGAAACCCCGTCTCTACTAAAAATACAAAAAATTAGCTGGGCACGGTGGCGTGTGCCTGTAATCCCAGCTACTGGGGAGGCTGAGGCAGAATTGCCTGAACCCAGGAGGCGGAGGTTGCGGTGAGCCGAGATCGCACCACTGCAGTCCCGTCTGGGTAACAACAGCGATGAGTCCGTCTCAAAAAAAAAAAAAACCTTGCTAGATTTATAAGAAAAAGTCATTTTCAGTTATAATCTGGCATGAACTGGTAAGGACAAAAGATATTAAAAAGTGCTGTACTACACCACGAGCACGAGGAAATGAAAGGAGCCAATCATGAACAATAACCCTGACTTAGTGTTTACCATTAAGGATAACCTTTATGTTGATATACGTATATTTGGGGCTTTTTGTATTTAATGTTTATTAATTTGGTTCCTTTTAAACCATTTTGATAAATTTCAGGTAACACGTAATTTTAAAATGAATTCTTACCATTGGTAATAATGGCACTTGTTGCAGCAGGAACTTTAAACTAAATGCAAGAAAAAAAAAAATATATATATATATATATGTATCCATACATAAAACTACAAAAGATAATTAGCAAGAATGGGATACAAATACCATTTTTATAATTCTAAAATATGATACATATTTTAGAATAAGTGAAACCACTGAGGAAAGTACAGTTGACCCTTGAATGACATGTGCAGATTTTCTTCTGCCTCTGCTACTCCTGAGAAAGCGAGACCAACCCTGCCTCTCCCTTCTCAGTCTATTCAACGTGAGACAAAGATTAAGAACACCTTTTGGATAGTCTACTTCCACTTACTGAATAGTAAATATACTTTCTCTTATGATTTTCTTAATACTTCTTTTCTGTCACTTTATTCTAAGAATATGGGATATAATACACATAAAATATATATTAATCACCTGTTTATCAGTAAGGCCTCCAGTCAACAGTAGGCTATTTAAAGTTTTTGAGAAATCAAAAAGTTGCAGGCAGATTTTCAACTGCACAGGGGGTTAGAACACCTAACCCCCATGTTATTCAAGGGTCAACTGGACTATATAATTTCCTTTATCTGTAAAAAATAAATAAATAAACCCTGTACTATAATCAATGCTTTCTACTGTATTTCTTACAGCATTAATTGTAAAAGTTTACCTTATTTTATGTATTACAAAAATGAAAAATCACTGTCTATTTATGCCCAGATCAATGTTTACTCTTCAGGACTTACCCATCAGTTTTGTCATTTATAATTCTCTTGAATAGCAAAAAGTATATGCAAAATAGACTGATGAGATTATTCCTAAAATTTCTCCATAGAAATTGCAAGATCTGAACAGATACTCTGTTTAATGGGTGGTGCCTACAGAAGATTTTCAGGTAACAACCAAAGCTTCTATTCCTTACATTCTCCTTAAATGATCTGCTGATTTAAAGCTCAAGGGATTGCAATAGTCCAATTATGTCATTAGGAAATCATAATTAACTGTAGATGATGTTACCTAGACAATTGTGTGAATGCCATTTGGCCAACAATGATAGCAAGCGTCCCCTGATCTATTTCAGAGATGTTTAAAACGTGTGTTTTTTAAATCAATGAAATGTGGTATGGAATTTGCTGGTAGCTAAAAGGTAGATTCCATCTCTTAAAGAGACCAGTAATTGCCAAAGTGTGTTTATGTCTTCAGAGTTTATTCTCTGGTC
Source organism: Callithrix jacchus (assembly GCF_049354715.1). Classification (NCBI taxonomy): domain Eukaryota; kingdom Metazoa; phylum Chordata; class Mammalia; order Primates; family Cebidae; genus Callithrix; species Callithrix jacchus. Next base: position 157,564,778 of record NC_133506.1, on the reverse strand, counting down.
CAACAAATACTTATTAAGTATGTTTGTGCTATGGATCAACTTTATAGATATTATAGTTGAGTTTTGTGGTCGAGTTTGGAAAACACATTAAACTAGTGGTCTTCTCAAAATCCTTTCATATACTGCTAACAGAAATGAAGTGTTTCTCATACTTTCTGACCAGTAATCCCTGTTCTTCGTGACCTTTTTTTGTGGTGGTACTATTTTGTGTGTGGTTCTACTTGTCTGGGAAATTCTACTTTAGGCATTTATAATCATCACATATACACAGTTGAGAAAAACTAAAAGCTTATTCTAAATTATAAATTGAAGAATCAACTTTTAAAATAAAGCCTTAAACATGCCTGAGAACAATTATTTGTTATAGTATTATGTACATATTAATAATAAACAGATTTTTAGCACTTTGGGAGGCCGAGGCAGGCAGATTACAAGGTCAAGAGATCAAGACCATCCTGGCCAACATGTTGAAACCCTGTCTCTACTAAAAATACAAAATCAGCTGGGCAGGATGGCGTGCACCTGTAATCCCAGCTACTTGGTAGCCTGAGGCAGGAGAATTGCTCGAACCTGGGAGGCAGAGGTTGCAGAGAGCTGAGATTGTGCCACTGCACTCCAGCCTGGCAACAGAGCAAGACTCCATCTCCAAAAAAACAAAAAACAAAAATTAATAATAAACATATTTTAATCTCAATGTGGTATACTCTTATAATTGTGTCCTTTTAAAGATTTAATTTTTTTTTAAGATTTCAAATGTACTTAAGTAAACTTAAAAGTGCATCACAAATATTTTGCACAGGTCATAATCTCAATAAGAATTTGATCAAACACTCAAAATAATTATAGTGCTCTCAGATTTCCAAAGCTAGAGTCCTAGAAAGATTTTAGTTACCCTAGTGATTGAGTCTTACTTTTACATCATACCCACTTTAAGATACACTATGTATTTTCTTAGTGGCAACTTCTAACTTTTAAAACCAAACGCAATTGCTGACAGTATTTCCCTTAGGCAGAATGTGGACGAAATGGCTAAACTAAAATATGAAGAGGCATCACTAGTGATGTAAAATGTAGTATCTACTCCTTTTTTGTCCTACAATACTCACAGGTTTTCTACTGAATGCAAAGTATTCTCTTATGCTCTCCGGTTTTCATTTATTTTCCTCCTCAGATCCACCATAATTCTTATCATTTAGGCTGTTAAGGGCTCTTTGAAGGTTTCAACAACTCATTACTTACCCCAATCGTGTGCTGGGAAATTTTCTTACTGCTTACTAAGAGAATTTTAACAGATATTTAAATCCAGACTCTTGCTTTCTTGAGTCAACTTTTGTTCGCACTGAATGATTCTACAATGTCATCTCGTGAAAGCCCCTCTCACAACCTGTAAGTCATATCCTTGCTAAATATGTAACACCTATGATATAATAGCGATCCACTTACACCTAATGAATAGTAAATATACTTTCACTTAGGATTTTCTTAACATTTTCTTTTCTGTAGCTTACTTTTCTGTAGCTTTATTTATAAGCTACATGAATCAATATACATGGTTGTGTGGTGTTTCTTAGTTTATTCACTACTGTATGTTAAGTAGAAACTTTTATTAGAAAACCAGGATCACAAAAATGTGTGTCCTTTGCATTATAAAGGACACACAATAAAGTATCTACAAAATATAACAAATAATAATGAAAGCTTGGATAGATCTACTTCTTAAATCTGGAATTTGTAGATTCTGTTATGCTCCAGACTAGGAATATTTCTTGTAAGTAATCTGTGCAGCAAAAAATAATGACAATGCTATATTCAGATTTGTGTTCCATCACATTTTTCTTACTCCTTTGGCATAAGGAATATATCAACAATGACACAGAAGAAATGCTACTAGTTGGCAGTTTAATTCCGAATGAATGACAAATGATGTTAGTGATTCCTGACAATACAAGGACCTCTGAGCGCTGATGAATTGGCTGACTTCCCATAAATCGCTTCAGTACAGGGCAGGATTCTGTATTAAGCTATTTCCTTATTACTGTAGTTATGAAAATTATTTTTCTGTGATATGAACTTTTCTAAATATTCTGAACCAAAACATTTTGATTTGAGTTACAATGTACTGGTTTAGCACTTTTAGCTTTACCAAATTTCAATAAATAATGTTTTATTCTCAAAATCACTTGATCAGAGAGGAGGACAGGCATTAACTATTTTCAATTTACAGACTGAAAAAGAGGGATTTGCATCATGTCATACAACTCACTAATGACACACCAAAGCAGGAACCCTAAGTCTCCCCAGTCACACTTGGGTGCCATTTCTACCAGATCAAGCTACTTTTCCAAGTGTTATATCTAAAAAGTTGCATTATAGATGCTTCTAATAATTTTGAATGAAAAAAATTTCTTATATAACAGAAAACAAGCATGTTTTAAAAAACTAGACACTTTTCAAAACAAATTTTACTGACATTCCACATATTCATATAGAAAATCTGAAAACTAAGATAAAGACTTTACAAAATTGTATTTCTGGAATCAAAACTAGTAAAATATAAATACATAGAATATAATGTGATATGATGTTGCATTTTAAACATTTACAAATCAGTACCTTTTTAATTTTCATAAAAATTCTCCCTATAATTTTCAATGGTTTAATTAATCAGATATGTCGATTTGTGTCACTCATGCTTCTTATATCTGAAAGTAAGTCTTAACTACCATCCTACTTGCAACTTTTGATCACATTAACCTAGTAAGGAAACACATGGAAATGATGAGTCAACACGCAGGCAAATCTTAAAGACGTTTGAAGTATATTGGCAAACTGCATTCCATGAAGGTTCACCCAACTTCTGTACTTACTTCTTCTGCTGCAAACTTTAAGACTGCTGTGAAAGGTGTACTTTCAGGAACGCTGAGTCTGCAAGAAGAATTTTAAAACAGTTTCTTTTAAAGTCAACATTTTCTAAAAAAGCCCTTTTGTTCCTTATTTCTGTGACTGTAGCCAGTCTGGACAAAGCTGTCTTTTCAGTTTCAAAGTTAGTGATTTTGATTGCATACTACGTTATTTAAGTCAAAATAATAATTTTAAAAACCCAAATGGCAAATAGCCTTAGAGCTAGGATGATGCCCGAGCTCCACTTGAGAATTAACCTCTACAGGTGTAGACTTACATATTTTCTAACACTTTGATACACCTAAGTCTAGCATATGGACTGCTGTTTGTTTCTAAAGATGGATTTCAAAAAGGGGAAGCTCTCCTTGGTCTTCAGTCCACTTTACCTCCCATCTAAGTACCTATGCACTTGAGGCAGTAATGTTATTTTCATTAAATAAGTAGAAGGCTACTTGGGAAGCATCCTTGGATCATAAAGCTTTTGATGAGCCTTCTGTGTACTCTTAATAATCATGTCCCAAATTTGCAGACCAAATTGATAAAAATACATGAAGTTTATTATGGCAAAATGCCAATACTAAATTGATTTTCCCACCATCATTTAAAATGGGCTAAGTAAAATCAAGTAGCTTTTGAAGAGGGATGTGTGACTTTGTTAACTGACTCATATAATGGCGAGTATTTTAAAGATCACCAATACATAGATTTTTTTTTTCTTAATTACTTAGTCCCAGGGTCAATCTGTATTAATTTTCCAATTAGAAAAAAAAAAAACCCAGAAATTTACTTTATACCTCAAGAAAATACTTAAAGACACTTAAGAGGTTTTTGATTTTTTAAAAACTATGATTCCTGAGGTAAAATAAATTACAATGAGTAAAAACAGAAAACAATCTTTCAAAGCAGAGGAGACTGACAAGCTAGTATTTCTCACTGAAACGTCTCTGTCTGTCATCATAGCATACTGTATTATTCTTGAGTGTCTTAATACTGGCTACCACTATTCTCAAGTGTATGCCCAGGCTCCTCACTCAGTCCACAGATGTCTGAACGTAAGAATCATTATAACAGGAACAGCATATGGTAGCAGTTTTCAGTAATAGAAATGTGAATAGACTTCTTGGCTGCCCTCATTCCACAATTCCAAAATACTGTTAAAGGATGAAAATGGGTGATCATTTCTACCCTTTCTTTACTAATGCTTTTGAGAGGTGCAGAAAATAAAAACACAATCCTAAAGGATAGCCCTTTGTTTAAAAACTAATAGACTGGCAATGTGACAGTTTACAAAGCAGACAACGTGACAGTTTACAAAGCAGACAACGTGACAGTTTACAAACTTTGTAAATTAACTTACAAAGTTCACAAAGTATTTCTGCAGTATATATGTAGCTTAAAATCTGAGACTCATTTTCCTAGAAGTCTGCGTCAATCAGAGAACTTCTAAACCCTCGGAATTCAATTCACTTTTAAATTGCAGACTTGGAAATGTCCTTACAATATAACTAGATGTCATATTGATGCTCATTAAAATAAGTTTCTATCTGTATATTAAGTTGGTGAGTATCCACAGACAAGCCAGTGAAATAAATCAAAATTGAAAACATCTTTTAATGCAAGTTCTAATTGACAGAAAATTAGAGAAAATGAGAGTGACAATGACTACACAGATCTTCCCTAAAGTTCTATTTTCTATGCCAGTCAATGACAGACTGGATTAAGTAAATGTGGCACACAGATGCCAGGGAATACTATTCAGCCATAAAAAAGAATGAGTTCATATACTTTGCAGGGACATGAATGAAGGTAGAAAACCATCATTCTCAGCAAACTAACACAAGAACAGAAAACCAAACACTGCATGTTCTCATTCATAAGCAGGAGTTGAACAATGAAAACACATGGCAACAGGGAGAGGAACATCACACATTGGGGCCTGTCCATGGGTGGGTGCCTAGGGGAGGGATAGCATTAGGAGAAATACCTAATGTACATGATGGGTTGATGGGTGCAGCAAACCACCATGGCACGTGTATACCTATGTAACAAACCTGCACATTCTGTACAAGTGCCCCAGAACTTACAGTATTGAAAAAACAAAAGGTAGTTTCTGGCTGGGCCTGGTGGCTCACACCTGTAATCCCAGAACTTTGGGAGGCTGAGGCAGGAGGATCACTTGAGCCCATGAGTTCAAGACAGGCCTGGGCAACACAGGGATATCCCATCTCTGTAAAAAACAAACCAGGCCAGGCGCAGTGGCTCAAGCCTGTAATCCCAGCACTTTGGGAGGCCAAGGCGGGTGGATCACGAGGTTGAGAGATTGAGACCATCCTGGTCAACATGGTGAAATACCGTCTCTACTAAAAATACAAAAAAAAAAAAAAAATTAGTTGGGCATAGAGGTGCGTGCCTGTAATCCCAGCTCCTCAGGAGGCTGAGGCAGGAGAATTGCCTGAACCCAGGAGGCAGAGGTTGTGGTGAGCCGAGATCGCGCCATTGCACTCCAGCCTGGGTAACAAGAGCGAAACTCTGTCTCAAAACAAAGCAAACCAAAAAAATTAGCCAGGTCTAGTGGTGCACAACTGTGGTCCCAGCTATTCAGGAGTCTCAGGTAGGAAAATAAATGAATAAATATAGTTGTATTTACCAGTCCTTTCATAAAATCAGTACTTAAATTACGCTAGTGTTTTGAATAAATTTACATTAATGATAATTTTTAAATTACTGGCATCATTTGTTCTTTTAATATCTCGTATAAACAAAATAGTAACATAAATTGACAAGAAATTATCTTAAAGACTAAGTCCACAGGTAGCTAAAGAAGGGTGAGATTAACTCTGTGGACAATTACAAAAATCTTCATAGAGGTGAGATTTTTATTACAAAATATGTTGTAGTCATGAGACTGCATTCTAAGCACAGAAAAGAACAAGTGTAAAGGAAGGAAAGATTAAAAGAGCTAGCTTGTCAATTTGAGAATGGGGAGGCTGAAGGTTTATGTATGTGATTGTGTTACTAAGGACTGCAAGAGAAGAAAATGTGCCAAATAAGACAGGAAAGATTTGAAATAGACTGAAAAAGCAAAAGCTGTGTTTTTAATTCATCCCATGTATTGAAGAATGTTTAACTTAAATCAAAATTCTGCAACCTAGTGCCAATACCAATAGTGCTTCTATTAACAAACAAAAATCAAAACCAAAAGGAAAAACTGGCTTTTCTACAATTCAACTATTAGGTGATGCTTAACTTGGGGGAAGTTTCTCTATCCAAGTATGTTTACCTGCTTGACAGGCAAAAAGTGCTATTAAAAAGCTAAAACATGTTTTCCCACAAATCTCAGAGTTGCTTCTGTTAGTACCCAAGTACTAGTTACCATTTACTTTGAAAAGAAAATATAGCACAGGTACCCTTGTAAACACATTTACATGTTATGTGTATTTTACGCACACACACATCCTTATATACATACACAACTACACACACTCATTCATACATACTCAACAGTTGTACCTACTAAATTCAGTCACCACATATTAACTGAATTAATGTTCCAGGCTCTTAATGATACTGTCCTGCTCCATCCTCTTCTTTCCTTCTCACAGTCTCTTTCTAGAGTACATTTGCATACTGATGAGAGTAATTCAATATAGAGGGAGAAACCAATAATGAGGAGAGAAGGGGCCACTGGACTCCATCTACTTTAATCTTGACAAGACTGAAATAGATGGGAAAAGAGCTCAAGCAGTTTTTCATAGGAGTGAAGTCATTGTTTCCATTCTAACAGGATGGGAGACTGAAATTAATGGATTTATTGACGTGGTAGTAGGTTTATATTGGTGGAAAGATGACAGAATTTCCCTCTGATGGCTTGAGACAAGGGAGAGAGAAGCTTGGAGAGTTTGAAATTTTTAAACAATCCTTTCTGAGAATAAGGAGGAAAATGAGCAAACTTGAAGAATGTAGAAAAGTGCTAGTTACTATTGATTATAGTCATGAATTTAATGTAAAACCCAACAGTCTGTTATTTTCTCCAGGGACATTCAGCTATGTACAGAGAACACAAATAGCAAACAGAGTTGGTGTTTCACTAACCAAAATATGCTGGGAGGAGAGACAGGGCCACCAGAGTTGAGGATGCTTGCATGAGAATAATTTAACGGTAGACCAATGGACTTTTTTTTTTTTGGAGACAGAGTTTTGCTCTTGTTACTCAGGCTGGAGTGCAATGGCGTGATCTCGGCTCACGGCAACCTCCACCTCCTGGGTTCAGGCAATTCTCCTGCCTCAGCCTCCCGAGTAGCTGGGATTACAGGCACACGCCACCATGCCCAGCTAATTTTTTGTATTTTTAGTAGAGACGGGGTTTCACCATGTTGACCAGGATGGTCTCGATCTCTTGACCTCATGATCCACCTGCATTGGCCTTCCAAAGTGCTGGGATTACAGGCGTGAGCCACTGCACCTGGCCGACCAATGGACTCTTAAGGAGCAAGGTAAAAAAAACGAGTGGGAATAGCTATAGATTAAAAATCACTGTGATTAACGGACTAAATGAAACGCTGTAGAAGAGAAATTACAATAAATCGGGTAGGAGAGACTGTAGTTATCCATAACAGTGCCTGTAAACGACATTTGAGAGAAGGAGCAATTATTGGAATCTTAAGGTTCTAGGCTGCAACCATGAACACCTGAGATAAAGTGTAAAAAGGATATTTTGGAGATGAAATGATCAAGGGAGCAGAAGGCTGAGAGGTAGGAATCATGGGTTGGTGAATCACTGAAAATTTATCAGTTCGGCTAGGTAGGACACAGTACTAAGCATATTAATTATGTAAAAAATCCTACTGTAATTATGTCCTTTGCTACATTTCATGCTACTTCCAACTGCAATAACCTCAAGAGTGTGTACTTAAAATATGTCATTCAACTGCGAAATGCCGGCTCCGTGACGCAACGAATAGCGCATTGGACTTCTAGCCGAGCCTGGTGTGGTCATTCAACCGCGAAGGATAAGTAAAGGCCCCACATGGATAAACTATCCTATATTTATGCATTTTCCCATTCCTACTAAATACTCTATTAAATCTCAACACAGGAGTGGTGTGATCTGAGTCTCGTTACTTTGTGATGTCCGAATACTGAGTTATTCACACACAGAAAACTCACAAGCCGCAGAATAACAAACGTTCAGGTAATTTCAAAGTTTGACTATCAGGATGGAATGTTTTCCCTAACTTCCTGAAACAGCTGGTTAAAGCGGTGAAACGTTTTTCTAATCTCCAGGAGATGGGGTCTGCTTAAGAATTCCAGCAAATTACCAGAACCTGGTCCACCTGTCCTCCCGCTCCACCTGACCACCAAAGGAATTCCGAGGGGAGGTCACTAATCAGAAACACACCCACACCCTCGTGCCGGGGCCAAGCTGCCAAACTGGCACTTAGCGAGCAAGTACCGACCTCTCCTCACAGGCTCCAGTGGGAGAGGCTCCAGGAAGGGCGCGAGCCAGGAAGGTAGAGAAAATGAAGAGATGAAGACTGCATGGGGTAGTTGTTGAAAAGGCTTGGATCACCCCCAGCCCAGCCCCGTCCGGTTCGGCCCCAAAAGGCCCATACCGGCCGAGCTACTCACACTTTGTACGGCAGCCGCGGATCCGACGTCAGCGTTATCTTAAAAGAAACCTTCGACCTGAGGAAAAGAGCGGAAGAGAGTCAGGGCTGGACAGCAGGACCAGGGATTAAGGCGTTCGGTAAGCAAACACTTACATGGTGGTGTCGGGATGAATCTAGAACACAAACCAACCCAGTGGGATGGCACGACTTCCTCCACTGTGCCAGGAACCGCCGGGCGCCACTCATATCCACGTCTCCCTAGGCAATCTGGGGACCTCCGAAGTTGTTGCTATCCAACGCACTGCCTGAATATCGGCCCCAAAATTTCATGCTACATCGCGCTATTAAATCACAAATATCTTAGGCTTTTGCGTATAAATAGCTGAGATAAAAGTATGGATTATGTGGATAAAATATATTTTTAACTTTGTTAATTTGCTGCCATATTTTTAGTCAGGCAGAATAGTCGTGGGCATAGGGAGTAGGACCCTAGGTTCCAGCTGGCAGGTTGGGGCGGAAGTAAGGGTATAGGGTAGGCAGATGAAGAGCGTGATGGACTTGGGACGAGGCTGGGGGCGGGGTTGGGGGCGGAGATGGGGCGGGGCTTGGCCGGACGCCCTCCAAAGTTGCTAAGGCTACCTGAGCGCAGGAAAGCTTAATTGGTGTTCCAGAAGCAGTAATTGTAACACTGCTTTATCTAGTTTTCTTCTGTCTTTCCAGCAAACCAATCCTGTTGTATCCCTTACATTTCTCATAGCTTCTCCTTCACGCTTTACTCTCTGATACTGATTTATAACTAGTTGATTTCAATAAGTAAGGGAGCTATCAACAGCGAATTCTCTATGCCAAGACTTCCACTGGGGTTGCTGAGGAAAAAACGAGGTTTTTGCATTTCAGGAACGTGGCGTATAGTTGGGAAGACTCATATATGAACAGATTTCAATAATTTGTTATGTGGTCTAATATAATTAAACCAGTGCGCTAAGTTGCTAATCATTAACCACATTTATTCAGTTTAACCAACTTTGAACCCTTTCTATGTGCCAGGCACTAAGCTAAACTCTGGGAAATCGAAGATGAGTAAGGCAGATAGGTGTCGACTCTCTATGATCTAACAGAAGTTCCTGTATAGTGATGACGGAAGAAAATTGTCCTCTAAACTTTATTACAAATCTAAACCTCTGTGTTTGAAAAATACGCATGTCTCTCGCAATGACTGAAATGCCCTTTTAAAATATTGGCATTAATAGATAAAGCAGGAAGCAGGCAGGCATTAAAATAATGGGGCAGTCTAGTTGATCTTTGGAATATATGTCAGATTCTTAAGGGGAGAAATTTAAGAGAGGAACTAGGAAGGAACTGTAGCGGGGATAATGGAGACCAAATTCATCTTTGCTATAATTTTGCGGCCAACTGATCTTCTATGGTGACATTTCCCAATGGAGCGAGTTCTTGTTCTGACTGTAGGAAAGTAAGACTCCAACATTCTCATGACAGTCATCCTCACTTTTTAAAATGCTGGTCTTACCATATATGTAGATGAAGACAAATATTGATTGACTGATTTAGGGATCAATGGTTACAGCCTTAAAAGCTGAAACTATTCAATTAGTGGATGTGACTAAAACTTGTGAATATGGTAATAAGGATAAAACTATGCTTGTGTCTACCCCTTGTCAGCTAGCCAAATAATCATAGAAATTAGTGTACATATTTACAGTCTATATATGTAAGACTACATATATATTTTGAAACAAAATTTGCATCCTGCTCTTTATAGTTTGGTGTCTGCTCATGTATCAAAACATGGCAAAATCCTAAAGAGAAAAATGTATTTTGATCAGAGAGTTTTTATTGTATGTATAAAAAGTGGTGAAAACAGAAGTCAGCCCCAGGCAGTGTGACTTTTGTACTCAGATTCTGCTGCTTCAGAAAATACGTTTGTATAATGTATCAAAATGACATCTCTTGAGATATTAAAAAGTAACTGTTCCTAAATATTTAGAATTATTTTTCACCTCAGTTCCCCAAATCTGCTTCTCATATGTTTGTCTCCTCAGAGTCACAGCATGATTTGTAGAGCCTCCTGCATTTTATTTTGCTTAGGATAAGAATGAAATTATAAATGGATTTATTTATACTCAATATTTTGTTTTTTTTTTTAAACATTGCGAAGGGATTTGCAATTGGAAAATTTTATAGCAAAACAAGGACCTTCTCATTTACTGAAAAGTTAAAATGTTAAAGTACATTTAATGACTGTAATCAGAAGCAAACTCCGAAGCAAATTTTTGGAGATCATTGGCAAATGTAACATTTTAAGACAACAAACATCCTAAATGGCCTAATGTATTTTGGAAAAGATCCAATTAGTACCACGTAGAGGCAGAAATAATTGTAGAAGTGCACAGTGTGACCATATTAGAACTCATTAAATGTCAATGAAGCATACCAATATTCTATTTGCAAATGCATATAAACTTTCCACTATTAGAAGAAAGCCAGAAGGAAATTAAATTTACATAAGGACTAAAAAGATTTGCTTTCATAGTCATATTTTTCTGACTAGTTATTTCTACAGCCAACTTTATTTTTTATATTCCTCTGGATGCCAAAAAGAAATCTTTCATTTTCATCCTTAATTTCGTTGTATTTATGATTATGACTAAAACCATCTGATAGTCAAATTATATAACCTTGAAACAGCTGTACCTAAATAAACCTTAAGATATTCTATTCCAAATACTTCATATTACAGGGAACAAATTGTAGACTGATCAACTAGTAATAAACAGATATTTTAATAGTAGTTAAATTTTTTCATTTTTTATTGCCTTTTCTCCCCTCAGAATTCACTAAAATGCATGATATCAGTGAAGCAATGATAATAACAATAACTCAGAGTTGGTGAAGATTTATTTTGTGCTCGTATTAACCACTTTGTACAAATCAAATGACAATATAGACTTTAAATTTTGATGCCTTGGCTATAAAGTTCTAGTGACAATAAGCCTTATGCAAAGAGAAGAGAGTTGATTTGGTTGTAGAACTACTTGGGATATGTAAATACTGTGCTATTTTTCAAGGTAAGGAATAGAAGGTTAGAGAATATTTACATTCCTGTGAGTCAAAAAGAACAATGAAAGAAGTGGAGATTGAAGCCTAACAAGTCCAGGCAAGCCCTGACAGAGGACTGTAGCTCTAAATGTGCTACATTTGATTGTTACGGTTACATAGTTTCCAGACAGAGGACTGTAGCTCTAAACGTGCTGCATTTGATTGTTACGGTTACATAGTTTCCAGACAGAGGACTGTAGCTCTAAACGTGCTGCATTTGATTGTTACGGTTACATAGTTTCCAGACAGAGGACTGTAGCTCTAAACGTGCTACATTTGATTGTTACGGTTACATAGTTTCCAGACAGAGGACTGTAGCTCTAAACGTGCTGCATTTGATTGTTACGGTTACATAGTTTCCAGACAGAGGACTGTAGCTCTAAATGTGCTACATTTGATTGTTACGGTTACATAGTTTCCAGACAGAGGACTGTAGCTCTAAATGTGCTACATTTGATTGTTACGGTTACATAGTTTCCAGACAGAGGACTGTAGCTCTAAATGTGCTACATTTGATTGTTACGGTTACATAGTTTCCAGACAGAGGACTGTAGCTCTAAATGTGCTGCATTTGATTGTTACGGTTACATAGTTTCCCGACAGAGGACTGTAGCTCTAAATGTGCTGCATTTGATTGTTACGGTTACATAGTTTCCTGACAGAGGACTGTAGCTCTAAACGTGCTGCATTTGATTGTTACGGTTACATATTTTCCCCAAATATTTCCAAAATTTTGAGAAAAGAAGTGACTTTTCTACAAAGCTCGTTGACTATAATGCTTCTAAATTTGAGGCTTAATCACAAAACTTGGAATATTTTAACCACAGAATTTGTCAAATACATTTATTTCAAAATGGCATTTTGAACTGTAAAAAAGCAGGAACTTAACAGGAAAATTTAATTAATTGTATAATTAAATTTTCTCTCTAAACATTGTTCGAATTCTTCATTTAATGGAAACGTTACTTTTAGAAAAACTAAAGTAGCCTCTGACAAAACCATTTCAAACGCGAATTTTTCCCCATATTTACATATTTTTATCTTTCTACCAGCCACATGAGGCAAATATTAATATTCTATCTTTACTTTTCTCTATTAACTCAAGGTTTTCTTTTCCAGTTGAGATTTTTAGATCCATTCATGGTTTCTCCCCACACAGCTCTTCTTGCGGTCGCATGTAGAACACAGGCTTCGGAGGGCTGTAACAGCTCGTCCTTTGTCATCATCTGTCCATGTTCTCGGTAATATTTGTCTCCACTCAAGACATCTGAGACACATGTCATCTCATTTTTGTCTGGTGATATCAGTCCTTTTTGTGGGCTGGCAAGACGACTTTAGGACTTTTGATTGCCTCTAAGGGATGTAAGAAAAGTGCCCTCTTGTATCACTCTGTGGCTACAGGGAACCCAGCAGGGCTCAGACGTCTTTGACTAATGATAACATGCTTTTCTTCCAAAATGGAGGGAACCTTGTTGCCTTCCTAGGCTCCAGTGGGAGCAGGAACTAGACATATTTTCTCTGATTCTGAAATTCTCTAGAGGTTGTTTCCCCTAGGGATGAAGGAATAGGGCCATCTTTCAGGGAGACCTTACAACGTCTATCATTTTCTTCTCTTCCTTTCTCCAACCCAGAATATTTTTTTTTATAGATCTTAGTTTTTAGAGCAGTTTTAGGTTCACAGCAAAATTGAGCAGATAAAGATACTCCCTCCCCCTATATATTCATAGTCTCTGACATTTTCGACATCCCCCAGCAGAGTGGTACATTTATTACAGTTGACGAACCCACTTTGATGTATCATTATCACCCACTGGCCATAGTTCACATTAGGGTTAACTCTTGGTGTTGTATATTCTATGGGTTTAGACAAATATACATTGACATGTATCTACCATTGTGGTATCATACAGAGTAATTCACTGCCCTAAAAATTCTCTGTACTGCACCTGTTCACCCTCCCTCCTGCTTAGCCCCTGACAACGCTGATCTTTTTACTGTCTCTGGAGTTTTGCCTTTTCTAGAATGTTGTAGAATCATAAACTGTGTAGTCTTCAGATTGGTGTCTTTCACTCAGCGTTTAAGCACCTGCATGTTTTTTCATGGCTTGATGGCTTATTTATTTTCAGTTCTGAATAATAGTCAATTGTCTAAATGAACCACAGTTTATTGACACATTTACCTACTAAGGGACATCTTTGCTACTTCCAAGTTTAGGCAATTATGAACAAAGCTACCACAGGGAAGTTTGCCTATCTTTATTGGTGAGATGGGTTCGGGGATGTTCACATGCTTTCTATAAGGTATAATTTAAAACTATATGCAGTCAGGTTTCTTCCGTTAGCTTTTACTATATTCTTCACTGACATGGGAAGAATAAAACATTCCTAAAGGTGATTTGTAAATGAACTTTGGCAAAAATAATTCTCATTTCAGAACTGTCCTGTAATTAATCCCATGAAGAATGGCAACTTGATGAGCATTGAGAACATGTGCTACTTTGGGGATGAGGATGGGAGTGGAAGTTCTCATTTCTGTCTAAAGTTCTTAGAGTCTTAATTTATTGATTTATTTTCCCATCTACCTATGCAAGAGTTATTTAATAAGGAAAATATTTTGTAGAAGACATTAAATTGTCTGCTACAAAAGTAAATAGCATATAAATCTACATAGTGAGTCTCTGAAAGCTTTTCTTTAAAGTTCTATTCTTAATAAAGTCAAATAATGATTAAAGATGTTTAAGATACAGAATTACACTAACATAAGAAAATAAAAATGGCGGTTAAAATAATTTAAAAAAACAAAAACAAAAAATAGAATGCAAATGTAGATGGAGAAACATGTTATTTTAAAAATAAAATAAATTATGCTTAGAAAAATAAGATGAAAAATGGTGACATAATTGATAAAAATATAGAGTTAAAAAATAGAGAAGTGGAAACTATACTTCAGACTGAAGCATGTTGCCTCCAGACAATAATATAAAATGCTTCCTGACTAGAAGAAAAATCATTTCTACACTTACTGAAAATTTTTCACTTAATTTTTTGCGAACTTAGTAGTCACGTCAGGGTAAAACGTAATTTAAAGAATGAAATTATGATCTTAGCTTCTTATTTTACTGTTCTATAATCAATTTTGTGAATTATTATACAATATTTGGATCGGAATAATATTTTACTTTTTTTTTAAGTTCCCCTGGTGGAATTTGCAATGCCCATTTTCCCTATAATTTCTTTAATTCTTGTGTTTGGAGGAGGCACCTAGATTCCTACAATGTTTAATTTTTTATGTTTTGCCCTAAGAATTAACAGGGTCATCAGTAGTCCTTGTTTGAGGCATTTAGAAAGTATTAAGGCCAATGTGACAATGAATTATTTAAAAATTGCATCATAACTTGTCATATTCTGAATTGAGATATATTCTAGATTACTATGCAAATATTAATATTATCTTCAACTTGATACTGCTGTTCTTAGATATGCAAAACATTTTTTATATTTCTTCATCATGACTAACCACAGGAAGAATCAGCTGTGGTAATGTATGTTTATATTTAGATAACATTCGGTTTCCTTTGAAGTGCTATTACTTTCACTAACTTTTTTTTTTTTTTTTTTTCCTACAATAACAACATCCAAAGCTTTAAGGATGGGTACTGTTGTTTCTTTTAAAAATCAGAAAATGAACAAAAAGGGATTGTTTTGTTTTGTAGGCCTAAGGTTATGCAGATAGTTTGAGAGAATGATAAAGCAGCACAGTGGCTGATGATTCTTTACAAAACTGACCTCATGTGATTGCATATGAGCTTATTTTTACCAGTATTTTTTACAAGACAAATAGTTGAATTTATAAACTCATTCAGTGAGCTTCTCAAGGAGTTCTTACTCAGTTTTGATTTTGCAGCTTTCAGAACAAGTATCTGGCATATAGCAGGTATTAAAATAGAATTTATTGAATGAATTAATGTCACTTAAAAATACTGTAGACTGGTGATGCTTTCGAATTGCAGTAATGTTTTTACATTTTATTAACTGCAGTCATAAATGCTCTTAATACAGTAGATTATATTTTTTGATTTTGCATTGTTCTTGTTTTAAGGCTTATCTATTCAAAAGATGATACCATTCTCTCAATTCACTGCTACTGGTGAAAGCAGAGGTTTGAAAAGGCTAATTAAAGATTCTTATCAACTACTCTTAAATAAAGAAGCCAATCAAATAAAAGTATGTGAATATTTTCACATGTTTCTTCACCATTACTTTATGTGACATGTGACATTCTGAATCAGAGACCCTGAATTAGGAATCTCATTACTGACCCTTTCAGATTCTCTGTGTCTTGGGGATGAAGGATTGCTCATTGACATCAGCCTTCCTTGTAGCTTCCGAGGTGGTGGCTGCTTGCAGTGCAGAGGTTGTGAGCTGATGGCCCGTGGTCCTGGGAGTTTTTGGGTTGGGCTGTGTAGTGCAGCTCAGTGAATGTTATGTTTGGTAGAGATACAAATGGTTCAGCTGCTGTTGGCCTCATCATACTTTTTTGTTTTCTGTTGGGGAACCACAGAAATTTCAGTTTATGTTCTTTGGTGTAATGATGTGATTTTGAGATAGGATTTGTGTTGCAATTTTATTAGCCAAAAGAACTACATGAATACCATTGTTTGGTAGGCTTTAAAGTTATAATTGAGAAAGTGGAGATTTTGAAGATCTAAGTACTTATGTTATAACCTTACCCATGGCTTGAAAGGCTTGGCTTCAAAGAACTATTTTTAGATATTAAAATGATCTAATTGAAATCATTTTAAACTTATTAATTGCTACAGAATTAAATGTTTCCAGTAACAATTTGGAAATCTTACAAAGGGAATCAACTGTCTGCTGTGACCACATCCCCTGCAAGTCTGCCTGCCTTTTTAATAGCTCTGTTTGCTTCAATTTGGTTAATTCTAGCAAAAATCTTTAGTAATTCCTTTAGATACTTCCTCTTTTTTCTGCATTCACAGCCATTTGTATCTCGCTTTCTGAAATGCTGAAATAGATTCTATCCTACACAAGGTTTTAATTTTTTTCTTAGTTGTTTAAAGGTGAACTTATGGTGATAAATGAACAGGTCTCAAACTTGGAATTGATAAGAATTTCTTCCCAAAGCTATCAGAGTATTAACAGAAAGGTGGAACTTTTTTCCCTCTTATTCCTTAAACAATAAATAGGAATATAATCTACTTCATTTATAGGAGAATAAAATGTTGGTTATTATATGTACTACTTATTTTGCAGTTACTAAAAAAACTTTACTAATGAAGTTTCACTTTTACTACCATTAAAAACTATCGTTATCTCCTGAGAGATTTAGTATATCCTGGTCTTTTATTTAACAATTATTTTATTTATTATCTTTGGACCTTTTAAATTTGGTTTTTATAAACACCAAATTTCTATTAATATTACAAGAAATATTTGCCTTTCTAAGAAGTATTTCCATAATTTAATTTTTTTCCTGCTCATTTCCAGGTGTCTTCAACTGGAATGCTCATGATTATATAATCATATTAGCTTTCCATTTTACTTTTCTCTGGTGTTAATACTAAGTCAAAGACTTAATTGATATCTAATATATCTATGATAGCACAAAATTCAAACTGTCATAGTATATTAAAAACTTTCTTATGGGAAGCATAGTAAAGAGTGTTTCCTTTATTACTTAATTAATGTTGGCAAAAAAGTATTAGCTTAGATGCTAATTATTATAATGATCTAAGCTTACTACTGTTTTCCATCTTTCTGGAATTTCTTAATAACCAAGTTATGTCTCAAGAGCTGACAAATATACCTTTTAATTTCTGTTTGTCTTAGTTATATTATTTTCTGTATTCTGTGATGTTTTGGTAGAGTTCCCCCTACTCTAGCCCAAAGCACACCAGAGCTACTCAAAGTAGCCAGCCCTAAACAGTCTTGCCCTGCCCTGCCTTGCCTTTCTGTAGAAATTCCAGTACAGGCTCTTGCCTAAGTTTTCCCCTAGGCTAGCTTCTGCCTCTGCTTCTGCCTCCTGTCTCTAACCTGGTGTTTTCCATGTGCCCGGCATACCTGCTTGTCTTGGGAAACGTAATTAATAAAACTCTTTATTCAATAACATTAGCTC
Organism: Callithrix jacchus; assembly: GCF_049354715.1. Lineage (NCBI taxonomy): Eukaryota > Metazoa > Chordata > Mammalia > Primates > Cebidae > Callithrix > Callithrix jacchus. The sequence goes on along the minus strand of NC_133506.1, from coordinate 157,547,016 downwards.
CTCTGTGTCACCATTGTTACCCCTACACATTAAAATCCTCAGGGTGCAATCATTGGGACACTATTTGCTAAATGAGTAAACGTATATTGTTTTTAGTAAAGGAATAACATAAGTGATTATATGGTAAGATTTTTCAAAATGAATTTCTGGATTAAGATTGCATAATGCTAACAGTTTCTAATGTGGCCTCTCTTAAAATACTGATGAAGACAATAAAAGCACGAACAGTGACTACATAGCGGTTCCACTGGACATCAGTTTAACAATCAGTGCTCTGCTTTTCTTAAGACAGTTTCTTTGATGACAGAGCTGGTGGGACTACAGTGATAAACACAGTTTACTACACCTGCGCGCGGCATGCGTCTAAGCCAAGATACGTAAAAGGAACTGGGAGGATGGGCTCAGCTTACTCCTCTCACTCTCTCTTAGTTGGTTAAGAAATTGGGTTGGTCCTGTACTCTGAGATGGTGAAGATTTGTGCCAACTGGAGAAATGGGCATCTGCCCACTCTGCTGCAAAGGCCCTATGCTTTCTAAGATGGGATTTTCTTTCTGATAACACAGAACCCACACATTTCCTCTCCCATTCCTAGCCTTAGGCTAGTCTCTCTCATATCTCTCTCCTTTCTGATTTCAAAACATGTTGGCCCCTTTTGCTTACCTCTCTAATATTGTTAGCCTGATCCTAGAATGGATTTAGACTTTTACAAAGGATATAGATTCATTGTTTCTAGGCAGATTCTGTTTTCAGTCCTGTAGTATAAAACACTCCTAGGGCAAAAGAACAGAGTTTCTTATTTAGCTTCTTAGGAAGAGGGAAATTACAGGGGAAGAAAGAAAAAAAGAACTTAAAAACAACCAATAATCTATCCTGCCCCAAACATAGAAGCATAATTAAAATTTATAAATACTGGGACACATTTCCCACTTTAGAAAGTCCAACTGCCCAAGTCACCAGAGTCATTTGAATATCTTTTGATAGGAAATTATTGTGGGAAAACTGTATCAAGATCTTTGATTGTGGCTGGGCATGGTGGCTCATGTCTGTAATCCCAGCACTTTGAGAGGCTGAGGCAGAGGGATCACTTGAGGTCAGGAATTTGGGACCAGCCTGGCCAACATGGTGAAATCCCGCCTCTACTAAAAAAAATGCAAAAATTAGCCAGGCATGGTGGCATGGACCTGTAATCCCCCTACTTGGGAGGCTAAGGCAGGAGATTCGATTGAATCCTTCTGGCAGAGGTTGCAGTGAGCTGAGATTGCACCACTACACTCCAGCCTGGGCAATAGAGCAAGACTCTGTCTCAAAGAAAAAAAAAATCTTGGATTTTATATATGTATATTTATACCTATTTATATATACAAATAAATTATGTAAATATACATATATAAAATATATTTATACACATGCATACACATAATTTACATATATATTTTGTGATGTTTGCATATTATATAATGCAAATATATACATACACGCATACACACATATATATTACATACGTATTTCGCAATGTTTGCATATTATTATATAATTTTAAAAAATACGTTCGCATGTTTAAACACACAGACACATCCTGGAAAACAGATAGTGCTGTCCTCAGAGTACAGTGAAAATCTCTTAAAAGTTTCTGAATGTGAGAAAGGATCAAAGCCTTGACAGAATCCATGGTTCAAAATGTGCCCATTGAAATACTGTTGTGAAAGGAGCTATTTTCAAAGTATTCCAAGGCTGGGGCGTACAGTGAGTGTAAGAGGAGTGGAGTCCTGGGGTCAGCGATAGGGTCGGTGATGGGGGAACTGCAAGAGGAGCAGCAGGTAATAATACCTCCCTCCTTCTAAGGAGGATTGAGTATGGGCTGTCAGGATAAACCAAAGGTCATGAACTTAAAGACTAGAAATACCAAGCAGTAATGAAGACCCCATGCTCAGAAGACCTGTTCTAGGTGCAGCTCATCTGTTACATCCCATCCCAACCTGCAGATCGCTGGAGAAAAGCAATAGTAAATAGATAAAGCATACAGAAATGGGCAAAAAAAAAAAAAAAAAAATCATAGTACATACAACCAGGAATCACCAAAGACCTAAAAGAGAGACATCAAACTCAACAATCAAAGAAATGAAACTTGAATTTAAAAAATTTGCATTACTCACATGGTCCAGAATTCTCTTCTAGACCACAGAACTCCTAAAGTAGGTAAAAACAAATCTGGTTTGGAAAAATGATTCTTAATTCAGGCCAATCAAAATTATAAGGAAGCAAGCAAGCTATTACGAGTGAACGTCAATAGAACTAAGCAATCTTAGCTACCAAATAATTTGAAAAGTTAGACTAGACAAACAAAAATCATTCTAACTCTAAAATAGTAATGCCTTATGAAAAATAATAAATTCTGAAAATAAAAAGCAGAGCAATTAAAAACTTCAAAGGACAAAAAGATAGAACACTTAATAAAATGCATTGAAAAGGTAATTAGTAAGCTAGAACTTTTATTTCTGAGCATCGTGCATAGCAGGAACCAGATCTACTCCCCTGAATGGAGCAACTATAAAACTGGATAAAATACATGAAGCAATGACTTCCGGATGTTGAGACATAGGAAAAACTGAGAGAAGAAAAAACGGGTGAGTTCTATAATTGCAGCTTATAGCTTATGGGCCATAGCATGTGGAGAGGAACACGAGTATAGCTCAGTAGTCTCAATGAGCTCAGAAGACATAGCCCCTGAGATCTGCATAAGGTTTTTCTGTGCATACCGCTCTGCACATGCATGAAAGGAAATTTTTCAATGCTGGAAGGTGGGAACTAGACAGCAGTAAGCCTAAGCAATAGCCAGCAGTCAAAGAGAGCTGTAAATAATGTGTGTTCCCAGCCACCAAGTGGAAAAACCTCTGAATACACAGGCCATCAGGTAGACTCTTCTGAAAGATTAGGCCTCAATAGTTTTTAAATTAACTATAGACTAACTAGTGTGCTTTACCTGCATCATCAAGTTTCTTTTTTTAATCTTTTAGAATTTTATTTTATCTTTAGCTGTGGTTTTGTTGTAACACATCATCTTAAAAGCAAAGCTCAAAAGGAACAAACTGATGCCAAGTTACTTAACCTGAAATGCCATGACAGCATCCAACAGCGTCTCAAGGCATAAACCACTGAAGATGTTCAGCATCCAGTAAAAACTTATTAGGCATCCAAAGAAACGGGTGAAAAATTAATAAAAACAGAACAAAAGGACAGCGATAATAAAAATGGCAGATGATCTTAAAACGCTACTGAAATTATCTTCATAAGTACAAGATAGAAGAAAACATGAACAGGATGAGAAGGGAAATGGAATATATAAGACTCAAATGTCTAGATGCAAACAATATCTAAAATAAAAAATCTTGTTTGTTGTGATTAATCGATTATACATTGTAGACTGTTTAGCAGTAAAACTATACAGAATGAAGCCCCCCCAAAAGAGCAGAACGTCAATGATCTATGGAAAAATATCATTCATATATGTACACACACTAACACACACACACACACACACACACACACACACACACACACAATAAATTGGGGAATATCAGAAACACATTTGAAGAAATAATGTCTGAAAAAGTTCCTAATTTGATAAAAATGAGAAATCTAGAAATCCAAGAAGTTCAACCAACTCTCATAAAAGAAATAATTTTTTTTTAAAAAAGAACTTCAAGGTACTTAAAAATTAAATTACTCAAAACCACTCATCAGGAAGAAAAATCTTAAAGGTGGACTAAAAAAGACTAGCAGATAGTATGTACAAAATAACAAGAAGAATGAAACAGCAGACTTCTTGTTGGAAAGTTTGCTAGTCAAAAAAATAATTGAGTTGCAACGTTAATGTACTAGAAGAAAAGTATCTAGAATTCTATGCCAAGAAAAAATTATCTTTCAAAAATAAAGGTAAAAGAAAGAGTTTTTCAGAAAACGAAGCTGGGAAAATTTGTGGTCTATAGTACAGCATTACAAGAAATATTAAAGGGGGTTGTTAATATCAGATACCAGAATCAAATCTACCTCTACACATAGGAAAAAAAGTGCAAAACATAGTGACTATGTGAATAAATATAAAAGATAGGTTGTCTAGTTTTTAAAAACACTTAAAACATAATTTACTGTTTAAAGGTAAAGTAATAAATGTGTGTTGTGGTATTTATAACAGGCATAGAAACAAACCATATATCAATAGGACAGAAAACAGCGGGTCAGAAATGGGAGTATAATGTTGTACAGCTCATTCAATGTGAGTGAATGACATAATATTTGAAAGTACCTTCTGATAGGTAGAAGAGATATAACCTCTACAAAACATAAAGAATTATAGCCAATAAACAATGGAGAGGAAATATAATATAAAAAATTCAATCAGTCCCAAAAGAGGCAGAAAAGAACAAGGAAAGAAAGAACAGAAAGGATAAATGGAAAACCAATAATAACGAGGTAGATTGAAGCCCGACTGTGTTGATACTTAAATTGAATATAAATGTCCTAAACCCATCAGGAACAATGCAGAGATTACTCTAGGCCTCCACTGAGAAGAAAATGGAAAAACATTAGATAACTGTAGGGAAACCTGCTTAAGACAGTATGTGTTTCTTCATGAAAGGAATTCATGTGTAAGTTTATATACTTCTAACATAATGCCCTTTAACTCAAGAATATAATTTAAGCTTCAATTCGGGAGGAATTTATACAAATGCTAGATAATGAGAAATCTGAACATTTGGAAGGAGTACAGTTGCCGTTTTGTCTTGTTTTGATTTTCAGCATCATAATCTGCTAAGGTTTGGCTGATGATTATTTTTATAATTTAGATTTTGCCTGTAGCTAAGTAGGAGAAAAAAGACAGTTCATCTGTTCCATTATTGAGAAACTTTCCAGATATGTTGAATTCTGGAGTCCAGTCTTTTAACTGAAATAGCTTCTAAAATTGCTATTTTTTTTTTTTTTTTTTGACTATTGAGTTTCTCTTGACCAGCTGCTTGGCAGCTAGTGAGTGATAGAGGCAAATTCTTTGCAAACTTTTTTTTTTTTTTGGTAGCAAAATAAACAAATTTAAACATTGGGTAAACAGGGTAGTTTAGACTGAATATAAATGACACAAAATGAATTTTAACTGATTTGATGTTCTAGGAGCTATGGAAGAATGGTCTAGCAGTCTGAGATTAGGAATGTCAGCCAAACTAGTAAAATTCTCTGGCTACGTATAACATTGATTACTTTGCCTTCTAACATTTTCCCATTTGCATTTTTAACTTTCCTCTTCCCCGAATGTCACGAAATTAATTATAATTCTAGATTTTCTTTTCTCAAAATTTTGTTAAAATCTCTCTCCATTTTGGAATTTAAAAATAACTTCCAATGTTCAGAGAAATAAGACTACAATCATGATTTGTTCATAACCTTTCACAAAACCTATCTCACTTTAATTAGGAACCATCATATTTTTAAGTATGTTTAACATTCCCTGCCAGCAATTAAATAAGTACTGGTAATCACACATTAAAGAAGCTTGGTGTCTGCTATCATAGATAATATACGTTAGTAACTTCCATAGGCCAATGGAACTTATTGTTGTCATAGGCAAATATCTTTGCAGTTTTTAAAATGCTTTTGTATGAGTCATTTTTTGACATGTACATTTTACTGGAGGGTTACTGTTCCCAGACCAAACTGAGCATCTGGCTGCTTAGTCTCACAGCCCAATAACAAGGTACAGATGAACTGGGTGAGAAGAGAGTCTTTATTTGTGTAGCTGGTTACAGGGAGAAGACCTGGAAATTCTTGCCAGACCAACTCAAAATTACCAAGTTTTCCCGAACTTATATACCTTCTAAGCTATATGTCTATGTGTAAGTATGCATTTATCTAAAGACATAAATGATTAACTTCCTTAATCTGTAACTAAGATCTGAGTCCTGAAGACCTTCCTCTGGAGCCCTAGTAAATTTACTTAATCTAAATGGGTGCAGGTGTTGGGGTGATTACTTACCCTTATCTTGTCCCCTGCTAAATCATGGAGGTTTGGGAGTTCTTCAGACCCCTAATAAAACCTGAATAATCCTAAATGGGTCTTGTCCAGAATTCGTTCTTTATTTTGTCATGCTTTAAGGCCCAGGAAAGACCTGGGCAAAACTCTTTTGGTGGGCTTTTGTTACATTTCAGCCTTTGTAAAAGGACACTGGCTCTATCAGCTTTTAATATTTAACTTAACTACTAAGTCAGTTCTGAAACAGTGGTTAAGGAGGCCTGTGTAAGTGAGACCTGGCCTGCTACAATACTTTTAAATATGCCTTTAATTTTAGGAAACTATCTTATTCCTTTATTCATACTTGATTTAATTAGAGCAAGATCAAACTGAGTTAATTATCACAAGATTTTTGGATAAAACAACCTCTAAAAATATATGTGCTATTCAACTTTGGGTGAGCAGTTTTCTGCAACAAACATCTTAACACAATTATTTCTTGTAATAAATATTTTAAGTTAAAAGTTTTAAGTGGCACTTCTTGGAATTTTTATTACAAACAATATTACAAGAAGCAATTTGCATTTCTTAGTAAGCAGACTTAGACATATGGGCTTCCAATATATGTTTATATATGTATATTGCATCTCTCTCTCTCTCTCTTTCTATATATATATATATATATATATATATATATATATATATATCCTCTACTTTGCTAAGAGAAAAATTTTTAAAAATTAATTCTTTAAGCAAGTCTCAGTTTTCATAGCATTGATTTAAAGAAATCTCAAAACTAAATAGAGTCTTTAAAGTTAACTAATCAAGAGAGTCAATTTGTTGGAAGAGTAAGTTTAAGTACGTCCTTTTTAAATATTTCAGATGTGAAGCTTTCCTTTTTGTGTTAATTATTTTTATGCAGTGCAGAACGAAAGCAATGAAAGAAGACAGAATTTTTACTATTAGAAAGATCACATATATATTATTGAAAGCTTTCACTACTCAGGTGTTTATGAGCACCTGACATGGAACCTTTAAATCTCTAAATTTGAGCAAACTGTTTGGAATAATAAAATATAAAAAAGTAAATAGTCACAGTTCATAAAACTCATACCTGATTATATTCGGTCATATTGTAAATGATATCATCAGTGTAGTTATCATTTCTTTTTTTTGTTCATCAAAAGCTGCAAGAAACTAGAAAAACTTCTAATGTTTTTAAGATGGCTTCTGTGACTTTTCATTTCTCTTCTTGGGAATTTAATTAAAACGTTTCTGATAAATTCAGATTACAAAAGGAAAAACTAAACAGTAGGTGTTTATTCTTTACCTGAGAGAGAGTCATCATTGACAATAAGATTCAAAAATACAGATTTGACATAAAATTTATGATAACTGATATGGAATGATGAACTCACCTTTTTTCCAACTGCTAACAAGGCATAAAGCTTATCTTCTAATAACACTATTTTTATTTTTCTTAGTAAATGGGAAAGTGTAGCTTACAGTTTCTGGCTTCAGTTTAATGCCTAGCTAAGACTAAACCAGAGAATATAGAGTTCATAAATTTGTTTTCCACATTTTTTTTTTAACTTTTTTTTTTTTTTTAAGACAGAGTCTCACTCTGTTGCCAGGCGCCAGACTGGAATGCAGTGGCACAATCTCAGCTCACTGCAATCTCCACCTCCTGAATTCAAGCAGTTTTCCTGCCTCAGCCTCCTGAGTAGCTGGGACTACTGTCGCGTGCCACCATGCCCAGCTAATAATAGAGACGGGGTTTCACCATGTTGGCCAGATGGTCTTGATCTCTTGACCTCCTGATCTGCCCCTGCCTCATCCTCCCAAAGTGCTGGGATTACAGGCGTGAGCCACCGTGCCTGGTGCTGTTTTCCACACTTTAGTGAATGAGACTACAGCTTCCAGAGCCAGGCAGCTAGTTTTCAAGTCCTGCCATTAGACAAGATTTTTAAAACTTACTGACAATTGCATAAAAACTGCCTAAGAATAATGTTTCTAAATGTGTAGAATAAACTACATAGATTACAAAAGGAATAAAGATACAGAATATTTTCATCACTCTAGAAATTTCCTTTATGTTCTTTTCCGGGCAATTCATCTCAACTATGAGCAAACATTTACCTGATTTCTTTTACCATGACTTAGCTTTGTCTGTTGTAAAGCTTCATGTAATTGAAATAATACACTGAACTATCTTTTGTATCTGGCTTCTTTTATTCAGTGTGATGATTGGTCTATGTTATTGCATTTTAGGAACATATTTCTGGGTAATATTCCATTGTGTAAATATACATAATTTGTTTATTCTTGTGTGAATGAAAATTTGGGATACTTCTAGTTTATAGCCTTATCAGTAAGGCTGATATTAACATTTTTGTAGAAGTAATTTTGGTGACATATGCATTTATTTTCTATATCCTGAATAAATAGTTTTTTTGGTTATTATTATTAATTAATTTATTTATTTTGAGACAGAATCTCACTGTGTCACCCATGCTGGAGTGCAGTGGTACCATCTCAGCGTACTGCAACCTCCACTCCCAGGTTCACGTGATCCACCTCAGCCACAGAGTAGTTGGGATTACAGGCATGAGCTACCATGCCTGGCTCATTTTTGCATTTTAGTAAAGACGGGGTTTCAGCATGTTGGCCGAGCTGGTCTCAAACTTCTGGTCTCAAGTGATCTGCCAGCATTGGCCTCCCAATGTGCTGGGATTACAGGTATGAGCCACTGTGCCAGACCTGAATACATTTTTAGTAGCGGAACTGCGGGGTATTTGTACATTTAAGAAACTGTGACCGAGATTTCCAAAGTTGTGGTGCCATTTTTCAGTCCCATCAGCAATGTCTGAGGTTCTAATTGTTTCTTTCCTTTGTAAAACCTTAATGCTGTCATTTAAAAAAAGCCATTCTACTGGTTCTGTAGTTGTAACTCATGGTGGTTTTAATTTGCATTTCAAGGATGACTTATAATATTGAGCAGTTTTTTTCATGTGCTTGCTGGTCAGTTACATATCCATTTTTGTGAAATGTCTGTTCAAATCTTTTGCCTAGTTTCTTATTATTTATTTGTATTTTTATTGTGTTGTAAGAATTCAACAGATAACATGTTTTACGATTATTTTTTCTTCCTTTGGGCTTGCTTATTCATTTTTTAAGTCTTTAAGAGTATATCTTATTTTATGAAGTCCCATTTTTCTTATGGTTAGTGCTTTTTAAAATCTAGTATAAGAAATATTTACATAATCCAAGGTTACAAATATGCTTTTATATTTCCTCTTAGAAGCCTAGTAGATTTAGCTTTAGCTTTTGCATTTTGTCCCATAATCAATCAGAGTCATTTTTGTGGGTGGTGTAAGGCTAGGTTTGAGGTTAATGTTTTTTGCAAAGAGGGTCCTAATTGTTCTAGCACCATTTGTGAAAAATAAAACAAAAAGAAAAAAATTATTCTTTCTGCATCATATTATGTTAGCAACACGCTCGAAGACCAATTTACTGTACATGTCTAGTTCTTCTTGTAGACTCTCTATCCTATTCTTTTTTGCTATATATATATATATATAGCAAAAAAAGATATAAGATATATATATATGTCCCTATGCCAGTGAAACAATGTCTTGATTATTATAGTCTTGATTATTTTAGCTTTACAGTAATTCCAAATATCAGGTGATATAAGTACTGGAGCTTTCTTTTTTTTATTTTTCAAGATTGCTTTGCCTATTCTAAATCCTAGTCCTGTCCATGTATATTTTAAAATCGATTTGGAAATGTCAACAAATATCCAACTGACATTTTCAGGGGGATTGTGTAGTATTGAGAGGGATGTAGGAGGAGAAATTGTATCTTAATAATACTGAGTTAGGTCAGGCATGGTGACTTATACCTTTAATTCCAGTATTTTGGAGGCTGAGGCAGGAGGATTACTTGAACCCAGGAATTTGAGAGCAGCCTGGGCGAGATGGTGAGGCCCTGTCTCTACAAAAAATTTAAAAATTAGCCAGGTATGGTGGTGTGTGCCTGTAGTCCCATTTATTTGGGAGGCTGAGGCAGGAGAATTCCTTTAGCCCAGAAATTTGAGGCTGCAGTGAGCTATGATGATGCCACTGCACTACATGTAGGGTGACAGAGTGAGAACCTGCCTCTAAATAAATGAATAAATGAATAAAATTCATCCTTCTAGTCTGTGAACATGGCACGTTTATCCATATAAATGGATTAAATATAATTATTTAAGTATTTTAAAATTTCAGAATATTTTGTAGTTTTTATTATGATGATATTTCATCTTTTTGTTAAATTTACTTCTAAATATTTTGCTTTTGATGTTGTTTTTATATTTCATTATTTAAATTTAAATTGTTTGTTGCTAGAAAATAAGAATATAATTGCTTTCTGTATATTGAGTCTGTATACCATAATTTAGCTGAATTTAGATATTAGTTTTATGGGATTTTTTTTGATAGATTCTTTGGGATGTTTATATAAACACTGTGTTCTTGGGGAACAAATATAGGTTTACTTCCTTTATGATCTTTGTGCCTTTTATTTCTTTTTCTTTATTTCTTTCCTGAGATTCAATCTTTTTCTTTATTGTACTAGGACCTCCTATTTTATATTAAGTAAAAGTGTTGATGGTGGGCTTTATCACCTTGTTCCCAATTTTGAAGGAAAAGCATTCGATATTTCACTGTTGATTTTGGTATTAATTATAAATATTTTACAGATACATTTATCAGATTGATAACATTCCCTTCTATTCTCATTTAAAAATTTATGGTTTGTTGAGGGTTTTTTAGCTGAATAGATTTTGATTTTAGTTAAATAGATGTTGATTTTATTCAAAATTTTTTCTGCCTCACTTGAAGTGATCATATAATTTTTTATTCTATAAATGTAGTGAATTCTATTGATTAATTTTTAAATATTAAATCAGCATGTAATTCCTGTGAAAACCTACACTTGGTCATGAAATAACATTCATTTTGTGTTTTGCTGAATTCAATTTAGTAACATTTTCTTGAGGATAATTGTGTCTTTGTTCATAAAGAGATTGGTCAGTAACGTCTCTTTCTTATAATGTTCTTGTTAGTTTTTGGTAGCAAGGCTATTCTGACAATATAAAACAAGTTGAGAAGTGAGTATGAAAATAAACACTGAGGTGATTTTGACCAAATTGAATTGGACATCCAATTCAATTTTATTTTGTGTTTTAATAGATTGAATAATTCAGTTTTCTGTGGTATATACACAATGGAATACTATTCAGTCATAAAAAGAATAAAATCATGTCTTTTGCAGCAGTGGGGATGGAACTGGGACTCATTATCTTAAGTGAAATAAGCCAGATACAGAAAGACACATATTCCATGTTTTCACTCATAGGTGAGTGCTCACAGTGGTGTATACATGGATGTAGAGAATGGGATGATAAACACTGGAGACTCAGAGGTGGGGAGGGGTGGGTGATGAGGAATTACTTAATGCAAACAATGTAACGGAGACTCTGAATCTCTGACTTGGCCAATGCATATGTAACAAAATTGTCCTGGCACCCCATACATTTGATATAAAAAATAGAGAAAGAAAATCCAAATTTTCAAAGGTATGTCAAGAAAATTGTTTTATGTTAGGAAAAGAACACTTTTTAATAGTTAGAAGGTAATGTTTTCTAATAAAAATATACTTGAAATCTATGTGAAACATGATTTACCTAAAAGCATGCCTTGGATTGCCTTTTAATATGCAAGCTCTAATATGTAAGCTTTTTGAAAAGAATAATATTTGATTGATAAGACGCTAGACAATGAAAAGATTCAATGACACAGGAGTTTCTGGACCTTGCTGCTGTGAACCCAGAACCTATCCCATTGTACCCTCCATTCCAGCACCTGAGCTACAAAGTAGATCAGGGGCTAGCATTTTAGGTTTCCTAATTCACACTGTCTTGTAGCAAATATATATATATATATGACTTTCTGATCCAAAATGAAAATTCAGGAGCCTGGAAATAAATTCAGAATATTAATAACAAGGGGTAAATAGGGGATATATAAAACAAATACTCTCTCTCTCTCTCTCTCTCTACACACACACACACACACACACACACACACACACACACACACACACAAGTGTAAACAGTATAGCAGCAAGCCAATTTGAAATTTTCTAAATTGTATTTGGGCTCTGGGTACATATGCACGTCCTGCATCCTGCAGGATTGTTGCACAGCTACATACATGCCATGGTGGTTTGCTGTCTCCATGCCCTCGACCCTTTCAGGCATTTCTCCTGGTCTTATCCCTCCCCATCCTCCCTGCCCACCCCTCCATTCTGTCCCCTGCCTCCACTCTCCTCTGCACACCCACCTAGTCCTGTGAATGTTGTTCCCTTCCCTGCGTCCAAGTGTTCTCATTGTTCATCACCCGCCTATAAGTGAAAACATGTGGTGTTTGGTTTTCTGTTCTTGTATCAGTTTGCTGAGAATGATAGTTTCTAGGTTCATCCATGTCTCTACAAAGGACACAAACTCATCGTTTTTTATGGCTGCATAGTATTCCATGGTGTATATGTGTCACATTTTTTTTTGTCCAGTTTATCATCGATGTGCATTGGGTTGGTCCCAGGTCTTTGCTATCGTAAACAACACTGGAATGAACATATGTGTGAATGTGTCTTTATGATACAACAATTTATAATCCTTTGGGTATATATCCAGTAATGGGATTGCTGGATTAAATGGAATTTCTATTTCTAGATCCTTGAGGAATCACCACACTGTCTTCCACAATGGTCGAACTAATTTACACTCCCACTAAGAGTGTAAAAGTATTCCTTTTTCTCCACATCCTCTCCAGCATCTGTTTTCTCCAGTTTTTTAATGATCACCATTCTAACTGGTGTGAGATGGTATCTCAATGTGGTTTTGATTTGCATTTCTCTAATGACTAGTGATGATGAGCATTTTTTCATATGTTTGTTGGCTGCATATTTGTCTCTTTTGAAAAGTGTCTGTTCATATCCTTTGCCCACTTTTGAATGGGTTTGTTTTTTTCTTGTATATCTACTTTAGTTCTTTGTAGATTCTGGATATTAGTCCTTCATCTGTTGGGAAGATTGAGAGAATTTTTTCCCATTCTGTTGGTTGGCAGTTTAATGATTATTTCTTTTGCTGTGCAGAAGCTCTTAAGTTTAATTATGTCCCATTTGACTATTTTGGCTTTTGTTGCCTTTGCTTTGGTGTTTTAGTCATTAATTCCTTGCCTGTGCCTATGTCCTGAATGGTTTTGCCTAGCTTTTCTTCTAGGGTTTTTATGGTATTAGGTCTTATGTTTAAATCTTTAATCCATCTGGAGTTAATTTTTTTATAAGTATAAGGAAGGGGTCCAGTTTCAGCTTTCTGCATATGGCTAGACAGTTTTCCCAACACCATTTGTTAAACAGGGAATCCTTTCCCCATTGCTTGTTTTTGTCCAGTTTGTCAAAGATCAGATGGTTGTAGGTGTGTGATGTTGCTTCCCAGGCTTCTGTTCTGTTCCATTGGTCTATATCTCTGTTTTGGTACCAGTGCCATGCTGTTTTGATTACTGTAGCCTTCTAGTATAGTTTGAAGTCAGGTAGCATGATGCCTCCAGCTTTGTTCTTTTTGATTAGGACTGTCTTGGCTATGCAGGCACTCTTTTGGTTTCATATGAAGTTTAAAGTGTTTTTTTCCAGTTCTGTAAAGAAGGTCAATGGTAGCTTGATGGAGATAGCATTGAATCTATAAATTACGTTGGGCAGTATGGCCATTTTCTCAATATTGATTCTTCCTAACCATGAGCATTGAATGTTTTTCCATCTGTTTGTGTCCTTTCTTATTTCCTTGATCAGTGGTTTGTAAGCTTCTTGAAGAGATCTTTTGCCTCATTTGTTAGTTTTATTCCTAGGTGTTTTGTTCTCTTTGTAGCAATTGTAAATGGGAGTTTGCTCATTATTTGGCTCTCTGTTTGTCTGTTAGTGGTGTGCAGGAGTGCCTGTGATTTCTGCACATTGATTTTGTATCCTGAGACTTTGCTGAATCTGCTTATCAGCTTAAGGAGGTTTTGGGCTGAAACGATGGGGTCTTCTAAATATACAATGATGTCATCTGCAGATAGGGACAATTTGAGTTCTTCTTTTCCTAATTGAATGTCATTTATTTATTTTTCTTGCCTGATTGCTCTGTCTAGAACTTCCAATACTATATTGAATAGGAGTGGTGAGATAGGGCATCCTTGCATAGTGCCAGTTTTAAAGGGAATGATTCTAACTTTTGCCCATTCAGCATGATATTGGTTGTGGGCTTGTCATAAATTGCTTTTATTGTTTTGAGATACATTCCATGGATACCTAGTTTATTGAGAGTTTTTAGCCTAAAAGGCCGTTGAATTTTTTCTAAGGCCACCTCTGCATCTATTGAGATAATCATGTGGTTTTTGTCTTTGGTTTTGTTTATGTGGTGAATTATGTTTATAGATTTGCACATGTTGAACCAGCCTTGAATCTCCAGGATGAAGACTATTTAATCATGGTGGATAAGCTTTTTGATGTGCTATTGGATTCAGTTTCCAGTATTTTATTGAAGATTTTTGCATCAATGCTCATCATGGATATTGGCCTGTAGTTTTCTTTTTTGGTTGTGTCTCTGCCAGATTTTGGTATCAGGATGATGTTGGTCTCATAGAAAGATTTAGGAAGGATTCTCTCTTTTTGTATTGTTTGCAATAGTTTTAGCAGGAATGGTAGCAGCTCCTCTTTGTACATCTGGTATAACTCAGCTATGAACCTGTCTGGATCTGGACTTTTTTTGGTTGGTAGACTATTAATTGCTGCTTCAACTTCAGCCCTTGTTATTGGTCTCTTCAAGTTTTCAACTTCTTCCAGATTTAGGCTTGGGAGGGTGCAAGTGCCCTGGAATTTATCCATTTCTTCCAGGTTTACTGGTTTATGTGCATGAAGTTGTTTGTAGTAATCTCAGCTTGTAGTTTGTATTTCTGTGGAATTGGTGGTGATGTCCCCTTTATCGTTTTTTATTGAATCTATTTGATTCTTCTCCCCCCCCCCCTTTTTTTTTATCAGTCTGGCTAGTGGTCTATCTATTTTGTTGACATTTTCAAAAAACCAGCTCCTGGATTTATTGATTTCTTGAAGGGTTTTTTGTGTCTCTATCTCCTTCAGTTCTTCTCTGATTTTTGTTATTTCTTGTCTTCTGCTAGCTTTTGAGTTTTTGATCTTGCTCCTCTAGCTCTTTCAATGCTGATGATAGGGTATCGATTTTTAGATCTTTCCTCGCTTCCCATGTGGGCATTCATTGCTATAAACTTCCTTCTACACACTGCTTTAAATGTGTCCCAGCGATTCTGGTAAATTGTGACTTCATTCTCGTTGGTTTCAAAGAACATCTTTATTTCTGCCTTCATTTCATTGTTTATGGAGGGTATATTCAGGAGCCAGTTGTTCAGATTCTGTGAAGCTCTGTGGTTCTAAGTTAGTTTTTTAATTCTGAGTACTAATTTGATTGCCCTATTGTCTGAGATACTGTTTGTTATTATTTTCATTCTTTTGCCTTTGCTGAGGAGTGATTTACTTCCAATTATGTGTTCAGTTTTAGAGTAGGTGCAATGTGGTGCTGAGAAAAATATTCTGTGGATTTGGGGTGGAGATTTCTGTAGATGTTTATTAGGTCCACTTGGTCCAGATCTGAGTTCAAGTGCTGGATATCCTTGTTAATTTTCTGTCTCATTGATCTGTCTAATATTGACAGTGGAGTGTTAAAGTCTCCCACTATTATTGTGTGGGAATCTAAGTCTCTTTGTAGGTCATTAAGAACTTGCTTTATGTACCTGAGTGCTCCTGTATTGGGTGCATATATATTTAGAATCTTTAGCTCTACTTGATGCATTGATCCTTTTACCATTATGTGATGCCCTTCTTTGTCTCTTTTGATCTTTGTTGGTTTAAAGTCCATTTTATCAGAGACTAGGATTGCAACTCCTCCTTTTTTTGCTCTCCATTTGCTTGATAAATCTTCCTCCATCCCTTTATTTTGAGCCTATGTGTGTCCTTGCACATGAGATGAGTTTCCCAAATACAGCACACCAATGGGTCTTGACTTTTTATACAATTTGCCAGTCTGTGTCTTTTGATTGGGGCATTTATCCCCTTTACATTTAAGGTTAATATTGTTATGTGTAAATTTGATCCCGCCATTTTGATGCTAGCTGGATTTTCTTATTTTTTGATGCATTTTTTTCATTGTATCGATGGTCTTTACCATTTGGTACATTTTTTGGAGTGGCTGGTACTTGTTGTTCCTTTCCTTGTTTAGTGCTTCTTTCAGGAGCTCTTATAAGGCAGGGCTGGTGGTGACAAAATCTCTCAGCAATTTCTTATCCATAAAGGATTTTCTTTCTCCTTCACTTATGAAGCTTAGTTTGGCTGGATATGAAATTCTAGGTTGAAAGTTCTTTTCTCTAAGGATGTTGAATATTGGTCCCCACTCTCTTCTGGCTTGTAGTGTTTCTGCAGAGAGATCAGCTGTGATTCTGATGGGATTCCCTTTGTGGGTAACCCAACCTTTTTCTCTGGCTGCCCTTGGCATTTTTACTTCATTTTAACCCTGGCAAATCTGACAATTATGTGTCTTGGGGTTGCTCTTCTTGAGGAATATCTTTGTGGTGTTCTCTGTATATCCTAGACTGAATTGTAGCCTGGCTTGCTATGTTGGGGAAGTTCTCCTGGATAATGTCCTGAAGAGTGTTTTCCAGCTTGGATTCATTCTCTTCATCACATTCAGGTACACCTATCAAATGTAGATTAGGTCTTTTCACAAAATCTCATATTTCTTGGAGGCTTTATTCATTTCTTTTCACTCTTTTTTCTCTATTCTTGCCTTCTCATTTTATTTCATTGAGTTGATATTCAATCTCTGATATCCTTTCTTCTGCTTGGTTGATTCGGCTATTGAAGCTTTGTATGCTTTGCTATGTTTTTCAGCTCATGCTGTGTTTTTCAGCTCCATCAAGTCATTTATATTCTTCTTTAAGCTGTTTATTCTAGTTAGCATCTCATCTAACCCTTTTTCTAGGTTCTTAGTTTCTTTGCATCGGGTTAGCACATGTTCTTTTAGCTCTAAGAATTTTGTTATTACCCACCTTCTTAAGCCTGTTTCTGTCAATTCATCAGATTCATTCTCCATCCATCTTTGATCCCTAGCTTGTGAGGAGTTGTGACCCTTTGCAGAAGGAGAGACATTCTGGTTTTTGGTGTTTTCATCCTCTCTGCACTGGTTTCTTCCCATCTTAGTGACTTTATCTACCTGTGGTTTTGTAGTTGGTGACTTTTGGATGGGGTCTCTTAATGGACATGTTTTTTGTTGATGATGAAGTTATTTTTTTCTGTTTCTTAGTTTTCCTTCTAACAGTCAGGCCTCTCTGCTGTAGGATTGCTGGAGGTCCACTCCAGACCTTTCTTGCCTGGGGATCATCTGCAGGGGCTGCAGAATAGTAAGGGTTGCTGTCAGTTTCTTCTTCTGTTATCGTCATCCCAGAAGGGCACCTCCAAGATGTTGGCCTGAGCTCTCGTTTATCAGATGTCTTTTTGGGTTTATGGGGGTCAGGGAGATGCTTGAGGAGACAGTCTGTCTCTTACAGGAGCTCAAATGCTGTGCTGGGAGCTCCATTGTCCATGCAGAGATGCTGGGCAGTTACTTTTAAGTCTGTTGCAGTGGAACTCATAACTGACTCTTTTCCCAGGTGATCCGTCCTTGGAAGGTTGGCTTCATTTATAAGATCCTGTCATGCTGCTGCCTTTTTTCATATATACCTTGCCCCGCACAGAGTAGTCTAGTCACAGTCTGCCAGCAGAGGTGTTGCTGAGCTGCTGCAGGCTCTACCCAGCTAGTTTTTGAACTGCCTGGGTAGTGTCGGGCTGCCTGGGTGGTGTCAGGCTGCCTGGGTGGTATCGGACTGCATAGGTGGTGTCAGGCTGTGTGGGTGGTGTCGGGCTGCCCAGGTGGTATCGGGCTGCCTTGGTAGTGGTTGTTGCCCTTCCCTGCATTTAGCTGGACTGTCCTAGGTCCAGCTGTGCTTGGTGGGAAACTCTCAATCCAGAGAGTTTCAGATTGCTTGTTTTGTAGGGGTGGTACCCACCAAGCCAGATCACCTGGCTCCCTGTCTCTGCCCCCTCCCTTTCAGTTGAATGGGTGGCTCTGTCTCCTAGGCGTTCCAGGTGCCAGTTGAAATGGACGCCCAGATTTGTGTGAGTTTCTGTGCACCAAGCTGGCACTGGCTGAAACTGCCGTGCTGTGTTTTCGGCCCAGGAATCTCCTGGTCTGTGGGCGGTGAAATTTTATTTGGAATTGTGGTGGGCACTCACCCTCTGCATTGTTCTTGCTGGGAACTGCACTCCTGAGGTGTTCCTATTCAGCCATCTTGGATCCTCTCCCTACTTTTTAAATTTTTAATACAATATTTTTTTGTAAAAAATAGACAGGTTTTTTTTTTTTTTTTTTTTTTTTTTTCCTTTTTAGAACTGGGCAGCTAGCCTATGTTGACTAGGCTAGTCTCGAACTCCTGGACTTAAGCAATCTTGCTGCCTCTGAAGTGCTGAAATTACAGGTGTGGGTCACCATGCCTGGCCAATTTTAACGCTTAGTATTTCACTCCATTCTCTTTCAACTTCTCAGATCCCTTTTGTTCTTGAAACTTGGTTGGTATGTTTTCTAAGGAGAAGTTGTTAGTAATTCTTACCTAGTTCTTCCACAGGTAAAATATTTCTCCCCCTTTGGTTTCTTTCAAAAATTTTACCTTGTCTTTGGTCTTCTGCACTTTAAATATAAGTTCGGGTATTTTTTTTAATTTGTTTTGTATCTATCTAGATTGCTGTTTTCTGGGTTTCTTAGACCTGTAGTTTGATGTCTGTCATTAATGTTGGAAAATTCATGGCTATTATTACTTCAAGTATTTTCACTGCTTTATGTTCTCTTTCTTCTTTTGGTATGCTGGTAGTCCAGTTACTTATTTGGTACACCTTTGAAGGAGTCCCACAGCTCTTTATTGGTCTGGTTTTTGTTTTTGTTTTCATTATTTTTCACCCTCTTCGCATTTTGGCACACAAAGTTTCTGTTGATCCATCTTTAAGTTTACAGATTCTTTCCTCACCTGTGTTGAATTTACTATGAAGCCCATCAAAGACATTTCTTATATCTGTTATGATATTTTTGATTTTGGCCCTTTCCTTTTTGCACTGTTTTGTTTGCTTGGTTTTTTAGCGTTTCCATCTCTTTGCTTGTTTTACCTGTCTGTTCTTATAGGTTGTCTACTTTTTATATGATTTTTCTTAGCATATTAATCATAGTTATTTAAAATTTTCTGTTAGAGAATTTCAACAGCCATATTATATCTGAGTCTGGGTGTGATGTTTTGTTGGTTTCTTCAGCTTGTGTTTTTTGTTGCCTTTTGACATTGTCATTTTTTGTTGGTTGCTGGAGATGGTGTGTTGAATGTTAAAAACTGATATAAACAGGTCTTTTAGTGTGAGGATTATATGTTATTCTTGCTAAGAACTGGCTGTTCATTGTTCATGTTTGCTAAAAATAGATACTGTTATAAGGCTCTTGTGGCCATAAGTTTCAAATTCCTCTGTTGTCCTTGTTTTTGTCTTCTATCCTGACTTTGGGCTTTTCTAAGCACTCCTTCTCAGAGAGGGTCTCTCACGCAGTTATGTCAGCTGTCATCCACTGTTACTATACTGGATCCCTGCTGGCCTGGTCATAAGGTGTGGGAAATAGAAGTAATCTAAGATCTTACAATCAAATATAACAGTCTTTTAGTGGGTCTGCTTGTCAGGGTCAACCAAACGCCGTGATGTTTCTAAGTGTTTCTCTGGTGGTAAAGGTGTTTCCAGCTGCAGTGCTCCAAATGTATTTTCTTGAAACCCTGACCCTAGACTGTATCTCTCACTTAGGTGAAACAGAAAAGCTAGAAGGAGCTGGAGTGTGATGAATTCCTTTATTCCAGCTAGAACAGGCTCTGTCCAAGAGTTTGCCCTTGAGAGCAGGTGTTTGTTATGAAGGAGTCATTGGGAGTGTATATAGCAATGATTGTACTTCCGCTCCCCCTGCCAGACACAATCATGGACTTTTTAAAATCAGTTTTTCATTATGAAAATTTGATTCCTAGAAGTAAAGCCTATAAAATTATAGGAGACCTCTAACAATGTGTCCCCAAGTAGTTCCTCACTCTCAAGCTAGTCCGAACCCAGTTTCCAGCAATGTATCTAAATCATCACTTTAGTAATTCTATCAGTTTATTGTGCCAGAAGTTCTGCTCTAGTAGGCCTTATGTGTGATTCTCTGGATGTGTTTGTCTTTCTTAATTTTGGGGGGAGTAATTTGTCCTGCAACCTTAGTTCTCTGATGGGTCCAAAAAGATGGCTGATTTTAAGCTTGTCCAGCCTTTTCTTGTTGTTTGGATGGGAATTGTGCTTTCAAGATTTTTTATGTAGAAGATGAAACTGGAAGTCAGTAATTTAATTTGACATTTTTGATGATCAAGAGCAAGTGAAACACTTTTTAACTCCTTTGCACCATGTGTGTGCCTAATACATTATTAAAAGAGGACCTGTCTTAGATCTCCCATTCCTAGAGTAGTAGTTGACATATGTTTTCATAATTCATATATACTGTATTGTTTTCTTTTAGATACTTTCTAGGAAATGAAATGAAGGGAAAATTTATTATAAGGATGCTCATAAAAAGAGAATGAAAAGGGTTTTTAGGAGATGTTTTCTAAATCTACACAATTTATAAAATAAGTCTGTATAATAAATTATTACTCAGTTGATACCATTTCTATAGAATTAATATAATCTAGGTATATTGGTTTCTATAAATTCTAGCACCATATAAAACCAAAATACCAGAAATGTAGAGTAGGTGAATGTGCATCAGAATCACCTAGAGATCTTGTTCATTCCAGAGTGGATTCTCAGGCCAAGTTCCTAGAGACGCTGACACAGTAAATTTGGATAGAGAATCTGCCTCTTTATTTGAGAAGTACTCTGTATGAATATAATACAAATGACCCACTCTTAAACAAATTGTACCCTTGAGAAAGGGATTCCTATGTGTTCCTGCCTATTGTCTCATTTGGGTTTTAGGTAGCTGTTGGATTAGGGTTAATTAATACTTGACTGTTATAACAGGAACCCGAATTTCCAATATTCTATGCTATTAGGTACATAGCCACATACTTTTGAGATAAGAGATGTGGAAGGCAGAGCAGTCCTCTTGTGGTGAACGCTGCGGAGTCTGAATGTGTGAGCCATTGGAGGATCCTCCTCCTTCTGCAAGAAAGTGGGTCACAAGAAGGCTAGATACAGTCAAGGCACATTTTTTTCCCTTTAACATTTACTTGATATTTGTATTTGTAAACTCATTTGCAGTATCCAATATCTGTACTATCTAATATGTTTCCTAAGATAAATGACTTTCTCCTGAAACATCATAAGGGTAAATGCTACTTTTGTCTTTAACATAAATTGCTTTGCTTAAGGGCTGAATAAAATAAAAAAAGAAACGAAAACGTAGGCATAGGAGGGAATTCATTATCGTAAGTCCAGTTCTCATAAAGAATTGATGTTAAAAAGCTTGAGCTAATGGAAGAAAGCCTCCTTTTTGTAGGAAATGGATTTTACACTGAAATTGTAGGAGGCAGTATGTTTTTGTGGCAAAAAAAAAAAAAAAAACCACGGGCTTTAGAGTTACACACCCACACATATAAATCTCAGCTCTGATAATTAAGGCATTAGCAGCTTAATGTCTTTGTGCTTCATTTTGTCATTGCTACATAGAGAGATAATAATGTACTTTACAGGGCACTGTGAGGATTAGTATTTCGATTAACAAAGAAGGAAAGAAAGATGGGAAAAGACATAGAAAGGGGAGGGAGACAAAGAAAGGCTTTCTTTTCCATCATCCATTTCCCTCTCCTTTAAATAGTATGCTGATCTTTAAGACTAGCTACGAAAGGAAAAATATTTTTAAAAATTAAATAGTATGCTGACATTTTGTATTTTTTATTTAAAATCAAAAATATAATCTTAAAAAACACAATTTAGCTGTTGTTGAAAGTGAAGTATAGTATTAGGTTGGTGCAAAAGTAATTGCAGTTTTGCTATCACTTTTAATGACAAAAACCGAGGTTTTTTGTACCAGCCTAACCATATCTGATGGAAAAAGTCTGTAACTATGTAAGAATTATGAAACAATTTTCTGCATCATACAAAAGCCAATGAGTCCTATTTCCATTAATAGAACAGCAGGAAAAAATACACCAGTAGTAAACTTGAACAATTGCAGTCAGAATACTGGACTGCCTTTTTAGAGAACTTCTTAAATTGAAAACTGACATTCTTGTGAGTGGTATTACCTTGAGGAACTGTTGATGAGGTCTCCTATGCTTTAGTCATTTGCTTGTAGGAAAGATCCATAAGATGTGAACAATAATTTTAGGTTAATCTACCAGCCTGGCATGGTGGCTCATGCCTATCATGCCATCACATTGGGAGGCCAAGGTGGGCAGATCATGAGGTCAGGAGTTTGAGACTAGCCTGACCAACATGGTGAAACCCCATTAAAAATACCAAAAAAAAAAAAAAAAAAATTAGCCAGGCGTGTTGGTGCATGCCTGTAATCCCAGTTACTCAGGAGGCTGAGGAAGGAGAATTGCTTGAATGCAGGAGGTGGAGGTTGCAGTGAGCTGAGATCTCGCCATTGTACTACAGCATGGGCAACAAGAGTGAAACTCCATCTAAAATAAAATAAGAAAAGAAAAGAAATAATCTACCTCATTTTGACATTATTTTCCAGATTTTATATATGAGATAACTAGAACTCAGAGAAATTTAATGACTCATCAAAACGTCAGAGGAGATGAAAAACTAAGGTGTTTTTTGTTTTTGTTTTTTTTTTCACAGAGCTTAGGTGTGCAAAGAAGCAGCATGGTATAGTATAAAAAGCATTGTTTTAGAGCCAGACGGTACTAGTGAAACATTTTAGTTTCTTCATTTCTTAGCTCTGAAGTCTTATACAAGTCAGTCTCCTTGAATCTCAATTTCCTCATCTTTAAAATAATAATTTAAAAAAGCATACCTAGCTTGTGACTTTTGGCAAAGATTGAAAGTAATTTATGTTAATTATCTGACATGTAGAGAGTGGTTAGTAACTTGCAGCCATACTCATCGGAGTCAGAGAAGCAACAGGTAACATAAGATTAAATGTCTTCCTGGTTGGCTGAAAGGATGGCTCATTGCCTTAGTAAGAATTTGCTTTCAAGTAGGAATATCTAGTAAAACTTGCTTCTGAAAAAATTACTTTATCTAAAAGATGTTGAGATGTTTTCTGGAACATGATGCTTTCAGCAGGACAGAATTTTTACTGATTTATGGCTATATCCCAGGTGCCTAGGAGTGTGCTTGGTATATTTAAATAATGCTCAGTAATTATTGTTAACTAAATAAATATGGGCTGCAGTAGTTTTCAACTTTTTTTTTCGTTATCGTCCTCCTAACGGAGCCCCGTTAGATGCTCTTTCCTAATTATCCCCTCCTTATACTAAATACTAATAAATATGCTTTTTTTCACGTAGGCCTGAGCCTTGGAGGGCCAAACTTATTGCAAAATTTAAAATGTTATTGCCCTCTCTCTTCCAAGAACTGATTGTTCCCTTGGAAGTGATATTACCACCGTTGAGAATTCATGGGCTAGAGGGACTGAAAGAAGAAATAAAAGAGCCCTTTCTTCCTCTCCTCTCTCTCTCTCAATAGCCTTTAATTCCTGGTTTTCTCTAAACAACCATTTATTTATTTATTTATTTACTTACTTACTTACTTACTTTCTTTTTCAGACAGGGTCTTACTCTGTTGCCCTGGAATGCAGTGGTGCAGTCTTGGCTCACTGCGACCCCCACCTCCTGAGTTCAAGTGATTCTCATGCCTTAACCTCCTATGTAGCTGAGATTACAGTTGCATGCCACCACACCTGGCTAATTTTTGTATTTTTTGGTAGAGATGGGATTTCACCATTATGGCCAGGCTACCCTTGAACTCCTGACCTCAAATGATCTATCTGCCCGCCTTGGTCTACCAAAGTGCCGAGGTTACAGGTGTGAACCACCATGCCTGGCCAAACAAACACTTCTATTCCTTTCTCTGAACATGCACCTTCCCTTTTACACTAACTCCTTGACCCCAATCTTAGCTTTATATCACTTTATAGTACAAATTTTTAAGAGACATGTTAGTCTCCCAGTTCCAATTCCAAATTTCTAGAATTTTAGAGGCTGAGTTTTTGTTTGGTGTTTTCCTTCAGTTCAGTCAGCTACGGACACATGCTGTTCACATGCTGTCCCTTAGTAGTTTACTTTGTCACTATCTCTATCTCTACAGACTGTTTTCTTTTTCCTTAGCCAGCTGTCACTTTACCCAGATTCATTGTGTTTCATTCATAATGTGTTTGGGTGTGGGTAGCAGAGTCCTTCACTGGTTTTATTAGTCTGTTCTCACATTGCTATAAAGAACTCTCTGAGACTGGGCAATTGATCATGAAAAGAGGTTTAATTGACATACGGTTTCACAGGCTGTACAGAAGGCATGGCTGGGAGGCCTCTGGAGACTCACAAACTTGGTGAAAGGCAAACAGGAAGAAGGCACAACTTACATGGCTGGAGAATGAGGAAGAGAGCGAGCAGCGGGAGGTGCTACATGCTTGTAAACAACCAGATTTTATGAAAAACTCACTATCATGAGAACAGCAAGGGAAAATCTGCCCCCAAAATCCAGTCACCTCCCACCAGGCCCCTCCTTCAACATTGGGGATTGCGATTCGGACATAAGATATGGACGGGGACACAAATACAAATCGTATCACTAGTCCTGCCACTTCAGATGACCAACCCCTATGGTTCCTATCAAAAACCAAGAGAGAGCTAATTAGGCTTCACTGCTTTTTCTAAAACCCAAATAAATAAACCGGAGAGAGTTCCAGAAGTCATTAGGTGGATGGTCATACCAAAAACAAAAGGCGCAACAATTTTTGTTTTGCTATAGGCAAAATTATCACCTTTTTAAAGGGCTGCAATATTTAGGTCTTAGTTTCCATTTTCGGAAAACATATTGATCTATATTTATGAGGGGTTTTGGTTGGTACTCTGCTTACTTTCTGGAGACTACACCCTTTCTCTCTTCAATCTCTAGACTTATGTTAAAAGTGTCATGTTTAAATGCTGCAGCAGAATCATTACCAGCTAGTCCAGTGATTCATGGGAAATTTCTGAGTGTGTTATAAGCAGCTTCATAAAAAAGCGGTGTCAGTTCTTCCCCAGATATAATAATGCAGCTTTTTTTTTTTTTTTTTTTTTTTTTTAGACGGAGTTTCGCTCTTGTTACCCAGGCTGGAGTGCAATGGCGCGATCTCGGCTCACTGCAACCTCCGCCTCCTGGGTTCAGGCAGTTCTCCTGCCTCAGCCTCCTGAGTAGCTGGGATTACAGGCACGCGCCACCATGCCCAGCTAATTTTTTTTTTTTTTTTTTTTTTTTTTTTTTAGTAGAGACGGGGTTTCACAATATTGACCAGGATGGTCTCGATTTCTTGACCTCGTGATCCACCCGCCTCGGCCTCCCAAAGTGCTGGGATTACAGGCTTGAGCCACCCCGCCCGGCCCAATAATGTAGCTTTTATAGAGAGACCTGTTATACATGATATCTACTTTTGTATGCGCAGCCATGTGAAGATGTATATTTTCATTCTAAGTAGAACATTATAACAGCCCACAAATTTTGTGCATGATGGCTCGGATTCCAGTTTCCAATGAAGTACATAAATAGTTGTATTTTATGAGTAGCTGAGATCCATCCTTCAAGATGCCTCATGTGGTGTAAGTCATTCTGAACATTTTACTCATAACCAATAGGCTATCCTTTTTGGATAATAAAAACTAGGAAAACATGCAGGAGCTGTACATTATTGCTTTCATAAGTAACTAAAAAGACTGTGGCAAGACTACTTATGTTTTAAATTTGAAACAAGCTTTGAGAGAATTTTTGAGAGAGAATCATAGCAGAGGTTTATTCTGCCATCTTTCTTACCTGCCAGCTCCCAAGAGACATATAGAAATCTGATAATGACTGCCAGTCTTTTAAATTAATAAGCAGACTTTTAACTTCCGTGTTATATTTTTAAAATAATCATAAATTACTTAATATTTTCTATTTCTACTCTGAAGGACTGGAGTAGATTACCCCATCCCTTGAATCTGAACTGGCCTTGTGGATTGCTTTGGATAGTAGAACATGATAGAAGTGAAGATGTGTAGGTTCTGGGTCTGGGATTTGAAGTGATACAGCTCACTTCAACGTATTCTCTTAGCATATCTATTACCACATGAATGAGCCCACACTGATCTGCTAGAGGATAAGAAGCCATGGAGCAGAGACAGGCCATTCCAGCTGAGGGTCTCCTGCTGATCTGGCCTCAAACTCATGAGAGCCATATGAGTGAGCCAGACGACACCAGAAGAAATACTGCCTAACTAAAGGCAGCTTAGTTATAAACCCACAGAAACATGAACTAAATATATGGTTGCTGTTTGAAGCTATGTTTGGGGTAGTTTGGTTTAGCAGAGACTGAATACAACTCCTTTTGGTGAGGGGCTTCCTAGATTGTTGTGTCTTTATCCATTTGGCTGATACCTTGGCATATATCACAAATTAGTTTAGCTTATATTTTTGGTTGTGGATGTTTTGCAGGCACCTGTAACACTGTTTTTACAGAAATAGGGAGATGTTGATAATCAGTGATTTACTATTCCTCTGTTATAAATTCATTTCTATGATCTACCCTTCTAAATTGTCTTATCCATTGTTAATATCTCTGTTATCTGATGATTATCTAAACTAGAGCAATCCATCAATAGCTGCAGTGCCATCCTACAAGAAATACTAGTAAGCTGGAAACCCACTGCTATGTTCTGCTTCAACAATGCTGTCTCTGCTTCTATAGGCAACTATTTTTTTTTTTTTTTTTGAGACGGAGTTTCACTGTTGTTACCCAGGCTGGAGTGCAATGGCGCGATCTCGGCTCACAGCAACCTCCGCCTCCTGGGTTCAGGCAATTCTCCTGCCTCAGCCTCCCGATTAGCTGGGATTACAGGCACGCGCCACCATGCCCAGCTAATTTTTTGTATCTTTAGTAGAGACGGGGTTTCACCATGTTGACCAAGATGGTCTCGATCTCTTGACCTCGTGATCCACCCGCCTTGGCCTCCCAAAGTGCTGGGATTACAGGCGTGAGCCACCGCGCCCGGCCTATAGGCAACACTATTAACCCTCAATAACTCCATATATTCACTGGCTACACCACCCTTTATCATACGAGTAATTATCGTTTATATTAATGGATTTTAGTTTGCTCTGGCTGACCTTTAGGAGGCCACTCATCCAAAATATATATATATATATATATATATATGTAATTATATGTATTCAATATGATTAAATTACCAATACTTTGTGATTTCTGAATTAAACTACAACAGGATGACTATGTGTTACTCACATTTAGTGTCTCAGCAGCACTCAACATGTCGACAGTGAGAACCCTTACTTACGTTTTGTTCCCCTGGCTTCACAGATGACAAACTGTTCTAGATATGGGATGTCCATGTCTATTCCTTTTACATTTTTCCTCTTGCCCTGGCCCATGGTAACTCCAAATTCCATACAGTGTCCTTCTGTAAACCTAATACTGATGCTGGTTTCAGTAAATTCGAATATGAAATGAGAGACGTTCTAAACTTCTCCCAGCTCTTGGAGTGACTAAATCATTTGCCAACTAGGAAGGGCACAACTTCGAAAACTGACCCTAGAAACTTTTGTTTCCCCTCTAACACTCATAAATAATTTTATTCTTTGTATCATTAAGGTCTCATTTTCACCAGGTTGAGAAAAGTGAGGAAAACTTAAGTGGTTTTGAAGAGATAGGTTTGAAGATGTTACTGTTAGATGTTACTTCTATATTTACTTTAAGATTTTGGTAAGGGAACACAAAGGATACAACAACCTTTAGCAGCATGTGGTTATCCACAGAGAGTAAAATATTATTCAAACAAGAATCAAACTATTTTGCATCTATATGACTGTTACTGTGTTGGTATATGTATGTGAATCAATCTTTCTTTCTTTCAGTGTTTCTTTCTTTCTCTTTTTCTTTCTTTTCTCTTTTTTTATTTTCTTTTTTTCCTTTCCCTTCCTGCCTTCCTCCCTCCCTTTCTCCTTCCCTTTCCTTCTTCTCTTCCCCTCCTTTCCCCTCCCTTCCCCTCTCTTCCTTTCCCCTCTCCTTGCCTCCCCTCCCTTTCCCTCCCTTCCCTTCCCTTCACTTCCCCTCCCCTCCTCTCTGTCTCCCAGGCTGGAGTGCAGTGGCACAATCTGGGCTCACTGCAAATGCTGCCTCCTGGGTTCAAGCTATTCTTGTGCCTCAGCCAACCAAGTAGCTGGAATTACAGGTATGTGCCACCATGCCTGGCTAGGTTTTGTATTTTTAGTAGAGACAGGGTTTAACCACATTGGATAGGCTGGTCTCAAACTCCTGGCCTCATGTGATTCACCTGCCTTGGTTTCCCAAAGTGCTGGGATTACAGGCATGAGCCATAGCACTCGGCCTCATAACTGCTTTCTATACTGACAGTCACCTGGCTGATGCACTGGGTTTATCCTGATACATTCTGCTTTCTTTTCTTCTATTATGACTTCCAAGTAGTGACCTTTAAAGCTGTATTAGTCTGTTCTCATGCTGCTAAGAAAGACATACCCCAAACTGGGTAATTTATAAAGGAAAAAGGTTTAATTGACTCACAGTTTAGCATGGCTGGGGAGGCCTCAGGAGACTTACAATCATGGTGGAAGGGGAAGCAAACACGTCCTTCTTCACATGGCAGCAGCAAGGAGAAGTGTCAAGTAAAATGTGGAAATGCTCCATATAAAGCCATCAGATTTCATGAGAATTCACTCATTATCACAAGAACAGCATGAGGGTAACTGCCCTATGATTACATTACCTCCCACCAGGTTGCTCCCATAACATATGGGGATTATGGGAACTACAATTCAAGATGAAATTTGGTTGAGGACACAGCAAAACATATCACCAGCTTACATTTGTCCTCTGAGCTGTACTCTCCCCTTGTCTCCTTGCTGAGTCCTATATGATAATCTTAGTAGATGCAGATAAAGATTTTGACTGAATCAGAATACCTCTTCGTGATAAAAAGAAACATAGAACAGGTGGTACCAACCTAAAGCCAGTAATATGATGGTAGTTTCAATTCCAGATGCATTAGTAATATTGCATTCTTAACTATGAATGAATTACATACTTCAATTGAAGGATAAAAATTCTTAGACCAGACAAAAATCAAACACCCAATATACCAATTACAAAAAGAAAACTTTAACTTTAAGCATACCTAAAGATAGAAAGGAAATGATTTAGAAATTATAGTCTATTAGAATTGGGAAAAGGGAATGTGAGACAAAAAATCATTGTGGGTAGATAAAGTTGGATAGCCAAATTACCAGCACTGAGGGAAAAGGTAGACAAATACAGAATTATAACACACATGTCTTAGAAATTGATATTAATAGAAAGTAAATAAAAATAAGAAATGACATATTTGAAGATTGTAATTAACAGATTTGACTTTCTGCTATATGCAAAACAATATACCCAACAATTTCAAAATGCATATTCTTCTCTAGTGGCACACAGGATACTTAAAAACATTGATTATAGGACTGGCCAAAAAGCAAATCTCAAAATTCATGACTGTAGGTTCATTGAGTGTAAACACAAGTTTACAATCAATACCACTGTGGTGTGGAATATTGAGAATGAGGGCGGTTGAACATGTTTAGGGGCAAGGACTACATCGGGACTCTCTCTTTAATTTTGCTGTGAACATAAAACTGCTCTGAAATAATGTGTTTTTTTTTTAAGTTATGAAGAAAATAAAACAGGATATTTTGTCTGCTCACAGTGCAGTTGACCTAGAAATAAAAAACAACCCCCCCAAACTAAAAGGTTTCCAAATGTTTGAACATCAATTAATACATTTCTCAATAAACTATGAATTAGGATGTTAGAAAACAGTAGATGTTGGCAAACATTTTGAGTTGGATAATAAAAATTTGACATACGAAATATACAAAGCACAGCTGAATCCATGCTTAGAAAAAGGGTTATAGTCGTCAATGCATGTGTGAGAAAAGAGGAAAATTTGAAAAGTCCTCATCCAAGTGGCCGTCTTAAGCAGTTTGAATAAGAGCAGCAAATTACACCCAATGATAGTATAGTAGAAGGAAAAAATGAAGAGCAAAAATTAATAAAAAGAAATAAATGTACAAACCTAGAAGTTGGTTCTTTGAAAACACATAAAAATATTGATACATATTCAATGTATGTATTATATATTTTTGGTGTATTTGTGATAATTTGATACATTCATATAATCAAATCAAGGTAATTGGGATACCTATTACCTGTCTTTTCTTTAGGAACATTTGAACTATTCTCTTCTAGCTATTTTGATATGTATAGTTGATTAATGTTAACTATAGTCATTAAATTGATCAACTGAACAACAGAGGTCTTTCTGACAGTACTGATTAATAAATTAAAAAATAGAAAAAGTGAACAGCAGGTCTTGGTGGCTAATGCCTGTAATCCCAGCACTTTGGGAGGCCAAGGTGGGTGGATTGCTTAAGCCCAGGAATTTGAGACCAGCCTGGGAAAAGTGGCAAAACCCTGTCTACAAAAAATATAGAAAGTTAGCCAGGCATGGTCATGTATACCTGTGGTCCCAGCAACTCAGGAGGCTGAGGTGGGAGGAATGCTTGAACCTGGGAGGTGAAGGTTGCAGTGAACCGAGATTGGACCACTGTACTCCCACCTGGGCCATAGAGCTGGACTTTGCCTCAAAAAAAAAAAAAAAAAAAAAAAAAAGAAAAGAAAAAGGTGCAAATAACTAAACCTAAGCCTATGGAAAAGTGTCGAAGTTTTAGGAAAACAAAGTACTGTATTACTGCACACACTCCATTAAGACATGTGAAAAATAATAAGCATAGTATATTGTATTGCCAAGGGTGAGGAAAAACTGAAAACTGGAATTCTCAAAAATTGCTAGAATGAGTAAAAATTGATACAATAATTGCAGAAAACTGTTTAACCAGGTGTTCTCAATTTTAGTATATGCATACCCTGAAAGCAGTTATGCTCCTCCTGGGTGTATCTTATAAAAATGTGTTCACAGGTACACCAGAAGATGTCAAAGAAGACTTTGTGGCATTATTTACAACAGCAACAAACTGGAATAGCCTCA
Organism: Callithrix jacchus; assembly: GCF_049354715.1. NCBI lineage: Eukaryota > Metazoa > Chordata > Mammalia > Primates > Cebidae > Callithrix > Callithrix jacchus. Next base: position 157,515,546 of record NC_133506.1, on the reverse strand, counting down.
ATATGAATTTTTAGTAGAATGGCTAAATTACCACGATGCATGCATTCAGTAGAGTACTGCGTAGTAGTAAAAAAAATTCACTGCAATGGCATGCCATGCCACAACATTATGAATTATGTTATCAATCTCACAACACAGTGGCAAGTCAAAGAAACCTGAGAAAGAGAACATTCTGTACAATTCTTTTATGTAAAACTCAGAATCAGACATCTTGAATTTCTGTTGTTTTGGCTTAATAAGATGTTAATGTTGGGAAAGAGTGTAAATATAATAACTGAAAGAGGGCAGAAGTGGAGTTAAGGAGTACAGTGAAGATGTATACACTTCACAGAAATAAAGAGAAAATAGACACATTCATAATTATAATAGGATTTTTACAACCTACGTCTCACAGTAACAGACAGCAAAGACGTAGTATATGTATATACTTATTAATAGCATTGCCATTAGCCTTAACACATTTACATGGTTGTTAATATTAACACTAGTAGTATTATCAACATTATTAACTATACTATTAAAACAATTATGTGAGCAAATAGACATTTATAAAGCAGTAAAAGTAAGTGTATTCCTATATTAGTAATTCTTATTTGACAAGATTTGAAAATCAGAAATAATAGTTCAATTTTCACTAAATGGTTTTTGACATTTATTTTCTACATTTTTCTGTATGTAGTATATTTCATCACTCAAAACATTTGGAATCTCATAAAAATTTCAATTCTATGATAGTTATCCTTATGTTTTTATAAGAATGTATATGTTAAATTTTTAACATCAAGAATGAAGCAATATCTAGTCTTTTATTTGTAAGGAAATGATTAATATTTTTATTATTTTTTATTTTAGGATTTGCTCGTATAATCTGACTTTTAAATACATTTTTATAAGATTTTATTTTAAATTGATATTGTTTTCATTTAATGCTTATGTGCATTTACATTTATTTTAAACCCACAATTACACTGGTGATTTAGGTCAACCATGCACTGCACTGAGTTCCTTATGCACTTAATCTTTTCTTTCACAAGTTTTCCTTCATGTATTGGGACTTTTCTTCCGACACGTATAGCTTCTCTTATATTTTGAGCTTTTACATTTTTTGTGTAGTTTAGATTGAGATCTTGTCTCTTAAAAATATACAGAGCAACTCGATTCTATTTCATGGATGTAGTTTTCTAGGTTTTACGGAAGAGGAAAAACAGGATCAGGTTTCTCACAACCTTAGCGCTCAATTCCTGGATGCTTGTAGAATTTTTTTCATCTTTGATGTTAAAAATCTGCTTCCATTTTGCATTTTAATACACCAATTCTATTCATAGATTTTTATTACTATATATTTTTTTACCTGTCATGTACTTTTTTTCAGCCTTTTATCCAGTTCTCTTTTGATTCCATTCTATTGTTTTCACAGCTCATCTGTAATTGGTCATTTAATAGAAATAGTTTTCTTCCTTTTTTCAGAATAATTATCAGAGACTTGGAGAAATTATGTTTTCTGTTGTGAACTTTAAACATTTTTGTGTGCAAAATTTATACCTTCTTATATAAAAAATACTTTAAACAGTCCTTTCGTATTTTTTATTCATTCAATGATTTTTTCAAAGGTTCAATAATTACTTGCTAACACTGTGCTAGTTGATTGTGATATATTAATGAAAATAACATCTGCTTACCAAAACTTGAATAAGGGAATATTCTTTCCAAAATGCTCTTTGCTTGTAAACAAATGAATATTTTTACCTTGATTGCCATAGGTGTTTACTTGATTTCCATTTGAATATTTCTTCTCTTAGATCTTAATCTGGAAAATGATTATGTGCATATCCCCTAGTAATTATCTTGGTATCTATTATTTCTTTAGCACTGATTTTTGTTCAGCAAGTATCACTCTAAGAAAGAACCAAATCTGTATCTGCTCAGGTGTATTCTAGGAATCGGGCACCAAGACAGAGTTGCAAGTTCAGGAGACTTCTTGAAGGCAATGCCTGAGAAAGGTAATGGGCAGAGAGAACAGGAGTGGGGCTAGGAAACTCTTTAGTAGGTAATCCAAGTTAGACACCCATGAAGAGAGATGGAAACAAGGAGGCTTGGGTAAAAAGAAACTCACATTGCAGCGCTGCTCTATGGAAGTCTCAGCCAGCCCATCTGGGAACTCTGATGCAAAGTCCATCTTTTGGCATGAGGCAACAAAGGCAAGCTGTAAAACTCTTCTCTGCTGAATCTTTGTCTGGGATCTTCCAAAAAGAGTATAGGCTCTGCCCCAGTGCTGTGATGGATCCCAGAGGCATTCAGTTAACTGCACTCCTTGTGGCAGATTCTTTCTTGAATGGAGAGAACCAAGTGGCATTTTTACATGGTTGACACAGTCCACCCCTTGTACTACATAGATGTACTTATCCATACACGTTCAGGAAACAGCTCTGCCATAGCTCCTGTGGGCTTTTTAACAGAAGGAAAACTTAGAGGAGGAAGGTTTTGGGGATTGAGAATAATCCTTGCTGCTTTAGTTAGTCTCAGGGTCATAAATGGTACTTTATACCTCCCTCCTCCACTGTCCTTTTCTACTCCGTTAAGCTATTTCCTCTATAAGTCTTGGTGGCATACACGATGATATGACTCAAACTCTCATTCCTGCGATGTTGTTCTGCTGGCAACCACGCTTTCAGGCCAATGTTGCGACATTGATAGTCACATGTAGGCAAGGGAGAAGTTCTACACACCACACATTTTCCCTTTCCCATATGTTGTGACATTTATCTTACCTTTGGTTGGTCAGCATCAATTGTCTCTGCCTTATGATGACTCTTAAATTCTCACGTGGTTTGTCTGAACCCAAAAACGTTTAAAATGACCTTGTTTCAGCGAAAGCTTTCGGTTCAATGAAACCCTTGCTGTTACCTTTGAGGAGTGGACTTCTAATACTGGAAATCTCAAGGTTGTATATAGATTAATCAAAGCCTCCCAGGTAAGTCATAGGGAGAGACGGTGAAAAGGGCTACTGTTGCATCCTCCCCTTGTCCCCAGACTCATCTCTTCTTTCTAATGGGGACCCAGAACTATAGGGAGATTATTGATTGAGCATACTGCCACCTGGAGGACAGCTCCCAATCGTTGCCAAGTATCGCCTCCATTACTCACTGAATGCTTGTGTCCCCCCAAATTCATATGGTGAAAGTCTATTCCCTAATGTGACCATATTAGGAGACGGAGTCTTTGGTAGGTAATTAGGATTAGATGAGGTCATGAGGGTAAAGTTCTCTTGAATGGGATTCATGTCCTGACAAGAGTCCTAAGAAAGGCAGCACTTTGATCTTCCCAACCTTCAGCATTGTTAAGAATAAATGTTGGGCCGGGCGCGGTGGCTCACGCCTGTAATCCCAGCACTTTGGGAGGCCGAGGCGGGTGGATCATGAGGTCAAGAGATCGAGACCATCCTGGTCAACATGGTGAAACCCCATCTCTACTAAAATTATAAAAAATTAGCTGGGCGTGGTGGCGCGTGCCTGTAATCCCAGCTACTCGGGAGGCTGAGGCAGGAGAATTGCCTGAACCCAGGAGGCGGAGGTTGCGGTGAGCCGAGATCGCGCCATTGCACTCCAGCCTGGGTAACAAGAGCGAAACTCCATCTCAAAAAAAAAAAAAAAAAAAGAAATGTTTTTGTTTAAGCCACCCAGTTCATGGTATTGTGTTACAGCAGCCTGAGCTGACTCAGAGACACCAGCTGACACTTCGTCTACACCCTCCGGAAGCCATTTCTTTTCTACTAGGCTGAGAGCTTCTGGTTGGTGGTGTATATAATCAGAGGGTCACTCCCACAGCCCCTTCACTAGAGAGCAGCTCGCTTGCTTTGATTCTGTATTGTGTGGGTGGTATCGTTTGGATCTGTGTCTCCACCCAAATCTCATGTCAAATTGTAAGCCCCAGTGTTGGGGGTCGGGCCTGCTGGGAGGTGATTGGATCCTGAAGGTATATCCTTCATGAATAGTTTAGTACCTTCCCTTTGGTGCTGTTCTGATAGAATTCTCATAAGATCTGGTCATGTAAAAGTGTGTGGGACCTCCCTGCTCATTCTCTTTTCCTCCTGCTCTGGCAGTGTAAGGAGTACCTGCTTCCCCTTTACCTTCTGCCATGATTGTAAGATTCCTGAGCCTCCCTAGATGCAGACCCCACTACGCTTCCTGTATAGCCTATAGAACAGTGAGCCAATTAAACCTCTTTTGTTTATAAATTATCTTCTCTCCAGTATTTCTTTATAGCAATGTGAGAACAGACTTACATAGTGGGATTCCATGCCTGTGTATCAGGTACTCAATAAGACCCTGTAGAGTGGTACTGTCTCTGTTTGCAGATAGGACATACATACCTACGATGATGGGTTTTTCTTCCTGTTTAAATGAACCACTGGCCATTTCAGTATGGAAGAGACATAATACAGTCAACTTGTCATCAAGTTTATTGGTCTCTGGAGGACTACCACCCCCTCAGAGGCTTAGCATTGTACATTCGTGGGCAGGAATAACCAGACTGGGTTTAGAAAATCGATTCTGTTGTGCCCACGCACAGTCCTTGTCTCTGCCACCAAAGCTACTTCAATCATGTGCCCATAATGCTAGTTCTAGGGTGGTTGATAATGAAGGTTAGTGAACATCAGCTGACCCGATTATTTTTGCTAGTTGATAGTTGAGTGTCTATACGGTGGTAGGTGCTTTATGGTGGTTATGAACATGTGATATGAAAGTCCTCACATACTGTGTCCACATACAGTAATCCAGCAAGATACCTCTACTTCATTTTTCTTTTAGGTCTCTGACCAGCTGCCACTGTCCAAAAGTCCAAACGAATTTCACCTTAAGCCATTTCTTCCACAGAAGCGATCCACACGAAGTGTACCAGAGACTGATTAAAACCTCAACGATTGGGAAGATTTTTCCCTCACTACTGTCTTTCAAGGCTACCCGTTGGTGTAGTTTTAATATAGTTCCTATCCATTTTTAGCTTGTGTCCACATACCAGTCTGACTCATTTGTAAATCAAGTTTGGCCTCATTCTTTGTCTTCAAGGAAAAACTGTTCACATGAGACTTTTCATATAACCACAACCGTGAGCTTGTGCAATCATTGTGGGTAATATGGGGACTTAGCTTACCTACTCATGCAGCTTAGTCATGCACTCTGATGCTACTAGGTTTCCATCCCTTACATACCATTTCTATCTTATGATGGGCCACTGCCAGGTCTACCCAACTTTATGACTTCATGGTTTGCTGAAACTCAGCTCAAAATGCAATGCACTGTCATCTGGTATCTCTGGGTTAAGTGTTACAACTGTATTAGAATGCAGTAGCATGTCAGGATCTGATTCTTCAGTAATGCATACATTTCTGCTACAGAGAGCATGCCCTTCCTTCAGAACTAAGGACCTTGTGATGATTCTCCTACCGGGCTTCCTATAAACTCCATATTGTGTCTTTTCTTCCATCCGGCTTCCAATAATCAAGAGTTTGATGGTTTGCAGGGAACTTGTACCATAGCCTGAAATTGTGGCTGGGCCTTTTCCTGCCCCAGGTCCTACTCAAAATTAGCAGTGTTTTATGTATATAAACTAGAATAATATTACTTAGCATGAAATGTGTTGTCTGTCCAAAACCTACAAAATACAAATAGGGTTAGCAGATGTTGGGATTTCTTTAATTTGCCTTTCTTTGTTTCTTTTCTTTTTGGGGGATTGGATTTGGGTTAGGTAATGAAAGATGCAACTTATCTTTTATTTGAAGGAAGATGTTCTACTGGAATGCCTTTGACCAGTGGAAACCTAATAACTTTACCAAATGATAGGTCTTTGTATCTTCATAGCATTTATTTTTCACCCTTTGGATATAAGGTGTCCAACAGGCTGGCAAACATGGTATCACTGAAGTAATAGAACAGTGTGATGTTCTGTTGGCTGTCCAGATCACCCATATCTTTTTCGCCAATATCACGATAGAGGGTAGCAGAATTAAGATCCATCAGGTTAATAGACATTATTGTCAGTTTCGTGTTAAAGCAAATTATTTCTTTTTAAATGAGGTTAGAAAAGTACGTTTGCCAAATCAAAAGCCGCATACCATGTACCTGAGGCCCGAATTAATTTGTTGTAGTATTGTCTTTCATTTTAGAAAATTATGTTACACTCTATGTGAGAGTCACGTGATTTACATAGTCACGTGATCATCAAGCCGAGAAGCTTTAGACTGGCAAATTAAATGGAGATAGGCAAGGAACCTTTCCCTGTGCAGACCTTCGATCTTTAAGGGTGGTCCTCATTTGCATTGTTTTTCCCCTAAATGTGATATCTTGGCTTGCATGGGGGAAAGAGGTTTCTTCTTCACCTTTTTTACTATCATAGCTGTCAAAACATAGGCCAAAGATCCAAATGACGGAATTTCTTCAACTGGATGAGTAGCCCCTGAAGCTAAGTCAACCCAGGCTCTATTCACTACCTGGATCTCACATACTCATTCTAATGTGGGTGCCATAATGCTTCTTCGGATATTCAGTTATCAATATCAGCTAAGGTATTATGCCCAACAGTCCTTGAAATATCTGGGCCAGTGGTTCTCCAAGTGTTTCTAGGGTCTGTAAAAAAAAACCTATTTTCATAATAACATGAAGGTATTACTTGACAAAAAGAGGAGTATATACCTAAAAATATAGCTAATTCTAGAGTGGAATAAGTGAATAATGGATGCTGAGTAAGTAAACAAAAATATATACTCTGCTTTCTGTCCTTTATGTGCATGCATAGGAAACTTTCTGGAATGATATTAACAAAAGTTATTTTGGGATATTTAGAATTTGTTTTTCTTTTTTCTGTGTATAATACAATTGCAATATTTTTTCAATTTCTTATAATGAAGTTACCAGAAACAGTATTATATCTCTGAAGATTTGTTGAAAAGAACTCTGCTTTTCATGTACCTGTAAGTCCAAAGAGTAATAAAGCCACACCATGAGAATACCAATCAAATAAGGCTTTTTCTGTTTCTTACCTCTAGTCCATTTTCACCTAAAGCCAGAAAACCCAGAAGGAAGCCTGAGATTGGGGTTTGGGAGTGGGACAGGAGCTACCTGTAGAGGAAGTAGAGAAAAGCCTATTCTGCACCTCTTTTCAATGCAGATTTCTAACTAGGATAAGATCTGAGGAGAAGAAAGAGAGAGTTTAATTTCTACTCTTAATATTTTATTAGACTCAATGGACAGTTACCAAAGTGAGACTGATATGACATTAAATCATTGAAGGTGTTTTCTTACTTGATAGTCACGTGACCTACTTGAGATTTCAAGGACATGGACAAAACAGATTTAACCAGGCACTGGAGGAATAAATAAAAGTTGATTTTTTACTATTACTTTGTGAAGTCTTACTCTTTCAATGCAGTACTTACATTTGTGAATGAGTAAAAAGAATAAGCTTAGATGGCGGTGCAGTCCACAGATAGGAAGAGTATAGAAGCACCAGTTTTGGAGAAATAAGTTTACTTTTGAATATGTTAAGTTTGAAATACCTGCCAGAAATTCAAGTAAAAGTATAACATAGGCAATAAATTGCATGGATGTAGAGCTCAGAAGAGTGGACAAGGTTGGTGGTCAATATGAAATAGTGTAGAAGCCAGTGTGTGGATTTGCTTAGTTAGAACAAGAGTGAAGACTGAGTGAAGAGGACTGATATAGTTTGTTGTCCCTGCCTAAATCTCTTGTTTAAATGTAATCTCCGGGGTTTAGGTGGGGTCTAGTGGGAGGTGATTGGCTCATGGGGGTCGAGCCTTCATGAATACTTTATTACCATTTCCTTAGTACTGTCCTTATTCTAATAAGTGAGTTTTCATGAAATCTGGTTGTGTAAAAGTGTGTGGGACCTCCCTCATGCTGCTGCTTCCACCATGTGAAACACCTGCTCCTCCTACACCTTCTACGTGATTGTAAGCTTCCTGAGGCATCCCCAGAAGCAGATACCTGAGTCATGCTTCCTGTACAGCTAACAAAACCATGAGCCAAATAGACCTTTTTTTCTTTATACAGTACCCAGTCTCAGATATTTCCTTATAGCAATGCAAGAACAACCTAATACATGGGCTTAGACCAAAGCAATGAAAGCTCCCATTTAGAGATTAGAGAGAACAAAAGAAGCTAACTTAAGATACTGAGAAGAGATCATCAGAGAGACAGTATGATAATGAGTGATCCTGCATATTACATGTCAATAGAAAGGCAGAAAAATATCGATAAATATGTGAAGAGTTGTCAAGAAGAGAAGAAGAAATTTGTGAATGGTTCACTAGTTGCATCACAAAGGTCATTAATGAAGCTGACAAGAGATGTTTAGGTGGAAGGGTAGGATCAGGATTCAAGCTGGAGAAGTCTAAAAGCAAGTGAAACGTGAGAAAAGGAAGATGAAGCAACAGAATGTGAAGTCAGCTCGAGAAGTTTGCCTGTGAAGAGGACTACAGATGTGGTAGTAACTAGAAACATATATGAGTTTGTGAATTTTGTTTAAGTAAAGGAAATAAAAGCATATTTAATATGCTGTTATTTAAGGTTGAAGTAAAGTGGGAGAGTTCAAAGAAGAAAGAAAGAAAGAAAAGATAGCTTATAGTGGCTTTTGGGCAGGTGTAAGTTTATGGAACCAAGGATTCATGCGAAGATATTTTCTTTTGATAAGAATATCATACCAAATTGAACAAAAATAGCCACAGTATGAAGGATTCAGTACAGGGCCAAATAACTTATTTCAAAATAGTTAAGAGTTATATTTCTTGAGGAGGGAGGTTGGATAGGGATTAAATTTTGTAAAGATGCCGATGGCAGTTAAATAAAAGAGCTGAGATCGATGTGCTCTTGAATTAAAAATAAAAATATTTTAAATATATTATTACATCATAAACATTCCGTGTCTCTACTTCTCCATCTAAAAGCAAGAATTCTCTGGTACTTTGTGAGCATCTACTGTGTATACTATCTTGGGTTATGACCAATTGTTTATATTTATTTACACTTATGGTAATCATATAACAGAAGTAGTATTCTTTTCATTTCAGAGAGTAAAAACATGAGGCTCAGAAACATTAAGCTACCCAAGGTCACAGGACTAAAAGGGGAGCCAAAAGGAACTAAAAATTCACAAATGCATGATTCTAGTTTCCCTCTACATTACAGGAATTTTAGAAAATATAAATATACCATGATCAGTAAACTGCCTTTTTCAGAATAAAATCCCATGGTATGTTTAGAGTAATTTTTAAAAATATGGAAATAGCATAGCTAGAATGTATATCTTGAAAATGTATGTAACTGGAGACAGGAGTAAAAAAAATCATCTGCAAATATTCAGTATTTCTCACAAAATTTGCATTGATGCATTTTTTATTTTCCAGTGCCATTTCTCCTAGTCACAGCCATCTGGTTTCCTTCCACATCTTGCTATCTCAGTAAAGCTAAAGGAACAAACTGATCTGCCAGGAGCAAATCAATTTCTCATTATCTGTAACGTGTGAAGATGAGACTACTGACAGTGATCACAGTCTTTGTCTACTGACATGGTTGAAAACTCATGTTTACATAACAGAAAATGTTTTCATATAGGAGAGAAGGAATAGGCATTCACAACTATGCGACGCTGTGTCTTAACATGGAAACTGATTCATCTCAACAAATAAGCTTAGCATTTCTCTATTTATAGGGCTAGCATGCCTCTTTCTGAGAATGTGGAAGAATTTGGAAAAAGTGCACATTTAAAAACATTTTCAGAGTACTTGAAAAAATCTGACAGAATGAAAAGGTAAGAAAATAAAAGCAAGGAGAGCAAAAACAAAGAAGGTTCAGTGTACAAGGATAAAGAGATGAGCCTCACTCATTCATTCATTCATTCTTTCATTCATTCATTCTCTCACTTATACATTCATGCAGTCCTTAATATACCAAGCACTGTTCGAGATACTGTTGCTAGCTAGACCAGTGAATGAAAGAGATAAAAGGTTACACTTCTCAGAGAGTACACATATTGGAGAAAGAGAATAAATTTAAAAAAAAAATGAAAAGACACTATTGGTAAGAATTGTGTGGAGAGTTAAAAAGGGGTGTTATGATTGAATGTGATTGGGTGGATTCATTATTTTGGTGGTCAGGAATGGTTTGCCTTAGGAGGTGATGTTTAGATAAAGAATAGATTGATAGGAATGATCCAGCTGTGCACAAATGGCATAGAAGAATGTTTCAGGCAGAGGGAGGAGCCAGTGCAAAATTCTGAACTAATATTTGAACTTGATATACTAGAGAGCGATGGTGCCCATAGTCTTGCAGATAGTGGGAAGACGGGATGAGATAATGTTAGAAAAATTGGCAGAGACCAGATCTCACGGGGTTCTGTAGGACAAGGTAAGATATCAACTTTATGTTCATAACAAATCTAGGGGGATGCTTTTAAGTAGAAGAAGGAAATCATCTGATATACCTTGGGAACTCTATGGATGACGGGTTATTGGGAAGCAGGAATGTAAGAAAAAAGAACTGTAATAGTTTTGTGCACTTACCTGTCTTATATAATGGGATTGTATGTAAGTTTTACACATAAATTCTTTTAAAGATTATACTGCGGAAAAAAAAAACAGTTGAAAAGTTATAATTCTGATCTAGATCAGCTTTATAAAAAATTACCAAAAGCACTGATTAATCTGCCCAAATATATCCTGGCACGTATTCCCATAGGTCGTAACTGTTTTCTGCATCAGATATATAGATATTTGCTCAGTTGTTCTACAGTTCTCATACTTTTATTATTGTTGCCCTTCACATCTTCAATTCACTGCATTTCTTACATTCATTATAAATTTTCATTTGTTCCTTTGCCTGAGGCTGTTAATGTTTTTAGTGATATAATTTTAAGATGTCAGCTTTATTTCTGTTCCTTTCTGTGTAGTACATACTGTATAGCCTCAGGAAATTGTGCCCAGCTGTAAAAAGGTGTAGGCTATTACATTTTTGTAATTCTCAGTGAGGCTTTCTATTTTATAAGAATGCCTACCGAGAAATGTCTTGGTTTAAGACACATAGACACCTGGAGTCTTAAAAATCCGTAAGAAATTTTGAAACCAGAACTAGACAAATATGTTTCAGATATTGTTACAGTTATATAAAGTTTTAAAAAATAAAAGATATTGTAAAACTTTTCTTTTAGTATCCTTGACAATCAGCAAGCATGTAATCATTGCCAGCTAGAATAAGCTAATGTTTACTAAATGCCCGCTATATTTAGGCACCAGTTTTAGAAACATTATCTTACTTCATTTTCCCAACAATTTATATCCAACTACTATTCTAACCCCTATGTGCTAATCATCTGCTGGATGCTTTAAGACATTGAAGACATGTAGTTGTTAGCCTTAATCAGATTCCACTCCATGAAGCAGACATACTACATTGCAATGTGGCAGATTCTGCTACAGCTCTGTGGTGAGGATCTGGATTTGAATGGAATATGTTCCATTGTGAGTTCGGGAATGTTTAGAAAAATAGAACAAACCTGACAAGTTGATATGCATGAGAGATTTGGGGTTTGGCCCTAGGGAGGACAGAAACATTTGTGCCTAGACCTTGCACATGCTGTGTCCCGGGCTGCACACGGGTTCAAAGACCTAAGACGGAACAGCAGGGGATAAAGAAAGACACAAACAGAAACATAGAGAAAGCTGGGCAAGGCAGTCCAGGAGAATGAGGATGTCAGTCTCTCTGGCCCCAACCTGTCTCAGAGTATTTTATTTTACATGTTTACAAAGCACATAGCTGAGGGAGGGCGCAGTTACTGAGAACAGCCTGTGGTTATTATTCTCATACTTTAGTTAACATACTTCAGCGAACAACTATCTTGCAGCAAGGTCAATTAAAGCTGGTTATCTCTCTAGGCCTGTCTGCTCTACCCTAGACATACACATTCTTCTATTATGGTTTTACTTCTCTGGAGTTCACCCAAAGTTTACAGTAGCCTCGCTGCTGTTCCCCGCCCAGAGGAGGTGGGCTACTCTGGCTCTCTACACATAGATGCTTATAGGAATAAACGGAGCACTAATAATAATAATAAATAATAATAAACAGAGACTGGGCTGGCCTGGTTTGTGTTCTCTATCAAGCCATATGAATTGATATAAGTCTTCTGTTGGTGTGTGTTATAGGCAGGAGGAAAAAAAAATCTCTGTACTAACAAGGGACTTAAAGACACAATGACCAAAAAGAGAGGTTCTGGGGGTCAAATGGCAAAGACAGCTGAGCACACAAAGTTGGTTGGTACTCCCAACTTTGTACAAAAGACTGACATTAGGAATTGGAGAAAACATTTCTTAAAGGACTTAGTATAAGGCAGCACAATGATCTCTGTTACACCTTTGCTCCACTCCTTATTAGAGGATTAGAGAAGGAAGGGAAAATGATGAATCATCCACGGCTATCCAGAAATAAAACAGTGTTTGTGGTCAGAAATGTTCAGAAACTTTCCCTTTTCTTCCTTGCAGAGAAGTAAGGGAAGGAAGACTTTTGCCTGTGGAGGCATTCTACCTCCCCTGTCAAGAAAAGTAAACAGGCTGGGCGTGGTGGCTCATGCCTGTAATCCCAGCACTTTGGGAGGCCAAGGTGGGTGGATCACAAGGTCAAGAGATCGAGACCATCCTGGTCATCATGGTGAAACCCCGTCTCTTCTAAAAATACAAAAAAAAATTAGCTGGACATGGTGGCGCGTGCCTGTAATCCCAGCTACTCAGGAGGCTGAGGCAGGAGAATTGCCTGAACCCGGGAGGCGGAGGTTGCGGTGAGCCGAGATCGCGCCATTGCACTCCAGCCTGGGTAACAAGAGCGAAACTCTGTCTCAAAAAAAAAAAAAAAAGAAAGTAAACATAAAAGTCTTCCCGTTAATCATTCATGGATTTGGGAGAGTTTATATGAACACCTGCAGGTCTGCTATGGAGTTACCAGCAGAACAGAGGGTGGTTATAGGAGTGACAACCATTGCCGGTAGAGGTTGGAAATGACATAAGGAAATTTGATGGTATCTAATTGGAGAATACAGTGCCTAAACAATACGAGAAAGTGTGTAGATCATGAAAACAGAATACTTTTCCAGCAGTGAACACAGTTAAAGTAAAGTAGTGACAATGTCAGGGAGGTACGTTTTAGGAAATTATAGTGGTTCGTACCAGAGAAGAGGATGAGTGGTAAATGAAGGGTTGGACATGTGGAAAGTGGCAACTGATAGGCCTTCAATGCCGTGCCAAAGATTCTGATTTTGAATTTTATTATATAGAATAGTCTAAATAATAGATTTACTTCTTTGTGACTATTCTGGCAGAAGTTTTGAGGGTAGTGTAACCTAGGAACTATCTTTAGTGTCCAATAACTAGTAAATGGCTTAAAGATGGGACTCCTGGATACATAATGCGTTCAAAACTGTAGGCAAAATTTTCGGTGTTAGGTGCATACGTACATTTTTGCCGGGAAGGCATCTATAACTCTCATTGGAGGGAACGGTTCTATGGTTCCAGTAAAGGTCTAGACACATTGGATTAAGAAACATGTTGGGAGTTAAAGAGACCAGAGACCATTAGGTGGCTGTCACTGTAATCAAGGAAATAAATGACAGGGCCTAAACAAACAAACAGCAACAACAACAAAAAAAAAGGGAACGAAAAAAATAGGAAGGACATTTTGGAGACGTGAGAGTTGGAAAGAAGCAGGTGAGGAATACTGGCTTCCACATGCTGATCTGAAGTCGTTTGAGATCTGCCATTGTAACAGACCATGGGAACTTGTATGTATCCTTCGGCAGCCTTTTAGAGACAGCTGGGCTGGGACAATATGCTTTAGATTTAGGAGAATACACATAGCAAATGAAACCATGAAGTTGGGCATGCAAAAATAAGTGGTGAAAATTATTCCGTACTATATCCTGAGGTGTCTGTTAGCCAACGATAGTGTTTTTTTCTGCTTGCCCCTTAATTGTTGGTCATATTCCATGCCTTTTTCTCTTCTTTCTTTTATTGCTTTCCCTTTTCTGCTTTGAAAATCCTTACTCTTGTTTTAGGTTTCAGCTTAAGACTTATTTCCTTTATCGATGTTCCTTTCTTTCAGCGTTGGTGAAGTCTGAAGAGAGTGCACTCTATTTGCTCGAGTCCTTTGGGATTTTTTTTTTCTTAGCTTCTTTCTTTGACAATGGCTTTATTTTCTCCCTTACATTTACATTTGACATGAGAAACTAAGCATTAATTTCTCTACGCATTCTTTAGTGATTAGGAGATAGCGTACTTTTCCCAGAGTTTGAATCTGCAGAGAATTATTTGCCACAGTTTTGGACATCTATGAGTAATTTTTGGGACCCCATATAATACAAATTTATTATTTATTATTTTTGTGCATTGTTATACCCTGATAACATCAAACCCACACTGCCAGTAAATTTAAACAAAGGACATGAAGGGAGAAAGCACACACAGAAACTAATGTTCAAGGACTCAAGTTCTTTCTGTTGTGAGTCTTATAATCAGCTGGGTGTTACCCTCATTTTCTTGGTTCAGCATGACTGGGACTTTGATAGCAATTGTATTGAGGGTGTAGGTCAAATCAGGGAGTTTTGCTAGCTTATCGTTAGGTCTTCCAATCCATGAATATGGAATGTCTTGCCATTTATGTAGGTCTTTCAAAATATAATTAATTTTTCAATGTATTTAATTTATTTAAAAAATGATTTTTTCATATGATTGTTGGCCTCATATACGTCTTCTTTCGTAAAGTATCTGTTCATATCCTTTGCCCACTTTTGAATGGGCTTGTTTGTTTTTTTTCCTGTAAATCTGTTTGAGTTCTTTGTAAATTCTGGATATCAGCCCTTTGTCAGATGGGTAGACTGTGAAAATTTTTTCCCATTCTGTTGGTTGCCGATCCACTCTAGTGACTGTTTCTTTTGCTGTGCAGAAGCTGTGGAGTTTGATTAGGTCCCATTTGTCTATTTTGGCTTTTGTTGCCAATGCTTTTGGTGTTTTGTTCATGAAGTCCTTGCCTACTCCTATGTCCTGAATAGTTTTGCCTAGATTTCCTTCTAGGGTTTTTATGGTGCCAGGTCTTATGTAAAGGGGAGGGCCAGTGGGAGGGGGAGGTGGGGAGGGATAGCCTGGGGAGAAATGCCAAATGTGGGTGTAGGGGAGAAGAAAAGCAAAGCACACTGCCATGTGTGTACCTACGCAACTGTCTTGCATGCTCTGCTCATGTACCCCAAAACCTAAAATCCAATAAAAAATTAAAAAAAAAATGATTTGTAGATTTCAGTGTACAAATCTTGTACTTCATTTGTCCAGTTTATTTCTAAAGTGTTTTTGATGCTATAGTAAATTGAATTGTTTTAATTTTATTTTAGGATTGTTCTTTGCTAGAATATAGAAATACAATTGCTTTTTTAAAATATTGCTTTTGCAACATAGCTGAACATGTTTAGTAGCTCTACTCCCTTTTATATGCATGTATTTCTTCAGGATTTCAACATGAAAGATTGGAATTGCGAATAGATATAATATTATTCTTCATATACAATTTAGATATCTTACAATTTATTTTTCTTCCCTAATTTTTCTATCTAGACCTTTCATCATATGATACTGATTGGAAGTGGTAAGAGTAGACATCCTTGTCTTGTTCCTGATTTTAAGAGGAGCGTTTTCAGTCTCATTATAAAGCATGATGATAACAATGGGTTTTTCATAGACACCCTTTAACAGATTGAGGAAGCTCCTTCATATTCCTGGTATTTAAATTGTTTTTATCATGAAAATGTGTTGCGTTTTGTTAAATGATTTTTCTGAGTCTATTAAGATGATAATATTGATTATGTTCTTATATTAATATGCTTTATTCTTTAATTCATTTTCATATTTTGAAACAAATATATATATACTTTAGAAAAATCCTACTTGGTTATATCCTTGGTGCATATTTTTTTAATATGTTGCTGAATAATGGTTTTCTAGTATTTTGTTCAATGTTTTAGTATCTATAGTCACAAGAAATATTGAATCCTATTGTTTTATTTTCTCTTGAAGCCTTGGTCTGGTTTTAGTATCAGGGTAATACTGGCTTAATCAAATGTGTTAGAATGTGTTTCCAATTTTTCTTTTGTTTTTGTTTTTTTGAAAAGCTCATGAAGGATTGGTGTTAAATATTTAAAAACTTGGTAATACTCACTGGCAAAGCTATCTGATCTTGGATTTTTCTTTGTGGGAATTTTTTTTTTAATCAATTCAATATCTTTACTTGTTTACTTGTTATATGTCTATTCACAGTATTTATTTCTTCTTGAGTAACTTTATGTAGTTTTTCTAGGAATTTGTCTGTTTTCTCTAGGTTATCTAGTTTGTTGACATGTGGTTTTTCATATTACCTTATAATCCTTTTGTGTATGTTAGATTGGCGGTAATGTCCCTTCCTCTGTAATTCCTTAATTCCTGATTTTAGCATGTTAAGTCTTTTTTTTTTTTTGGTAAGTCTAAGCTACAGGATTAACTTTTCAAAGAAATAAGTTTTGGCTGTCTTAATTATTTTCTGTATGTTTTTCTATTCTCTGTTTATTTCTGCTCTAATCTTCCTTGTTTTTAAAATAGTCATTTACAACTATAACTTCTTCTCAAAGCATTGTTTCAGCCTTATCCCAATATTTTTAGTATGTTTTATTTATCTTTTTATTCATCTCAAAGTATTTTCTCATTTCTTTTGTGATATGTCTCTGAACCATTGGTTATTTGGCAGTGTATTATTTAATTTCCACATTCTTGTGATATTTCAAATTTTCTTCAGTTATTTTTTCTATTTATATTCTATTATACGTCAGAGAACATATTTTATATGATTTTAAATTCATCAAGACTTGTTTTATGGTTTATAATATAGACTATCCTGGCAAATGTTTCTTGTGCCCTTGAGTGGAATTTATATAATTTTCTCTGTGACTAGCAGAGTTTTATAGATTTCTGTTGCATCTAGTTGGTTTTTAGCATTGTTGAAGTCTCCTTTTCCTGTTTATCTCTGTCTATATGGATAATTCATATTTATAATGATTCTAAATTCATCAAGACTTGTTTTATGGTTTAGAATATAGACTATCCTGGAGAATGTTTCCTGTGCACTTGAGTGAAATGTATATAATCTCTTTTTGTTGGTAGCAGTGTTTTACAGATTTCTGTTAGATCTAGTTGGTTTATAGCACTGTTGAAGTCTTTTTCTTCTTGTTTATCTCTGTCTATATGGTCCGTATCCATTACAGGAAGTAAGTATTGTAATCTTGAACTATTATTATGAAATTATCTATTTCTTCCTTATATTCTGTCAGGTTTTGCTTCATTATTTTTGGGCTAGGTTATTTAGTGAATATATGTTTACATTTACTATCTCCTCATGGTGGATTAACCCTTTTGTCATTATAAAATGTCCCTCCTGTAGAAATAGTTTTTTAACTGAAGTTGATTTTGTCTGATATTAGTGTAGTCATTCCAACTCTCTTGATTACTGTTTACTTGGTATATCATTTTCTACCTTTTCAACCTATTTGAATCTAAACTGTGTCTCTTACAGCCACCATATAGTCATGTTATTATGTTTTTTATCCTTCTGCTAACCTCTGCCTTTTGATTAGAATGTTTTGCATTTATTACTTTACAACTGTACTAAAGTATAATATAGATGTGAGTATGGGAGGAAAAGCAATCAGTAGCCTTACTGTTTGTTCTTAGTTTTTTTGGTGGAGTCTGAGTCCCTGGACTGTAAACAGTACTGGTGATTTTCAGTCACTCCCCTACACTTATGTGGAACAGAAAGGCCTGAGGGGGCTGTAGGTGGGTATTTCCTTTTCCCCATGTGGAAAACTATAGTCAGCTGGAGTTGGCTAGGTTAGGGTAGCCAGGTAGGTTAAGCTAAAATAGTCTCTACTGAGGCCAAGCCTTGTTAAGCAGGAGAGAATGCTCTGGCATATTTTTAAATAGTTCCTTTTCTGCTCCCCTTGCCAGAAGCATGACCAGATTTTTTATTTTATTCTTACTGTGAGGACCTGATAGAGTCCTAGAAGTACAACTCATAAAACTGTAAGAATTGCCTCATGACTGGTTCCCTGGAGTTTTATCTCTTAAGCTTGCACACACTGGGCTTTAAACAATTTATCTATCACAGTTCAAGTTTTACTACCCCTTCAAAGGTTCCCTTGGAATTCTCTGCTGGTGGGTTTCTGCTCTGCTAAGTTACGATTCTCTGTATCTGATTATCTGTTTATTTCGATTTTGGGGGCAGAAGTTGGCCCTATGATCTCACTACTCTGAAGGATCTAAAAAGAATTCTGGATTTTTCAGTTTGTTCAGCTTTGTACTTTTTATAATAATGGGAATAAAGACTTCAAACTCCTTAAATTCCAAACCAGAAACTGGATGTCTCCTGCTTTTTTTGTGTTCTGGCATACTTCTCCCTTATCTTCAACTTCTACAGTGCTTTAAACCTAGCAAAACCATTGATCTTATTACCTTTTCACTCTTATCCTTTTGATACCTGCTTTGTCTTCCGTGTTCAATTCAAAACACACAATCATAATACTCATTTCATTGCATTCATGTTAACTCCCTTCGTCCTTCTCTTCTTTCTTTATATTTGCTTGACAAAACCACACCTCTAGTTAAAAGCAAATGTCTGCCTATTTCACATTTGTATACATGCAACTGAATGTGGCTGAAGAAAAATACACAACCACAATGAACATACTCGGTTTAAATTCATCACTATAAAGCTCTAACAGGCTCTTTAAATTCCAAGCAATTGTTTCCTATTCTTTGGTTCATTAACCTTCCATCTTTTTTTTTGAGAACTATTTTACAATCACCCTTCATATTTCTTGTACCTTACCTAAGTCAATTTGGGCTGCTATAACAAATTACCATAATCTGAGTGACTTAAAAAACAAATATTGATTTCTCACACTTCTGGAGGCTGGGAAGTCCAAGATTAAGGTGCTGGCGAATCAACTCTCTGATGAGAGCCACTTCCTGATTTACAGATGGCTGTCCTCCTCATGGCATCCTGACATGACAAGAGCAGAGAGACAAAAGTAAACGCTCTCATATCTTTTTACAGGGCACAAAAATCTATCCATGAGGACTCCATTCTATTGATCTAATTATGTCCAAGAAGCCCACATTCTAATACCACCATCACATTAAGTGTTAAAATTTCAACATCTGAATTTTGGGAGGACACAAACATTCAGACCATAGCACATCTCCTTTCCAGTGCTCTCTCTAAGCTGATGATCTAGCTTCTTTCTTCACTCAGAAAATATGAACAATCAGAAAAGCACATCCACATACCAGCATTTGAACACATACTCTGCTTTCCTCCCTATTATACTGTAGGTGAAAATACTTATGCTTTTATTTAAAACTAACCCCACACTTGTGCAGTGGGATCTAATTCCCTGTTATATCCTAGCACAGCAGTCTAGCAGTTTTCCCCTTTGCTCTTAATATTGACTCTCTAGTATTGGATTAGTCCCATTAGTTTAAAAATACACTATTGTTTCTGCCTGTTAAAAAGAACCTTCTGTTGACTTTACTATTTCTGCCAGTTATTTCCACTTAAGCTAATATAAGGTAGGATGAACTAAATGCGCAACATACACTTAAATAGTTCTGTGGGACTAGAGGAAGAAGAAATTGACTCTGAAGGTTAAGGAAATATCTAATAGAGGGAAAAGCAGATGAACAGAATTCCAACAGACAAAAAAAGGGAACTTTTTTGGAGAAGGTGGAGTCTTGAGGTCCTTAGAAACTGGTTTGAGAAACTGCCCAGCAAATGACCCTGTGAAAGAGGAGGGGGATCTTTGTATGAGAGGGCCAGAGTCTTCCTGTGAATGTTATTCAGCTGGCATTAGTGAGTTTTTGAAAGTTAAACCACACAGATTCAAAAAAAATGGAGAAAAGAAACTATCATGCTAGTTTTTGTAGCCTCTTTTAAAATAAAAAAAATCTCTTGGTATTTAGCATTTCATATTTAGGCTTCCACATTGCCAGCAGATTAATTTGCCTAAAATGCACATCCAGTCATGCCAGTTTTCTGTCGAAAAGCATTCAGTGACTATTGCACATGCCAGATAAAGTATTAGTTCCTGAAATGAGAAGAGGCTTTTGCTCTTCATGATCAATCACTTTTATAGTACCCACTGAACCTTACCACTTATCAGTCCATGCCTCAAAGTCGTCACCAGTAAACATTCACATCTTGCAGTTTGCAACTTGGAGCTTGCTAATTCCCATCTAATTTTCCAGATATAGTGGCTCTGTTAAGTTCCATTTAATGCAGAAGATATTACCATTTGGTTACAACTTTAATATAATTCTTCTCCAAATAATAACTTTTGTAGCAAGAGGATCTTTTATAACTACATCTGAAATTCGGAGTCAAGGCTGATGCTCATTCTGTGATTTAGACTAAGACTAGGGCTAAGCCATTTGGGTATCATCTTTTGTGAAGGTCTTTACAAGTCTTTTACCAGTATTTCATGTTTTGTTTATTCTGTCTCCTTATTGTTTTTCTTTATTGCACTTTTTAAATTTCTCCAACTTTTATTTTAAGCTCAGGGGTATGTTACATAGTTAAATGTGTGCCACAGTGGTTTGCTACACAGATCAACCCATCACCTAGTTATGAAGCCCAGCATCCATTAGCTGTTCTTCCAGATGCATGTGTGTTTTTACGGTATTGATCTCCTGTGTGCTCTTTATATTGTTTTATTGTTCTCATTTCTTTGAGTTGGATTTTCTGCTCTCTTACCTTGATTATTGAACTGGAAGCTTATATCATTGTTTGTCAGTGCTCCTTTTGTATAAAATATCAGTTTCTCTTTGAGTACTCTTTTAGGTGTATTACATATTTCATTTGTTATATTTTCATCATTCTATTAAAGTATTTTTTACATTCTACTGAGATTACTTTTTTAACCCACACCTTATTTAGAAGAGGGTCACTTAACATTATTCAGAAATTGTCTTTTTTTTGACTTTTATTTTAAGTTCAGAGGTAAAAATGCAGGTTTGTTACATAGGTAAACTTGTGGCATGGGGGTTTATTGTGCAGATCATCCTACCACCCACATATTAAGCCTAGTACCCATTATTTATTTTTCCTGACCCCCTTCCTCCTCCCACCCTCCACCTTCTGAAAGGCCCCAGTGTATTTTGTTCCCCTCTATGTGTCCATGTGTTCTTGTTGTTTAGCTCCCCTTATGATTGAGAACATGTGGTATTTAGTTTTCTGTTCCTGTGTTAGTTGGCTACGGATAATGTCCTTCAGCTACATCCATATTCCTGCAAAGGACATGATCTTGTTCCTTTTTATTGCCGCATAGTATTCTGTTGTATATATGTAGCACATTTCCTTTATCCAGTCTTCTCTATTCGATACACAGTGCTGGGACAACTGGCTAGCCATATGTAGAAGATTAAAACTAGACCCCTTCCTTATACCATACACAGAAATGAACTCAAGATGGATTAAAGACTTAACTGTAAATTCGGAAACTATAAAAACCCTGGAAGACAAACCAGGCAATACCATTCAGGACACAGGCATGGGCAAAGATTTAATCACAAAGACATGAAAAGCATTTGCAACAGAAGCAAAAATTAATAAATGAGATTTAATTAATAAAACTAAAGAGCTTCTGCATAGAAAAAAAAACTGATAAAGAGGCAACCTACAGAATGGATGAAAATTGTTGCAAACTACGCCTCTGACCAAGGTCTGATATGCAGCATCTATAAGGCACTTAAACAAATTCACAAGAAAAAAAAAAAAAACCCAACAGCCGTATTAAAAAGTGGGCAAAGGACACTAACAGACACTTTTAAAAGAAGACTTACATATAGCCAACAAGTATATTAAAAAAGCTCAATATCACTGATCATTATAGAAATGCAAAACCACAATAAGACACCACCTCACACCAGTCAGAATGGCTATTATAAAAAAGTCAAAAAATAACAGATTCTGGCAATGTTGTGGAGAAAAAGGAGCATTTATACACTTTTGGTGAGAATATTTAAGAAATTTCTAGTTCTGTTTATGTTCTTGACTTTTAAGTTAATTTCACTGTAGTCAGAGATTTCAATTATTTGAAGTTTGTTGGGTCTTTCCATATTGCTCATCTTGTCTATGTTGCTGTATAATCCATGCATTCTAGAAAATGCATCCCTTGAAGTTATCAAACATAGTGGTTTATAAATGTATGTTTGCTCATATAATTGTGTTATTAACAGTGTAGTAATAATACTGACAATAACACTACTAGTTTTATTAATAATGTAAATGTGTTAATACTAATAACAATGCTATTAATAAGTATATATGTACAGTATTTGTTCTCTATGTTACTGTGAGATGTATGTTTTAAGAATCCCATTATAATTGTGAGTGTATCTATTTTCTCTTTATTTCTGTGAATTTTTGCTTTATACATTGGAAACAGTTATTAGTTCATACACCTTTAGCATTGTTACACCTTTTCATAGAATTGATACATTTATCATTATGATATCTTATCCCATATATTTAAGTAATATTTCCTGCTTCAATGTCTATTGTTTGATATGAATAAAGTCACATCAGCTTTCCTTTGGCCAGTGTTCAGAGAGTATTCTTTTTCCATCCTCCTGTTATATTCAAACTATTTGCCATCTTATGTCTTGAAGTCTGAGTAGAGTTAGTATTTGCTTTGTTGATTTGATTACCCTTGTCTTTCACTTCGAGTGTTTGGTCCATTTACATACAATTTCTGATAAATTTCATCTTAATTCTTACTATTTGGGTTTTAATTCCTCTTTCTGTTCTCTTATGTTCCACCCTAAATCTCTTCTTCATGATTACTCAAATATTTCTATTTTACTAATTTTAATTTATATATGTTTATATTTCATATATTATTTCTTTCTTATATTGATTACTGTATAGATTTGGCAAACATCATATTGTAATATAGATAAAAATCTATATTTTTCTCACATATTGATCAATGCAAACCTTGTACTTTTACAAACATTATAAAATCTTTCAAAATGCTGTTAATTTTCTTGATTTAAGAAGTAAATATTCTTACATTTTTATCTCACAGGTACATTTTATTCTGTTTTACAGTTTTATGCTTTCATCTGAAATCATTTTCATTAAACCTGAAGAATTTTCTAAAGTATTTCCAAAAGTTTACAAGAAAAAAACTAAGTTAGTTTTATCTAGGTAGAAACATCTGTATTTCTGTTTAATTGTTAAAGAATATTTTGGTCTAATTGGTATTAGACTATATGATACTAATTTTTGTTTGTTTTTTAATTTTTGTTTAAATATCTGCTTATTTCTGTTGCAAGGCAGCCATAGGCTTTACTGCTGCTGCTTTGAAGGTAAAATGTATTTTTTTATGTGGTTGTGCATAAAATTTTCCCTTTGGTTTTAAGTGGTTGTATTATGAGGTACTTCACTGTATTTTCTGGGTTCACTAAGATTTTTGAACACATTTATTAACATTTTTAATAAATCTTAGGAAATTATGGATCACTACATACTATTGCTTCTGCACCATTTTTTCTTGACTTTCCTTCTGAAATTCCATTTATATCTATGTTAGGCTTTTTGAATATCTCTCTCTCAAAATTTTTGGCTGTTCTCTGCCATTGTTTCTGTTTTTTCTCTATTATTCAGTTTTTATCTTTGCTATTAACTGGAATTCAATTTCACTTATTCGATGTTATGCTGTGTTTACCACCTGTTTCAATTTTAAATATTTATTATTTTATGTTGTAAATTTGATACTGTTTTCTGAATCTCTACTTTTTGTTTATTCTGTGTTTTTTAATTCAGTTCACCTCTTCCTCTATTTTCTCTTTTTAAAAAATTTTACTTCAAGTTCTGGGATGCAAGTGCAGAATGTGCAGGTTTATTACATAGATATACATGTGCCACAGTGGTTGCTGTACCTATCAACCTGTCATCTGGGTTTTAAGCCCTGCGTGTGTTATGTATTTGTCCTAATGCTCTCCCTTCCCTTAACCCCCACCCCCTGACAGACCCTGGTATGTGATGTTCCCCTCCCTCTGTCCAGGTGTTCTCATTGTTCAACTCCCACTTATGAGTGGGAACATGCGGTGTTTGGTTTTCTGTTCCTGTGTTAGTTTGCTGAGAATGATGGTTTCCAGCTTCATCCGTGTCCCTGCAAGAGACATGAATTCATCCTTTTTATGGCTGCATAGTATTTGGTGCATATGTGTCATATTTTCTTTATCCAGTCTATCATTGATGGGCATTTGGGGTTGGTTCTAAGTCTTAGCTATTATAAATAGTACTTCAATAAACATATATGTGCATGTGTCTTTATAGCAGAATGATTTATAATCCTTTGGGCATATACCCAGTAATGGGATTGCTGGGTAAGATGGTATTTCTGATTTTAGATCCTTGAGGAATATACACACTGATATCTGCAATGGTTGAACAAACTTACACTCCCACCAATAGTGTGAAAGCATTCATAATTTTCCATACCCTTACCAGCATCTGTTGTTTCTTGACTTTTAATAATGACCATTCTAACTGGTGTGAGATGATCTCATTATGGTTTTGATTTGCATTTCTCTAATGACCAGTGATGATGAGCTTTTTTTCCTATGTTTTTTTGGCCACATAAATGTCGTCTTTTGAGAAGTATCTCTTCATACCCTTCACCCACTTTTGATGGGGTTGTTTTTTCTTGTAATTTTGTTTAATTTTCTTGTAAATTCTGGATAATAGACCTTTGTCAGATGGACAGCTTGTGAAAATTTTCTTCTATTCTATATGCTGCCTTTTCACTCTAATGATGCTTTATTTTGCTGTGCAGAAGCCCTTTAGTTTGATTAGATCCCATTTGTCAAATTTGGCCTTTGTTGCCATTGCTTTTGGTGTTTTGGTCATGAAGTCTTTGCCCATGCCTATGTCCTGAATGGTATTGCCTAGGTTTTTTGTAGGGTTTTAATGGTTTTAGGTCTTACATTTAAGTTTTTAATCCATCCTGAGTTAATTTTTGTACAAGGTGTAAGGAAGGGGTCCAGTTTTGGTTTTCTGCATATGGCTAGCCAGTTTTTACAGCACCATTTATTAAATAGGGAATCGTTTCCCCATTGCTTGTTTTTGTCAGGTTTATTGAAGATCAGATGGTTGTAGATGTGTGGTGTTATTTCCAGGCCACTGTTCTGCTTGCCTGTTTTTGTACCAGTACCATGCTATTTTGATTACTGTAGCCTTGTAGTATAATTTGAAGTCAGGTAGCATGATGTCTCCAGCTTTGTTCTTTTTGCTTAGGATTGCCTTGTCTATACAGGCCCTTTTTTGGTTCTATATAAAATTTAAAGTGTTTTTTTTTTTCCTAATTCTGTGAAGAAAGTCACTAGTAGCTTGATGGAAATAGCGTTGAATCTATAAAATACTTTGGGCAGTATGGCCATTTTCATATTAGTTCTTTCTAACCATGAGCATGGAATAGTTTTCCATTTGTTAATGCCCTCTTTTATTCCCTTGAGCAGTGGTTTGTAGTTCTCCTTGCAAAGGTCCTTCACATTCCTTGTATGTTGTATTCCTAGGTATTTTATTCTCTTTGTAGCAATTGTGAATGGGAGTTTACTCATGATTGGCTCTCTGCTTATCTATTGTTGGTGTATAGGAACGCTTGTGATTTTTGCACATTGATTTTGTTTCCTGAGACTTTGCTGAAGTTGCTTATCAGCTTAAAGAGATTTTGGGCTGAGATGATGTGTTCTTCTAAATATACAATCATGTCATCTGCAAACAGAGACAATTTGACTTCCTCTATTCCTATTTGAATACACTTTATCTCTTTTTCTTGTCTGTTTGCCCAGGCCAGAACTTCCAATATTATGTTGAATAGGAGTGGGGAGAGGGAATTCTTGTCTTCTGCCAGTTTAAAAATAATGCTTCCAGCTTTTATCTATTCAGTATGATATTGGCTATGTATTTGTCATTAATAGCTCTTATTATTTTGAGGTATGCTCCATCATTACCTAGTTTATTGAGATTTTTTAGCATGAAGGGATGTTGAATTTTATTGAGGGCCTTTTCTGTATCTATTGAGATAATCATGGTTTTTGTCATTGATTCTGTTTATGTGATGGATTACCTTTATTGATTTTTGTATGTTAAGCCAGCCTTGCATCCCAGGGATAAAGCCGACTTGGTGGTTGTGGATAAGCTTTTTGATGTGCTGCTGGATTTGGTTTACCAGTATTTTACTGAGAATTTTTGCGTCAATGTTCGTCAGGGATATTGGCCTGAAATTGTTGTTGTTGTTGTTGTGTCTCTAGCAGGTTTTTGGTATCAGGATGATGCTGGCCTCATAAAATGAGTTAGAGAGGAGTCCCTCTTTTTCTATTATTTGGAGTATTTTCAAAAGGAATGCTAACAGCTCCTCTTTGCACCTATGTATTATTCAGCTGTGAATCCATCTGGTCCTGGGCTTTATTTGGTTGGTAAGCTATTAATTACTGCCTCAATTTTGAAACTTGTTATTGGTCTATTCAGGGATTCGAGTTCTTCCTGGTTTAGTCTTGGGTGAGTGTATTGATCTAGGAATTTGTCCATTTCCTCTATATTTTCTAGTTTATTTGCATAGAGGTGTTTATAGTATTCTATGATGGTAGTTTGTATTTATGTGAAATCAGTGGTATATCCCATTTATCATTGTTTATTGTGTCTATT
This sequence comes from Callithrix jacchus, assembly GCF_049354715.1. Lineage (NCBI taxonomy): Eukaryota > Metazoa > Chordata > Mammalia > Primates > Cebidae > Callithrix > Callithrix jacchus. Next base: position 157,488,715 of record NC_133506.1, on the reverse strand, counting down.
CTTCTCTCTTTTCTTCTTTATTAGTCTAGCTAGTGGTCCATCTATTTTGTTAATCTTTTCAAAAAACCAGATTTGGATTTATTTATTTTCTAAAGGGTTTAAATGTCTCTATCTCCTTCCATTCTTCTCTGATCTTAGTTATTTCTTATCTTCTGCTACCTTCTGAATTTGTTTGCTCTTACTTCTCAAGTTCTTTTAATTGTGACATTAGGATGTTGATTTTAGATCTTTCTAGGTTTCTGATGTGGACATTTAGTGCTATACATTTCCCTCCTAACATGGCTTTAGCTGTGTCCCAGAGATTCTTGTATGTTGTCTTTTTGTTTTCATTGGTTTCAAAGAACTTCTTTATTTCTGCTTTATTTTGTTACTCACCCAGAAGTCATTCAGGAGCATGTTGTTCAATTTCCATGTAGTTATGCAGTTTTCAGTGAGTTTCTTAATCTTGAGTTCTAATTTGATTGCACTGTGGTCTAAGAGACTGTTTGTTGTTATGATTTCACTGGTTTTGCAGTTGCTGAGGAGTGTTTTATTTCCAATTATGTGGTCAATTTTAGAATACATGCTATGTGACACTTAGAAGAATGTATATTTTGTTGGTTTGGGGTGGCAAGTTCTATAGAAGCCTATTAGGTCCACTTTGTCCAGAGCTGAGTTCAAGTCCTGAATATCCTTGTTGATTCTGTCTCATTAATCTGTCTAATATTGACAGTGGAGTGTTAAAGACTTTCACTATTATTGCATAAGAGTCTAAGTGTCTTTGTACATCTCTAAAAACTTGTTTTATGAATCTGGGTGCTCCTGTATTGGGTCCATATATATTTAGGATAATTAACTCTTTTTGTTGCATTGATCTTTTTGCCATTATGTAATGCCCTTCTTTGGCTTTTTTGATCTCAGTTGTTTTAAAGTCCGTTTTATCAGACTAGGATTGCACTCCTGCTTTCCTTCTTTCTTTTCTTTTCTTTCTTTCTTCTTTTTTTTTTTTTTTTTTTTTTTTTTGCTTTCCATTTGCTTGGTAATTATTCCTCTCCTTTGTTTTGAGCCTATGTGTGCCTTTGCAGGTGAGATTCATTTTTTAAAGTCCTGTTTTTCTAAAATTTGATTTTCTTTGAATCTGTTTCTGTTTTCTCTTCTTTTGTCTTTCATTCTGCCATTTCACTTGCCCCCACCATCCTCTGCCTTGCCATACACATTCTTCTTAACAATGAGGTTATGTCCCAATAAACCATCATATCTTGGAAAGATCTTATGTTGAACATATGTTTAATACATTTAGCCTACTGAATATCATAGCTCAGCCTAGTCCACATTTAACATGTTCAGGACACATACATGAGCCTAAAGCTGGGCAAAGTCATCTGGCAACACAGCACACTACAGAGTATTGGTGGTTTACCCTTGTGATTGTGTGGCAGACTGGAAGCTATGACTTGATGCTACCCAGCATCACAAGAGAGAATTGTACTGTATATTGCTAGCCCAGGAAATGATTACAATTAGAATTTGAAGTATGGTTTCTACTGAATGTGTATCATTGTGTCATAAAATTGAAAATTTGTAAGTCAAACCATCGTAAGTCAATATATATATTTTACTCTGTACCTCACACGTTGTTTAAGAAATCACAGAACTAGAAACCAATGTTATTTTTTCCCCAGGGATACTTTATACTTTGTGATATAGATATGATGATGTTGTGATTATCTCAGTGCCATCATAATTGAGCTGAGGCAGGGATAGGTGGCAGCTTTAGTTAGACAGACGCATGTGACACCTTTCCCAGATCCCTCCGCACCTCATCAAAAATTTATCTCCTAAATACTTCAAAATTGTAGGTAATTCTGTTTTTCTTTTCTGCACAGCCCCAGCTTGAGCATGGCTCACATTAGCTTGTTATAAAAACCAATCATTATCTAATTCTGTTATCCTAAAAATTATAACTTTAGGATGTTTTCAGCTTAGCTCTTAAGCCACTCACACATGTGGATTCAAAATTTTATAAATGGCATCACAGAAAGAATTATTATAGTTTCCTCTAGTGTGAATTTGACTCATTTGGATTATGTTACCAGAGGACCCACCTTTTTGGCCATCAAATCTGTAAGGTTTCATGTTGTTAGAGATATCTGCAGTAGATTAAGGAAAGTTAAGGAATCTCTAGAAAGATCTAGAGGACAGTCGCAGCACAGACAACTAGAATCGTAAAAAAAGCTCATGCATGTAGACTGTGAGGGCCTTGACCCGTGCCTTTCAGCCTTTCACTTGCAGTCTCCTGTCCCACCTCAAAACCAGCAAATGTCCTAGTTTATAATATAGAAAATATGTTTGAGCATGCTCGAGATTTCAGACCCAGTGGACATCAGATACTCAGCTGGTTTATGTTCTTTTTAGAGTATTTTTCTACTGACTGAAAACTTGATCTTTAGGTCATCCCTAGACATGGCAATTTTGCACAGAAAATAAAAGAGCAAGCATTTTCTACTATGTAGGAAAGTGTTTTCTTTGTCTGATAATGGAGGTAATCTAGTGCTTTATGATTACACAACCTTAAAATATTTTTAAAATTTTTCAAGTTTTGTGCAATTTTGTTGCTAAATGAAGGCTATGGTCACCTCATATATTCTACCAAGAAATTTAAATTCCGGACCATCTAGTTTTTAATTTAAAATATTTTTAGACCTTTAAATAGCTACAAAAATCATACGCATAGTGCCCCTACCCTTCACCCATATTTTTCTAATGATAACGTCTTACATAATTATAGTCAAATTATCTAAATCAGGGAATTATTATCTATACAATGTTATTAATTATATTATAGACCTTATTCAAATTTTGTCCATTTTCCTGCTAATGAACATTTTTTTGTCTAGTATTCAAATCAAAACTTGAAATTTGATTTAGTCGTGTGTTCTCCTTAGTCTCCTCAAGTCTGTAACAACCCTGGAGTGTTTCTCTGACTTTTGTTGCCTTGATATTTTGGGGAAATATTGGCCAGACTTTTTTTGTAGAATTCTCAATTTGTTATCTAATATTTTCTCATGATTAGATTGAGGCAACACATTTTTTGGCAAAAATCCACCAAAATGATTTTGTGCCTTTCTTAGAGTATCATGTCAAGAAGCGCATGACTATTAAACAAAGGTTTATGTTTCTTTAGTAAAATTTATAGAAATATAATCCACAGAAAATAAAACTTACTCTCTTTTGTGTGAAACTTTATGAGGGTTGAAAAGTGTATACAGCTGGAAATCCAGCAACATTATTCAGGTGTAGAATGGTTTTGTCACCTCTCAGATATTTTCTTGTGTCCCTTTGTACCCTCATTCTCTAGCAACCACCGATATCTTTTCTATCCCTATAGTCCCGCCTTTCTCCAAATGTAATATAAACAAAGTTACAAAGTAATTTTTTCTGTCCCTAAAGTCTTACCATATCCCAAATTTAATATAAATGGAATTATACGGCATGTATCCATTTGAGCTTTACATTTAGCATGTTGTATTTTAACTTAGTGTATTATATTTGAGATTCATCTGTACTGTTGGGTGAATCACTTGTTTTTGTCTTTTTATTACCAAATACTATTTTCTTATAAAATGTACCATAGTTTGTTTATTCACTACTGGTTGGAAGACCTATGGGCCATTTTGGGCTTTCTTTATATTATTTTCTATTTTATTTTTTAATAATTATTTTTTTAAGTACTGGGGTATATGTGTAGGATGTGCAGATTTGTTACGTAGGTAAATGTGTGACATGGTGGGACATCAACCCATCGCCTAGGTATTAAGCCCAGCATGCATTAGCTATTTTTTCTAGTGTTTCCCTCCCCGGCCCTCCCCCAACAGGCCCTAGTAACTGTTGTTCCCCCTGACTCCATCTCTACGTGTTTTCATTGTTCAGTTCCCGCTTATAAGTGAAAACATGTGGTGTTTGGTTTTCTATTTGTGCTTTAGTTTGCTAGTAATGCCTTCCAGCTTCATCCATGTCCCTGCAAGGGACATGAACTCATTCTCTTTTATGGTTGCATATGACATTAAGTGTCTGCTGCTTTTCCAGGCACAAAGTGCAAATTGTCAGTGGATCTACCATTCTGGGATCTTAAGGACGGTGGCCCTGTTCTCACAGCTCCACTAAGTGGTATCCAAATAGGAACTCTGTGTGGGGCTCCAACACCACATTTCCCTTCTGCACTGCCCTAGCAGACATTCTCCATGAGCACCTTGTCCCTATAGCAAACTTCTGCCTGGGCATCCAGGCCTTTCCATACATCCTCTGATATTTAGTCTGAAGTTCCTAAACCCCAGTTCTTGACTTCTATACACTCACAGGCTCAATACCATATGGAAGCTGCAAAGGCTTGGAGATCACCCCTCTGAAGCCACAGCTTGAGCTCTGTGTTGGCCTCTTTCAGCCTCAGCTAGAGTGGTTAGGATGCAGGGCACCAAGTCCCTAGGCTGTACACAGCATGGGGACCCTGGGCTCAGCCCATGAACCTATTTTTTCCTCCTAAACCTCCAGGCCTATGATGGGAGGGGCTGCCACAAAGGTCTCTGACAGGCCCTGGAGACATTTTCTCTATTGTCTTAGTGATTAATATTTGGCTCCTTGTTGCTTATGCAAATTTCTGCAGCCAGCTCACATTTCTTTTCAGAAAATGGAATTTTCTATTGCATTGTCTGGCTGCAAATTTTTTTAACTTTTATTCTCTATTTTTGTTCTAAAACTGAATGCCTTTAACAGCACCCAAGTTAACTCTTGAATGCTTTGCTGCTTAGAAATTTCTTCTGCCAGATAACCTAAATCATTTCTCTCAAGTTCAGAGTTCCATAAATCTCGGGGTCACGGGCAAAATGCCTTCAGTATTATTGCTAAAACAACACCAGTCACCTTTGCTTCAGTTCCAACAAGTTCTTCATCTCAATTTGAGACCACCTCAGCCTAGACCTTATTGTCTGTATCACTCTCAGCATTTTGGGCAAAAGCATTCAACAATTCTCTAGGAAGTTTCAAATTTCCCACATTTTCTTGTCTTGTTCTAAGCCCTTCAAACTGTTCCAACCTCTACCTGTTACCCAGTTCCAAAGTTGCTTCCACGTTTTCAGATATCTTTTCAGCAGCGCCCCACTCTACTCGTGCTAATTTACTGTATTAGTTTATTTTCATATTGTTGATAAAGACATATCTGAGACTGAGCAATTTACAAAACAAAGAGAGAATTGATGAACTTACAGTTCCATGTGGCTGGGGAGGCCTCACGTTTATGGTGGAAGGTGAAAGACAGATCTCACATGGTGGAAGATAAGAGAAGAGAGCTTGTGTAGTAAGACTCCCATTTTCAAAACCCTCTAATCTGGTTGGAATTGTTCACTATCATGAGAGACAACAGCATGGGAAAACCAATTTGCATGATTCAGTTACCTCCCACAAGGTCTCTCTTGCAACACATAAGATTTAAAGATGAGATTTGAGTGAGGACACAGCCAAACCATATCAATCAGTGATGTGGAGCTTTTTTTTATGTTTGTCAGCCACATGTATGTCTTTTTTGAGAAGTGTCTGCTCATATCCTTTGCCCACTTTTTAATGAGGTTGCTTGATTATTCTTATACATTTGCTTAAATTCCTTGTAGATTCTGGATATTAGACCTTTGTCAGATGGATAGATTGCAAAACTTTCTCTCATTTTGTGGGTGGTCTGTTCACTCTGATGACAATTTTGTTTGCTGTGCAAAAGCTGTTTAGTTTAATTGGATCCAATTTGTCAATTTTTGTTTTCGTTGCCATTGCCTTTGGTAATTTCATCAAAGTCCTTGCCCATGTCTATTTACTGAATGAAATTGCCTAGATTTTCTTCTAGGGTTTTACAGTTTTGGGTTTTACATTTGAGTCTTTAATCCATCTTGAGTGAATTTTTGTATAAGGTGTAAGGAAAGGATCCAGTTTTAATTTTCCGCCTATGGCTAGCCAGTTCTCCCAGCACTATTTATTAAATAGGGAATTGTTTCCCTATTGCTTGTTTGTGTTGGGTTTGTTGAAGATAAGATGGTTTCAGATGTGTGGTTTTATTGCTGAGTACTCTATTCTGTTCTGTTTGTCTGTGTGCCTGTTATTGTACCAGTATCATGCTCTTTTGGTTACTGTACCCTTGTAGAATAGTTTGAAGTCAGGTAGCAGGATGCCTCCAGCTTTATTCTTTTCGCTTAGGATTTTCTTGGCGATGTGAGCTCTTTTTTGGTTCCATATGAATTTTAAAATAGCTTTTTCTAATTCTGTGAAGAATGCCAATGGTAGTTTAATGGGAATAGCTTTGAATCTATAAGTTGCTCTGGGCAGTATGGCCATTTTTATGATATTGATTCTTCCTCTCCATGGACATGGAATGTTTTTCCATCTGTTTCTGTTCTCTCTGATTTCCTTGAGCAGCAGTTTATAGTTCTCCGAAGAATTCCTTCACTTCCCTTGTTAGCTGTACTTCTAGGTGTTTTATTTTCTTTGTGGCAATTGTGAATGGGAGTTCATTCATGATTTGGCCTTGTGCTTGTCTGTCGTTGGTGTATAGGGATGCTTGTGATTTATGCACATTGATGTTATGTCTTGAAACTTTGCTGAACTTGCTTATCAGCTTAAGAGGCTTTTGGGCTGAGTCCATGAGGTTTTCTAGATATAAGATCATGTTATCTGCAAAGAAAGACAATTTGACTTCCTCTCTTCCTATTTGAATGCCCTTTATTTCTTTCTCTTGACTGATTGCCCTGGTCAGAACTTCCAACAGTTTGTTGAATAAGAGCGATGAAAAAGGGCATCCTTGTCTTATGCCAGTTTTCAAGGGTAATGCTTCCAGCTTTTGCCCATTCGCTATGACACTGGCTGTGGGTTTGTCATAAATGGCTCTTATTTTGAGATATGCTTACTAAATATCTAGTTTATCGATAGTTTTTAGCATGAAGGGAAGTTAGATTTTATAGAAGGTTTTTTCTGCATCTATTGAGATAAGTATGTTTTCCCTTTATTTCTGTTTATGTGATGAATATGAATATGAATTATGTTTATTGATTTGCATATATTGAACCAGCCTTGCATCCCAGGGATGAAGCTGACTTGATAGTGGTGGCTAAGCTTTTTGAAGTACTGCTGCCTTTGGTTTGCCAGTATTTTATTGAGGATTTAAAAATAAATGTTCATCAGGGATATTGGCCTGAAGTTTTCTTTTTTTGTTGTATCTCTGCCATGTTTTGATATTAGGGTGATGCTGGCCTCATAAATAATTTAGGGGGGAGTCCTCCCTTTTTAATTGTTTGGAATAGTTTAAAAAGAAATGGTGCTAGCTTTTCTTTGTTTCTTTAGCAGAGTTGAGCTGTAAATCCATCTGGACCTGGGCTTTTTTTTAAGTTGGTAGGCTATTTATTACTGTCTCAATTTCACAACTTGTTACTGGTCTATTCAGGGATTCAAAATCTTTCTGATTCAGTCTTTGGAGAGTGTATGTGTCCAAGAATTTATCTGTTTCTTCTAAATTTTCCAGTTTATTTTCATAGAGGTGTTTATAATATAATCCGATGGTTGTTGGTCATTTGTATTTCTCTGGGGTCAGTGGTGGTATCCCCCTTATTATTTCTTATTGTGTTTATTTAAATATTCTCTCCTTTCTTTTTTATTAGTGTCACTAGTGGTCTATCTATTTTATTGATTTATTCAAAAGATCAGCTCCTGGATTTGTTGATTTTTGAAGGCATTTTTTTCTGTGGCTCTATCTTCTTCAGCTCTGTTCTGAGGTTGGTTATTTTTTTTCTTCTGCTAGCTCTGGGGTGTGTTTGCTCTTGGTTTTCTAGTTCTTTTAGTTATGATGTTATGGTGTCAATTTGAGATATTTCTAGCTTTTTGATGTGAAATTTTAGTGCTATAAATTTCCTTCATAATACTGCTTTAGCTGCATCCCAGAGATTCTGATACATTGTCTCATTGGTTTCAAATAACTTCTTGATTTCTGCCTTACTTTCATTATTTTCACAGGAGTCATTCAGGTGCTGATTGTTCAATTACCACGTTGTGTGGTTTTGAGTGAGCTTTTTAATCTTGGGTTCCAATTTGATTGCACTGTGGTCTGAGAGAGAGTTATGATTTCAGTTCTTTTGCGTTTTCTGAGAAGTGTTTTACTTTCCATTGTGTAATCAATTTTAGTGTAAGTGCCATGTGGTGCTGAAAAGAATTTATATTCTGTTGGTCTTGGGTGGTGAGTCCTGTAGACATCTATCAGGTCTACTTGGCATAGAGCTGAGTTCAAGTCCTAAATATCTTTGTTAATTTTCTGTCTTGATGATATGTCTAATATTAACAGTGAGGGAATTAAAGTCTCCAATTATTATCTTGTGGGGGTCTAGGTCTCTTTGTATGTCTCTAAGAACTTGCTTTATGAAGTTTGTAGATTTTCAGCATTGAAAATCTAAGATTTTGGGATTTTCAGCATTTTTATATTGTTTTTTCCTCAACTTCATGAATTTATCTACCTTTGATTTTTGAGGCTGATGACATCTGGATGGGGATTTTGTGGGGTCTCTTTTGTTGATGTTATTTTGTTGTTGTTTTCTGTTTATTTTTCTTCTGTCAGGCCCCTTGTCTGCAGGCCTGCTGCAGTTTGGTGGGGGTCCATTCCAGACCCTGTTCGCCTGGATATCACCAGTGGGGCTGCAGAACAGCAAAGATTGCTGCCTGCTCCTTCCTCCAGAAGCTTCCTCCCAGAGGGGCAATGACCTGATGCCAGCCAGAGCTCTCCTATATGAGTTGTCTGGCAAGGTCTCACCCACTCAGGAGGCACAGGATCAGGGACCTGCTTGAAGAGGTAGTCTGTTTCTTAGTGGAGGTAGTGTGCTGGGCTGGGGGAATCCCCCTCATTGGGATCAGCTGATCTCTTCAGAGCTGGCAGGCAGGCTGAACCTGAGATGATGGCTGCCCCTCCCCCAGGGTGCCCTTTCCCAGGGACATGAAAGTTCCGTCTGCAAGCCCCTGACTAGAGCTGCTGAAATTCATGCAGGGATGCCTTACTCAGTGAGGAGGATCCAGAGAAGCTGTCTGTCCAAGATCTGCCACAGCTGCTTTGCTGCGCTGTGGGGAATTCCGCTCATCCTAACTTGTCAGTCTTCTTAGGACTGCCTACTAAAAGTAGGGAGTCTGGGAAACTGCCTACTAGAGCCACAGTAATGGCAGTCACCCCTTCCTCTCCAGGAACTTGGTTGTCCCAGGCAGACTCCAGACTGCTATCGTGCAGTGGGAGTTTCAAGCCAGTGGTTCTTAGCTTGCTGGGCTTCGTGGTAGTGGGACCCACTGAGCGAGACTGCTTGGCTCCCTGGCTTCAGCCCCCTTTCCACGGGAGTGGATGATTCTCCCGTCTCACTGGAGTTCCAGGCGTGGCTGGAGTACGCAAACATTCCTGCAGTTCAGTGTCTGTCCGAACAGCTGCCCAGTTTTGTGCTTGAGATCCAAGACTCTGGTAGTGTACACTCAAGAGAGAATCTCCTAATCTGCAGATTGTAAAAATCCGTGGGAAAAAGCATAGTACCCCTGGTGGGTAGCATAGTCCCTCATCACATCCCTTGGCTGAAGTATGGAGGGGTCCCCCTGCCCCATGCAGCTCCTGGGTGAAGTGACGCGCCACCCAACTTCTGCTCACTCTCCATGGGTCGTGCCCACTACCTAGTCAGTCCCTGGGAAATGAACTGGGCACTGCATTTGGAAATGCACAAATCACCCATCTTCCCTGTTAGTCTGTCTGGAAGCTGCAGACCAGAGCTGTTTTTATTCAGCTGTCTTGGGGGCCCCTCCCCACTATGTGCCATTTTCAAGATTTTAAAGATGAGAAATAAAGTCAAAGTTAACTTTTTTATATATCAGATTTAATTTTCAAATATGCAAATTTTATATTTTTAAATTTGGAATTATTTGTAGTCTCAATACCCTACATTTTCTCTAATATACTTAGAGAGCTAATTCATGGATGCATAATAGGTAATGTCTTTCTCTTCTACAACTCTGTAGTCATACAAGTGAAATAACTTCAGGGCATTGTAAGTTAATTATATCTAATTTGTAACAGAGTGCTCATTTAATAATTTTGCTCAGATTGAAGACACAGAATGCAAATCTTCTATGCTTCAGTGTGTGTGACAATATTGTCCCTAGCAACCCACTAGATGATGTGGGAACTCCTGCCAGAGAAAGAAAAGTGAAAAAAATAAGACAAAACCAGATAAACTGAAAATTGATAGTTTAAAAAGCTAGTGATTATGTCACTGGAACTAGACTGATATCCAAAAAGTGACACAGAACTTGCTTTGTGACAATTTAGTTAAGAAGAATGTATGTCTAGTGTGTCATAAAGTGGATGAGTACTGCATCCTAAATTAAGAATAATGAATTCCTTGGGTAATTCACGTTTATGAAAGACCTAGAATGAAGAATAGAAACTAGAGTTATATGTAAAAAATAGCATGCATCTATCTGATTTCCGAAACAGACATTGCATCTGAAGTATGCAGCATTTTTGATGAGAAGGAATGAGAGGCATCGGATGAGTGACAGAATACATACACCTCTGATGCTGACGATTTATTCTCAGAATCCTGTCACTATTAATGGCATTGTACTAATTTTAAACAATGTTTTTATATTTTTCTAAATATAAGCTAGCATTTATAACAATTATCAAGGCTATCATTTTTTATTGCTGCTTTTGGAATACAATTTTATTTTATTATTTACTTATTTTTAAATTTCAACTTTTATTTTAAATACTGGGGTACATCTGCAGGTTTGTTCATGGGGACATCGCAGGATGCTGAGGGCGTGGTACAGGTTCTGTCATCCTGGTAGTTAGCATAGTACTCAACAGGGGGTTTTGCAACCCATATCCCCTTCTTTCCCTGCTCTAGTAGTCCACAGTGTCTGTGGTTCTCATCTTTGTGTTCATGTGTTTCTTTCCCTGCTCTAGTAGTCCACAGTGTCTGTGGTTCTCATCTTTGTGTTCATGTGTTTCTTTCCCTGCTCTAGTAGTCCACAGTGTCTGTGGTTCTCATCTTTGTGTTCATGTGTGCTCCATGTTTAGCTCCCACTTATAGCTGAGAACATGTGCTATTTGGTTTTCTGTTCCCATGTTAATTTGCTTAGGATTATGGCCTCCCACGGTATCCATGTTGCTGCAAAGGACATGATTCTATTCTTTTATTATCACTGTGTAGTAGTCCATGGTGTATATGTACCATATTTTCATTTTCCAATCCTCTGTTTATGGGCACCTGGGTTGATTTTATGTCTTGGCTACTGTGAATAGTGCAGTAATGAGCATATAAGTGAATGTGTCCTTTGGTAGAATGACTTATTTTTCTTTGAGTATGTAACAGTAATGGAATTACTGGATTGAATAGTAGTTCTGTTTTAAGTTTTTCGAGAAATCTTCAGACTGATTACCACAGTGGCTGAACTTCCCACCAGCAGTATATAAGGATTTCCTTTTATCTGCAGCCTCACCAGTATCTTTTTTTTTTGTTTTTAACTCTTTAGTAATAATCAATTTTATAAGGACCTGGTCAAATCATTTATTTCATAGAATTATAGTCAATCTTAGTAAAAATTCAAAATTTAAGGAAAAGATATTCTACTTTTGGTAATAACAAAGAAGGTAATGGGCAATCCATTCTGCTAAAAACAATTCTAAAAGTTGGGAATATGTATTTCAAAAAATAACTGTTTGCAGGCACTGGGGAGGAAACAACACAAGTAGAATTTGAGAGGCTAGAGTCTTTGAGAGATGGAAGTACAGTATGCAATTTCTAAATTCATTTTCATATGGTGATTTGCAGTTTGTCCCTTGGGAAAAGAAAGACTCAGTGGTAATCAGCAGCCCAACTGTACAAAGGAGAAAAAGGATGGCATTTGGTGCTTCTTGGCTGACTGAAATTTAAGTAACAGAATTGTGGAGAGAACTATAGAGAATAAGACCCAAAATCTCTATGTAAATTTTTCCTAAGTCACTAGTTGATCCTCAACTGTTCACGCAGAGAGAAAATCCCCAGGGTACTTAGCAGGGAAAAATTGCTGGGAGGCTGAAGTATTGAACTGAGATTTCAGCAGCCTCATGGTTCAACTCTGACTTTTGACCCCAGAGGGTGCATAACCTTAAAGTGCCTGCAATGGCCTTAGAAATAAGTGCTGCAACCTCGAAGTAAAGACAAACCTGAAATGCAGCAGCTATAGCAAAGCCCAAAGTGATGCTGGAGGAGATAAAAATGATTCACTGCCTTTCCATCTGCCAACAAAAAAGATAATGTTAGCTTCTTGGGAAGTAGATAGCATCATTCAGAGTCCAAAATGTGCAGCATCTAACCTAAAATTACAAGGTACGGTTGAAGTAAAACAAATAAACACACAGAATCGCGGACTAGAAATCAAGTGAAAAATGGATAAAAGGAAGTAACCATCTAGTGATTTGAGATTTTGGATGATCAAATAAGACCAGTAAAATTGTGATAAATATGTATAAGATCATAGAGAAAATTATGGAAGATTTTAGTAGGGACCCAAAATTCACACACACAGACAAAAAAAAAAAAAAGAGGAAAGTGGTAGGAAGTAAAAACTACAATAACTAAAATTAAGAATGCAATAGATAGATGTAATGGAAGGCTAAAACATCAGAAAACAAGATGAGTTATCTGGGAGATAGGTTAGCAAATATGTATCACCGTGGTGCCTATAGAGAAAACAAAGATATATAAAAGAGGGAAGGGCAAAAAGTTCTAGCATATGGGCAATTAGAATCTTAGAAAAAGACTAAGAAGAAGTTAGATAGCAAACATATTTCAAAATAAACTGTATGAAAATTTTTACAAACCAGTGAGGACTATTAATATACATTTAAGGAGCTTTAGAATTATATATTTAGAAAATTCAAAAGAATTGACTGGTAAATTACTAGCATTAATAAGTGAATTAAACAAATTTGTTGGATTCCAGGCAACATAAGGAAATTGACTATATTTCTTCATGTCCTGTTAAGGTATAGAATTTAAACCTAGACTGTTTACTTAAAACCCTGTTTAGCATTCTCCTCTTTAATACGAGATGTGGTTTTGTAAATACAAAGATGTCACCTTTTGTTGTGTTTAACTATACTGTGCTTCATGGATTTTGCATTTCTTGTGAGTCAAAGGTTTGTGGCAACGCTACATCAAGCAAATCTATTGGTACCATTTTTCCCACATCATGTGCTCACTTTGTGCTTTGTGTTACATTTTGGTAACTCTAACAATATCAAACTTTTAAAATTATATCTACTGTGGTAACCTGTAATCAGTGATCTTTAATGTTCCTGTTGTAACTGCTTTGGAATACCAAGGAATCATATTAGGATGGCATAGTTAACTGATGAATGTTGTGTGTACTCTGACTGCTCTACCGATTGACCAACTGCTCATCCCTCTTCCCCTCAGCCTTCCTACTCCCTAATACACAACAGTATTGCAACTAGACCAATTAATAACCCTACAATGATCTGTAAGTGTATAAGTAAAAGGAAGAGTCACATGTCTCCCGCTTTAAGTCAAAAGCTAGAAATGGGTAAGCTGAGTGCGGAAGGCATGTCAGAAGCCGAGATAAGCCAAAAACCAGTCCTCTGACAACAAACAGCCAAGTTGTGAATGCAAAGGGAATGTTTTGTGTGTTCCAGTGAACACACAAATGATAAGAAACTGAAATAGACTTATTACCAATATGAAGAAAATTTTAGTGGTCTGGATAGAAGACCAAACCAGTCACAACATTCTTGTTAGCCACAGCCTAATCCAGAGCAAAGCTCTAACTCTCTTCAGTTTTATGAAGGCTGATAGAGGAGAGGAACCTCCGAAAGAAGAGCCATATGTGATGAATCCACAGCCAACATAAATAAGGAAAACTTGAAAGTATTTTTCCAAGGAAATGGAATAAGATAAGGATGTACACTCTCACTACTCCTATTCAAGATAGTACTGGAAGTTTTAGCTGAAGCCATCAGGCAGAAGAAAGAAATAAAAGGCATCCAAATTGGAAAAGAGGAAGCCAAATTATCTCTGTTCACTGATGACATGATGATTATACCTAAAGAACCCTAAAGATGCCTAGAACTCATTAGTGACTTCATTAAAATCTAAGGATACAACATTAACATAAAAAATTAGGAGCATTTCTATACACCAATAATGTTCAAGCTGAGGACCAAATTATGAACACAATCTCATTTTCAAGACACACACAAAAAATAAACAGTTATATGTTTAACCAAGGAGGTGAAAGATCTCTAGAAGGAGAAACTTATATGGTTAAACATATAAGCGATTCAAGGGGAATCCCTTGAATCTGGGAGGCAGAGGTTGCAGTGAGCTGAGATTGTGCCACTGCACTATAGCCTGGCAACAGACCAAGACTCACTCTCAAAAAAATAAAAATCGTAATAAGGCAGGTATGCTTTTAGGCAAAATGCCATTGTATACTGTAATAGAGTACAGTAGAGTGTAAAGATAACTTTTATATGTACCGAGAAACACAAAAAACTCACGTCACTCACTTTATTGAGATATTTGATTTAATATGCTGGTCTGGAACAAATCTTGCAGTGTCTTTCAGGTATACCTGTGACACCTACCTTTTCCTGTTCTCCTTCATCTCTTCCTCTTTTTCTCTCCCATTCTATCCATATGTCTTTTTCTGTGTGTCTTTTTCTTCCTTCCTCCTTTGCTTTGTTCCTTCCTTCCATCCATCTTTTTTTCTCATTTTTACCTTCTTCGTTTATAATGTATTGAGAATGTTAAAACTGTATTTATGTAATAATGTAAGCATATAATATATATTGATTGGATAACTACTAAGATACTATCTTAATTGAACTGTCACCCTTATCCTTAGAGACAAAAAAAATTTTTTTTGAGACATGTTCTCGCCCTCTTTCCCAGGCTGCGGTGCAATGGTGCAATCTTGCTTCACTGCAGCCTCTACCTCCTGGGCTCAAGCAATCCTCCTACTTTAGCCTCCCAAGTAGCTGGCCCTAAAGACATGCACCATCAGACCCAACGAATTTTTTGATTTTTTTTGTGGAGAGGTCTCATGCTTAGGCTGGTCTGGAATGCCTGAGCTCAAGTGATTCTGTTGCCTCAGCTCTCAGTTACCAGCATGAGCCACCACACCTGGCTAAGAAATTATTTTTAATCCTACTAAATTCTTATAATAGATAATTGTAAGAATCTTATATTTTTTAATAACAGCTTTATTTTTTTTTACAACAGCTTGTTTAGCAATCCATAAGAGTATTAGCAACAGGATTCTTCTACTGTTGCCTAATAAGTTGAATTCTGGGATTCAAACAAACAAACACACAAACAAACAAGACAAATTACCAGAAAAAGACAGTTTCAGGTCTGTGTATATCCCACACCACTCTCTTAGGCACTAAATGTGGAAATAAAACTACAGTAAATCAAATAGGAGTTAAATCATCAGTTAGTATGATTTTGAGGTAAGCATACCATCTGATTTTTTAAAAAATAGCCATTAAGGACAATGCTTATTTTTATAACAAGGTTAACTTTCACTTTACTCTCTTGATTTCTTTAGTTATATACATTCTCATGAGCTGCAGAAATTCATGCCATCTATCGATTGCTAATTATTTAGTATGTAGGCAACTGTTTTGCATAAGTTGGTATTAAGAATATTATAGAAAATCTGAACAACCATAAATGTAAAATGCTACCATATGAGAATTTTACTTTGGAAATGTTAATAATTTTGCTATTAAAAATATTGAGAGTGCTAATCTTCAGTTCCATATGTTGTCAGAAGTTTTTCATGTGTCAAAAAAATATAACACCATTCATTTGAATTTCTCTATAGTTAAGCCATCTGGTTCAGTTAAGTACCAGAAGCATCAAACTTATGCACGATTCTGTTAGATAGAATGCCATTTACGTTATTGGAGTATAAATCGAGATTATAAATATGTCAGTGGTATGTCTAAAATATTCCTCCATAATGGAGATAAGTGTCGATGTTTCTGGTAAGATGTATCAGTTAATATTACTGCTAATATTCAACACAAATACATTATAAATTGGGTGGTATTCTGAATATCCACAATTTTATTAAATTTTGGATTTCATATTTTTAATATTTTATTGTTATATGACATATAATAAATATCACAGACTTACAGATTACTGTGTTACTCTTACCAGAAGAAGCACCAGGAGTTGAGTGAGTCTTCAAAAATTTTAAGGGGTGTTACATTTGAATAGCTTTAATAACTTGGAAAAAATAAGGCCATCATAAACAACATAGCTGGACTATATGGTACATCAGATAGCTTCCCTATTTTCTAACATATATTTTCACCAGCAAGGTAGTATTTAATATTTGATGTTAATTCTTCATTTCTGTAATTATGGCAAGAGTATAATTTGAAATTAAATAAGTGAATCTTTATTGAGCATGTATGTGAAATGTGTCAGGAGCTCCATTAGTGATGGTGAGTGTTAGAAAGTAAAACAGGACTGATCCAAGATGGCACCTTTAGGAGCAGCTCAGGATTGCAGCTCCCAGTGAAAGCGCAGAGGATGAGTGGAAGCCGCATTTCTAGACAGATCTTTATTGCCCACAGACCAGTAGATTCCTAGGCAGAGGAGCCCTACGGCTCACCAGCATGGCTGTTTTGGCCAGTGCAACAGTTTTAGCCGGCGCGGCTGTTTTGCCAGTGCCATGGCACAGTGGCTCTCTCTACAAAATACACTGGTCTGGTTGCCTTTTTAAGCTGGTCAGGAGATTCCTGGGCAGCCACGTTGTTTCAGCTGGCACAGTGGGTCACCACACGGGAAATCACAAAGATCCCAGCACCCTTTCAGCAGGTGACTGGAACACCTAGGAGAGAGTCAACAATTCAACTTAAAAAAGAAAAAAAGTCTCTGAGGCAGGAAGCCAGGTGATCAGGTTCCACGGGTCCCAGCCCCATAAAAACAAACAAAAAAAACAGCAATTGGAAACACTTGGGGTTGAGAGTTTCATGCAAGCACAGCTGAACACAGGACAGTGCAGCTCGGTGGGGGAGGGGCTTTGGCCATTACCGAGGCACTCCACCCCTATGGAGGTAGTCTGCCATTGCTGAAGCAGCTTGCCATTGCCAGGCAACCCGCCATTGCCGAGGCAACCTGCCATAACAGAGAGAGCCCGCCATTACAGAGGCGGGCCACCATTGCTGAGGCAGTTCTAACCACATCCATATAAACAGGACTACAGGGAAGCTCAACGACAGCAGGGCAGAGCTCAGCAAAACCTCTACAGGCAGAAAGTGACTACGCTGCCTCCTTGCTGGGCAGGGCAGCCCTGAAAAAAAAAATGGCAGCAGCCAACGGACACTCATAAATAAAGCCCTAACTCCCCAGGACAGAGCACCTGGGGAAAAAAAGCGGTTTATGAGTTCTGCTGCATCCGACTTAAACGCACCTGCATAGCAGCTCTGAATGACCAACGGAGCTCACAGCTCAACACTTGAGCTCCTATAAAGAACAGACTGTCTCCTCAAGCAGATCTCGGACCCCGGTATATCCAAAGAGTCACCTCACAAAGGACTGATCAGACTGACATTTGGCAGGCATCATTCTGGGACAAACATAGAAGAAGAAACTGGTAGCAGCCCTTACTGTTCTGCAGCTGCTGCAGGTGATCCCCAGGCAAGCAGGGCCTGGAGTGGACCTCAGCAGTCCTACAGCAGAGGGGCCAGACTGTTAGAAGGAAAACTAAGAAACAGAAATAACTTCATCATCAACAACCTGGACGTCCACTCAGAGACCCCATCTGAAAATCAGCAACTACACAGATGACAGGTGGAAAAATCCACAAAGACGGGAAGAAACCAGCGCAAAAAGAAGGAAAACACCTGAAACCAGAACACCTTTCCTCCTACAAGGGATCACAACTCCTCACCAGCAAGGGAACAAAGTTGGACAGAGAATGAGTGTGATGAAATGACAGAATCAGACTTCAGAAGGTGGGTAATGAGAAACTTCCATGAGCTAAAAGAATGTGTTCTAACTCAATGCAAAGAAACTAAGAACGTTGAAAAAAATTTGAGAAAATGATAACAAGAATGGACAACTTAGAGAGGAATATGAGTGAATTGAAGGAGCTGAAAAACACAACACGAGAACTTCGCAAAGGATGCACAAGTTTCAACAGCTGAATTGACCATACATAAGAAAGGCTATCAGAGGTCGAAGATCAACTCAATGAAATAAAATGAGAAGCCAAGATTAGAGAAAAAAGTGCAAAAACGAATGAAAAAAGTCGCCAAGAAATGTAGGACTATGTGAAGAGACCTAATCTATGTTTGATAGGTGTACCTGAATGTGATGAAGAGAAAGAATCCAAGCTGGAAAATACTCTTCAGGATATTATCCAGGAAAATTTCCCCAACCTAGCAAGACAGGCCAATATTCAAATCCAGGAAATACAGAGAACACCACAAAGATATTTCACAAGAACAGCAACCCCAAGGCACATAATCATCAGATTCACCAGGGTTGAAATGAAGGAGAAAATGCTAAGGGCAGCCAGAGAGAAAGGTCGGGTCACCCACCAAGGGAAGCCCATCAGACTCACAGCAGATCTCTCAGCAGAAACCCTACAAGCCCGAAGAGAGTGGGGCCAATATTCAGCATCCTTAAAGAAAAGAACTTTCAAACCAGAGTTTCATATCCAGCCAAACTGAGCTTCAAAAGTGAAAGAAAAATAAAATCATTTGCAAACAAGCAAGTATTCAGAGATTTTGTCACCACCAGGCCTGCTTTACAAGAGCTCCTGAAAGAGGCACTACACATAGAAGGGAACAACCAGTACCAGCCATTCCAAAAACATACCAAATGGTGAAGAGCATCAACAAAATGAAGAGTCAGCATCAACTAATGGGCAAAACAGCCAGCTAGCATCAAAATGGCAGTGTCAAATTCACACATAACAATATTAACCCTAAATGTAAATGTGCTAAATGCACCAATCAAAAGCCACAGACTGGCAAATTGGATGAAAAGCCAAAACCCATGGGTTTGGCTTTTTATGGTATTCAGGAAATGGTATCCACAGGAAACCCATCTCACATGCAAAGATACACAAAGGCTCAACATAAGGGATGGAGGAAGATTTACCAGGCAAATGGAGAGAAAATAAAATGCAGGAGTTGCAATTCTCATCTCTGATAAAATAGACTTTAAAGCAAAAAAGATGAAAAGAGACAAAGAAGGACATTACGTAATGGTAAAAGGATTGAAACAACAAGAAGAGGTAATGATCCTAAATATATACGGACCCAATACAGGAGCACCCAGATACATAAGGCAAGTTCTTAATGACTTACAAAGAGACAGACTCCCACACAATAATAGTGGGAGACTTTAACACTCCACTGTCAATATTAGACAGATCAACCAGACAGAAAATTAACAAGGATATCCAGGACCTGAACTCAGACCTGGAACAAGCAAACCTGATAGACATTTACAGAACTCTCCACCCCAAATCCACAGAATATACATTCTTCTCAGCACCACATCACACCTACTCTAAAATTGACCACATAATTGGAAGTAAAGCACTCCTCAGCAAATGTAAAACAACTGACATAATAACAGTCTCTCAGACCATAGTGCAATCAAGTTAGAACTCAGAATTCAGAAACTAACTCAGAACCACACAGCTTCATGGAAACTGAACAACTGGCTCTTGAATGTTGACTGGATAAACAATGAAATGAAGGTGGAGATAAAGAAGTTCTTTGAAACCAATGAAAACGAAGACACAACATACCAGAATCTCTGGGACACATTTAAAGCAGTCTCTAGAGGAAAATATATAGCAATAAGTGCCCACATGAGAAGAGTGGAGAGATCCAAAATTGACACCCTATCATCAAAATTGAAAGAGCTAGAGGAGCAAGATAAAAAAACTCAAAATCTGGCATAAGACAAGAAATAACTAAGATCAGAGCAGAACTGAAGGAGATAGGGACACAAAAAACCCTTCAGAAAAATCAATAAATCCAAGAGCTGGTTTTTCAAAAAGATCAACAAAATAGACCACTAGCCAGATTAATTAAAAAAAAAAAAAAGAGAGAGAGAATAACTAAATAGATGCAATAAAAAGCGATAAAGGGGAAATCACTACGGATTCCACAGAACTTCAGACCATCATCAGAGAATATTACATACAACTCTATGCACATAGACTAGTAAACCTGGAAGAAATGGATAAATTCCTGGACACTTGTGTCCCCCCAAGCCTAAACCAGGAAGAAGTCGAATCCATGAATAGACCAATAACAAGATCTGAAGTTAAGGCAGCAATTAAGAGCCTACCACACAAAAAAAGCCCAGGTCCAGATGGATTCACGGCCGAATTCTACCAGACACACAAAGAAGAACTGTTACCATTCCTTCTGAAACTATTCCAAATAATCCAAAAAGAGGGAATCCTTCCCAAATCATTTGATGAGACCAACATCATCCTGATACCAAAACCCGGCAGAGACTCAATAAGAAAAGAAAACTTCAGGCCAATATCCATGATGAACATAGATGCAAAAATCTTCAATAAAATACTGGCAAGCCGATTGCAACGGAACATCAAAAAGCTTATCCACCATGATCAAGTGGGACTCATCCTGGGGAAACAAGGCTGGTTCAACATACGCAAGTCTATAAACTTAATTCACCACATAAACAGAACCAAAAACAAAAACCACATGATTATCTCAATTGATGCAGAGATATGTTCTCATTTGACAAAATTCAACAGCCCTTTATGCTAAAAGTCTTCAATAAATTCGGTATTGACGGAACGTATCTCAAAATAATAAAAGCTATTTACAACAAACCAACAGCCGATAACATACTGAATGGGAAAAAACTGAAAGCATTCCCTTTGAAATCTGGCACTAGACAAGGATGCCCTCTCTTGCCGCTCCTATTCAACATAGTACTGGAAGTTCTAGCCAGAGCAATCAGGCAAGAAAAAGAAATAAAGGGTATTCAAATAGGAAAGGAGGAAGCCAAATTGTCTCTATTTGCAGATGACATGATTGTATATCTAGAAGACCCCATCATCTCAGCCCAAAATCTCCTGAAACTGATAAGCAACTTCAGCAAAGTCTCAGGATACAAAATCAATGTGCAAAAATCACAAGCATTCCTATACACCAATAACAGACTTAAAGAGAAAGCCAAATCAAGAACGAGCTGCCATTCACAATTGCTACAAAGAGAAAAAAATACCTAGGAATACAACTAACAAGGAATATAAGGGACCTCTTCAAGGAGAACTACAAACCACTGGTCAATGAAATAAGAAAGGACACAAACAGATGGAGAAACATTCCATGTTCATGGTTACAAAGAATCAATATTGTGAAAATGGCTATACCGCCCAAAGTAATTTACAGATTCAATGCTATTCCCATCAAGCTACCAATGACCTTCTTCACAGAATTGGAAAAAACTACCTTAAACTTCATATGGAACCAAAAGAGAGCTCACATAGCCAAGTCAATTCTAAGCAAAAAGAACACAGCTGGAGGTATCACACTACCGGATTTCAAACTATACTACAAGGCTACAGTAATCAAAACAGCATGGTACTGGTACCAAAACAGAGATATCGACCAATGGAACAGAACAGAGGCATCGGAGACAACACAACATATCTACAACCATACAATCTTTGATAAACCTGACAAAAACAAGCAATGGGGAAAGGATTCCCTGTTTAATAAATAGTGTTGGGAAAACTGGCTAGCCATGTGCAGAAAGCAGAAACTGGACCCCTTCCTGACACCTTACACTAAAATT
Source organism: Callithrix jacchus (assembly GCF_049354715.1). Taxonomy (NCBI): domain Eukaryota; kingdom Metazoa; phylum Chordata; class Mammalia; order Primates; family Cebidae; genus Callithrix; species Callithrix jacchus. Next base: position 157,466,804 of record NC_133506.1, on the reverse strand, counting down.
AACTCCAGATGGATTAAAGACTTAAACATAAAACCTAACACCATAAAAACCCTAGAAGAAAATCTAGGCAAAACCATTCAGGACATAGGAGTAGGCAAGGACTTCATGACCAGAACACCAAAAGCATTGGCAGGAAAAGCCAAAATAGACAAACGGGACCTACTCAAACTCCACAGTTTCTGCGCAGCAAAAGAAACAGTCACTGGAGTGAATCAGCAACCAACAGAATGGGAAAAAATTTTTGCAGTTTACCCATCTGGCAAAGGGCTGATATCCAGAATTTACAAAGAACTCAAACAGATTTACAAGAAAAAAACAAACAAGCCCTTTCAAAAATGGGCAAAGGATATGAACAGACACTTTACAAAAGAAGACATACATGAGGCCACCAAACATATGAAAAAATGCTCATCATCACTGGTCATTAGAGAAATGCAAATCAAAACTATATTGAGATACCACCTCATGCCAATTAGAATGGCGATCATTAAAAAATCTGGAGACAACAGATGCTGGAGAGTATGTGGAGAAATAGAAACACTTTTACACTGCTGGTGGGAGTGTAAATTAGTTCAATCATTGTGGAAAACAGTGTGGTGATTCCTCAAGGACCTAGAAATAGAAATTCCATTTGACCCAGCAATCCCATTACTGGATATATATACCCAAAGTATTATAAATCATTCTACTATAAGGACACATGCACACAAATGTTCATTGCAGCACTGTTTACAATAGCAAAGACCTGGAATCAACCCAAATGTCCATCAATGATAGACTGGACAGGGAAAATGTGGCACATATACACCATGGAATATTATGCAGCCATCAAAAATGATGAGTTCATGTCCTTTGTAGGGACATGGATGAACCTGGAAAACATAATTCTCAGCAAACTGACACAAGAACAGAAAATGAAATACCACATGTTCTCATGCATAGGCAGGTGTTGAACAGTGAGAACACATGGACACAGGGAGGGGAGCACTACACACTGGGGTCTGTTGGGGGGAATAGGGAAGGGACAGTGTGCGGTGGGCAGTTGGGGAGAAATAGCATGGGGAGAAATGCCAGATATAAGTGAAGGGGAGGAAGGCAGCAAATTACACTGCCACGTGTGTACCTATGCAACTATCTTGCATGTTCTTCACATGTACCCAAAACCTAAAATGCAATTAAAAAAAGTGTGGTTCCACTTTCAAGGACCTTGCTTCAGTCTCACTTTTACTACTACTCACTTTATTTGTTGGTGCTGCAGACTTCTGTTTGCACCAGGCTTGACAGATGCCTTTATGGGAATATTGCCCCAGAATCAGTTGGTGGAAGTTTGAAATTTCCTTATGTTCTTAAAATACAAATTTAATAAACATTTATGAAACATTTATGATATGCAAGTTTCTTAGAATTAAAGAAACAATTAAAAACAATTTTAAAAAGTTACTTTCAATTCCTAGGATTAAAAAAAAAACTAAAAGCAAACAAAAAATTAAATTTATAAAATTTCCAGACTAATGAAATTGTAGAAATGAAAAAAAAAAAACAAAAAATCTTCAAAAAGTGTTAAAATAGAGAAAAATATCTTGTATTTTTGGAAGCAATTGGATGGATAAAAATGACTAATTCTGAAATGATCTGGGAAAGCTTTTCCTAAAGTAAGAAATATTTGAACCAGTTCTTGAAAAGTGATTTTATGTCTCTTCTCAGCTAAGAATGATTTCAAAATAAACAAAAAACAGAACCTGCTTAGAAAGGTAGTATATATCCTGAACTGCATGATCATTTTGGTGATACAAGAACTATAGTAAATATGATATATTAGAACTTTTAAATTGTTGCAGTAATGTGGAGGGTGTTGGCTTTATCCCTAGTGATTTTATCTAGAAGTTTCTTACAATGTAATTTAAAAAATATAGTTAATGTACTTAATTTTTTAAATATACATCAGAATATTTCAAAGAATCTGAGCCACCAACTACTACTTATTATATCCATGCATTTAACTCTTTTCTTTTTTGGGGAGATTGTTTCGTATTCTGTCTCCCAGGCTAGAGTGCAGTGGTGCGATCTCAGCTCACTGCAACCTCCACCTTCCAGTTTAAGCAATTCTCCTACCTCAGCCTCCTGAGTAGCTGGGATTATAAGTGCTCACCACCACACCTAGCTAATTTTTACCTTTTTAGTAGAGACAGTGTTTCTCCATGTTGGCCAGGCTGGTCTCAAACTCCTGGTCTCAAGTGATCTGCCTGGTTTGCCTCCAAAAGTGCTGAGATTACATGTGTGAGCCACTGTACCCGGCCACATTTAACTCTTGCAATGGGCTGGTTTCAGAATCTTGACTTGCATGCTAAAAGTTATGGTTTTTATCATGGTAATTCCATCAATCTTACAGCTTCGGAACTATCCGATATATATACACACACGTATATATATACACACACGTATATATATGTATCTATATATACATACATATATACACACATATATGTGTGTGTGTGTATATATACATATATACACATGTGCATATATATATTAGATTCTTAAAATAGTCATCATAATCATCTAGAAACATCTACTAGAGCCATTTATAAGTAAGGCCAAGTGCAATGGTTTGGGAATACTGACAGTATGAGGATATGATACAGTCCCTGATTTTAAAGGATTTAGAATGTATTTGAATAGCTAAGATATTTACCTTAAGAATATTAACCTACATTTAAAAAGGAAACGTATGGCCACTCTGTGACAGATGTAGAGTACAGACACCAAGTGTCATGGAATTTAGGAAAGTGTCAACCCACAAAATCTGGGGAAATAAAAAAAAATCTCTGGCAAAACTAGACAGATAGGATTTAGGAAGAAGGAGTAGTTCCGACTTTCCTGGCCAGAAAACTATTTTGAGTAGAGGAAGAATGGGGTATGTATGTTCAAGGAACCATGAATAGGCATGTTTGGCAACAATAGAGAATCTGTTTTTAAAAAGTGCATTAATATTAAAAAGTTATGTGGAATCCATGCTGTGGAAGCCTTTGAATTTTATCTCATGCATAATAGAGACAAACAGAAGCTTTGGAGCAGGATGATGACATGTGCAATGTAAAACATGGGATGGATTGGAAAAGGCGTTTGGATGCAGGATCCTAGGCAGCAAGAGAAGGGGTAAAGACCAGAGCATTGTCTAGAGAACAAACAGGAAGTCAGTGTGAGAGACATTACAGGGATTCAGTAGATTCCTATTCCTTAACTTTACTTCTGTCTAAAATGTGGAAATTACTGGACCTGTTTGTTCAGGGCCTGCTGTCTCTTCTTTCCTAATATATTTGTGATAATATTCAGCAATAGGCTGCTTCTCACAAGGCAAAATGATTGAATTGTTGTTGTTGTTGTTTTGAAACAGTCTCACTGCATAGCCCAGACTGGTGTGCAGTGGTGCTATCTCTGCTCACTGCAAACTCCGCCTCTCGGGTTCAAGCAATTCTTCTGCCTCCGCCTCCCTAATAGCTGGGATTACAGGCACCCACCATCACTCCTTTTTGTATTTATTTATTTATTTTTTATTAGAGATGGGGTTTCACCAGATTGGCCAGGTTGGTCTTGAATTCCTGACCTCAGGTTATCCTCCTGTCTCAGCCTCCCAAAATGCTGGGATTACAGGCGTTGAGTCACCACGTCCGGCCAATGATTGACTTCTTATAGGAGTTTACAGAAGAAAAGATATATATGGCAATTTAAAGGGGTGGCACTAATAGTAAAATTGCAGGCCTTTGGTAAGCCTAGGGGTTGACTTTGAATTTAGATTATTACATACATTTGCTTTTGTGAAGTAGACTTTGACATAAAAATTACTTCACATAAATGAACAGTACAACATAAACAAGATCAGAGAGATGACAAATAATACTAACAAATATAAGCAAGGCACAGTCTCTGTATCTTTTCCTATTCTTTATTTTAATAAAACCAAAGTTTTATAAATACTTTTTAAGAAGTAAATAAAATATTAAAAATTATGAAAGACTAAATAAAAGTTTTATAAAATCAGAAATGATAGAACAAGAATGAATAGCAAGTGTATAAAATAACTTCATTTTTTTCAAAACGAGTAAAGCTGAAAATTAAAATGTCTGGCCCTAGTGGCAAAGAAATGCAGGACTTTGATTAAGCGAAACACAAGGTGTATAATTTCCGTCTCATGCTCGGACACTGCTGTGAACTCTCTGGAGGCTTGATAAATACTGCTTGAACTTAGCTGATCCATCTTTTTAAAAATGTAAATATGTATTCATATGGTTGGGAAAAGAAGCCGCAGAGACTGTGTGGTTCCATGCGTCATTTCACAGATGAGGAAACCAAGGTTTGAAAGTTCAGCTAAGCTGACTAAGGTTCCAAAACTAGTGAGTGGATAGATGAGACAGTGGTCCTGGCTCCACGTGTGTCTATTTTGGCTTTTGTTGCCAATGCTTTTGGTGTTTTGTTCATGAAGTCCTTGCCTACTCCTATGTCCTGGATGGTTTTGCCTAGATTTCCTTCCAGGATTTTTATGGTGCCAGGTCTTATGTTTAAGTCTTTAATCCATCTGGAGTTAATTTTGGTGTAAGGTGTCAGGAAGGGGTCCAGTTTCTGCTTTCTACACATGGCTAGCCAGTTTTCCCAACACCATTTGTTGAACAGGGAGTCCTTTCCCCATTGCTTGTTTTTGTCAGGTTTATCAAAGATTGTATGGTTGTAGCTATGTTGTGTTGCCTCTGATGCCTCTGTTCTGTTCCATTGATCTATATCTCTGTTTTGGTACCAGTGCCATGCTGTTTTGATTACTGTAGCCTTATAGTTAGTATTGTTTGAAATCCGGTAGTGTGATGCCCCCCGCTGTGTTCTTTTTTGCTTAGAATTGACTTGGCTATGCGGGCTCTCTTTTGGTTCCATATGAAGTTCAAGGTGGTTTTTTCCAGTTCTGTGAAGAAAGTCAATGGTAGCTTGATGGGGATAGCATTGATTCTGTAAATTACTTTGGGCAGTATAGCCATTTTCACGATATTAATTCTTCCTAACCATGAACATGGAATGTTTCTCCATCTGTTTGTGTCCTCTCTGATTTCGTTGAGCAGTGGTTTGTAGTTTTCCCTGAAGTGGTCCCTTACGTTCCTTGTGAGTTGTATTCCAAGGTATTTTATTCTTTTTGTAGCAATTGTGAATGGCAGTTCATTCTTGATTTTGCTCTCTTTAAGTCTGTTATTGGTGTAGAGGAAGGCTTGTGATTTTTGCACATTGATTTTATATCCTGAGACTTTGCTAATATCCATGATGAACATAGATGCAAAAATCTTCAATAAAATATTGGCAAGCCGATTGCAACAGCAAATCAAAAAACTTATTCATCATGATCAAGTAGGTTTCATCCCGGGGATGCAAGGCTGGTTCAACATATGCAAGTCCATCAACGTAATTCACCACATAAACAGAACCAAAAACAAAAACCACATGATTTTCTCAATTGATGCAGAGAAGACATTTGACAAAATTCAACAGCCCTTTATGCTAAAAACCCTCAATAAACTCGGTATCGATGGAACGTATCTCAAAGTAATAAAAGCTATTTATGACAAACCAACAGCCAATATCATACTGAATGGGCAAAAACTGGAAGCATTCCCTTTGAAATCTGGCACTAGACAAGGATGCCCTCTGTCACCACTCCTATTCAATATAGTTCTGGAAGTTCTAGCCACAGCAATCAGGCAAGAAAAAGAAATAAAGGGTATTCAAATAGGAAAGGTGGAAGCCAAATTGTCTCTATTTGCAGACGACATGATAATATACCTAGAAGACCCCATCGCCTCAGCCCAAAAACTCCTGAAACTGATAAGCAACTGAACTTCCTTTTTTATTTTATTGTGCTTTAGATTCTGGGGTACATGTACAGATCATGCAAGATTGTTGTATAGGTACATTCATGGCAAGGTGGTTTGCTGCCACCATCCCGCCATCACCTATAGCTGGTATTTCTCCCCACATTATCCCTCCCTCCCCTCCCTCCCACTGTCCTCCTCCCCTGCGCTCCTACAACAGACCCCAGTGTGTGATGCTCTCCTCTCTGAGTCCACGTGTTCTCATTGTTCGACACCTGCCTATGAGTGAGAACATGCGGTATTTGATTTTCTGTTTTTCTAACCTTCAGAACTGCAAGATATTAAATTCTAACTCACTAAGGAAATTAGAACTGAATTATGGAAAGGGAGGGAGTGTGTTACATATATCTCAACATTTACAGGTATTACACATTTGCAGTTATTTTCTGTCACTATTCTCCTGCCCTATATAGTAATTAGTTATAGTAGCAATAGGAAACTGATACAAAAACTGTTCTCTCTGGTCACTGAAACATGCATACAGTTTTCATTCTTATTAGTAATTTTAAATTTAAGTGTATTTCTACAAATAGATAACAGGCTCTTTAAAGCTAATATCCTGTCACAAAGACCTGGACAATAGAGATAATTCTTTTTTATTGTTTATTTTTGTTTTAGGAGATGGAGTCTCTTTGTTGCCCAGGCTGGAGTGCAGTGGCACAATCTCAGCTCACTACAACCTCCACCTCCATAGTTCAAGCAATTCTCCTGCCTCAGCCTCCCAAGTAGCTGGGACTAAAGACATGCATCACCATGCCTGGCTAATTTTTTGTGCTTTTAGTAGAAATGGGGATCTTAACATTTTGGCCAGGGCAGTCTCAAACTCCTGACCTCAGGTGATCCACCTGCGTCGGCCTCCCAAAGTGCTGGGATTATAGGCATGAGTCACCATGCTCAGCCAATAGTGATAATTCTAAATTAGTAATGTATGCCCTTGAGTAAGTTACTTAAACTCTTGCAGTTTCAATTTTCTCACTGAAAATAACAACTATAAAACCTAAGGTTGGAAAGCTTTGTGAGGATTAGCAATAATAAATTCTTTCCAGGCAAAATTCTGACTTACAACATAAATGTGTTTATTTGAATACATCTATTAATATTAAATTACCTATACTATTAAGTAATTACGGTGCATAATTTTTTAACTGAGAAATGAAGAAAACTATGCAAATTGATGTCTAAAACATATGTAAAAATCCCAAGGGTCTCTAAATACTAATTAGGATATAAAGCATTCAGTCTACCCTTTATCTTTCTTTCATGTATTGTCTGTAAAGCTGATATGGGTTTGAACTGTCCCCCCATCACTGGGGTGCAAGAGGTTGTGGGGGCTGAGGTGGAAATTAGAACTGAATTATGGAAAAGGAGGGAGTGTGTTACGTATATCTCAACCTTTACAGGTGTTGTACATTTTCAGTTATTTTCTGTCACTATTCCCCTGCCCATTATTGATTGCTACCATATGTTCTTACTGGTCTTTGCATGTGAATATCTATGTCTGTTAATGGATGTAACACTTATATGGCTGTTATGCCATATATAGCTTTGGATTCATAATTCAAACAAGGTTTCAATTTTGACTCACACTTTCTGGGTATATAAATTTAGGTTATTTACTTATGCATAAAAATGAGAGCATCTACTAAATATGCAGACTGTATGTGCAAGCATCTCCATAACACCAAGCCTGGTACATAGAAAGTACCCAGAAACTCTTTTTCTTTTGAGGCTTGAGCATTATAATTCCTTTGATTCCTCACTGTCCCTTCTTGAGACAAGGACCAAGAAACTCTAGATAAATATTTGTTGTAATTAAGGATTATTTGTCTAATTAAGATAAAATTAGTCAAATTACCATTGGTTATATTTTAACATTAAGAAAGAAATAGTGAAGAGTCCATATACTGTCAGCATTTGATTATGATACATTAGGGGTCAGAAATACTTTATAATTCGAATATATTGTACTTTTTCTAAAAATGTACTTTAACAAAGAAAATTTACGTATGACCTAAAAATACAGTGTTTGGAAAACCTATTTCTTCGCTTAATCTTTAAAAGGAAGGCCATAGACTAAATAGTTGAAGAAATGCAACTTTAAATGTAGAAGCAGAGAGATTGAAGCACTTAATTTCAAAACGTGTTTCAAGGCTGCATTATAATTCCACCCCATCACCTCCTCAATCTAAACCATCCTGTGATACTCTCTCTAGGTTAAAACTAAAGCTCCTTACTGTTAACCTCAGTTCCATGTTGAAAAATTTCCAGTGACTTTTCATTACCTACAGAGTAAAAATTAAACTTCTCTGCTAGGCACTCAACACCTTACACATTTACACCCCAATAATCTTCCTAGCCATATTCCCTACTGTTCCACTATGAAATGTGTACACTATTGTACCTACTCTATGCCCCAGTAAGACAGCCTCTTCTTTTCCCTCAATTTAGAAACTTCTGCCTCTGATACAGTTCTTTCCAATTGAAGTATATACTCCTTTCCTTCCTAGGAATGAATCAATGTATTCATAAAGATTACAAGTTCCATTCTTCCCTGAAGTGCCTCCTGATTATTTTGAGTTGGGATCTACAGCTTATTTGTAGTTTCCCAAAAATCTATATATCTGTCTTGTGAAAGTTGTCATATTCTGTCTTGTTTTGTGTGTTAGTGACTTTATCTCACACCTCCTCCTTCCCCCATCCCCGCCACCTAGTTCAGCATTCACTTCAAATGCTTGGGGTGAAGGATTTATTTTTGTATCTCCTTCAGTATATGGTACAGCACTTTGTTCATACATACAGTCTGATAATTCATTTAATGATAGAGTAACTGTCTTAACCATTCACTATACAAACAAGAAAGTAGATACTAGGACATCAAGACTTCTAAGTTTACAAGTCATTGCTCTGGCTAGATCTCCTTCTCTGAGCCATCATGCTCATCCTCCATTGCTGTAGTGAGTCTGTCAAGGATTCACAGCCACTCTCTCCTCAAGAGAAATGCTGTGGAATAAATAAGAGCTCCTGCTTGTGAGGATACCGCCCTTCCTCATGCAGCCCTTAGGCAGTGGCGGACTAACCTGGATGCCAGTGGTTCAATGGAGGGGAAATTTCAGGGTGCAACCCATCGGCCAGAGTTCTCTGTGGACCTAGTCTGCACCATGGCTCCAGGCTCAGATGACACTTGCTTAGCCCTCAGTCCTAGCCTACCTTCTTCATATTCTTTCTTCAGAGAGTGTTTCCTTAACAAATGATGCACATCTTGCTTCCTCTATCAGGTTCTCAAACAATTCAGCCTGAAACAATGTTGCATTTGCCTTTTGAGAGGACTACTCCAATGAGGCATGCAGATGAGCAAACTTATACATTGTTACACAGTACAGGAGCTTCCATGAACTAGTATGTACGGTTTCATCAAGTGGGACAACCACCTGTCCATGTATTTTGGGATGTCGCAGAAGCCTTCTCTCATTAGTGATTTTAAGAAAATTATTGAAGGGAAATGAAGAGTGTGCCCAGTAAAGCAAGGGAGAAGGAAATGAACAGAGTACCCCGAACCTGGAAAATCTGATTTCCGATACGAGTTGACTCATCTTTATGTTTTGGTCTCTGAGTTTCTTTTATAAGGGCCTTAATCCCATCAGAAGGGCTTCATCTCATGACATAATCACCTTTGAAAAGGTTCCACCGCTGAAAATGATTACATTGGGAATTACCTTTCAGCATATTAATTTTAAACAGACACAAACATTCAGTTTACAGCACACTTCAAAAATACCTATTGTTTGTGACTCTGAGATTTTGCATAAATGGACTCATTTTGTGATTTAAATGGTGCTATTTCTATTTATAGATGAAAGAAGCTTGGGAATATTGAGAAATTTGACCAGGTCCACCCAACTCTGAACTGGAAGCCAAAATGTGAACCCTAATATATGTTATTTCAAGCCCACCTGATACCATATCCAATTTTTTTTTTTTACCATTTCATTATATTTAGTCATCTGTGCTAGATAAGCACAGTTCTTCAAGACATACAAACACATCATAATACAATATTACAATATTATTAGAAAAAATTTCATGAAATTTCAGTACAGAAAGGGATTAGCTCTGTATGTCACAAAGAATCAGGAATCATTAAGAACCTTTTTCACATCTAAAACAGCTACTGCAGCTACTGACTGTGGTACCAAGTCATACCATCGGTGATTGCCTCCTTTGGACTTAAAAGCCTTTCTGAGTTTTTAGAGTGTACTTTTTATTAGGGGATGCTTTCAACCGTAATCATTTCAATTTAGTGAGAATAAATTGAGCTTGGCCTGAGAAGTCATTTGTGTGTACCTGAAGAATGCCAGGATAAATGCCCCAGGGAAGGAGGGACTAGAGATAATTAGGGAGAGAGCTTTTGCAAAGGAAAGGCAGAGACTATACAAAATTGACTTGGCTTCCTTCCAAACTTGCCATAAGCTTTACTGTAGTACTGTATGACTACGGCAACTCTCAGACATGCTCTGATCCTCAAAGCGGCTCTAGATTTCCATTTCTATAGGTTAGGGTATATTTAAAGGATGCTAAATTACCATGAAATACTTACTCTGACTCTGGGCAATATCTTCTTTGTGAATGTGAATGAGAAGATGAGGTCACATAGAAATTTCACATTTTTTCTTTAATGACTAGCATAAACTAAAGGGCAACTTTTAGAAACATTGCTTTATTTAAACATGAATTGTATTTCCTGTTTGGAAGCATTCTGTTAAAAATCCGAAAGGCAGTCCAATCCTAAATCTACCTCACAGCTAGTGCAAATCAGAGTTTTAGCCTCTACCTTATCTAAATTCCATGTTGATAAGAAGAGATTCGGGGTATTGAAAACCATGCCGTGGTCTGAATATAGTTAAAAGTCCTAATATCTTTATAAGGGCAGAAGGACCCAAGGTAGCTCTCTACTCTCAAGGGTACAAAATCTAAATGGCTCTAAGTATGACTTAGAACTATTTGTATGAGCCAAAGGAAACCTTCCCCCTAGCCATCTGAAGGTTCACTAAAACTCAATTGATAAAAGGCAGATTAATATAAGAAAAGACAGGCTGGGCGCGGTGGCTCACGCCTATAATCCCAGCACTTTGGGAGGCCGAGGCAGGTCCTGGTCAACAAGGTGAAACCCCGTCTCTACTAAAAATACGAAAATTAGCTGGGCATGGTGGTGCGCGTCTGTAGTCCCAGCTACTCAGGAGGCTGAGGCAGGAGAATTGCCTGAACCCAGGAGGCGAAGGTTGTGGTGAGCCAAGATCGTGCCATTGCACTTCAGTCTGGGTAACAACAGCGAAACTCTGTTTCCAAAAAAAAAGAAAAGAAAAGAAAAAAGACATACACAATTTATTAACATGCACATGTGGTCATGGGCATAATATAAGATATGAAAACTCAAAGAGGAAAGGTCCAGATGGTTGATGCTTTTATATCCTATGAAGTTACAGAACGAATAAGGGCTTGGAGCTTGGCAAGACAGGGTATGAAAGGGAGAAAGAAAGGCGTTTGGTAAACGTGGTCCTGTTATGCAGATGAAACCTCACAGGTAGCAGCTCTCAGAAATCATCGGAACCTGTGGTTGTGTTCATATTTCCTAGATCTAGAGAAGGGGGAAGACCTCAGAGAAAGCCTGGCTATTTATTTTGCTAAAGTAGATTTTTCTCTATAGATGCAAATCTCCTCCACAAAAGGCAGCTTTCAGGGCTATTTTTGTCTGCAGGCCCTCCAAATAGCCGTCTTGGAAGTATGTCAAAGAAGTATATTTTGGGGTGAAATATTTTGGATTTTCTTTATATGAAAACTTCAACATGCTGAGCACTTTCAAAATATTTAAAACATTAAAAAATTAAGGTAAGAAAAAAATGACAAAACGGAGACATTTGTTTTTGTCCTTTCTCACTAGTTGACAGAATTCTATGAATTTTCAAGACTGTCATTACAAATCAACACTTCTATGAAGCATTCATAGCCCTTCACACAGTAGGATTAATCTTTCCCTTAGTTGCTGTCACTTAGTGTTTATGACTCTGTAATGATGCTCTCCACTGTAGTATAACAATTTGGGCAGGTATCAATGTTTGGGAATCTATCAGTGCATGTGCTTAGTATTTCTCACTCTATTATAGTGATTTGTGTATGTTTGAGTCTCCCCCACCAGACTGTGATGTGCTGAAGGACAATGAATAGGAAGGAAAAGTAGCCTAATTTATTACTCTACTATTGTGCCTAATATGTGTACACGGTAAACATCTTTAAACAGATTGATCCTTTGAAAATGCAATATATTTTAAAAAGTGTTTATATTAACTCCTAGATTTTCTACCGGATAAGATTTAGCATTCAAGGAATTGAATATATCCAAAGTCATTCTAGGGTTGGAGATGTGGTTCCGGAAGTCCTGTCAACCAAAAATACTCAAAAGGATCAGAGTCTAGTTTAAAGACAGTTCATTTATTGAACACAAAGTTTGAGAATGGCTGTCCAGGAAGCACAAATTCCACAGAATGAAAGTCACTGCTCCAAAGTGTAGATGTTTTGGGTCATTATATAGATAAGGTTTGGGAAGCTTAACAGAATTTCAGCATCTTTCTATATAAGGCTTACTATGTCGTTTCAGTAATTTGATTAGTCAGAGGGGTCTTTTTTATTTTGGGAAAGGTATATGTAACATTCCACAGTGAGGATATAACCCACATGGGGTCTTTTGTGCCATCAGTCTGAGTTAGGCACAGGATAGTAAAGGGGACAGTTGATCTATAACAAATATTAGTGATAGAATGGGGAGGATGTCTGGTCTCTGGTCTCTCATTTACAGAACAAAAATGAAGGGAGTGGAGCCAATCCATAATCTAAAAAACAGAAGTTACAGCTACATGTGACGTGGCTGAGATCACAGTCACATCTCTCTTGAGGCTTAAAGTGTTTGGAATTTTCAACAACTTTTAAAGCTTATCTTTACATTTCCCTTTTTATGTAGTCAGAACTCGATCGTTTTTGCTTCTTTTACATTCAAGAGTTTAGCCCCACGTCACTAGGAAGGCTCATTCCTAAAAATATCTTGTCCTGTAATGAGGGGGAATTAGGCTATAAGTTCATAAGAGTACAGACCAAATTTAAGGCAACATAAAGAAAGTGATTTTGTGACTTAAGAAAGGCTAAGCAGCTACATCTGTAATTAATGCAACTCTTTGAGCAACCATTACTTGAGTTTTTTTGGCCATGCATTTAATTACTCCATTGCAAAGAGATGCTGCAGCAGAAATGAAGACAAAAACGACAAAACACGACAAACAATTCCCAGAGTAAGTAACAGTTTTTGCCACCAAGTTCCCCAAGATCGACACCATCGGCTTAGCCAATTGTTTAGAGAGGGTGTTGGATTTGAAAGTTTATTTATTTGGGGTTTCACATCAACCATTAATTTAATAATATTATCTGATTTATCTGGTATATAGACATAGCACTCAGTTTTTATGATCATGCAAGTTTCCCCTTGGGCTGCAGTGAGTATTTCTGAAGTCAGATGGTTCTGTAATAAAGCTTTTGCTTGTGAGATAACTTGATTGTTTAATAACAAAATACCCAGGTAGCTATCATTTGTATAGAATTAGTTAGGGCTTCTTTATGCTAAATGACATTTTTTTTTAAATGACATTATTAATGCCCAGTTGTAGTTATGAAGATGGAAACTGATGATCATAACCAATGAAATATAGGATTCACCCAGTGAGTCTGTGAATGAGGAAAATTTGTAGATATTGACAGGGTATGAACTACTCAACCTTGTGTCAGATGTAACCCAGAGAACATCATCCTGGTGGTAACCATGGTTATGCATTAGCGCTGCATAGCCAAGACATTTTATTTGGAGCTAACCAATAAAAACCCAGTCTTTGTGCGCATTCAGTGGCATACCAATTAGTACTTTGTAGTATAATGCTGTGGATACAGTGTTCTTTGGGTATCCATCCCAAATCTCTGGTGCTATCGAATCAGATATCCTCGGTATGACTTACCTGTTCACAGCATAACGGACATACCGACTAGCCAAAGGAGTGGGTAAGTCAGATAAAACTGTACCAAATTTGTGGTATGCCATCCTGAAATTGAGTTGTCTTATCTGTCAGTTGGGATAGTGTCATTTTTTCATTCTTCATTTGGGGCAGTGCCAATGTTAAAGTTAATGAATAAGGGGCTTTCTTTGCTGTTGTTTTTCTGTTGTTGTTGTTGTTTTTTTCCAAAACTTTTTCTATGCTTTTTGCTTTGTAAAGTAATATTAATCCGCCAGTGATGCACACCATCCTTAGTCATACTAGTGCTAGGCACCAATGATTGTTCTTGAGAAATAGTGATATATTTGATATTCTATCCAATCTTGTCCTTGGAGAGGAGACACCATCATGGTAAGCCAGAATTATCAGAAAGAGTCATGACACTGCGTAAGGAACAACAAAATGTTTTTTCGTGTGTGTGTGTGTGTGTATGTGTGTGTATGTGTGTGTATGTGTGTGTGTATGTGTGTGTGTATGTATGTGTGTGTGTGCGTGTATGTGTGTGTGTATGTGTGTGTGCATGTGTGCATGTGTGTATGTGTGTATGTGTGTGTATGTGTGTGTGTGAGTGTGTGTGTATGTGTGTGTGTATGTGTGTGTATGTGTGTGTGCATGTGTGTGTATGTGTGTGTGTATGTGTCTGTGCATGTGTGTGTGTGTGGGGGTGTGTGTATGTGTGTGTGTGTGTATGTGTGTGTGTGTATGTGTATGTGTGTGTGTGTGTATGTTTTGTAATCTGTTACCATAGTCCTGAGCCCATTGCAAGAAGTAGTTTGCTCTGTGGTCAACAGCTGGTGATAGTAGCAATAAAATATAAGAATTTGAGATGATGTAATCCCAGCACTTTGGGAGGCTGAGGCAGGTGGATCCCGGGGTCAAGAGATTGAGACCATCCTGGTCAACAAGGTGAAAACCCGTCTCTACTAAAAATATAAAAAAAAAAATTAGCTGGGCACAGTGGTGCGTGCCTGTAATCCCAGCTACTCAGGAGGCTGAGGCAGGAGAATTGCCTGAACCCAGGAGGCGGAGGTTGCGGTGAGCCGATATCGTGCCATTGCACTCCAGCCTGGGTAACAAGAGTGAAACTCCGTCTCAAAATAATAATAATAATAATAATTTGAGATGAAAAGAAAGAAATTTGGTGGAATTTGTAAATGAAGACCTTCCTCAGGTGTGAGTTATTACTAAAGTGTTCATTTGGATATAGGCCTGGTCTGGTGTCTTTGGAAGGCTGATTACCTCAGATGCCATCTTCTTTTGATCTTTGTTGGTTATGGAGAATTTCAATTGTAAATCAGCGGTTTGACATGAAGTCCAAAGAGGCAAAGCCAAAGTAGCTTTCTCTAAGTGAATGATGTATATCCCGGAAACAATTCCTTTCATTTTCTGGCACAAGGGTTAATTTCAAGGAGCACCTGATAAGGTCCCTTTCACCTTGGTTGGAGAGAGCCCTTTAAAAGATGCCAATTTCTAATCGACACTCTCTTGGCTAAAGTCTGTGGTCCCTGAGTTTTTTTTTTTAATCTCCCAGGAACTCACTGTGGAAAGCCTTTTACTGAATTATAGTTTGTTATAAGGCCACTAAAATAATACAACGTGTCCTTTTTAATATTGGATGCACAGTTTCTTAGACACAATTTTATAGGAATGTATGATATAATTTCAAATGGAGACAGTTGGTATTTACTAACGGGTCAATCTTAGGTTAAGCAAAACTGATGGAAGAGCCTTTGGCCAAGGAATTTTCAAAACCTCAGTTAATTTTGCCAGTGGAGTTTTGATTACTCAGTTATGCTTACCACTAGACTGGGAGTGACAGGCATAATGGAAATATTGGATAATGGGCCAAAGTTTGCATACGGACAAGATGATCTGTCAGTGAAATGAGTATCTCTGTTGCTATAAAGTTCTAAAGAAACTTTCCAAGTTAGAATAATTTTCTCTGAAATAATTTTACTTACTGCTAAGGCTGATCTTCTGGAAGGAAATGCTCTATTAAATAAGAGAACATACAAACCATCACTAGAACATACTTGTACCCTCATAATGGTGGTAGCTGAACAAAAGCCAATTGCTATAACTCAAAAAGGTCTTCTGATAAAGGAAAATTACTTTGAGACCTGTGTAAAGATTTCCTGGGATTGTTTTGGGTAGCTATAACAGTGATTGAATACCTAATGAGCAATAGCTGGAGAAGGTTTTCAATAATATTGTTTTTTCCCAGGCACTCATCTTATGGGGCCACCATGGAGTTAGATCATGTACATAAGTTAAGAAAGATGATTGTAATTTAGTTGGAAGTCTAAGTTGACAATTTGGTCCCTACCATAACCCAGTTTTGGAGGAGTACATTTCCCCTTTTGTTTCCCAACTCTCTTATTCTGTTTCTGGAGCTTTGAATTGAGCTAATTTTATATCAAATCAAGTGATTCCTTAAAAGCTAAAGGAGGTTAATTGTTCACATACATTTAGGGTGACCCTTACTGCTATACTATTTGCTAATTTATTTGCCTTACTTTCTGGAGTGTCTGACTTTGAACAGCCTGGAATTTTGATAATGGCTAGTGATTTTGGAAAGCAAGACTTCCATTCTTTTTTTTTTTTTAATTTTTATTGGATTTTAGGTTTTGGGGTACATGAGCAGAGCATGCAAGACGTTGCGTAGGTACACACATGGCAGTGTGCTTTGCTTTTCTTCTCCCCTTCACCCACATTCAGCATTTCTCCCCAGGCTATCCCTCCCCACCTCTCCCTCCCACTGGCCCTCCCCTTTTCCACCCAATAGACCCCAGTGTTTAGTACTCCCCTTTCTGTGTCCATGTGTTCTCATTTTTCATCACCCACCTATGAGTGAGAATATGCGGTGTTTCATTTTCTGTTCTTGTGTCAGTTTGCTGAGGATGACGTTCTCCAGATTCATCCATGTCCCTACAAACGACACAAACTCATCATTTCTGATTGCTGCATAATATTCCATGGTGTATATGTGCCACATTTTTCCAATCCAGTCTATTATCAATGGGCATTTGGGTGGATTCCAGGTCTTTGCTATTGTAAACAGTGCTGCAATGAACATTTGTGTACATGTGTCCTTATAGTAGAACGATTTACAGACTTTTGGATATATACCCAGTAATGGGATTGCTGGGTCAAATGGAATTTCTATTTCTAAGGCCTTGAGGAATCGCCACACTGTCTTCCACAATGGTTGAACTAATTTACACTCCCACCAACAGTGTAAAAGTGTTCCTTTTTCTCCACATCCTCTCCAGCATCTGTTGTCTCCAGATTTTTTAATGATCGCCATTCTAACTGGCGTGAGATGGTATCTCAATGTGGTTTTGATTTGCATCTCTCTGATGACCAGTGACGATGAGCATTTTTTCATATGATTGTTGGCCTCATATATGTCTTCTTTCGTAAAGTATCTGTTCATATCCTTTGCCCACTTTTGTATGGGCTTGTTTCTTTTTTTTCCTTTAAATCTGTTTGAGTTCTTTGTAAATTCTGGATATCAGCCCTTTGTCAGATGGGTAGACTGCGAAAATTTTTTCCCAATCTGTTGGTTGCCGATCCACTCTAGTGACTGTTTCTTTTGCCGTGCAGAAGCTGTGGAGTTTCATTAGGTCCCATTTGTCTATTTTGGCTTTTGTTGCCAATGCTCTTGGTGTTTTGTTCATGAAGTCCTTGCCTACTCCTATGTCCTGGATGGTTTTGCCTAGATTTCCTTCTAGGGTTTTTATGGTGCCAGGTCTTATGTTTAAGTCTTTAATCCATCTGGAGTTAATTTTAGTGTAAGGTGTCAGGAAGGGGTCCAGTTTCTGCTTTCTGCACATGGCTAGCCAGTTTTCCCAACACCATTTGTTAAACAGGGAATCCTTTCCCCCTTGCTTGTTTTTGTCAGGTTTATCAAAGATTGTATAGTTGTATGTATGTTGTGTTGCCTCCGGTGCCTCTGTTTTGTTCCATTGGTCTATATCTCTGTTTTGGTACCAGTACCATGCTGTTTTGATTACTGTAGCCTTGTAGTATAGTTTGAAATCCGGTAGTGTGATGCCCCCCGCTGTGTTCTTTTTGCTTAGAATTGACTTGGCTATGCGGGCTCTCTTTTGGTTCCATATGAAGTTCATGGTGGTTTTTTCCAGTTCTGTGAAGAAAGTCAATGGTAGCTTGATGGGGATAGCGTTGATTCTGTAAATTACTTTGGGCAGTATAGCCATTTTCACGATATTAATTCTTCCTAACCATGACCATGGAATGTTTCTCCATCTGTTTGTGTCCTCTCTGATTTCGTTGAGCAGTGGTTTGTAGTTCTCCTTGAAGAGGTCTCTTACATTCCTTGTGAGTTGTATTCCAAGGTATTTTATTCTTTTTGTAGCAATTGCGAATGGCAGTTCGCTGTTGATTTGGCTTTCTTTAAGTCTGTTATTGGTGTAGACGAATGCTTGTGATTTTTGCACATTGATTTTATATCCTGAGACTTTGCTGAAGTTGCTTATCAGTTTCAGGAGTTTTTGGGCAGAGGCAATGGGGTCTTCTAGGTATACTATCATGTCGTCTGCAAATAGAGACAATTTGGCTTCCACCTTTCCTATTTGAATACCCTTTATTTCTTTTTCTTGCCTGATTGCTCTGGCTAGAACTTCCAGTACTATATTGAATAGGAGTGGTGAGAGAGGGCATCCTTGTCTAGTGCCAGATTTCAAAGGGAATGCTTCCAGTTTTTGCCCATTCCGTATGATATTGGCTGTTGGTGTGTCGTAAATAGCTTTTATTACTTTGAGATACGTTCCATCGATACCGAGTTTATTGAGAGTTTTTAGCATAAAGGGCTGTTGAATTTTGTCAAATGCCTTCTCTGCGTCAATTGAGATAATCATGTGGTTTTTGTTTTTGGTTCTGTTTATGTGGTGAATTATGTTGATAGACTTGCGTATGTTGAACCAGCCTTGCATCCCTGGGATGAATCCTACTTGATCATGGTGAATAAGTTTTTTGATTTGCTGTTGCAATCGGCTTGCCAATATTTTATTGAAGATTTTTGCATCTATGTTCATCATGGATATTGGCCTGAAGTTTTCTTTTCTCGTTGGATCTCTGCCGGGTTTTGGTATCAGGATGATGTTGGTCTCATAAAATGATTTGGGAAGGATTCCCTCTTTTTGGATTGTTTGAAATAGTTTTAGAAGGAATGGTACCAGCTCCTCCTTGTGTGTCTGGTAGAATTCGGCTGTGAACCCATCTGGACCTGGGCTTTTTTTGTGTGGTAGGCTCTTAATTGCTGCCTCGAATTCAGACCTTGTTATTGGTCTATTCATAGTTTCAGCTTCCTCCTGGTTTAGGCTTGGGAGGACACAGTAGTCCAGGAATTTATCCGTTTCTTCCAGGTTTACTAGTTTATGTGCATAGAGTTGTTTGTAATATTCTCTGATGATGGTTTGAATTTCTGTGGAATCTATGGTGATTTCCCCTTTATCATTTTTTATTGCATCTATTTGGTTGTTCTCTCTTTTCTTTTTAATCAATCTGGCTAGTGGTCTGTCTATTTTGTTGATCTTTTCAAAAAACCAGCTCTTGGATTTGTTTATTTTTTGAAGGGTTTTTCGTGTCTCAATCTCCTTCAGCTCAGCTCTGATCTTAGTTATTTCTTGTCTTCTGCTGGGTTTTGAGTTTTTTTGATCTTGCTCCTCTAGCTCTTTCAATTTTGACGATAGGGTGTCAATTTTGGATCTCTCCATTCTCCTCATATGGGCACGTATTGCTATATACTTTCCTCTAGAGACTGCTTTAAATGTGTCCCAGAGGTTCTGGCACGTTGTGTCTTCTTTCTCATTGGTTTCGAAGAACTTCTTTATTTCTGCCTTCATTTTGTTGTTTACCCAGTCAACATTCAGGAGCCAGTTGTTCATTTTCCATGAAGCTGTGCGGTTCTGGGTCGGTTTCTGAATTCTGAGTTCTAACTTGATTGCACTATGGTCTGAGAGGCTGTTTGTTATGATTTCAGTTGTTTTGCATTTGTTGAGCAGTGCTTTACTTCCAATTATGTGGTCAATTTTAGAGTAGGTGTGATGTGGTGCTGAGAAGAATGCGTATTCTGTGGATTTGGGGTGGAGAGTTCTGTAAATGTCTATCAGGTTTGCTTGCTCCAGGTCTGAGTTCAAGCCCTGGATATCCTTGTTGATTTTCTGTCTGGTTGATCTGTCTAGTATTGACAGTGGAGTGTTAAAGTCTCCCACTATTATTGTGTGGGAGTCTAAGTCCTTTTGTAAGTCATTAAGAACTTGCCTTATGTATCTGGGTGCTCCTGCATTGGGTCCATATATGTTTAGGATCGTTAGCTCTTCTTGTTGTATCGATCCTTTTACCATTATGTAATGGCCTTCTTTGTCTCTTTTGATCTTTGTTGCTTTAAAGTCTATTTTATCAGAGATGAGAATTGCAACTCCTGCTTTTTTTTGCTTTCCATTAGCTTGGTACATCTTCCTCCATTCCTTTATTTTGAGCCTTTGTGTATCCTTGCATGTGAGATGGGTTTCCTGTATACAGCACACTGATGGGTTTTGGATTTTTATCCAATTTGCCAGTCTGTGTCTTTTGATTGGTGCGTTTAGTCCATTTACATTTAGGGTTAATATTGTTATGTGTGAATTTGATACTGCCATTTTGATGCTAAGTGGCTGTTTTGCCTGTTAGTTGTTGTAGATTCTTCATTATGTTGATGCTCTTTAGCATTCAGTGTGATTTTGGAATGGCTGGTACTGGTTGTTCCTTTCTATGTGTAGTGCCTCTTTTAGGTGCTCTTGTAAAGCAGGCCTGGTGGTGACAAAATCTCTGAGTACTTGCTTGTTCGGAAAGGATTTTATTTTTCCTTCACTTCTGAAGCTCAGTTTGGCTGGATATGAAATTCTGGGTTGAAAGTTCTTTTCGTTAAGAATGCTGAATATTGGCCCCCACTCTCTTCTGGCTTGTAGTGTTTCTGCCGAGAGATCTGCTGTGAGTCTGATGGGCTTCCCTTTTTGGGTGACCCGACCTTTCTCTCTGGCTGCCCTTAGTATTCTCTCCTTTATTTCAACCCTGTTGAATCTGACTATTATGTGCCTTGGGGTTGCTCTTCTTGCGGAATATCTTTGTGGTGTTCTCTGTATTTCCTGCAATTGAGTGTTGGCCTGTCTTGCTAGGTGGGGGAAATTTTCCTGGATGATGTCCTGAAGAGTATTTTCCAGCTTGGATTCATTCTCTTTGTCCCCTTCTGGTACACCTATCAAACGTAGGTTAGGTCTTTTCACATAGTCCCACATTTCTTGGAGACTTTGTTCATTCCTTTTTGCGCTTTTTTCTCTGATCTTGGTTTCTCGTTTTATTTCATTGAGTTGGTCTTCGACTTCAGATATTCTTTTCTCTGCTTGGTCAATTCGGCTATTGAAACTTGTGTTTGCTTCGCGAAGTTCTCGTATTGTGTTTTTCAGCTCCTTTAATTCATTCATATTCCTCTCTAAGTTATCCATTCTTGTTATCATTTCCTCGAATCTTTTTTCAAATCTTTTTTCAAGGTTCTTAGTTTCTTTGCATTGATTTAATACATGATCTTTTAGCTCACAAAAGTTTCTCATTATCCATCTTCTGAAGTCTAATTCCGTCATTTCGTCACAGTCATTCTCTGTCCAGCTTTGTTCCCTTGCTGGTGAGGAGTTTTGGTCCTTTCTAGGAGGCGAGGTGTTCTGGTTTCCGGTGTTTTCCTCCTTTTTGCACTGGTTTCTTCCCATCTTTGTGGATTTGTCCTCTGGTCGTCTGCGTAGTTGCTGACTTTTCGATTGGGTCTCTGAGTGGACACCCAGAATGTTGATGATGAAGTATTTCTGTTGCTTGGTTTTCCTTCTACCAGTCTAGCCCCTTAGCTGTACGACTGCTGAGGTCCACTCCAGACCCTTCTTGTCTGGGGTGCACCTCTATCAGCTGTGGCACAGCGAGGGATGCTACCAGTTTCTTTTTCTGCTATCTTTGTCCCAGGATGATGCCTGCCTAATGTCAGTCTTTTGGATATAGAGGGTCAGGGAGCTGCTTGAGGAGGCAGTTTGTACTTTATAGGGGCTTAGTTGCTGAGCTGTGAGCTCTGTTGTTCATTCAGGGCTGTTAGGCTGCTATGTTTGATTCTGCAGCAACAGAGCTCATTAAAAATCCCTTTCTTTTTCTCAAATGCTCTGTGTTGAGGGGTTTGGGCTTTATTTTTGGATGTCCGTTGAGGTCCTGCCCAGCTAGGACGCAGACTAGCCACTGTTTGGCTGCCGAGGCTCCGCCCTGCTGTTGTGTGATTAGCCCTGTTCCTGCAGGCTCTGCTGTGGTCTCCGCCATGCCCTGTGGCGGAGTCTCTCTGTTGTAGCGGGTTGCCTCAGCAATGGCAGGCTGCGTCAGCAGTGGGCATGTATCTCAGTAGGGACGGGTTGCCTCGGCAATGGCAGGGTGTGTCAGCAGTGGGCGTGTATCTCAGTAGGGACGGGTTGCCTCGGCAACGGCATGCTGCGTCAGCAATGGGCATGTATCTCAGTTGGGGCGGGTTGCCTTGGTAATGGTGGATGCCCCTCCCCCTCAGAGCCTCTCGGGCCATCTGCCCGGGGCTTGTTTGAAATCGCGGTTTTGTTTGTCCCACTGGGCCTACCCTAACGCTCTGTCTCTGCGATCCCCTGGCTGGCCCACTGTCCAAGTCTAGCTCAGTCTCAAGTCCAGCCCTCTCACGTCTCCTGTTGCTGCTTCAATGGGGCACCCGGACTAGCACGCCCTGTGGGGAGCGCTGGGTAGGGCCGGCCGCCGCCACCCTGGCTGCCGGCTTCGCCAGGCGGAGGTTCTGCCTGGCGTCCTGCGTCTCCTCTTCACTTGGGTATTTCCCCGTTCTGTGGGCAACAAAGATCAGTCTGGAAATGCAGCTCAGACTCACCTTTCCGCGGACACAATGTGAGCTCCAATCCTGGGTTGTTCTCACAGCGCCATCTTGAGTCCTCCAAGCAAGACTTCCATTCTTTAAAGGCTGATCAGAAGAATTTAAAAATCTTCTTTGTTTCCACCACGAGCTACTCTGAAAGCATATCTGCTATCTGTATAAATATTAGTTGTTATTCATTTTGCCAACCGACAGGTTGTAATTCATGCTATTAATTCTGCTTGTTGAGCCAAGTCATTATTGGAATATAAGCACTTTCCATTTTTTTTCAATCAAAAAGATGAGACCTCAACTTGTATGATAAATTCTTGATTCATCCTTTAAGTAAGATCCATCTGTAAACCAAATGGCATTGGCATTACTGAGGGGTGGGGAGTTTCTCACGGATCCATTCTGGGAGAGAGAAGCTAGTTGGAAAAGATATTGCAATCATATGATACTTTATCTGAAGACAGGACTGAAAAGGGGCAGGATTAAAATTATTATATCTGAAGATTATATTATGGAAAGCAGGAGAAAGAGCTTCATAGGAAGCCAATCTATTAACTGAATAGTGTTGAGTGTGATGTAAGTTTAGAAGCACTTCCACGGAATATGGAACAGGCAGTAAGAGGAGATGCCACCACTATCTCCTTGGTTGCTCTTATTAACAGGGCAGTGGCAGTTACTGCTCTCAGGCAAGGTGGTAATCGTTTGGCCACAGGGTCCAGTTGTTGACTATAGTATTCTACACATCTACTTTGATCTCCATACATCTAAGGCATTTCTGTGGTTCTCATGAACAATGAAAATGAAATATTATAATCTGGGTGACCTAACACTGGGGTATCTATGAGACTCTTTTTGATTTCTTCAAATGCCAATTTATTTTCTCCTGTCCATGTAAGGGGATAGGGCTTATCTTATTTTAAAACAGGATTTCAAGGTTGAGCTTTTCAGGAGAAGTTTGGAATCCAATCTCTACAGTTTCCTGCCAACTCCAAAATCCTCTCAGTTGTTTCATAGTTTTTGTGGTAGGGAAGGTGAATATTCCTTCTGTTCCACCTAGATTGATAAGAAGTTTTTCCTTTGGAATTAGATTACCTAAATTTCTTAATTGTTTTTTTTTCCCTTTGAAGCTAATTGTTGTAACAAATAAATTTCATCCTCTTTGAAGGCTGGTTTATTCCCTGAGATGAGAAGTAAAACATCTACATACTGCATCAAAGTGGATTTCTTAGGGGTGTCAACATGTGGAAGGACTGCTTTTAATATTTGTAAAAGATAAGTTGGGGTGTCAGTATTTCCCTGAGGCATGACTGTCCTTGTGTATTGTTTGTCTTCCCAAGTAAGGCAAAGAGAAATTGTCTATTTCTACCCACAGAAATGCTAATGAATGCACTACGTAGGTCTATTATAGTAAAGCGCTCGCCTTCAGTTGGGATAATAGTTAACAACATATGGGGGTTTCGTACCACTATATGTAGAGAAATGACTGTGTTACTAATTGCCCTCAAATCCTGTACAAATCTCCATCATCTACAATTTGGTGTTCTTATGAGGATGATTGGACTGTTACATGGGCTTGTACAAGGAAAATCAAGCCCCTTTTATAATCCAAAATTATAGGTCTTGTTCCTTTTGAGGCCTCTAATCTTAGAAAGTATTGCTTAAGATTTGAAAGAGGTTTTGATGGATTATTTAAATCTTAATTTGTGTGGTCAAGATAATATTCCCAATATCCGTGGAGGATTTTGAGCATGACTAATCAAGCACTATATTTAACCAGTCTTGCAGTTTATTATTTAACAATTTTATTTTCTCCATGACAATATGAATTGCAATTTGTAAATTAAAAGGATCAAATTTTAAAAAAAGTTTTTATCCTACTTCTTCTCTTTTATCTTTTAATTCTAAATACATTTCCCATTTAGAGAGAAAGAGAGGTGGATATTATATAATTATAAAAGGTCTTTTCCTATCAAATGAATGAAGGCTGAGGGAACCAAAAGGAAAACGTGTTCCTTGTAGAGGACCCAACTGTAAAATAATAGATTTAGATTTATACTCTTATATAGGAGTATTTGTTATACCTACAATTTGTATTGTTGTTCTACTCTGAGGAATGGGACCTTACAATAAGGTGGGATTTACCACTGATAATGTACTTCAGTGTCAATAATAGCATATGTTTGTCCTTCATTTAAACTAATATTCGTTTCCTCTAAGGTATTAGTACCTTTGACGTTCTCAAAGTATCTCTATTATTCTTTTACTTTGGCCTGTAACTGTTCTTTACATTTTAATCTTCTACAATTCTTTTAAAAATGGCCAGGCCTTTTGCAGTAATTGCAAAGAGGAAGGTTGTGTTGGTTTTAGAACTTAATAGGATTACAAATGGGTTGACCAATTTAGTGGTAAGCTCATGATCTTATTTGCTTTTCCTTTCTGTTTAGTTTTCCTTTTCTTTTTCTTTCTTGGTTAGAGTACAGAACACTGATCAAAAAAATTAATTAGATCACGAGCTTAAGAGGTTACTCAACTGAGGCCCTCTGTCTCTTAATTATTCTTAATCTAATCTACTTAATTTTTTTTTTTTTTTTTTTTGAGATGGAGTTTCGCTCTTGTTACCCAGGCTGGAGTGCAGTGGCACGATCTCGGCTCACCGCAACCTCAGCCTCCTGGGTTGAAGCAATTCTCCTGCCTCAGCCTCCTAAGTAGCTGGGATTACAGGCATGCGCCACCATGCCCAGCTAATTTTTTGTAGTTTTAGTAGAGACGGGGTTTCACCAGGATGGTCTCGATCCCTTGACCTCGTGATCCACCCGCCTCAGCCTCCCAAAGTGCTGGGATTACAGGCGTGAGCCACCGTGCCCGGCCTAATCTACTTAAAATTCTTAATCTAACTACTTATAAAGTTTGAGTTAAGGAAATGATAATTTTAGGGATTACTATACTTTTCTTCTAATAGGCCTGAATATTGTTTAAATAATTTTTCAAATCTTTCACAGTGTGACATTATAGGCTCATCAAGATCGTGGTGTCATTGTTGTTTTTTATTCTAATCACTACTCTTTGGAAAACTAATGGGATAACATCTAGTAAAGATTGGGAAGTATTGTGGGCCCATTCACAGTCTGTTTCAGAAAATTCTTATAAGTCCTCTATAATATTCCTGCAATTTGCCATTGCTATCTGTAGAAAGCCAAAGAGTTCCTCTCAAAGTTTCCCTTCTTGTTAAAGAATAACAATAATAAATGTTAGAAATAATAGTTTGTTTTGAATGTTAACTCTCTTTAAAGCCTTCTTGCCTTTTGCAAATAACCCTTTGTTAAGCCCGATCCTATGAAACTGTTAGACATGCTCACAGACACGTAGTACATTCTATGTCTTTGTACTTTAACCAAGATATCTGTGCTGGTTATGTTCACAGGGCTGTCCCAGCTTGCAGCCTATGCCCCTTCCTTATTTGGACTTCCTCTTTTCCTTTGTTCTCCATTGCCCTTACCTATTTAGAAAAGTTTTAAGTTGTTAGCCAATCGGGTTCAGTTTTGATTGTGAGGTCTGGGTAACCAATGGAGATTGGACACAGCAGTAAGGACCCAATGTGTAAGGAATAAATATGCCTGCCTTTCCTTTGTTCATTGTACTCTCATGGCAAGATGACTAATGGGAGCACCCTTTCTACAGAAAGTAAAATTGCCTTGCTAAGAAAACTTTTTGTCTAAAAGCTATTTTTTCCTTGTGGAAAAGCATTCTGTCTCTAACACTATCCAATCTTTGGCTTTGTTGTCTGACATTAACATGTGAACCAATTGATAAAAATCAGAGAATCTGAGGTAACAAGTGTGAATGTTGAATTTGAATTCTGTAGAAAATCAACTAAAATTCTAAAACAGATCCAACAATTCTTTAATGATGCCTTTGGGTTCTACTTTTAGCCATATTTGATAAACCAAGGCAAGTTCTCCTCTGCTGGACAGAGGATGTTCCTGAAATGGAGCCAGAATAGCAGAAGATTGAAGAGGAGAAAGGAGAGGTAAATGCAGACAAGGAAATTCTAACAAAAGGGAAGAAGAAGACAAAGAAGGAGGAGGAATTTTGGCAGCCTTTTTCAATTCAGACGTTGTTTTAGACAGCCTTTTCCTCTTCCAAAGAAATAACTTAATCAGAACCTCTTTTAAATACTTTCAAGAGCCATTGAAAATAGCTCTTCCAGTTATCTTGTTTTATTTTAGAGTTGTTTTTTTTTTCCTCATTGAGCACACATATAAACTAATTCACTTATTTCAAAGTACCCCTTTGTGGCCAATGTAATTTGGTGTCTTTGAAATTTATATGAGAGCATTTTTTTCCGATCTTATATGCATGACAAGGTGCCATGAGTATTTAACAGGAATCCAGCTGGTGTTTCCAATGATGGCTCTCTCCTCAAGGAAGAAGATTCAGTTTTAGAAGTATGATTGCCCATAATTTAGACTTTCCTTTTCAGTGACCAAAAAGACATAATGGGAGTTTCTTTGGATTAAGTATGCTGCTTATCAGAATAGCTGCTCAATATTTCACCTTGGAGTAACTTCTTTCTTTTTATGTGCCTTGATAGTCCCAGGAAACATGGATGCTTAAGGTACCAGGTGATCAGCCTTTAGGTGTGCCTACAAGATTAAGCAAGGTATTCTATTTTTTTTATTATACTTTAAGTTCTAGGGTACATGTACAGAACATGCAGGTTTGTTATACATATAACAAACATAGATACATAATAATCTATTTGGAGGATTGTGCATTGCCAAGGTTATAGTTATAGTTATACATGTGTCATGGTGGTTTGCTGCATCCATCACCCCATTGTCTACATTAGGTATTTCTCCTAATGCTATTCCTGCCCTAGCCTCTCACCCCACAACAGATGTTCTCCCTGTGTCCATGTGTTCTCATTGTTCAACACACTCATGAGTGAGACCATGTTGTGTTTGGTTTTCTGTTCTTGTGTCAGTTTGCTGAGAATGATGGTTTCCAGCTTTATCCATGTCCCTGCAAAGGACATAAACTCATCCTTTTTTACGTCTGCATTGTATTCCATGGTGTATATGTGCCACATTTTCTTTATCCAGTCTATCACTGATGGGCATTTGGGTTGGTTCCAAGTCTTTGCTATTGTAGTGCCACAATAAACATGTGTGCATGTGTTTTTATAATAATTTATAATCCTTTGGCATGTACCCAGTAATGGGATTACTGGGTCAAATGGTATTTCTAGTTCTAGATCCATGAGGAATCACCACACTGTCTTACACAATGGTTGAAGTAATTTACACTTCCACCAACAGTGTAAAAGCATTCTTATTTCTCCACATCCTCTCCAGCATCTGTTGTCTCCTGATTTTTTAATGATAACTATTCTAACTGACATGAGGTGGTATCCCATTGTGGTTTTGATTTGCATTTCTCTAAAACCAGTGATGATGAACTTTTTTCATATGTTTGTGGCTGCATAAATCTCTTTTTTTGAGAAATGTCTGTCCATATCCTTCACCGAGTTTATGATTTTTTTTTTTAATTTGAGTAAGTTCTTTGTAGATTCTGGCTATTAGTCCTTAGTCAGATAGGTAGATTGCAAAAATTGTCTCCAATTCTGTTGGTTGCCTGTTCACTCTAACAATAGTTTTGCTGTGCAGAAGCTCTTTAGTTTAATTAGATCTCATTTGTCTATTTTGCCTTCTGTTGCAATTGCTTTTGGTATATTAGTCATGAAGTCCTTGCCCATGCCTATGTCTTGAATGGTATTGCCAAGGTTTTCTCATAGGATTTTTGTAATTTTAGGTCTTATATTTAAATCTTTAAGCATCTTGAGTTAATTTTTGTATAAGATGTAAGGAAGGGATCCAGTTTCAGATTTCTGTATTTGACTATCCAGTTTTCACAGTACCATTTATTAAATAGGGAATCCTTTCCCCATTCCTTGTTTTTGTCAGCTTTGTCAAAGATCAGATGGTTGTAGATATATGGCATTATTTCTGAGGCCTCTATTTTGTTCCATTGATCTGTATCTCTGTTTTGGTACCAGTACCATGCTGTTTTGATTACTGTAGCCCTACAGTATAGTTTGAAGTCAGGTTGCATAATGCCTCTAGCTTTTTTTTTTTTTTTGCTTAGGATAGTCTTGGCTATGCAGACTCTTTTCTGGTTCCATATGAAGATTAAGGTGTTTTTTTCCAATTCTGTGAAGAAAGTCAGTGGTACCTTGATGGGGATTGCATTGAATCTATAAATTACTTTGGGCAATATGGCCATTTTGACAATATTGATTCTTCCTAACTATAAGCATGAAATGTTTTTCTATCTGTTTTGTCCTCTTATTTCCTTGAGCAGGGGTTTGAAGTTCTCCTTGGAGAGGTTCTTTACATCCCTTGTTTGTTGTATTCCTAGGTATTTTTTTCTCTTTGTAGCAATTGTGAATGAGAGTTCACTCATAATTTGGTTCTCTGTTTGTCTGTTATTTGTGTATAGGAATGCTTGTGATTTTTGCACATTGATTTTGTATCCTGAGACTTTGCTGAAGTTGCTCATCAGTTTACAGAGATTTTGGGATGAGATGATGGGGTCTTCTAAATATACAATCATGTTGTCTGCATATAGAGACAATTTGACTTCCTCTTTTACTAATTGAATATCCTTTATTTCTTTTTCTTGCCTGATTTCTCTGGCCAAAACTTCCAATACTATGTTGAATAAGAATGGTGAGAGAGGGCATCCTTGTCTTGTGCCAATTTTCAAAGGGAATGCTTCCAACTTTTGCCCATTCTGTATAATATTGGCTGTGAGTTTGTCATAAATAGCTCTCATTATTTTGAGATATGTTCCATCAACACCTAGTTTATTGAGAGTTTTTAGCA
This sequence comes from Callithrix jacchus, assembly GCF_049354715.1. Taxonomy (NCBI): domain Eukaryota; kingdom Metazoa; phylum Chordata; class Mammalia; order Primates; family Cebidae; genus Callithrix; species Callithrix jacchus. Next base: position 157,437,010 of record NC_133506.1, on the reverse strand, counting down.
TGAAGGGCTACTGAATTTTGTGGAAGGACTTTTCTGCTTCTGTTGAGATAACATGTGGTTTTTCTCTTTTGTTCTATTTATGTGATGGATTATGTTTATTGATTTGTGTATGTTGAACCAGCCTTGCATCCCAGGGATGAAGCCAACTTTATCATGATGGATAAGCTTTTTGTGGTGCTATTGCATTCAGTTTGCCAATATTTTATTGAAGATTTTTGCCTCGATGTTTATCAAGGATACTGGCCTGAAATTTTCTGTTTTAGCTGTGTGTCTGCCAGGTTTTGGTATCAGGATGGTGTTGGTCTCATAAAATGAGGTAGGAGTAATTTTCTCTTTTTCTATTGTTTGTAATAGTTTCAGAAGAAATAGTACCAGCTCCTCTTTGTACCTCTATTAAAATTCGGCTGTGAGCCTATCTGGTTCTAGACTTATTTTGGTTGGTAGGGTGTCAATTGCTGCCTCAATTTCAGACCTTGTTATCCGGGAATCCAGGTCTATTCAGGAATTCAACTTCTTCCTGGTTTAGTCCTGGGATGGTGTATAAGTGTCCAGTAATTTATCCATTTCTTCTAGATTTCCTGACTTATTTGCATAGAGTATTATTTATAGTATTCTCTGATGGTAGTTTGTAGTTCTGTGGGATTGGTGGTGATATCCCCTGTATCATTTTTTATTGCATCTTTTGATTCTTCTGTGTTTTCTTCTTTATTAGCTAGAAGCCTATTTTGTTTATCTTTTGTTAATGAATTTTCTGTAAGACCATTTCATTGTGAGTGATAAGCTCCAATACTTCCATAAGAAGTTAGTCACTTAAGGTGGCTAAGTCTTTCAGTTAGGAAGAATGGTGTCTCTTATCTTCAGAACTTATTCTAGAGAACCTCTTAGTATTTTGGTCACTTAAAAAGAAAGTTTAGTTTTGTCAGTTGAACAGAGCCTCAGAATGTAGCCAATTTTAAATATTACTCATCTTTGTTTAAGCCACAAAGATTCACTCCCTCTTTTCAGAGAAAAACTGTTTTCTTTCTCTGACCAAAATTTGAAATGTGAGAAAAGGTTTAAAAACTCTATGGAGTGATTCCAAACAAAACCTTAACATCAGAGAAAAGGGAAAGTCACAAATCCTTAATTAGCAGAATTTCTAGAGAACAGCAAATGAAGCTACTACCTTATAGTAGTGCTTCAATTCCAACTCTATTGAGTTAGAAATGTGTGTAGTTTGAATAATGTCTGAATCCTCAACTAAGCCTGGGAGGATTGGGATTTGAGAAAGGTTTTCCCAAAGATTTCTGTTGACTCCAGCAAGGTTGGATAAACAGAAGTTATTTATGCTGGTACCAAGGCTCTGGCTGTTGGCAAAGTGACAAGGACTACCAGACATTCACGTCAGGTCCCTTCATGGTTGCCAAAATGTCAACCTTAAATAATAAGATTCAGGGAGTATGATGACATATGGAGTTTGACCACAAATTTTGGGGCTGGCCGTCCAGAAACAATGACTCCAAATGAGCGTGGTATGCATTGCAAAGTGGAGAAGTTAAGGTTTCCCATATACAGACAGAGACAGTGATGTTTCAACAGTGTAAGAAGTCAGCCCCACATTACCCGTGGGTACCCTAAGTTTCATGGCAACAAAGGAATGAGAAAAAGACAGATTAAGAGAAAAAGTGGGACCAGGGGGCCATCATTATTACTCTGCAGGCAACAGTGAAGGCCCCGAGCTCTGATCATCCACACTATTCATTGATTACCATAGCTTTGATCTATATATAGGGTAGGGATGGATTGATGGTGGAGTGAATCAGTGAGCTGGAGGTCAATCAGTGAGCTGGAACTGGTATGTCATCCTAAGGACTGAAAAAGGCGGTAGTTTGGGAGTTTCACAAAACAAGAACATGTGGTTATCTTTAGCTTATCATCTATGTACAGCTGATCAAATGCGGCCCTTACAAGGAGCCTACAAGTCTGGCTACATTACCGTGCTATGAAGGGGTTGTCTGTCCTTGAGCACAACAGTTATGGTAACAGAGCTGAGGTCACCCTGCACCAGAACATGAGGCATGAAGAGGCCTTCCTCCTCAGAGGCCTCCTGCGGCCTTCTGCAGTTTGTTGTTCCTTGTTTATGTGTTACTCATAACCAATTTATGTAGGCACTCTGTAAATCCTTTCTCCTTTCCAGCTTTTCCCAACACAACAGGATTACATTTCCTATATAGGACCAGTGTATATGCCACAGTGATTTGATTAATTACAGATTGCTACATTGCAGGGAAGATTATTACTTTGTAAAGAAGGGCAATGATCTGGGGAGGTCTTATTTCTGGTGCCTCTTGGCCTTTCTAATTTACAGGAAAAAAGAAAGGCAGACATTGAAGTCACATGGCATGTGACTCAGGGTGAATAACGGTACTCCTCTGAAGGCTCAGAATAATTTAAAGTTCCAACACCTTGAAGTTTGAATTTTGGTAAATTTGAATTATTTAATTGTATTATATCAATTGTATTACATACTGGTATATATGTGATTAAAAAATACTGTGTGTATGTCTGTGTATACATATATATATGGAGAGAGAGAGAGAGAGAGAGAGAGAGAGACAACTTGTCTATATCTGTATATTTATATGTCCCACATACATATATACACAAAATATTAGCAGCACTGTTTCTGGTGGCATTATTTGTAATTTTTCATTTATTTGTATACATTTAATTATCTGATTTTTATATAATGAACCTTTGTTATTCTGTAATAAAGTCATTAAAATAATTATGTTTAAAAAAGAACAGAAAACTTGGAAATACATAAAAAAACTTGTAGTTAACTGTATAAAAATATTCAGCAGTGCTAGAAATATGTGTAACTTCATTTGTGTGTTTATCTTTTTGTTTGATATTTTTATATAGTATGAAATACAGTTATGTATCTTTAAAAAATACCTTGAAAATTAGCATATCATACTTAAAATACAGCATTTATTCAGCATTATTTAAAATATATATAGCTTAAAAATGAAAGAAAATGACAAATTGTTGGTGAAAATGTTGTGAGTTACAGATAATTTTCTCTTCTTAATATGTGTTTTCAAAATATTCTAAGAATACTTAGTATTATAAAAATAAATATTCAATAACAAAAATTCAGGGAGTATGATTATGTTTGGAGTTTGACCACAGATTTTATCACCACTGTATAATTTTCATTTTTGTTTTTTCTTAGATATCATAAGTGATGGTGTAAAGTTGTTCTTGAGATATTTATATCTTTCAAATCGTTTGATTTCAATTCTAGAGTAAGGGAATTCAAGCCTTGACCACTGTCATTTATTTTTTCAACAGTTGGGTCCATTCTTTTGAATATCCAATGTTCTTCATATTTACTAAAAAATATAAAATTTATTTTTCGTGAACAATTCATACTACAAATCCTTTGTGACTTTTGGCGTAGCTCTTCCAAAATGCAAGTCTTCAAAGGGCACTGGAACAGTGATCTCATTAATTTTTACCACAGCCCTGAGAGGTAAATGGCAAGCCTGACCTGAGAGATGGATTGGGGGCAGTTTTATTAAATGCATGGCAGACACCAAGGAAGGTGGCCAGCACTCAGCAAGATGGAATTAAAAATTAAAAGAAACTTTAGAGCAGTGACTAGATGTTACAAAATAGAATTTGAGACAGATTACTTCCTTGCAATAACTTCCCAAGAATAAATGTGAACTGCAAATTAGGAACAAAAATAAATTGGGAATTGGAAGTTGTAAGTAAAGACAAAAAAAGCCATACACACTATATTGTAAAAAAAAATCATACAGATAACTAAATTTCATGAAAAAAACAGCTTTCCCAATATATTCAGTGTCCCATTCTCCCTGAAATACATTTTTTAGTTTGTCTCCAACCTGAGAAAAACAAGGAAAAGTCCAAACACAGACAAAGAAACATTTCTGATGTAGGAAAAATACAAAATACAGGATATTCTAGAAGAGATTCTAGAGGAGATTAAAATGCTTTGTGCTGAGTTTGGATGTCAGACAGAAGGTGATATTTGTAACAAATTTTAAGTATGAGAAAAATTGTAAAAATGGAGACTTTAGAATTTCATCCCCCACAAAGGTCAAATAAACGTAAATAACTTTAAAGGGAAACTGGAGTTCTTCAAGACAGGTGGGAGAGCTTTTAAACATATACTAAGTGAATGATGGTGTAAGAGGTCAAGAGAGCTTGCAGGAGAATTTATTTATTATTTTTTCCTATTGTGGTAAAATAGACATAACATGAAATTTACTACATTAAAATTTTTTTAGTGGTTTATAATTCTGTGGCATTAATTACTTCACAATGTGTGTAACCCTCACCCACTAACTACTTCTAAAAATGTTTTGTTTTCTCAGGCAGAAACTCTGTAGCCATGAGGTAATAACTTCCTGCGCCCTGACCTCTAAATCCCCTGTAATTTCTAATGTATATTCTGTCTCTATGAATTTGTGTTCTAGATACTTCATGTAAGTGCAATAATACAATATTTGTCTTTTTGTATCTGTCTTATTTCACTTAGCATAATCTCTTCAAGGCTCTACTATGTTGTAGCATGTATTAGAACCTCACTTGTTTTTATTGCTGAATAATATTTCATTGTATATATGTGTCACATTTCATTTACTCCTTAAACCGTTGAGGGAAAATCGGGTTGTTTTCAGCATTTGGCTATTGTGAATAATGCTACTATGAACATTGGCATACAAGTATGTTTTTCAGTCTCTGCTTGTAATTCCTTTGGGTACCTACCTAGATGTGGAATTACTGGATAATGTAGCAATTCTGTGTTTAGCTTTGTGAGGAACTGTTAAACTGTTTTTCATAGTGGCTGTACCATTTTACATTCCCATTAGCAGTTTTTCTACATCTTCAACTACAATTTATATTTTGTTTTTATTTAAATTTAAATTTAATTTTCTTGATAGTAGCTGTTATAATGGAGGTAAAGTGATATTGTGGTTTTGAGTTGGCATTTTTTTTTTAACGATTAATGATGTTGAACATTTCTCTGTGTGTTTATTGGTCATTCGTGTATCTTATTTGGTCTGTTTAAATCATTTACCACTTTTTAATTGGGTCGTTGTTGAGTTGTGAAAGTTCTTTATATATTCTGGGTATTAATCCCTTTTCATGGACTTCTTACAGTGAGATAAATTCTGTTAACAAAATGTAAATGCTGAAGAAATAGCTTTTAAAAATAGCTTTTTTGGGGATACCATTTAAGTACCATAAAATTCACCTAAAGTGTAAATTTAAATAATTTTTAGCATATTCACAGAGTTAGGCAACCATCTCCATAATCTGATATTAGAACATTTTTGTCATTCCTCTAAACAAAACTCACTCCCATTAGTAGTCACTCACTATACCCTCTTCTCAGTCTTAGAAAACCACTAATCTATTCTCTGTCTTTAGATTTTCTTATATTGGACATTTTACATAAATAGAATTATAAACTATGTGGTATCTTGTGACTAGCTTCTTCATTTATTTTTATTTTTAATAGAGGTGGGGGTCACGCTATGTTGCCCAGGTTGATGATCTCAGATTTTTGGCTCAAGCAATCCCCCGGAAGACTGGGTTACAGGTGTGGGCTAAAGCACCTAGCTGACTAGCTTCCTTCAAGTTTCATCCATACTGTAACATGTACCAGTACTTCATTTTTATGGCAGAAGAGTCTTCCATTCTGTGGATATACTATACCACAATTGTTACTCATTCATCAATTGATAAGCATTTGAGTTCTTTTATGATGATGCTGATTATTTGTAATGCTCACATGAGCTTTCATGTACAAGTTTTTATATGGACAGACTTTTCAATTTTCTTGTGTGTATATCTATCAGTGAAATTGCCAGGTCGTAGACTGACTTGATGTTCAAAATTATGGAAAATCGTTTTCTAAAGTGATTGTACCATTTTATATTTCCACAAGCAGTGTATGAGGGTGTCAAGTTCTCCATATCCCTATCTACACTTGGATAATCACTGACTTATTAATTTTAGCCTTTCTATTGGGGATGAAGTGATATCTCTTTTTGGTTTAGATTTACCTTTTCCTAATGAATTGATGTTGTGCATATTTTAATATACTTCTAGACCACATTTTTTTTTTTTGAGACAAGGTTTTTACTCTATTGCCCAGGCTAGAGTGCAGTGGTGCAATCACAGTTTAGTACAGACTTAACCTTCCAGGCTAAAGCAACCTTCCTATCTCAGCCTTCTGCATGACTGGGATTACAACCACATACTAACATACCTTTTTTTGTTCCTTTAGAGATGAGGGTTAGCCATGTTGCTGCTCAGACTGGCCTCAAGCTCTTGGTCTCAAGTGATTTTCCCACCTGGGCTTCCCAGAGTGCTGAGATTACAGGTGTGAGACACTGAGCCTGCCCTCTTGGCTACTTATATCTTTTTTGGATAATTGTCTATTCAAATTCATTGCCCATTTTACAATTGGGGTATTTTTGTTTTTTATTGTTAAGTGTTATTTATATGTTTTAAATAAAAATTCCTTATCAGTTTTATAATATGAGCTTTTATATTTAGATGTTGATCCATTTTTAGTTAATATTTGGACATAGAGTGAGACAGAGGTCCAGAATAACTCATTTTCATGTGGTTATCTAATTTTTCTTGTCTATTTATTGACAAGACAATTTTCCCCCACAGAATGATATTTGTATTCTTTTTTTTTTTTTTTTTGAGACGGAGTTTCGCTCTTACCCAGGCTGGAGTGCAATGGCGTGATCTTGGCTCACCGCAATCTCCGCCTCCTGGGTTCAGGCAATTCTCCTGCCTCAGCCTCCCAAGCAGCTGGGATTACAGGCACGCACCACCATGCCCAGCTAATTTTTTGTAATTTTAGTAGAGACGGGGTTTCACCATGTTGACCAAGATGGTCTCGATCTGTTGACCTCGTGATCCACCCGCCTCGGCCTCCCAAAGTGCTGGGATTACAGGCTTGAGCCACCGCGCCCGGCCTATTTGTATTCTTATCAGAAATCCATCAACCATAGATATATGTTTTCTCTCCTAAACTTTTAATGTTATTCCATTGATCTACAGGTTGATATTAATCCCACTTGCACATTGTTTCAATTACTGTAGCTTTATAGTAAGTTTCCTAATTGTAAAGTTTGACTCTTCCAAATTTGTTTACCTTTTTCAAGATTGTTTAGAAATCAATCACTAGTTGAGAATCCATATGAATTTTATTATAAACAACTTTTTCACTTCTGCAAAAAACAAGTCATTGTGATTTTGATAAGGAGTTCACTAAATTTGTGATCATTTTGGGTAGCACTGCCAGCTTAAAAAAATTTTTTAATCCATGAACATGGGATGTCTTTTCATTTATGTGTTGTTTAATTTCTTGCAGCAATATTTTAAAGATTTTGGAACCCAAATCCTCTTAATGTAGTGTATTGTTTTTGATTGATTTCTCTAAGTCGAACCATTCTTGTTTTTCTGAAATAAATTTTACGTGGTCATGCTGTATAGTGCTTTTATTATGCTGTAGAACTTAGTTTGCTAGTTTTTTGGTGGAAGATTTTTGTATCTATATTCATAAGGCATATATTGGTCAATAGCTTTTTCTTTTTATAGTGTAATAGTTTTGCTATCAGAATAATTCTGGCCTTATAGCATGAATTGAGTTAGAAAGTGCTTCCAGCCCGTCATAGTGCCTTATGCCTGTAGTTCCAGTAATTTGGAAGGCTGAGGTAGAAGGCCCCTTTAAGCCCGGGAGTTGGAGACCAGCCTGGGCAACATAGTGAGACCCTATTGCTGCAAAAAAGCTAATAAAAACATTAGGATTGTCTCTGTCACCCAGTCTGGAGGGCAGTCGCATTATCACAGCTCACTGCAGCCTCTACCTCCTGGGATCAAGGAATTCTCCCAGATCAGCTGCCTGAGTAGCTGAGACTACAGACATGTACCAACATGCCCAGCTAATTTTTTAAAATCAAATTTGAGAAGTTTTCTTCAATACTTTTTTCAAATATTATTCGGCATTTTGACCTTATTCTCTTATTTTTCTTGCATTCATATGCTGTGGGATTCATATGTTGGGATGCTTAATGATATCTCACATGTCTCTGAGGCTCTGCTTACTTTTCTTCATTTGTTTTATCTTTGTTCTGCAGACTGTTCTCAACTAACCCATATTCAAGTTCATTGATTGGTTATTCTGCCAATGAGGAACTGCTGTTAAATCCTGCAGGTGAATTTTTCATTTTAGATATTGCAGTTTCTAACATTAGAATTGTTCTTTGGTTATTTTTTATATTTTCTTTGTCTGTACTGACATTATTTACTTGGTGAGACATTGTTGTTATATTTCCCTTTATTTTTTTAGACATCATTTTTTTAATCTCTTCAATGACTGATTTTAAAGTCTTTATTTAGTAAGTCTAACACTTGGGACCCATTAGGAATGATTCCCATTGGTTACTGTTTTTTTGTTTGTTTGTTTTGTGTATTGGTAACATTTTTCTTTTACTGCCTCATATTTTTATTTTTCTTATTGAAAACTGGACATTTTAGGTACTATAAGGATCGGAATCCAGATTTCCTCATTTCTTTATAGTTTATTGCTGTTAATTTTTTTTGGTCATTGTTTTTGTTGCTACTGTTTATTTGCTTGGTACTTTCCTAGGTGAATTCTGTAAAGTCCTGTAGTCCTTGTATTGTGTAGCTGCTGGAGTGTCTGTTCAATTATTTTAGTGATCACCTGAGTGAGATGGTCAGAAATTTCATTAGATTCTTTGAAGCATTATAGTCTTAACTTCTTTTGTCGAGGTGATTCTGTGTGTTTGTGTTAGGACATACCTTCTATAATGAAGCCGTTCCAAATTCTGACTTAGTCTTCTTTGTCTGCCTCTGCAAAGTCTCAATTTTAACTGGTAATAATAGATTCAGATCCTTTTATTTTTAAAATATGTGTATATCCCTGCATGTGTGTGCTGTCTTCTGGAACACCAGAAATATGTCAGAACTTTTCAAAGCCTCTCATGGACATCTTTTTCCACAGATCTTCCTTTAATGTCTTGGCCATTCTCTTGTTTGTACCAACTAGTATTTTCAGCTTTAGGAAGTTGAGATGTTAAACAACTGCCTTTGAATCTTTCAACAAATTCCCTGAGAATAGGATTTTCCCACGGAGTAAGCTCCAAATCAGGTCAAATAGTAACACCTGACAAACAAAGCTTTTCCAAGGAGCTGTGAGAATGAGTCAGATAATAACAGTACTCTGTAAAGAGGCCTTCTTTAGGAAGTCCACACTCATCTCTTCCTTCCAGTGCCTGTAATGCTAGTGTTTTTCAGATTAGTGTTTGCAATCTATTTTCTTTTTTAATTGACAGCTACCAGTTTTCAGGGAAACTATAGAATTAGGGAGTTCGGAATGGGAATAGGTAAAATCAGAACATCATAAACTCCACTGTTCTTACCTTGGTTCAGCAACTTTTCTTGAATAAATATCCCTGAGGTTGTTGCAAGCCATTGATTAATTTCAAAAGTTTCAAAAAGTTAATTTTGACCACTTTCCACCAGTGTTCTTGTTGGTTTTATGTAAGGACTTATTTGTAGCAGTTCTCCCTCTGCTTTTCTGAATGTAAATACTTTGTTTTTGACAGCCTTTCAAGGCCTGCCAAGACTCAGTAAACTATTAAATACATATTCCCATGGCTTGCAGAAGAAAGAATCACATGGCATTTTTAGTTAGAAAGTACAGTTGCAGAATTAGTTTTGCTCAATATGGTCTGTCTACCAGTTTGGCAAATTTTGAGGTATTATAAAAATTGGCTCTTTCCCAGTAACTAAAAAAAAGTCTTTGATACTTCCTCAAGAAGTTCACGTGAGGTTCCAAGAAACAGCTCCTCGAAAATGTAGCATTTAAATAGGTAGCATTTGTAGTGGTCAGGAACATGGACTCTGGAGTCCAACTGTGTAGATTCAAATCCTAGCTCTGCTACATGCTGGCAATGTGTCTTCAGCGGAGCACTTAACATCTCTGTGCCTGCATATTTTTGTATGTAAAATTCTTACAGTAACCATATCTACTTTATAGTGTTTTTAAAATATTTAAATGCGCCAATATTTTTAACATATCTAAAATATTATCAGGAATATATAAAAACTGCATAAGCATCTCTTACCTAAAACTTAAAATAATGCTATATGTGATTCATAAACTACACACATGGATTTCTATGGTTTGCCAGAAGGAGACAAAAATCTCTGGCCTGTTTGTCATTCTTTTAACTCCAACAACAAGGAGAATGTGAACTCACCTTTTTTGAAGTATTTCAGCACATTAACTGGCTTAAACTAAATGAAAAATTAGGAGGCCAATTTTATATCTCTTCTGAGACAGAAGGAAGGTGCTAAAAAACCTCTATTTTGGCTTGATCCTGGAATTTGAGTTTCTTTTTCTGTGTTTTGTGTCACAACTTTGAAAGAACTATCAAATATACTTCATGAAAGCAGAAGCTCACTGTATCCATCCATGCTATATACTAGCACCTAGAGTGGCATGTGAAATATATATTTTTTCAGTTAAAACATATTTCAAATGAAATAATGATTCAGATTAAATTAGCTAAAATAGTTCTATTTGCAGTTTTATGGTTAAAGACATACAATTGTCTGACTTTAGCCATGTTTGACTCATTGAGCTAAAAGAGAGATAAATATACAGTCAGGTTTATAGCAATGGAAGAAACCACGGTTGTATTAGGCAGGCTAAAAGTCAAGTAATCGTCATTTGGCCCATAAAGTTTTGCACCTTAAGTTTCAGCAAAGTATAATTTCTATAGACTCCTATAGTTGAAGCATAGAAAAGTTAGTAAAGTGTACCAAAACCTCAAATAACTTCCACTCTGTTTATTTCCTTCTCTTTAATTATAGGAATTTTGCAAATGTCAAGCCAGATGGGTCTTATACTTTTTAAAAAATGGTATCTTAGAAAAGTATGTAATTAGTTTATAAGCAGTATTTTCTTTCAATTACTCTTTTCATTTACAGAGCAAAAGCTAGGGGTACATTTTTCATTTTTCTTTGTCATATATACTCAATTTTGGAAGGACGCTTCACTTTCTAACTATTAAAACCTGCTTCATTTTCCCTATTGTATTTTAAAAAATGAATCAGATTGTTAAAAATATAACAGTACAGAGTAAAATTTGTCTTAAACAAGTTTATATTGCCTATTATTTTAAGAATAAAAATGGAACTTAAACTCATTTAAACATGTTTTCATGTCAAATCTACCCCATAATAACACCAAAAGTTACATTGCGAGTGAGAATTTTTTGAGATATACTAAATTACCACTAATACTTAGTTTCTTAATGTTCCTTGTGAACACTGCTATGGTGAAATTGGTTATTAGATTCCAAATAAGTTATTATTTTGTGATCAAGGTTAAGAAATCCTTTGATATTATTTTTAGCTTTAAATTTTTTGATATTTTTAAAGTAACTAATTTTTTTGCCATATTTCTTTTTATTTCTCTATGACTTTACAATTAGAATTAAGGATGGTTTTAATCCAAAGATTAGTTTTATGGATTAACAATACAAAGACTTTTCTTCTCCTTCTTTTTTTAATTGTACTTTAGATTCTGGAGTACATGTGCAGATCATGCAGGATTGTTGCATAGGTACACATATGGCAACGTGGTTTGCTGCCTCCATCCCCCCGTCACCTACATCTGGCATTTCTTCCCATGTTCTCTCTCCCCGACCTCCCCACCACCTCACTGTCCCTTGGCCCCCTCCAACAGACCCCAGTCTGTGATGCTGCCCTCCCTGTGTCCATGTGTTCTCATTGTTCATCACCTACCTATGAGTGAGAACATGCTGTGTTTGATTTTCTGTTCTTCTGTCAGTTTACTGAGAATGATGGCTTCCAGATTCATCCATGTCCCTACAAAGGACACAAACTCATCATTTTTTATGAGTATTCCATGATATTCCATAGTATTCCATGGTGTATATGTGCCACATTTTTCTTGTCCAGTCTATCATCGGTGAGCATTTGGGTTGGGTCCAGGTCTTTGCTATTGTGAACAGTACTGCAATGAACATACACTTGTGTATGTGTCTTTATAATAGAAAGATTTATAATCCTTTGGATATATACCCAGTAATGGGATTGCTGAGTCAAATGGAATTTCTATTTCTAGGTCCTGGAGGAATTTCTACACTGTCTTCCACAATGGTTGAACTAATTTACACTCCCAACAGTGTAAAATCATTCCTATTTCTCCACATCCTCTTCAGCGTCTGTTGTCACCAGATTTTTTAATGATCGCCATTCTAACTGGCACGAGATGGTATGTTAATGTGGTTTTGATTTGCATTTCTCTACTAACCAGTGATGATGAGCATTTTTTCATATGTTTGTTGGCCTCATATATGTCTTCTTTTGAAAAGTGTATGTTCATATCCATCACCCACTTTTTGATGGGTTTGGTTTTTTCTTGTAAATCTGTTTTAGTTCTTTGTAGATTCTGGATATTAGCCCTTTGTCTGTTGGGTAGACTGCAAACATTTTTTCCCATTCTGTTGGTTGCTGGTTCACTCTAGTGATTGTTTCTTTTGCTGTACAGAAGCTCTGGAGTTTAATTAGGTCCCATTTGTCTATTTTGGCTTTTGTTGCCAATGATTTTGGTGTTTTAGTCATTAAGTACTTGCCTATGCCTATGTCCTGAATGGTTTTGTCTAGGTTTTCTTCCAGGGTTTCTATGGTGTTAGGTCTTATGTTTAAGTCTTTAATCCATCTGGAGTTAATTTTAGTGTAAGGTGTCAGGAAGGGGTCCCATTTCTGCATTCTGCACACTGCTAGCCAGTTTTCCCAACACCATTTATTAAACAGGGAATCCATTCCCCATTGCTTGTATTTGTCAGGTTTGTCAAAGATCAGATGGTTGTAGATGTGTGGCATTGCCTCTAACATCTCTGATCTGTTCCATTGGTTTATAGCTCTGTTTTGGTACCAGTACCATGCTGTTTTGATTACTGTAGACTTGTAGTATAGTTTGAAATCAGGTAGCCTGATGCCTCCAGCTTTGTTTTTTTTTTTTTTTTTTTTTTTTTTTTTTTTTTGCTTAGGATTGTTTGGCAATGCAGGCTCTCTTTTGGATCCATATGAAGTTTAAGGTGATTTTTTTCCAGTTCTGTGAAAAAGGTCATTGGTAGCTTGATAGGGATAGCATTGAATCCATAAATTACTTTGGGCGGTATGGCCGTTTTCACAATATTTATTCTTCCTAACCATGAGCATGGAATGTTTCTCCTGTTGTGTCCTCTCTTATTTATTTGAGTAGGGGTCTGTAATTCTCCTTGAAGAGGTCCTTTACATCCTTTGTTAGTTGTATTCCTAGGTATTTTATTCTCTTTGCAGTAATTCTGAATGAAAGTTTGCTCATGTTTTGGCTCTCTTTTAGTCTGTTACTGGTGTATAAAAATGCTTGTGGTTTCTGCACATTGATTTTATATGGTGAGACTTTGCTGAAGTTGATTATCAGTTTAAGGAGATTTTGGGCTGAGACGAAAGGGTCTTCCAAATATACAATCATGTCATCTGCTAATAGAGACAATTTGACTTCCACTTTTCCTAATTGAATATCCTTTATTTTTTTCTTACCTAATTGCTCTGGCTAGAACTTCCAATACTAGATTGAATAGGAATGGTGAGAGAGGGCATCCTTGCCTAGTTTCAGATTTCAAAGGGAATGCTTCCCGTTTTTGCCCATTCAGTATGATATTGGTTGTAGGTTTGTCATAAATAGCTTTTATTGTTTTGAGATATGTTCCTTCAATACCTAGTTTAATGAGAGTCTTCAGCATAAAGGGCTGTTGAATTTTGTTGAATTCCTTCTTTGCGTCTATTGAGATAATCACGTGGTTTTTGTCTTTGGTTCTGTTTATGTGGTGGATTACATTTATAAACTTGCATACGTTGAACCTGACTTGCATCCCTGGGATGGAGCCTACTTGATTGTGATGGATAAACTTTTTGATGTGTTGTTGCAATCGGTTTGCCAGTATTTTCTTGAAGATTTTTGCATCGATGTTCATCATGGATATTAGCCTGAAGCTTTCTTTTTTTGTTGACTCTCTGCCAGGTTTTGGTATCAGGATGATGTTGGTCTCATAAAATGATTTGGGAAGGATTCCCTGTTTTTGTATTGTTTGGAATAGTTTCAGAAGGAGTGGTACCACCTCCTCTTTGTACATGTGGTATAATTCATCTGTGAACCCATCTGGACCTGAACTTTTTTTGGTTGGTAGGCTATTATTGCTGCCTCAACTTCAGAAACTTGTTATTGGTCTGTTAAAGGTTTCAACTCCTGGTTTAGAGTTGCAAGTGTCTAGGAATTTATCCGGTTTTTCCAGGTTTACTGGTTTATGTGCATAGAGTTGTTTGTAGTAATCTCTGATGATATTTTATATTTCTGTGGAATCAGTGGTGATGCCCCCTTTATCATCTTTTTATTGCATGTATTTGATTCTTCTCCCTTTTCTTTTTTATCAATCTGGCTAGTGGTCTGTTTTGTTGATCTTTTCAAAACACCAGCTTCTAGATTTATTTATTTTTTGAAGGATTTTTTGTGTCTCTATCTCCTTCAGTTCTACTCTGATCTTAGTTATTTCTTGTCCTCTGCTAACTTTTGAGGTTTTTTTTTTTTTTTTTTTTTTTTTGATCTTGCTCTTCTAGCCCTTTCAATTTTGATGATAGGGTGTTGACGTTAGATCTTTCCTTGCTTCTCGTGTGGGCATTTATTGCTATAAATTTTCCTCTAGACACTACTTTTAATGTGTCCCAGAGATTCTGGCACATTGTGTCTTCATTCTTGTTGGTTTCAAAGAACATCTTTATTTTTGCCTTCATTTCATTGTTTATCCAGTTGAGGTTCAGGATCCAGTTGTTTAGTTTCCATGAAGTTTTGTGGTTCTGAGTTAGTTTTTTAATCCTGAGTTCCAAATTGATTGCCCTGTGGTCTGAAAGACTGTTTGTTATGAGTTTTGTTCTTTTGCATTTGCTAAGGAGTGATTTACTTCCAATTATATGGTCAGTTTTGGAGTAGGTGCAATGTGATGCTGAGAGGAATGTGCATTATGTGTATTCTGTGGATTTGAGGTGAAGATTTCTGTACATGTCTATTAGGTCTTCTTGGTCCAGTTCTGAGTTCAAGTACTGGATATCCTTGTTAATTTTCTGTCTCATTGATCTGTCTAACATTGACAGTGGAGTGATAATGTCTCCCACTATTATTGTGTGTGAGTCTAAGTGTCTTTGTAGGTCACTAATAACTTTATGTACCTGGGTGCTCCTTTATTGGGTGCATATATATTTAGTATCATTAGCTCTTCTTGTTGCATTGATCCTTTTACCATTATGTAATGCCCTTCTTTGTCTCTTTCAATTTTTGGTGGTTTAAAGTTCATTTTATCAGAGACTAGGATTGCAATACCCGCTTTTTTTTTTTTTTTTTTTTTTTTGCTCTCCATTTGCTTGATAAATCTTTCTCCATCCCTTTATTTTGAGCTTATATGTGTCCTTGCACATGAGATGGTTTCTTGAATACAGCACACCAATGGGTCTTGACTTTTTATCCAATTTACCAGTCTCTGTCTTTTGATTGGGGCATTTAGCCCCTTTACATTTAAGGTTCATACCATTATTTGTGAATTTGATCCTGCCATTTTGATGCTAGCTGGATGATTTGGCTGTTAGTTGACGCATTTTCTTCATTGTGTCAGTGGTGTTCACCATTTGGTATGTTTTGGAGTGGCTGGTACTGGTTGTTCCTTTCCTTGTTTAGTGCTTCTTTCAGGAGCTCTTGTAGGGCAGACCTGGTGATGACAAAATCTCTCAGCAATTTCTTGTCCGTAAAGGATTTTCTTTCTCCTTCACTATGAAGCTTTATTTGGCTGGATATGAAATTCTAGGTTGGAAGTTCTTTTCTTTAAGTGTGTTGAATATTGGCCCCCACTCTTTTCTGGCTTGTAAGGTTTCTGCCAAGTGATCTGCTGTGAGTCTGATGGGCATCCCTTTGTGGGTAACCCAACCTTTCTCTCTGGCTGCCCTAAGCAATTTTTCCTTCATTTAAACCCTGGTGAATGAAAATTATGTGCCTTGAGGTTGCTACTCTTGAGGAATATCTTTGTGGTGTTCTCTGTATTTCCTGTACTTGAACCTTGGCCTGTCTTGCTATGTTGGGGAAGTTCTCCTGGATAATATCCTGAAGAGTGTTTTCTAGTTTGTATTCATTCTCTCCATCACATTCAGGTACACCTATTAAACGTAGATTAGGTTTTCTCACATAATCCCATATTTCTTGGAGACTTTGTTCATTTCTTTTCACTCTTTTTTCTCTAATCTTGCCTTCTCGTTTTCTTTCCTTGAGTTGATCTTCAATCTCTGATATCCTTTCTTTTGCTTGGTCGATTCAGCTATTGAAACGTGTATGCTTCACAAGGTTTTCATGCTGTGTTTTTCAGCTCCATCAAGTCATTTATATTCTTCTCTAAGCTGTTATTCTGGTTAGCATTTCATCAACCCTTTCCTCATGGTTCTTAGTTTCTTTGCATTGGGTTAGCACGTGTTCTTTTAGCTCTGAGAAGTTTGTTATTACCCACCTTCTGAAGCTTTTTTCTGTCAATCATTGAATTCTTTCTCCATCCATCTTTGATCCTTAGCTCATGAGGAGTTGTCATCCTTGGAGGAGAGGCGTTTTGGTTTTTGGTGTTTTCATCCTTTTTGTGCTGGTTTCTTCCCATCTTAGTGGCTTTATCTATCTGTGGTCTTTGTAATTGGTGACTTTTGGATGGGGTGTCTGAGTGGGCATCCTTTTTTTGTTGATGTTGAAGCTATTTCTTTCTGTTTCTTAGTTTTCCTTCTAACAGTCAGGCCCCTCTGCTGTAGGACTGCTGGAGGTCTGCCCCAGACCCTGCTTGCCTGGGGATCACCCTTAGGGCCTGCAGAACAGGAAGGGTTGCTGCTGGTTTCTTCTTCTGTTATCTTTGTCCCAGAAGGGTACCTGCCTGATATCAGCCTGAACTCTCATTTATGAGGTGTCTCTTTGGGTATATGGGGGTCGGGGAGGTGCTTAAGGAGACAATCTGTCCCTTATAGGAGCACAAGTGCTGTGCTGCAAGCTCTGTTATTCTATGCAGAGATGATGGGATGGCATGTTTAAGTCTGCTGCAGCAGTACTTATAACCGCCTCTTTTCCCAGGTCCTCTGTCCTAGGAAGGTTAGGCTTTATTTAAAAGTTCCTGATGTGATGCTGCCTTTTTTCATAGACTCCTTTCTGTGTTCTTTCTGGGAACTGCACTCCAGAGCTGTTATTATTTGACCATCATGGATCCTCCTATGACAATTTGATTTTAAACCTAAAAATATTATATGTTTGGAAAAGATTTTTAAATTAATAACATGAATAAATTTTCTATTTTTCTATCAATAGTAACTCTCCATGCTTTGTTAATAAGCAGATATCTTTCTGCTGATTGTATACCTGTTGTGTCATATTTTTCTGATTCAAATAAGATTTGTTTATTTATTTTAACTTTTAGGTTCAGGGGCAGATGTTCAAGTTTGTAGGTTAACTTGTGTTCTATGGGTTTGGTGTTCAGATTATTCTATCACCCAGGTAATAAGCATAGCACTCAACTGGTATTTTTTTGATCCTTTCCTTCCTCCTATCCTAAACCCTCTTATGTAGGCCCTAGTGTCTTTTGTTCCCATATTTGTGTCCATGTGTTCTTGTTATTTAGCTCCCACTTATAAGTGAGAACACGTGGTATTTGGTTTTCTGTTTCAGCATTAGTTTGTTAAGGATCTTGGTCTCCAGCTCCATCCATGTTGCTGCAAAGAACATTATCTCATTCTTTTTATGACTGCATAGTTTTCTGCGGTGTATATGAAACACATTTTCTTTTTTCTGTCTACAACTGGTGAGTATTCGGGTCTATATTCTGACATACTTTGAAAGATGATCTCTTTATAAGCTCCTTCTTTGTTTTTTCCTTCCTGTAACACTAGCACTCTGGTCTTAAGATTTTTTACTAGATTTCTAACAAGTTTTGCTATTATTACAAATATTGTCTTCAATAAATTGTTGTTTCTCTTTGATTGTTGTTGATATAAAGAAACACTATTGATTTCAGTATAAATGTTTTATTGTCTAGTGACCTCATGTCTAGCAAATGTGTGTTCTAAAATTTGTCATAAATTCTGAAGATTTTTATTTTAAGCCTGCTGGACTTCCTTTGTGAAGAGTTGTATTATTTTGAAATAAGGATAGTTTATACTTCTCTGAAATTAAAAAATTTTTTTTTCCTTTTATGTCACTGAATGTATTAGCTAGGATGTTTAGAACAAGTTTAAACTGAGACTGTGATAGTTACTATGCTTAATGCTTTTTCAGGTATTTCACAAATATTAGGCAAGGAGATTTTTTAATACTCTTGGTTTGTTCAGATTCATTTTTTAAACCATAAATAAGTAATCATTATAAAATATTTATCTGCATATATTTATAAAATATTATAGCTTTTGTTCTTTGATAATCTCATGTATTTAATGATTTTATAATTAAAATATTTAATTCTTAATAACTATGTATAGAAAAAAATCCACAAACTGTTTTTTTCTATATTCATATTCAGTGCAGGATATTTTTTTGACCAGATACGTAGGTATTTTTCCTCAGATGGAACAATTTTATGGCACCAGATGCCCTACAATTTAACTGAGTTTTGACATTATCTCTTTTGAGATAACCTCAGATCCCACAGGTAAAGGCTTCAGCCCTATAAGATTGCCCTCCACTTCAGATGCCAATCTCAAGTCCAGTTTGTTACTTATGTTTCTGAATGAATGAGTGTAAATCAGAGGTTTTAACAGTCCCCTCTTCAGGTTTAGTCATTGGCTAGTGTGGCTCACAGAACTCAGAAAAGTGCTTTACTTTCTATTACCCATATATTATCAAAGGATATAACATAGAGGACAGTCATATGGAAAAGAAACATAGATCCATATGAAGAAAGGAACACAGAGCTTCCATGCCCTCTCTGGGTGCACCAGCTTCTAGCTCTTAGTAACCCAGAAGCTCCACAAACCCTTTTATTTTAGCGCATTTTGGAGGCTTTATTATGTATGCATACTTGATTGATTAAATTATTGGCTATTGGTTATCAACTCAACTGTTAGTCCATCTCCTTTCCACAAAGCCCTGTTGGTACTGAAATTTTCAGTTATCTAGTCACGTAGTTGATTAATCTTGCAACCAAGTCCCTGCAACCTGTGATTATCTTGGGAATTTCCAAATCCTACCTCATTAACACAAACTCAGGTGTGGTTGAATGGGCTTCTTATAAATAATGAAAGATGGCTCTTTTACCTTCGTTGCTTCTATCACTTAGGAAATTACAAAATAACCATCTAGCATCAAGATGACAGGATTAAAACCACCATAACAATACTAACCTTAAATGAAAATGTGCTAAATGCCTTAATTAAAAGACATAGAATGGCAAGCTGGATAAAGAGCCAAGACCCATCAGTATGCTGTCTTTAAGAGACTCATCTCATGTGCAAAGATACACATAGGCTCAAAATAAAGTGATGGAGGAAATTTACCAAGCGAATCGAAAACAGAAAAAAGCAGGAGTTGCAATCCATTTCTGACAAAACAGACTGTAAACCAACAAACATAAAGTTTTGTTTTTTTTTCCTAACAGATTGCTGTCAGAAGTGGTATTCAAAGTGGGACTCCAGTGACTCCCAGGAGCACCAAGTAACCAGCAGGTACTCATTAGGGCTCATTGTTTCCATTTATTTCTCACAGAAACTGAGGTAATAGGTGAGTTCTCTCCTGGATTTGAGCTTTATAAATTTGTGTTTCGAGCTCTCTGACTTTATTTGATCAATATTTACTGGACTTGGTCTAGGACTGAACTGGATACAAGAACTCACTAGATTGTATCCAGTTAGAGGCATCAGGTATGTCCAATTTGATAATTAGTTTTTTCAAATTTAAAGAGTCTGGGATGCCACTTTCTGGAACATCGGATAACTCTATATACAAAAATTAGTAGCTTACATTGTTGTAACTGGAACATGGCTAAAATATTAGAGTGCAAGCTATAAGATCTGTTTCTATTTGTTCATATATCTGTATGTATGATACGTATGTGTGTTTGTCTTCTGATGACTTAGTATCTTATTTTTATAAGGAATCCAAACATAATTGCTAAAAATAATTGAGTTAAAGAGATGTAATTTTCCATGTAAATATGTTTTTTCAATATCAGAAGGTTTTAATGTTCTTATCAAGAATGAAAAGCTGAGGCTGAGGAAAATCTTTACAAACAAGATTTTAACTCTCAGTCCTAGCCCAAACCAACAAACCAACGAGCAAACCAAAAACACATTAGAGGATAGAGATGAAATTTTGCTTCATCTTCAGTTCCTTATTACAGAGACATTAGAAAGTTTTGGAACCAATAGTAGATAGGTTATTTTCCACATTGACAAACTGTGCTATGAAAAACCACATGCTTCTAGAAATAATTATTCATATATTTGCCAATCTATAGGTTGTTGCTGTGACAGAGAGTTCACAATTGCTTGCACTAAGAAATATGATTTCTAACTACTACATGTACCTAAAATTACTAGAAATGGAATAAGGAAAACAACTCTATGCAGCAATATTCAAGAAAGTTAAGACGTGCTCACAGTAAGGACAAGCTGTAGAGTATGAGGATGTTTTGTTTTGGCAAGAAAAAAGGGGTAGTTTTTATTCTAAAATAGAATGACATATTGTTTCAAAATGTGGAGAGAAAACATATAGGACAAAATCTGAATGGATGTGAAAGTTGTAGGTGTGTGGAAGATGAATCTTGTGAAGAAGTTTTATGCGTGATCAAGCTGGCTACGATTAGATGGGAATTACAAGTTTTTCTAAAAAACGAACATTAATATTAAAAGTATGCTGATGCAAAAGTAGAACTTGGTTCTCTTTATTAAAACAACATGATTTCTTAGAGTATTAGTCTTCTCTCAGTAGAAAATTGTAAAAGGTTTGCTTTCTAGATAATTGACCTAGAAAACAAAGATTTTATGTTTTACCAAGTTAATTTCCTGTGCTTTGTGTTGTTTTTATTATATTTTTATTCACTTGAAAAACTGAGTCCTCTTTATTACAAGAGCTAAGTTTTCTTCAACTGTAAATTTATTTCCTTTTGCAGACTTAATTATTATGACCTGGATTAAATTAATTACTGCTGTTCACAGTAACCTGAGATTCTATTTTGTCAGGTGTTTTAACTGTTTGATAAACTTTCCAAAAATCAAATTCTAAATTAGGTATTTTTCTTGACCTCAGAGTAACCTTAGAATTTTTCTAGATGAGCCCTTTGATATATTCTTCTATAAAAGAGATACATTAAACTGATTGGGCTTATTTGATATATTAAATTATGTGGGAAGCATTATTAATAAGTAATGCTAAACCTTCATGTTATATGTGTTTGGATGTTTTGTTAATATTTATTTCAGAAATTGTAAGAAATAGTTCTGGTGTACACCGTCAGTCATCATTCTGGTGATTATCTTAAAATGTTGTGTGCCGCGGAACTAACCAAACTTCCTCGTCAGTTGCATCATTATAATAATACTACTCCCTCATCAGATCTTAAATTATAGCTATTTTAAATGTTGTCATTAACAGATGCTTATTTGCTTATTCTAATACTTTCTTGAGTGGCTATAAACCTAAAGTGCTTTATCTTCAAAGAAATTCATGGAAGGAATGATAACAAGTACAAGCGTCTGATAACTTTAAGGTCTTATCATTAGACTGAGTAAGAATTTCTAGATCTCTAAAGAGGAAACTGATTATCCATAAAATTGCTAACCCAACATCAAGCAGAATAAGAATTAATTAAATACCTAAGAAATAATTTCACATATTTTCATGTCAGCCACTACTGAAATTATTGAGTTATGAAATTTGAATGAACTCCATAAGAATGCATCAATTCAAATTACTTATAATAACATTATAAGAAACAGTGCTATACACCTGAAATGGAAAAAAAAATTAGTGTTTATGAGGACGTAATTCTAATGTTAAACGTGGATTCACGGAGAGCAGGAATGATTATTTTGTCCTTTCTGAATTCTTAAACTTTCTGTTAACAAATGCTCTGCACTCAGTGACTTATCATGGTAGAGATAAAATGACCTAAATTATGCAAAAATTCGTGGACTATTCTAAGTTAACTAAAATAATTTATCACCAACGTTTGGATTATCAAATTGGTAATTCTGCTAAGACAACAAAAATCTCCGGTGACATATTTTCAGTACCTGCTGGGCTATGTGAATACTTACAGATGGATCTTTCATGCATGTTTTCTGCTTGTATCGAAGCCCTCCCATGCTAAAGGCTGATGCTATAATAGCTAAAATGTTATCGGAAAATGTTTTTTCCTTGTGGGACACACTTTCCTCATAAAATTTCCAGTGATGGAGTTACTTGTTTCATTGGGAAAGTTGTAAAATAGTTAAATAAGTTATTATAAATGCAAGGGCATTAAGCAGAGTGAACTGAATTGGTTGACTTGCCTTGGGTAAAGAGATTGCTGATTGATGGCAATCAGATCTGCTCTGACTGGAAAACATAGGTTGACCATTTCTGAAGTAGTTACTGGAAGGCCTGTACCCCTAATCGTAGAACTTTACATGTTTCCCACACTTAAAAACTTTGCCACAATTCAGTAGTTCAGAGCTTTAATGCATTACACCAGAGCATATTTCCACAAAGTAAAAGAACATTTTTGTGACCCATCTACCGATGATGACCAGATCTAAAACCCAGATATTAGATCTTTAGGAAGCAACACCAGATAAAGACTCTCCTGAACTCTGTTTGAAGAGACCATATCGAGTTCTTCTCTGCAGCAGAACTCTAAGGCCTGGAGACTTAGTTCTGCATCTCTGATCTCAAAATAACTGCTCCAGATTCCTAAATGATATGCCTATTGTATACGCTAAAGTAAGACCAACCAGCGAAGCTTTTCCTCTGAAGCAGATGACATCCTAGGTATTGGCAGCTTCCCAGGATCCCACATCAAGACTTCTCTTCCATCATGGCAGTCGCACCTTCATTCCTTCTTTCCCCGTTTTTGTTGTTCTCATCCCTTCCCTTTCCTTACGAGAAAATGCATGGGACTATAACCAGTGCATGGCTTTCGCTAAGGCTTATGCTCTAACAATAAACTGGAGATTTTGTTGAATTTATAGGTTAATGCCCCCAAATCAGGAAACATTTTACTCATCAATGCCATTGCCTCTCTGTGTTCCCAATGAGAGTCCGAGTCACTCTGAATCAGCAAAAGTAGAGTGAAAAGTTATCCTTGATATTCTAGACATCATTGCTAATTGTCTTTTAAAATTCACTGACATAGTACCCGTACCTTTGCAATTAATATTCTAATTGCCGTCGAACAGAAAATCTGTACTAGTGATGGCAGCAAAATGTATATTATCTTTCAGACATCATGTAATCAAGACTTAAAGATCACCTATGAAATTATGCATAATTGGTTGTATAATGTTACTTATTTAAATCTAGTAAGGTCTCTAAATGTGGCTACTGACCCTTTCGGTCTGTACAAAAAGACCGCAAAAAAGTAAGTTCCCACTAGGCCTTGTTCAGAAGCTCTGCAGACTTATGTGTGGATGAATTTAACTGACCTCTGTTCAAACCCCACTAGATGGCCCTCTTTTCCAGCTCCCGAGGGCCTATATCGAGTATGCAGAGAATCTGCTTATTCTTTTATGCCTACTCACTGGCTTGGATCTTCCTGTTTGACCTGGCTCACTCCTGCCTTCCGAATGGCTTCCTCTGAAAGTCTTAGTAATACCTCTCATAATCAGAGGTGAAAGTGGTCAGTAACCCAAAATTAGTATAAACCTTGAAATAGAAAAACATAAGTCAGAGTCCACTGAGTAAAGATTTCAATGGAGATTTTGGGGCTCACTCTTCATGAAGGTGACGTGATGGCTGCAATAGAATTTCAAGCTAATCTATACATTGGGGAAAATCTTAGATTTTCTAGCAAATCAGATCTGCCAGAGTTTAGATGGGTAGAAGCCCCTCTCTGAAAGGTGAATGAGAACATTTGTGCTCAACAAAATCACTTAATGGAAAATCACACAGCTTTAGATATCTTCTAGCTCATGTTGGGGTTTTGTGTACTGTTTTGAACAAAACTGAATTTGAAATTGCACTTACCTTTCCCTTGATTTTACTACTGCAAGAAGTTTTATTTCAAAGGTGACTGCTACTGCTATTTCTCTAAACAGTCACCAAATACATTAAGGAAATTTCTCACGGGAAAGAAACACATGATATGTGTATGAGAGCAGATGACAGCTGCCTTGCAAGCATCCTAAATGGAGGATGACAAGGTTGACCCTTCCAAAGTTTTCTAATTTTCACCTCTTAGTGGGTCTCCGGGTTAGCATACCTTGTGTTACTAGGGCAATGACCAAAAATTGGTACCTTTTAAAATCAGGCCATTTTACAGCAAAATATCGTCCTTAATTGCCATCATGCCCCAAACAAAGAGCATGATCAATGGGGCATAAATATTATTGAACTGTATTTATGTACTAAATTATTATTCTTTTTTTTTCAGTTCGGGTCATGAAGTCTTTTGTTAAGGGATGCACTTGAGTTTCTGGGCATTATCTTCCAGTTAATAGTCATCATCATAGTCTCCCTGATGTGTTGTAACCCCTCAAGAATCCTAAATGCTTGTGTGCAGTCATCCTTTGAACATCAGATGATCTCATTATGATTAGAATAACATGAATGAAGCAGAAAACATCATTTAACTAATTTGACATTAGTGAATTGTGAATTTCATAGTGAGATTAAGCAAGTTAATTTTGATAGTGGCAGAAACTGGTGTCAGTGCCCAAGGTTTTGGTCGATCTTGCAAAATTTAGAGGCTGCCTAAAAGGGAGGAAATTGTTTGACTGAATTTTGGCTTAATGTGGCCTCCATTTGTAGGGAATCGTAGCCTAACTTAATAGGTAAACATTCTACAGTGTAACTTGAGAATAACAGGCAACTGAGTCTCAATCAATTGTAGAAGCTGAACTTTCAGCCAATCACAGGCTGCAAAATTCTCAGCCATGTTCACCTAAAGTAAATGCTAAGCTATGACAAACCAGGCTCCTTCTATATGCCACTTCCTTTTTGTTTCCTTTTTGTAAAAGCAGATTTTAAAAATTTTACTTTAAGTTCTGGAAGACAAGTACAAAATGTACAGGTTACATAGGTAGACATGTGCCATGGTGGTTTGCTGCACCTGTTAACCTATCATCTAGGTTTTAAGCCCCACATGCATTAGGTATTTGTCCTCATGCTCTACCTCCCCATTCCTCCAACCTCCAGACAGGCCCAAATGTGTGTTGTTCCCCTCCCTGTGTCCATTTGTTCTCATCAACCCAAATGCTCATCAATGATAGACTGGATAAGGAAAATGTGGCACATATACCCCATGCAATACTCTGCAACCATTAAAAAAAAAAAAGAGATCATGTCCTTTGCAGGAACATGGATGAAACTGGAAGCCATTATTCTCAGCAAGCAAACAAAGGGATAGAAAAGCAAACACTGCATGTTCACTCATAAGTGGGAGTTGAACATCGAGCCACTTCCTTTTTCTTACTATGAATACTGCCTGCCCACTTTGCAGCGTGGAGCTCTCTAGACCTTTACCGATTTAGTGTGCTGTCAAACTCATTGATCATTTCTTTGCTCATACAAATGCTGTTAAATTTAATTTGTCTAAAGTATTTCTTTTAACACCTGCCTGCATAGGGCAGGCTATGAGATCCATTATTTTCACTGCCATCCTTGCAAGTACGTAACTTAATTTGGAGCATAGGTGACCGACCAATAGGCAGGAACAATGCTGCTCAAAGTTACAATGTCAGATAGGGGTACACGTGGAGAACCAAAAAGTCTTTATACTGAGGTTGTGCGAACAAGGAGTTCCTGACCAGTTTTTCAGATGTGTGCACAAAATACCAGCATGAACGGAAAGGATACATTTAAAAATGATCTGAATTTTTAATATGTTCTCCTACCAACATATAGATCAACAGAAGGAGTAAATCTTGCACTGTGTTGGTTGAGCATACCCTCTATACAGTCATTGAGTGACACTAGAAGCACAGCAGTGACCTCTAAGAAGCCAGGTCTAAAAATAAAAACAAGAATATATTTATAAATTGAGCAGAGATAGTATTAGTGGCTGCACACCGCAGTGGAAACAGATGTCAAAGGATTAATCTAGGCAAGTTATAAAACAAAAGCAGAGGCCGGGCATGGTTGCTCAACCCGTAATCCCAGCACTTTGGGAAGGCCGAGGCAGGTGGATCACAAGGTCAAGAGATCGAGACCATCCTGGTCAACATGGTGAAACCCCGTCTCTACTAAAAATACAAAAAATTAGCTGGGCATGGTGGCGCGTGCCTGTAATCCCAGCTACTCAGGAGGCTGAGGCAGGACAATTGCCTGAACTCAGGAAGCGGAGGTTGCAGTGAGCTGAGATCGCGCCATTGCACTCCAGCCTGGGTAACAAGAGCGAAACTCCATCTCAAAAAAAAAAAAGAAAACATACTAAAAAGCAAAAAAGAAAACAAAAACAGCAACAACAATCTTTATGAGAAACGATTAGAAACTGGAATTGCAAGAGTATAATGTTTAAAACATCTAGTTTTCAACAAAACCAAGAAGAGATGCAAAACAAAAATGAAAACAGAAAAGTGTGGCCAATATGAAAAGAAAAAAGTCAATTAAAAATAGTCTTCACACTATCATGAGAAAGTAGAAAAAGTCAATATAAACTATAATGTTTCATTTAAAAATGTTAGATTTCGTAGAAAAAGAGCTTAAAATGGCTGTTTTAAACATGTTCAAAGAAATAAAAGAATCATGCTTAAAGGATTAAAGAAAAACAAGATAACAATAAACGAACAGAGATTCAGAAGTTGCAGATAAACATTATGTAAAAGAAAAAATGAAGCTGCCAATTTGAAAATGACAATAACCAAAATAAAATATTCACTTGAGCAATTCAGTGCAGCTTTGATTTGGGGAAAGAAAGCAGTAAAATTATCCAGTCAAAAGAACTAAAAGAAAACTATTAAAGAGCAATAAACAGAGTCTCAGAGACCTATGAGATAACACCCAATTTGCCAACACGTATATACTAAGGTAAGAGAGAATGAAAAAATATTTGAGAAATAATTAAGACTTTCCAAAGTTCTTGGAAGCATCAATTTACATATCTGCAAAGCATTAAGAAACACGAGTAGATTATACACAAAGACATGTACACCTAGATACATCACAATCATTCTGTTGAAATGCAAAGACTAAGAGAAAACCTTGAAAGCAGCAAAAAAAAAAAAAAAAAAAAAAAAGGTGGCCTTAATTGTCTCATAACATACAGGTGAGCATCAGTGTGATTAGTGCCTGACTTCTCGTCAGTAACAATGGAGGCCAAAAGGCAGTGACATGACATAATCAAAGTGCTGAAAGAAAAAAATCTGTGCGTGTTTGATCACCTCTACTGTGCCTGTTCTAATCCTTGATGCTCATGTGTAATGCTACATGGGAAAACAGAACTAAAAGTACAGACAAAATTAAGTTTATCAACTGGCCTTAAAAATAGTGGAACTAAACGATATAACAGTGAGCTCATGTAATCACAAGGGTCCTTAAAAGCGGAAAACAGGACAGAAATGAAGGTTAGAACAATGTGGTCTCAGAAAAAGTCACTTGACAGTTTTGGCTTCAAAGATGGAGAAAGGGGACCATGAGCCAAGGGCTCTAAGATCTTGGATGGACATAAAAAATATTCTTTGCCAGAGCCTGCGGAAGGAACTTGACCCTGCTAACAACCTTGACTTTAGACCACTGAGACCTGTATGAAACTTCTTACCCATACAAGTGTAAGATAATACATTTGTCAAGCTTTAAATCACTAAATTTGTGGTAATTTGTTGCAGCAACAAGAGAAAATTATTATAACCTGTGTTATGGACTGGATATTTGTGTGTCTCCAAAATTCACATGTTGAAAATCTAACCCCAATGTGTTGGCATAAAGAGGTGGGTGGGGTTTTTAAAAACTTCTAAAAATATAAGTTTGTTTTGTTTTTTGAAATTTATTATACTTTAAGTTCTGGGTTATATGTGCAGATCTTGCAGGTTTGCTACGTAGGTATACACGTGCCATGGTGGTGGATTGCTGCATTCATTGCCCCATCATCTACATTCGGCATTTCTCCTAATGCTATTCCTCCCCAATCTCCCCACCCTCTGCTTTTTCTCCCCTAGCTTCCACCCCCCAGACTCCCGTGTGTGATGCTTCCCTCCCTGTGTCCATGTGTTCTCATTGTTCAACACCCACTTATGAGTGAGAACATGATGTTTGGTTTTCTGTTCTTTTGTTAGTTTGTTGAGAATACATGTCCCTGCAAAGGACATGAACTCATCCTTTTTTATGGCTGCATAGTATTCGATGGTGTGTATGTGCCATGTTTTCTATATCCAGTCTATGGGCATTTGAATTGGTTCCAAGTCTTTGCTATTGTGAACAGCGCTGCAGTAAACATTCGTGTGCATGTGTCTATATAATAGAATGATTTATAATCCTTTGAGTATATACCCAGTAATGGGATTGCTGGGTCAAATGGTATCTCTAGTTGTAGATCCTTAAGGAATCACCACACTGTCTTCCACAATGGTTGAATTGATTTACACTCCCACAACAGTGTAAAAGCATTCCTATTTCTCCACATCCTCTCCAGCATCTGTTATCTCCTGATTTTTTAATGATTGCCACTCTAACTGGCTTGAGGTGGTGTGTCAATGTGGTTTTGATTTGCATTTCTCTAATACCAGTGATGATGAGCTTTTTTTCATGTTTGTTGGCTGCATAAATGTCTCCTTTTGAAAAGGGTCTGTTCATATCCTTTGCCCACTTTTTGATGGGGTTGTTTGTTTTCTTCTTGTAAATGTTTTAAGTTCTCTGTAGATTCTGGATATTAGCCCTTTCTCAGATGGGTAGATTGCAACAATTCTTTTCCATTCTGTTGATTGTCAGTTCACTCTATTGATAGTTTCTTTTGCTGTGCAGAAGCTCTTTAGTTTAATTAGATCCCATTTGTCTATTTTGGCCTTTGGTGCCATTTCTTTTGGTGTTTTAGTCATGAAGTCCTTGCCCATCCCTATGTCCTGAATAGTATTGACTAGATTTTCTTCTAAACTTTTTATGGTGTTAGATCTCATGTTTAAATCTTTAATCCATCTAGAGTTAATTTTTGTAAAACGTGTAAGGAAGGGAACCAGTTTCAGCTTTCTGCACATGGCCAGCCGGTTTTCCCAACACCATTTATTAAATAGGGAGTCCTTTCCCCATTGCTTGTTTTTGTCAGGTTTGTCAAAGAACAGATGGTTGTAGTTTTGTGGCATTTTCTCTGAGGCCTCTATTCTGTTCCATTGGTCTATTTCTCTGTTTTGGAACCAGTACTATGCTGTTTAAATTACAGAAGTCTTGTAATATAGTTTGAAGTCAGGTAGCCTTGGCTATTCGGGTTCTTTTTTGGCTCTGTATGAAGTTTAAGGTGTTTTTTTCCAATTCTGTGAACAAAGTCATTGGTAGCTTGATGGGGATAGCATTGAATCTATAAATTACTTTGGGCAGTGTGGCCATTTTCACGATATTGATTCTTCCTAACCATGAGCATGGAATGTTTTTCCATCTGTTTGTGTCCTCTCTTATTTCCTTGAGCAGTGGTTTGTAGTTCTCCTTGAAGAGGTCCTTCACATCCCTTTGTAGTTGTATTCCTAGGTATTTTATTCTCTTTGTAGCAATTGTGAATGGTAGTTCACTCATGATTTGGCCGTTTGTCTCTTATTGATATATAGGAATGCTTGTGATTTCTGCACATTGATTTTGTATTCTGGGACTTTGCTGAAGTTGCTTATCAGCTTAAGGAGATTTTGGGTTGAGATGATGGGGTTTTCTAAATATACAATCATGTCACCTGCAAACAGGGACAATGTGACATCCTCTCTTCCTATTTGAATCCACTTTATTTCTTTCTCTTGCCTGATGGCCCTAGCCGGAACTTCTAATACTATGTTGAATAGGAGTGGTAAGAGAGGGCATCCTTGTCTTCTGCAAGTTTTCAAAGGGAATGCTTCCAGTTTTTGCCCATTCAGTATGATATTGGCTGTGGGTTTGTCAAAAATAGCTCTTATTATTTTGAGATATGATCCATCGATACCTAGTTTATTGAGAGTTTTGAGCATAAAGGGCTGTTGAATTTTGTGGAAGGCCTTTTTTGCTTCTGTTGAGATAATCATGTGGTTTTTGTATTTGGTTCTGTTATGTGATGGATTATGTTTATAGATTTGCATATGTTGAACCAGCCTTGAATCCCAGGGATAAAGCCGACTTGATCATGATGGATAAGCTTTACGATGTGCTGGTGGAAGTGGAGTCTTTAGAAGGTGATTATGCCATGAGAGTGGAATCCTTGTAAATGGGATTAGTGACCTTATAAATGAGACCCCAGGCCAGCAAGGTGGCTCATGCCTGTAATCCCTACACTTTGGGAGGCTGAGGCCAGCAGGCAGATCATGAGGTCAAGAGATTGAGACCATACTGGCCAACATGGTGAAACCCTCTCCTAAAAATACAAAAATTATCTGGACCTGGTGGCATGTGCTTGTAGTCTTAGCTACTCTGGAGCCTGAGGCAGGTGAGTTGCTTGAACCCAGGAGGCAGAGGTTGCAGTGAGCTGACATCGTGCCACTGCACTCCAGCCTGGGTAACAGAGTGAGATCCTGTCTCCAAAAATAAATAAATAAATAAATATGTATATGTGTATATATATGTATACACACACATACACACACACACACACACACATTTATATACACACACGTATAAACAGATCCTAGAGAGCTCTTTCAGCCCTACTGCCATGTGATGACACAGTGAGAAGAGGAAGGTTGTTTAAGAACCAGGTAGTGAGCCCTCACCAGTCACCAAATATGCCAGTGTTTTTACCTTAGACTTAGCCTCCAGAATCGTAAGAACTATGTATTTATTGTTGTTTTTCACTATATTTCTTTTTAATTTACTTTTTTTGTTGCATTTTAAGTTTTGGGGTACATGTGAAGAACATGCAAGATCGTTACTGCCATGTGTGTACACTGATATTTTTGTTATAGCAGCCTAAATAAACTCAGGCAGTCTGTCAATCAAGACCAATGATACCAATTTAATAAAGGGTGATGGAACAATTCGATATCTGTATGAAAAAAGAACCTTATACAAAAATTAACTCAGAATGGATCATAGACTTTAAAGTAAATGATATTACTTTTAAAAGTTACTATAGGAGAAAATCTTCAACCCTTTATCTAAAAGCATGGGCCATAAAAATAAATACATTGAATCTTATCAAAATTCAATACTTTTGTGTTCAAAAGATACTAATAAAAATTTAGGAACAGACTGGGAAAAATATTTGTAAAATTCGTATCTGATAAAATACTCACATCCAGAATATACAAAGAAACTTACACCTCAAAGTAAGTTTCAAGAAATTTCAAAATATGAAACAGCCCAGTCAAAAAATGGGCAGTGGATTTATATAGACATGTCACCAAAGCAGACAGATGAGCAGCTAATGGGCTCTGAAAAGGTGCTGATCTTTATTTGTCATTGGGAAAGTGCAAGTGGGAACCATACCAGAATATTATTTTGTACCTGTTTGAATGACGTTAATTAAAAAACAAAGTTATCACAACTATTTGTGGAGACGTGGAGAAGTGAAAATCCTCATGCACTTCTGGCAGAAAAGTGGACAGACATGAACACTTTAGAAATTTGTTTGACATTTTTCATAGAAAGCTAAAAATAAACTTATTATGTAACCCAGTAGTGTCACTCTTGGATATGTTTAGTCAGGAGAAATTAAAATATACATCCACATAAAGATTTGTATATAAATGTTCTCAATAGCCTTGTTCATGGTGAGCAGGGATCCCAATCCTAGCTGTCATTGACTGGTGGGTTGATGGACAGAGTATGGTGTATCTCCGCAGTACGAATGCTCAGCAAAGTGCAAAACAAATGGCTGCTGTGTGTACAACACAGAGAGACCGCACAGGCATTGTGCTTGGGGAAGGAGAGCGCGCATAGGAGGACGTTGTACAATACCGTTTTTATAAAATGTGTAGATGAATTTCTATGGGGATGGAGAGTGGATTAGTGTTTAGCTTGGGTTGAGAAGTGAGGTAATTAAGGGACGCAATAGATCTTATTGGGCTGATGAGAATGTTCAAAATTGTTTTATGGTAATAGTTGCATAAAAATATAGATTTACATTAAATACTTTAAGTTGTGCAATTGTAATGGTTGAATTATATGATAAGCAAAATACACCTCCATAATTTTTTTTTAATGAAGGCGAATGAAGATACTACCAGAAAAACAGAACTAGGAGAATCTGTTGCTAGGGACACACCTTAAAAAAGGTACTGAGAGGAGATCTTCAGATTGAAAGGGAACAGTTCTAGTTGGTGACTGAAACATGCAGAGGGAAATGAAGAATACCCAAAATAGTAAACTTGGATGCAAATATAAAAACTGTATACATGTCTTATTTATTTTTTTCTTTAAACTACTTTAAAAACATGAGTTTGCATGAAACAATAATTATGGCAATGAGTTACTGGACTTATTTATTTATTTTGAGACAAGGCCTCATTCTGTAGTGCAATTTCAGCTCACTACAACCTAGAACTCCTGGGCTTAAGCAATCCTTCTGCGTCAACCTCCCTAGATGCTGGGACTACAGATATGTGTCACCATGCCCAGCTTATTTTTTTAACTTTTGCAGAGAAACACTTTTAGTTGCCTGTTAAGATGAGAATTTTCAAACCGTTTTCTGCAAATGGCTGCAAGTGTACGTGAGTGGCTCAGAGCCACAGCTAACATTGAGAAGTATCACGTAGATGGGACACTGAAGCCACAACTGAGCCCACTGAGCATAACTTAATCCAGAGATAATCTATTCTTACCAGATTTTATGTTGGGATATTTTTAATCACCGTGTATCATATATTACTATGTTGCCCAGGATGGTCTTGAACTTTTGGCCATAAAAGTCACTACCTTGACCTCCCAAAGTGCTGGAATTATAGACATGAGTCACTGTGCCCCACCTGGACTTTTAAATAGATGTTATATATGTAACAATAATAGCATATAGAATAGACGAGGGAAGGATTCTGCAGTTATATATTTTAGTGGAATCGATGTAGTATTATTCTGAAGAAGGTTATGATAAATTAAGATGCACATTTTAATCCTGACTGAGAAATAATTTGGAGATATGCAATTAACATATGAGCAAAAAAATGACCCAGTGAATGAAAATGAATACTTAGGCAGAGTGTTAACACTTTACATGCTTTATGTTAACACTTTACAACACTTTACATGAAATATGCACTTAGCAGGAAACAAGGCAGTCAAGGAGGAGCAATGGAACACAAAGACAGGAGAATTAGCGCCTCAAACATACACAAATAAAAGTCCATTGCAGTGCTATACCAGCCAGACCAAAGTCACCTTCGAGTCTAATGCAGTTTAAGAAAAGCTTGGGTTAAGATCCTAACTCCATCACTTTCTAGCTGCATTACCTTAGGCAAACTCCATATTTTCCCCATTTTTTAAAATAAGGATGAAAATACCTACTTTATGGAACCATTGAGATGATTATATGTAATTAAAATTTAAAGAGCATGTAAAGTGTTAACACTCTGCCTAATATTTTATAGATTCTTATTAAGCAGATGCTGCAATGATCATGTTCATTCG
Organism: Callithrix jacchus; assembly: GCF_049354715.1. Lineage (NCBI taxonomy): Eukaryota > Metazoa > Chordata > Mammalia > Primates > Cebidae > Callithrix > Callithrix jacchus. Next base: position 157,402,959 of record NC_133506.1, on the reverse strand, counting down.
TTCAATGAACATGACCATTGTAGCTTACAATGAACATGATCATTGTAGCTTCTGTTTAATAAGAATATATAAAGTTCCTCAATGATGAATGCCACTATTGGTGGTTATTTTGTTGTTATTGTATTATTGTTGTTATTTTACAGTCAAATTCCTGATTTACTATTCCTAAAGTCATCTGTCCCAAAAGAGCGGAAGGGGAAAGAGTTAGCCTGCTCTGTTTGATTCTGTATTGGTATGAATAAGACCCACAGTTCTTCACATTCTAAATGTTTCTCACCATTCCATTTTTGAGTATGGGACATTACTATTTTGTAAGACGTGGGGGATTGTTTCACATTTGTGCTCTAGACCCATAATAATGTTTTCCATTGTAACTCTGATTCTTCGCTGACTGCATGTGACTCTAGGAGGTATTACAAAATCTCTTATTCCATAAGAATTTGAAAGGGGTATCAACTATTCTACAAAAGGTATTAGTTTATAAAGACCTTCATTATAATTCTTATATTCATAAACAATGAAAGTAATAGACAAGATTCTATAAACTGTATTCTCCCAGAAAGCATAAACTTACTCGTGGTTAAAATATGATTAAGTGCTTAACAAACACCTGTTTTATTTAAAAAATAAAAAATGCATATACATTCACCACTTGTTTGTAGAACATATTTATTTATCCAGCTGGATTGCCAACTGGGGGAAATTGCATCTAAATACCACTTAACAAATATCTTTGTTCTTTAAATTTCCATAACAAAGATGTTAATGACAGTTTGTTCATTACAAAACCTTGCAGCTGAATTGTCTGGGCAATAAGAGGGAAATGGCATGGATCATGAAAAGGATCATGTCACAATGACCGAACTGAAAGCCCTTGACAGTTTACCACGTTGATGTCCAGATGTCATATAGTCTTCTGGGTCCTGGATGCTTCCAGCAAAGGGTGTCAGTAAAACATTCTAACGTTCATAGCGGATGGCTTGTCAGGTGGGCAGTGATCATCGACAACCAAGCTGCTCTCTATGAAGACTGACACATCTACTAAGTGCAGTAGGCGTTTTTCCGAGTGTGGTGATAATCAGTTAGTTAAACATTATTATTAATTAAATGGTCTTCACTTCAGTTGTTTCTCTGGTACAAAATTTCAAACTGTAAAATAATCGTGACATTTTCTTTGTTATGACCATATGCCAAAACCCTTTATTTACCACATAATTCAGCTGTGAGACACTGCTATAAATTTACTGTCATTAAGATTCCTCTTACTGACATACAAATGGTCCCAAATGTGGCTGATCTCTGGAATTGTCAGTGGAGTTTTTGAAAATACCAAATCCTGGTATTTTCAAATACTTTGAAAAGCAGTATTTTCACTGCTTCAGACATGCTTAATGCCTTTGGAGAGGCTCTCAGGAAAAGGTATTTTATGATGATCAATAGAATTTGTCAGAATACGCTACAGATTAAAAAAAACTCTCTATAGCCTATAATTTTGATATGCTGTTTCATTGATAATTGGAAGAAAATTCCTACAATTTTGCTTCTTAGCAGAGCCCTGACAGTGTACTTATTGGGAATAATTCAGGGAGAAAAGTTGGGCAGAGCAGGTAAAAGACCCTTCATATGAGTAAATTTGAGCCTCCCACTTATACAGACATTTCAGAAGTGTTAATTAACTCAGTAATGATTATTGGGTCCCAACATCCACATTGTTGGTGGCAGGTGTCCATTCTACACAGGGGGTCAAACTTAACTTTTAGTTGCCTGTTAGAACAAGATTTTTTATTTTTATTTTATTTTATTTTTTTTAGACGGAGTCTTGCTCTGTCGCCAGGTTGGAGTGCAGTGGGGCAATCTCGGCACACTGCAACCTCCGCCTCCTGGGTTCAAGTGATTCTTCCGCCTCAGCCTCCCGAGTAGCTGGGACCAGAGGCAAGTGCCACCACGCCCGGCTAATTTTTGTATTTTTAGTAGAGACAGGGGTTTCACCATGTTGGCCAGGATGGTCTGGATCTCTTGACCTCATGATCCACCCACCTCGGCTTCCCAAAATGCTGGGATTACAGGCGTGAGCCACCGTGCCTGGCCTAGAACAAGATTTTTGAAACTGTTTTCTGCAGATGGCTGCAAGTCTACATGAGTGCCTCAGAGCCACAACTAACATTGAGAAGTGTCACATAGACTGGACACTGAAGCCACAACTGAGCCCACTGCCCACAATTTAATCCAGAGATAATCTATTCTTACCAGATTTTATGTTGGGAAATTTTTAAAAATTAATATTTGAAAACAATGTTCTAGAGGAATTCACCTCCAGAGTCTTTACGTAATCAGACTCCAAGAAGCGTACATTCCTACTGGACTTAAAAATAGTGGAAAGCTCCAGAACCTAATCTTTATGTCATTCGGTTTGTCTAGCTACACTTCCTGGGGTCATCTTAACCATTCTCTGGCTTAAATAATATTATGTATTTAGTCTTAATAAATTGGTGACTTACAAATTTCTATGAGTAATGCAGGCCACTTCACTGAGCACCAGGTCGTCCAACTGCCTACTCGTAATCTTCTCTTGGCTGGCTAATGTGTTAGTCAGGGTTCACTAGAGGGACAGAACTAACAGGATAAATGTATATATGGAGGGGAGTTTATTAAGGAGTACTGACTCACAGGATCACAAAGTGAAGTCCCACAATAGGCCATCTGCAAGCTGAGGAGCAACGAAGCCAGTCTGAGTCCCAAAACTTCAAAAGTAGGGAAGCTGACAGTGAAGCCTTTAGTCTGTGGCTGAAGGCCTGACAGTCCCTGGCAAATCACTGGTGTAAGTCCAAGAGTTCAAAAGCTGAAGAACTTAGAGTCTGATATTCAAGGGCAGGAAGCATCCAGCAGAAAGAAAGATGAAGACTGAAAGACAGGAAGTCTGCTCATTCAACTTTCTTCTGCCTGATTTATTCTGGCCACACTGGCAGCTGATTAGATGGTGCTCAGCCAGATTGAGGGTGAGTCTGCCTCTCCCAGGCCACTGACTCAAATGTTCATCTCCTTTGGCAACAGCCTTACAGACACACCTGGGTTAATACTTTGCATCCTTCAATCCAATCAAGTTGAGACTCAATATCAATCATCACAGAAAATAACTGCCTCACAATATCTTTAACTTTCTCCACCTTATCTAACACATCCGAAGAGAGCAGCTCTTCTCCACAGAGCAGCTCAAGTAGTACTTCAAAAGGGGAACCCAATTCTCATTGCTCTACCTGAAACTTTCTAATATCATAACACTTAGAATAAGTTCAAACTCTAGTTGTAATCTACAGACATGTAAAGTATGCACGAATCCTTCCTGCAGGGGTGTGTTGCTGGTCAATATGCTATTGTTTCTTGGCTTTAGACCCACTCTTCTATATTCTGCCTTACAAAGTTGGGGTTCAAACTATGCTAATTACATTACTGTTTTGCTGGCTGGACTGGTAGTTTAGTGGAGCAGTCATGTAAGACACAATGATGACACAAGTTGGGAAACAGTACTTTGAAACAATGGTTTCTGTTATATGGAGTGCAATTTACAAATTTCCTAGAGCACTCATTTTCAAGTTGCTTTCCAAAGATATCTTCGTGTCTGTGTGAGCACCTCAGCAGCTACAAAAATGATACAGAGAATAACCAACTGATGGGGCTTTATGAGTCTGCAGAGGAGATTTGTTCTTACCTTAAAAGTGATCAATTTATTTCTCCCATAGCTGGAATATGAGGTTCTGGAAATCAAGAAAGGGAAATGGAAGGCTTGACCCTCATTAATCTCCCTAACAACCCATTCACAGAATTTTTTGGTTTATGTTTCACAGCTTTGAAAGCTGTTGATTTGCAGGTCCTGCTTGCCAAGAGAGGAGTATTTCCATCAAGGGACACAACAGTGATCCCACTGAATTGGAAGTTGAGACTGCTTCCTAGCCATTTGCTTTTCCTCCTGACATTGAGCCAATATATAAAGAAGAGGGTTAACATAATGGTTGAGGTGTTTGATCCTAATTACCAAGGAGAAATTGCGCTGCTGCTAAATAATGTGAAATAGAATAGAGGACCTATGCATTCTCTGCGGTGGGTGCCTTTTGCTACTTCTTGTCTTGTAGCAATCATTAAAGGCACGATCATTTTGGAGTCAGGTCATTCAGAAATGAAGGTTTGAGCCACTCCAAAAGATAAAGAATCTTATGGAGTGACTCTGGAAAAGCTGAGGTCTCCCCCGAGGTAAAGAAATCATGGAATGGGTAGCGCAGATGGAAGTGGGAAGTGGAAATTGAAATTATTCATCTCAGTTATAGACTCATGATTAGATACAGGAATAAAGGCAGTATCAGTTATGAATAGTTTCTTCTACTATTATGTGCATACTTTTGTTCTAATTAATGAATATGATATTTCTTTTCTCCCCTTCCGCCATTTAGTTTCGTAAATAGAGTTGTTCTAGTTGTTAACGTTATAATTTTGTGTTTAGTTTTAGAACATTCGGGTGGGACTGCTACTGAATCTGGGGAATAATTCACAACTTCCAGACACATACCCTGTGACTATCATCTAGCAATGAGTGAGGTGACCTGGACCTGGGACTTTGGGTCTCCCCACTTAGGAGGAGAGGAAATATCTTAATTTGTTCAAAGAATAATTATTAGGAGACATTGTTCGCTGAAAGTATAAAGTTGTTACTGTCATAGGAAACTTAGGATATAGTTGGCATACTAGCCAAAGAGGTGGCCTTCACTGCTTACCAAGCCACTGTCTCGGTTCTACACCCACCTTCCCTTGGTTGGGTGCTCCAGAAGCAGACATTGAGACTGAATGTAACAAGCAGGTTATATTAGAAACACTGACAGAAGGAAGGGTGGGAGGCAGGGTTGGTACAAGGGAGAAGTTGAGCCGCAATAATTGTAACACAGAAATAATGAAACTCTGCTTAGTGCCCTGTGGAGCTCTAGGTTGTACAGAGCTCATTGCAGTTGTCTCATAGTCAACCAAATGGTGAGGGCTTTATAAACTGCTAACAGTCATTAGATATGAGCTATCCAGGAACGGCCATGTTCTCGAATGAAGGAGCTTTCAGCAGCCAAGTTCAGCTCTGAAGGAACTACAGGTAAGATTGCTCATAATATTCATAACTGCTGGTCTGAGGAGTGTGGCCACATCGTCCTCTACTAACTATCTTTATACTCAGTTTGGGAAGCTGGGGCTAGAAAATCATATGTTTTTCCTTGTCATATGACTTTCCATTATGTTCTAATGAAAAAGAGTACTAGAGGGAGACTGCAAGAGAGAAGGAACTTAAGCCTTTCTTACTGTGCTTGCTGTTTTCAGCAAATTTAGCACCATCCAGCCAAACTTTGCCTCAGGAAGTCAAGCTGTGTCGTGGCATAGACTAATTCCTGGTTTTATGATATGAAGCAGAGAAATGCTAATAATTTCCATCTAGCTGCTAGCAATTATTAATCATAAAAAGGGTAGTAACAAAGTTTCAGTAAAAGCTTATAAAACTCTTTCAAGATGTTGAATACTAACCATGTATAAGAGAATAATACACAGACCTAAGTCACTGAATATCTCGAATCAAGATAAATCCATAGACATTAGATCACTTCATTCATTTTTGTTTAAAAGACAACTGTATTATTTCTCCTTGATTTTTGTCCCAGAATGGAATACAATAAAAGCATAACATTAAACTTATGTGAGACTTAATTTTCTCGTAAAAGCTTAATTAATTTTAACTGCAAATTTTCCCTAAAATTTGAAGTTTAGTGGTCAGCTATGTTATTGGTCAGATAAGTTTAGTGGTCAGATACGTTATTATTACTTCCATTAAATGTAACCTATATGACTTGTTGATTACCTCTAATATTTCAAAATTAGTTAAGAGTCTTATAAAATGTTTTATGCTGGCATTAACAACATGGTTTGCTGTAAATTAATTTATAAAATACAGAAATAATCTTATAATGAAGGAAAGATATGCACTTACCTCCAAGGACAATTAATAATTACACTGAATTAAATTTGCAATTTATTTAATATATTTATCAATTAACCAATTAATATTTCCTGTGGCATAAAATTGTCAAACTCTATGACAAGCACTGAAGGATATTTCTACTTCATTATATACTATTTTCTCTGCCACTTTATTCAGAGAACTGCTGCTGTATCTATAATTCTCAAGTTACTAGGTCATAATTATGCAAACCAGAACAAATTCTTTAAATAATATGCTGTTCCTGCTGATCTCTCTAATTTTGTTAAAAGAATCATATGGCAAAGCAGAGATACTTCAATTTAGACAGCAAAGAAATAAAATGCTCAGAATAATTTCCCACTTGAGCACTATGGGGGACAGCCTTTAAGGTGGTCCAGGAATCCCAGCTTCCAGTAGCCATGCTTTACGTAATGTCTTCCCTTGCGTGCGGTTGGGAATTTTGACTTGTTTATAGGCAGAAGATTGTGGCAAAGGTAATGGCATATGTGTGATTAAGTGTGCTTGAATACATATAGTGCTTATCTTGCTAGAGTTTTCTCTCTCTTTCTCTTTCCCCACTCTTTGCTGGCCTGGAAGAAGCAAGCTTGCATAAATCCTATAAATAGCCACAAGGAAATAAATTCTACAAATAACCAGAGGGAACTGGGAAACAGATCTTTCCCCAGTTGAGCCTGTAATGAAATCCCAGCCTGGCTGGCACTTTGATTCCAGCCTTCATAAGCACAGGAGCCATTAGATACAGATTAGTTATACTTAGACTCTTCGTTCACAGAAACTGTGAGATAATAAATGTGTTTCGTTTTAAGTCACTAAGTTTGTGGTAAGTTGTTATTTAGCATAGAAATAATACAAGCATTATGTAAGTGATCTTAATAGATTATGTCTTGCAACTTCTCACAAGCTCAACACATCCTCAGGGGAATCTACAGAAGATAACTCTGCAAACTGATATTTAAATAAGTACTTTTTGCAATAGGTTAAACAGAGACATCACAACTCATTTAACTAAGGAGTCTAAATTTGAATTTTTCTAATTCTAATAATATTTAAAAATAAGTCAATTTATTAATAGTCTCACTGGTGGAATCTAGGATTATTATACAACATATTTGAATGATAGCAATTGACTTTAGAAACATGAGTATCTGGGATGATGGCCAGATATTATATTGAGTGTTTTTACAACTTAAAACAAATTATTTTACATAGGTTCAGTACCAATTAGTCTTCTTTTCTGCCAGAATATAAATGGGAAAAACAACTCTGCACCCAAGGCCATATTAGCTATATTATATTTAAAAATATATCTTATTTAATTGGGTATAATTGCCCTGCTATTGAGAAACAGGTGTCATACTTCAAATGTGGAAATGATGACTAGGAAATGACAGTCTATTAGTATCACAATGCTTATGAAGTCATAGCATTTGGGGGGATAAATTCCACGAACTTAAGAGAAATGAGGAATACTTGCACATTATTGGTACTGTAGACAAAATGTCATGGAGATAAATTTTCTGTTCTTGTTTCTTATCTCCAGATTTTGATGCATTACTAAAAAGGGGTAAAATAAAGTTCTGAAACATTACAGGCCAGAGAGCAAGCAACCTGTGTTGCTTATGCTTATCTCCAGATCGTAGTTAACATTATTTCCTTAGCCTTTGTGTAGCTCTATATGACTTTTGATTAACCCCACAAGGAAGTTTGAAGGTATTTTTAATACTTTTTGATAGGCCTAAGTAGATATTTCAAAATATAAACAATATAAGTGCTCAACTTCATAGATTCACAATAAATAGTGTCATTTAAAGTTATTTGACTTGGAATTTATCTGGAAAGTCTTTCTTAAAATTGGAAACTTAAAGAAATACAATTACTGAATACACAAATCTTGCTTTAATAATGGTTGCTGTTTTATTGTAATTTCACTGTATTAGACTTTTAGTAAGCTTTTTACTAAGCAACACATTTGATGCATTTCTTTTTTTATTATTATTATACTTTTAAGTTCTGGAGTACATGTGGCATCAATTTGGTTTGTTGCATCCATCACCCAGTCACCTACATTAGATATTTTTCCTGATGCTATCCCTCCCCTATCTCCCCACCCACTGCTGTCCCTCACCTAGCCCCCCACCCCACAACAGGCCCTAGTGTGTGATGCTCTTCTCCCTGTGTCCATGTGTTCTCATTGTTCAACACCCGCTTATGAGTGAAAACATGCAGTGTTTGGTTTTCTGTTCTTGTGTTAGTTTGCTGAGAATAATGCTTTCCAGCTTTGTCTAATTTTCTGCAGAGGACATAAACTCATTCTTTTTTATGGCTTTATAGTATTCCATCGTGTAAATGTGCTACATTTTCTTTATCCAGTCTATCATAGATGGGCATTTGAGTTGGTTCCAAGTCTTTGCTATTGTGAACAGTGTCGCAATAAACACATGTGTGCAAATCCTTTGAGTATATACCTAGTAATAGGATTGCTGGGTCAAATGGTATTTCTAGTTGTAGATCCTTGAGAAATCACTACACTGTCTTCCACAATGGTTACACTAATTTACACCACCACCAACAGTGTAAAGTGTTCCTAGTTCTCCACATCCTCTCCAGCGTCTGTTGTGTCCTGATGTTTTAATGATCTCAATTCTAACTGGCGTGCGATGGTATCTCAATGTGGTTTTGATTTGCATCTCTCTAATGACCAGTGATAATGATCTTTCTTCATATGTTTGTTGGCTGCATAATGTCTTCTTTTGAGAAGTGTCTGTTTATATACTTTTCCCACTTTTTGGTGGGGTTATTTGTTCTTGTCTTTTAAATTTGTTAGAGTTCTTTGTAGATTCTGGATATTAATACTTTGTCAGATGGGTATATTGCAAAAAAAATTTTTCCCATTGGAATCATTTCTTAACACAAAACTGTAATCAGATTGATCAACAGTGGGAAATGGAGAAAAGAGTTATAGTACATGTTTGACAACAGTCTGAAAGATACGGAAGCAGTGTCGGTTGGTCTTTGATGTACATCTCTATTAACTGACCTTCCTTTGACACATTTGGCACTTCCGGGCTTATTGACTCTTTAATAGGGTGTGAACTTGGGTTTTGTTCTTCTGAGTAATGTCTAAAATCACAAAGCTTATTATGTCCTTCCCAACCGTTTACTCATAGTTTCCGATTCCTTTCAACTCTGTATGTCAGAGTAGAAGGAAGGTACTTTTGTTGTTTACATTTTTATTGGGGGTGATATCTGTAAATAAGAGATCACTAAATATTAGAAATAAATTGCACAGATATCTGAACATAACAAGGTTAAGAATTTGCTTTTCAAGAAAATATTTCTAATTTTAATGTAAAATTTATTTATATTTTTACATAAAATTTTTATGGTTACATAGCAGGTATATAGACTTATGGGGTCAAGACAAAATTTTAAAAAATGACATAGAAGTATTCAACGAAAATATTGACATCCAAACACATAAGTGGAAACCAAGTTTTTCTTTGTAAGCTTAACGAAATGAATGATCTCCTAGGATTTCTGAGGGACAAATAATAGTGAACATAAACATTCATATGTAGGTAAGCATCTAATTCATACTGAAATTCAACGGAAAATTATCAGCTATCCAGCAGTGTTTCTGCATATGTACTTTGTTGGAAATGTATTACTTAAAGAAATACTCTAGACAACCAAAAATTCTCAAAAAAATTACTACAAATATGAAATGTTATTTTAAAAACTGTAAGTGATAAACCAGGAAAACATAGTGTTAAGTCTGACTTGTATTACTAATATGATTGTTTAAATGTTAAAATATAAAACAACTCCTTATAAAATAATGCATGTAAAGTGAAATTATTCCAGGGTTAAATTGATTAATAGCTTATATTTAAAAAATTCAGAAATTCTGTGGAGGAAATGTGGCAAAAATATCGTGATGAAAGTTAACTAAAAATACACAATTTATTCTTATCAAAATAAAGATGAAATAAACATGATAAAAATAAAATTCAAAATAAGTGAGGTAAATCCTAAATATTTTATATGGTTGTGAAATATCTAAAAAATAACAAAGAACATTAGTTGACTATTTACAGAAGAAACACTAATGGAGTTGAATATAAAGAAATGTTCACTAAGATTTACAGAGACTTATAAAATCAGAATTTAATATAAATTGGTTTTTGCCTGAAAGAGTTGTTTTTATTTATTTATGTTATATATATTATGATGTTTCTTTTACTTCATGGTAGCAGTTCTCAACACACTAAAAAAGTTGTTTTTAAAACTTATTATTTAAAGATTACATTCAGTAATGATACTGTCATGTCTCAGCCAGGAAAATCTTCCCGTAGACAACAATTATAAAATCTAAACAAAATATTTACTGTAAAACAATTTGAAGACATTAGCTGATAAGTGACTAAGAGCTGGCCTAAACTGCAGGAAAGATTACTCCCAAAAGATAGCAGCTGTGAGAGGTAAGAATTGCAAGTTCTTGCTTAGAAAAATATTAGAGCACTCCCCATCTTTTCTGTTTCCAGTAGCAGAGAGCAGCTGCGTTACTGGATTGAGGTAGTGGAGAACTGAGAACATCTTCAGCAGAGATAAAAATCAGGGTAGGCTCGTGGAAGTGAGAGGGCCGCAGAAAGAATAGGACACAACATTGGCTCTGGATCCATTTTGTAACCAGCCTTTTAATTTTTTTCTCTAGATGTAATCAGATAGTCTTACTCCTTTAATTGAGATAGTTCATTTACATTTACTATAATTAAAAATTATTTGGTTAACAACTACCATTCGATAATTTGTTTACAATTTACCTGCAGGTTTTATGGCATTTTCCTTTCCTTTTGAAGCTACTGTGCTAATAAAATCTTTCGGTTTAACTTGTGCTATATATACCTCTTACATGTTCCTATATATGGCCCTGCTGAATATACACAGCATACACACACATGTACACACTCTTTTACTCTATATATACCTCTTACATGTTCCTATATATGACCCTGCTGAATACACACAGCATACACACACATGTACACACTCTTTTACTCTATATATACCTCTTACATGTTCCTATATATGGCCCTGCTGAATACACACAGCATACACACACATGTACACACTCTTTTACTCTATATATACCTCTTACATGTTCCTATATATGGCCCTGCTGAATACACACAGCATACACACACATGTACACACTCTTTTACTCTATATATACCTCTTACATGTTCCTATATATGGCCCTGCTGAATACACACAGCATACACACACATGTACACACTCTTTTACTCTATATATACCTCTTACATGTTCCTATATATGGCCCTGCTGAATACACACAGCATACACACACATGTACACACTCTTTTACTGTACTTTCAGAAGTTACTGATGAGATTAAATAAGTGTTATTGACTTATATAGTCTAATAAAAATAATCACCTTTACAACTTTCTCACTAATGTTAGGACATTAGAATAACTTCATTTATCCCTTCCAGACTTATTTTGGTCATGCATATTAATTCCGAAGTATTTTAACTTTTATGACATTATTATCTTATATTTATCTATATTTGCCAACGTATTTATCTTTTCCAGTACAATTCATTCCTTTCTGCAATACCGTTTTCTGACTGAAATTATTTTTCTTAAGTCTAAAAAAAGTCGTTATAGGATTGTTTTCATCAGTATATGCTAGCAATAAGTTTATGTTTGATTGAGAGAAATATTTTGCTTTTATGTATGGAGCACACTTTTGCTGGATAACGAATTATAGGTTGGCAGTTACCTCTTTCAGCACTGTGATAGCGTTCTCTGCTTTCTCTCCGATCATTGGTGTTTGAAATCATTTCAGTCTCACTGTTGCTTTTTTAAAAAAGTCATGTATCTATTTCCAAGAATTTTTAGTTTTTTCCCCTTCTCATTGTTTTTTGTCATTTTAGCTATGACTTACCTGGGTGGGCTATCTTTATATTTCTTTGATTTGGCATTTCTAGAGTTTCTTCAAATAAATGGTTGATTTGTTTCACTCTTTTCCCTCTAATATTGCCTTCTTTATTTCATTGAGTTGATCTTCAATCTCTGATATCCTTTCTTGTGTTCGATCAATTCAGATACTGAAGCTTGTGTATGCTTAGCAAAGGTCTCATGCTGTGTTTTTCAGCTCCATCAAGTCGCTTATGTTCTTTCTCTATGCTGGTTTTTCTAGTTAGTATTTCATCTAACCTTTTTTTCAAAGTTCTTAGTTTCTTTGCATTGGGTTAGAATGTGTTCCTTTAGCTCAGAGAAGTTTGTTATCACCCACCTTCTGATGCCTGCTTCTGTCAATTCATCAAACTTAGTCTCCATCCAGTTTTGTTCCCTTGCTAGTGAGGAGTTGTGACACCTGGGAGGAGGAGAGACATTCTGGGTTTTGGTGTTTTCATCCTTTTTTGTGCTGGTTTCTTCCATCTTCGTGGTTTATCTACCTTTGGTCTTTGAAGTTGGTGACTTTGGGATGGTATCTCTGAGTTGACATCCTTTCTGTTGATGTCGAGGCTATTTATTTTCATTTTTTAGTTTTCCTTCTAACAGGCTCCTCTGCTGCTGGACTGCTAGAGGTCCATTCCAGACACTGCTGCCTGGGAATCACCCACAGGGGCTGCAGAATAGCAAGGATTGCTGCCTATTCCTTCCTCTGTTAGCTTCATACCAGAAGGGGACCTGCTAGATGTCAGCCAAATGTCTCCTGTATGAGGTTACTCTTTGGATATACAGGGGTCAGGGAGCCACTTGTGGAGGCAGTCTGTCCCTTATCAGAGCTCAAGTGCTTTGCTGGTGGCTTCGTTGCTCCCTTCAGAGCTGCTGGGCAGGGAGGTTTAAGTCTGCTGCAGTGGGACTCACAACCACTCCTTTTCCCAGGTGCTCTGTCCCGGGAAGTTGTGGCTTTATTTATAAGTCCCTGACTGGCTGCTGCCTTTTTTTCAGAGATGCCCTTGGTTGGAAATGTGGAGATCACTCACCTTCTCCATCGTTCTTGCTGAGAACTGCATTCCAGAACTGTTCCTATTCAGCCATCTTGCCAGAAGTCCACTCTTCTAGTGTTTTTGTAGCAACATCGTTCTGCCACAAATTACCCCATCCTACTCAGATACAGAAGTCTTTCAATTATGCTTTAAAGTCTCTTAAATGAAAAAGAAATTTATTAATATTATACAAGTAAAATATAGTAAGGATAAGAAAATAAAATCATCACACAGAATAAATTTGATTTTGAAGTGTGAGAATGAAAAACATGATTTCATGTGAGATTATGACACATGGATGGATGTGGCAGAAGGAGGAACAGGCATGAGGAACTAGTATCTAGAAACCCTTAAAATAGGTAAGGCATTGTTACTATCCTACAAACTTTGTAAGCATTATCTTTAATAAGTTACTATATATTCTGATTATCCTGTAAACAAACATCTCATAGTAAAGGAAAACATGTTTGTGTCGTCTTTGATGATTTTTTCTTAAGGGAGTCTGCTCACACACTGGGCTGTGGGGCACAGATACTAACCACATCTTTTATATTTTCACAAGTTACTCATGATTATCAGGTTGGGATTAGAATTGTACAGAGATGACACATTCTATGCCAAAAGAATATTCTTCTGCAATATTTTAGGACTTTCTTCAAAAAACTCCTTTCACATTTCAATAAAGAAGAGAATCTGAAAAGGGGTAAACTTGGAATGCTTTTTCTTATGTATAGATAGCTAAAGTTTTTATGTATTTTATACTTTTAGTACACGCTTTAAAGACAATAGAGAAATCTAAGAAACATACATCACACATTTAATCTACTGTGGCTGTTCAGCTCTGTTTTTGACTTTTTTTTTTTTAGTTCACCTTTTTTGAATTGGCTTCTTAGGCTCACAGTGTCACTTTACTTTTATATTTTGCACCAATTAATTATCTTCAAGATTCCCCTCAGAGATGGGAAGTAGCAAGAATACTTCCTGAAACTAAACCAGCAAGAATGCTTCCTGAAACTTAAAAGAAATTTTATGCATGTTTTAAAGCCATGTAGACATTCCTACAAATATTCTCATCCACGTTACATTGTATAAACCAGATTCAAAGCACAATCAAAGAGTTTTTGTTTAAGCATAAATGTCTTCCTTGTAACATGAGTAATTAAGGGTCACATCTGAGTACAGCCCCACCTGAAGAATGAAAAGTAACAAAAACCTCACATTTGTAAGTTGGCATAAACTGGGAAATAAGTTGGTGAATATAGGAAAATGACAAATTATTCCCTTAGTTCTGTGATCCCGATAGTTTTAGAATTCTGGGAGCAGAAAGAATAAATTTTTCTCTCAATCCATTTAATGTGTATCGGGGTTATGAGCAGGGAGTCCCCCCTTCCATTAACATGGAAGACTCCCATGGAATTCTTCATGCTTTTTTTCATGGAATATGGATTTTAGGGAAATTTTGAATGGGGCATTACGGATGAGCAAATGTTATTTGTGGTTGAATGTTACAGTACAGAAGACAAAATAAAATTATACTTATTTTAAATGTGCAAAAACAGATGGCGTATTTTTAGACCAGGATATTGGGGGAGAAATAAAGATATAAAATAAAAGGTGTAATCAGTGATAAAAAATATTTATTGATGTATTTTAAATTTTTAGTGGGATGATTGTTTTAAAAATATACAAACTGCTAAATTATCAAAATTAGAAGACAATCTGACATTCATATCTAAAAGAGATGTTTAGAAAGTTTGTGAGCAACTAACACACAGGTATCAAATCAAGTTATCATTTGACAAAAATATTTGAGGAGAAGGGAAATGGCACAAACCCCAATGTCATTAATATTGAATTTCAATCACTACAAAAGGTAGATAAATGGTTATTTCTTTTCATCCAGTGTCTTCCTGCACTAAAGTTACTTTGCTTTTTCTTTCTTCTTTTCCTTCCCTCCTTTTCCTTCCCTCCCTCCCTCCATTCTCCCCTCCCCTCCCGTCCCCTCCCCTCCCCTCTCCTCCCTCATTTTCACCCCCATTCTTCTCTTACTCTGTTGCCCAGGCTGGAGTACAGTGGCTTGATCTTAGCTCACTGCAATCTCCGCATCTCGGGTTCAAGTGATTCCCCTGTCTCAGCCTCCAGAGTAACTGGGATTATAGGCATGTACCACCATGCCTGGCAGATTTTTGTATTTTTAGTAGAGACAGGGTTTCTCCATGTTGGCCAGCTGGTCTTGAACTCCTGACCTCAGGTAATCTGCCTGCCTTGGCCTCCTAAAGTGCTGGGATTACAGGCATGAGCCATTGTGCCCAGCCTAAAATAACCTTTCTTACATTCTGTCTTTTGTAATTTTTTGTACTTTTAGTAATTTTTTAAACTAATAACTGCTTTCATGTAGTTTGACAATTGTATTACATTTGGAACTGTTATATATATTTCTCTTCTGAAAATTAGGAAATCATACCTACCCTTCCCTTATATCTTCCTAAAGCAGCTATGAGTCTAAACCCATTTTGTACTGTTGGTGATCTTAAAATATATTTAAGGGATGTATGACACTCATACTCCGTAATATCTATGATGGTAAAACCTGAAGAAAACTAGAACTTATTTTATTTGTAATTGATCTAAAATATTAAATAAAACTTGAATGATGAAGATATGGTACAACAAGAAGTTAGACTGGAAAAAAAAGGTTTAGTTGAACTGAAGAATGAATCATAGCTCTCTTCTCATTCGAGACCCACAGTCTTCAGTTCCTGCACAGCAGCAGAGTAACTTTTCTCTTTTTAACTCAAATTCACCCTCTCAGACACGTTAGCCCCTTTGTGGTATCCTATAAAATACTGAGGTATATGAAAGAATATTTCTTTTTAAGTACTATTAAGGTTTTGTTTCTTCCTAAATTTCTTCCCTAATTACTTTCATCAGATGGATTATAAACAGTTTCTACTAAAAATCACCTAGAAACTTGAGATAAATAACTGTGCAACATTGACTGATAGTACTCACCGCAGAGATCAATTATGCCCACCTCTCCCGGCTGTGACATTTTCTATAACTAATCTAAAATACCTCCTGTTGTCTACTACCTGTAATTAAATTCTCTATCACAGGCAACGTTTTGCATACCCAATCACTTTTTTGTTAATATTATCTCTTTTGTAATGGTTTCAAAAACATTTTAAGAAACAGTAATCCAAATTCAAGCTAAAATTCCAAAGCAAGTATTACTCCCAGTAGATAAAATTCAACAGGGGTATGAATTGATGGAGAGAAAAATCTTCCATTTGGCCTCAGTGTTCAGGCTTGGGTTCTTGCCCTTGTTTGTAAGCAGACTTAAGTTTCTGCTTCTGGTCCTTTTCAGTAGCCCATAAAGCACTTTCACATGAATGAGAGAAAAAAAAAAAACACTGTTTCTGGCACCTGCAACATAATGGGCACAAGTACATCACAGGCTGCGTTTCAGACTCCACTTCCCTTCTCCATCAGGCACCATCCCATAGGACACACTGAACAGTTGTATGCAGTGAATTTATTTGGAACCAATGACAATCTCCTCTGATAAAAAGCACAACAGTTAACGTAGTTGCAAGTGAGAGCTTGAGCAGCATCAGACCTTCAAGTGCTGGTTCTTCTGCCTCAGAATTTCCTTAGCTTTGTTGATGGTAAGAATCAAAATAGAATGAAGTAGGTATAATAGGCCAGATTCTCTGTAGGCACCAGTAGCTACATAACCAAACTAAGAAATAAATCTGAATACGGACATCTGACGAGGCCACTTGAGAAGCTGATCCCTACATAGAGTCTCTGGACCCTCTGATTTTCCTGTGAGATGCCAGCACTCTCTCCCTGCATCCCCATGCCCATGCCACCATCATACAGGGTGGAAGTACAGGATGGAAAAGCCCAGTGGTCCTGTAACTTCCAGCTAAATAGAGAAGACTGTGTTGAATGCCCCACCATTCTCTGGGATTCTGATGCATTGATCTCCTCAGGGTTCACATGGATGGAATAATGCAGCACAGTATTTCCAAGACTTCCAGAGGGGTCATCTGTGTGTGCACTCTCTTATTCTTTCCTACTTTATTAAAACCCTTCCTCTGTGTCATCTCAAACTTTAGTTTTGTCACCCACAAACTCTCCTACATCCTCAAACTCTTCCATAAGTGTTCTCTTTATTTAGAAAACCTCCTGCCCCACAGACGAGTTTACTTTCCCTTCACACTCTTCAAATAGAGATTCGTTTATGATTTTGCGCTTTATGTACCTCAAGGCTTGATGAGGTTAAATACACTGTATTTATTTCATGAACTAAATGTGCTTTATTCTTTGTCATACTGCCCCCTAAAGCCCATTCTGTCAGGTTGTTCTTGCCTGTATTTTGGTAAAGTCATAGGACCCATAGATTTTCCTTGTGATTCTGTCACTTTTAGGTAATACAGTGTCCATTGTAGTTTAATAATCACATAAATGTAAAACTTCTCCTCCTTCCTGGTTTGTACCTGCTGTTTGGGGCCCCTCCAGGGTTCTAATGGAAGAAAGGAGAAGTGATAAGGGAAAGAAAGGCTGTTACTTGTCTGGTGTATGTATAATGTAGCATGTTGCATTCTGTCTGTCAGGTGGCAAAACTCTCACTCTTTCTCCTGTGAGAGCTTTGGCGGGTTCTCAGGAAACAATTCTTGGGTATCTCTCAATTATTTTATTTTCAACCTGAGAGATTCTGCATCTGACTGGCCAGGTACAACCCTGGTTTCCCCACCCAGCCCTCCTTTTTTTTTTTTTCTTAGATGTTTGCATCTTCTGGGTCATGTCAAATTTCCAGGAAGGCATCTTGGATGAAGTTTTCTCAAGACTACTTAATTTTGGTTCTTTGATAAGATCCATGTCTGGCCACAGGAAATATCCATATATTTTAGCACCTTAAAGTCTTAAACTAGGCTCATCAATTAGTAGCCCTGTTTGCCCAGCAGACTTACCCAGTTTCATAGCTGAAAGTCCCATGTCTTAGAAACTCCCTCAGCCCTGGGAAAACCAAACCTCTTGGTCATTGGGCCTTTAGGTACAGAAAAGTTGTCCTCTCTCTGATGTCTGTAGGGCCAGCTACAACCAAGGCATCTTACATTTAAATTCTAATAGGTAGGAGGCAGATACTTGTTCTTATAATATTCAAAGCAAAGACTAATGCAAACTCCCCTCCAAGCTGTTCTTCTGAACATGTTCATTTAACTCAGTGAAGAGGAGGCATCCAGTTCTTCCCCTCACCAAGGAAGTGGGGGACAAAACACTCAGCTCATGAAGCAAGGGTCTCCAGGAGAGCAGGTGATGGGTTAATGCTAGTGCAACCTGTTTCTCAGTCTCACAGATATTCTGCATACATGGTCTAGCACCTTGTTTTAGAATATAGGGCTACTTAAATCAGTTGTGTTGCTGACTGTTGAGATCTTTGACAAGATGCTGAGTCAATAAGAATAATATTTAATATCATATTTCTAGACCTAAACATGAATTTAGTGTTCTCTGTTCCTTTAAGTCTATCTCTTCTTCCTTCAAGATTAACAGTGACTTTGGAATGTCTGACATCAGATTAGCCACTTGATAATTGTTTGTTGCTTTTAAAAATGGCTACCGGGTTTTGTGTAGTCATTACAAGAGTTTCCCTATCCCCAAGCATCTTTAATTGTTTATTTTATGATATTATCTAGTATGCATTGAATTCAGAAAAATATATTGTTTGCACATATTGCTCCTCCTGTTTCTTTTTTAAGTACAAGATTTAATTTTTTTCAAAAAATAATTATAGTTTATTTTTAATAGTAAAGTGTAAATATATGTTGAGTTCATTTTAGGGAATGCTAAGCTTGACCAAAAGCATATTTGCAACAGAGTTTGAATTTTCAGCTCAGGCAACTAGGCACCTTCAATAGTTTTTAACACACGCATCAGACCACTCCATTTGTTTGTTTGTTTGTTTTTTGAGACAGAGTCTCACTCTGTTGCCAGGTGCCAGGCTGGAGTGCAGTGACACAATCTCGGCTCACTGCAACCTCCGCCTCCCGTGTTCAATCAATTCTCCTGCCTCAGCCGCCCGAGTAGCTGGGACTACAGGCACGTGCTACCATGTGCAACTAATTTTTGTATTTTTAGTAGAGACAGGGTTTCACCATGTTGACCAGGATGGTTTCGATCTCTTGATCTCGTGATCCGCCCGCCTCGGCCTCTCAAAATGCTGGGATTACAGGCTGGAGCCACCATACCTGGCCCAGACCACTCCATTTTAAATACCCCGTCAGAAGCCTGCAGATGACTCAGCTGTATTTTCTCACAAAGATACATTTGTATACACACACACAAACACACATTCATAAACACACCTCTGAATATAATGAGGTTTTTTGTGAATTTAGGACAGATTTATTTTCTTTTCATGCATTCCCTTTCTGATCACTCTACTTCCATCTCAGGGGAAGAAGACATCTTTAAAGAAAATCCTGTGTCCACAGTGAATCATAAGAACTCAACAATATTCAGTAGGAATTCTCAAACACCTGAATACTCTTCAAACACCTATAGACAATAAACTGATTAATTTTAGCCTTGGATTAAGTAAATAGTCACCTGCTATCTGCCATTAGATACCTATTGCATAAAAATTTCTTATTCTCCTTTGTTACCAAAAAAAAAAAGACACTGTTAATTATGGAGCTGAAACCCAATGCATGTAGTTCAGTGCTTCTTTCAGAGATAGTCTTATAGCAAAAATACAGCTGGTTTAGGAGAAGAACATCAAAATGAATTCAGCTTTGAAGGTTATATAATGATGTCTAAACAATGTTTGGGTAAATCCATTCATTTACCCAAATATATCATTTTGTTCAATTATAATTATATGTGAAGGGCACATCAATTCCTGTTAAAAGCTGAAAATATACAATATAAAACACTAAAACACTCAAGAAATTTATGAAACTGAATATTCAAATAATGCATAACTGCTGAGAAGTTGTAGGTAGCTACCATCACCTCCAGTCTCCAAATTGTTAAGGATCACACAATTTTAATTTATGTGTGGAATCTCAACTCTACCATATAATAATTGTGTGGACTTCGGCAAATTAATCTCAATGACTATCAGCCTCCCCACTTCTTAACATTAAGAAATGTTTCTAGTGAAGCTGTTTTTCAAGAATGCAATGTAGTGACAATGATTTGGGGGGACTGAGATAAACATTGCACTAACAGTATATAGTCAGTAATTGCATATGATTTTAGCCAGTCTTACCTGTATAGCATCTCTTAGTATCTGAAGCTAATTAATGGAAATATAATATATATGAACTTTCTCTCAGGTGTAGCTATAGAAAGATTATGAATGACAGTTGCTGAAGTACTTTCCCAAGAATCTCTAGCATAATTCAGCCAGCATTTACTTTGGGTGAGATGCTATAGAAAAATACAAATGGCTAAATTTAAGGCATTTGTTTATTAAACTGCCTAATCTTGATGACAAAAGAAAATATAAGTCAAGAGGATCACACAAAAATGATTAGGTACACAGATGACTGGATGCTTTTAATAGAAGCACTGACAGGTTGAAGACAATGGAGACATGACTTCAAAAATCTGAGTTTAAAAACATTTCCAACCTAGAATACTATACTAACATTAATCAAGAATGAGTATAGAAAGATGACAATCGTGTGTGTGTGTGTGTGTATACACGTCAAGAATGAGGATAAAAAGATGAAACTTGTGTGAGTATATGCAGATGTGTGTGTGTGTGGGTGTAGTCACAGAAATTTAACTTTCTATAAATTCCTTCTGTGTTCTATCATAATAAGGAAGTAAATTATTAGGTTGATACAAAAGTAATTTTTTTCCATTGAAAGTAATGGCAAAACTGAAATAACTTTTGCACTAACATAATACAAAGGGAAATACTTAAGCTTCACCAAACAGGGGATACAAACGAACAGCCTATGTATAAAGTGAAGGGTTATCCCAGGGAAGCAAATATGCACCTATCTCACAGAGCAACTAGACAAAACTTGAATATGTCAGAAACTCTGGGAAGGATGATCTCAAAAAGAAGAAATTGAGGCAATAACTATGCATCTGCACAGCTTAAAGCAAATTTAGATAATTATTGGAAAGACAGTGTTTGAAGTAACAGGAAATATTTAGTATACTGAACAAATGAGAAAAAAAAAAAGGATCCTGATAGACCTTGGGAACGACAGCGAAAAGATTTGTGCAAGAAAGCAAAACTAGTCATGGTGCACAATAGTTCAGTTGTACATAGCATATACATACTCTTAATAATACAAACACAGAAAACTGATATAACCAAACTTACCTTATAACAATATTGAGAAGGTAAAAAAATAAATATATTTGGTGTGTGTTTGTATGATATTAGATTGGGGTTGAAATTGGGAGGTCAGTAGAAAATGTCTCATATTAAAAAACCAGGAATTAGTAATATAAGTGAGCTTAGCAGATATGTGGAGGGAAATATAAGAGTAAGTTAAAGAAAAAGTTAAAAAGTTTCAGACTTCTGCCAAGATGGCTGAATAGGAACAGCTCTGGAGCTCAGTTTCCAGCAAGAGCAATGCAGAAGGCAAGTGATCTCTGCATTTCCAACTGAGGTATCAGGTTCATCTCAATGGGACTGGTTGGACAGTGGGTGTAGCCCAAAGAAGGCAAACCGAGGCAGGGTGGGGTGCTGCCTCACCCGGGAAGTGCAATAGGTGGAGGACCTTCTCCTACCCAACAGAGGCCATCGGGGACTTTTTGGGGCACTCTGGTGCTCTGATTTGGATGCTGTGCCTCTCCCGATGACTTTGCAGCCCACAGACCAGGAGATTACTACCAGGCGGACAGGTGCCGCGGGTTTCCAGTGTAAATCTGGGAGGCTGATACACCTGGTGGGGTGGGTTTCCAGCATAAATCTGAGCAGCCCTTTTGGCTGGAGTCTGGAGTGCCTGGGAGACAGAGCCACCCATACCCCTGAGAGAAAGGGGGCTGAAGGCAGGGAGCCAGGTCCCACCCCATGGGGACCAGCAAACTGAATCCCACTGGCCTGGGATTTTCACAGCCAGCACAGCAGTTTGAGCTCAACCCAGGACTATCGAGCTGGTTGGAGGGAAGGGCATCTGCCATTACCGAGACAGCCCGCCATTACCAAGGCAGCCCACCGTTACTGAGGCAGCCCGCCATTACCGAGGCACTCTGCCATTACTGAGGCAGCCTACCATTGCTGAGGCACTCTGCCATTACCAAGGCAGCCTGCCGTTACCGAGGCAGTTCTAACCTTACCAGTGTAAACAAAAGCACAAGGAAGTTTACACAGCAGCTGGGTCAAGTCCGTAGCAGCTCAGCAATGACTCTGCAGACAGAAAGTGACTAGACTCCCTCCTTCCTGGACAGTGCATCTCTAAAAAAGGGCAGCAGCTCATCAGGGAATTGTAAATAATCCCCACCTTCCCGGGACAGAACTCCTGGGAAAAGGGACAGTTGTGAATCCCACTGCAGTAGACTTAAATGTCCCTGCCTAGCAGCTCTGAAGGGAGAAACAGAGCTCCCAGCACAGCACTTGAGCTCTGATAAGGGTCAGGCTGCCTCTGTAAACAGCTCCCTGACCCCCATATATCCAAAGAGACACCTCATACAGGAGACATCTGGCTGACATCTGGAGGGTACCCTTCTGGGACAAAGCTACCAGAGGAAGGAACAGGCAGCAATTCTTGCTGTTCTGCAGCTCCCAAGGATGACTCCCAGGCAAGCAGGGTTTGGGGTGGACCTCCAGCAGACCAGCAGTAGAGGGGTCTGGCTGTTAGAAGGAAAACTAAGAAACACAAAGAAATATCTTCAGCATCAATAGAAAGGATGTCCACTCAGAGACACCATCTGAAAGCCACCAGCCTCAAAGACCAAAGGTAGATAAATCTACTAAGATGGGAAGAAACCAGCACAAAAAGGATGAAAACACCAAAACCCAGAATGCCTCTCCTCCTCCAAGCTATCACAACTGCTCACCAGCAAGGGAACAAAACTGGATGGGGAATGAGTTTGATGAATTGATAGAGCAGACTTCTGGTCATTAGAGAAATGCAAATCAAAACCACATTGAGATACCCTCTCATGCCAGTTAGAATGGTAATCTTTAAAAAATCTGGAGACAACAGATGATTGAGAGGATAAGGAGGAATAGGAATGCTTTTACACTGTTGGTGGGAGTATAAATTAATTCAACCACTGTGGAAGACAGTTTGGTGATTCCTCAAGTATCTACAACTAGAAACACCATTTGACCCAGCAATCCCATGACTGGGTCTATATCCAAATAGATTATAAAACATTCTATTATAGAGACACATTCACAAGTATATTTATTGTGGCACTGTTGACAATAGCAAAGACTTGGAACCAACCTAAATGCCCACCAATTATAGACTGGATAAAGAAAATATGGCACATATATACCATGGAATACTATGCACCCATAAAGAAGGATGAGTTTATGTCCTTTGCAGGGACATGGATGAATCTGAAAACCATCATTCTCAGTAAACTAACACAAGAACAGAAAGCCCAACACCACATGTTCTCACTCATAAGTGTTGAATAATGAGAACACATGGACACAGGGAGAGGAACATCATGCACTGAGGTCTGTTAGGGCATGGGGGCTAGGGAAGGGATAACGGGGGCTGGTAGATTGGGGAGTGATAACATTAGAAGAAACACCTAATGTAGGTGACAGGGTATGGAGGCAGCAAATCACCATGTCAGGTGTATACCTTTGTAACAATCCGGGAAGATCTGTAATGTACTCTAGAACTTAAAGTATAGTAATAATTTTAAAAAAGAGTTTCAAGTAGTTGCTTTTGGAGAGACACCTGAGAGAAAGTCAAGACAAGGAACTTTTTCTTATTTCCCAGTGAATCCTATTCCATTCTCTCTCCCTGCCTGTCGTCCTCAGGCTCTCTGGAAAGCAGCCCTCTGTGATTTACAACACACAGACTCCATCACCCTCTGCCTTGTGGTTGGGTTTGTCCAGTGGGATGTACTAGGAGAATATTTAAATATCACAGGGCAGGAGGAGAAGGAGATAAAAGGATTTACCTTTACCCCGCCTGCTTTCTGACTCTCTCTTGCACTAACAAGTATTTCCCTTCCAGGCTTGACCTCTCACCTTTAACTGGTTTAATGAATAATTTCAAAATTTAAATAGTTGTATAATCTGTTATTTACTTTTGCATTTTAAACACCATAAAATGTTAACCATTGACATATTAGGCAGATGACAGTAAAAACCTATCTACATTAAAAGCGTATATATTAGCCTAATGTAGTACATACAAGCTTGAATATTTGTTCCACAGAATGGAACTTGGACTATTCCTGGAAGCTCCGTTTTAGACCTGCCTCTATGCTCTGTCGGTGCAGGTAGACGTTAGCATGGCTCAGGACTTCTGTCAAGAGAGCTGAAATCAGACACTACTTGAAGATATTAAGGAACTTTATATTGTAAAACTCTGGAATCCTTCCCAATCCACCCTCAGCTGACTGGTGTGCACCCATGCACCCAAATATGTGCATGCACACGCATGCATGTGCGCACACACACAGACACACAGACCTAGGAAAAAAATGAAAGAGCCTATCTACACACACACACACACACACACACACACACACACACACACACACAGAGCCAAGGACATGTACCTTGCCTCAGGTACTACAAAATGTGGAGGGAACTGACACTGATCATGTGACAATTTTTGCATTTTTCAATGTTAAAGAAGAAAACCTGAGTCTTTCTAAATATTCTTGAGGAATTATTGTGACTATATGAGAGCTACTACAGTAGCCTTATCAGGAAACTTACTTTCAGCTGACCTTGATGGTGATGCTGAAAATGCAGTGGTGACCTGTCTACCTAAGCCCTTATAGGTAACTTGAGAAAATGCAAATGCAAATGTCTACTATTGGGCCACTGGTAGAAACAGCTGCGAGAGGTTGCCATAATAATCACTGAAAGCGGTAGTTTACGAGAACAGGTCAGGGAAGGAGCGTGGCAATGATTATCATGGTTGATAAATGCTGAGGCTATCTTGATTCCATACATTGTATTGTGCACATTGAGTTTACCCTAAGTAGTGATCCTCAACCTGCTGCTGCTTCTTTTTCTCCTAACAGCAATCTAGGAGCATATGGACAACCTATTTGTATGCTTCTGTTTGAAAAATATCTGTGATGTTAATTGGTTAATCCCTCTTCATTGTCCTAAATCAGCTAGCTTTGCTTTAAGATCCACAACTTATTCTATTATCTGATCTAGATAGAAAAGTACTTCTAAAAATAATTTCTGTAACTTGCATGGTTCATTAGATGCTGAATAATAAAACAAGACTAATTTTCGTATTTTATGTCTTAATATTTCAGTATGGTTACGAATATTTTGGAAAATGTATAAACTAGAGAAGAGGTCAATTTGGGAAACACACTATGTCTTAAAGCCATAAGATAGATTGTGAGCTTGCATTATCTCTTTTTCTACCCACTGTGCTCACCCTTTTAAGAACTCAAACTGGCTGGTTTTAAGACTGCCTTTCAATCTCATGCAACAGATACTCATTGAGCAGTTAGTGTTTCCCAGGCACGATGTTAAGGAACTCTCATAGAGGTAGGAGTTGAGTTCATGTCATCTGACCTCAAGGCTAGTTCTTAATCAACCACTATTCACCACCTCCATTCTGATGGACTTGTGATTAGTTGCTCAAGACATTTTATCATTCTGAAGGTGAAATCAAAAGTAGTCCTTTATGATTTAATACAAAACATACTTATCTTTTTCACATGAAGTCATGTATTCTCCTTAGAGGAGCATGTGGGAGAAACAGTGTTATAATTGAGAAATAGATGGCTCCTGTAGTAGGCAAATTAATGACCCCCTTCTAAACCTAGTCAAACCCTGTGGGGAACAGTGGTTTATACCTATAGTCCTAGCACTTTGGAGGCCAAGGTGGGCAGATCATTTAAGGTCAGGAGTTCGAGTCCAGCCTGACCAACATGATAAAACCTCGTCTCTACTAAAAATACAAAAATTAGTTGGGCATGGTGGTGCATGCCTGTAATCCCAGCTAACTGGGACACGGAGGCAGCAGAATCACTTGAACCTGGGAGGCGGAGGTTGCAGTGATCTGAGATCATACCATTGCACTCCGGCCTGGGTGACAGAGCAAGACTCCATCTTAAAAAAAAAAAAGATATTCAAGTCCTAAACCCCAGAATCTGCAAACATGTTATCCCACATGGCAAAGGAAACTGTACAGGTATGATTAAATTAAGGCTTCTGCAATAGGGAGATTATCCTGGATTATCCAGATGGGTCCCGTGTAATCAGCAGAGTCCTTACAAGAGGGAGGAGGAGATGTGATGACAGAAGCAGAGGTTGAGTGATGTCACCATGAGCTTAGAAATGGGGCCGACTCTGAAAGCTGGAAAACACTTGGAATAAATGGATTCTTCCCCAGCCCCTGCCTCAGGAACACAGTTTTGTCATCACTTTGATTGTTATACTTTGTACTTCTGACCTCTGGACATGTAAGAAAATAAATGTGTTATTTTAAGCCACCGAGTTAGTCTGCCAAGCACAAATATCCTTGCATGTGAATTGCCATAGTGTGAGGGCACAGTGTGAACAAAACACAACCTGCTTTTTATCCACTAGGTGTATGTATGTTACTCTTCACTTGTCTTCTAGTCCTACTCACTGATGTGTAGGTCATTCAGAGACTTCTAAAGCAATTCTTTCATTTCTTTCTCAACTATAGTTGGCCTTCTGTATTCATGAGTTTCATATCAGTGGATTTAACTAACTGTAGGTTGTAAATATTCAAAAACATTTTTTTCACAAAGTTTCAAGTAGAAAAACTTGCATTTGCTACATGCCCAGTACTATATTGAATCCATGAGAATAAAGTGATGTGTAGGCATTGTCTTAGGTGTTATATACCTGTTTCCAAAGGAACACAGCAGGTGCATCACACATGAATTATATTATATCTGCATTTTCAGCACTCCAGGAACCAATTAAAGCCAGCCAGATGTTAAGTGAAAACTAGACCATTTTTTAAACATGAAAAGTAGTTAGAGTAATACAGCATATATAGAGTATAACTTATGGTAAATATTGTAGTATATGGTATGTATATGTAGTGCATTTATACATATATGGTATAAAGGCAAACTATTTCATAATGGTAGACTCTAGTCCTTCCCATTCTAAAAATAAAACTTCTCTCAGAGTTTTATATTTTTCTTCATTTGAATTTCTAGGAATGAAATTTATGTCAGTCTTTTCATGAATAACATGGAGGGATAGATATCACTTTTACTTCTTTTGCATATTATAGAAAGAGAAGCTCTTTGAGTAGAAAAAACATGGATTTGAATCCTGAATAATGCCCATTATGGTTTCCGGTTATCTCATGTGTGAATGAGGATAATAATACTTATCTTTTAGTCACTGGGAAGACTAAATGAGGCAAACTACATAAAGCATAATAATTGACACATAAAAAAAACACTCAGTATATAACGTTATTTGATTTTTAATATATGCTATTTTTCTATCTGTTGTCATTTTAATTTTTGTTTCTGACTAAACCTCAATAAATACTAATCCCCTAATACGTTTTTTCAAAGAGCATATTATGTTATTGCACTCAGACTTATAAAAACAATATTATTGCTTCTTAAATTGGACTGTCAGAATTCCACTCAAATGATATTAGCAAAAACTATCAATTATTTATTATTAATTATTATATATCAATTTTATGTTTATTAAAAACAGACCTTTTGCAATACCAAGGAAGTTTGTGTGGCTTTACCTTTAGAACGAAGAACATTATGGCTCTACTTTTCCTCTTCTGGAAGTGCATGCCATCAGAGAGCAATGACAGGTGTCATCACAAGGGCAGCAGACATAGTAAGAGGTAAATTACTTCACAGGACATCGTATGCGTTCTTCAGTAGTAAAGAAAATCATGCAATGGAACTGAACCTAGAGTAGAAACACAATATTGCAAAGATCACAAAATATTCAAGTGTGCTTTTTTTCTTTAGTGACAGAAATATTTGAATATTACCCAGGCTGGTCTTGAACTCTCAGACTCCAACCATTCTTCATCTTCAGCCTCCTGAGTAGCTGGAATCACAGGCACATGACACCATGCATACTTTTCAAGTGCAAATATGACCCACAGGAACTCTATGAAATAATTTGCTATATTTGTTTTAAAGAAATTAGAGGCCCTTCAGTGGTGTTGGAGTCTGAAGGTAATGGTCCAACATATAGAAGTTAGAATCTTGTGTATGTATCAAAAAAATCATGGTAATGTGATTTTGACAAAAAGTAAAACCGTAACCAACCATAAATTTGATGTCAAACTTTTTGTTATAGAAACTATTATGGTTATTTGTTGGGTTAAAACACATGCAATTAGAGACTTTGACTGTTTTAAAATCTAGCAAGGCTCCATCAAGTGTTTAAATACTACATGCTGATGTCACCTAGAGTTTCTGCTCCAGCACAGCCTCTCTTCTCTCCTGGCCTTCATACTGTATATTCAATTGCCTTCTACTCTAGCAGTCAATACATATCTAAAAATCAACATGTCTAATTTAGAAACAAATTTCGAGTGTTCTTTTCTTGTGCCCAAATTTTCCTATTTCTTTCTTCTCCATTTTAGTAAATACCACACTGATATTCAGGCCAAAAATCCCTACTAATCTGATTTCATCTTTCCTTCTTTTCTTTTCCTTCCTCCCTTTCTTTCTTCCTACCTTACTGCCCTCCTACCTTTCTTCCTTCCTTTCTTTCTTACTATATTCTAGAAAACATAGCAATGCCTAGAATTTAGTAATAGCTCAATACATATTTATTAACTGATTAGATGAATGAATACATAATTGATAATTATAAAAATAAACTATTGCACTGTGAGCATCTTCTGGATATATATTGTATCAGTTAGGGTACTTCGGGAAGCAGATGTTGAGAATCATTTGGAAATGCAGATTTTTATTAGATTAGGCAGGTGGGGGAGCTGTAGATAATACCCAGAATCGAAAGAGAAGGATGACATTGAGCAAGGAAAGTCTTTAGACCACAATGCAGATGTGACGGCTGGAAAAACGAAGGAGGCATGAAGTGGAATTTTCCAGGGAGAGCTTCAGACTGCATACAGATCTGACCAGATCTTGGGTAGCCAGGAGGAGAACTTCAGAATAAAGATTATTCATTGTAGGACTTCTCTATTGGGCAGAAATGGCCAGGCCCTAGCAGGTCCACTGTGCTCAGTCATTGGTTCAGTACTGTTCAGAAAAAGTACAGCTTCCATTCAAATTTTGTGGCAGAAGTGAATGGTGCTGCCGCTGGAGGCACATAGCTATCTCTGGTCTTCACAGTTGCACAAGCATGGTCTTGAAGGAGCTCTGAGAAAAGACCTCTAAAGCTTATCTGTGTGTGTATATATATTTTCTAATTCATTGGTAACATACTCATGTAAAGCATACATATATTAAGCTTTTAGAAACTCAGGGAGTTTTTACAATGCAATCACATTATATAATCACAACAAAAGTAAAAATACTGGCAATTCCAAAGAACCTCCAAAGCCTCTACCCTGTCTACTTTCAGTTATTAACCCTCAAGAAGCATAAATTGGTTTTGTTTGCTTGTGAAATGTTATTAATGAAATGGTACTGTGTAGACTTCTTTGTGCCTACTTTAATTCACTTACATTTATGTCGATAAAGCTCACAAACGTGGTCATCTGTGACAGTAGTTCCTTAACTATAATTGCTGAAAAATAAAGATATCACCGTGTATCTATAAATACATATATATTTATGAAAAGAAAGGCAAGATATGCCAGCTCTCTGAAGCTTAAACCTTCTTACTGTTATTTCATAAGTTTTCCTACTATATTTGGCATTCAGTTTGGGAAAAATAACAACAAACCTCTTTCTCAACTGTTTATATTTTTATAGAAAGATGTCCAAAATTGATAGCGTAATTGCTCTCATCATTATGGTGTATCAGGAACACAGGAGCTTTTTAAAAGAGTATGAAGTAACAGTCAGTTGCTAAGAATTACAGATTTAGCAGGTCTAAAGTGTAATTGGTGGTTTGCTCATCAGTTTTTAAAAATAAGTAGTTCAAGGGATTCTCTGGCTGTGGCTCAAAAAAAAACTATCTCCCAACTAATCCTAAAATCAAATACTCTACCTTCAGGAAAATGAAAACCGACTTCGTTTTTTTATACTTGTAGGAAATATACTTTCTATGGGATTTTTTTTCATCTCTCCTCATACCAAAATATAGAATAGGTTAGAAATAAAGAGGAACTGATACTCCTTTCCAGTTAACTTTACATAGTTTTTTCCCAACTGTAGCCCCCTAATTTATCGTTTCTCAGAGCATTTACTTTGGGAAACTTGCAATTTCAAATCCAAATATTTCTTTGCCTTTTTGAGATGTAAAGTTTCTTCTCATCTTTTGCCAGTTTTACAATCCAGGAATGTCTTTCTCAAGGACCTGGAAGTCAACTCTTTGCAATGTAACATCAAGAATATAGTGTTCCATTGTGGAAAACAGTATGGAAGTTCCTCAGAAATTTAAGCATAGAATTACCATCTGACTCAGCAGTGCCATTACTGGATATATATCCAGAGGAAATGAAATCATATCCCCAAAAAATAGTTGCTCCCATGTGCATTGCACCATTATTCACATAACCAACATAAAGAACAACCTAACTGTCTAACAGGTAAATAATGTGAGATATGCCTATATATATTCCCATTGTGTGCAAACAATGCATATGCATGTGTGTGTATATATATATATGTATATATGCACATACACAATGGAATATTATTTAATCTTTTTTAAAAAGGATATCTTTTCACTTGCAACAACAAGGATGAGCCTGGAGAACACTGTGTTAAGGGAAATAAGTCAGGCATAGAAAGACAAATACTGTATAATCAGTTGCAAAAAAAATTGCAACTCTTAGTAACAGAGAGTAGAATGGTGGTTACTAGGGGCTGGATATGGTGAAAAAGGAAGATATTGGTCAAAATGTACACCCTTTCAGTTCTATAGTGAATCAGTTCCAGAGACCTAATATACAGCATGGTGGCTACACTTAATGATAATGTATTGTCATTAATGTAATGTAATGTATTAAAATTGCTAAGAGAACAGATCTCAAGTGTTTTCACTATGAAAAAGGTAATTATGTGAGGTGATGGGTTTATTAATTAGCTTGACTTTGGGAACCGTTTCACAAGATATACATTTATCAAAACATGGAATTGCATGTCTTAAATGCATGTATACATATATATGTAAAATCTGCCAATCATACCTCAATAAAGCTAAAAAGAAGAAAAAAGACAAAAAAGAGAGCACTCCTATCTCCCAGGCTCTGTGGGAGTGTAAGAACTTACCTTAGATAAATCCAATTGGCATACACACAGATGGCCTAAACACGTTGACCAACTTCACTTCTAATGTCCTCCAGTGCTTTCTACTAGGTCAGCCCAGCAACTAAAAACGCCCCTGTTTTGCTTTAGCTGAATTTAATCTCTCTTCCTTACCGCAATGGTTTTAATCCCCGTGGCAATTGTCTTGAGTAGACTCTTTCTTGCCTATTTAATTCTGTTCAGTGCAATTTTTCTTTGGTGGAGCAACTAAAGCAAACTAAGGGAAGATTTCTATATTTTTCCCAAATTTGTAGAACAGGAATATACGTTGGATACTTTTCTTTAAATTGCTACAATTTTTTAAAGCCCATAGAGCCTTAAACTTGGCTTTCAGAAATCTAATAGCTAGAAAAGGGAGAGAGGTACAAGGACCAGGTGAGTGATCCTGTCTGATTTATGTACTAATTATAGAAAAGTTTCACATGGAGCATGAAACTGAACTTGTTAACGAGACAGTAACAAAGAGCTTTGGGAAATAATTAGCAGAAAGTAGGAAGGGCAAAGAAGAACCTATTGTAGTTGTCCAAACTTAACGCATGACCATCACGCACTTCCTCTGTGGGGAGAAAGCCGATGCTAATCTCTGCTGGAGGTAAATAGCTTGGGCAGAAACATTAAGGGCAGTTACATTTTTAAACTTATCTATTAAGCTTAAATAAATCTTACTGTATGAAATTTTCTTGATTGTTTTAAAAACACAGGGCTTTTATATGTCATTTACAGAGCTTAGTCAAGTAATTACTCTCAGAAACAATAATTTTACAAGAAAAAATGCATAAGTTATTATGAGTCTGAGAAAATATCACCATCTGAAGTGATAAGATTAATATCTGCATATAAACATTCTTTCTTCTCTATTTCTGGCATTATATGTGCTCTTACTGTATAATATTAGCCTTATTAATTTAAAATGTTTTGAGAAATTTCTCTCCTTATTCTATTAGCATTTTGTTCTGGATGATCTTAAATAGAACATTTCTTTACTTAAAGTCTCATTTCCTCACAGTATCAATACTCCAATTTCTAAAAACATTATGGTTCAGAATGTCCTTGCTAACATAATGATAATGTCATATATCAATATGATTTAAGAGTTCATGGGGTGTGTCACAGCTCAATGGGATTGATTATTTTTGTTTTAGAAAGCCTTTTTTTTCCCACGGTCTATATGTGGTTCATAAGTGGTAAAACCAGGACTAAAACACACACTCTGATATAATTACATATTGTATTCATCACCCATTTTCCCATTTACTAAACGTAGGATGTTTGTTTCAATTTTAAGTTCTGGAATCTCAGCTACGCAGTAGGTAAGGATTCTATAGCAAGAGGACAGAACATATAAAATCACAAGATGACTTCAAAGCTCTCAGGATCATGATGAGAGAATCGTTGAGATGCAAGCAAGCTTAGGAATGATCCAGTGCAACCAACCCTTTCTTATATCTAAGAAACACCATAGAGAATCTGACATTTGCAATTTTGTACCACACTAAAACGAACAAGTGCATGCACACACAAAGACCTAACTGTATACAAACATTATGTTTAGTAGAACTAAAGCCTTCAGTATGAACTATCATCATTCTGCCATTAACCACAAAAAAAATTGCTGTTATTTTTTACTTGTTCCATACATGTTAGGCTTTAAGTCCTCAAAAAAGGCAACTATGCTGTGGAATCTGAGAAGCTACTTTAAAAATAATGGTAGTTATGCCTGTGTGACCTTTTTGTATTTAGATAAATGTTTATTTTGTAACAGGTTTAGATTTACAGAAATTTGTGAAGATAATCCGGTATACTCTGCATCCTGTTTTTCCAATTGTTAATATCTTAATGTTATGATGTATTTGTTATAATTAATGAACCGATATTCATTCATTATTATTAACTAAACTCCAAACTTTATTAAGATTTCATTAGTTTTCCCTAATGTTTTTCTGCTACAGCATCTCATCCATGCTACCTCATTTAATCATGATGCATTCTTGAGGTTTCTCTGGACTGTGATCTTTTTTCAGACAATCCTTGTTTCTGAAGACTTGGATAGATTTGAGGAGTACTGGTTGAGTATTTTCTCTAATTTTCCTTAGGTTGGGTTTGTCTGATGCTTTTTTCTCATGCATAGACTGGAGTTATGGGTTTTTTTGTTTTTGATTTTGTTTTTCCCTGGGAGAAGTTCACAGAAAGTGAAATGCCATTCTCAAGACATCATGTCAGGTACATACTATCTATGATTTATCACTGGTTATTATGAGTTTAACCTTTATCACCTGGCTGAAGTAATGCTTTCCAGGTTTCCACATTTAAAAGCAGTCACTCACCCCATCCCACCTTTTTTCTATATCATATTCTTTGGAAGCAAGTCACTACATGTGGCTCAAATTTAGGAGATGGAGAATTATACCCTACTTTCTTGGTAGGGGGATTATCTACATACTTCTGTCTAATTCTCCAGTGAAAAACTTGTCTATTGTCCCTCATTTAAAAAATTAAATCAATTATTTATAACAGTATGGACTTACAGATACTTATTTTATACTATAGTATATAATGCAATACTTTATTTAGTTTCTCCCTTTTTTCAGCTTTGGCCATTGGGAGCTATTTCAGTTGGTTCCTGTGTCCCTTTGACATACATTTTCATTTTATTTTTTGAGTACTTCCCTACTTTGAGAAACTACAAAATTCCCCAGCTTTGTCTTGTACATTTATTGTCCCAGTCCTACCTAAAATCTTCCATTACTCCAAGAAATCCTGGTTCTTTTTATTGAAGAGCAGTACTGGAAACCAAGATCTGAGCATGGATTGCTCACTGCTATTGTGGTGTTATCACTTATAGACCATCTCAGCAGATAGAGCTGGAAAATATATATGCACAGAACCCACTTATATATGCATGTCTATATTCTGTATCTGACCATCAGTATCTATATTAAATTAAACAAAAGTTAATATTGATGTCTCAAACACTAATCCAGGAGAGCATGGTCTATTCTAACCTCTCCCTCTTGCTTATCTGTAACTTCCTGCTACGGCGATGAGAACCTGTCCACCATCTACTTACTTGTCAATCTTGAATGCACATACAGTGGTTTCAAAAGGGTCACCCCTTATCCCTGTGAGAAACAACTTTAACAACTACACTGCTTGTGCCCGTTTCCTTTTGTCTTATTGTATAACGTTAGTTCTGACATTGCTTAGATCAGCACGTCTTTGTTTCTCACCCACTCAGTAAGGTTATGTCCCAGACTTCTAATACAGCTAGATCGTTCTGGCAAAAATTTTATTTTTTTTCTCCTATATTGTTTTTTTAAATTTGTACATATTGTCTCACTTTTAGTGATTTAAAATTATTTAAGTTTGAAACATGGAAAAAAAGATTTTTGAAGCTGCCTATTAAGTCTGAAAATAAAAGCATAAAAAATCTATAGTGCAGATATGAAAGGACGATGGGACTGCAAACTCTGTGAGAGCCAAGATCCACCTTCCTCAGCCTGGGAGTTCTGCACCTTACATATTTTCCGGCTTGTAGTAAGTCCTGAGAGATCTGTTACTTACATATGTTTCTTGATGTCACACTTTTATATCACTCTTCCTTTATACCACTGTTTCTCTTCTAGATAATTTGAGATTGTACAGACAGGGCTGTGGTACACATGTCGATAAGCATACGTCTTTCCCAATAATTTTATTTCATGTTGCAAAATCTAAACTATTTTGTAAATTTTGCCTTGATAATGTTTTACAAGTTTGAGGATACCTGTCCTTTTCTTTCCCATATTAAATTCTTTGGTGTTTATCATTCCAACTTATAAGTTTTATTGTTTCTTTTAACTTTTTCTTTATAAATTTCCCCCATTATCTTCAGAATTAGGTTTTCGAAGTCATTTATTTTCTTAGAGAGATTAAGTGATTACCACACAGAGCAAGATTGCTTTCAGCTGAAAAATACTTCTAGCAGAAACTTAGAAGTGAAAATTCCCCAATGCTAGTCTCTCTATCTTGCCTCCAGACCCACTATAATTTCCATCATACTCATGATAATGGCAGTATTGTTAACATTGTTCTTTATAATTTACAAAGCACACTACAATTTCATTTGATCATCACAATAAATCCACAAATAAATATCACATTCCTTTTGTATTTGAGCTTCAAAGAAATGAAAAAATTTGTTCACAATCATAATGCTAGTCATGCTCGAAAATACGAACAGATTTTTAAAACCTCTTAATTATGTACTCTATTTTCTTAAATGTTGACATAATTTGAAACAAACAATGTGGCAGTTAAAAATGAATCCCTATGTATTTTTGTATCTGCAAAAATATAGTTTTCCTAAACCATTTCAGAGTAAGTTGCAGAAGTGATGCCCCTTTGCTACTCATATTTCAGTATGCATTTTCCCAAAATAAGTACATTCTCTTACATAACTGTAGTACAGAGGGGAGAAATTAACATGGATACAATACTATTTTCTAATCCACGGACTTAATACAGATTTTTCTAACAGTTCTTCTGTTCTTTTGATGACACTGTTTCCTTCATCTGGTGAAGGAGGACCTTCCCACAGGTTACTTTTTGTTTCCCTTTCGTTTTTGTCTCCTCTGTGGTCTCTTTAGCACAATTTCAAGGTTAGGTTCATGAAATTTCCGGTATGCCTGTATGTTTTTTGACCAAGAACTCACTTCTCTTCCTTTTCTAATAAGTCTGTCCCTTTGAAATAGCGCATCCTTTCTCTTTTCCACATTCTCATACTCAGCCTAATTTCATCTAAACCTGTTGATTTCTAGAGGACAATGTGAGCAATGCTGTGATGAACTCTATTCATTATCTATTGACTTCTAAGTATGTATCTGGAATTTAAATTGCCTATCTGTACTCAGTTAATATCAGTTTATATTTTTTCCTTCTGTGAAACTCTGACCACCTCTTCTATTTTTCTTGCCATGTTAAACTTACTATTTGCATAGAGACTAGACTCATATGTTTGCCCAGAAGTATTTTTTCCATCTGTCTACAAATTCTGTTTAAATCTCTCATTATCAAGCTGTCTATCTTTGGAACAATACTTTTCCCATACAAATGACATAGCTTATTGGCAAAAGATAAAATGTATCAGTCTGGTACCTTGAGTCATAATTTGAAATGCACATATTTAAAATTCCATTTTCATGCCCAATATTTTTATTCCCATGTATTCTTTTCTCTTCCAACGTTCCAACTGCCAGTGAGAACAATGACTAAACACCACCTGTGAGTTCTTGTCTTTATTAATTGCCAAAGACTTTATAATTCCTAAAAAAAAAATCTTTTATGACTCATTGAAATCTTCAGGATGGCAAGTAATTGATAAAACTGAAAAATCTCAAAAAGTGTCTATACACCTAGAAAGACTGCAAACCTATGGATTGATTTTTTAGGATCTTCATTCATTTACTCATTGTTCAAGTAATATTTGAATTCTCGAATCCAGATGACTGCCTGGTTATTTGAAACGTACAATACAGGGCTAAATAAGACAACTGTCTGGCCTCATAAGCTCACATTACAGTCAGAGTTTCAGACAATAAAGAATAAGAAAACAAGTAAGTAAAGACAGTGACATATGCAACAATTGAGAATAACACCATGGCAGGGTAGAAAGTGACTTGTGGGGAAAGCCTCTTTAGCTAGTGCAGGCTGGGTGGTTCTTTCTAATCTGATAAATAAATACAAACAAATATCTCAAAGAAAAATTCAGGTGGGGAGGACTAAAACGCAAGTCTGCTGTTTTCAAATATGGAACTGTATAGATGTATAGGTATTGTGACTGAATGAGATTAAGTCATGTGTGTCTCTTAATAGCAGTATAAGGATAGTAGTGAAGGTATTTTAGACAGACTGTGAAGCTTGTATTCCTGCTGGTGACCGGATAAAGAGAGAGATGAGACAATCAGGAACTTGTTCAGATGATAGACTCCCAGAATAAGATCAATCTGATATTCTTGGCTAATTTGATTAATGATATGGGATTTCTGGATAATTTCTTCCTCTTCATGGTCCAGTGATGGTGCAGGGGTAGCTATGTTGTTTGCTGTACAAAAAGAAATTGATTATCATAAATAAATGCCTACTACAAATACATGGGATTGTTACAGTTGGTATCTAGTCAGACATGAGCAGAGCAGAAGTGCCCCCACCCCCACCTGGAATGCCAGGCAACCATCAGGTGATGGTCAGGCAGTTGTTAAAATGTCTCTCTAAAATAATAATTGGTTACAGCCTATGCCAGGGAAAGGTAGTCTCCCAACAGATAGATGGTGATCAGCATCTTCCCAATAAGATGTCAGGAGTTATGTGAGTG